>NC_067415.1:25921132-27274466 GCF_009764475.1 Pristis pectinata
TCGGTTGTTTACAGGGATTGAGGGCCAGTTTATTGCAGCAGTCGGAAAGGCAGGTTATTGCAGTATTTGCACAGCGAGGTTACTCATAGAAATTAGATCGTCAGATAATTGGTGCGGCTGCACAGTTAGGTTATTTCTAGGGAAACCGGAATCTTATTATTTATAACAAAACAAATGGACCAATCACAACGTCTTATCCTAGTCAGTTCTCTTTCTGATTCCGTTGATCACTGTCTCTGTGGCGCAATCGGTTAGCGCGTTCGGCTGTTAACCGAAAGGTTGGTGGTTCGAGCCCACCCAGGGACGTCCAAGAATTTTCTTTACTGAAATTAGCATTAAGTTTGGTGTTTTGGTGAATGCGAAGAATGCTAGAAGGGGACGTGTTCATAAATCTTGGAGTGAACTCTGATACTTCCAGCGCAGCATAATGCTGCTATCGTAGCGTGGAATCGGTTTCAGTATCGGGACAAAAATTATTACATTAAAAGTCAGTGGTGTGTTCAATTCTGCATTAGGAGGGAACAGCAGGGGCTTTGGCCAAGCCTGTTTCCGTAGTGTAGTGGTTATCACGTTCGCCTAACACGCGAAAGGTCCCCGGTTCGAAACCGGGCGGAAACACTTTTAACCCGTGAAATATTTCTTGGGTTTTTCTTTGGGGGTCTATCCTTCCGGAGGACAAATTTGTTTTTAAGTTACACATAAACCAGAAAAAAATTTCATTCCTTGTCTGATTAAACTAATAAATGCCAAGGCAACTTAATAACACTAAAACTGCAACTTATGTTGAGGTACTGTACTGTTCTCCAGTATAGCTTGAGTGACGATCGCTGGTAACAAAGTTTTAGAAACGGCCATCTATGCACTGCTGATTAAACATGTTTTCAATCGTCGAAAAATGAATTAAAATTCATGGGCAATTTAAATGATATATTTCAACAATGTCAATTAAAATTAATCAGTCCTTTAAAGGAAGACATTAGACTGCATACACTGGAAAAAATCAGAAAGTGCTGGAAACACCCAGCAGCTCAGTCAGGAGACACAAGAGATTTCGCAGATGCTGGAAATCTGGAGCAACACACAAAATGCTGGGGGAACTCAACGGGTCAGGCAGCATCTATGGAGGGAAATGAACAGTCGATGTTTTGGGCCGAGACTCTTCATCAGGACTGGAAAGAGAGAGGGCAGAAGCCGGAATAAAAGGGTGGGGGGAGGGGCACAAGCAGGTGGGGGGACAGGTAAATCCAGGTGAGGTGGGGAAGGTCAGTAGATTGGGGGGGGGGCGCATGGGAGTGGGAATGATGTGAGAAGGTGGGAGGTGATTGTTGGAAGAGGCAAAAGGCAGAAGAAGATGGAATCTGATAGGAGTGGACAGTAGACCATGGAATAAAAGGAGGGAGGTGGGGAACCAGAGGGATAAGGGAAAACAAAAGGGGGGAGGGAGGATCAGGGGGGTGTGGTTACCAGAAGTTAGAGAAATCGTTGTTGATGCCGTCAGGTTGGAGAACACGAGGTATTGTTCCTCTAGTCTGCACCTGGCCTCAACTTGGCAGTAGAGTCAGCCGTGGACAGACATGTCAGTGTGGGAATGGGAAGTGGAATTAAAATGGCTGGCAGATCAGTCAGCATCTGTGGAAAGAGGAACATTTCAGGTTAATGTTTCAGGTTGAAGGCCATTCTGACAGCCAAATTTTACTTTTTACTTCCCCACTAATTCTTTGTAATCAGCCCAGTTCTTGCTAATATGTACAACCTGTTCTAAGTATATTAAAGGCAAGAGGGCAACCAGGGTTAAGAGCAAAGTCCATTAGGGACCAAGGGGCAATTTGTGCATGAAGCACAGGACATAGGCGAGGTCTTCAATTGTTGCTTCTCATCTGTACTCACTAAGGAGTGCATTGTAATTAGAGAATTCAGGGCAGGGCTGGTGAAATCCAGGAACAGGTTATCATTAAAAAGCAGGTATTAGATCAGAGTAAAGATGGATAATTCCCCAGGGTCTAATGGGATGGATCTCTGGCTGCTAAGGGAGCAAGGGAAAGAGATTGCTGGGGCCCTGGCAGAGATTTTTAAATCTTTGGTTACCACCTGTGAAGCTGCAGGTGAGGTAGCAGATGATGGGAGGACAGTGAATGGTAGGGCCCTGGGTGTGCTGAGGAACAGACGGACCTTTACGTACAAGGATCCCTAAAGGCAGCGGCATAGATAGAGAAGGTTTTGAAGAAGGTACATGAGATATTTGCCTTTATTAGCCAGGGCACAGAATATAAGAACAGAGAAGATATGGTGCAACTTTAGAACACATTGGTTAGGTGACAGCAGGAGTAACGTATGTAGTTCAAGTCACCACACAATGGGAAAGATGTGAGTGCATTCGAGAGGGTGCAGAGGAGATCGACCAGGATGTTGAGGATTGTTATTCTGTACACAGATAACTTTTGCAGTATTTCAGTTTTGAGGTGAGATTGGATGGGCTGGGTTTGTTTTCCATACAGCAGCAGAGGTAGAGGGGGATCTGAGAGCAATATACAAAGTTATGAGTGAAACAGGAACATTTTCCCCATAGCAAAGTTGTCTAAAATCAAGGTGCACAGATTTAGGGCAAGGGATCTTCAGAGGAATTTTTTCTCCCAAAGGGTGGTTGGCATCTGGAACACACTGCCTGAGGGGGCAATAGTGGCAATACTCTCACAACATTTAGGTATTTAGTTGAGCAGTAGAATCCCCAAGGCACAGAAGGCTATGGAGCAAGTGCTGGTAAATGGGATTAGTATAGATGGGTACAAGATAAGTTGACATGGGTGGGCATAGTGGACTGGGGTGTGTTTCTGTGCCATGTTTCTGTGCCATAAACAGCTTTGTTTTGCTTCACATTCCTCTGTAAATCTTTTATCATCCTTAAAGGGAGCCAAGTGTTCTGCTACCCGTTTGCTTATCTACTTTTGGTTCTAGTTTACATGGACCAGATCCATTATTATCCCTTTGAAATTGATCTTCCTTTAATTATTTTTTTTACATTGGATTGTTCCTTCTTTAACTGCCTAAACCTCGTGATATTATGATCAATATCTCCTAAAATTTCCTCTTTCAAACTTGGTGCACTTGACTGTCCTCATTCCATAGAATCAAATCTAGCAATATCTCCTTCCTTGTCAGACAAGAAATGTATTGCTCTAGAAAATTATCCTGGATAATTTTTAGAAACTCTTCACCCATTAATACTATCAAGCTGGCTCAATTGATCCACATTCCCATTCTTAGTCCAAGCCCTGTGATTACTTCCCCTTCAAGTATTCATCCAGTTTTGCTTTTTGAATGTTACTGTTGAATCTACTGTCACCATCTTTCTATGGATTGCATTTCGAATCAAATCAGTTGACTGTGTATGGATCATGGTCCTTCATGTTGCTATTTCTTTAAAAACTCCATAACTTTCAGTGATCAGCTCTTCTGTCACTGGAAACTGATTATCAAAATCTTTATGAATTTGAACACCACTCTTTGAATCTGCTCAGCTCTACTATGAACTTCAGCTTCTCAAGTCTCTCACAAAGGTGAAATCTCTTATCCCTGGAACACTTTGGGTCATATTCTCACTCCTTTACTGGGGGGAAAAAACAATTGATTTAAATTATCTTCAGTTTTGCCACCCCATCTTAACAAAATTTGCTGGTGGAAATTGGTAAGTATATTACAGTTTAGGAACAGTTAAAAGTTTTATTAAAAGCCTCTCATGAGTAACTAGTGGAAATGAGTCAGAGGCGAAAGAGGAAGACAAATAACACAAAGGAAAGTTGAACACAAAATGGCATATCAGAAAACAAGGTTAATTATGTAAAGGAAGATTGAGAGTTTGATTTAAATTATGTTAATGGAAATCATTACAAAGAACATACAATACTTAAGGGCAGGGTGGTCCTCTGGCCCCTCAAGACAGCTCTGGCATTAAGATCATGGCTTAAGATCATAAGTGTGGTCTAACTAAGGTTCTATAAGAGTTTAACATCGAGTCTACAGCACCAGATAGCCAAGAAAAAAAAATTGCAGATGCAGAAAATCTGAATTAACATTACAGATGATACATTAGCAACATATTACACAAAGAAGCTTAATCTCATCTTCCCCAATATTTCACCCCATCAGCGACATTCATTTTGTTCCACCCTTTAGGAATGAATCCTTTTGACTGGTTTGCTTTTCATAGGCAGATGTATAATTCTCATGGGAAATCTACATTTTTGAACATAGTAAATTGTGACTGGCTACTTTTCTTTAATTTCCACTACAAATTCATAACTTTATCTACATCTTTAATTCTATAAGATCTTTATCAATATTTTAAACAAAATAAATATATTTGGAACAATCCAGTGCAAACTATTTTAAATTATAGTTTATGGTTGCTACTGTTTCAAATAAATGAGCTTTCACAAGTTCTTGATTCACAAGGGACTGTGTGCAGGATAACTCTGTACGTGAGTGAAGTTCAGAGAGTCAGCGTAGATCTGTACCAAAGCAGAAATGCTGAAGAACTCAACCAGTCAAGTAGCATCCATGGAAAGAGAAACAGAAGAGTCCCTGACCGAGTTCTTCCAGCATTTCTGTTCTGGTTTCAGATTCCAGCATCTGTAGTCTTAATTATTTTCCAGCATTGATCTGTCTTGGCCTTACTCCATTTCACAGGTATCAAACTTTTAATTAGTTCCCGTCTTAACTATGACAGCTCCACTTTCACTCATGAATTTCACACTTTATCTCTGCTACTCCAGGAAGTGGTGATACATAATTATGGTTTGTTATTGGTCCTCTGATGCCCATAATTAAGTGGGTAAAATCTGGAGATGACAAGGATGTTGACAGCACTGGAGGGCTTGAGTTTATAAGAAGATTGGATAGGCCGGGACTGGTTTCACTGGAGCGTAGGTGCTGATGTGTACAGAAAGTGAATGGTCAGTCATTTTACCCTCCCGGAGTAGGGGAGTCTAAAAATAGATGGGATGGATTTAAGGCAAGAAGGGAAAGGTTTAAAAGATGTCTGAGGGGGCAAGTTTTTCCTCACAAAGGTTGGTAGAGACAGGTACAATTAAAATGTTTTTTTAAGCTTAGACAGGTATATGGATAGGAAAGGTTTAGAGGGCTATGGGTCAAACACATGCAAATGGGATTAACTTAGGCATCTTGGTCTGAGTGGATGAGTTGGGCCATAGGGTCTGTTTCCATGCTGTATCACTCTACAAATGAGAGAACTGCATGTTGGTTTCCAGGAGGTCTGAGGTTCTGTCTTCTCAAATTGGTTGCAATAATCTCATATCATTTGTCAATGGAATTAAAGGAACAATAGTGGCAAATGCATATGAAATTGACTTAGGGACATGAATAAAAGCTGTGATGAATTTTTTTAGGCTACATGAAGATATATTGATAAGCATTGTTGATTTGGACTTTAAAATTTTTTTAAAAATTTTATTTACAGCGTGGTAACAGGCCCTTCTGGCCCAACGAGTCCGCACCGCCCATTTTTTTTAAAACCCAAATTAACCTACCCGTACGTCTTTGGAATGTGGGAGGAAACCCACGCAGGCACAGGAGAACATACAAACTCCTTACAGACAGCGACAGGAATTGAACCCCGATCGCTGGCGCTGTAATAGCGTCACGCTAACCGCTACGCTACCTGGATGTACAGGACACCATTGGTCTTTCATACTCAATGTCTTACAGCAAAAGGCTAGCACGTCAACTCCTTTTGAAACAACAGATTGGTTCCCCCTTCATTTTTCCTTCAGTACTGTTCCACAATTGGTTTTCCATCATTTTGTAATGAAAGACTTTCAAGCAGCATTATTGACATGTAAATTATTAGATTAACAATATTAGGTTATATTACTTCAATAAGAGGTAAAGCAATTGGAATGAGTTTGTTGTTTATCAGTATGCCCATTTTATTTTAGTTATTGTACTTTCAATAAGAAAGTTAACAGAACTGGCAAGTTTCATTGTCAGAGAAACATCAAAAGCAATTTTAGTGGAAGATTGAACTATTTTGAATAAGAACTGGAAAATAAATGTCCTTTCTGGACTACTAAGAGCCCAATATAATAAATATTTCCTGAACCTTGATCTTTGCAGCACAGTTCAAGTTACAGCCCATTGATGCAATTTTCAGCACAAGATACACTTTAGAGTTCAAAAACACAAAACATTTTACATGTTAACAGCCACAAAGAGTACTGGAGGAACTCAGCAGGTCAGGCAGCATCTATGGAGAGAAATAAACAGTCGATGTTTCATGTCAAGAACCTTCATCACGACTAGCTGTCCTGATGAAGGGTCTCAACCCAAACAGTTGACTATATTTCTCTCCACAGGTGTTGCCTGACCTGCTGAGTTCCTCTAGCACTTTTTGTGTGCATTGCTCCAGATTCCAGCAGCTGCAGAATCTCGTGTCAGATGTTAACATTATTGCTTAAATAAATCTGACAAGTTAGTCAGCTCTGTGGCTACTCAAAATATACATTTAATCCACAGAATTTCCACAGATTTCTACATTGAATCTTCAGAAACCATAGCATAAATATAAAGCAAGAAGTGAAAATGATGGAGATCTGGAGCACGAAATGTTGGAGATCAGAAATGCTCAAATTATGCAGCATCTAAGCCGAGAAAAGATGCAGATTGGGATCTTGGGCAGAATCCTGAAGAATGGCCTTGCCTAAAGTGGTAACCATATGCCAACCAAACCATTTCTAACATTTACTGTTGTATTTCTATAAATGTATACTTATTACAATACAATTGCTATAACCCAACCTGTTTTTCTTTTAAAATGTCATTTTAATTTTACACCGTGTGTCAGTCTAAATAGCAAGTCCAGTTTCTTCCTTTTGATGTTCAAGGGTGCATTATTAACTGGAATAATTTGTTTTTTTGGATCATTTATAAACCATTTTGCACAAAATAGAACTTTCACCTATTACCTGCACTTGAACTAATGTACATATGGAGAATTTATATTATAGCAGAATGGATGAATTTGATAATAAAAATTAAGCATAGAGCTCAATTTTTATACCCGAACTCAGATGTTACACAGTCCTTCCAATGGATCAATTGCTTTTAATGCAACTTGAATGGTTTAAACATTCTATGAATTTAAACAGTAATTTTTTTTGTGGTATGAACTTAATGGTATTAGTCAAGGTTTCTTGTTGCATCTGTTGTTGCAAACAATAGCATATGAAAACTATAATTGAGATATCATTAACAAATTTATTTACAGTTCACAAAGTTGATAAATTGCACTTAAAAATTTTCAAAAAATAAAATTATCCATGTAAATAATGGTGGACACTTAGTCAAAACAGAATGTCTGTTTGTGTTTTTTTTTAAAATTAGCAATTAAAATGGATAGCCATACATATTGCATTTCGAAGCATCAATAGCAGACTCTCAGATCCTGAGGACAGTGAAACTATTATAAAATAACAGTACCTGAAAAAGTAATTTTACACACATTTATATATATATGTCTTGAAATTTCCAAAGGATAAAAACTTTTTCCCCAAACAGGGACGGGCAAACTTTACTCATTATCTAACAATTTAGTGGCAACAAAAACAATGAGAATAAATTCAAAGCAACAACATTGTCATTTAAACCACTTTTTTTTACTTTTTTAATGAACCATCAATTCCTAGCAGTTTTCAAAAAGGTCTTCATCAAAGTTGGGCAATTCATGTTCTTCTGTTAAAGAATTAAGAGTTGAAATGGACAATAAATCTACTAACATTTCATCCTTAATAGGACTCTCAAAAGATGATGCATGGTTGTTAGTTATACCAATGAACTCATTTCTATAAGCTTGTTGTTGCATATTTAAAGCTGAAATAGGTGATGTGCAGTCATTGTTTTCAGTCTCTGAAGCCATGCTGTAGTCATTATTCGGTTTACCATTTGCTACTCCATCTGGTGGCATTTCACAAAGTCTCAAGTCATGTTTCATACAGTCAAATGTAGTAGCTGTAGTTGGAGTGAACAGTTCTGCAAGTAATTCATCGTGGTTTGGGCTACTGCTCAATGAAGCGCTCGAGCTGGTACAAACAGATTCACTGTCTTCAACTCCAGGCTGACGCCAAAGTTCATTCAAAAAATCATCATACACCAGGTCTCCATTATTATTTGCAAGATTTAATGATTGTTCAGGGCTCACAGCTTCACCACATTGATTAGTCTTCATTAGTTGGTCAAGTGATGCCAATTGATTTTTTTTGGTTTGAAGTTTTTTGAGTAACTTAAGACGGAGCTTTTGAGCTTTGGAATCTATGTTATTCGGTTCTGTTTTATCAACTGGGACTGAGCCCTGATAGTTCATATTACAAGTCCCTGTTTCATGCATCAAGGATTTACCAAATTTTGACGAATTGGAAAGATGTATTTTATTTAAAGTATGGGCACCCAAAGATAATTTCTTGGACAATAAATCTTTGCAGTTTTCCTTCATATTACTGACCTGTTGAGGATTGCTCTTCTGTATGCAGGTAATATTTGGAATAGTTAGATCTGGTGATTCAGGTAGATTTTTGGTTGGCTTTTGTGCAAGTTTTGGAAGATTTTTGCTTTTAAACCCATCAAAATGCTCCTTCACAGGATGCTTTGAATTTGTCACTCTTATCAAACCACTCCTTTGAGTATTCCTAACTTCATTCTTAGTTGTTGTTCTAGGTTCATTGGTGCTCAATATCGAAAGGTGACGATTCAACAGACTCTTTCCCCAGCCAGTGAAGCTTCGTTTAGTTACTGCAGGCCGAGCAATATCAGCTGATGACTTATTTGCAGCAGGTGATTTCACAATCAGAGATGCTGTGATTTTATTGCAATCTTCCTTTTGTATTTTGTTATCAGATTTTGTGGGAATTTCTGAATTTTCAGAAAGGATTTTCATTTTTTCTACTTGACATGGAGCTGTAGTCACTGTCAAGGTTTTCACAGAGGAATCCCTTTGTAACATTGGCAGCTGAACATCAGGTACACCAGTGTCTTGTAATTGCAAGGATCCAAATGGACTAGATGGCATTTCAGAATGCAAAACATGCTTTTGAGCCACATCAAAATTTACAACAGTTTCAGCAATTTGATGGGATTCTTCATTAGAATACTGTACTTCAGTGTGAGGATGGACAGAGATGTTATGGTCAATAGTCACCTGTGGTGAATTTTGTAACCGCTGAGCGTCTGGTATGAACTGAGTGCTGCACAATGGATTCCCTTTATCATCTACTTTAACCTCAACAAGATTCAGTGTTATCATTGTATCATCTCCTGGGTGCTCCAGATCTGAACACAAATTACTGTTTGAAGTTCCTTTTATATTGTTTTCTTTTACACAATCTATATATGGTGTGGTAATCTCTTTAAATGTACTGAGTATTGGTTTATCTGCTGTACTAAACTGAACAGAACTCATTAATGATGTTTCAGTGGGAAGTTGCACATCAGAGGAAGTGACCTCAGTCCTTATGGATGGAGCATTAGGACAAGTCGCAGATGAAGAATCACCATGTAGAATGATATCCTTGTTCCATGTTGTTTTTTCAAAGTCATTGTTTTCCCAGATGACAATGTGAACTTCAGGTGCAGGAACTTCTAATGTTAAACATCTGAAGCAACTGGAACCTTGCAAATCATCACATCGAAGCCAAGAACCTACAAGATCAGATCAAAATAAAATTTAAAAGGCAAAACAATCTTACTTCAAAAATAATTTCACTTATTTAGAATATGGGAAATTAATGAAATGACTGAAGATATTAATACCACCTTTAATAAATGCATTAAGTATTAGCCTGCAGACAACCTTGAGACAATTTCCATTTCTGGGCTCTTAAAAATACAGCCCACCATCAGGCAAATTTACTGAAAACTGATCTATAGTAGTATGGTTATATGATGGGTAAAAGTACAGAGCCTTCTGCAATTATGTTTCTATGATACACAATATAAATATATATTTTTCCTCACTAAATGCAAACTGCAATATTCATGGTTATATAAATAAAAAGCCATAAAATATCAACCTTTACATTTGAGATTTTAGAAATGAGAATGGAGTACAAATACAAAGTACAAGTGTTAAATGCTGAACACTTGTGTACAATATTGAGGGGCATTAAAGATCAAAGAAGGATGCCATTCAGGCTGTTGAGTCCATATCACCTCTGAGCAAATCCAGGTAGTCCCTCCTCCCTGTCTTGTCTCATTGCACTAAAAATTCTCTAGTAGCCCCAACCCACCCCCTCCCCCATCTCATCCAATTTCCTTTTCAATACTAAAATTGAATCAATCTCCTCCAATACCCCGAACTCTGCATTTCAGACCTTAACTGTTCAATGCCAATCATCTTCACTCCACATCTGTCTCCACCATTATAGCAGATTTTCTCTTTTTATTGCCCAATATCCTTCATGATTTTAAAAAATTCCATCAGGTTTTGCAAACTCCACTGTTCCAAAAGGAAACCCAGTTTTTCCAGCCCATCCACATCGTAACTCATCCTTGGAATTTTGGTAAATCTTTTCTGCACCCTCTCCACAGGCTTCACATCCTTCCTAATGTGTGGCACCCATCAATGAACACACTTAGCCAGTTGTGGCTGAACCAATCTTTTATTATGGTTTATCATGAGCTCCTTGCACTTGTATTCAATCCTTCCTAAAGCCCAGGACCCTATATGCTTTCATAACCATTTTCTCAATCTGCCCTGCCACTCTCAATGAACTATGCACATATATCCCATTATGTTCTTAAACTCCCTTCAAAGTTTGCTTTCTACTTGCATTTCTACCAGCATTTGGATAGGCAGCGTCTGATTAGGAGTCATCAGCATGGCCTCCTAGGAGCACAAGTGCATAGTTCCTTGAAAGTGGCGTCACAGGTAGACAGGGTAGTGAAAAAGGCATTTAGCACAATGGCCTTCGTCAGTCAGGGCACCGAGTACAGAAGTTGGGACATTATGTTGCAGTTGTACAAGTCATTGGTGAGGCTGCACTTGGAGTACTGTGTACAGTTTTGGTCACCCTGTTATAGGAATGACTTGGTTAAACTGGAAAGAGTGCAGAAAATATTTACAAGGACATTGACAGGGCTAGATGGCATGAGTTATAGGGAGAGGTTGGCCAGGCTAGGTCTTTGTTACTTGGAATGTAGGAGAATGAAAGGTGACCTTATAGAAGTGTTTAAAATTATGAGAGGCAGAGATAAGGTGGATGGTAACAGTCTATTACCCAGAGTAGGGAGCTGCCAGAGGAAGTGGTTGGAGGTAGTAAGTACAATAGTATAATTTAAGAAGCACTTGGATAGGTACATGGAGGGGCAGGGCTTAGAGGGATATGGGCCAAATGCAGGAAATTGCAATTAGCTGGGTGGACACTGTGGTTGGCAATGGACTCACTGGGTCAAAGGGCCTTTATCTGTGCTCTATGGCTCTTACCAAACACTTCATTTTTCACAGCATTAAATTTCATCTGCTACCTATCCATTACCATCATACTTACAGCTCACTACACCTTCAAATTCTGTCAACTGCTAGCTTGGAAAATACACCCTGTACCCTCAAGTAACTAATATTAAAGAAAAGCTGCGCTCCTACTACTGACCCTTGGGTGACTCCACAGTATATTTCCCTCCAGTCCAAAAACAACTTTATAGCTCATCTGTTTTTTTTTTGTTAGTTAGCTAATTATCTATGCTGTTAACACCCCATTTATTCTATGGGATTCATCATGCATAGCATACAAAACAAAACCCAAAAAATCTGCAGCTGCTGGAAATATGAAATAATGTTAATAAAAATGCTGGAAATAGCAGGTTAGGCACCATCTATGCAGAAAAGTAGAATTAACACTTCAAGTCAATGACCCCTCATGGGAACTCGGAAGTTAGAAAGCAAAAATGTTTTCAGTAGCAGATAAGGGGGAGGAGTGTAGAGAACTAAGAAAACTTCTGCAAGAGGATGGAGACATTATATCCCTATAATACAAGTGGATAGGGGGGTCCAGTTAAAGGTGGTGGGTGAAGTTCCTTTTGTATTGTTTTCTTTTCACAAGATCTGTCTGGAGGAGATATAATTAGAAGATGAATGAAAAGACACAGACATTTGCTAGTCCAATCTCTTTGTCTACTTTCTTCCCACTTAAATCCAGAACACCTCTCTTGCTCTCCTCCATTTTGTAACTTCCAATTCCCTATTCCATTGGCCCATCTTTACCATGGATGTCACTTTCTAGACCTCTACCCCCACAACACCCCCCCCCCCCACCCCACCCTGAGATAAGGATGGACTTGGGGTCCTCCATCTTTGTTTGACCAATGAGTTCCCCTCCATTAACACTCACCTGTACGAGCACGCACATGGCACTGATTCTGTATGAAAGCAGTACCTGCATCCAGTTTTACCCAAGTTATAGGACAACCAAGTTAAGGATTTTATGCATTAATTTGCGTGCTCGTGGCTACTTTGATCTGCAGAAAGTGGGAGGAATTGAAAGAGAAATTGAGGGCAAGGACAAGTTCTGCCAAGCAGGTGAGTGTTAGTGGAGGGAAACTCATTGGTCAAACAAAGATGGAGGCATACAGAATCAGTGCCATGAAGCCTCGAAATAAATCATGCTTGCTGGCTTTGAAAGAGCTAACCAGTTCGATTCCACACCATTTCTCCATTGTTGTCCAAATAATTTGCCTTCAAGTACATATCCAGTTACCTTTAAAAAGTTCCCTTGGAGTCCAATTCGAGGTAGAATGTTCGAGATCTTAATAGCCAACGATGCGAGGGAAGTTCTTAATTTGCCTTCTAATTCGTTTACAGATTTTATATCTGTGACTTATGGTTACTGAGAGTAACTAAATTCCCCCTCCTTGCTCCACCAAACTGGCTTACAATTTAGCTTTAATTCTATGATTTTTCCCTACAACTAAACCACCTTATTCTTAACACCCTTGTAAAAATCCTCTGTGATACAATCACAAAGGCAGCACACCAGCGGCTCTACTTCATTAGGATTTTGAGGAGATTTGGTATGTCACCAAAGACTCTTACAAACTTCTACAGATGTATGGTGGAGAGCATTCTGACTGGTTGCATCACAGCCTGGTATGGAGGCTCCAATACGCAGGATTGGAAGAGGCTGCAGAGGACTGTAGACTCAGCCAGCTCCATCACAGACACAACCCTCCTTGTCATCGAGGACATCTTCAAAAGGCGGTGCCTCAAGAAGGTGGCATCCATCATTAAGGACCCTCACCAAATGGGACATGCCCTCTTCACATTAATACCATCAGGGAGATGGTACAGGAGCCTGAAGACCCACACTCAATGTTTCAGGAACAGCTTCTTCCCCTCCACCAACAGATTTCTGAACAGTCCATGAACAATAGCTCGTTATTCCTCTTTGCACTATTTAGTTTTGTAACTTAGTAATTTTTTGTCTTGCACTGTACTGTACTGCTGCCGCAAAACAACAAATTTCACGACAAACGTCAGTGATAATAAACCCGATTCTGAAGTGTACTCCCATCAATTGAACATAATACTCCACTTAAGATCAAATCAGTAATTTATGAAGATTCAGCATGATTTCTTTGTTTTGTTATTGAATACCCCCATTTACAAAACATAGCATCAGACCTTCTCTGCTTGCCCTGTCACCTCTGTGAACATGCACTCACGGGTTGCTGCATTTTTGCACCCCTAAAAATAGTGCTAAAGTGCGTCTGCCACTTCTTCACAAGATTTCACCCAATATGCATTGCTTTATACTCATCTACATTAAGTTGCATCTACCATGTGTATTGATTTTACTCAACTTGACTACTCTCCATCATTTTGGTCTTTTACCAAGCTGCAAGGTTTGTAATTATGTTCTATATACCCAAATCCAAGTTATTTATATAGATTAAGAAAAGCAATCATAATATTGATCCTAATACTGATTCAACTATGATGTACATTCTAGTCAGATCATCCATTTATCAGTACAATTTTCTTTGTATACAAGTACCAATGTCCATTTACACCATTTCTTTCCATTTTCCAAATAGTTGGTATATTGTGTGCTATTAAATTCCTTCTAAATGCACAAGGATGCATCTGTTGCAGTATCAATCATTTTTCTTGTTCATTCTTTAAAAAACATACCCATGAGATTCTCCCAAGGTGACACTGCTGTTTGAATCTTTGTATTTGAACTTCTGAATTCAAGTGTGAGAGTTAATGAAACTAAACAAAAAGCCAATCAGAATAATATCTTTCAAAAATCACATACAATTTACTCTGCAAAATATTCAAAATAACAATGCTGGAAAAAGCACTCCCTAGTCATCCAAAGAGAAGCCAAGAAAAATCCTGCATCATTTTATAGCCTATTTAATTCATTAATTGCAGACATGGCATTTCCTTTACCTTTATTCTTCTGCCTCCTTGCTTCCACTATCCATTTGTGGCATAGGAGCAATTTTTATTTTAAAAAGTCCAGTCTTCCAAGCCAGTCAACATCAAGATTCTCCAGACTTGTATATAACCAGGCTAACCTTTGATGGAATGTTGTCAAGAATAAAAGCTTACTACCAAACAAGCTTTCTACCTTTCACCCCAAATTTTTCCTGATTTCACTGTTTGCAAGAGTAGCACAAAGATAGAGAAAATTGTAAGCTACAGAAGTATGATTTGGAGATGCAAGAGCCTGCAGATGCCAGAATCTGGAGCAAAAAACAAACCGCTGGAAGAACTCACTGGGCTGAGCAGTATCTGTAGGGGGGTGGGGGAAAGGAACTGTCAATGTTTCGGGTCAAGATCCTGCATCGGGAGTATGATTTACTTTTACCTTTCCCCATGACAAAAAAAGTTAAAAAAAATAATTTCAATATTGAGAAATATTAAATGATTAGTCCAATAAGAGCCAACACAATCTAAAGATGTAAATTTATCCTTTAGTACCATGTCCGAAGTGGCTGAGGAGGGTGGTGGTGAAGGAAAGATTTAAACAGTGCTAGTGAGCATTTGAACACTTTTAAAAAGTACAATGACCTCAGTTTAAATGTGTAGAGCACAGTGATTCCACCGCAAACACTTAAATCTGTAGCTGTTTCGCATCAGATGTGCATTGTTCTAGGAAGGGAAGTTGGAACTTCCATGACTCACAGGCACCAGCATAATCCCACTGAGTGAGAACTCAAATGGTAGCTCCTACTTCCTGGACCAGCAGCTGCAATTTGAAGAACTCTTGTACGTTTTTTTTTGTAAAGTGCCAATTAATTCACACCCACTTGTCAGTCT
Source organism: Pristis pectinata (assembly GCF_009764475.1). Lineage (NCBI taxonomy): Eukaryota > Metazoa > Chordata > Chondrichthyes > Rhinopristiformes > Pristidae > Pristis > Pristis pectinata. Next base: position 25,936,458 of record NC_067415.1, read on the forward strand.
GATCATTTCAAGGCAATGATCAGCATCAGTACATTCCAGGAAAACAATACTTGAAACATTGAAGCCAAGCCAGAAAACACAATTCATACCATCAGAATTCCGAATCCAAGTGACAAAGTGCTTCATACGCTGCAAATATTGAATAACGGTGCAGATTCTGTACAAGCTGCCTTGAAAATCAAATCTGTAAGCATTCAAGTCCGTATGTGGTAGGCCATCCACAAAATGTAGCATGTATATTGAGGATATCCTAGGAGAAAAAAAAGTTATAATGAAGTTCCAAAAAATTAACTGCAATATATTTATATTTATGAACAACATACATACCGTTCTATAAGCATTTTCCTCCTTTGATCTTTATCTTGACATTTATTGCAGGGTGATTTATGAACAGCATTCAGAGGATGCCAATCTGAATCTACTTTCGTAAATGTAGGCAAAGTTTTTGTACATCTATAAAGAAAAACCTTCCATAAACATCGCAAATAAAGAAGTTCTGTTCAGTAAAAATGTCTGCTCCATACCTGTATTCCCAGATTACCCTAAGGGAGTGCATATTGTATGTTTAAAAGATATCTTATTGCAATATAAATTAATGTTTATTTAGAAATTACAAATGGGAACTGCATACAGCTGCTTTCTAGAACATGCAAGAATAAAACATCATTCTAATATAAGCAAAGTGCCAGTGCGAACAAAGCCAGATATTTGGCGCAATCTTCCACCATGTTATTCTGAAGATGTTGCTTCCAGCCAAGAAAACAAATCAAGTGCATAAAAATTAGGAGTATTATTTCATAAGTAAATTATACAGTTCTAGAGGTTAATTCAAATGGACTGATGTAACACAAAACTTTGATTGAAATAGGCGTCATTACTCTTGGATCCACTTAGTTTTATTCATATAATTGTTTTTGTAATCATATCGAAATCTATATTTTACATAAATTGCACATACTAGATTTTGAACTGAATGAAATATTCTATATTCAAAAACATCTGAATTTCTAATATCCATGCATAAATCTTTGAAAATAAAAACTGAAAGAATAATGCTTTTATAGAAATTCTATATTGTAATATTGTGATATGGCACAAACTAATATTTGCCAGTAACACAGAACTGAAATTTTAGTTTAAAAAAAATACTTGCCTCTCATCATATTTGTAACCACACCTAATACATTCAAAACTCCAAATATACGACTGCATAAAGAACTTCTCAAAATAGGTATCATGCCTTAGGAGAAGTGGAAAAGCAAAAACTGGGCTATCAGGTTTTCCTGAAAAGACATTAAAACATTGTTAAATGGAGCATGTGGAAAAATTAGTCAAAGTAGTTATATGTCAGTAACAGCAGTTTTAATGACAGTCAGCAATATTTTGTTTGGGACAGCGTCAGAAATAGTACAACATGAGGAGAGAAAAATAATGCAGTTTGCAGTCTGACCTTGCACGTGGTTCATTTAGTACATGTCTATAACCAGATACTGAAGTCCAGAACAAGCTACTGGAGGCAACAGCAACTATATAATTTAATTAGTCTGCACCATTACAGCAGCTAAATTGGTATTGGCATGATGTGTTGATTATTAAAAGGTAGCAAATTTTCATTTAAAAAAAATGCAGCATTGGCCTCTTTGCATTTTCCTCACCAAATGGATCCAAAAATATTATGGCAATGGCATTTTAAACAAAATATAAACAGCTGATTGAATCTGCTTGACATTGGTCTCCCGACACTTAAGTTATGGGTGGTGCATTTACATTCAATACCCAGGAATGGTAAACAGTAAAGACTTTGTGCTAGATACAACTGGCAGCTTGTAGAAGTATGGATATCAACAGATGGCAAGGACTATAAATGCATACAAGGAACTTTATAGATGTGACAAAGCTAAACAAATGCTACTTCCTTTTTCTAGATCTGCACAGGAGAAGTAATTTGGGTAAAGGAAAAAAACTTCAAATTTTAAAATATCCCCATTCCAAGAATTGCTAGAAAAACTAGAAGCAGCAGCAAATACTTCGAAATTTTCATCTACTTTGCAACTACACAACTTAATATTCACAATCAAATATTTCTAGAAGTCCCACTTTAAATTGCAGGCCCAAATTGCATTATCTAATCTTGGTCAAAGCAATAACGGAAGGACCGTTAGAATCAGTGTTACCACTGAAAAGTAGATAGACTAGTTACCGTAATCACTAGCTTATCCATTGCAGCCCATTTCCTACTAAATGTTGGGAAATTAGTAATGTTGATGTTCTGGGGACCTAGATTTCCTTAAACACAAGTCTTTGAAAACCAATACACAGGTATAGAAAGTATTTAGAAAAGCAAATAGTATTTTGGCCTTTATTCCAAGGGGATTTGAGCAAAGATATCTTACTTCATTTGTACAGGGTCTTGTGGGAAATGAGTACTGTGTAGTTTTGGATACCTTACCTAAAAATAGATATATTGTCATACCAGCAAGTGCAATGAAAGATTCACTAGGGGAGAGATCAAATAGGCTAGATCTGCTTACCGTAGAGTTTAAAAGCATGAGCAGAAATCTCATTGAAGTTTTTTTCACTGGCTGAGGAGTTGGGGTCAGAGTCTCAGAATAAAGAGCAGGGCATTCAGAACAGATGGAGAGAAATTTGTTCACAGCAGGTGGTGAATCTCTAAAATTCTCCACTCCTTAAGAGTTGTGGAGGTTCATACAATGAACTTATTCAAAGCAGAAATTAGCAGCTTTCTGTACTTCAAGGAATCAAGAACTATAGGGATAGTGCAGAAAAAAGGCTTTGAGGAAGAAGTCATGATCTTAATGAATGGCAGAGCAGTTTCAAAGGGGCAAACACTCACCCACTTATATTGATGCACCACAGAAAGCATCCTATCTGGATGCATCACGGCTTGGTACGGCAACTGCTCTTCCCAGGACTGCAAGAAACTGCAGAGAGTTGTGGACACAGCTCAGCACATCACAGAAACCAGCCACCCCTTCATGGACTCTGTCTATACTTCTTGCTGCCTTGGTAAAGCAGCCAGCATAATCAAAGACCCCACTCACCTAGGACATTCTCCCTTCTCCATTCAGGCAGAAGATATAAAAGCCTGAAAGCACATACCACCAGGCTCAAGGACAGGGGATTCCTCATCCACTGACATCTTCTACAACCCACTGACGCCCACAGCTACCTCAATTACAGCTCCTCCCACCCTCTCGCTCGCAAGGATGCTATCCCCTTTTCTCAATTTCTCCGCTTCTGATGCAACTGCTCCCACAATGAGGCTTTCCACTCCAGGACATCCAAGATGTCCAATTCTTTTCTAACCAGGGCTTCCCCACAAATGTGGTCGAGAGAGCTCGCACCCGTATCTCTGCCATTTCCCACACTTCCCAGACCCAACAGGGATTGGGTTCCCCTTGTCTTCACATTCCATCCCACCAGCCTATGTATCCAACACATCATTCCCTGCCACTTCTGCCATCTCCAACGGGACCCCACTACCAAGCAGATCTTCCCCTCCCCATTCCTTTCTGCCTTTCGCTGAGACCGCTCCCTCCTCACCTATCCTGCTCCCACCCTGGGAACTTTCCACTGCCCCTGCCAGAGGTGCAACACCTGCCCCTACACCACCTCCATCCAGGGAAAAAACAGTCCTTTCAGGTCAGACAGATTCACCTGCACCTCCCTTAATATCATCTACTGCATTCGGTGCTCCAAGCATGGCCTCCTCTACATCGGTGAGACCAAACACAGACTAGGTGACTGTTTTGCACAACACCTGCGCTCTGACTGTAACTGCCATCTGCATCTCCCCATTACCAGTCACTTCAACGCCCCCTCCCACACTACCACTGATACGTCAGTCTTCGGCCTCCTCCACTGCTAGGAGAATTCCAAGCGCAAACTGGAGGAACAGCACCTCATTTTCCATCTTGGAACCTTGCCGCCTAACGGCATGAACATTGAAATCTCCCACTTTAAGAAATCCCCATACCCCTTCCCCACAATCCCCATCTTCTTCCCTTTCCTAGCCTCTTTTTTCTACCTTTATCCCCCACCTTTTTCCCCCCTCTCTCTCCTTACCTTTGACCCATCCCTCAGTGGATCTGCTCTCCCCTCCTCCCCGCACCTGCCTATCACTAATCTTACCTGCATCTACCTATCACCACCCTGTGCCCACCCTGCCTCCCCTCTTTTGTCCACTTATCACTGCTCTGCTTTTCCCTCCTATATATTGGGCATCCCCTTTTCCTATCTTCAGTCCTGAAGAAGGGTCCTGACCCAAAACATTGACTGCCTGCTTTTCTCCACAGATGCTGCCTGGCCTGAGTTCCTCCAGCATGTTTTTCATCTAGATTTCAACATCTGCAGTCCTTTGTTTCTCAAGGACAGCAACTGTTATAGAATTATTGAACAGTTCCCTAGTATGATGAGATGGACTCTTGACCTCACAAATCAACCTTGTTGTGACCTTGTACCTTATAGCTGACCTGCACTGCACTTCCTTTGTAGCTGTGACTCATTATTCTGCATTTTGTATTGTTTTACCTTGTACGACCTCAATGCACTGTGTAATGAATTGATCTGTATGAATGGTATGCAAGTTTTTCACTGTACCTTGGTACAAGTGACAAAAATAAACCAATTCAAAAAATGGCCTCTTTTTCCTCCCATTCCTGATATTCCATTTTCGGTAAACATCCTGCAACGTTGAAACTCTCAGTAGGGACATCTGTAGAATCATGGAACCATAGAACACTACAGCATAGAAAACAGGCCATTCGGCCCTTCCAGCCTGTGCTGAAACTTTATTCCATTAGTCCCATTGACCTGAACCCAGTCCATAACCCTCCAAACCTCTCCCCTCCATGTATCTATCCAATTTATTCTTAAAACTTAAGAGTGAGCCCGCATACCACGTCAGATGGCAGCTCAATCCACACTCCCACCACTCTAAGTGAAGTAGTTCCCCCTAAAGCCATGTCCTCTCGTACTTATCTCTCCTAATCTAGGTGGAAAAAGCCTATTCACATTTACTCTGTCTGCACCCCTCATAATTTTGTAAACCTCTATTCCTTGGAGCGTAGAAGAATGAGGGAAGATTCGATAAAGTCCTAACCTTTTTGATCTTTCCCTGTAACTCAACTCCTGAAGACCCGGCAACATCCTAGTAAATCTTCTCTGCACTCTTTCAATCTTACTGATATCCTTCCTATAGTCAGGTGACCAGAATGGCACACAATACTCCAAACTTGGCCTCACCAATGTCTTATACAACCTCACCATAACATCCCAACTCCCATACTCAATACTTGGATTTATGAATGCCAGGATGCCAAAAGCCCTCTTTACAACCCTGTCTACCTGTTGTTGTGTGACACCAATTTCAGGGAACTAGGTATCTGAACTCCCAGATCCCTTTGTTCCTCCACACTCCTCAGTGCCCTACCATTTACGGGGTATGTCCTAACTTGATTTGTCCTTCCAAAATGCAACACCTCACACTTGTCTGCATTAAATTCCATCTGCCATTTTCTGGCCCATTTTTCTAGTTGGTCCAGATCCCTCTGCAAGCTTTGAAAGCCTTCCTCGCTGTCCACACCACCTCCAATCTTAGTGTCATCAGCAAACTTGCTGATCCAATTTACCACATTATCATCTAGATCACTGATGTCGACAACAAACAACAATGGTCCCAGAACAGATCCCTGAGGCACACCACTAGTCACAGGCCTCCAGTCTGAGAAACAATCATCCACTACCACTCTCTGTCTTCTCCTACATAGCCAATTTCGAATCCAGTTTACAACCTTTCCATGGATACCTAGTGTCTGAACCTTCTGAACTAACCTCCCATGTGGGACCTTGTCAAAGGCCTTACTAAAGTCCATGTAGACAACATCCACAGCCTTCATCTACTTTCTTGGTAACCTCCTCAAAAAACTCTACAAGATTCGTTAAACACGATCTACCATACACAAAGCCATGCTGACTATCCTTAATCAGCCCTTGGCTGTCCAAATACTTTTATATCTGATCTCTCAGAACACCTTCCAATAATTTACCTACTACTGACGTCAGGCTCACCAGCCTGTAATTACGTGGTTTACTTTTAGATCCTTTTTTGAACAACGGAACAACATAAGCTACCCTCCAGTCCTCTGGCACCGCACCCGTGGCTAAGGACATTTTAAATATATCTGCCAGGGCCCCTGCAATTTCTACACTAGTCTCTCTCAAGGTATGAGGAAATATCTTGTCAGGCCCGGGGGATTTATCTACCTTTATTTGCTGTAAGGCAGCAAGCACCTCTTTAATCTCTATATGTTCCATGATACCACTGCTTGTTTCCCTTCCTTCCATATCCACTATGCCAGTTTCCTGAGTAAATACTGATGCAAAAAAACTGTTTAAGATCTCCCCCATCTCCTGAGGCTCCACACATAGATGACCACACTGATCTTCTAGGGGACCAATTTTGTCCCTTGCTATCCTTTTACTCTTAATATACTCGTAGAAACCCTTCGGGTTTACCTTCACATTATCTGCCAGAGCAACCTCATGTCTTCTTTTTGCCTTCCTGATTTCCTTCATTAGTATTTTCTTACATTTTCTATACTCTTCAACTAACTCATTTGTTCCTAGTTGCCTATACCTGCTACACACCTCTCTCTTTTTCTTAACCAGATCGCCAATATCCCTTGAAAACCAAGGTTCCCTATGCTTGTAAACTTTGCTTTTAATCCTGGCAAACTCTGCACTCTCAAAATTTCGCCTTCGAAGGCCTTTCACTTACTGAACACACCCTTGCCAGAAAATAACTTATCCTAATCCACTCTTCCTAGATCCTTTCTCATTTCCACAAAATTGGCCTTTCTCCAATTTAGAACCTCAAGTCGGGGACCAGACCTATCATCCATAATTAGCTTGAAACTAATGACATTATAGTCACTGGACCCAAAATGTTCACCTACACATACTACTGTCACCTGACCTGTCTGGTTCTCTAATAGGAGATCAGGTATTGTATTCTTCCTTGTTGGTACCTCTATATATTGATTTAGAAAACTTTCCTGAACACATTTGACAAACTCCAAGCCATCCAGCCCTTTCACAGTGTGGGAGTCCCAGTCAATGTGGAAAGTTAAAATCCCACTATTACAACTTTGTTTCTTACATCGGTCTACTATCTCTCTACAGATTTGTTCCTCCAATTCTCTCTGACTATTGGGCGGTCTATAATACAACCCTATTAGTGTGGTCACACCTTTCCTGTTCCTCAGCTCCACCCATATGGCCTTTGTAGAGGAGCCCTCTGGGCTGTCCTGTCTGCACACAGCTGTGATATTTTCCCTGACTAGTAATGCCACTCCTCCCCCTTTCATCCTTCCCCCTCTATCACGTCTGAAACAATGGAACCCAGGAACACTAAGCTGCCAGTCTTGCCCCTCCTGCAACAAAGTCTCACTAATAGCAAGAATGTTGTAATCCCATGTGCCAATCCATGCCCTCTGCCTTACCTACGATACTCCTTGCATTGAAATAGATGCAGCTGAGAACATTTCTATCATGCACAAACCTTTGATTTCTGTAAACAACTGGAGAATCCCAAAAGAAGCACTCACCAACTTTAAAAGGGGAAAAATATTCAATGGACAAGATAGGAAAGAAATAATCCTAGAAATACCAATTATTCTGGTATTAGGAAGAAAGCTTGGCTGCAGCATCAGTTTATACTCTAGCATTTGTTTTGTATAGTAAAATGATAGTGTGCATGTTACCATGTTTCTAATGCAGCACTATTTGTGAGCAGTGGACAGAAAATTGAATTTTATCTAAAAATGTTAGTTATATGCACCCAAATTAGTTACTTACCCAATTCACACCTCAGCTTTGGTTGAAGCAACTTGAAGCAGCTCTCCCGGACATCGTTCAGTATTAATTCTATCTGAATAAGCAACTGAGGAGGAATATGCCATGAACCATCACCTGCAAATAAAAATGGAAATAATTCAATGAATTTAAGAAAGAAAAAAATCTTCAAAACAGATGGTCAGTGTTCCACCTAAAATCAATTAAACTTTTGCTTCTGTATCATAAAGTCACATTTAAAATATATGGACAAATTTTATAGAGGAATATCTAAAATAATAACAGAGTGTAGACCGGCTCCCCCCATTGCCAAGCATAGTAGACATGGCACTAGTGAATTGAAGGATGTACTGTTTTATAATAGTGGTGCTACAAAAAAAACTATATTTGCAACAAACTATCATCCATGCCTTCCTTGACTCCACATTATTTCAATACATTCCTGGCCAGTCTTCCACCCTTCATAAGCAATCTCATTCAACACTCTACCCATATCCTAAACCATGTAAAACAAATGCTCACCCATCGATCTATATTCAATTCTTTTAAAGGCTCCTGGTCCACTTACATTTCAGTTTTAAAATTATCCCTGATTCAATTCCCAATGAGGATTTTTTTTCTTAAAACCTTTCTGAACTAGCATTTGATCACATGTACTAACATATCCTTTCTCAGCAGCTCTGAAAATTTTCATTTCGGAAGGACAAACAGGAAGCAAAAGGTAGTGAAATAGCAATGTTAATAACAAATAAGTGCAGTTGCAAAAGACTATCCCCAGGCTTAGTTGGAGTCCATTTGAATGGAGGCTAAAATTAGCAAGGGAAAGACATCACTGGTAAGAATAGCGTTTAGAGCCCACCAACACCCCTGCCATACCCAAGCAGTAGCCACACTAAAGAAAAAGGTATAATTCGACAAATGACTGTAAAGAGAGCAGCACAATAATTATGGGAGACTTTAATCTTCAAGTAGATTGGGTTAATCAAGTTGGAAAGGGCATCTACATTGATTGATTGAGTGCATTTAGGATAATTTCCTGGACCAATACATTGAGGAACCAATCAGGGAACAGGCTAGCTTGGATCAGGTAATTAGACAGATTTAGTAAATGACGTCGGAATAAAAATCCCCTAGTCTTTACATTTAATCTTTACGTTTAGAAGGAGAAACGTGGGTCAGGAACAACCATTCTTAACTTAAATAAATTACAGTAAAATGAGGTTACAGTTGGATAAAGTGGACTGGACTGATAAATGAGCAGGAAAGACGGTGTGGAAGTAGTGACAAATATTTGTAATTTATGACACATGGCAAAAAATGTATCCCAAAAAGGAAAAGTTCTAGGAAAGGCATGGACTATGGATAGCTGAGGAAGTTAGAGGATACCAAGTTGAAAGAGAAAGTGTATAAAAGAAGCAAAAGCTAGTAGTAAACCTGAAGGTTAGGATACATTCAGAATGCAAAGATTGCAAAAAAGATAATGAGAGAAAATAAACTATCAAGGCAAATTAGTGAGGAAACTAAATAAGAGTTTATTTTAGTGTATAAAAAAGATGAATATTAGCCTCCTAGAGAATGAGATTAGGAAATAATTAATGGGAACAAGGAAATGGCAGAGAGTTAAACAGATATTTTGTATCAGTCTTAAAAGGTAGAAAGCACAATGATAATCCCATTAATATTGAAGAATGCTGGGGGTGGGGGCATTAAATATTATCACAACCACTAGAGAGTTAATTAGAAATACTAATAGGGCTACAAGCTGCCAAATCATCTGGCCTGGATGGTTTGCATCTTAGGATCCTAAAAGAAGTGGCTACCAAGAGTGGATGCACTACTGATAATCTTCCAAAAAATCTGAAGAAGTGCCAAAGGATTAGAAAACTGCCAATGTGACACCAAAATCAAAAAGCACTGGAGTAAAATGAGTACAACTCTATGCCAATTAGTCCAACATCTATTGTCAGAAAAATGAGAATCAATTAAGGAAGTAATAGCAGCACATATAAAAAACTGTAATCTAATCAACTAATCACAATGGCTTCATGAAGGGGAAATTGTGTCTAACAAATTTGTTGGATTTTAATGAGGAGGTTTCGTTCAGAGTGGATAAAGGGAATCATGTATTATAACTGGACTTCCCGCAGATAAGTCACAGGATAAGAACTCATGCTGTTGCAGGCAACATCTTGGCAAGGAAAGAATAGCCAACAAACAGAAAGCAACAAATAGGGGTAGGGGGGTTATTTTCAGGTTGACAACCTGCAATCAGTGAGATACCACAGAGATCAGTGCTGGGACTACAACTTTTTTACAATAGAAATTAGTGACCTGGAGAGAGGAAACAGATGTACAATAGCCAAATTTGCAGATGACTCAAAAATGGGTGGGAAAGCAGATTGTAAGGAGGATACAAACAGTTTGCGGATAGATACTGAGAGGTTAGGTGAATGGACAAAAGTTGATAAATTGACTACAAGATGGGGGGGGAGGGGGGGGAAAGTTAAGCTGTTGAACAGACTCATTTAAATGGAAGAAAAAAATGCAGAAGGATGCAATACAAAGGGAAATGAGGGTCCTTGTGCACAAAGCACACAAAGCTAACACACAAGTAGAGTAGAAGGCCAAGGGAATGTTGGCCCTTATTTCAAAGCTGACAGATGGCTATCTAAATCAGGGTGGTACAGTGGCAAGGACAAGATAGAAATATTATCTTTGAAATGCTATTTTTTTTATTGAAGTAGCTTAACCACTTTAGTGAGATTTCAAATGTAAATTAAACAAAGATAGTCATTGATTCTAACCACGACTATTCAACCCTCCCATTTGTTTTGTTTTTAAACATCTTAAATTTGTATTATTTTGAAGCCATGACCATAATTACAAAGAAAAAATTGAAAAAAGGACTACAGAATCTGTCTGTTACTATCTTATGGACCACATGTTTTTTAAAAACTAAACTGAAAATTTCCCAGTTTGATATCTTTGATTATACCTAACCACCAAAATAAAATGATCCATCTTATTCATCCAACAATTCATCCATTGAACAATGCAAGCAATTTCGGGATTTCAGTATCCACAAATTAGATAAGGATCAGTGCCAGGACCCTTGATGTTTATGACATTAAAGACGTGGATGTGAATGTAGGAGGCAGGATTAGCAAGTTAGCAGATGACACAAAAAAAAATTGTGTTGTGGATAGTGCGAACGATCGTCCTAGCTACAGCATAATATTCATCAGTTGGAGAGTTAGGCTGAGCAATGACAGGTGAATTTAATCTGACAAGGGTGAACTGATGCATTTTGAAAAGTCAAATAAAGGTATGACCCTGGGGAGTGTTGATGAACAGAAGGACTTTAGGGTATAATTCCACAGATCCCTGAAAGTGGCAGCACAGATAGATAGAGTGGTAAAGCAACCATGTGGGATGCTTGCCTTCATCAGCCATGGCAAAGAACAAGGACATCAAGTTACAACTTTATAGAAATTGGTTAGGCCGCATGGAGTATTGTGTACAGTTCTGTTTGCCACATTGTAGGAAGGATGCAATTGCACTGGAGAGCGTGCAAAGGAGATTCACTGGTGCCTTGATTGGAGCATTTCAGTTATGAGGAGAGAGTGGAGAGGATGGGTTTCTTTTCCTTGAACTGGACGAAGCAGAGGGGTGACCTGACAGAGGTATACAAATTTAATAGACAGACAGAAAGAATCCCTTTTTTCCCCCATGGTGGGCATGTCTGGATGTCAAGAAGGCATAGGCATAAGGTGAATAAGGAGAGAGGTAGGAGGATCGATGGGGGGGGGGGGGGGGGGGGGGTGAAAAACAGATCTGCCCCCTCCCCCCTCACACACACCGGGTGGCTGGGATCTGGAACGGGCTGCCTGAGAAGGTAGTAGAGGGAGGTACTCTCATCAAGGCACAGAATGCCATGGACCCAATGCAGGTAAATGGGATTAGTACGAACAAGTACAATGGTTAAATGGACATGGTAGGCTGAAGAAGCTATTTCTGTGCGATAAGAATCGATGATTCTATAACACAGCAACCAAATGGTCACAGTAAAATTCAGGGAACCAAGCATAAAACACTCAACTGTTTGGAGTCGAAACCAATGCAAAGATTGTTTGTTGGCAGCTAATTGCTTCTGAACCAAGATATTGCTGCAAAAGTTCCCAATAATAATGTCCCAAGATTAACCACCTTCAGCTTTATTAATTAATGATTTATCCTTCATGTTCAGATCAGAAGGAAGGAAATTTGAGCCAAATGCTGCAGTTATCAACAATATACAACTAACCCAACATGTCAATGCAACACAACCTGGATTATACCAAGCATCATTTGCAATACACAAATGCAAGAAAATGACCATCTCCAATAAGAGGTCTAATCCTCCATCTCCCCCCACAATCACCACTTATCATTTAATGACATTACCATCCTCAATAATATTCAGAGGATTAACAATAGGCCAGAAAGTGGGTATCCTTATTGAGTGATTCCACCACTGAACTCCCCAAAGTATTTCTAACACCTACCAGTCAACCACTTCCTTGAATGAGTGCATCTCCAACAGTTAAGCTCAACAGCAGAGTAATATTTTTAAAACATTTCATCCATCACCCAAAACATTCACTCTCTTCACCACAGTGCATTGTCGATGTATTGCGCACTATTTAAAAGATACAAGAGCTCTTGAAAGGCTTCTAGAAAGATATCCCCCAAATCTGCAACTTTTATAGCCTACAAGGACAACAATGCATAGGAATACTGCTACCTTAAAACCACACCTCATCTCGACTTGGAAGGAACATTGGCATATTTCCAGTCACTGAGTCAAAACCTGTTCTTCACTACCTAATACCACCTTTACCACATGAACCTGTAGTGGTTGAAGGATGCAACTCAAGAGCATCTTCACAAGGGCAATTACAGATGACCAATGAAGGCTGCACTTACCAGTGATACTTGCATTCATGAATGATACGCTCATGTATTTGATGCCTCTGGATACACTAAATAACCACAAAGAGCTCCACATTCAATGGATTATCCTCTGTAGTTTCCATCACCTTCAGCAAGATGCTATCACCAAATATATTTTCCACTCTCTTCCACTTTTAGCATTTCATTGGCTCCACAAGTCGCCACTTCACTCTTCAATCTCCATCAACACCCACTTCTCATGGTGTTTTCCCAGGCCGCTCTAGGAAATGCAAAACCTGCCCATTTGCCTCTTCTGCTCCTTTCAGGTGCGGCAGCAATTTATCTGTATTGATTCCAACTTAGTGCTCATATCATCTCCTAACCAACGGAGAAACCAAACACAATTTGGGTGACCATTTTGCAGAATACCTCCATCCAGTTTGTGACTTTGAGCGCATAGTTACTTGTCACTTTACCTTTCCATCCTATTCCCACTCTGACATCTACCTTTGGCAGCTTACTATTTTTAGCCTCTTACACTATTCCAATAATGTCCAAAGTTTGAAGAAGCAGATCTCATCTTCCAAAAAAAAGTACATGACAGCCCTTAACTTGAACAATTTCTGTTTGTAAGCCTTTTCGGCTTGCATCAGCTGTGGCCAGTTCTGAAACAGTCCTTTAATGTTAACACTGTTGCTCAAAGATGCTGCATGACCCAAGTATTTCAGCATTATCTTTTATTTCAACTTTCCAATAACTGCAGTTTTGTACCTCATTTTCAGCAATCTGTTCCAATCATCTAAATCTAAGCCAACAATCTTTCTTAACCAGGCACCACCAACTGTATCACAGGAACAGTCCCTTCAGCCCACAATGTCTATGCAGACCATGATGCCAATTTAAACTAACCCCATATGCCTCCAAATGTGGCATCATTCTGCCTCATGGTCCCCACCCCCTCTCAGATATTCCTTTTATTTCCTCCATCATCCTTGTTTGCTTTCCAACTTTTCTAAGTTCTGATAAAAGGTCATTGGCCTGAAAAGTTAATTCTGTTCCCCTCTGCAGATATTGCCCAACTGCAGAGTATTTCAGCATTTCACAAGCCTGCTAAACAAGATAAAGTGCCCATGATGTTAGAAACAAGGTACAAGCATGGTTAGGAGATTGTCTTATTAGGGATAGTCAACATGGCTTTGTGAGGGGCAGGCCATGCTTCATGAACCTAATTGAGTTTTGAGGAGGTGACAAAACAAATTGATGAAGATATTGGAATTAGTTTATTATTGTCACTTGTACCAAAGTACAGTGAAAAACATGTCTTGCATACCATCCATACAGATCAATTCATTACACAGTGCACTGAGGAAGTACAAGGTAAAACAATACAGAATGCAAAGCAAAGTGTTACAGCTGGAGAAAGTGCAGTGCAGCTAGACAATAAGGTGCAAGGTCATAACAAGGCAGATTGTGAGGTCAAGAGTCCATCTTATTGTACTAGGGAACTGTTCAATAGTCTTATAACAGCTGAATAGAAGCGGTCCTTGAGCCTGATGGTACATGCTTTCAGACTTTTGAATTTTCTGCTTGATGGGAGGGGAGGAGAGAGAATGTCTGGGGTGGGTGGCATCTTTGATTATGCTGGCTGTTTTACCAATGCAGCGAGAAGTATAGACAAAGTTCATGGAGAGGAGGCTGGTTTCCATGATGTGCTGAGCTGTGTCCACAGTTCTCTGCAGTTTCTTGTGGTCCCCAGCAGAGCAGTTGCCATACCAAGCCGTGATGCATCCAGATAGGATGCTTTTTATGGCGCATCAATAAAAGTTGGTGAGTGTCAAGGGGATATGCCAAATTTCTTTAGCCTACTGAGGAAGCAGAGGCACTGGTGAGCTTCCTTGGCTGTGGCATCTATGTGTTTGGACCAGGACAGGCTATTGGCGATGTTCACTCCTAGGAACTTGAAGTTCTCAACCCTCTTCACCTCAGCACCATTGATGTAGACAGGTGTATGTGCACCACACCCCTTCCTGAAGTCAATGACCAGCTCTTTTGTTTTACTGACATTGAGGAAAAAGTTGTTGTCATGACTCCATGTCACTACGGTAGAGCAGTGGATGTGGTGTATATGGATTTCAGCAAGGCATTTGACAAGGATCCCCATGGTAGGCTCATCCAAAAAGTCATGAGATCCACGGGAACTTGGTTGTGTGGATACAGAATTGGCTTGCCCACAGAAGGCAGAGGGTGGTAATAGATGGAAGTAATAGAAGGAGTGTATTCTGCCTGGAGGACAGTATTCTGCAGGGATCTGTCTGGGACCCCTGCTCTTTGTGATTTTTAATAAGTGACTCAGATGAGGAAGTGGAGGAGTGGGTTAGTATTTTTGCAGATGATACAAAGGTTGGAGGTGTTGTGGATGGTGTAGAAGGTTGCTGTAGGTTACAATGGGATATAGACAGGATGAACAGTTGGGTGGAGAAGTGGCAAATGGAATTTAATCCAGAAAAGTGTGAAGTAATACACTTTGGTAGATTGAACTTAAAGGTTAATGGCAGGATTCTTAACGGTGTAGAGGAACAGAAGGATCTTGGGGATTAAGTCCCTAGATCCCCCAAAGTTGCTGCGCAAGTTGATAGAATGGTTAAGAAGGCATACGGTGTGCTTGCTTTCATTAGTCGAGGGATTGAGTTCAAGAGTCACAAGGTAATGTTGCAGCTTTATAAAACTCTGGTTAGAGTATTGTGTTCAGCTCTGGTCACCTCATTATAGGAAGAATGTGGAAGCTTTAGAGAGGGCGCACAGATTTACCAGGATGCTGCTTGGATTAGAGAACACGTCTTGAGGAAAGATTGAGCAAGCTAGGGTTTTTCTCTTTAGAGTGACGGAGGATGAGAGGCAACTTGATAGAGGTGTATAAGATTATGAGGGGCATAGATGAGTGGACAGCCAACACCTTTTTCCCAGGGCAGCAATGGCCAACATCAAAGGGTATCCATTTAAAGGTGAGAGGAGGAAAGTTTAAGGGAGATGTCAGAGGTAGGTTTTTCCACATAGAGAATGGTGGGTGCCTAGAACGCACTGCCAGGGATGGTGGTAGAGGTTGATATAATAGGGATATATCAATGCCTTTAGATAGGCACATGGATGTAAGAAAAATGAAGGGTTATGAGCTGTCTAGGAGGGAAGGATTAGGTTGATCATGAAATAGGTTTATATAGGTTGGCACAACATCATGGGCCAAAGGGCCCATGCCGTGTCAGTGTCAGAGAACGGGGATAAAGGGGCCTTTTCAGGATAAATGCCGTTGATGAGGAGTTCTGCAGGGATTAGTGTTAGGACCCCAACTTTTCACTTTATACATTAATGATCTGGACAAATGAACTGATAGCACTGTGGCCAAGTTTGCAAGATGGGCAAAGGGCCAGGTAGTGTCACGGAGGCAGGGAGTCTGCAAAAGGATCTGGACAGGTTGGGAGAGTGGGCAATGAAGTTCAGGATTCTCCTAAGGTTAACTTGCAGGTTGAGTTGGTAGTAAAGGAGGCAAATGCAATGTTAGCATTCATTTCAAGAGGACTAGAACATAAAAGCAAGGATGTACTGCTAAGGCTTTGTAAGGTGTCGATCGGACCTCATTTAGAATATCACGAGCAATTTTAGGCCCCATATCCAAGGAAAGATGTGCTGGCCCTGGAGATGGTCCAGAGGAAGTTCACAAAAATGATCCCAGGAATAAAAGACTTAATGTACAAGGAGTGTTTGATGTCTCTGGCCCTACAGTCGATAGAATTCAGGTAAAGAGCGATCCCATTGAAACCTACCAGATACTGAAAGGCCTGGATACAGAGGACATGGAGGATCTTTCCATTAGCAGGAGAATCTACAATCTGAGGGCACCATCTCAGAATAAAGGGATGTCCCTTTAAAACTGAGATATGAGGAATTTCTTCAGCAAGAGGGTGGTGAATCCGTGGAAATTATTGCCAGAGGGCTGTGGAGGCCAAGTTGTTGGATGTATTTAAAGCAGAGATTGACAAGTCCTTGATTGGTAAGGGGGTTAAGTGTGATGGGGAGAAAGTGGGAGAAAGGGACTGAAAAGAAAATCAACCAGAAATGAATGGCAGAGCAGACTTGATGGGCAGAAATGCCTAATTATGCTCTTATATTTTATGGTTTTATAAGCAGCCAGTCTTTGTTGCAGGACCTCAGAATGGATACTAACCCCTTGAAGGTGGTGCAAGTAAGATTTACTGGGATGGTTCCAGGAATAAGGGTCTGATGTTACCAGGGAAGTTTGGAGAAATTGGCATGTTTTCCTTGGACTTAGAAAATTGAAAGGAAAGGTGATAGACCAGTTCAGAATAATGTGGAGTCTAGACAAAATAAATAAATTGTTCATATTGATTAAGGTTTGAGAACCAAAAAATACAGATTTAAGGTGACTAGCAAAAGAATTAAAGAATACATATACATTTTTTAAAAACTACATAAAAATATTTAGTCTTGACCCCAAGGCCATCAAATTTTGTCAGGCACAATCTTTGGTTTGGCCACAGAAGTACCCAAATTATGTACCAAAGTGAGCTTCAATCCACAACATTCCAATTCAAATGTTTCAATGTTGTCACCACTTTTGCTGAATTCGTAATACTTTAACAAAATATTTCATTGGATAGATCTACCATTCCATTATACTTGAAGCTTTCACATACCATTCACAAGAAAGGTTATTCTAAAGAATTATGCTTTCCTGGGCATGAGAGTTTCTTTGGTCATGATCAGCATTTCAAAGCAAGTGGTGAACATAATACAAGTGTAAAATCAGAACTGTTTGTGTACTACAGCACAACATAGGAGACTTCTTACCTGTTCCATGACATTGGCTGTTACATAATAGTGCACATGCCTGATCATATTCGGTGCATAGTTTCTTAATCGGAGATTCTACTTCGGTTCCTACATTGTTTATGACATTTCGAATCATTTTCAAGTGGACTAAAGCTGTTAATATACAGTCTAGCCAGCAGAGAGCAGACGTGTTCTTCCACTGAAGAATTAATTGTTCAATATACAATTCTTCTTTAGGAACTTCCAATCCAGAATGTTCAGATTCAGCTGATGGCTCCTTTCTTTTGCCACATAATTGAACAGGAGCCACAGGAATTGGTTCATTTGTGACAACGGTGCCTCTCGCAGTAGTAGGATTAACTGCCTCATGATTGTTTCCATTTTTTGAACAAGGAACAAAATTGTCAATTCTATTTAAGCTACTGTCTGCAAACTGAAATGCACCTTCCTTGGAAAGGCCACTGAGACTATCCCCAGTACCTTCATCACTACAATTCAAAGTTTTTTGTCGTTTTATATTCTGTTTGCACGGTTGAACCAGTAAGCCCGATTCAAATACGCTCTTTGCACTGGAATCTGATGATTGAGGACTTGCTAAGGTGGATGAAATTAGGATCTCATTCAATGGTTTACATCCCAAAGGAAAGAAACACTATAAAGAAACGGAAATATTCACATTTAAAAACCAGAAATATTATTAATGACTCAACAAATGTCAAAACCAATTCCCCAAAATTTGGAACAATCAAATGTCAGATCAGTCTGTTTAATATAGTGGTATAGATAGAAAATAATTGTATATATTTTTACATCTGTACAACAATAGAATCACCAGAGAAAAGTCCTGTGAACCCTTGCATCTAAAATGCAACTAATTACCAGCACTGACTGATAGTACTAACAAGTAGACCAATTAACTTTTGATATAGCTAACAGGATCTTAGCAGCTTGATGATACGCAAAATATTCCAGCTCAAATCCTCTCCCCACCACCCCCCCCCCAAAAAATTAATTCAATAATATTCAGTACCTGTGGATTTTCACAAAGAAGAATGGATTCTTCAAAGCTTATACAATATCTGCGTAGGGCCTGTCTTTTCCCGTCTGCTGCACAAACTGGACAATATTCTTGCAGGTCGAGTAAAGTACTTTGAGAAAACTGCACACAGAAACAAAAAGTGGCAGCAAGAGAAAAGTTAACTATGTCATTTACAATTAAGGTTTTTGTTGCAAAAAAAACACAAATGGAAATTGTTCTATACCATCAATTCCTGACTAAATAGAAACTTAAACTCATCTAATATAGTATTTTCGTCCTTGGTACACCAACATGAAATGTACACTTACAAGTTTTAAGTTGTATAGAAATGAAAAAGATTGCTTATACCAAGTCTACTTTCATATTCTAGTTCTCATTTGAAAGCAGAACTTGGATGTCCTCAAGAGCATTTTTCAATAATTAGAGGATTACCACTTTTACCATGTTTTCACCTCAGAAAAATCTTTCGCCATAGCACTTTGTGCAAGATTTCCGTGTCACTATGAGTGAGTTTAGAATATTTCATAATTCTTGGAGTTTTCCAGAAATAATAAGATCAAAAATAATTTGAAATGTAATAAAATTTAGAACTTTGCGCAGTCTAGAGAGGAATAAACAGTTTTACTGACTTTTCCCAAATACCCCACTGTGTGGATGGAAGACACATTTATATCAGTGCCTGGACCACTTAGTGGCAAACAAGTCTTGGTCTTCTGTTTATCCGTCATGCTGGGCAACAGGCTAACTTTTACCATCTCACCGGTGATTTGAAGCACATATCAGGAACTTCTTTGACAAAGCTGTTAAAATAAAAATTGAAGATATCATTAGAGAATATCCAAAACCTTATAATATTTCCTGCAATGCAAACAGCCAGCAAACTTTTAAAATGCAAGCAGCTACAATACTGAAAATATACATACCAAGCATAAATTTAAAATGGCAATTTAGTTTACAATATTTTGAATAATTCCACATCAATTAAAGCCAGTTAGCTACCAGTACCTCACCAGAGTTTTAAATTGGAACTGATCTCACTGCCATCTTTAGTATTGTGGTAGCCCAGTTTCAGTTTAATAAAAGTGATCCAACCTAAATAATTTGCTTGAATAAAGAACATTAGATAAAATTCACTAAACTTACAGAAAAGACTTGTTCACAAACTCACATATTTAAATAAACACATACACTGCTTACTAAACATCTAAAATCATACATTAATATAGCTATGACAATTCTCTGGTGATTATTACCTCATGTTTGGTTGAAATAAACACTGGTTAATGAACAAAATTCAGTAAGTAATATTTTCTAAAATATTGTATGCATCTTTCTAATGCACAGGAGAAAGGTTCTAAAATGCAACA
Source organism: Pristis pectinata (assembly GCF_009764475.1). Taxonomy (NCBI): domain Eukaryota; kingdom Metazoa; phylum Chordata; class Chondrichthyes; order Rhinopristiformes; family Pristidae; genus Pristis; species Pristis pectinata. The sequence goes on from NC_067415.1 coordinate 25,956,516, forward strand.
CCTTGCGCTATCCAAATTAAACTCCATTTGCCATCCCTCAACCCACTTATCCAGCTAATCAAGATCCCTTTCTAAATTCTGATAACCATCTTCACTATCAACAGCACCACCTATTTTAGTGTCATCTGCAGACTTAACTCATTCTCACCCAAATCATTGAAATAGATGATGAATAGTCATGGGCCTAGCATCAAGCCCTGGGGAACACCACTGGCCTCCAGTCCTATAAACAACATTCCACCATCACCCTCTGCTTCCTACCATCAAGCCAATAGTGTATTCAATTAGCTAGCTCTTGCTGGATCCCATGCAATCTAACTTTCCATAACAGCCTACCATGCAGAACCTATCAAATGCCTAAGGTACAACACCTTTATTCTTTGCATACAGTTTTGTAACATCAGCCTTCATTGCATCTGCCTTCTTAATTGGTTGCTGGGTCTGCATGTTAATACATATACAGTATAATACCCAAGTCTCTCCAAATAAAACACTTACCAACGTCAGCTATGAGAAGCTAGAAAAGTTAGGAACTCAGAGAGATATAGAGGAGTGACCCAACAGAAATCATAATAAACAGAGGAAAAATTAGCCCTACGTTGATTGGGCCACTAACCAGAAGTCTAAAATCACTACCAAAAGATCGAGAGGTTGGAAGCAGAACTACAGTTGATCTGGACTGTCCTTCTGAAAAAGGCCAAGCAGACTTCATGAATAATTTTTTAAAAGCAACTGAGACAGCCATTTCAGAATGAGTAAAAGGGGATTAAGACAAGAAACAGGACAAGGGACATAGTATCTTGGTTCTTTCAAAGAGCCAAAAAAAAGGACAGACGAATTAGCCACCTCCTGAACTGCAACTTTGTACAATTCCGTGGTCTTCTACGATTTTCATAATATGTAAATTTCCAGTGCCCACCTTAGGCCTTGCTTAAATTTAAAGATCAAATGCCTAAAATAGATTTTTCTACATTATTTCAAGGACCATGATACATTACCTTTAAAAATGGAAGCACCTGTTAAGTTTGGCAGGGTACATTGTGCTAAGGTTGCAGCTCCAGAATCAAATGAAAAAAAAGGTTGTAAAAATCAATCTGTAAAATCAAGTTCATTGAAATACAAAAATATATCCATGAGCAATATGTTGCAAAATATTAAAATAATTGCAGACATAGAAAAGACGAATTTTCCTCTAAAATTTTGCATCATCAATGGAATGATTTTACAAAAATTTGGACAATGTTATTCAAAGCACACTGAAATTTGAGATGCTAGAACAACACATGGATGATGCAGTAGATCACCAGCAGGTTCCACTCAAAGTTCCCCAAAAATAAAATGGCCAAATTGAAACACTAAATTGTTATTCTTTTAACCAGTTGGAGAATGTCAAACCAAACAAATCACCTTTTGTTAATTTAGGAAAGTACAATACCTTTTTTTATATAACAAAACCAAAAACTATGAACCAAGCCTTCATTTCCTACATTAAGGGAAAGTAGGTCTTGGTTCAAAAAGAAATTAGAAACAAAAATCTATTTCCTAACATTGGAAACATTTGGAAGTATTACAATAATAGTTAAACAATTGCAATTAACATTATCAAAACTGAGTTTAAAAAAAAATCACTCACCTTAATAAATGCAACAACCTGTCATCTGTATCCTAATTTCATTCATCTGCAGTCAGAGTAATAAATAGTTCTCCCACAGTTAGACCAGATATCAAGGAACAACTAATCAACTCAATGTTTTAAATCATATTAGATGGATTTTGAGAAAACAAGATTTATACAGAAATGCCCAGACAATACACTAATTATATTGCATGATTTGCCATTCCCCAACCTTCATCTCTTAATATTTGCTCCCCAATGATTTGCTACAACGTCCATCATACATAACCTATTCCAGAAAACTGTATCTAGTCTTTTTGTTGAAGATTCTCTTTATTATCCTTATTTGCAATTTACTTATGATGGACTAAATGAATAAAACTGTTGAGCCATTTTAAATAAAGACCTACCACATTGGAGGATTTTTTCAATTATAGCCAGTGATTTTGCAACTACTAAAGTCATGTGGGGGTTTTTGATATGTAGCACTCTTGCACCAGAAGTACAAATTTAATCAACACAAATCTTTGAAATACTTCTAAATAAAAGTTAGATTTAAATAAAACTTGGGAAACATTTTAACCCAAGTTCCACAATGATGCTGACCTATTCCTATGTACCAAGGAACAAAAAAAAACTGATACGGTTCACAAAATATTTGCTCCTAAATATTTGTTATGACTAAACACTAATTTGGCCTGCTTTACAAATCTAAAGAAAAAAAATCAACTGAAAAATTTAGCAATATCACCTAATTGAACTGCCATGAAAAAGCAAATGTAATACACAATTGTGGATAGTGCTGATATCTTTATAGAATCAATAGAAAAATTAACTAAATCCAGAAGCCAGTGTATTTCTAAATATGAATGATGAAGGCATGGGAGCCAATTGAAATTTAACTACAGCTAGACCTAAATGAAAATGTTTTAAGTGACATCTCCATGCTCTTTTTAAATCCAAGTGCATTTCGAGATTCCAGAGCACTTGCTTTCAAAAATCCATGATTGGAAGAAATAACTTATTTAAGTTTGACACCATGATCAAGCTTCTCTTTGTTCAGCACTTCTTTTTATATATGTGTAAATATTAAACATTAAGTAGCAATGCAGCTTGATTTTGTTACTTTAACATGGAAAAATGGGAAAAAGATTAAACTAATGCAGCACTTATGAATTCAGAGGAGGGACAATCTTTGCACGTCAAAAGCATTTCAAGCAAGAACATCTGCAGGTTACACCAGTGTGCTAATGAATATAACGGTGTTTTGAAGTAGAGTGTTGTCAAGGAGTAGATTAAGAAGCCTTGTTTTCGTAGAGTGGCAATTGGATATAATTTGAAGTTTGACTCGATATTGCTTTTAAATACTAAATGAGTGAGATCATTAAAGCACAAGGAAAAATCCAGTAACAGATCAAATGTATACAAATCACAGGGATAACCCCCATCTGAATTAAAGTCGCACAGTTTTTTTTGAACTAGTATCCAAAAATGCATCATTTGCAGTCACTGTATTGAGTTTACCAACAGCAGGTATAGTAAAAATAGAAACACAAGCTATCCCATAGGGCTCCTGAAGCACATTTTAATGTACAGTGACTGGTGTTTAAAGGAAACAGTCTTTAGTTCCCAAATCTTTGTCTAGTTTCAGTAGATCATAAAACATGATAATCACAGGAGAAAAGTGCTGGAGGGGGTGCTAGTACTTTCAGGTCTATATGAATGAATCACAAATTTCAGGCACAACAGAATTTATGGAGAATACATGAATCAAGATTTTGTTTATTTTGTAAAAAAAAACAAAATCGCGTGAGGAATCTTTCAATTACTGAGGTTCCTGAACAAATTATTCAGGGGAATTAATGTAATTAAACAGTTAAAAGCCATTACATACCTTCAAGCAAAACCCCAAACTAAATACAAGCACTCAACCAAGCAGACGTTAGAGTGAGAGCTGATCTGAATAAGATTCGTAGCAGTGCGGTTTCCCAGAATGGATGACCATCCAAAATGTCAGAGACTCGGTATGAGCTACATCTAAAATTTCTGTCTCAAAGCATCTTAAGTTAGAGGGCCTACCCAAACCAAAGCTGGGCTGCAGATTCTGCAGTCCCAGTCCGGAGTGAACGTGGGTTCACATTCCCTTTGCAGTCAGTCCTCACTCTGCAGTTAGCAAACGAGAGAAAGAAAAAAAACAATCTGCTGGAGGAACTCAGCAGGTCGAGCAGCATCTGTGGGGGACAAGGAATCTTCGACGCTTCAAGTCGAGAGCCTGCATCAGGACTTCCCCAACAGCTGCTGCTCGACCCACTAATTCGTCCATAAGTTTGTGTTTTTGCTCCAGATTCCAGCCTCTGGTGTCTCCACAAACCCCGAGTCGGTGCACTGGTTGGGAGGGGGGGAAGAGGGGGAGGTGGGAGGGGGGGAAGAGGGGGAGGTGGGAGGGGGGGAAGAGGGGGGAGAGGGAAGGGGGGGGAGGGAAGGGGGGGGGAGGGAAGGGGGGGGGAGGGAAGGGGGGGGGAGGGGGGGGAGGGAAGGGGGGGGAGGGAAGGGGGGGAGGTGGGGGGGGAGGGAAGGGGGGGAGGTGGGGGGGAGAGGTGTGGGGAGGTGGGGGAGGTGGGAGGTGGAGGGGGACCCGCAGCACTCGTCCCCAGAACACATGGATGGTCCATGTGAAAGCGATTCTTACCTGTTCCGCCGCCTTTCTCGCAGCTTCCTCCCGCTCAGGGGTAGTGACGTTACTCCTCCCGCTGCTCCGACCCCCTCGCTCCTGCTGGTGCTCGCTCACCCGCCCACCGGCCAGTCGGTCAGTCACCTCCCGAACCGGCTTCTCGCAGCTTCGACGTTCGCCCTGCGACTCCAATCCTCAACTTCCGGTGACTGCAATCCACATCCGGTCCGGTGGCAGCACATGGTCGGCTTGGTGTGGCAGATGTTTACGACCGTTGTCCACAAAACGAAACCAAAAAAAAACAAGGAGCGGGTTAAGAAAATTCTAGACTTTCTGTTTACATGTTTGTAACGTCCTCGAACTAGTGGAGGCTTTGAGAGTCGTTTGAGCCTCATTTTCATCTGGGACACTGTATCAGGCCGTTGGGCGACTTTGAGCAGGCACAATGCAACCAGTGAACCCACTGGGAAGAAGGCCAAAACCGGTTAAAAACTTCTAGTTCTTTTCACAGCTTTCTCAATTTGATAATCCAGATAACTTAAATTTCGAGTGAGTACGCCAGAGGCTGAAGAAAAGGCGGCTGGGTCGCTCAGCACTTCCCCAAGATCTTGGGTTTGTACACTGGACGTTTCTCCAAATGCAGACTACTCGCTCTGTCCAACAAGTGACCAAAGTTAACCACGAAAAATTGCATTTACAGCTCCATTCCAGTATTTCTATTTGTAGTTTACGGAATTGATTGATACTTAAATGTTCAGAATGCCAAGCCTTGTTGGAAATTGCCTTGGGAGGTTTGCAATGGGCGGTGTGAAAATCGAAATTGATGTAGAATTGCTTATCCGTTTTGCATTCCTCTGCAATGATAGAAAATGATTGTGAATGAAAGTTTTTGGTGGGGGTGTTATTAGAAATTTTTAAGTAGTTTAGTTTTTCTTTCTGGACTGTTTAACAGCTTTTTGAAAGGTTCTGAAAATTAATATTAACTGGTATGTTGGAAAAACATTTGGCATGGACAAATGTCCAAACATTTGAGCCAGACAAAAAAAGACCACTGAGGAGAATGACAAGGGATATTTTTATATACTTTGTAATAGATTCTCAATGCTTACAGCACTTATCTTTATTTGAGTATGTTAAAGATGTCTGAAATTTTCCTTGAAAACCCATGTAACACTCATTGATGTATGGGAATCCCTGGCCAGTGATTAATCATACTGGAAAAGGAGCTTCCAGGATGGTACTGAAAATCTTGAGGATCTTTGTAAAGAGCAAGGAAAAGTCCATCAAAAATGGCAGAAGTGCTGCACTGCATAAAACTGTGTACTCCACCATCAAGCTCCACTAATAGTAGAGTATGTGACTTCCTTATAGGCCTCAACAGTTACTTCTTAACTGAAAGGGAGTGGAACCAAGTCATGCCCCACCCTGAAGGACTACTAAAGAAGGCAACTTAAATATAAACTGAAAACTTAAAGCAACTATTGTTGGCTAAGATACTAGAAGTTTACGTCTTCTTTTGATTAGTACCATGGGATCTGTTGCCGATACCTGAAACAGTAAACTGACAGAACACAAGTTCATCTCTCCAGAAAAGCAACATTGTCAGAACTGCATTAATCAGCCTCTATTATGTGATGAAGTAATTTGATTGGGTCTTGAATCCACATGCTTTTGAATGAGATGACAGTATTTCCATTAGACCAAGCTGATACTGGTGTTGCAATGCTAACTGAAAATGCCACTATTACCCAAGTAATGGGAATTCTCCATAATGTTATGGTCAGCATTTTTCCCTCAAGTAGCTTCATTAAAGCGGGTGATCTATTCTCTTCTGTGATGCTTTTGGGAACATATTGTGTGCAAATTGACTTCTGTGCTTTCAATACTACAATAATTGACTATTCTAAATAAAGAACTTAATTGGTCTTAAATCATTTTAGCATGTCCTAGGGTCATCGTGGAAAAAGAATTCTATCAAAAAAAATTAAATTTGGCTATATTGTCACCACATTTTACTTACAGTTTCTTTTGTATTTACTTCCTTCACTTGAAACAATCAAATTGTATCAAGATACAATAAGACGAAGAGAGACTGAATGGCACGAGTAATAGTGGTGCCAGCTGAGAGTGTGTTGAAAAATTCTTAACTGTGGCTACCTGGAGTAGATGTAAAATAGAAGATGAATGAAGACAATGGAGAGAGATTAAAAAACTACCGGAATGGTGATATACAGAACACCACACATGTTTGAAATTAAAGCGAATGTTGGAAATACCCAGCAGATCAGGTAGTATTTATAGATCGGAGAAAACAGCATCAGCATTACAGGTTGATGTCCTTCCATCAGAATAAGCTAGTTCTGATACAACAGGAATGGATATTTATCTGAACTGCAATGTTGAGTACTGAAGGCTGTAATGAGCCTAGTTTGGAAGATGAGTTGCTATTCCTTGAACTTACAATGAGCTTTGACAAAACAATGCAAGAGGCCAAAGAGGTAACAGATAACCACAAGCATAGGATCATCCTTGTGAAAAGAAAAAAGGTGTTCTGCAAAGTGGTCACCTAATCTCCGTTTAGTTTGTCCGATGTAGAGGAGACCATATCGTGACAACTGAATGTAGTACAATAAATTGGGAGAAATACAAGTGAATCACTGCTTGATCTGGAAGGAGTCTTTGGTTCTCTCAATAGTGGGAAGGGAAGAAGTAAAAGGCATTGCATCTTCTGTTGTTGCCTAGGAAAGTGCCATGAGAAGGGAGTGAATGTTCGTGGAAGTGGAAGAGCAAACCAGCAGTTGCAGAAGGAATGGTCCCTTCGGAATTCTGAAAGGGAAGTGGAGGGGAAGATGTATCAGGTCATGGCATCACATTGAAGCTGATGGAAGTTACAGAGGATAATCTATTGAATGTGGAGCCTGACGGGATGGTAGGTGATGAGAAGTGGAACCCCATCCTTACTGTGGTTGTGAGGAAAGGTTTTGAAAGCAGAGGTATGGGAAATGTATTGGGGTGGTTGAGAGCTTTGTCAATTATGTAAAGGGGAAACTAAGGAAAGAGGAAGACACTTCAGAAGCACTGATGTGGAAAGTGTCCATCAAGACTGATATGACAAAGCCAGGGCAACTGGAAGAATGGACTGGAGTTATTACAGGAAGTAGAATGAGAGGAGGTTAATCCAGATAGCTGTGGAACTCTGTGCACTTGTATTGAGTATTTGTTGCTCATCTATCCCAAGTTGGAGAAGAAGTTGAGAAAGTGAAGCAAAGAGTCAGAGATGGACAATATGGAAGTGAGAGAAGGGTGAAATTTGGCAGCAAAGATGATGAAAGGTTCAAACCAGAACAGGAAGTTATACCAATGCAGTTATTGCTGTTTCTGGAAACAGGTGTGAGGTAGGTGGCATATATAGGACTGAAACAAGAACTGTTCCAATTATTCCACGTAGAACCAGGCATAGCTTGGTTCTATGCAGGTTCCTGTAGGGACTTACTTGACTTGGAAGAAGTGAGTTGAATTACAGGTGAATTTGTTTAATTTGAGAAGTTCAGACTAGGAGGATGTTGATAGAGGGAAATGGTTGGATCTCTGTCTAGGGGAAAAACAAAGGGCTCTCAAGCCATCCTTGTGTGGGATGAAGGTCTATGCAAATAGAGATCCATGCTGAAAATGGCACCTGGAAACTGGAAATTGATGTTACAGAGAGCATCAGAGGTTTCAGGGATGTAAGTAGGAAAGACACCTGACTTGCTGAGTATTTATAGTGTTTTCAGTATTTATTTATGATTTCCATCATGCATGCTTTTTGGCTTCTAGAAATGTTTTGCATAATGTAAATGTTTGAAAAGCACTGTTAAAGAGGTACCATTTTTGTTTTTCCTTTTTTGCACCATTAGAGCATAGCATTATATTTTGCGCTTACAGGATAAACTGGGAGGTTTACCTTGTGTTTTTAGTATTTTCTTACCTTTACAATGGTGGATCTTGCTTTTGCTTTTTGTATCCTTCTCTACATCTGTCTCTGGCTCCCATTCTATTCTTGGACCTTTGCTTACACCTTATTATATTTAGAGTTTATTTGCATATAACATTCACTTGCCCACCCCATTCTGTACCATTATCAATAATGCAGATATTGAAAACATAGCCAAAGAACATAAGAAAGTGTGGATCAAAAAAAGACCATTTTCCACATCGTCTGCCTCATTCTATATAATCTTTCCTTGGCACCTCCAAAACAACTGGGCAAAGCATCATGACGATTATCTATATCCTTCGTTCCACTATTTATTGATGGAAAGTTGGGTTTCAAAGATGTTCTTCCTCTGTGGAGACTTGTATGAAAAGTTATATTTTTCTACTGTTTGGCACAGTGTCAAAATACAAATTGAGATATTTTTGGAAAGTGCCTCCAGACTGGTTCATACATCAAAATATTGGTTGTAAATTTATTTTTGGTGATTCCATGTTTCTCTCTTCCACCCAAGAACTAGATTGGAATCAGGAACCATGGGATTAGAGGATTCCTCTTGCCTTGCAAGAGCCTCCTGGTATATAGTAGGCACAACCTCCTACATCAGTATAAATGATCATGTGAACTCCACGGGTGCATTGTATTAACCATAAGGATTTTCTGTGTGAAACCACAGACTAACTGATCGTTAAGAGAGTGAATCCCTTTTAGTTCCGGTATAGGTCAGGATTCAGCCAGGGAGCCCTTAATATGACTTGTAGCAATCCACCACCCCCTGCATTACAGGGAATCTTGCAATATCAACAAAGCTGCTTGTTTGCATTATCTGCTGCAGTGTCAACAAAGCCCTTTTAGCTACATTTTCTACTGCTGTCTAATCAAGAAGAGGGAAAATAACTCCTCTCTCTTTGAGTAAAAAGCATCTGTCATGTCACTTATGGGGCAGTTGCTGGTGTCTGCCACAACTACCTAGAAGAAGACAGGTGGAAAGATGTAAAGGAGCAATGTAATCTTTACTGTGACCACAAGCAAAGTAGATCAGGCCAAGCTCTCTGGCTGCATCTCTCTCTCTGGCTGCATCTCTCCCTCAGGCCGCTGGCAGATCCTCATGACCACCTTCTTCATAAACCGCCACTTCCTTTGCTCCATGGTAAGGTGCACATAATACCTGCAATATTTTTGAAGAATAGGCATTTTCCCCTTCTAGAATCTTGGCCTAATCTTCAGGATGTCTCCTCCTCATATCATATTAGCCAATCAGTAAGAATACACCATAATATCCTTTACCACAACAAAACAAGGGCCTCCTGCAGCCCACAATCGTCAATATAAAGTCTTCTCCAAAAGATATTAACCAGTCTGCTTGTACTTAATTATTAACAAACTTGCAACTCATTGAGGATTCTTATAAATAGGTTTGGTGTTGGGGAGAGGAGTTATTACTGCTGGTAAACACTAAGTTTCCCATGTGTGGTTAACATATAAAATTAGCTGAATTATTGTGGCCAATTTGTAGGACAGGCAGCTAATCAGTGCTGTGTAAGAGTTGACGAAAGCATCTTACTCTAGGTAAACAAAGTCCTCTGCTACCAGGCTATGTAAATGGCTGTATAGTAGCTTCCCTAAAATTGTGAGCTTTCAACAAGCAATAGCAATTGGAAGCAAATCAACATCAATGGCACTGATAAAAGTCACAAAATGGAACAGTTTTCTACTGCTTAATCAGTTTTGGTCTTCTCAACATGAAACTGATGTTTTGGAAATGATGCTGATCACAAGATTTATTCCTATTTAAAGCATCTCAGTTACACAAAAATAATTGGGTATGTTTAGTTTAGAAAAGCAGAAGCTGGGGCAATTTGATCACTCTTTATAAAATATTGAAGCATAAGATTATGTTTACATGCTCTAATTATTTCAACTGTATGGTTTAGAGAGGATCAGAAAGTCATGGTTCAATTTTATAAAGGAAGAGCTAAGTTGATTTTTCTTTCCCCAGGGAATATCAACCATCTGAAACAGGTTGCTTGCTTGTGCGTTGAAACTTGATTAACTGTATTGCAGCAAGGAAGAGCTGTACCTTTCTCTTACTGAGCGGAGTTCAGTTAATACAAGAGGTAGGTGCCCTGTAATATAAATCATGATCAGTGCAAAGTCAACAAGTTACAATTTTCAACTGGGGTTAGATTGGAATATTCCAGATTTTTCAAGGTTAGTTTACATATTTCATCTTTCCAAAAAAGTCGTGCAGCTAGTAGAGCTGCTGCCTCACAGCGCTAGTGACCAATATTCAAGCCTGACCTCTGGTGCCGTCTCTGTGAAGTTTGTACATTCTCCCTGTGGGCTTTTCCCAGATGCTCCAGTTTCCCTTCATATTCCTAAAGATGTGGGTTAATGGCCATTGTGAATTGTGTCTGGTGTGCAGGTTAGTGATAACATCTGTGGGGAATGAGAGAAGAATAAAAAAAAAGTGGGAGTAGTGCAGGGATAATGTAAATGAATAGTTGATGGTCCGTGCAGACTCAGTGGACCCCAGAGCCTGGTTTCCTGCTGTATGACTCTATGACTGTGTTACCCTATATAGAATAATAGAAATATACAGCACTGAAGGAGGCCATTCAGGCCATTATGTTTCTGCGGCTCTTTGAGTTAGCCAATTATTTTTACTTCCTTGTTCTGTCTCCTTAGCCCTTCAAATGTTTCTAATGTTTGGTGTCTAATTAACTCTGACTTTTTAACTATTTATATATTTATTATTAGATCTTTGGGTTTTCTTTATGTTGTTCGCTATTACTATTTGAAGTCAGCAGGAGTAAGCCATTCTGCCTTTCAAGTATGCTCTACCGTTCATTAAGATCATGACTGATCTTCTATCCCAATACCTTATTTCTGTTCTAAGCCAATACTCCTTGATACATTTTGTTTCTGGAAATCTATCTATTTTCTTAGAAATATTCAACCACTTGGCCTCCGTTACCTTCTGTGGTATAGAATTCCACAGGTTCTGCACCCTCTGAGTGAATATCTTTCTTTTCATCTCAGTCCTTAATCTCTTACCCTATGCCCTGAGACTGTGACCCTTTGCTCTTGAGCCCCAGCCAGGGGAAGCATCCCCCTGCACTTAGCCTGTCTAGTACTTACAAAATTTTTATGTTTCAATGAGCTCCCGTCTCATTCTTTTAAACTCCAGTGAATATAGGTCTGCCATCCCTGGAATCTGTCTGATGAGCCTTCACTGCACTCCTGTATAGCAAGTATATCCTTTCTTGGGTGTGAAGACCATGTCTTGGTGATCTTATCAAGGCCTTGTATAGTTGTATGGCATCTTTGCTTCTGTACTCGAAACCTCTTGTAATAAAGGTCAACATACATTTGCCTTCTCAACTGCTTGCTGCAACTGCAGATTTGCATTTCAGTGACTCGTGTACAAGGACACCCTGTTCCCTTGATCATCAGCATTTCCCAATCTTTCACCATTTAAATAATAGTCTTCTGTGTTTTTTAAACCAAAATGGATTACTTCATATTTATGTACATTGTACCCTATCTGCCATATATTTGCTCATTCCCTCACTATCTAACTCACCTTGAAGCCTATTTGCATCCTACTTAACTCATTATTTCACCCATTTTTGCATCATTGGCAAACTTAGAGGAACTAAATGCAATATTTCAATCCAAATCGGTGATATATATTGTGAAAAGCCAGGACACAAGCACTGATCAGTACAGTGCTCTGCTAGTCATTGGCTGAAGAAAGACCTTTTTATTCTTAGTCTCTATTTCCTGTTTATCAACTAAGTTTCAATCTATGGCAGTGCATTACTCCCAATTGCAGGTGCTTAAACTTTTCATATGAACCTCTTATGTAGGACTTAATCAAAAGCCTTCTGAAAATTCAAATACACATCCACTAGCTCTTTTATCTTTTTCACCAGTTACATCCTCAAGAAATTCCAGAAGGCTTGTCAAACATATGTTCCCTTTTGTAAATCCATATTGACTTTGTTTAATCCTATTGATATTCTCTAAGTGACTTGTCATTACCTTTTTCATAATAGACACCAGTATTTTCCCTGCTACTGATGTTAGGTTAGCCATTCTGTAGTTTTCTCTTTATTCTCTTTTTTTTATAGTGGTGTTACATTTGCCAACCTCCAATCTACAGGAACTCTTACATAAACTATAGAATTTTCATAGAACCGTACAGCATGGAAACAGGCCATTTGGTCCAAATTGTTCATGCTGATCAGTGGGCACCCTTCTGTATTAACCCCATCGTTCAGCACTTGGCTTATAGCCCTCTATACCTAAGCAATTCAAGTGTTCATCAAGGCACTTCCTAAATGTTTTCAGTGACCCAGCTTCAACTATGGAAGATGATAACCAATACATCTATTATTTCAATGGTTACCTCTTACTATTCTGGGATGCATATTATCAGCCCCTGATGATTTATTGTTTTTCACTGTCATTAATTTCTCCAGTAGTTTTTGTTACTGATACAAATTTCCTTTAATGCTTCCTTCTCATTATTCTGCAGCGTCTCTGATATTGGTGTTCTCTTTCATGAAGGCAAAATCAAATTAATTGTTTAATTGCTCTGACATTTCTTTGTTCCTCTTCATAAATTCTCAAGTTTCTAACTATGAGGGACCTACATTTGTCTTCACTAATCTTTTTCATTTTATATACTTGTAGAACCTATATAGTCCACTTCTGTGTTCCTTACAAGTGTACTTGTATCCCTCTTTTTCCTCTCTTATTCAAACTCTTGGTCCTTTTATGCTGAATTCTAAACTGCTCCCAGAACTCAGGCTCACTGTTTTTTAGAATTACTTTGCATTTGGATTTAATGCTATCCTGAACTTTGTGAGCCAGGAATGAGTCACTTTTCCTTTTGTGTTTTTGCTCCAGAAAAGTATGTATAGCTGCTGTAGTTCTTGTATTTGTTCCATGCAATATTATCCTTACATCTTCCAATTCCAAACAGACCCCTTTCCAAGCCACTGAAATTAGCCGCTCTCCAGTTGCTGACTTTTATAGTTCACATTCTACCTTCTCCTCTCAATGAATAAATTTCGCTCATCATTTACCACATCACTGCATAGAGTAATGTCTTCTGTAGAACTGGATCTTTTTTGACCTATATGTTTAATTCCTTTTCATGGGATTGTAAAATCACATTTACTTTCCTTTGACTGTACTATTCTTATTACATAATCTGGCACAATGATGGCTGGAAAGGATGTCAGTGCATCCTCTAGAAGACATCTGGTTTAATCTATAAAGTCTCTGAATCACCATCCAGGAATTCTATCATTGTCGAAGGTCATTGATATGGGTACGGTGAATTTATGTAGAATTCTTACCACTCTTAGAATTTTCAACATTTGACTGAAATGCAGACCATTGAAGGATTAGTTGTACAAAACATTGGTGAGGCCGCATTTGGAATATTGTGTTCAGTTTTGGTTGCCCTACTATAGGAAAGATGCCATTAAGCCGGAAAGAGTGCTGAGGAGATTTATGAGGATGTTGCCAGGACTCGAGGGACTGAGTTATGGGGAGAGGTTGAGAAGATTGGGACTTTATTTGTTGGAGTGTAGGAGAATGAGATGTGATCTTATAGAAGTGTATAAAATCATGAGGGGCACAGATAGGGTGAATGCGCAGTCTTTTTCATAGGGTTGGGGAATCAAGTACTAGAGGACATAAGTTTAGGGTGAGGGGAACAGACTTAATAGGAACCCGAGGAGCAACTTTTTCACCTAGAGGATGGTCAGTATATGGAATGAACTGCCAGAGGAAGTGGTTGAGGCAGGTACATTAACGTCATTGAAATGGACCTTGGACAGGTACATGGATAGGAAAGTTTTAGAGGGATATGAGCAAGTGGGATTAGCAGAGATGGGATTCTTGGTTGGCATGGACCAGTTGGGCCAAAGGGCCTGTTTCCGTGCTGTATGACTCTGACTTCTAAGAACTTGGTCTGAAAAATGTAAAGGGACTAAAGGAATGATTGTGGGGCTGAAGGGGTGGTATTGGCCTACAGTCAGGAGAAAGAGAGTCAGCAGTCAGATGGAAATTGGCAGAGACTAAGAGCTCACAGGCCAGAGGGAGTACAGCAAAGATTCACCAGATTGGTTCCAGGGATGGTGGGTTTGCCACATGAGGAAAGATTGAGTAAAGTACGGCTGTATCCTCTGAGATTTAGAATAAAAAGGAAATCTCAGAAGAATGAAAGGAGACCTCATCACAACATACAAAGTCTGCAGGGAAGATTTTTCCACTGGCTGAGGAGGTCAGAACTGGGATCATAGTTTCAGAATAAAGCACAAGCCTTTTAGAACTGAGGTGAGAAATTTCTTCACTCAGAGTTGTGGTGAACCTTTGGAATTCTATACCCCAGATTGCTATGGAGGCAAAGACATTGTGTTCATTCAAACATGGAATCAAGGGTTATGGAGGTGGTGTTGGAAAATGGTGCCAAGATAGAAGATCAGCTGTGATTTTAATAAATGGCAGAGCAGGCTTGAGAGGCTGGATGGTCTACTCTTGCTCCTATTTCTTATGTTGTAAAACTAAAAATTGTGGTTTGGCAGAGTTGTGGGTGATTGTGGCAAACAATTTGCTTGAGGATTTGCAGACTGCTTTATATGGCTGCCTCCATCCCCGTTTTGCTGCTATATTCTGGGAAACCCAGCTGTCAGCATTAAATTTGTACAGTGGAAAGCCGATTCTCAAGAATAAAACACACAACAGTACAGAATCCGCTTCCTGGTTGTACCTAGTTGCTTGGGGTTATGATTTTCAGGATTGATGTCCCTCTGACCATCTCCAACCCGGGGTGGTGCAAAGAGGTTAAAATTCTTGCAATGTGTTTTGGCAATGCCCAGTTGTTGACCTTGCTTTTTTCAAGCCATCAGTGTTCCATCCAATGAATTTCTCCATTGTTGGACGACATCAGTTGTAAGTTTTTGAATTGTCATTGATTGTGAGATTTATGAAAGGAGATTTAGGTACAGGTATGATACAAATGTTGGTGGAGCTCTCTGTCTTTCCAATTAGTGAAAATGTAATCTTCCAAAATATCTTCCTTTTTCTGAAATCCTGCAAAATTTGTTAACATCCAAGACTTTTTCCAGGTCTGGTTAAGACATTGGCTTTTCCTAGTTCTTCATGAGTAAAATAGATCTGTGGTAATGTCAAGCACATATTTTGACATCAATATAATGGAAATATTTAAATCTATTAAGGTGTGACCTTGCCATAAACCTTTCCACAGTAATACCTGCTGGAGTTTGCATACTTGCCTTTCAGTTTTCTTTATGGAGCTTCTTGCATAGGGTGCATGATTAATAAGTTTTCTTTTACTGCTCTTGGCCCTCGTTTTATATTTATATCTATTGAATTTATCTATTCTTGCTTGTTCTACAGCTTCAAATGCTGTGTCTTTTCTATGAGTAACAAAAAGTTTTAGGATTGGGTTTCCTTTCTCTTATGTTTTGAGGCAATTGTTTTTAGTGCCGTTTCAACAATCTGATTTATTGAGATTGCATTTTTCTGATTTTTTTTAACTCTTATTACAAGGTTCTGTAAACTTGTTGAAGACTTTGATAAATCAGTTTTTCACTTTTACTGTTATTCAATTTACTCTAGCTCTAAAAGAACAACAAAATATTGTGGAAGCAGGAAATTACAATCAAAAATGCAAAGTTCTGGAAAACATACCGTTAGTTGGTCAGTGTAAGCAGAGAGAGGAATAGAGTTAACTTTGCAGGTTGGTTACCACTTCTTCAAGCATAACCTTGACCCAAAAAGCAGCCTGACCAGTGTCTGAGACAGAACCAGACTATCTGAAACCTTGGCATTCTTCTGACCAGAATTGAGATCCCAACCTCCGTTGTTCCCATCACCAAGAGCACGTAATCCTATTCATATAACATTGTCCATCTCCACCCTATCTCATGCATCTGTTGCTGGGCCCTGTGAGCCACTTTGTATCTAGGCATGACCAAGCTCCTATCATGGATCTTCTGTAAGTGAATAAACATGGAAGATAGGAGCAGGAATAGGCCGTTCAGCCTTTTGGATCTGCTGCACTTTTCAGTTTGATTGTGGCTGATCATCCACTGCTTTCTCCCCATATCTCTTGATCCCTTTGACATTAAAAAAGTATAGCTACTTTCTTCCTGGTGACTTTAATGACTTAGCCTCCACTGTCTTGTATGGTAGAGAATTCTACAGGTTCACCAACCTTTGGGTCAAGTAATTTCTCCTGAGTTTGGTTCTAACTGCTATATACAATATTCTGAGGTTGTGATCCCTGGTTTTGGATGCTTCAGCCACTGAGACATTCTATATGTACCCAGTCTGTATGGTCCTGTTTGAATTTTATGGCTTTGAGATTCCCCCCCTCATTGACCTATACTTAAATAAATATAGGTCTAACTGACCCAATTTTTGTTAAACTTGAACTCATCTAAAAATCTGCTGTCTGTATTCTAATGGACATCGAGTCCTGTTCACTGATTGCTTCAGTGCTTAAGTTGGTAAATTGGTTTATTATTGTCATATGTACCAAGGTATTTTTAGTGTAAAGGGGATAGATGGGACAGAGTTTGTTAGGTGTGTCCAGGAAGGATTCCTGACACAGTATGTGGACAGGCTGACGAGAGGAGAGGCCATTCTAGGCCTGGTACTGGGCAATGAGCCTGATCAGGTTTCAGATCTCTCGGTGGGAGAACATTTTGGAGATATTGACCACAACTCCTTTACCTTTACCATAGCCTTGGTGAGGGATAGGAGCAGATTATATGGGAAAGTATTTAAGTAGGAGAGGGGGAATTATGATGCTATTAGGCAGGAACTTGGGAGCATAAATTGGGAACGGAGGTTCTTGGGGAAGTGCACAGCAGAATTGTGGAGGTTGTTTAGGGAGTGCTTGCATGGGGTTCTGGATAGGTTTGTCCCATTGAGGCAGGGTGAGGATGGTCAAGTGAAGGAACCGTGGTTGACAAGAGATGTAGAATATCTTGTCAAGAGGAAGAAAGAAGCTTATCTGAGGATTAGAAAGCATGGATCAGACAGGGCTCTGGAGAGTTACAAGGTAGCCAGGAAGGAGCTTAAGAATGGACTTAGGAGAGCTAGTAAGATAAGATATCTTTATTAGTCACATGTACATCAAAACACACAGTGAAATGCATCTTTTGCTAGTGTTCTGGAGGCAGCCCGCAAGTGTCGCCATGCTTCTGGCACCAACATAGCATGCCCACAACTTCCTAACCTGTACATCTTTGGAATGTGGGAGGAAACCGGAGCACCTATGCATACACGGGGAGAACGTACAAACTCCTTACAGACAGTGGCCGGAATTGAACCCGGGTCGCTGGTGTTATACTAACTGCTACACTACCATGCCTGCCCATAGGGCGCATGAGAAGTCCTTGGCGAGTAGGATCAAGGAAAACCCCAAGGTGTTCTACACGTATGTGAAGAATAGGAGGATGACCAGAGTGAGGGTAGGAACAATCAGGGATAAAAGAGGAAACGTGCCTGGAGTCACAAGAGGTAGTGGAGGTCCTTAATGAATATTTTGCTTCAGTATTCGCCAGAGAGAGAGAGACCTTGACGTTTGTGAGGATGGCATGCGACAGGCTGATACGCGAGGGCATGTTGATGTGAGGAAAGAGGATGTGCTGGAACTTTTGAAAAACTTTAGGATAGATAAGTCACTGTGGCCGGATGGGATATATCCAAGGTTATTACAGGAAGCTAGGGAAAAGATTGCTGCGCCTTTGGCCATGATCTTTGTGTCCTCACTGGCCCAGGAGTAGTGCCAGATGATTGGAGGGTGGCAAATGTTGTTCCTTTGTTTAAGAAAGGGAGTAGGGATAACCCTGGGAATTACAGACCAGTGAGTCTTACTTCAGTAGTTGGCAAATTACTGGAGAAGATTCTTAGAGACAGGATTTATGGGCATTTGGGGAAGCATAGGCTGATTAGGGACAGTCAGCATGACTTTGTGAGGGGCAGGTCATGCTTCATGAGCCTGATTGAATTATTTGAGGATATGACAAAGCACATTGATGAAGGTAGAGCAATGGATGTGGTTTTAGTAAGGCGTTTGATAAGGTTCCTCATGGAAGACTCATTCAGAAAGTCAGGAGATATGGGATCCAGGGAAACTTGGCTGTGTGGATTCAGAATTGGCTCGCCCATAGAAGACAGAGGGTGGTGGTAGATGGGGTGTATTCTGTCTGGAAGTCGGTGACCAGTGGTGTTCTGCAGGGATCTGTTCTGGGACCCCTGCTGTTTGTGATTTTTATAAATGACTTGGATAAGGATGTGAAAGGGTGGGTTAGTAAATTTGCTGATGATACAAAGATATCTGTCTTCTATGAGCGAGCCAATTCTGAATCCACACAGCCAAATTTCTCTGGAGCCTATATCTCCTGACTTTCTGAATGATGTTGTGGATAGTGTAGAAGGTTGCTGTAGATTACAACAGGATATTAATAGAATGCAGAGTTGGGCTGAGAAGTGGCACATGGAGTTCAACCCGGAAAAGTGTGAAGTGATACACTCCGGGAGATCAAATTTGAAGGCAGAATACAAGGTTAATGGCAGGACTCTTGGCAGTGTGGAGGAACAGAGGGATCTTGGGGTCCACGTCCATAGATCCCTCAAGGTTACCGCACAGGTTGATAGGGTTGTTAAGAAGGCGTATGGAGTGTTGGCTTTCATTAATTGGGGTATTGAGTTCAAGAGCTGCGAGGTAATGTTGCAGCTCTATAGAACTCTGGTTAGACCACACTTGGTGTATTGTGTTCAGTTCTGGTCGCCTCATTATAGGAAGGATGTGGAAGCTTTAGAGAGGGTGCAGAGGAGATTTACCAGGATTCTGCCTGGATTGGAGATCATGTCTTACGAGGATAGGTTGAGTGGGCTAGGGCTTTTCTCTTTGGAGAGAAGGAGGATGATAGGTGTCTTGATAAAGCTGTACAAGATGATAAGAGATAATAGATCGAGTGGACAGTCAGAGACTTTTCTCAGGGTGACAGTGGCTAATGTGAGGGGGCATAATTTTAAGGTGATTGGAGGAAGATATAAGGGGGACGTCAGGGGTAAGTTTTTTACATAGAGAATGATGGGTGCGTGGGACGCACTGCCGGCAGAGGTTCTGGGGGCAGATACATTAGGGACATCCAAGAGACTCTTAGATAGACACATGAATGATAGAGAAATGGAGGGCTATGTAGGAGGGAAGAGTTAGGTAGATCTTAGAGCAGAATAAAATGTCGGCACAACATTGTGGGCTGAAGGGCCTGTACTGTGCCATTATGTTTTATGTACGGTGAAAAAATTGTCTTGCATACCATTCACATAGAACAATTAATTACAACAGTGCATTGAGGTAGTACAAAATAAAACAATAACAAAGTGCAGAATAAAGTGTTACAATTACAGAGAAAGTGCAGTGCAGCTAGACGATAAGGTGCAAGGTCATAATGAGGTAGAATGTGAGGTCAAGAGTCCATCTTATCGTATTAGGGAATTGTTTAATAGTCTTATAACAGCGGGATAGAAGCTGTCCTTGAGCCTGGTGGTACATGCTTTCAGGCTTTTGTATCTTCTGTCCGATGGAAGGGGTAGAAGAGAGAATGTCCAGGGTCGGTGTTGATTATGCTGGCTGCCTTACTGAGGCAGGAAGATGCATAGAGTCTATGGAGGGGAGGCTGTTTTCCATGATCTGCCAAGCTGCGTCCACAACTCTCTGCAGTTTTTTGTGGTCCCGGGCGGAGCAGTTGCCATACCAAGCCATGATGCATCCAGTTAAGATGTTTTCCATAGTGCATTGATTTAAAAATTGGTGAATGTCAAAGGGGACATGCCAAGTTTCTTTAACCTCCTGAGGGAGTAGAGGTGCTAGTGAGCTTTCTTGGCCATGGCGTCTACCAGGTTGGACCAGGACAGGTTATTGGTGATGTTCACTCCTAGGTACTTAAAGTTCTCAATCCTCTCGACCTCAGCACTGGTTATGTAAGCAGAAGCAAGTGCACTGCCCTCCTTCAGAAGTCAATAACCAGCTCTTTTGTTTTACTGACATTGAGGGAAAGGTTGTTACCATGACACCATGTCATTAGGCTATCTCCTTCCTGTACTGCGACTCATCGTTATTTGAGATACGGCCCACTCAGTGGTATCATCTGCAAGCTTGTAGCAGAATCTGGCCACGCAGTTGTGAGTGTATAGCAAGTAGAGTAGGGGGCTGAGGATGCTGCCTTGTGGGACACCAGTGTTGAGAATAATTGTGACAGAGGTATTGCTGCCTATCCTTACTGATTGCGGTCTGTTGGTCAGGAAGTCAAGGATTCATTTGCAAAGGGAGGTTTTGAGTTCGAGGTCTAGAAGTTTGGAGATGAGTTTGCCTGAAATTATTTTATTGAAGGCGGAGCTATAGTCAATTAAAGATAGTCCAATGTAGGTGTCTTTAATGTCTAGATGTTCCAGAGATGAGTGTAGGGCCAGGGGGATGGCGTCCACATAAACCTGTTTCAACGGTAGGCGAATTGCAGTGGGTCAAGGTTGTCTGGGAGGCTAGAGTTAATGTGTGCCATTAGCAACCATTGAAGCACTTCATGATGGTGGATGTCAGAGCCACTGGACGGTAGTCATTAAGGCACGTTACCTTGTTTTTCTTAGGTACGAGGATGATAGTGGTCTTCTTATAGCAGGTTGGAACCTCAGATTGAAGCAGGGAGAGGTTAAAAATGTCTGCAAATACCCCCGACCAGCTGATCTGTGCAGGATCTAAGAACACAGCCAGGGATACCATCCAGGCCAAATGCTTTCCATGGATTCACTTTCTGGAAGGCTGATCTTGCGTCCGCAACGGTGACTGTGGGTTCAGGTGCATTGGAGCCTGTCGGAGTGGGTGGTGACAATGCACTCCCTATCTGTTCAAAACATGCATAGAATGCATTAAGCTCATCGGGAAGGGATGTGCTGTTGTCGGCGATGCTGCCCGACTTCGTTTTGCAGCCTGTTATAGCATGTAAGCCCTGCCACAACTGACGGCTGGTCTGGGACTCGATCTTGGACTGGTATTGTCTCTTGGCATCCCTGATAGCTTTACGGAGGTCACATCTCAATTTCTTGTATAGGTCAGGGTCACCTGATTTGAACGCTGCAGTCTAAGGCTTCATTAGAGAGTGAATCTCCTGGTTCATCCATGGTTTTCAGTTTGGGAACACCCAGATTGTCCTGATGTTCAAGCTTATTGATCTACATTGGTTGTCATTATTATCAAATCTCTTAATAACTTTGCTGCTCCCTATTTCTGTAAAGTCCCACAATCATCCAAGATCTCTGCACTCATTCAGTTCTGGCATCCTGCATATCCAGGATATTAAACATGCCCCATTAGCATTTGTGCTTTTACCTCCCTCAATTCTAATCTCCAGAATTGCCTCCATAAACCTCTCTGCATCTTTCTTAATTCTTATCATTTAGTTATTTTGGTCACCTGTGGTCATAGTAAGTTTGCAGAATACTATCAAGTTTAGCTTTAGAATGCTTTGTTGTATTTTACTACATTAAAGATGCTATTAACTTGCAGTTTTTTTCCAAAATGTTCTGTTTTTATTCCAGCCTAAATCTGTGTTTAGCTATTACTTTATAATGGCTATCAAGTAATAACTAACGTTTGCTGTAATAAATCCGTGGTTTAAATGTGGTATAATCTTCAATGTCCCTGATGTTATCTATGATTTATTTCATACTAACACATAATGTACATGGGATTTCTTTGGAGCAGTATTTCCAACATTTTCCTCATTTTTTGTGCAAAGTTTTTATTTATAGGATAGAGGCTTCATTCCGTTTTTTCCATTTCTGTTGTCATTGTGAAATGTGTGGCAAACACAGCCTTGAACTTGTATCAGCTCCTGCAATCAGGAAGTTGTAGGGTGGTATGAAATCTGTTACATTGTAAAACTTTGGTACCCAGTTTGAACTTGTTGGACCTATGTGTGGATTCATTCTACATCTTATGGGGATGGTATTTTCACTGTGGTGTTCAGTGGAGAATTCCAGGATATTCACCCAGCAACAATTAAAGAACGCTGCACAGTGAGGATGAAGATTTGTCACAGGACCTATCACCAAGGATACATCAATACATCAAAAGGTCATTGCCTTTTCATTTTTGCTGCCTGTCCTCTAGAGTACTTCCAGCATTTTATAATTCTATTTCAGATTTCTAGTGTCCACAGCAGTTTTGTTTTAATATTTTATTAGTAGGGCTTGTAATAAGATGGTGTGTTGTCTTGTAATTGGCACAGAGGAGGAGGCTGAGAGTGGACTTGATTGAGGTATACAAAATTATATGGGGCTAGATAGGGTGGATAGTAAGAGACCCCATAGTAGATGTATATAAAATAAGAGGATGTAGGTTTAAGGTGATAGGTAGAAGGATTTTAAGGTAGATTTTTTTTTCAGTCAAAGGGTGTTTGCAATCTGGAATACCCTGCCCGAGGGTGTGGTAGAAACAGACCCTTGGCAGCTGAATCACCAAGGCTTAGAAGACTAAAGGACAAATGACAGAAAATGGGATTAGTATGGATAGGTACTTGATGGTCAGCATGAGCACGGTGGGTCAAATGGCCTTTTTTCTGTGCTGTATGACCACCTGACCTTGACTTTATGGTTAAGTACCTTTGAAGACAAGCAGAGAATGGTGGCAGCAACTTTTGAGAGCCTTTGCCAGAGCGCAGCGTCTTCCCCAAGCTGTGCTTGGCTGGACTGAGATCTTGAAGCCAGTGATGGCACAGTGGCTGGTGGCTGTTGTGCATCAAGAATGCTAGAGGATCAGCAACAATTATAAGTTACAGTCTGTATTTCAAGACAGACATTCCATAATGGCACACAGGATGGAAGAGTCCAGTGAACATTTATGGAGTGATAACACATGGATTTTTAACCATACAATTTTCCATTGAGAGTCTGGCTGCTTCTTTGGAAATTGCACCAGGCCCATAAATGCAAACCTTAGATCCTGTAGTCAAAGATATTTTAACTGGGTTACATATGACGGTAGATAAGTTCGAAGTGGGCTTCCGAGATATTTGTGACCTCTGAGTTGCTTTTCCACAGAGAGCAAGACTGATGGGCTACATCTGGGGTTGGGAGACTGACAATATTGGAGGAGAAAGAGTGTTGACCTCTCAGACCATATGTACACCTCTCCTGCTAACAACCCTCATTCTATCTCATCTTCCTAGGCCTAGCCTGGCGCTGCACAACTGAAACAAGTGCAGTTTGTATAACACCTTTATTGAAGTAAAACATCTCAAGGCATTTAACAAGACTATCATCAAAGAAAACAATAAGCTGCTCAAGGGAGTTATTTGGCAAAGTAACCAAATACTTGACCAAGTGTTCATTGGATAGTCACATCTAGAGTAATCATTCCCTCAGTACTAGTAACCAAGGTTCAAAGCCCGGGCCTCTGTACCTCCCTTGCAACTGGATCCTTGACTTCCTTATCGGGAGACCACAGTAAGTGCGGATCGGCAATAACATCTCCTCCTCGCTGACTATCAACACAAGCCCACCCCAAGGATGCATTCTTAGCCCACTGCTCTACTCGCTCTACACTCATGACTGTGTAGCTGAACGCAGCTCAAGCACCATCTATAAATTTGTCGATGACACTATTGTTATTGGTAGAATCTCAGATAGTGATGAGGAGGCTTACAGGAGTGAGATAGATCGGCTGGTTGAGTAGTAGTGCAACAACAACCTTGCACTCAGCGCCAGCAAGATCAAAGAATTGATTGTGGACTTCAGGAGGGGGAAGTCAGGAGAACACACATTAGTCATCATTGAGGAGTCAGCGGTGGAAAGGGTGGGCGGCTTCAAGTTCCTGGGCATCAACATCTCAGAGGATCAATCCTGGGCCCAACACATTGATGCAGTCACGAAGAAGGCACATCAGCAGCTCTACTTCGTTAGGAGTTTGATGAGATTTGGTACATCACCAAAGACTCTTACAAATTTCTATAGTACAGTGGAGAACATTCTGACTGATTGCATCACTGCCTGCTATGGAGCCTCCAATGCACAGGATTGCAAGAGGCTGCAGAGGGCTGTGGACTCACCCAGCTCCATCACAGGCACAACCTTCCCCACCATCAAGGACATCATCAAGAGGTGGTGCCTCAAGAAAGTGGCATCCATCAGTAAGGACCCTCACCATCCAGGCCACGCCCTCTTCTCATTACTGCCATCAGGGAGGAGGTACAGGAGCCTGAAGCCCCAAACTCAACGATTCAGGAACAGTCCATGAACCCGTGAACACTACCTCGTTATTCCTTTTATTTTGCACTATTTGTTTATTTTTGTAATTTATAGATTTTTATGTCTTTGCACTGTACTGCTGCTGCATAACAAATTTCACGTCATATGTCACTGATAATAAATTTGATTCTGATCATCAAAGTTATGAGTGAGAGTTTCAGCAGCAAATGAACTGAGAGAGGGGTAAAGTCAGATGGTGTTACACAGGTGGAAAAATAAGTTCTTGTTGCAGCTCAGTCAGTCAATGGCAGGGTCCTCAAGGACTCCAACATGCAGAAGTTGTCAGGTTTCAGTGCTCTTAAAGAAAAAGAGTGGGAAATAAAGAAACATGCCAATACTATTTCCATGAGGCCACCACCATGTAGAAATTCCAAAAATGCTAAAAGAAAGGCTTTATAGCTCATCAGACATAAACACATGGATGTATTTTCATACTTTAAAATATTTTTGGTATTTTTAAATTATCTGGCATTGAGAAATGTGAATTTCTCAATTGCCTCATTTTTGAACAGAGTACTTTATCTATAATATTTTTCATTTGTTTAGTGCTAATAGTGGAAATTGACACCAACTGGTGGATATGGAACTCTTGGATGAGTAAAGAAGTGCTTACGGAGGGTTGCGCAGGGATTCTATTGTTACATGTTCAGCGTGAGACACTACCTGAACCTTAAAACTACCATTTTAGTTTTGTGTTGTGCACCACATTTTCTTGATGATTGTTACCTTCAGGAGATGTTTTAAATGGATTCTTCCTCATGGCCTTTTTGTTCTACTGCGGATTTACCCCGTACAGAACACAGCAGACTGTGATTAACCTCAAAATTCTCACTGGGGAGCACAAAAGGTTTGTAAGGGATACCTTTTTCTACCAAGCTGCCATTCTTTTGGGTTTGCTCCAGTTTGGAATGTTTTAGGAATGTTGGATTATCCAATTATGAAAGGATCATGGTATCTTCTAGGGAACCTGCATAAACCCTGAAACATGGGTGGTGATGAGGCGGCGTACAGGAGTGAGATAGAACATCTGATTGAGTAAGAGGTTATTATTGCAGCACCACTCCATGTCAGCAAAACCAAGGAACTAATCATTGACTTCAGAAGGGGGAAGTCAGGAGACCATTGGTGGGTCAAAGGTGGAGAGAGTGAGCAGCTTCAAATTCCTTTGTGTTAAAATCTCAGATGACCTATCTTGGGCCCAGTACACAGACACAATCACAATGAAGGCACACCAGTGCCTCTACCTTTTTTAGAAGCATAAGGAGATTTGGCATGTCACCAAATACTCTAGCAAACTTCTATGGATGCACTGTTGAAAGTATGTGAACTGGTTGCCTGATATGCACAGGAATGCAAGAAGCTGCAGAGAGTAGTGAACACAACCCAGTCCATTATGGGCACAGCCTTCCCTGCTGTTGAAAGCATCGACGTGAGGCGCTACCTCAAGAAGGCAGCATCTATCATCAAGGATCCCCATCATCCGAGTCTTGCCTTCTTCTCACTGCTACCGTTGGGCAGAAGATACAGAAACCTGAAGTCCCACACCACTGGGCTCAGGAACAGCTAGTTTCCTACAACCATCAGGTTCTTGAACTGACCTGCACAACCCTAACACTACCTCAGCAATGGAACACTACAGACATCTCTTGACCTACCATGGACTTTTCTCTGAATGTTTTATTTTGCACTAATGTCCTGTGTTGCAGTCTTTTTTTCAACTGCCTTGTATAATTTATGTACAACTTATGTTCTGTGTGTTGTCTGAATCTACATGCTTGTGATGCTGCTGCAAGCATGTTTTTCATTGTATCTATACCTCATCATACTTGTGTATGAGAATAAGCTTGGTTTGTCTTAACCTGACGTGTGGTTGCTCACCAGTTATACCTTGATAAAATAAAATGTCTTAGAGTTGACAAATTCTCTTGGTTGTTCGGGGAGTGTGTAGAATTTCATGTGTATAATTTATGACACCTGGACCCAAGAGAGGTAAGCCTGAAATGCAAATCCAGTATATGCTTTTTTGGTTACTGTCATCACAGGACAAATTTTTATATATCTTCCAGTCATGGCAAATAATCAGACCATCAGCTAACTTATTCTTTAATGAAGAGACAACTGCTTTTCTTCTCCATCTTTCTGCTAACAACCTGCTAGGAACTGGAGGCAAAGAAGTTGTTTGCAGTGGTAACGGTGCTTGGCCAAAATGAACAATGGGTAATATGTTATCCTGCAGGAGCCTTCAGAGGTTTGTGATCACATGATGTGGCCATTTCAGCCTAATGGAAACACTGCTCCTGTAACAGGTGAAGGAAGCTGGTCTCTTTCTTTCGACCTTATTTTGTTAATAGGACCTAATGTAAGCTTTTAACCCCTTTGTTATTCCCTTATTACTTTCTTTGCTTCCTGTATTTGCTGAAATGGGCTGAGATGACACTATTGCAGTTGTAAAGCAGCATAAAGTGATGCATTTTGGTGTAAGGACGGGAGACAATCTAAGGAAAATGTTACAATTTTAAAGAAGCATAAGAAATATTAGCAGAAGTAAGCCATATAGCCCATAGCACCTTCTTCAGCGAGATCATGGCTGTTGTGATCTAGGCCTTCACTTTTCATGTCATCCCCATCACCATTAATTACCCTAAAGTCCACTGGGATGTTGTACACTCCTTCCACCATTTTCACTGTGCTTCCACCTGCTACTGACAGAGTCTTGAGGTTCTCAGTGCCACCTGGATGCTCCTCTATTTTGATCGGGCATGGAGTATGCATGCATGTGAGTCAGCGAAGGTGTTGAATTTTTTCAAGGATATTTTAAGAACCTTCTTGAAGCCTTTCCATTAATAGTCCTGGTAATCTCTTTCCATGACGAGGAGCTCAGTAGAGTGTCTGTATTGTGAAATGTGTGTTAGGTATATGAACAACATGGTTTGTCCATTGGAGCTGAGAGCCTTGATGCTGGGAATGCTGGCCTAGGAGACTACACCAACTTAGTTTGCTGATCCTATCGGTGGATTTGCTGGAGACAAACTGCCTGCAGCACACTGCCAGGATCAGAGTGCAGGGGCATTTTACTGGACTGATACCATACCAGGGATGTGCAACCAGCTGTGTTTGATTTAGACCAGGAATGCACTACCAGATTGGGTGCTGTGAATCTGTTTAATAATATTGTCTCCATGACTTGTCATCTTCAAAAGAAAAGTGGATAAATACACGTGTGGGACAAATGAACAGTGAGGAGGAGCAGAGGAATGGGACTAACTGGATTGCCTTTTTTTGAAAGATGCAGATATATTGTGCCTAATGGCCTTGTTCTGTGCTACTTTACATTATGATTTATCCTTTGCTGCTATTGAACCCCAGATCAAATGAGAGCAATCACGGCAGCACCAATTATGAATTTCCCCCTCTGAGCAAATTCTCCAAGTCTCAGCAATCAGTATTGCAAAAGGTTCAGAGAAAGAACTTGTGAGTATTGAATCTTCACTCATATTGGGTCTCCCCTGCCTTAACAAGTGCGACAATGTGGCCTTAGTTTCACAAGTGAGTTCCCTAGACCCGTTATATATACATATTTAGCAGTTAGATTCGGTTTGGAGAACTCAATTGCCTTTTCTAGTTTGTATGTCCTGGATTAATAGTACACTCATATTTGATGTAAAAGTGGTGGGTTGGGTCCGTTAGTCTGTGTGTGTTTTAATCTTTTCGCCAGGAACGTCTGTGGAAGTAGGACTGCGGGAAGATGAGGGGTTGATTAATACCAAGAACTGAGCATAACCTCCTTGATATGTAGCAAAACTTAAAATGAAGAAACAAATGATACATTTGCAGGAGATGGAAAATGACGTAAGATCAAAGTGGATAGAGAAGAAAAGATGAAAAAGGAGAGAAAAGGAAATATTAAAAACAAATAGGTACAGACTGCACATAGCAAATAGTTAATTGTCGGAACTCTTAAAATCATTATTTCTGGTTTAGCTGCCAAGTTGTTCACATGCATAGTCAAGGTTATTAAACGCAAAAATTTTGTTGAAGTAGTTTAAAACACCCCCAATATGTGCCCTAAGCAGTATTCTGGTGGTTAATACGATTGTAATGACATATGAATGAAAATAATCTACACTTTTTATTATCATTAACTTTTTGTTGAATTCCCTCTCCACTATTTTCTTCTTTTACATTTGAATAATTTGTAACACACTTAAATGCGCTGAATACAAATATTCACTTGTGTGTGATTGCTGCGGGCTACGATCATAAGTTTCATACTGTATATGTACGATATGTGTATTTGAAGGTTGTTGTTAAAGCTACCAATGCAATATCTATCAAACGTCGAAAATTAAATATATAATCCTTTGTCAAAAGAGGAAATAATCTGATTAACGCTCTTTGCTTTTACACATTTGAATACGTTCACTATTAAATCAACATAGTTTTTGTCACGACACTTTAGTTGCTGATGTACACGATAGAATGCCCAAGTAAGTAAAGTGTTAACTTTGTTTTAATATGCTTTTATATTCATATGTTGAACAAAGTAGGGGACAGTGTTGTAAGAGTATATAAATTGTGTATTCAAGATATTTACAACTATTTGATACTTGTGAAAAAAAACTTGCGTACAATCTGCGAATGAATCATTAAATTAACAGAAAAGTTTAATTTTGAAGCAATAATATTTCTGTACGTTAGATAATGCATGATAGGACTTTTTAAAATTATGGCTCCTTCATAGTCCATATATGCAGTTCACTGAAAGCAAAATACTGCGGGTGCTAGAAAGCTGAACTAATGCAGATATTGCTGAAAATATTCAGCATCTGCGGAAAGAGTAATCCAGTTAACGTTTCAGGTCTCTGGCCTTTCATTAAAAAAAACAATTTCAATATTGTCTGACGCGCTGAATACTCCCAGCAGTATCTATTTTTGTACATTTCTGCATTCTGTCACATAGAGCCCTTAACCTTAAATGAAGTGAGTATTATTAACAATGTCAGCCCACGGAACCGAGCCAAATGTCGAGGAGTGTGTAACAGCTGTAGTAAAGCCAGCAGAGTGCAGCTTACATATATACCCAGGCTGCATACAGAGACTATGTGACTATGTTCTCCGATTGCTCGGTACCTATCTTTGCAGTCTCTTTGGATTTGTATTTGCGCGCTGTTTCGCCTTCAGCTGTCATTTTCCCCCCGGCGGCCAATCGAAGAACAGCTGTAGTCAGAACAATGGCGGGGCGCTGACCAACCAAAGAGCGCAATGGCTCGGCCGCGGCCAATGGCAGCGCGGCAGTGGCTAGTGATAGTGCGCAGGCAGCAAGCGCCTTCCCAGCCATTACAGCGAGAGACGGAGTGAGGCTGATTGTTAGCGTGCGGACCAAGTGCAAGGAAAGACTCTACAACAGCGCCTCGCTTTTAGGCTCCGAGAGGGCCAAAATTCAGCATATTCTAACCGGGCATGTCTTACTCTTTAGTTTTATTTTAAAACTGTGCGTTAGTATGGTGTTAGAATTAAAGTTAAAAAATCCCCCTCAGCCGCGCTGTTTAATATGGCTGACGGCGGCTGAGGAAAAGCCATTATTAAATAGCAGCGCGTCGAGAGCGAGTTGAGTTCAACTTTTCCAAACCGTGTCAGGCGCTGTAAAGGGCCGTTCGCAGTGGGTTTTCGGGGCGAGGTCGGGTAGCCGGGGCTCTGGGCTATCTAACGATACGCTTTTTGTCGGGGTTGCAGGCGGTTAAAGGGGAGAAATGCGGGTTGTAAGGTGAGCCGGGCTCTTCTGCCCTCGCACTGACGCTGCTATCAAGATGGAGCCATGTACTCTCAATGTTAGAGTCAAGCGGCCATTCGCGGCTGTATTACTAAACTATATGTACAAACCCCACACTATAACTATATACCGCCAAGCGCAAAGACCACAGGCGAGAAAAACACGCGGAAAACGGTCGTTTGGCGATAGGAAACCGTCGGAAGATGGTGGTTGGTGACATTTGAAGGGGACTTTCTCTCATGAAGAAGGATTTTTCAACATGGAAGAAGAAATATTGTCGTTGTTGTTTGACCTCATTTTTTTTTGTTCTCAGCCATTGCTCCAGACTCCAGTGAAGTGCCTCCGCTTTAGCCCGATGATTTTTAAACAGAACCAAAGCGTTGTGCATATTAACTTTTTTTTTATTTTTAGAGATTTGGATTAGAGGTTTAAATTTTTAATGGACGTTATTATTTTATATTCTTTATTCAAAAATGGAAAACAATGTGGCGGGAAGTGACCATGAAAGCTAAGATTTCGAAGTGTATTTTTCGATTCTAATTTAAACTTTTGCAGTATAACTGCGGGAAGAGTTAGGCGGGGTTGTTAAATCGCGGAAACATTTTTATTAGGGGTAAAGAATTTAGAGCTGCCTTTTTCCCACTGGTTTTAAAATGGCGCGAAGGATGGAATTAACATTTAAGGCAGATTTGTGAAAAAATGACATAGACGGGAGTGCAATTTATTTTGCCCGTTGAATTTGTGCACCGTTCACCGTTTTCCCCCTCCCCACCTCGTAGTCCCATGCTAAAATGCAAGGGCGCGGTTGTTTTCATACACTTGTTGTAGATGGGATAACGATTTGCACTCGTTCTTTTTGTGTATTTTGAGAACTGTAAGGATGTCCTGATAAATAGTTCTCGTGATAGATACCGACAAAGGCACAGGTAGCATAAACCTGTGCTGTCTCGGAAGACTGTGATGCGAACGCAAATGGAATATCAACAGCAATACAGTATTAATCTCCACAAACTTGTTTTTAAACCATTTAACGTACACCACGCTGCACGTTCGTCGAAATTTTGTTCAATATTAGAATATATCTCTAAAAGAAGAGCGTTGTGCCTCGATTTCATACACCACACGAGTACATTGAATGTTATGGATTGTGCAGGATTGAATTAATTGTCTGCAATTTTTCCTTTCAGGAAAAGGCCAAAATGGTAAGGGGAGGTGATCCTAAAAAACCTCGAGGCAAAATGTCCTCGTATGCCTTCTTTGTCCAAACTTGTCGTGAGGAGCACAAGAAGAAGCATCCTGATGCGACTGTCAACTTTTCTGAATTTTCAAAGAAGTGTGCAGAAAGGTGGAAGGTGGGGAGTTTGTGTTCTTCTGCAACTTGGTGGCAGATTTAGTCACCTTTTTTATTGGTATCTTCTGCTCCCCTCAATATGTGTATTAAAATTATAGCTAAAAATAAAAATGGTTGAAAAGCAGATCACAAGGTGATAATGGATCTATCAGAAATGACAGCATGTTTTTCCCCCTACAATACTTTAGTATATTTAAAATAATTCAAGATATTCACCTGTAAATACATTGGATTTTCATGATCCAGAATTTGCCCAATACAGAATTTTTTAAAAGTTGTATATTCTTGTCATTTTAAAGTTCAAGATGCTCTGAATTAGCATTTACTGAAGCCAGCATCTTGAATAGGACGTGGTCAAAAAAAATCCAACAATACAAAGATCACCTCTAGTGCATGTTTTTTTTTCTGGAGTCTTTCTTTATCACTACAGATCAGCCCTGTGATTGTCCTCCTCTCCAGTGCCTCTGGCACTCAAAATTTCCTTTCTGAGTTGGGCAGTGAAATTGAATAGTATTCTTGGGATGTTGTCTGATTATAGTTTTGGACACTGATCATTACATTCTTTGAAGATGCTGATTTTTTTTTACTCAGGATGTGGAAAATAAAAGACAAACTGCTAGGTGGTTGAGATTTTGAAAGTGATATATTCATTACAGCATTTCTGCAGTTACTGAACTGCCTAACGATATCTTTGCTTCCTCCTTTAATGCCTTAATCTTCATTAAAATCATTATACTTCTTCTTTGCAGCCTTTTACTCCACCTGAGGAACCCAGAGTTAAATGGAATTTAAACATTCACTTCCAAATTGGGTCACATGGTATAAACCCAAAACTATTCCAGGGCTATCCTGGATCACTAAGACAAAGCCTCACTGGATTTCTCTATTTAGACTCTTCTCCCATGCTTTCTGTTCTATTCTGTCAAGTGTGAAGAGCTTGAGGACTACTATATAATTGAAATTGAGACCATCTGATTAATCAATCAACTCTGCTTCTTTCCCTCACCTAGCCCAATGGATGAAACTTCTAAGGTTCACTCCTGGTGTAGCTCCAAAACTTGACACTGCTTCTAGTGATGAGATAATATGAGAACAGAATGGCAGTTAACATTAGAAGGAAATCCAAAAATCTCTTTACTGGCATGTAAACATATGGTAAGAGGTGGGGTGGAACCTTTTTGGCAATGAATGTGCTTAGAGTTGCAGGGGAAGACTAGAAAACCTGATGAGTACTTTGTATCAGTGTTTTCTACAGAAAAGGATGCTGAAGAGCTATTGGCAGAAGTGGAGATAGTAAAGGTAATGGATGAAAATTAATGGTATGATTTACAGGAAAGTCTAGCTGTGGGTACTTACTTAACCTAGGATGTAGGACATCAGATTGTCAGGGAGCAAGAGGGGTAGATATAGCAAAAGGACTGAATTGCCTGTTTCTGTTTGAGGACTTGCCATAATCTTCGCTATATACAGGGGAGGTGTTTGATGACTGGAAAGTGGCAAATGTGATACCCATATGCAGAGACATAACATCTACAAACCAAGATAAGTTGATAGACATAACAAACAGTAAGGATGAATTAACTATAACAGAACATGGATGAACAAGTAGCAGATGAAATTAATACCTGGAAGTGTGAGAAGGGATGGGGAGAGCCAATAGCTTTAAATGGGAGGTTTTTTTTAATGCACAGGAATTGGTGGGGGGAAAATGTGCATAGGTATCAGGACATGCTAAGAGAGATGTTGGCAAAGCAAATGTGATCTTGGGTTTCATAAACAGATATTGAGTACAACAACAGGGAAGCTGTGCTGATTCTTTGTAAAACTAGCTATTGCTTGCAGTTCTGATCACTACATTGTCAGGAAGGACATTAATGCAATTGAGAGTTTGCAGAGATTCCAGATTTGAGGGATATTTGTTACATGTTTGGAAAAGCTGGAGGTTAATTCCTTGGAGCAAAAGAAATTGAGAGATTGATGGCGATGTATGAGATTTTGATGAGTTTAGATAAGGTAGACAGAAAAGGTTGTTCCCATTAGCTGATGGCACAAGGACCAGGAGATGTAAAGGTTTTTGGGCAAAAGATAGAGGTTATGCAGTGGTAATGACTTGAAACTTTCTGCCTATGAGGGTGGTGGAAATGATCAATCATTTCAAAGGAAATTGGATGGACATGAAGGAAATAAACTTCCAGGCCTTTGGAGATATAGCAGGGGAATGGAACCTCATGTCATAATTCATTAGACAAGTTTTCCTCATTGACTTTAAGAGCAATGATGACATTTTGTGATTGTTACAAAAAGTAATTGCTCATCATCCTCGCCCTGTTTGTAGTTGACCATTGTCTGTATAGTCACAGCAGGGAATTACCTGCATTAGCTTGCTTTACTGACACTGCACTATTACTTTTGTTTTTCCTTCCCTGCTTCACCGTTTTTCCCACCCCCCCCCCCAACTACTACTTATCTATCTTTGGGGCCACTTCCTAACTACGTTGTCCCTTGGTACTGCTGTTTTTAAAAAAAAAAGTTAGTTTCCACACATACACTGTCAATATCTACTGCTACCTCTTTGCCATTGCTTAATCACTGTTTCTAAACAAAGACCTAGGATGTAGGATATCGGATTGTCAGGGAGCAAGAGGGGTGGATATAGCAAAAGGACTGAATGGCCTGTTTCTGTCTAAGGACTTGCCATAATCTTCCCTGTATATTCCTACTGCAGAAAACACCAACTACATGTTGGGGAGACAAAACAATAGTTTTAAGTTGGCTACAAATTCTGTTCCTTATCCACCAACTCCATGTGTCTGAAATTGAACCAAACTGATTGCAGTCTTGATATTTTTTGATCCTGAGATGAGCTTCCGATCATACCTGTGCCATTACAGTAGCCACTCTACTGCCTCTGCTCACATCCTGCTGAAATGTTTGCTCCATGCTTTTATCACTAGATTTTGCCTTCCAGTGCACATCTGGCTGGCATCTCATGTTCTTCTCTCCAATATTTTTGCCTATGTCTTGACGTGCCAAGTTTACACAGCATTCTATTTCTCGTTGACTAATAGTACCTCTTTTAAGAAAAGCCTCAATTTCTGTAGCTACCTCAAGCCCTGTGATTCTTTGCAATATCTACATTCCCCCAAATGTGGCCAGTTAAACATTTCTGAATATTATTGTTCAGTTGTCAACCATTCCTTCAGTTATCTAAGCTCTAGAATTTCCTTTCTGAATGCCCTTCCTGTTCTCCCTCCCTTCCCACCTCCCCCATCCCCAAACCCTCTTCCCATTAAGGCCCTTCTTAAAACCTGTTCGTGTATCTAATTAGATCAAGTCCCTGAATATACCCTTCTGTAGGTTGGTATTAAATTTTGACACTTAGGAGGTATCTTCATATTTTGGTACATCAATGGTGCTTTAGAAATACAAGATTAAGAATTTTTGCAAGGAAATTTGACTTGTGCCACCTTTGTACCCTGATGTCAGGTTAATTAGATGGGAATGAGTCTACAGTGACATCTCTGCACTCTTGAAATAGGATAAGGCTTTGGTGTTGGCAAATGTTATTTGGGATGTTGCCAACCCTTCGATTAGTGGGTGGAGGACCAAAGTATATTAATGTGCAAAGAGAAAATGAAACAATTGTACACAGATTAGTTTTTTAATTTGGCCAGTCACAGAAATTGTGGTATACTAAATGTTTTTACAGTTTTTTGGAATTATTTTTGGTTTGCATTTCAGTCAATGACCGGCAAAGAGAAAACAAAATTTGAAGAAAAGGCAAAAGAAGACAAGCTTCGTTGGGAGAAAGA
Source organism: Pristis pectinata (assembly GCF_009764475.1). NCBI lineage: Eukaryota > Metazoa > Chordata > Chondrichthyes > Rhinopristiformes > Pristidae > Pristis > Pristis pectinata. The sequence continues at coordinate 25,992,073 of NC_067415.1, forward strand.
AATGAAAAATTACGTGCCACCAACAGGTGCCAAGAAAACAAAGAGAAAGAAGGACCCTAATGCACCAAAGAGGCCTCCGTAAGTCTGCATGTTTTTTTAAAAAAAGACATTGTAGATATTAGGAGACTGAATTAAAAATGCATATTCCTAGAAGAACTCAAACTGTTACCAGTATAGCTTTTCTAATGCATTGTTTGAATACTTGAAAATTCATCTTAATGGTACTCTTCCATGGGCATTATTGCAGTAACTCTTGAGTGGGGACGTGGGAAACCACTTGGCAATTTTCTTTTCCAAAGCTGCAAATGATATGGTTCTTCCCTATTTGTGGGTGGGTAACATAAAGTACATATGTCTGTACTTGCTTTTGACCCAAGCTTTGACCTAAATTTGTAATCAACATTTTATTTCAATAATACTGTTCACTTCATAGCAACATTTGACAAATCAAATTAGACATTCTCCTACATAAGGAGACAATAAGTTACGGCAGGAGCATCTAAAGGGGGGCGGAAAGAGGAGGCAGAGTTTTAGAGAGGGAATTCTAGAGCTTTAAGGGCCTTGTCAGCAGAAGGAATGGCTACCAGTAGTGGAGCAATTTGGCTTGGGTACTTGCAAGAGAAAATTGGGACTTGGAAATGTGAAGAATGAAACCATTGAAAGGTTTGAAAAGATGAGTGTTAAATTTCAAGTTGGTGAGCAGAGAATTGATGGGCAAAAATGGTGCAGGATTTAGGTTGACCTTGTGGAGGAATGTTGACTGAAGTTGTCCAAAAGCCACCTTTTTAAGTTGTGAAGAGTATGGCTGAAGGTTTCTACTTTGTGCAGGTTCACTTCCAATTTTCATTAATTAACTACAATTCATTTCAGATCTGCTTTCTTTGTATTCTGCTCTGACTGGCGTCCAAAAATTAAAGAGGAAAATCCTGGTTTATCAATTGGGGAGACGGCCAGGAAGCTGGGAGAGCTTTGGAATGCAACATCTGCAAGTGATAAGATTCCATATGAAAAGAGGGCAGCCAAGCTCAAGGAAAGATATGAACAGGTATTGTTTAACTAAAAGCTACAAGCTTTAGTGGGAAGTTTTTCCCACTCCACAGCTTGTAAATAGACATTAATATAACCTCAGTTCCATAATGCCTCCAGTATACTATGCAATTAAACCTTTTTGTACTAATACTGAACTGATGAGCATTTTCAGGATTTGGGTGGGGACTCTTAACATTGGATGTGATGCTGACTGAAAAACATCTTTCATGTTAGAAGTCAATGATTAATAAAACTTGGTATTATTGGTAAAGTATGGCAACACCAGGTCATTTGGATCTCTTGGATGTGGGATGCTGGATTTTAATTTTTGAGATTCTAACTACTGACCTCCAGCTAATGTCATGGGCCTGTTGAATATATAGTTCAGTTAACCTGGCCCAATCATGTGCAAACTCCTATTTATCTAAGCTAAAATATCATTTGTATTGTCCTGTAGGATCTTGCAGCATATCGTGCTAAAACAAAGACCGATACTACTAAAAAGTCTCCGGCTACCAAAGTTGAAAAGAAAAAGAAAGTAGTAGAAGAGGAGGACGATGACGATGATGAAGATGATGAGGAGGAGGAAGATGAAGAGGAGGAGGAGGAAGAGGATGATGAGGATGATGATGATTGAATTAATCCTGCTTCCAGCAACACTTCTTAGCTATAGAGCATTTACCCCTGCCCTGTACACACTGCTTCTTTTTAAAAATATATAAGGCTATGTATATGAGAATTTGATTTTAAACTGTACAGTTTATTTTTGTTTTGTATAGTTAACACACTACGAAAGTGTCTTTGGGTGGCCCATTGTCTCTGTTCTTAGTGGTGTTTTGTTTGACACTTACCTTGGCTGGTACAGTGAGGGGATATAAATTTGGCTTGGTGAGCAATTTCATGTTGGTTCAACGCACCAACTGGGTTTGGGGGAGGGGGCGTTAATTTGCTATTGAGTTGTTGTAACATTCTTGGTGCATCCAACATTGTGCTAGAAATTGCCACTCTGTAATTGCCTGAAGTTGCAGCTTCTTTTGTTGACCTTTTGAAATGCTTATAAAATAAACTTTTTATTAATGCTCTCCAATTGTGTTTTCATTCTGACATTCTCTCAACTGTTCATTCTGATTATTGCTCTGATATTTGTTTATCTGCTCACATTGGCAACATTGCCTGATTTAACTTTGTGTAAATAGTTCAAGACTAGATGAAGTGGATGCATTTACCTCCTATTTTGGAGATGCTGCATAATGAGTAGATAACGGGCAAACATTTTTGTCTTTTGGGTGGTATGTGGGCTGTTCACTGACCAGAGATGGGCACAAAAAGAATGCAAGTTTCTCCTTTTCACAATGCGACCAACTATCATCAAGTCCTCTAAATTGAATGACAAGTGAAAGCACCAAGTGCATTCAAATACTTGTCTACAATGTTTATAAAGTAAAGCTTGGGTCCTGGAAGAGCTTTTGTAGACTGCTTGAACAAGTGAGAATGATTTTAAATCTCTATTCCAATTCTCTGCTTGCAATGTGGGAAACCTGTGGTACTAGGCAAACAGAATTTAAATAAGCTGAAACCTAATATTTGTTCAATCAGAGAGTTTTGTCTAATTTCTGGAAGTTATAAACTGGAGAGAAATTAGTGTCAGTTTTAGAGGTTTATGGCTATTCCTGTGTTAATGTGAATGGAAAGTGATGGCTGCAGGTAAATGGTAATATTAATGTGGAAAAACTATCAACTGATAATTTTAAAAATACTAATTTCTATCATTTTCCTAATAGTTTGCTAATAGTGATTCTTCTATCACTCCACCACACCAAATTTTTAGGATTTTTTTATTTGAAACCTCTAATTTTTTTTTCAAAAATTAAGTCTAACCAAACAAGTCCATGACTTGGCTAACTTTTTAAGCTTTTGAAAATGATTTTTTTTAAATGACCTTAGGCCTTCATGACACACTTGGGCTCACCACCAAGAATCCTCAGAATCATAAAATAAAGGGTGAAGTCAGCAAGTATTCTCACTGCTGATTGCAAAATCTATCCCTTTGCATCTCTACCCTTAAAAAAAAGTTGTAGTATTATAGGACTAAAGATTTGATAAATGAGTACTAAATAGGTTGGAATCAGTCAAAGTTTGCAAATCATTCATTTAAGATATGTATCCTCAATGGCTGACAGACACTAGGGAATATCTGAAGCTCTGACCACAATCTGGATAAAAGTTGGGAATTGTTACACCCCATTCAAAAAGCAAGAGAGTTAAATGTTTGAAAGAAGCCAATTTGATGTCAATGTTGGGAAAAGCTAAGGAAGTTAACATCTAAATCTCACTTGGAAATGTATAGAATAATAGAATTGTACAGCATGGAAACAGGCCATTTGGCAAAACTTGCCTATGCTGACCTGTGGGCATGCTTCTGTATAAACCCAATGTCCAGCACTTGGTCCATAGACCTCTATGCCTAAGTGATTTGAGTGTTCATCTTGACACTTAAATGCTGTAAGTGACCCTGCTTCAACTACTCACTCAGCTTCCCCCTTGCCCTAAACCCATGTCCTTTTTTTAAATCTAGTTATATAGGGAAAAGTTTCCTGCTGTCCATCCTGAGAGAGAGGGGGAGCATAACTACCTACTTCTGTATTCAGTGCTCTGACTAATGAAGGCCAGTATCCCGTATGCTTTCCTAACCACATTGTCTACCTATGTTGCCACCTTCAAGGATCTATGGACTTGTACTCCAAGGTCTCTCCGTTCCTCAATACTTTGTAAGACTCTACCATTCATAGTGTATGTTCTAGTCCCATTAGTACTTCCAACATGCATCACCTCACATCTCTCTGGATTAAACTTCACCTGCCATTTTTCAGCCCATTTCGCCAAAATATCAATATGTCTGCAAACGAAGACTACCTTCCACACTATCAGCAATTTCATCAATCTTCATGTCAACTTATTGATCTTGCCTCCCACATATACATCCAAGTCATTCATGTATACTACAAACAACAAGGGTCCCAGCACCAATCCTTGTGGGACACCACTAATTACGTATATCTAATCAAAAAAAAACAACTCTCTACCATCACCCTCTGTCTCCTATTCTATTGCCAAGCCAACTTTTGATCCAGTTTGCCAACTTGCCCTGGATCACATAGGCCTTAACCTTTTGAACCAGTCTGCCAAGTGGGACCTTGTCAAAGACTTCACTAAAGTCTCTACATAAATCACCTCTGCTGCACTTCCCTCATCAATACACTTTGTACCTCTTCAAAGAATTCAATCAAATTGGTTAGATAGGATCTGCCCTTGAGAAAGCCATGTTGGCAGTCTCTGATTAGTCCCTACCTTTCCAAGTGATGATTAATCCTCTCAGAATTTTTTCTAGCATCTCCCCTACCACTGTTGTTGGGGTCACAGGTCTATAGTTACCAGGCTTTTCCCTGCTGTTTTTCTTGTAAACAGGGACCACATATGCTGCCCTCCAGCCATTTACTGCCTCACGTGTCTAGCGAAGACTTAAAAATCTCAGCCAAAGCCTAGGATATCTCTCACCTAGCCTCCCACACCTGCCTGGGATAAAACCTGTGCTGGCCAACTGGCTGGAGTGTTCATGGACATCTTCAACCTCTCAATGCTGCAATCTGAGATTCCCACCTGCTTCAAAAGGGCAGAACTCATACTAGTGCCCAAGAAGAGCAGGGTGAGCTGCCTCAATGACTATTGTCCGGTAGCACTCACAACTACTGTGAGAGGTTGGTTATGTAAGCAAGGATGTGGACCTGCTGCAGTTTGCCTGCCACCACAACAGGTCTACAGCAGACGCAATCTCACTGGCTCTCCACTCTGCTTTGGAGTACCTAGACAACAGCAGTACATACATCAGGCTACTGTTTATCGATTGCAGCTCGGCATTCAACACCATCATCTTCTCAGTATTAAGCAACAAGCTTCAAAACCTGGGCCTCTGTACTTCCTTCTGCAACTGGATCCTCAACTTCCTTATCGGGAGACCACAGTCAGTGCAGATCATTAATAACATCTCCTCCTTGCTAACAATCAACAAAGGCACACCTCAAGGATGCGTGCTTTGCCCACTGCTCTACTCTCTCTGCACTCATGACTGTATGGCCAAGCACAGCTCACACAACATCTACAAATTTGGCGATGACACCACTGTAGTTGGTAGAATCTCAGATGGCAACAAGGAGGCGTACAGATCAGCTGGTTGAGTGGTGTCCCAACAACAACTTTGCACTCAATGTCAGCAAGACCAAGGAATTGATTGTGGACTTCAGGAAGGGGAAGTTGGGAGAACACACATCAGTCCTCATTGAGGGGTCAGCATTGAAAAGGGTGAACAGCTTCAAGTTCCTGGGCATCAACATCTCGGAGGATCTATCCTGGGCCAACACATTGATGAAATCATGAAGAAGGCATGCCAGCGACTCTACTTCATTAGGAGTGAGGAGATTTGGTATGTCACCAAAGACTCTTGCAAATGTCTATAGATGTATGGTGGAGAGCATTCTGACTGGTTGAATCGCAGCCTGGTATGGAGGCCCCAATGCACAGGATCGCAGGAGGCTGCAGAGGGTTGTAGATTCAGCCAGCTCCATCACGGGCACAACCCTCCCCACCATCGAACACATCTTCAAGTGGTAGTGCCTCAAGGCAGTGGTATCCATCACTAAGGACCCTCACCATCTGAGACATGCCCTCGTCTCATTACTACCATTGGAAAGGAGGTACAGGAGCCTGAAGATCCACACTCAATGATTTAGGAACAGCTTCTTGCCCTCTGCCATCAGATTTCTGAATGGTCTATCAACCCCATGAACACTACTTCGTTATTCCTTTTTTTGCACTATTTATTTATCATGTAATTTATAGTAATTTTATGTCTTTGCACTGTACTGCTGCCGTAAAACAACACATTTCACGGCATACAAGTCAGTGATAATAAATCTGATTCTGATTCTATCTCATCCAGTCCTGTTAAGGCATTAAGACTTTCACTTACCCCTTCACTGAATTCTCCAACTACAAAGCCTGTTTCCTTTGTGAATAGCAATGAAAAGTATTCATTTAGGATCTCACCTATACCTTCTGGATCTATGCAGTAGGTGGGACCTACTTTTTCCCTGGTTATTCTTTTGCCTTTAATATACTTATAGAATGCCATCAGATTTATCTTAATTCTGTCTGCCAGTTATTTCTCATAACTACTCTTTGCCTTCCTAATTTGATTTTAAGTGCCTCCCTACATTTTTTATACTCTTGACAGTTCTCCCTCATCATTAGTTCCCTATACTTGTCATATAACTTCTTTTTTCTCTTTATCCAACCCTCAATTTCCCTAATAAAATGGTTATTTGATAAGCATTTTGAAAGCTCTTCATAGGGACAAATGTTATTGGCAAATTGTGAGTTTCTAACCTGATGTTCTTTGAAGTGATAGATTGTTAAAAGGGGTACTGCAGCAGACATTGTCAAATTCCTTCTTAAAGTTCATTTATGCAATGCATGTAATTGTAGGCTTAGAACGTAGAAGCAGGTATTTTGTTGATCGTTTGGGTAAAAATTTGAATATGGGATAGAAATATGTAAACTGAGGAGGAATTTCTCATTGAAATATATAAGATTTTGGGAAGGATTGACAGGGTGGATGCTGAGAGGAGGTTTCCACTAGTCTGGACATCTAAAACTAGAGACATTGTTTAAGAATAAGGGGTTGTCCATTTCAGATGGAGGTGAGGAGGAATTTCTTCTGTCAAGGGTCATGAACCTTTACAATTTTCTAGCTCAGAGACCTTTGGAGGCAGATGAAAATCAAAAAACTGCAGATGCTGGAAATCTGAAGTAAAAACAGAAAATGCTGGAAACACTCAGCAGGTCAGGCAACATCTGTGAAAGAGAAACAGAGTTATTATTTCAGATCAAAGACCCTTCCTCAGAACTGGGAAAGAGAAAAAACATGTTTTAGGTTTGCAAGGAAGATAGGGGAGGAATGGATAGCATAAATGGACTATCTCTCATAGGCTGAGGCCGGGATTGCCATGAGAGTGAGTTGTAGAGATCATCTGGTCACTGGATTAATGGAGACAGAGAGAAATTTGCAATTAAAGGAGTGAAACAGTTTGTGGTTCTGGTAAATTCCCAGACGAAGCCCTCAAAACCACATGGATGCATTCAATTGCATCTGCCCCATAAAGAAAGCAAATGAATGTACTGACTCTTCTGCCCGGGAAAAAGGAGATGCATTGTCCTTCTCATCAAAGTAATTGGTCAGCTTTCAGAATGAGGTTTAAATACAGGGAAAGAACTGTAATGAAAATCGAAAAAAGCTGCTGGAAATCTGAAATAAAAACAGGAAAAAAACTGAGCTGGTCAGGCAGCATCTGCAGAAAGAGAAACAGGATTAACATTTCAGGTCAGAAAACCTTTACCAGATGTGTAATAGAGAGAAACAATTTTTTAGTACTGTAATCATGGCCATCAGATGGTCCTGTTTGTCCTTGCTGTTTGAATATTATCTTTCTTGTGACTAACTATTTTGTCAGGATAAATCATATAATGAAAGCCTGAAGATAAATTGATTATATTTTCAGTCTAAATATATGAAGTACTGTTAACATATTAAAATTTAATAATTTTCATGAAGTAAATATGCTGAATAGAAACTTTTGGATGTCTATGAAGGTTAGAAATTCATTCATGGATATGGGTAATTATAACTGTGATGGCAGGCACTGACGGAAAGATCAAGTTGATTCCTAAGGTTAGATTACTAATTGAAACACCACTGTTTGATTCATGAGTTTTGTTTAATTCTTCAAAAAAGACCTCTTTAGGTGACATATCCAGTACAGATAAAAGAATGCCTGAGCACCGAAAGCTTACAGTCATGGATAAACAGTATCTCAAAGTGTTTAATCACAACAAAACAAATTAAATTATAATGAAAATAAAATTGATACTTGCTATCTAAGGACATGGTAGGACAGATTATCAAAACTTAGAGCAGGAGGTACATTTAAGGAAACTCTTAAGAAAAGTAAGGTAGAAAGGCTGTGATGATTAAAGATAGAATTGCAAAATTCAGAGGCTTGACAGCTGAAGGCATAGGTCACCTGTGGTGTAGGAATTAAAGTCAGAGTTGCTCAGAAGAATAACACTGAAGGACTTTTGTGTTGGATTATTGAATTAAGGATGGGGAATGAGGCCATGGAGTTGATAATGAAAATTAGAAATAACCAGGAAAGTATGTAAAATAAGTCAATGCACTGTTAATGGTTGAATGCAAGATGAAGGTCAGGACCTCACACAGAAGAGTTTTCAATGATAGGTTTATGGAGGGTAGAATAAGGGGGCTGCCAGGGAGTATGCTAGAATAGTCACATTATATTTAACTAAGGAACCCACTGAAAATAATCCACTGAATTTTAGAAGAAGGAGAAGGCCAATCTGTGATCCCTGAGCCTGCCCCACTATTCAATCATGTGTCTCAAAATAACTTCCTTGCAAATCCCCATTTCCCCCGATCTATTAGTCTTCAAAAATCGAACAATTCTAGTCTTGATATAACTGAGCATCCACAGCCCTCTGAAGTGGAGACTTCCAAATATCTACAACCCTTTCTGTTAAAAAAAACTCTCCTCACCTCAGTTCTAATAAGCCAATCTAGCAAGATGGCCTCCAGCTAGAGAAAACAGTCTCTGGCATCCACTCCTGTCAAATCCTCTGAGAATCGTGACGTCTCAAGGAGTTTATCTAAATTCCAGTAAGAATGGGCCAGTCTTCTTCAATCTCTCCCCATGGGTCACACCCTCATCTCAGGAATCATCAGTGAATAAAGGTGGCATTTACTTCAAAGTAAGTATATCATTCCTCAGACATGAAGACTGTCACCAAAGCCATTAGTATCTCAGCAAAACTTCCCTACTTTTCTACTTCAATCCCCTAACAGTGAAGGCCAATTTTCTGTCTCCCTTTCTGACTGCTAGAGGTTCCTGTGTGTTTGCTCCCTGTGTCTCATGAACCAGCACACAAGATCTCTCGATACACCTACGGTCAATCATTTTTCAAAGTTGAAAAAGAATCTCTTTTCTATTGCCTCACAATTTCCCACATTATACTTCCAGGTGGCTTAAAAAATCAACTGCAGAGCATTATGCATTTCAGTGCCAAACAATTTGAAAGTGGGGTTTTCCAAAAAAGACATGTGATAAGAATAATTTCCAGGTTACTTCAAATCACTCCAGAAATTTAACTGGACACTTCCCACATGAGTCTCTGGACCTGTGGTAGAGAAGCAATTGTCTGGATTTACAAATTGATTGACACTGCCAGAATAATTAAACTTATTATCTTAATGTATCCTATAATAAAGAAAAAATTATTCTTTTGTACTTTTGAAAGAATTGTAATTGCACATTTTTAGGTATGTTCATGGTTTTGTTAGAGGTGGGAAACGGGTAAAATCTTTACAATTCTGCTTACGTTTGCTTGCTAACACATGGCTTGAGTATTGAGACATCACTGGGCATAGTAACTTTAAATGCACAGAAACAGAGTTGATCTGTTTCTAATTCTGGAGAATCATGTCCGTGAAAATGGTTCAGAAACACAAATGATTCTTAAATCTCAGCACAGAGCTCCACTGGGGCTCAGATTGGGAGTTCAGATACGGACACCAGTGCTTGCCACAGGAATTTCTTTAGATAATGGGTGGAAAATTGTGGGTAAGAGAGCAAGCGTAAGTGCTATATAAGTTCTTCATAGTTTTCATACTATGCAAAGCTCTGAACTAATGGGCAAATTTCATAGTTACTGGTCACTGGGAATAAAACAATACATTTGTGACTGAACAGCCTCAGAAGGATAACAAGAGAGCAATAAGCATCTTGTTATCACTGCAACTTCCTGGGCTGTGATAAAGATCCCAGTGAATCTAGCAAGACAATTTAGAACATGCAATAATGGGCATGGTAGTGTAACGGTTAGCGTAACGCTTTGCAGCACCAGCGACCCGGGTTCAATTCCGGTCACTGTCTGTAAGGAGTTTGTATGTTCTCCCCGTGTCTGCATGAGTTTCCTCCGGGTGCTCTGGTTTCCTCCCACATTCCAAAGACGTACAGGTTAGGAAGTTGTGGGCATGCTACATTGGCACCAGAAGTGTGGCGACACTTGCGGGCTGTCCCCAGAACGCTCTATGCAAAAAAGATGCATTTCACTGTGTGTTTCCATGTACATGTGACTAATAAAGATATCTTATCTTATCTTATCTCCCTGCGTGGCCCAATGGAGGGGGTACAGTGCCTGACAGAAGAAAAGACTTGATAGGTATGGGGAACTTCTCCCATGGTAGTCAGGTTCCTCAAGAAGCAAAACTTCACTTCTCCCAACATGATCAGTCTCCAGGATCCTGTAAATACTTTACAGAATTCAGTAAGGGTCATTCCCACTGAAATCATTGTTGCAGTGCCCAACAGCTTCCTGCAGATGTTTCTTGATCCTGCACACTGAACTCCTTGTCATGATCAGGAATGAAATAAAAAAATTCAGGTAACCAAGAAATGAAACATAGAACTACCATTCAGGAAGAGGAGGAAAAAAGTTTTGGAAGGAAGTTCTAAACAGCTATACTAACAGCAAAATATAAAAACACCAGCTTAAGTTTGTAAATTGTACATAGCATACCCTATAACTACATATATTTTGTGCCTCTCGATGGGGCAAGAAAATCACAGAGTTAAATATTTGGCATGAACGTTGGTAAGGAAGAAATGGGTTTCAATTCTTGGGGTAGTAAGAGCACATCTAGAAAAAGAAGCAGCTGTTCTGTCAGAGTGGATGTCACTTGAATTAAGCTGGCCTTAGGGTCAAATAACCAGGCTGTAGATATTGCTTTAAACTAAATCCAAGCCTCCTCCAAAATTGCAAAAATCCCCACTGACCCGAGGGAACCTCTGGTCTTTAATTTTGGTTCCTACGGACTGAAAGTTAGCAAGTATAACCCTACCATTTAAGAATGGAGGGAGAGAGAAACAGGAAACCACAAAGTGGAGAAGAAGCATTTGGGAATGCTTGAGCCCATGCAGCGGGAATATTCAGAAACAGCAGAAGGAGCACACCACCTCACAAACTATTCACCTGCCTGCTTTGTCAGCCACTTCCTGTCCCATGCGTGCCGATCCTCTCAGTCATCTCAGAACCCAGGTAGCATAATACTCTTGATTCTGAGAGGCAGAGGAGGAGTAAGAGGAAGAAGGGAAGGAAGAAGGCGGGGAAGAAAAGAGGAAAAAGAAGAGGAAATAATTAGATCAGAGGAAAAGGCTTGTAACATTGCCAGAAACCTGATGGTTTGAAAACATTCAGAATTCAGCAAAAGAGAACCAAGACAATAATAAAGAACAAGAAAGTTGAACACAAGAATAATCTAATGAGAAATTTAAACATAGCTTGTAATAGATATGGGAAAAGGTAAAGATTAGCAGAAGTTAATGTGAGTGCCTTACAGAGAGAAAAGGAAGAAATTACACGGGAGTATAAGGAAGTGAAGAAAAATTAAACCATAATTGTGTCTGCCTCTCCTGAAAATAGTGAACAAACAGTTTAGCGTGAATGAGGAGCTAAAAGAAATGAGCTATAGATAAAGGTCTTGGGGAAAGTGATAAGCCAATAAGCCCTTGACCTAAACACCTGAATCTCAAGGCTTTGAAAAAGGTGGAGATGGTGAATGCTCTGATTATCATCTTTCAAAATTCCTCAGGTTCTAGATTGGTTCCTACAAATTAAAAGGTAACAAGGGTAAACTCCACTATTTAAGAATGGAGGGAGAGAAAAACAGGAAGCCACAAAGCAGGTAGTCTGACATCAGTGGCCAGGAAATGCCAGAATCAAATAATAAAAAAGTGATAATACAGGGCATTTAGAAAATAATTTAAAACTTAGGAAGATACAGCATGGATTTCTGAAAGGGAAATCAGGTTTGATATATCTGTTAGTTTTTTGAGGCTGTAACTAGCCATATAAAGGAGGAAGCAAGGAATGTGAGAACAGAAGCAGGAGAAAGCCATTTGAACCCATATGCCGCTCCGCTCTCAGTAAGATCATGGCTTATCTTTTACCTCAGTGACACTTTCCTGCACTGACCTGATATCCCTTGATTTCTTTAAATATCTAAAAATCTACCTACTTGTGACTTGAATATACTGAATTTGAATGATATCACCTTTTATTCTTCTAAAGGCTGAATATGGTTAAACTCTGCTCACAGGAGAACTGCATCCCTCCCCCCCACCTCCTCACGAAATTAACGGTGAAATTTGGTGGAACTTTATTGCACTCCCTCTTTCACAAGTATATCCTTCCTCAGTTCAGGAGATCAGACCTGCACACAATATTCCAGCTGTGGTCTCACTGGGAATCCTTCACAATTACATCAGGATGTCTTTACTTTGCACTTATATCACCCCGAAGCCTCTCTGCATCCTCCACACAGCTCACACTGCCACCTAGCTTTGTATCATCAGTGCACTTGAATATATGACATTTGATTCCTGCATCCGAATCATTTTTATAGACTGTGAACAGCTAGGAAATGAGCACTAATTCCTGCAGCACCCCATTTGTTGCAGCCTCCCAACCTGAAAATAACCCATTTATTCCCACTTTTTTTCTGTCTATTAACCAATCATCTATCCATGCTGGTATATTACCCTCAAAGCCGCTGTTTCCTCTGATTTTGTTTATTAATCTCTTGTGTGGCACCTTTCAAAGGCCTCCTGAAAGTTCAAATACACTAACATCAACTTAGTTTGCCCTTATTTCTTCTGCCAGTTACAACTCATAAAACCTCTGACAGTTTTGTCAAACATGATTTCCCGTTCTTAAATGGATGTTAACTCTGCAAAATTCTATTATTATTTTCTAAGTGCCCTGTTATCACTACCTTATTAATTCCACTCTTTTCCCAACAAGTGATGTCAGGCTAATCGGTCTATCTTTTCCTGTTTTCTTTCTTCCTCCTTTCTTAAATAATGGGGTTACATTTGCTACTTTCCAGTCCGTGGAAACCATTCTAGAACGTGTGAAATTTTGGAAACTGCGAACCATCAGCCCCATTAATTTCCCTAATACTTTTTTTGTTTAAGCCTCATTTCTTTCACCTCCTCATTCACTCTTGACCTGTCCTTCCCCCCCTTATTTCAAGGAAATATTCTACATCATCTTCCATGAAGGCAGACACAAAATATTTGTTAAATTTCACTCCCATTTCCTTATTGTTCATCCTGTCCACTATAAGAGACAAGCTCATGTAAATCAGCTCAAATCTCACTATTAACTGCAGGAACATACATCCCCATGTTCGTTAGAGTATTGCACTTACTACCATAAATATGCCTTTGAATCACGAAAGGTGAACACTAATTGAAACAAATGACATTTTGCCTTCATTTTGAGGCAGCAGCACAATGCAGCTTGCACCTACTACCTCTCACAGCATAGTACTCATCCACCAAATCAAACTATCCACTGGCAGTGAGAGGCATGAAAGACACTGACAAGATAGTCAGAAACAGGGTGCACCTCACCTGATCTGAGGCCTAACTAATTCTCCAGGACAACCCTTTGGCAGGTTTGTTCCTAGTGTAAGAAATTATCCAAAGGAACTTAGATATATTCGAAGAAACACTAATTAATAAAAAGGTACAATAATTTCATTAAAATATGGGAGTGTATATTTTCATAACATATCAGTTTTTTATTGAATGTTCAGTGGGTGCATTAATATGGATTTAGACATATACAGGTTACGTTAGGGTTCCATTCTTATGAACAGTTCGTAACACGGGTCGTTCACAAGTCGGAAATGTGGCCGCGAATTGAACTCCCAGGCAGCAAAAGACGCCTGCAGCAGCACAGCAGCCGTCAAATCCATCCTACCAGTCTCCCAAACGCTCGCTTGTATCTACGGGCTGTTCATAAGTCGGGCATTCATAACCCGGAGAGGACTTGTATTCCCTATTTTCAATTCCCATATCTTTCAAAAATGTATCTATTTTCTTTACATACCCCCAATGAGCTATCTCCACAAATCTTCTGGGTTGGGAATTCCAGAGATTCACCATCCTTGCAAGAAGGGTTGTGAAACTATGTCTCTCAATTTAAAATGATCAATCCCGCACTAATCTTGTAATTATGTTTCCTCATTAGAGATTCTCCCACTAGTAGAAACATCTTGCCATGTACCCTGTCATGCTCTCTAAGAAACTTATATGTTTCAATATGATCACAACTCATTCTTCTAAACTCCAAAGAACATAGATTTAATTTCTTTAGCTGCTGTTAACTGGACAACCTTCTCATCCCAGGAATTAGTCTAGTGAACAGCCTCCAATACCAATATATTCTTTCTTAAATAAGGGAAACAAAACTGTGTAGCGTACTCCGTGTGACCTCACCAGTACCCTGCACAACTGTACCAGCATTTTATTTTTCTTAACTCCAACTCTCTTAAATAATAGCATGTTACCTCAAGCAGGCAACATCAGTCATAAAAGATCCCCTCCATCCGGGCCATGCCATCTTCTCACAGCTACCATTGGACAGGAGGTACAGAAACCTGAAGTACCACACCACCATGTTCAAGAGCAGCTACTTCAACCATCTGGTTCTTGAACCAATCTGCACAACCATAATCACTACCCCAGTATAGTAACATCATGACTACTTTGATCACTTTGCACTACAATGGACTTTGGTATTTTTTTGTTCTAATTGTGTTCTTCATTGTAAAAAATTGTGTGTAACTTATGTTTAATTTATGTTTCTTCTTGTGAATGCTGCTTATCTGATTCTATATGCCTGTGATACTGCTGCAAGTTTTTCATTGTACCTGTGCATACATGTACTTGTGCAGATGACAATAAACTCGACTTTTGACCTTTTGACTTTTGAAGAAAGGCCAATATGCCATTTGTCTTCCTAACCACTTGCTGCACTTGCCTGATAACATTTTGCAATTCATGCACAGGCATGGCCTTGAGCTTCCATATGGGAGTAACCCTTACCAGCAAAACTTTGATTGATTTTAATTCAGACCAGTTTTTTACAGATGAGAAACAGTCTGTTGGAAGTTTACTTGTGGCTCCAGAAATGGGGCCTGCATATTTGAACTTTTGGCTGGGGATTATTATAAATCTCCCTGGCCAGGAAAACCACCCAATACCATGTGGGCAATGGCATTAACTCTCAGGGCCATCTCAGAAGTGATTGGGAAGGAGGTGGAGGAGTCTATTACAGGAAAGCCCTAAACTTTCCTTGGAGTGTGAGGGTGTCAGGGAAGAGGACTCCTACAGTATGTCTACAAGGAAAACTGGAAAAGGATCTTTTTAGGCCTCTCCTGGCACTAATCCTCATGAGTCTGCATTAGCAAACAATTTACCTGATCTAAGGTTATGACCAGTTCCTGAGCATTTCTTTGGTACCAACATGATGGTTTTAGACAGCCATTCTTAATGCATGCGCAACTGAGTAAATTAAAGCTGGGAACTGCCAGTGAACATGAACTTCAGTGCTGTTAAGCAACTGATTTACTTTTCCTGCTTGGTTTTCAAAAGACTGGCAGAGATAAAATTGCCTTCAGTTTTTTTCCATGTTTCCCTGTTTCTCCAGGGCTAATCCTTAGGCTAAATCCACCGTTACAACTGAATGTACTTTTGTTAATCTTGCACTTGTTTTTGCAAGTTCTCATACATCGTATTACATCATAATTAGAGTCACAGTCATAGAGAAATGAAGCACAGAAATGAGCTCTTTGGCACACCATGCTAGCATCTGGACAGTAAAGACACCTATGTTAGACTATTGTTTATTGACTACAGCTCTGCCTTCAATACAATAATCCCAAGTAAATTTGTCACCAGACTCCAAGACCTAGGACTCAACACCTCCCTCTGTAACTGGATCCTTGACTTTCTATTAAACAGACCGCAATCAGTGAGGATAGGCAGCAATACCTCCGGCACAATTATTCTCAAAACTGGTGCCCCACAAGGCTGTGTCCTCAGCCCTCTACTCTACTCCTTATACACTCATGACTGTGTGGCCAGATTCTGCTCTAACTCCATCTACAAGTTTGGAGATGATACCACCGTTGTAGGCTGCATCTCAAACAGCGATGAGTTGGAGTACAGGAAGGAGATAGAGAGCTTAGTGGAATGGTGTCATGACAACAACCTTGTCCTCATGCACCTGTGTACATCAATGGTGCTGAGGTCGAGAGGGTTGACAGCTTCAAGTTCCTGGGAGTGAACATCAACAACAGCCTGTCCTGGTCAAATCACGTAGATGCCACGGCCAAGAAAGCTCACCAGTGCCTCTACTTCCTCAGGAGGCTAAAGAAATTTGGTTTGTCCCCTTTGACTCTCACCAACTTTTACAGATGCACCATAGAGACCATCCTATCTGAATGTATCACGGCTTGGTACAGCAACCGCAAGAAACTGCAGAGAGTTGTGGACACAGCCCAGCATATTACAGACACCAGCCTCCCCTCCTTGGACTTGGTCTTTATCTCTCACTGTCTTGGTGAAGCAGCCAGCAGAATCAAAGACCCCACCCTCCCGGGACATTCTCTCTTCTCTCCTCGTCCATCAGGCAGAAGATACAGGAGCCTGAAGGCACGTACCACCAGACTTAAGGACAGCTTCTACCCCACTGTGATAAGACTATTGAACAGCTCCCTTATACAATGAGATGGGCTATGCCTCACGACCTACCTTGTTGTGACCTCGCACCTTATTACACTGCACTTTCTCTGTAGCTGTGATGCTTTACTCTGTAGTTATTGTTTTTACCTGTACTACATCAATGCACTATGTACTGACTCAATGTAACTGCATTGTGTAATGAATCGACCTGTACAATCGGTTTGTAAGACAAGCTTTTCACTGTACCTCTGTACAAGTGACAATAATAAACCAATACCAATACCAATCAACCACCAAGCTACACTCATCCTACTTCAATCCGATTTTATTCTCCCCACATTCTCATCAACTCCCTCCAGATTCTACAATTTACCCACACACCAAGGGCAATTTACAGTGGCCAATTAACCTACCAACCCACACGTCTTTGCGAAGTGGCAGGAAACCAGAGCACCCAGAGGAAATCCATATGATCACAGGAAGAACATGCAAACTCCATGCAAACAGCACCAGAAGTTAGGATTGAATCAGGATCGCTGGTGCTGTGAGTTAGCGGCTCAATAAATTGCACCACTATGACACTCTTTTATTTGCTCCCATGTTGCTTCCATGTTCAATTGCATAAATTCCTACAAATTGCCCATTGAATCTATGCTGGCTCTCTGAGCATTTGTATCAGTTCCATTCCTGTACTTCTCCATAATCTATTCTCTCTCAAATGTCCATTAACTCACTCCAATTCTCTTGCAAAATAGTTACATTGGGTGCAACTTACAGCAGCCAATTAGCCTTCCAATATGTCTTCAGAATGTGGAGGGAAAACATATGACCTGGGGGAAGCCCACACAGTCAGCAGGAAAGGGTGCTGGAGGTCAGGATTGTACCCAGATCGCTCAAGCTCTGTGGCAGCAGGGCTAACTGCCACACCAGTGTGTGCAGCCCTGAAGTTAAAATAAACTTCTAGAAAGATCAAACCAAAAAAATTGATTGGTGGTAGTTTTCTGCAAATCAGGATGCATTGTGAGTTTGCAAAGCTGAGTGAGCAAGATGTTCAGCAAGATGACAGGAAAGGGTTGATGTGGAAATTAGCAGTGCACCATGTTGAACCATAATAACCAGCTTAGAGACATATTTAGTGTAATTAAATACTGCGTAAATTAGGTTAAACTATATCAATGAAACTGACCTTTAACTTGAAATTAAAAGTGAACTGAATATCAGCATATCTTTTATAAATCCATTGCCATTTCTTAAGTCCTTCAGCTAACCAGTATTGGCAATTACAAAACAGCACACTTAGTACAGTTCTTCCTGTATTGCTTAGTACTGACAGTAGATGGCACTTTGGTCATTTTGGCATTTTGTTTATCATGTTCTAACAAAAACAAGTTCCGATACAGGTCCTGATGAAGGGTCTAGACCCAAAACATCAACTGTTTGCTTCCCTCCATAGATGCTGCCTGACCTGCTGAGTTCCTCCAGCATTTTATGTGTGTTGCTCAAGATTCCAGCATCTGCAGAATCTCTCGTGTTTCCAGTAGATATGCCCTTAAGTCTTTATTCAAAGATCAGCCAGAATTACAATATGCTGTAACCTGTAAATGCCCTAAAATGTTGAAACCCCAAGATCTACAGAAAGGCTATTTCATTGGCTGTAAAGTTTTTCAGCAATTCCAAGTTTAAGCAAAACTCCATATTATGGAAGTCTTTCTCAGAATTTATTTATTTCTGTGCATTTTTAACAGATACAAGATACAGATGTATTGCTAGCAAACAGCAAAAACAGCATGCAATAGGCAGAGCTAAGGAATCCCACAACCAAAGCAACAGATTGAGGCTACATAGGCTTAGCATATCTAATTGTGAAAGATGATGGACAAGTA
This sequence comes from Pristis pectinata, assembly GCF_009764475.1. NCBI lineage: Eukaryota > Metazoa > Chordata > Chondrichthyes > Rhinopristiformes > Pristidae > Pristis > Pristis pectinata. The sequence continues at coordinate 26,010,704 of NC_067415.1, forward strand.
AATTGCTGAAGGGAGGCAGAGGCTCCAAGGCCATCTCTGTCCTCAGTGATGGCAGGGTGAAAGAAAGGGCTGAAGGACTCACTGCCCTGTTCAACCAGAAGTGCCAAGTTGATGATCCATCTCAGTTTCCTCCTGAGATCCCCACCATTACATAAACTAGTCTTAATTTGATGCATTCCACCTGATGGAAAACACTGGAAACAGCAAAGGCCATTGGAGCAAACAACATCCCATTGTAGCCCTGAAGACCTGCACTCCAGAACCAGGTGCACCTCTAGTCAAACTGTTCTAGTACAATTACAACATTGGCATCTACCCAACAATGTGAAAAATTGCCCAGGTATGTACTGTTCACAAAAAAACAAGACAAATCCCATCCTACTAATTACAGCCCAATTAGTCTACACTAAATTATCAGCAAAGTGTTGGAAACTGCAATTAACAGTGTTATTAAGTGGCACTTACTCACCAATAACCTGCTTGCCAATGCCCAAGAAAACTCGGCTCCAGGCCTCACTAAAACATTAATCAATAGCTGAATTCCAGAGGTGAGGTGAGAGTGAACTGCCCATGATACCAAGGCAGCATTTGATCCAGTGTAGCATCAAGGCATCCTCATAAAATTGAAGTGAATGGGTGTCAAAGGCAAAACAATCGAATGGTTGGAGTCATGTCTTGCACAAAAGAAAATGGTTGTGGTTGTTGGAGATCAATCATCAAACCCCCCCCAGGACGTCACTGCAGAACTTCCTCAGGGCAGTATCTTATGCCCAACCATCTTGCAGAGGTTGGCACAGGAAGCAGAGGTGCTGAACCATCTGTTCATCAAGAACAGATCAGAGATTCAGTATGCTGCAGCAAGTGGTTTAACTCCTTGCCCCTATCTTCAAGATACAATTCAGGAGTATGATGGAATATTCTCCACTTACCTAGATCAGTGCAGCACTAACAACTCTCTAGAAGCTCAACACCATCCAAAAAAAACCAATCCACTCTATTGGTAAATTGGTTTATTATTGTCACATATACTGAGTTACAGTGAAAAACTTTGTTATGCATGCCATCCATACACATCATTTCATTACAACAGTGCATTGAGGTAGTACAAGGGAAAACAATAACAGAATACAGAATAAAGTGTAAAAGCTACAGAGAGAGTGCAGTTCAGGCAGACGGCAAGGTGCAAGGCAATAACGAGGTAGATTGTGAGGTCAAGAGTCCATTTTATCATACTAGGGGACCATTCAATAGTCCTATAACTGCGGGGCAGAAGCTGTCCTTGAGCCTGGTGGTATGTGCTTTCAGGCTTTTGGATCTTCTGCCTGATGGGAGGAGGGAGAAGAGAGAATGTCCCAGGTGGGTGGGGTCTTTGATTATATTGACTGCTTTACTGAGACAGAGAGAAGTATAGACAGGGTCCATGGAGGGGAGGCTGGGTTCCGTGATGTGCTGAGCTGTGTCCACAACTCTCTGCAGTTTCTTGCGGTCCCGGGCAGAGCAGTTGCCATACCAAGACATGATGCGTCTGCATAGGATGCTTTCTACAGTGCATTGATAAAAATTGGTGAGGGTCAAAGGGAACATGCCAAATTTCTTTAGCCTCCTGAGGAAGCAGAGGTGCTGGTTAGATGTAAGCTGTCCTTCTACAGATCCCACCTGGTCCCAAAGATCCACGTACCCAAAGCCTACTCTCCTGCACCAGGTCTTCAGCCACACATCCATCTGTCCTGTCCCCCTATTAGTAACCTTGCTAGCACGTGGCACAGGGAGTAATCCTGAGATTATGACTCTAGAGATCCTGCTTTTTAACCTTCTACCTAATTCCCTAAATTCTCTCTACAGGACCTTATTCCTCTCTCTACCTATGTCATTAGTGTCAACATGTACCGTGACCTCCAGCTGTTCTCCGTCCCCCTTCAAAATGTTCATATGTGCTTTAGGAATTTCCACAGACCTCTGGAATCAGAACTTATATCCTTAAATAAAACAAGTGTTCTAGAATTTAGAAATAAGATATAACAAATCACAGATTTCCATCTCATTAGTCAGAGCTGAAATCTGATTTATGATTTGTTTCCATCAGACTCCAATTTGTCCACCTCTATTGCAATATATGGACTGGAGCATATCCAAGCTCATGTCATAGAAAAAAGGTATCAGCAGAACAGATGCTTTAAATATGAGTCTCCCAATCACTGATCTAACTAGTGAAGATATAGTTTGACTTACTAAAAGTATGGCTATAGGAAGTCCTAGAACATCAGGGAGAGCTGGTTTGAAGGTGATCCTGACTGCAATAGATCAAAGGACACCTTGTCAAACCAGTTTATTTCAACTTAGTTTTCTCATTGATACCTCATATAGTTTTGGTAAAGAATTATAAACCTGGAATAGAAAGATAATCCCCAGTTTCCCTTCAACACAAACTGCCTTTTTAAAACCGTCTCTCCTGCCTTCTCCACATCACCTCTAATGATGCTGGTTGAGCTTGTGGACTTTTATAACAAAGACTGAGATTATATGTTCAGCTGTCTTTGCCATTTCCCTCTCTCCTCTTAGCACTTTGGGACTAAACTTTTCTTGTCTCCCCTCTTGTTTTCACCAGGCTCATCTTATCTTTAAGTTCCCTCTCCTGTTCCCTTTATCCAATTTCCACAACTATTAAGCACACAAATTCCTTTCCTGGTCTCCATACTGACAGTTCCCTTTCATCAGGTACTATCCTCTTCACCCTCAAATTTTCCATCTTTACCCATCCCCCCAATACCCACCGTTGATCACCCTTGGTCTACAGGCTACTCAACTCCTAAATGGCTCCACCAAACCCAGCCCAACAACCTCCGCCTCCCCATCTCCGAAATTCTTTTTTCTTGTCTCTCCACACTCCTTTTGATGTACAATTGCCTCTCAAGTCTGCGCTCAGATGCCCTGAATTCCATGCTTGAGTCCCTTCGGTCTGGATCCTACTCTTACCACAGTATAGAAGTACCTTTTATCAAAGTCATTTATGATGTGTGACTTTGTTGACAATTACCTCTCCACTTTATTCTTCTCAATCTGTTTTCAGCTTTTGTCATGATTAATCATACCTTTCCACTGCGATGCATCTCCCTCCAGTGTCAAATTGGAATGGACTTCCTTCATCTGTTTCCATTTTCACCTACCCTGGTAGTCAGAAAATCACCTGCATGGACTTCCCTTCCTACTCCTGTACTGTTACCACTGGTGTCCCTCAAGGATGTACAACAACAGTTCTGATGATCCAATGCACACATTTGTTATTCACCCCAACTGTCAAAGTGCTCAACCACTGGTAGAGGAGACAATTTGCAATTCATAATTGTATTGGTTGGTTCAGATGTATCTATCAACGCAATGAGTGAACAAGTCTTCAACAGTTACCACCATCATCCTACTCCAACTCAGCAAAGAAGTACCAAGATATTGTAATAGCCAGAGAGATGTCAAGTATCCCAACAGGGTCTGGGAGGACACTCTACTGGCTAGAGAGAGATAGAGATGCTGGGAACCCCAGGACAAAGAGCACAGTGAGGGAAAACCATGTGGTCAATATCTGGTCAGTATCAATGTGAGAAAATAGTGTTGTGCCAACACAGAGCTGACCCTGGGCACAGAACAATACGGATGTTTTGGGAACTGACATCTTGTGGAAGGGACAATCTGGTGGATTGCCAAAGCATAAACAGATACTTTGATAATCAAGGAACCAATGGTTGAGGTAGTTGTGGAAAGGCACCAGCAGAAATTTGAGGGAGTTAGAGAAACCCGAACTTGTATAAATGACTGGACTTATATCCACTTGGTTGGCTATAAAGAATTAAGCAATGTCTGGAAGGAAAGCGAAGAAAAGTATAAACACGTGCCTTACGAGATAACCAGCAGGAGTGACTCCAGAGACCAACCACTGAAGAAGACAACACTGAGTCAAGGACTCAGAGAAGAACTCACCAAGTTGAACCCTGGCCAGGTTCATCTAGAGTGGGTAATATCTAAATATAGGTACTAGATTTCGGAAGATGTGAAAATAACTGAAGAGTTGTGTAACTAAAGACTTCATGAGTTTTAAGGTTGTGAAACTAAAGAGTTAAGTAACTGTTTGATCTACATAGTGAATCTTTGAGATGTTGTTTTAATTGGAATAAATAAAGAAATATAGTTATTACACAAAGTTATCGGTGTGTTTTATTGTATGCTGCACTTAACTGGCAATGATATTACTGTATAATTGTACTACACCTTTGACTGATCTGAGAAAATTTTCAACTCAAATCACAAGAATCATCACAACATTTGGTGCAATCTCAGGTGGCCTTGATACTCTTCTGAGCTTTGGCACAGCATCAGCTCTTTGTATTGTATGGACTGCTTATATTGTGCCTACAACAGACTCTACTAGGTTGCAGAAGAGCAGATGGACTTTGGTGATTGAGGATACAGTACTCAAAGCGATGACACTGAGTAAAACTAAAGAGACAATAAAACAAGATATTCCTCCATAAATGTAGTTGACAATTTGAAACATTCAGTCTCAAAACTGGAAACGTATCGTGAAAGTAGATGCTCAGTTGCAGAAATTGTCAATTCTCCATCCAAGAAACCATCATCACGAAGTTTGATCATCTTTTTGTGTTTTTTAATGTTCCAGAAACAGCAAGAATGTATAATGGACTGCCGTTCAACAACAATAACTCCAGGAAGTTTGCAAACTATTTAGGCTTAACACACCACAAAATCGCACTTTGCTGTCCACTCATCAAAGAATGTTAAAGAACATTTTGTTCATGCCAAAGGCAAATTATGGGAGCAAGAACTTCATTGCTTTTTACAAAACTACAGATGAATGCCACATTCATTGATGGGAATGCTGCCAGCTAAACTCATTTTTACTCAGCTAGTTCTTACGTATATTCCAGAGACATCCCATGAGATAGTTGATCAAGTCCTTAAGATAGCATGACAAAGCCAAGAAAAACAGAATGGAAGGAAAATTCAGAGAAACACTTGATACTCTGGTCTACATCATTACAGCTCAGGATACATACTGTATCTCATTGAACACAATAAGCATTTAGGCAAGCAATTCCTTATCACATTTGACTGCCACAAAAGGATGTACGATCACTGCGCTGCATGGATCACAAAGCATCATATGGAACATATCTTCCATCAAAGCACTCAAAATACCATCCACTCTCAGCGAATCCAAAATGGATAAGCAAATCGCCAAAGCAACTAACTTCAATTGAAAAGATAACCCATGTCTTCAAATCCTGAAATTGATAAGTGTTATGATTCATATGAGCTGAATCTCCCTCACATTTGAATGACTTTGTAAGCATAAATGACATAATATTTAAAGAGAATATAAAGACTAAGAAAATCAGAATTTATTTTTTAACTAATGCAGGGAAGGATGTTGTTCTGTTATTACATTACTTCCCTTTTAAGACCATTTGTGTATTTCATCTGGACATCTGGACTGTGGTCCTGGGCAAACCCAGAATCTTGGGTTGGCAATAGAGAAAGCAATGCATTGTGCTCAGTAGATTAGGATAATTAATCATAAATATAAGGGTTAAACTACCGAAATGTAGAATATTTAATAATGGATGAGTGAATTTTCCTCCAACCTAACAGGACTAAAACTGAGCCATTGGTTTCAGACCCTTTCCCAGATTCCTTTCCCTACTTACTGTCTCTGTCCCTATATGTGAGGGGAGCCAGATTCTTGCTCCTGACCACTTCTGTTCCACAAACAAGGCTGCCTTCTTTTCTCTCTATAACAGAGCCTGATTCTGCCCCTACCTCAGCTCATCTGCTACTGTAACCATAACTTTGATACCAGTGTGACTATTCCAATAGCTTGTGCAGGTGTTTCCTTTCTTATTGCGCTGGGAACTCCAAAGATCGGAAACTGATGGTGGCTATGAACAAGCTCAATACATAATCCTCCACAAAGCCCTTCAATTTATGCCAATACCAGTCCAGAACCAGTCACCTTTGGAGAATCAGACAGGAAGAAGCAGATCAATTCACTGGATGAGATACTGAATGCAATTCAGGAGGAATAAATGGAACTGAGAGTTGCTGAGCAGCAGCAGCAAAAGGAGGGGACAAATCAGCACCTGCTGCAAGATTCAGACGTTCACATGTTATGAATGAAACATATTGAGCTCTTCCCATTAAATGACAACAGCCCTTCAAACCATTCTCTAAGAATGTTTATAGTCCCTACAAGGATCAGTGGAGATAAAACAATGTTAGCCAACATCTGGAGAGCCATGCAGAAGATTCTGGGGACCTTTAGAGCAGCATTGACAGAGGTGCAATTCCAAGTCATCCTGCAGTTGGGAGCTGCCCAAGACAAAAGGCCCTAGCTCTGAAGCAGATTTGTTATTGGATTCTTACTGCAACTACTGAGACATTGGATTTTAAATTATACGTAAGGTAAGATGTAATGTGGCAACTGCAGAAAACACAAAGGACTATTCCTCTTGCAGAATAGTCATCATTGGGAAGCCCCTGACATCAGGTTCTGAATCTCATTATCAAACTGATGTGGTAACTGAAGAAGAATGAAGGAAATGCCAGAGGCAACCCTCAAGCTGGTGAGCAGGGGGAGACGAAGAAAGAGAGACAGAAAGACACAGAGACAGAGAGAGAATGTATTGGTATTGGTATATTATTGTCACTTGTACCGAGGTACAGTGAAAAACTTGTTTTGCAAACTGACCATACAGGTCAATTCATTACACAGTGCAGTTACATTGAGTTAGTACAGAGTGTATTGAGGTAGTACAGGTAAAAACAGTAACAGTACAGAGTAAAGTGTCACAGCTACAGAGAAAGTGCATTGCAATAAGGTGCAAGGTCACACAAGGTAGATCGTGAGGTCATAGTCCATCACATTGTATAAGGGAACTGTTCAATAGTCTTATCACAGTGGGGTAGAAGCTGTCCTTAAGTCTGGTGGTACGTGCCCTCAGGCTCCTGTATCTTCTATCCGATGGAAGAGGAGAGAAGAGAGAATGTCCCGGGTGGGTGGGGTCTTTGATTATGCTGGCTGCTTCACCAAGACGATGAGAGGTTAGACAGAGTACAAGGAGGGGAGGCTGGCGTCCGTGATGCGCTGGGCTGTGTCCATAACTCTCTGCAGTTTCTTGCAGTCCAGGGCAGAGCAGTTGCCATACCAATCCGTGATACATCCAGATAGGATGCTTTCTATGGTGCATCGGTAGAAGTTGGTGAATGTCAAAGGGGACAAACCGAATTTCTTTAACCTCCTGAGGAAGTAGAGACGCTGGTGAGCTTTCTTGGCCATGGCATCTACATGATTTGACCAGGACAGGCTGTTGGTGATGTTCACTCCCAGGAACTTGAAGCTGTCAACCCTCTCGACCTCAGCACCATCGATGTACACAGGTGCATGTACACCGCCCCCTTTCCTGAAGTCAATGACCAGCTCTTTTGTTTTGTTGACATTGAGGGAAAGGTTGTTGTCATGACACCATTCCACTAAGCTCTTCCTGTACTCCGACTCATCGCTGTTTGAGATACGGCCTACAACGGTGGTATCGTCTGCAAACTTGTAGATGGAGTTAGAGCAGAATCTGTCCACGCAGTCATGAGTGTATAGGGAGTAGAGTAGAGGGCTGAGGACACAGCCTTGTGGGGCACCAGTGTTGAGAATAATTGTGCCAGAGGTATTGCTGCCTATCCTCACTGATTGTGGTCTGTTTGTTAGAAAGTCAAGGATCCAATTACAGAGGGGAGGTGTTGAGTCCTAGGTCTCAGAGTTTGGTGACAAGCTTGCTTGGGATTATTGTATTGGAGGCAGAGCTGTAGTCAATGAACAATAGTCTAACGAAGGTCATATGTAAGGCCGTATTCAGCAGATGCTCCATTTGGGATGGGACAGAGTTGGTAGCAAATGCAGTTGTCTTCAACCCATAGATGGCTCCAATGGTAGTTTTTGGGCATGAGATTGGTAGGGTTTCCTTGCAGTCAAAAAAATGTTTTTCTTCATATTCTTAAGTTATGATACTGCATAATTTCTTTAGCATAAATATAGAATTGGACTAATCTTGGCAAAGGTAACTGAGACCTGCTAATTCTAATTGAACAGTGCATACTGTACTATCCATGCTGTGAAGTCATTCTTTTCCTACATATTCTTGAATTGTTGAGTTTTTTGCTGATTTTTCCTGTATGTCTATATTTGAGTGGCTACCCACAAAGCTTTGGTTAAGAAATGGCAGCTCATAAATAATCTTATAAAATGGCAAAAATGGTGTCTTGCCTGCTTCCTGCCTCCGCCACACCCTACAAGAACAAAGCCCCTGCCAAAGGGATACATTAAACAGTAATAGCATACAAGGAAGTAATGTTAGGAAGCTGACTTTGATAACAGAAAAGATTCAGCTCTCACCAGATACCTTTCTGTTGAACCAGTAAAGAAGCTACTTCATAAAAGGATAAAAAGCAAAGGAGCTGTGAAATAAGTGCCATAATCTTAGCAACCACTGTCATCAATTCACTCTCTTAAGGTTAAAGGACCAATACCAATATGGATCCTATTTTGAACAGCAACTTACATCTGGACTTCTGTACACTCAATTCAAAATGCATTATAGCAAACCACCCTGTTTATACTAAAAGTGTCAGCAGTGACCCAGTCTGTTGGGGTTGCAGAGTCTCCAAGTGTCATAAGCATTTCCAGTTGTGTTATGAATTGTTCGGAGTATAAAAAGCCCCAGGCTAAAATGAGGCACCAGTGCCTCATGAGCTGCTGCACTAATGAGATGCGACCATGCTTTATTGGCTCCTTAATTGTGCTCCTTTATTTAGTTCTCAATCTTTTAGCTCCTCTGTCTTTATTTTTTTACAAAACAAATCCCTTAATTTGTTCTCTTCGTTGGATAATGTTAAAGATACAACATGTTTGTGTTATTTCAGTTCTTTCACAACAACCTGTTTAGAAATGCTGAATTGTTAACAACTTCCAGTGAAGGCCCCTTTCCGTTTCTGCAACTTTACTGACCTATTGAAATATTTCCTCTGTGCATTATATGGAATAAAATTGTTAACTTATTCTTCACAAAAGATTACTAAAGCTTGCCTATTTACCATGGTGATCATGAAACAGAGGCCCTCACATGAACAATTACACAAACCTGAATTACATGATAAGTATGGACATGATAGGTTGAACAGTAGAGAAACAAAGAACTGCAGATGTTGGAATCTAGATGAAAAACACAATGATACTGGAGGAACTCAGCAGGCCAGCAGCATCTGTGGAGAAAAGCAGGCAGCTAATGTTTCGGGTCAGGACCCTTCTTCAGGACTGAAGATAGGAAAAGGGGAAGCCCAATATATAGGAGGGAAAAGCAGAGCAGTGATAGGTGGGCAAATGAGGGGAGGTGGGGTGGGCACAGGGTGGTGATAGGTAGATGCAGGTAAGAGATAGTGACAGGCAGGTGCTGGGGAGGAGGGGAGAGCAGATCCACCGGGGGATGGGTCAAAGGTAAGGAGAGAAATAAAAGGGAGTAGAAAAAAGAGAGATAGGCTAGGAAAGGGAAGAAAAGAAGAGGCGTGGTTGGGGGTGGGTGTGGGGATTACTTAAAGTGGGAGAATTCAATGTTCATGCTGTTAGGCTGCAAGGTTCTAAGACGTAAAATGAGCTGCTGTTCCTCCAGTTTGCACTTGGAATTCTCCTGGCAGTAGAGAAGGCCAAAGGCTGACATACCTGTGATAGTTGGGAGGGGGAGTTGATCTTTCCTTGATCTTTCCATCTCCATCTCAGGAGATTCCTTATCCACTGACATCTTCTACAAACACACTGATGCCTACAGCTACATAGATTACGGCCCCTCCCACCCTGTCTCTTGCAAGTATACTATCTTTTTTTCTCAATTTCTCTGCCGTATCTGCTCCCATGATGAGGCTTTCCGCTCCAGGACATCTAAGATGTCCAACTTCTTTACTAACCATAGCTTCCCCCCTACTGTGGTTGAGAGAGCTCACACCCATATCTCTGCCATTTCCCGCATCTGTGCTCTCATCTCCACCCCTCCCAGACCCAACAGGAATAGGGTCTCTCTTGTCCTCACATTTCATCCCACCAGCCTATGTATACAACCCATCATTCTCTGCCACTTCTGCCATCTCCAACGGGACCCCACTCCTAAGCAGATCTTTCCCTCCCCACTCCTTTCTGCCTTTCGCAGGGACTGCTCTCTCCGCAACTCCCTAGTTCACTCTTCCCTCCCTAACCATCCCACTCCCACCCTGGGAACTTTCCACTTCCCCTGCTATAGGTGCAACACCTGCCCCTACACCAGCTCCATCCAGGGACCCAAACAGTCCTTTCAGGTGAGACAGAGGTTCACCTGTACCTCCCTTAATATCATCTTCTGCATTCAGTGCTCCAAGTGTGGCCTCCTCTACACTGGTGAGACCAAACGTAGACTAGATGACTGTTTTGCAGAACACCTGCGCTCTGTCCATAACCACGGTCTGCATTTCCCCGTTGCCAGTCACTTCAACTCCCCCTCCCACACTATCACTGATACGTCAGTCCTCGGCCTCCTCCACTGCCAGGAGAATTCCAAGCCCAAACTAGAGGAACAACAGCTCATTTTCTGTCTTGGAACCTTGCAGCCTAATGGCATGAACATTGAATTCTCCCACTTTAAGTGATCCCCACACCCACCCCCAACCATGCCTCTTCTTTTCTTCCCTTTCCTAGCCTATCTCTCTTTTTTCTACCCCCTTTTATTTCTCTCCTTACCTTTGGCCCATCCCCAGTGGATCTGCTCTCCCCTTCTCCCCCGCACCTGCCTATCACTATCTCTTACCTGCATCTACATATCACCACCTTGTGTCCACCCTACCTCCTCTCTTTTGTCCACCTATCACTGCTCTGCTTTTCCCTCCTATATATTGGGATTCCCCTTTTCCTATCTTCAGTTCTGAACTGAAACGTTGACCACCTGCTTTTCTCCACAGATGCTGCCTGGCCTGCTGAGTTCCTCCAGCATCATAGGTTGAATGGTCTTCTTCTATATCCTAGATATTTCAGATTCTATGAATAGATCAGAAAGAAAGAACAAAATGTTTGCCTATTTTTGATTAATTTAATAAGGAACAATCCTATGCACTTTAATGAAGTCCTAATAAGTGTTCAGTGATCTTACTCCGGATGCAGCCAGCTTCTTTGTCCAGTATTACTTTGAGGGAGAAGGAAACATGGTAAAGTTATTTAAAGTCCACATGATACTACCTTTTCCTTTCCTTTTTGCCATTAGAATCAGTAGTGAGAAAGAGACCAAATGCAGCTGGACAACACCACCTAGATGCTTTAATGTGTTTATAATTGTGATAGAATTCTTAATTCTGAATGCATTTGTATCTTGTTTCAAAATTTCCCGCATCTTGACACATGGACAAATGGCAGATGGAGTTTAATCCTAGCAAGTGTGATGTGTTGCAATTTTGGGAAGTCTAATGTAAGGGGAAAGTATACAGTTAATGGCAGGACCCTTAACAGCATTATGTACAGAGGGATCTTGGTATTCAAGTCCATAGCTCACTGAAGTGGCCACACAAATAGATAGGGTAGTAAAGAAGGCAATATGGGATGGTTGCCTTCATTGGTCGGGGCATTGAGTATAAGAGTCAGGAAGTCATGTTGTAGTTATATAAAACTTTGGTTAGGCCGCACTTGGAGTATTGTGTGCAATTCTGGTCATCCTATTACAGGAAGGATGTGGAGGCTTTGGAAAGGGTGCAGAAGAGGTTTACCAAGATGCTGCCTGGATTAGAGGGCATGTGCTACTAGGAGAGGTTGGACAAACTTGGGTTGTTTTCTCTGGAGCGGCAGAGGCTGATGGGCGACCTGATAGAGGTTTATAAGATTATGTGAGGCATAGACAGGATAGATAATCAGAATCTTTTTACCCAGGGCAGAAATGTCAAGTACTAGAGGACAAGCATTTAAGGTGCGAGGAGGAAAGTTTAAAGGAGATATATACAGCAAGTATTTTTACACGGAAAGTGGTATTTGCCTGGAACAGACTGCCGGGGTGGTAGTGGAAGCAGATGTGATAATAGCTTTTAAGAAGCTGTTAGGCAGACACGTGAATGTGCAGGGAATGGAGGGTTATGGATCATGTGCAGGCAGAAGGATTTAGTTTAATTCAGCCTCCTGTTTGGCACAGACATTGTGGGCTGAAGGGCCTGTTTCTGTGCTGTACCATTCTATGATCTTGATTGATTGTGCAGAAGCTGATTTAGCATTAGGCATTTGGTTTACTGATACATCAAGCCTCCAGCACAGTAATGAGCCATTCAGACTGCCTGATATAGCAAGATGTTTGTGCTCCACCACATAAACTTCTTACTTCATCTAACCCAATCGACATATAAATTTTCTCTCACGTGATTATTTAGCTTCTCTTCAAATGCAACTATGCAATTTACTTCTTTGGTAAAGAAATTTCTCTTGAATTCCCTTTTGGATTTACTAAAAGTCAAACTTATGGCTTCCAGGTTTGGTCTGCATCTCAGGTGGAAGCATTTTCTCCATTTCTACCCTATTAATTCCTTTTCCCTCTCAGCATCTTTTACAACAGATTTACTTAGCTTCTCTGACAAAGCAAATGTCTGAAGAAACTTGACTGAAAAATGGAGGGTGGAGTGGAGGGGAATTGAAGGAAGCATCTCTGGAATAAAACAGAAAATGCTGGAAATACTCAACAGGTCAGGCTGCATAGAGTTATAGAGTCATACAGCATGGAAACAGGCCTTTCAGCCCAACTTGTCCATACTGAATATGTGGCGCATCTGTTTGCATTTAGACCATAGCCCTCTAAACCTCTCTTATCCATGTACTTATCGAGATGGCTTTTAAATGTTGCTAATGTGCCCGCCTCAACCACTACTTCTGGCAGTTCATCCCAAATACACACAACCCTTTGCGTGAAAAGCTGCCCCGATGTCCCTTTTAAATCTTTCACATGTGTGGGAAGAGAAACAGAGTTAATGTTTCATGTTGAAGACCCTTCGCTAGAATGAAGTATCTCCGGACATTGGCAAAAGTGCTTGAATAAACACAGTCAAAGGAATGAGCAATGAAAGTCATAAAGTAGGGAGGAATGTGACAAGGTGGTGGAGTTAGAGAAAAGATCTTCAAAATGCAAGGTTGAGGTAACTGAGGGTGGCAATAGTAGAACGGAGGGGAGACTGAGATATATGGTAAACTAGAGCTGGAAAAGTACTGGACATGCAGAAACTCATAGCTCCAGAAGAGATTTCACATTTGGGTTGGTGGGGGAATTATACTGATTCCAATTCCTGGAGTCTGATGTAACACTGATGGATTGATATACTGATTTGAAACTCCAAATCTGTTAGAAAATAGGTGCTTGGTGATCAATTTGCTGGTAAACAAACAATATTCAAATACATTCTGTCGGTATTGGATTAAACCTCATTGGGATCTCTAGGCTTGGAAGGTCTTGAATACTTTATAAGGGCCCCCTTAGAAACTGGTTTTGGAAGTGGTGATAAGGGAGATTGGAATTTCTCCGGCAACTACCTGTCAATTCATCTAGCCTATCTAGCAGGGGGACATACTGATATGGGAACTTGCTGAAAATAAGTATCGCATCATAAAAAGTGAGCATGAGGCCCATTGAGAGGAAAATGTTCCTCCCTACGAAGGCTACTGTGTCCAATTTACCTCTCTAGCTCACCCTTTGTACTTTGGACCTAATGTATATATCTTTACTCAGTGCAGGGTAGACAAAAATCAAAAGATAAGATTTGTTGCCTGAAATGTGAAACTGATTGAAAGCTCAAATGCCTAGAATTTGAGGTGCATCGCATCCACTTTATGTGCACAAAAGCTGTTGCACTCAGGAAATTGAACCGGGCACGATTCACCTTAGTGCAGCTGGTGTTTCTCCAGCATAATTTGTGCACAGGCGATGATGTCATCAACGTACAGGGCACTCATCTCCTCGTTACTGACAAAGAAAATGGAGCAATAAAGCGCAGCCAATGACCTTTGTTTATAACTAGCAGTAAAACAAGGAGCAATTCCAGCAGCAAGTTGGCAAGGAGAAAGGAATTAAAGGATTCCGTCTGGGACTTCAATGTGTTACTGGCTGCATTTGCTGTGCACATTTGTTATATCATTGCTGGGCTTCACAGTGCTTACCGCAGGCTTTCAGAATTATGCACGGCACAGATATGCAGCAATCTCCGCCTGAGTAATGAACCCGTGACCTGCAGTAGCGAGGAGCTTCTCACAACATGAGAGCGATTGCAGTAGGTGGGGGTGGTGGGAATTGTGTGGCCACATACACCAAAGACGCATGTGCCCCCTCCCCCACATTTTCCCTCATCCCTATGGCAGCTTTTATGCTGCTGTACTGTGGTTACCATGAAGGGAGCTCTTTAAGGCTGGGACCTGCTTCCTATGCTTCCTAGTGGCAGGGCGTGTTTTAATGCAGTAGTCAGGGGAAAACCACCCTAACTTTTTTTTTAAACAGTAAATTGGGGTGGGAGGTTTGCAGTTTCTTTATTATCATTAAGACTAAATGCAGCACATGTAACACTCCAAATAAGGATATAATCCTGTTTCTCATCAAAAATCTTAATAGTTACTGGGTCCAGTTTAAAGTAACCTACAATGCCACGTATGGTATCACTAAGTTGACTCACACTTGGACAGGGTGCACAGGATGCCTGTTCTAGGAAACGTAGAATAAACTGACCTCCTGAGTACAGGAACACAGCATAAAAAGTAGTAGAGCACAGCATTCCTTCTGACCATGTACAATTACACTTTTGAAACTACACATAACAGTGTGCTATTCTTCAGTGTTGATGCTTTTCTCAGTCTGAAAAGTAAAATCAATGCCAAATAAAGTACTTTTACTTGTATGCTTCAACAGAATGAATCTTCTATATGTAGCTGTGTATGGATGCATTACAAACTAAGACATTGTAGCCACCTTGTGCTCAAAGTTGGAAGAGCAGGTTATTCCTTACGTCTAATCAGCCATAATATTCATACAAATGTGGATTGTTTTATTATGGAATTATCCTTGTTTCCAGAAAAAAAGCTTCTCAATTAATGTTATATCTTCACTAGCCCCTACTACATCACTTTTGAGGTGGAGTGGCAGCAATTTTCAGGCCAAATATCTTGCAATCAAACCACATTCAATCTAAATATGCTTGTTTAAAGCTTTTGTTCTTTTGTGCACTACCAACGATTCGTATCAGATAGCAATGCACTGGGCCTTGTATTAATCACAGTGCTATTCACCAGCAAAATAAAAAATGTTTCGGCGAACTTGAGGCATTAAGTGAATTGGAATGAAAAGGTGGTGGTGGCGGTGCAGTCTGGAATCCTTTCCATGAAGAACGGACTACTACCTTTGACAGACTGCGCTTTTGGCAACCAATTCAAGCCCTTTATCTGACAAGGAGAGTAAAATGCTAGCTGCACTGACTGCGGCATCTATTTATTCTTTTCTTCATTTTTGGAAATCCACATGGCGCTGGCAAATGTCAGTTCTTCTTGCTCATCTCCACTTACCCTTGCTGCTTCTTGAACCCCTGCAGTCATTCTGGTGAAGGTACTCCCACAATGTTGTTGCATAGGGAGTTCCAGGACTGAGGCTCAGCAATGATAAAGGACCAGCAATATATTTCCAGATCAGAATAGTGTGCAACTTGGAGAGGAACCTGCAGGTGAGAGTGTTCCCATGTGCCTCCTGTCATTTCCTTCTTGGTGGTGGAGGTCATGGGCTGAGGTGATGTTGGTGTAGCCGGGGTAAGTAAGGTACATATGGCAGCAACTGAGTGTTGTTGGTGGAGGGAATGAATGTTTAGGGTGGTTGATGGGCTGCCAGTCAAGTGGACTAATTTGTCCTGGAAGTTGTCAAACATCTTCAGTATCATTCGGTTTGCACTCATGCAGGCAAGTGAAGAGCGTTCCACACTCCTGACTTGTGCCTTGGAGATGGTGGACAGATATTAGAGATCCAAGAGATGCCACTTATCGGCCCATGACTGAATGCTTTCTTGGTCTTGCTGAAAGCAGGCAAGCCGACTTTGTTTGCTAAGGAGTTGCAAATGGATCTGACATTGTACAATCATCAGTGAACATCCCCATTTCTGATCTTATGCTGAAAGGAAGGTCATTGATGAAGCAACTGGAGATGCTTGGGCCCAGGGACATTGAGAAATTTCTCCAGTGGTGTCCTGGGGCTGAGATGATTAAGCTCCAACAACAACAACTGTCTTCCTTTGCGCGACCTGTGACTCTAACCATTGGA
Organism: Pristis pectinata; assembly: GCF_009764475.1. NCBI lineage: Eukaryota > Metazoa > Chordata > Chondrichthyes > Rhinopristiformes > Pristidae > Pristis > Pristis pectinata. Next base: position 26,027,080 of record NC_067415.1, read on the forward strand.
GTCTTTTCCTCTTCTACTCATTGACCTCAGTTTTATCAGATCTCCTTGATGCCACACTCAGTCAAATGCTGCCTTGATCTCAAGCGCAGTCACTCTCACCTTACCTCCAGAACTCAGTTCTTTGAATGAAGGTTGTAAGAAGTTTGGAGCTGAGTATTCCTGGCAAACCCCAAACTGGCCATCAGTGAGCAAGTTATTGGTCAGTAAACACTGCTTGATAGCATTGTTGATGAAAACTTGCATCACTTTGCAGTCAATTGAGAGTAGACGGATTAAATGATAATTAGCTAGATTGGATTTGTCCTTTGTTTTGCGAACAGGACAAATCTAGGTAATTTTCTACAATGTCAGGCAAATGCCAGTGTTATAACTGTACAGGAACAGCTTGGCTAGAGGCAAAGTAGTTCTGCAGTGCAGGTCTTCTACAGCTGGGATGTAAATTGGTAGATTGGCAAGGACAACCTCAAATACATTTATCCCTTGAAGACAAACGAAACAAGCAGATGCAGAATCTGGAGCAAATAAAACAGGACACAGAACTCAGTGTGTCAAATAGCATCCCTGGAGGCAAAAAGTTTATGTTGACATTTTGGATCGAGATGCCGCATCAGGGCTGAGAGGGAACAGGAACAACTGCCAATATAAAGCAGCATGAGGGAGGGGTGGAATGGAGGCTGGTAGGTGGAACCAGATGGGAGAGGAGACAGGAGTGAGAGCAGAAGATGGGGGAAGTGAACAAAGAGAAAAGAAACCTAGGTGGACAGCTGAGCGTGCTTGGGAGAAGGCGACCTGGCGTGTGGGTTACCTGAAACTGGAAAATTCAACGTTCATACCATTGGGTTGTAAACCCCCCGAGTGGAATACCAGATATTCTTCTAATTTGTGTTTGGCCTCATCCAGCAATAGAGAAGGCCGAGGACAGATGGGTCAGCGTGGGAGCCTATTCTATGCTTGGTTTCTTCTACATGGAGGAGGCCACATCATGAGCACCAATTGCAGTAGATCAGGTTGGAAGAGGTGTCGGTGAATCTCTGCCTCACTTGGATGGTCTGTTTAGGTCCTTGAATGGTGACACTATCCGCTGGCAACCGAGTCTGGCAGCTGTGTCCTTAGTACTTGGCCAGATCAGTCAATGGTGGTGCTACCAAACCACTCTTGGTGATGGACACAGAATATCTTAGGAAATAAATAAGGTCCTGCATTATCAAAATTCATTCACTTACAGTTGCTGATAGGTTTAATTTAGACAAAAGAAACATTTGATAAATAATACATAACTTATATTTTCCCTGCATGACAAAAACTAATGAGACAGCACAACTGTTAAAATATATTAAAATGTTCCTGTCATTTTATAAGTTCCTTGAAAGTTCTCTTGGAATTGGGAAAGCTATTCATCCCATTATGCCAGTACCACCCCATCTATGAGATCTTAGCTGATGCGAGTCAAACTACCCATCTTGGGCTCAGTTCAGATCAGCCTACAAAGCATATAGTGTAAGTATGGTAACAACAGAAAAATATAAGTAATTTTAGCTGGACACTATTTAAATATCTGTACATAATTTTTTAAGTCTTGATAGGGGCATTACCCATAAACTCTCTTCATACCTAAAATCCTCTGGGTATTGTTGAGCTCCACACTTGAGTTCCTGATGTAGTTCTTTGCATACAAAAGCTTACCAACAAAAGTGCCAATATATAAAATTCATCATTTAAAGTCTTTTTTTAGCTTTTTGATCAACTAAAAATGATAAATTATATCACTATTTAACACCCAGTGTCTATGAAATTTTTGCAAGTAGATGTGCAAATTTATTGAAATATTCTTCAGTCGAGTTTTTTAAAATTTTATACCATGTGTATACTTTGGAATGTATTATTTCTTGCAGCTTTTTCAAAGTGAATAATTGACCTTTGCAATTAATTTTGCTGTGAAGAAAACAGCATCCATAAAATTAACTGACATTTTAAAGGAGAATCTTAGAACTGTGTGGAGGAGATCTAAAATATGCTAAATTCACAAGTGTAGCAATAAACTGTGTTAGGTGATTACCAGCATTAAGTTTTGTAGAGTAGAAAACTTTGTTAGTATTAGTTCAGGCCGTATGCCACTGCTGCTTTTCCTAGCAGCACATTCAGTTTACTTTAGGAGCCATTCTACCAGTTAATGATACATTACACTGGGCAGGTTTAGCATGCAGTGAATAAAATGTTGCAATGCATGTAGAGTTGCAAACAGCCCAGGACGTTACTACAGGAGTTCCTCAGGTAGTATCCTCAGCTGTGTCCTCAATGACTTTCCTTACATTATAAGGTCAATTCCACGTGCAGCTCCTTAACACATCGAGTTGTCCATGCGTGCATGCAGCAATTCCTTGACACCTTTCAGGCATGAGTTAGTGTTTGACAAGTAACATCCAAACAAAAGAAGTGTCAGGCGATGATCATCTCCACCAGGAGAGAGTCGAACCACCTACCCTTCACATTCAGTGGTATTAACATCACTGAATTGCCTACTATCAACATCCTCTGGGTCACCATTGACCAGAAACTTAATTGGACCACCCACATAAATATAGTGTTTACAACAGTGGTTCATTGGCTAGGTAACTGACCTACTGACACTCCAAAGCTTTACTACAATCTATAAGACACAAGTCAAGACTGCGATGGAATACTGTCTGCTTGTCTGTATGATCTCCAAGAACCTTCACAAAGTTCAACAATATCCAGGAGAAAGCAGTCTGTTTGACTTGTGCCCCATCTACAACCCTAAACATTTCTTCCCTCCACCAGCAGCACACAGTGACTGCAGTGTGTACTATCTACAAAAAGCACTGCAAGCAATTCCAACAGCACCTCCCAAGCTCATGAACTTAAAGGACAAGGACAGTGGTGAACATCTCCACCTACACGTTCCTATTCACGTTGCACGCAATCCTGATTTGGAATTAGATCACCATTCCTTGATCATCACTGTGTCTAAATCTTGGATATCCCTCCTCAACAGTATTGTGAGAATGTGTTTAGCAGAAGGACATCAGTGACTCAAGAAAGCAGCTCACCATATCTTCTCAAGAGCAATTAGGGACAGGGAATAAATGCTGGCATTGCTGGGAACACAGCGTTCCAAAAAAAAATTTTAAAAATCAAAACTGTCCATTTCAGGCATTGTTATTTGACTTAATGTTATATTTCCATACAAATATAATAAAAAAAGTTATATATAGATTTGCTTGCTGAGGGAAAACAACTTTCAATGGTATAAGCAATTTAAAATGAACCCATCGAGTTGGTTGGTTCAATTCTTTTCCATCTGTATTTAATAGTGTTTTTCATTACCGCTGGGTGAGTTACTTTCTGTCTTCTTTGACTAGACTACAGTCAGAGTCTTGTGAAATCTATTTTGTTAGTGATACTCAGTTTCCCAACATGTGCAAGAGTTTACTTTTCCAGAAACAATGTACCTCTGCCAAAGCCACATTTTACTGGACTGAATTTCCAGAGGTTTGTTCAGAATATTGACAATGTCCATGTTTTTAAGATGCAGTCTTTAGATTTAAACTGGCCCCTTCTATACCAATCAAAAGAGCAGACATTTGTGTTTAGATGGGAATTATAAAGAAACTACCCAATTTTCATTGAAATCATTCATCATGTCAGCTTATATATTAAACTAAAAATCTACCCTGTAAATAGTTTTGCAAAATAGAATGTGGCTGAAGAATGGGATCCCTTTAGAACGTCTTACATCCTGCATATAGTTTGATCCCCAATGGATCTGGTTTAGCTTTGAATTTTTTAGATAGCACTTTTTTTACTCCTTTTTCTGCTTTGGTTCTAACCCCCGTCTGGATACCACTATCCTCTCAAACACTATTCCACCTCCATTAAACATTTCTTCTTAAAGATCATTGACAATCTATATAAATTGATATCCGTGCCTTCAGCCATTTCCACATTGTGCTTCTTGGACTGTAACAGAGTGGATTGAGAACTGACGACTACCACTTCAATGCTCAAAGGCTCCAAGGCTAACAGCAGATTAACATTTCATGTACTGCCACACAGGTATCACCTTAAAATAAACACCAGACCTGAACTCTGGAGGGGAAAGAAGGTAAAATGAGGATCTGAAGCATGCTGCCCTGAGACACAGCCCTAAACTCCACTGCAACAACAAGTGAGATATTGTCCACAATACATCAACACACTCATCAAGAGGAAGCAATGTGAAAGCTAATATTGGGCACACACCTACAGTACACATCATATTGTCATATTTTGGCATGGGTTCTCTGCTATGTCAGATCAGAAGGTCAGGATGCTTGGAATTTTAAGATCTGTGAATCGTGGATAGTTATTGTTTTTCTGTTTTTAAAATGAATTTTTACTTGGTAAGATTAAGTTCCTTAGATCTCTTACTATTATTTTCCCATCTAACAATATTTAAGTTTTGAAGGAGTGCAAGGAAGTCAAGGCCAAGTCTTTTCATTCAATTATCCTGACAGATGTCACTATTGGTATATTTTCGGCATCTTTCACATCAAGACTGTGCCAGTACACCACATCCAAGGCCTACATGTTTCAAACATCTCATATGCAGATCTGAGGTAGGCCTTGAGATTGTTGCCATTATTTTGGCATATGAGCTAAGACCCAGCCTGGAACATCAGGAGATATATATATGTTGTTTAGGAATCCAAAACTCTCCTTACCTGTCACCCAGCAGATCCCAGGATAGTGCCAAAGAAACTCCTGGCCCAGAAGACATGTCCCTGAGGCCATAAACCTCTGTTAAACTGAGGGGTTCTGACCCACCCAACTTCTACTGCTCCACTCTTCCCAATAATCCCTTGGCCCTGGCTAACCGACATGGAAACTCAGAATGAATGCTGTAGTTTACCTAACATTCATAAGTTCAAACTTCATTTATAGCTGACCTGCCAAACATGAGCCTTATGACCTTCAAAAGGAAATGGATAATTGCAGATGTTACTTGTATTGGATAAAGCAGTCAATACATCTTACAAGCAGGAGCTTGGCATTCCTGTGAAATTTGCCTTTAAGCTGCACCAACAGATCACAGACAACACAGTAATACATCTTACTCATGCTCAATATTTCCATTATACTAAGCACAGCAAAAATAGGAGCTGAATTTTAACCTTCTCAGTGAGACTACTTAATATTTTGTTGCCTACTATGATTTCAGTTACTTTAGGTTTCCACAGTTTTTTGGTTATTCATTCACAGGATGTTTACATGATAGGCAATGCTGGGATTTATTATCCATCTCCATTTACTGCTGAACTGAACTGAGGAGGCAGCTAAGAGTCACCCAGTGTGCTTGTTGTCACATGTAAGCCAAATCAGAATCAGAATCAGATTCAGGTTTATTATCACTGAGATACGTCGTGGAATTTGTTGTTTTGTGGCAGCAGTACAGTGCAAGACATAAAAATTACTGTTACCAAAAAATGAATAAATAAAATAGTGCAAAAGAGGAATAACGAGGTAGTGTTCATGGGCCATTCAGAAATCTGATGGCGGAGGGGAAGAAGTTGTTCCTGAAACATTGAGTGTGGGTCTTCAGGCTAATGTACCTCCTCCCTGATGGTAGTAACAAGAAGAGGGCATGTGCCGGATGGTGACGGCCCTTAATGATGGATGCTGCCTTCTTGAGGCACCGCCTCTTGACGATGTCCTCGATGGTGCGGAGGGTTGTGGCCGTGATGGAACTGGCTGAGTCTACAACCCTCTGCAGCCTCTTTCGATCCTGCACATTGGAGCCTCCATAGCAGGTGGTGATGCAACCAGTCAGAATGTTCTCCACTGTACATCTGTAGAAATTTGCAAGAGTCTTTGGTGACATCAGGTAAGGAGTTCAGCTTTCCTGTCCTGAAAGACTTTAGTGAACCAGATGGAGTTGCTTTTATAACAATCTGATGTTTCATGGCTGCTTTTATTAAGGTTGCTATGATAGGATTCAAACTCATGTCTCTGGATCAATGGTCCAGAACTCTGGCTGCAAGTCCAATAAGTAAATTATTACATCACCATACCCCTGAAAGTGATCTTAACACATCAATTATCTCCACTCATTTGAAAATTTACTTGGAACTTTCTCTAATTGATTGATGCAGTTTGTTTAAATATGGCAACTTATTCAGAACTATGTGAATTGAGATCAGTTAGCGCACGTTACAGCTTTTCTGGTGTGAATAACATCAGCCAAAGGATACTTTCTGCAATGAAATACAGTTCCTTGAATGTATGTAGTTGCCAGTTATTGAAAGTATTGGTGATACAGGAACACCTCTATATGGCCCATACTTGGTTGGATTAATTGGAACTGTGAAAGAATGGGGTTCTTTTTTGATCAAAATATTTCTCCCTAACATGGATATATTCTTAGAGCCATCCTGTTTCTCAATTTATACTTTTGAAGTATAAGTATTTTGACTCTTTGTGACAGTATAAATAAGGCAATAGAAAAGTACAGCACAGGAACAACCATTCGGCCCAACTTGCCTGTGCCAGCCATGATGCTAGTCGAACTAATCCCACCTACCTGCATATGGTCCATATCCCTCAATTCCCTGCCTGTTCATGCGTCTGGCTAAATGCTTTTTTAAATGTTGCGATTGATTCTGCTTCCACCACCTCCTCTGGCAGCATGCTCCAGGCACCTACTACTCCGTGTAAAAAAACTTGCCTTGCATTTTGTATTCTTCTGTCACGGCACCACTTAACCTCTAACGTTCCATGCTGCAGGCACCTACTACTCCGTGTAAAAAAACTTGCCATGCATTTTGTATACTTCTGTCACCGGACCACTTAACCTCTAACGTTCCAGAAAAAACAATCCAAGTTTGTCCAACCTCTCCTTATAGCTAATACACTTCAATCCAGGCAACATCCCGGTGAATCTCTTCTGCAACCTCTCAAAAGCCTGCCCACATCCTTCCTACAGTGTGGCAACCAAAACTGCACACAATGCTCCAAATGTGGCCTATCCAAAGTTTTATACAGCTGCAACATGACTTCCCAACTTTTATACTTAATGCTCGACCAATGAAGGTAAGCGCGTTGTATGCCTTCTTTACCACTCGATCCACTTGTGTTGCCACTTTCAAGGAGCTCTGGAGTTGCACCCCAAGATTCCTCTGTACATCAATGTTCCTAAGAGTCCTGCCACTTTCTGTATACTCTCCTCTTGCTTTTGACCTCCCAAAATGCATTACCTCACACTTGTTCGGATTAAACTCCATCTGCCATTTCTCTGCCCAAATTTCCAATGATTTATACAGTATATTGCTGTATTCTTTGACAATCTTGCTCATGATACAAAACTCCACCAATTTTCGTGTCATCTGCAAACTTACTAATCAGACCACCTTCATTTTCCTCCGAATCATTTCAACATATATTAGAAACAACAGAGATCCCAGCACTAAATCCTTGCAGAACACCACTGGCCACAGACTTCCAGGCAGAAAAACACTCTTCTTCCACCATCTTCTGTCATCTGCAACTAAGCCAATTTTGTTTCTAACTGACTGACTCACTGTCAATCACCAGTGGCTTAATCTTCTGGACCAGTCTACAACAAGAGACCTTGTCAAATGCATTACAAAAAGAAGTAATTGATTATCAATCCCAGCATTAGTGAAACTCATTTGTAATGATAAAAGTACACAGTTGTAATTAACTAGTAACTCTTGGGACTAAGTCAATGAAGCATGGATCTTATGATCAAAACCCCTGCTCCACTAGATGACTGGCAAGTTTAAATAACATGCTCTGCATCTGGCACTCCAATTCAATAAGTAAAACCACAAACAGGATTACTACCGTAGAGGATATATTAAACACACAAGTCATCCAAAAATCAATCTCATTGTCCCACCAATTATGAGTTTGGGAAAATGTTGACATGGTCAATACTTACATCTCTTGCACAATTTAATTCTGAGAAGGTGAGTAAGAAATTCCCCAGAGCAACACCAGATACGTTCTGGTGTACTAACTCTCAGGCTTCACTAACAAGCCATTGTACATTTCCTGCTTTGAATTACTGCTGGCCCATGAAAAATTGACAACCCGACACCTACAGTGTACAGAGGGAGTCTGGGAGGTTTGTTCTTTGATGAAACATCCCAGTTTCTCCAATCTATCCAAGTAACTGTACTCCCAGCCCAAGTCTGATTAAGCTCCATGGAAATTCAGAGCAGAAGCATATCAACTCAAGTCTAATTTCAACCAAGAATTTTCTGGAAGACCCGAGGGTTGACGTGCCAATTATGAGTCTTTTGACTGTCAAAAGGAAGTGGATTACTTAAATTGTTGTTTGTGTTGGATACAACAATCAGCACATCTGATGACCAGAAGCTTGCTATTACTGTGAAATTTCAGCTAGGAGTCAAGCACATGGCTGGAGCTAGCTTTACGTTCCTTCTCCAAAGCCTTCATATCCTCCCCCTGGTGTTTTGCCCAGAACTGAATGCAATACTTCTGCTGTGGCCAAATTAGCAGATTTAGCACAATTTACTTTTTTCAGTCTAACAGAATTCCATACACTTTATAAACTGCTCAGGAATGTATCCTTCCACCTAAAAAGATTTGCACACTTCCAATCCCTTTAAATTGTATTATTTAATTTGTGCTGCCTCAGCTTCTCCCTGCAAATGAAATGCACCATTGCCCACATTTTTGGGGGCAGGGGGCTGAGGGAGGAGGGGACAGGAAGGGGAGACGAGAGAAAGTGCAGTGGGTGATGAAATGAGAAAAGGGTATCCATGGTTAATAAAAAAGTAAATATCTTGGTTCAGAAAATCAGGAAGTAATCCACTTTAGTAGGGAAAATAGAAAGGCAGAGGATTATTGAAATGATGTTACACTGCATGTGCCATGCATTTGCCCACTCAGTCACCTATCTAAAGCACCTTGCATCCTCCTCACAACTCATAATCCCACTCAGACTCTTGCTGTTTTTCTTTCACAGGTGAGTTTATTTATTTTCTTCTCAGCAACCTTAAATCCTATTCAAATGAATGGGTTTGTGGATCTTGTGGCAAGTTTAATCCAAGCCACATTTATTTTCAGTGGGATCCTGTTCCACCATTGGACTCCAAGGGAAATGTCAAAGTCAAGTTTATTATCATATGCACATCTACACACAGGTGCAATGACAAACTTATTTGCAGCAGCATCACAGGCACATAGCATTCGACACACAACATTCACAAGAAAAAAAATTAATTAAACATAAATTATACAAAATTATAAAAGAAAGAACACGTATAGAAGATAAATAACAAAGTCCATTGTAGTGCAAAGTGGTCATGGTGTTGCTCTACGGAGGTAATAATTAGGGTTGTGCAATGAGTAGTGAAGTGGAGCTGGGAATTTCTGGCAGAGTTTGGCTAGCAATCTGAATCTTCCACGTTCACACAGGGTCCTGACATTTTTATGGCAAGTTCCAAGTAGAACTCCCAGCATTTACTAGCAAAACCAATGGTATTATTGGAATTATTTGTATTTACAAAGCACTTTTCACAATGCCAAAGCAATCAAAATTACTTCACACAGCAATATCTTTTAAAATGTGATCACAAATGTGACCCAGCAAATCTCTGGAAATCTTTTTCCAACACTTATGAAATAAATTCACCTGAAATGTTAACTCTGTTTTCCACAGATGCTTCCTAATAACCTATTTTCAGCAGTACCTGACTTGATTTCAGACTAGCTGCTCTACCCAGCATTGCCCTGGTTATTATTCTGGCAATCATGATGTTTGCAATTATTTCCATGCAATCAGGTTTTATAACATTCCTTGTAAGTGAAATAAAATCTAATTTAAATGTATAATTATTCCATGAATGAGGGTGTTAAAATTATGGAGTTCATCTAAAATTACAAATAAAAACATACACACTGAATATAAATATATATACAAAAACTACATTTAAGAGTTCTCTTTAAGTTGATATGTACCTATGCACAATGTGTAAATTTACTTAATTTCAATGTTGAAGTACTTCAGAGTACACTATCTTTGTTTCTTTTGAATCAGGTGTAAAAATGTACAGGCAATCCCTGGGTTACGTAAGGGTTTCAGGAAGGTATGCAAGGGTTCCATTCCTGAGAACTGTCTGCAAGCCGATTTCTCCGCAAGTCAGAAACGTCCATTTTCTATAGCAACCTATATCATATCATGCTACATACACTTGTTATAATTTTCTTCAGTTAATTGAATAATCACCCTAATACTACCTATAATTAAGCTAATGAAATGTATACAGTATCCGGTCACTAATGAATAACATGAAACATTTTATTATTATTATCTCTAGCTTGAAAAATGCTTTAAAAATGTGATAGTTTGCGTAAAGTTGCTTTTCCATTAAGTCAAGTCATTCATAACCCAGGGAGCCCCTGTACAGATTATTTCTATCTCCAACCCTGGAGGAACCAACATATAGCTGACCATGGGAAGAGAACTGAATTTCGATATTAAGGTCAACAACTTTTAGTAATTGTCCTTGTGCCTTGTTAATGCTCATAGCAAAATGAAGTTGAACAGGGAACTGAGGATGCTTGAATTGAAAAGGTGTATCAGATGGAATAATTGGTATCCAAGGAATGAAGACATTTTCCCCAATAGCATTACCAGTCATTCTAGTAGCATCAATTGCATTTGGTAATAATTTCTGAATAATCTCATGCCATTGCTTAATATTGGTGGATCCAAATTCCTGAGAAGCATGATTGGAGCTCTTTCCTTTAGTTTAAGGTTATGTGATGGCACACCAAGTGGTGACAGAGAGTTTAAAAATTCAACAAGAAAATGTACAGCCTCATCAATGTCTGTCATAGATTTATATTGTACGAGTTGTCCAAGAAGATTCTAAAGAAGGTCTTTATTCATGGTCTGCACTGTGTCTTTTTTTTGTGCTAAAATTGCTCTTTTACACAACCATTGGTGATCCAAATAGTGCTGAGTGACATTTGGGAAAACAGCTTGCATCAGATCATGAAGCGATGTAACAATTTGGCCCAAGTTTTTCCATTGAAACCCTTCCTTTGTGTTTAATTCCCTCATTTCCTAATTTGAGCAAATTTGAAGCAAACTCCCTTACAGATGGATTGCCTGTCAAATGCACTCACATACTGATTTTCAGGTGTAATCATTTAACCTTTTCCCAAATATATGATGCTTAATACAGGCTTTCAATTCATCTGTTTTGTTACCCCAAAGAATTACTGGTAGCATTTGATGAAAATCTCCAGCTAGCATTAAAGTAACACCTCTGATTAGTTTATTATTCTGTCTAAGATATCACTACATTCGATCTAGTGCTTAAGTGGCTGCTCTGTGAGCCACTGTACATTCATCCTGCACAAGTTTACAACCTTTTAAAAAATCTTCCTTTGCAGTTCCCCAACCAATGTTACATGTCGGAGTCTCCACATTTGTCCAATTTAAAGGGAGTTTAAAAGCCAACTGTACAGTTTTCTCCCCTGTCAAAAATGTTGAAGCAATGCCTGATGATGTCACAGCCAGTGCAATCATGTTTAGTCTTCAAACTTTAGCTGGAAGGAGATTAATAAGGGAAGTTTTTCCCATTCCACCAGAAGCACCCAAAGAACACGATTCCTTCGTTAATGTAAACAGCCTTTGTAATAGTATCTAAGGATATCTTCGTTATCTCCCTAAACTGGGTTCTTTCTCTCGGATACATTCGTTTAATTGGCTTAAATCATAGTCGGCCTCTCGCAGTAACCTGGTGCACAAATTTTCTGTTTCTCTTGGTAGTTCATAAAACCAAAATTACTTAAGTCAGGTCCACTCAAGTACTTAGTACCTCAAAAGTAGATCTGAAATCAATCTCATCAATTTTCAATAGGAATATTAAAATTAGGCCCTCTTTGGGCTGGAGGGCCTCCCATGGGGGTTTTAGAAAATCTAAGTTATGCTAAACCTGACTTACATGCAAAATTTCAGATTTCTAGGCTCTTACGTTACTTACACAGACATTCTATATTACAGGCGACCCCTGTGTTACAGCCATTCCTGTAACAGAAATTTGCCCTTACAGATTTCACAAATCACTACCCAAAAATGAATTACAGAATAAAAGTTGTTCTCACAAAATTTATTTTAAACAAGGTAAGTAAATTATTTTCTTTTATAACTTGTGTTTCTTGACACATGCGCAGATGATGTAGCTTTGTTTTACGGAAAGTTGTGATACAGACCATTTTCCAGGAAGGCAATTCCCCCCGTAACATGGGGGTCGCCTGTCTAGATTTAGATTTCCAGCTTTAACATGATTCTGCTTTAGTGTTTCCTGTGGGTGCAGAGTGAGAACATTCCTTCCAGACGCTAACTCTGGCCCCTTGTCAATTCTAGCCACAGCAGTTAACATTTGCCACAGGGAGTGCAGTAGCAGAGCTAGCCCAGAGAAGAATAATGTGCCTTTCCTCCCATCCAGGCCCATTCAGCTCTGGGGCATAGGTCTTGTACCCACTAACCACGCTGGAATTTTTTCAGGCCCGAAGTCCAGTTACCAGCTGCTTTTATCTAATGGGGATTTTATTACCTTTCTATCTTGGACCGCTAATCAACTTGAAACATTAATTCTGTTTCTCTTTGCAATTCTGCCTGACGTGCTGAGCATTTGTTTTTATTTCAAATTTCCAGTATCTACAGACATTTGCTTTTGTAAACACAAGGCAACCTATCCTTCATAGTAATATACTTCTGATATACCCAAGTATGTTTTTATGGTTCTAATGCTTCTCCTATATGCAAATGAATACCGCAAGAATCAGATGGCTTTTTTTCTGATGGAGGCCAGCTCCCAATAAGGAGTTATGACTAGGTGCATCTTGGGAACTTCTTCCAAAGATCTTCCCAAGAGGATGGCTAGAGGTTGGGTACATGTTGTCTTAAAGGAAGTAGGGTCAAGAAGATCAACATTCCACTGAGCCCCGGATCTGTGCTCCATTGATCAGAGATTGAATCATAGAACAGTACAGCACAATACCGGCCCTCCAGCCCACAATGTTGTACCGACCTTTAAACCTCGTCTAATACTATCTAACTCCTTCCTCCCACATATCCCTCTATTTTAAATTCCTCCATATGCTTATCTAGCAATCTCTTGATTGGTCTGAAAGAAGTATGGCACCCTGAAAATCCTTAGTGATTGCAGCATGCATTGTAGCCACATGGTCTGGAAACCATTAAAAAATGTCTCTCTTTTCTCCTTCACTGCTCTTAAAAGAACACAAGAAATTGAACAAGAGTAGGTAATTTGGCCCCTCATGTTTGCTCAGTCATTCAATAAGAGCAGGGCTGATCTGACCTTGGCCTCAACTCCACTTTTCTGGCTTTTCCCCATACTCTTTGACTTCCTTATGGACCAAAAATCTATTTCAGCTTTGAATATATTTAATGATTCAGGCTCCATGGCTCTCTGCAGTACAGAATTCCGGAGGTTTGCAACGGTGTGACAGAAAAAAATTCTTCCTCATTTATATTTTAAATGCATGACCCATTACTCTGAAACTCTGCTCCCTCGGTCTAGATTCACCTATGAGGATAAATGTCCTCTCAACATCTGCTCTGTTAAGCCTGCACGAATTTTCTGTTCCTATAACATCACCCCTCATCCTTCTAAATTCCAATGAGCATAGGCCCAAGCTCAATCTTTTTTCAAAAGACAATCCCTTCATCTCTGTAATCTAATACAGGACAAAGGGTAAAACCTAGTGCTATTTTGCCTGTGTGCAAGCATCTGTCTTCTATTAAATCTGACAATTTAAATAACAAAATTCCATCAATTGAACGGAGGTCTCTGTTGAGCTCAATCAGAATAAATTCCCTTTTTGTAATTGGGCACTTCTGCACAAAACCTCTTTTCTGAACTTGGAGCACTTTAGCAACAAAGTGAACAAAAGGACTTGAAAACCAGAAAATGCTGGAAACATTCAATAGATCAGATAGCATCTATGGAGAGAGAACATTTGAGGGTGAAGGCCTTTCATGAAAATCGGGAGAATTTAGAAAGTAAGCATAATTAAACTTACGGAGAATGGGGAGGGCTGGAGAGAACTGTCGTGGGGAGAAATCAAGAGACGATGAAAAACGGAGACAGGGTCGACTATGATGGGAGTATCTCTCACTAGTGATCCTCACCTTCTTGCTTAGGAGTCTTCCTGCAAGGCAAAAAAAGAATTCAAAACCATATGGTATAATTCATTCAAAATTATTTAACATGTAAACTAGCTATTGTTGACATTCTGGTATATGCTTACAAACATTGGTACCTCTAATGTTTCAGGCTTCGTGGGCCCATTTTAACATTCTATTTCCAGCATGAGATGCATGAAAATGACAATGGGTTATCTATCAATACATTTACACTTGCTATCTGATATTGTTCTTCCTGAGTGCAAAACCTGATATTTTTGACTTTAACAAAAGACACCCTTCCTCTGCATTGTGGGTCTGGAATGTCAAGGATGCCTACCAGGAAAACCTAAAATGAGGAACCTCCCTTAAATCTGCATAGCCTGCTGAAGTAGCAGAAATTCCAAGCAGGCCAATCTGGATATTTAGATCAAAGGCCTAGAAATTTCAGAGACAAAAGAGATTCTGCAGATGCTGGAATCTGGAGCAATAGACACAAAATGCTGGAGGAACTCAGTAGGTCAGGCAGGCACGGTACTGTAGTGGTTAGCATAATGCTTTACAGCGCCAGCGACCCGGATTCAATTCCGGCCACTGTCCGTAAGGAGTTTGTACATTCTCCCCATGTCTGCATGGGTCTCCTCCGGGTGCTCCGGTTTCCTCCCGCATTCCAAAGACGTATGGGTTAGGAAGTTGTGGGCATGCTATGTTGGCACCAGAAGTGTGGCGACAATTGGGGGCTGCCCCCAGAACACTACACAAAAAGGTGTATTTCACTGTGTGTTTTGATGTACATGTGACTGATAAAGATATCTCATCTATCTCATCTCACCTCATCTCATCTATGGAGGGAAATAAACAGTCCTGATGAAGGATCTCGACCCAAAACATCAACTGCTTATTTCCCTCCATAGATGCTGCCTGACCCGCTGAGGTCCTCCAGCATTTTGTGTGTGTTGCCTAGAAATTTCAGGTCTGATTTCAGAGTTACAAGTGAGAACCTTACTGCCAAGCCAGCTGTTTCAAAAATCCATTGTTTTTATTTTAGATTTATAAATGTTAACAAGTGTTCCAATGTTCTATCAATAGTTCTATCAAAAGTGTTCTAAATCACACACTGCAGTCAAAGACGTTTCAAACCTAGATCCAACAAAGTCAGTGAACTGCTCTGCACCAGCCCAAATAGCTTTAATGCCATGCTCTGTGAAACGTTTGTCTTAGGCCTCCCCCTAGTGGCACAATAGATTATGAAGTGACTTGTTACTGTAGTCAAAAATTAAAGTTGAAATATGCCAGGTAAGAAACTGTAAATGGATTTATTGCTTCAGCATGAAAGAAAGCTTTATTTGTTGCAATGATTGGTTTTATTACATGCATTAATTATATTAACGAAAGATTGGTGTCAGCATTTTTTTTTCATGTTTGGCTTTTGAGGGCAGAAATCCCAGTTTGTACAAATATTCTGCACATTTAAGTGCAATGGGCTGATTTTGACTGGAAGCTTGATAAGACATCAGTTTTGTATATCCCCACTCAAATTATGCTGCACATAAACTTCTGCTTGATCTTGTTTGCCAACATAAACTGCTGATGCATGAAATGTAAGACAAAGTAATTTGAATACAGAGTTTGAAGTTGCTTTACAAATATCTTTACGATTTTATATATCTGGAACACCATGCCCCTATAAAGATGCATTCAGCCAAATGCCAAACCCATCAATGAACTAACAACTCTGTAGCTGAGTATCCCTTTACATACAGTATATTGTCCTCTGCATTTTTTCTAATTTTCTGATATTTAATCTGAAGCAGGGAGATGTAAGGGTCACTAGGAAGGGTAAATTGAACTAGAAAGTGTGGGGAGAGATTAATTACCGGGGGTATGCTAGGCATGAAATTTGGCAAAAGTGTAGATGAAGGATTGGGTTGTTGTGCAGGAGGAGGCAGCAATAAACATCCTGCAAAAAGAGGTTCAATAGGACTATTAAGTAGAGGTATCACCATTATACAACTCGAGGAGCTTTGAAAACAGAGACACAGAACAAGGTTAACATCTTATTTAAAAGATGGAAACATAGCAGCAAGGTCAAGAAGTGTCAAAGGCTTAGGGAAGGAATTTCAGAAGGAAAGTAAACTAGGAAAGGAAAAGGATCCATGAATATGGGAAAGAGAGGCTATGAGATGTAAGGGGAAAATGACCAGGTTACAAGTTGGATATCTTGTGTAAACTATGCCCGTCCTGACTCTGCACAGTCTTTCCTCCATTTACAAGGCACAAGTCAGTGATGTGATGGAATTTTGTCCACCTGTCTGGATAAATGCAGCTTCAGCAAGAAGTTCAACATTGTCCAGAATGGCCCATTTGACTGGAACTCCATTCACCACCATGAACTTCCACTCCCTTCACCATTGTTGCACTGTAGCTACAGTTGGCACCATCCACAAAAATGTAGAATCTTGTGGCCACCATTTCAGCCCTGGGGAAAAGCCTCTGACTGTCTACCCTATCAATACCTCTCATCATCTTATACACCTCTATCAGGTCCACCCTCATCCTCCGTCTCTCCAAGGAGAAAAGGCTGAGTTCCCTCAACCTGCTTTCATAAAGCATGCTCTGCATCCCAGGATGTTTGACAGACCATCAAAATTATTTTTTATTAAGTAATGTAGAAAGTTGATGAGGGAAAATCTATACAGATTTTGAAAAAGTGTTTGATGAAGTATCACACAAAAAGCTGATTAACAAAATTGAAATTATGGACTATGAAGTTTAGTGTCAGCTTGGATGAGGATTTGAATTGACAGAAAACAGGGAAATAGTTATTTTTCAGACTGGAAGGTGTTGGACTGTGATGTTTCCCTGCAATGATTCCTGGGATGAGGTGATTGTCCAATGAGGAGAGGTTAAGCAGAATGGGCCTATACCCTCTACAATTTGGAAGAATCAAAATTTATCTTCTGGAATTTAATAACAAAAAGTGTGAGGAGACGCATTTGGGTAAAAGGGGACAGGCAATATAGATAAATAGTGCAGTTCTAAAGTCAGCAGGAACAGAACCACCTGCTGGGGTTCATATATGTAGATTTTTGAAGATAGAAGTATTCAAGGTTGATATATAGAGGTTTTGGGTTTAAAAAAAAAGCAGGGAAATTTTGCTGAACCTTTAAAGCACTGATTAGGAGGATAAGCATTGCATAAGCAGAAGCTAAAGCATTGATCCAGTTCTAGTCACCACACGTCAGGAAGGATGTTATGCTTCTTGAGAAGCTGACGAGGAGATTTACCAGAATTGGTGCAGGGATGAGGGAATTTAGCTGCAAGATTAGGTCAGAGAGGCTGGGGTTGGTCTCCTTAGAGCAAAATAGGTTGAGGGGAGATTTGAAAGAGGTAATCAAGATTCTGACAGGTTTATGGGTAGGCAGAGAACAGCTATCCCTTCCAGTACAAAAACTAGAGGACACAGATTTTAATTTTTGGACAAAAGGTGTTGGTGTGGGAGAAATATTCCTTTTACTCAGTGAATAGTAATGATCTGAAACTACTGCCTATGAGTGTGATGGAAACAGAGATGATTATTGATTTCAAAAGGCACTTGAGTGAAATGAGCCTGCAAGTCTAGAGGGAAAGAGCAGAGGAATTGCACTGATGAGATGCTCTATAGAGAACCACCATGGACTCCATGGTCTGCACCTCTCTGACTCTAAGAGGTAAGTTTGAACCTACCACATGGGTCATTTGTGTGTGCTGGTAGCTTGACACTGGCAGTAAGGTTTGGCCTTACTGCCACTGCAATTATCGTGCCCAATTAACTGGTTGGTAGGTTAATTGGGCACGATAATTGCCCCTATGTGTAGGTGAGTGGTAGAATCGGGGGGGGGGGGGGGGGGGGAAATTAATGAGGATGCAGGAAGAATGAAAATGGGATTAATGTAGGATTGGTGTAATCCTACATATCAATATGTGCATTTATCTCACTATATATGCATATATCTTTCTGTGATTTTAAATTTATCCAGGTCCTTTGCAGCTCTTCCTCTCTATGCAAATGAAGGGTTCACTGTTCCTGCATCAGAGCTAATCCAACAGGTTCAGATGGCAGATCCTTTGTAATTATTGTGGAAGAGTAATACACTTAAGCACGTATGCAATCATTCACCATTTGGATGCAAAACAATCCTGGAACTCTCTATTTAAAAACAATACAGGAGGACTGCATTGCTTTAAGGTGACAACTGTCCACTGCCTTCTCAATAAACCAGGGATGGGCAATAAATGTTGTTCTTGCTAGCAACACCCACCACATCCTGGAAAATATTTTTTAAAAACACAGGAGTTGACCATTGAGTAGCTCAAGCCAATCCTCACTCTTCATTAGATAATGACTGTGTCATAACACCGTCTAATATTGTTGGCTAACAAATAAATTCAGGCCAGTTTTTTTGCACTGGACATTTTTGTAAGACATATTGCGCAGCTTGTTGCTTGTTCTGGCTTTGTACATAGTCATTTTTCGGGAGGCGGCGGGGGATATTTTCAAACAGCTCCCATGGCTTCGTAAAGGAGGAGAGAGTAAAATGGATTTGCTTTTGCTTACAGGAGGCACAAAATCTGCAACGAGGGTTGCAAAGCTAACGTTTTTGACCGTCCATGTACATTTTAAAGTGTAAAAGTTGCATGCTAATATAAAGAAATACAGTTGGTGAGACACTTTCTGGTTCCTTCGTCAGCAGCAACCACCCAGACCCTTTCTTCTTCCCTTGGCACACTTGCCGGTTTGAGGAGCGCATCGTTCCCTCCCGCGCTCATGCACAGCTCTTGCGCTGATTGGTTGATTTGGTCGGGGGGGGGGGGTGTCGGATGTGCGGTGCCACAGCTCGTGTTCTGTTGGCTGTCCGCTGCCGGGGTAACAGGATAACGGACCGGGAGCGGCTCGACATCTGCAGCTTCACGGACACTGACCATCGCCCACCTCCGGGTTAAGCAGCGGTAACGGTGAGCTTTGAGGGGGGTGGGAGGCAGGTGCGTGAGGCTGCGGTCTGCGGTCAAATGGGCAGGTACCCCAAGCCGGGCGTGGGTGCCGGCTAGCGTCTCCCTTGCGCGGCCTAGTCGCCGCCCTGCGGGTTGGAAGCGGATCCGGCGCGAAGAACTGTGGGGATTGTAGTGGGAGGTCGCGGTGTTTGTGGCGGCGGCTGTGATCGGTGGACTACAAATCCCATCATGTGTCGGGCGACCAGAGCTGCTTGTCACCTGTATAATTTTGACAATTGCAAGTCGAGCACAGTCGAAGTAAGAATCCGAGCCCGAGATAACACCGAGCGAGGTTCAGGGGCTTGGCACGGCCTTTTGGCTTTTGCGGCCCTTGTGGGGCGGGTGGTTGTCCTGGAGACGGGAAGCGCTGGTTAGAAACAATCTCGGGTTTCAGAGAGGAGGGCGGTGTCCATTGTACGTGAAGCAGCGCTGTGATGATTGTAATGTGGGAATAATGGTGTGGCTGGAGCAGGGCTGAGCTCTGCACTTTCTCCAGACGGCCGGCAATCAGTTTCAACTCATTACATATTTTGAATATCAATAAAATCTATTTGCAGATCCAGCCAACTCCTTTGTCTACAGATGAATTTCATTCGTTAGCTGTTAAGTGACCCAAATCCAACTGCTTGAACATGTCGAAGTGTTGTTTTCCAAATCAGTACTGTACCGTTAGTTTGTGCAGCTGTCTTTGTTCGTATTCGTGCATTTTTAATAACCAGCAAGCAAATTAAAAGCAGGAGTGGGCCATGGTCCCTCAAACCTGCTTTGCCATTTAGTAAGATCATGGCTGACTTGACTGTTTACCCGTGGTACCCTTTCGCCTAAGTCATCGAATATCTATCGACTTCTGTCTTAAAAATATTCAAAGTCTTCACCTCTACTGCTCTTTGAGGAAGAGTTTCAAAGACTCATGACCTAAGGAAAAATACATCACGTAATTTCTGTCTTAAATGGGTGTCTCCTTATTTTACAACAGTGACCCTTAATTTCAGACTCTCCCGCTTGATGAAACATCCCCTTCACAGCCGCCTTATCAGGACTACTCGGGATCTTATAATTTCAGTCAAGCACCCTGCTACTCTTTGAAACACCAGCAGATACGAGGCTAGCTGGCACAGTCTTTTGTCTTTAGGTAACCTGCCCATTCCAGGTGTTGGCCAAATAAACCTCTGAACTACTTTCAATGCATTTACATCCTTCCTTGAGTAAGGAGACCTGAACTGTACATAACTCTCCAGATGTGGTCTCGCTAATGCTTTTTGCAACCAAAGCATAACTTCCTATATTTGTATTTAATTCCTCCATCAATAAACAAGAACAGTTAGCTCTTTTCATTACTTGCTGAACCTGCATATGTCTTTTATGAATCATGCACAAGAACACCCAAATCAGAACTCTCACCATTTAGATGATAGGCTTTTTTATTTTTGCTACCAAACTAGACAATGTTACATTTTCACGCATTATATTACATCTGCCAGATCTATGCCCATTCACTTAACCTATCTATATCCCTTTTGTAGCCTCTTTTTGTTCTCTTCACAACTTGCTCTTCTACTTAATTTTGGAAGCTTTCCAAAGCACAATTTGTTAACTTAAAAAAAATATTTGTAGGAATTCTTACCATGTATTTTTATTTATCTGGTTAGCTTGCCTCTTACTCCAATTTTTCCTTCCTTATTTATCTTTTAGTCATTCTTTGCTTTTTTTTAAATATCTTCTGATCCATTTTCTGATCTGTAACCCATCTTTGTCTAATTATGTTTAAATTGATATCATCATTAACTTTTTCTTTAGTTAACCTTGGAAATTTTATTTCTTGTTACAGTATATTCTGTGTATTCTGAAAGATTTTGTTAAATGTCTGCCATTGCATCTAGACAGGTCTGTAAACTAAACTGCCAGTTCACTTTCAGACTGGAGGTCTGTGACTAGTGGTGTGCCTCAGGGGTCAGTGCTAAACCCATTGTTGTTTGTTATCTATATCAATGATTTGGATGAGAATGTAGAAGGCATGGTTAGTAAGTTTGCAGGTGACACTAAAATAGCATCACTGACAGTGAAGAAGGGTATCAGAGATTACAGGGGTTTATGATCAGATGGGTAAGTGGGCTGAGGAATGGCAAATGGAGTTTAATTTGGATAAGTGTAAGGTGTTGCATTTTTGGAAAGTCAAATCAAGGTAGGACTTTCACAGTAAATGGTACAACCCTGGGGAGTGTTGTAGGTCAAAGGGACCTTGGAGTTCAGGTACATGGTTCCCTGAAAGTGGAGTCGCAGGTAGACAGGGTGGTGAAGAAGGCTTTTTGCATACTAGCCTTCATCAGTCAGGGCACTGAGTATAGAAGTTAGGAGGTTATGTTGCAGTTGTACAAGACGCTGGTGAGGTTGCACTTGGAGTATTGTGTTCAGTTTTGGTCACTGTGAGATGGGAAAGATGTTATTAAACTGGGAAGATTGCAGAAAAGATTTACAAGGATGTTGCCAGGACTCGAGGGACTGAGTCATAGGGAGAGGTTGGATAGGCTAGGACTGTTCTCCTTGCAGCGTAGGAGACTGAGAGGTGATCTTATAGAGGTATATTAAATCATCAGGGGTATAGATAGGGTTGAATGCACTGAGTCTTTTACCCAGAATTGGGCAATCAAGAACTAGAGAGCATCTGTTTCGGGTGAGATTTAATAGGAACTTGAGGGGCAACTTTTTTTACGCAGAGGGTGGTACGTATATGGACTGAGCTGCCAGAGGAAGTGGTTGAGGCAAGTACAATAACAACTTTTGAAAGACAGTTCTACATGGAATGGAAAGGTTCAGAAGGAAGTGGATCAGATGCAGGGGAATGGGACTAGCTTAGGTAGACATCTTGGACCAGTGGTCTGTGAATGACTCTGACTCTGTGAGTCCATGTCTGCTTCCATGCTGGCATAATTGCCCTTTTTTGAGTTTAAAATACTTGGACCCATTCTACATTCCCTTGAACTGAATGTAAAATTGAATTGTATTACAATCACTGCTGCCTAGGCCTGCCCTCACAATGAGGTTATTAATTGAATCCATCTCATTGTACAATGACAGGTTGTTGGGGAGGGGGAGGGAAGCTGCAGGTGGTGGAAATCTGAAGCATAAACAGAATATGCTGGAAATACACAACTGGTTAATTGACTGCCACTTCTCTTCCAAGAATGCCAATCTTGAAGATGTTTACCAATGCTGTTCAGCGGGATTTCCATCTGTCCCTTTCGCCTATTCAACTTCGGTGATGTCTGTTTCCCTTCTTGTCTTTGATAACATGTTGACTAAAACTCACTTCCACACCCTTATTTCTTTCCTTGGCAAATGTCTTTGGCTCTCTCGTTTTTCTCTCTTTCCCACTGACAAATGGTCTGAAATGTTAACTCTGTTTATCTTTCCACAGATACTGCATGACTTCCTTAGTGTTCCTGACATTTTAGTATAGTGCACTCTCTGGTTGCCTCCAGAATGTGCTGATTTAAGAAACCACCTGGAATTCATCATCTTGGCTACCTTTGTTCGTTTAATTTTTTTACACAGGTTTTCTTTTAAGACACACTTAATTTCTCATAGTGAAATCTCCAGAAGTTACAGAGCTGATTATAAGAATTTTTAAAAACTCTTCTGCTAGCGATGAATTAAGAGCAATATTTTGTGATGAAGGTGTACACGACCAGTGAGCGGAGAAGCCTAAATGCATACAGCCCCATTATGTAATTTCAATCGTTGTTGCTGATTTTATTCTATGTGCCGAAGCAGCAAAATTTAGGAGGAGATTTTTAAAAAAATTTTAACTTATGAGGAGTTTCCAATTGTGAAAACTTTTCTGTGAGTCACTTAGCAAGTTAGTTCATCCAATTGTGAATTATAGTTTCAAAGGATGAGATGAAGGGTTAGGAGAATATTTTTGGCACAAAAGGGAGTCAAGGCAGTAATGACATGGCACTTGGAAATGTTAGTTCAATTGGGCAGAGTCAAGAAGGATTTATAAAAAGGAATTCATGTTTGAGTAATCTGTCAGAGTTATTTGAGGTTGCAACTGGAAAGATGAGCTGGAACTAAAGGGAGCCAATGGCTATGTTGTTTTTGGACTTTCAGATGGCCATTGATAAGATGTCACTTGAGATCATTAAGTAAAATTAGATAATACTGTATTGGGTAATGTACAGGTTGTGAAGTGAGAACGTAAAACAAGGTAGGAATAAGCATGTTATTTTCAGGTTGGGATGCTGTGATTAGTGGGGTGCTGCAAGAATCAGAAGCCCCAGTTGTTTGCACTCTATGTCATTGATTTGGATGAGATGAATCAAATGTAATATATCCAAGTTTGCTTCAATACAAATTTAGAAAGATTCATAGAGTTATACAGCATGCAAATAGGCCCTTTGGCACAAATTATCCATGTCAAGCAACATGCCTATCTAAGCTAATCTCATTTGCCCTCTAAACATTTCCTATTCACGTACCTGTCCAAATGTTTTTTTAAAATGTTTTAATTGTACTCTCCTCTACCATTTCCTCTGGCAGCTTGTTCCAATTACCCACCACCCTTTGTGTGGGGAAAAACTTGCCCCTCAGATCCTCTTTAATTCTCATCTTAAACCTATGCCCTGAAGCTTTGAACTCCCCTACCCTGGGAAAAAGACAATCTACCCTATCTATGCCCCTCATAGTTTTATGAACCTCTGTAAGGTCACCCCTCAGCCTCCTTCGCCCTGTGGAAATAGGAATTAGTTGGTAGTGTGGGTTGTGAGGAGGATGCAGAGAGAGTTCATGGGATGCATATAGGCTAAGTGAATGGGTGAGGACTTGTTGGATGAAATATAGCATGAAAAAGATGTAAGATCATCCACTTTGGTTGAACTATCAGAATAACTTTTACTTTTAAATGGTGAGAAATTGAAAGTTGTTGGTGTTTTTAGGGACCTGGGTATCCTTGCAAAGATTTTCACTGGAAGTTGACATGCAGTTTCAGCAAGCAATTAAGAGGGCAGACAGAATCTTGGCCTTTACTGCAAGAGGATTTGGCCCCCTCACCCCTTCTCTTTCCCCTCTCCTGCCATCATGAGCTGCCCATCTACTCCCCACCTCCTTCCCTTTATTCCATGGTTTACTGTCCTCTCCTACTGGCTTCCTTCTTCAGCCCTTTGCCTCTTCTATGTATCACCTCTCAGCTTTTTACATCACTCCCTTTCATCTGCCCACCCATCTACCTTCCTCCCTCACCTGGGCTCGCCTATCATCTGCCAGTTTGTGCTCCTCCCCCTCACCCGACCTTCTTATTCTGGCTTCTGCCCTCATCCTTCCCAGTCCTGACGAAGGATCTCGATTCAAACCATCGACTGTTTATTTCCCTCTATAGGTGCAGCCTGACCTGCTGAATTCCTCTAGCATTTTGTGTGTATTGCTCCAGATTCCAGCAGCTGCAGAATCTCTTGTGTCTCTGATTTGAGTATAAAATTAGAATCATAATATTGCAATTATATTGCACCATAGTGAGATCATATCTGGAATATTGTGAACAGATCTGGTCTCCTTATCTAAGAAAGAATATACTTGGGATAAAGAAGTACACCGACATTTGGTTGTTGTCATATGAGGAAAAATATTAAGCAGATGGGGTTTATGTTCTGTAGACTTTTAGATGAACAAGAAATGAACTTACTGAAACATAATATTCTTCAGGGGATTGACAGAGTTAATGTGGGGTTTCTTTCCCCAGCTGCAGTGTCTAGAACCGAGTGTTACAGTCTCAGAAGAAAAGGTTTGTCATTTAGGACATAGCTGAAAAAAATTTCTTCACCCAGAAGGTAGTGAAATTTTGGAATTCGTACCCATGAGGGTTGTGGAAGCTCAGTCCTTGTTTGTATTCAAGAAAGATCAATACATTTTTCGATAATAAGGAAATTGAAGGATACAGGATTAGTGCAAGAAAGTGGCACTCAGCGATAATCTGATTGATTATCACTGAGTGCCACTTATCGGCATTATCGGCAGAGCAGGCACAAAGGGCCTAATGGCGTAGTCCTGCTTCTGTTTCTTGTGTGGACCTGCAAACTTAATTTTCCTAATAGGTTGTAAAGTGAACTCTAAAGCATGTTACATGTATTTCATTTTCTAATGCTTTTAATCTTGCAGGAGTGTGGAGCACCATGAGCTTAGCAGAAATTTATGATAATGTAAAGAAAGGGAGAGAGTATGCCCTTTTAGGAAACTATGATTCTTCAATGGTTTACTACCAAGGAGTGATCCAGCAGATTCAGAAACATACTCATTTAATAAGAGATCCAGCATTAAAGGTGAAATGGTTGCAGGTATGATTTTCACTTTGAAATTTCTTTCTGAGTTCTATTTTAATTAGATGCTTATTTATGTATTTGTAATTTGATTACCTCTAATGCTCAGGTTATTACTTAATAGAGATGGTGATCAGCTAGGTGAGTGGGCCGAGGAGTGGCAAATGGCATTCAATCAAGATAAGTGCAAGGTGGTGTATTTTGGGAAGTAAAAGCAGGGTAGAACTTTCGCAGTGAACGGTAGGGCCCTGGGGAGTGTTGTAGAACAGGACGTCCGAGGAGTTCAAGTACATAGTTTCCTGAAAGTGGAAGACAGGGTGGTGAAGGAGGTGTTTGACACACTGTCCTTCATCAATCAGGGCATAGAATATAGGAGTTGGGGTGTTATGCTGCAGTTATACAAGACAGTAGCGAGGCCACACCTGGAATATTGTGTACAGTTTTAGTTAGAAAAGACATCATTAAGCTGGAAAGAGTGCAAAGAAGATTTATGAGAATGTTGCCAGGACTCGAGAGCTTTAGGGAGACGTTAGATAGAAAGGAAGGACATTGGGTCAGAAGAGGTGGAATCCTTATAGGTGGAGCTAAGAAATAGCAAGGGTAAAAGGACAATAGTAGCAGTTATATATAGGCCCCTAATAGCAGTCAGGGTGTGGGCTATAAGTTGCAGTTAGAAATAGAAAAAGCATGTCAGAGTGACAACGTTGGGTAATTATGGGGGATTTTAACATGAAGGTGGATTGGGAAATCCAGCAAGGCAGTAGATCTCGGGAGAGTGAGTTTGTGGAATGTCTTAGGGGATGGCTTTTTGGAACAACTTGTTGCTGAGCCCACCATGGGATCGGCTGTTTTGGATTGGGTGCTGTGTAATGAACTGGAGGTGATTAGGGAACTAAAGGTAAAGGAACCATTAGGAACTAGTGATCACAATATGATTGAGTTCAGTTTCAAATTTGAGAAGGAGAAGCTGATAGCTGGTGTATCGATATTTCAGTGGAACAAAGGAAATTACAGTGGCATGAGAGAGGAGCTGGCCTAAATTGATTGGAAGAGTAAGCTAGCTGGAAGGACGGCAGAGCAGAAATGGATAGAATTTCTACAAGAAATAAGGAAAATGCAGGATAGATATATTCCAAGAAAAAAGGTTTTGAATGGGGAAAAAAAGGCACAAATGCGGATAACGAGAGAGGTTAAGGCTAAAATAAGAGCAAAAGGGAGGGCGTACAAGGAGGCAAGAATTAGTGGGAAAACAGAAGACTGGGAAACTTTTAAAAACCTGTAGAAAGAAACTAAGAAGGTCATTAGGAAAGAAAAGATGAATTATGAAAGGAAGTTGGTAGATAACATTCGAAAGGATACTAAGAGTTTTTTTAACTATGAAGAGTAAAAGAGAGACACGGGTCGATACAGGACCAATCGATAACAGTGCGGGAGGGATTATATTGGATGATAAAGAGATGACAGAGGAACTAAATGAGTACTTTGCATCGGCCTTCACTGTGGAGGACATCAGCAATATACCGGATAGTCAGGGTTCTCAATGGATGGTTGCTAGATTACTAGAGAGAAGGTGCTAGGGAAAATTACTAGAGAGAAGGTGCTAGGGAAGCTAAATGGACTAAAGACAGATAAGTCTCCCGGACTGGAATGAGGTGCATCCCCGGGTTCTGAAGGAGGTGGCTTTAGAGATTGCGGAAGCACTGGTGACAATTTTCCAGGAATCGATAGACTCCAGCATGGTTCCGGAGGACTGGAGGGTCACAAATGTAGTTCCACTGTATAAGAAAGGTGGGAGGCAGCATAAAGGAAATTACAGACCTATTCTGACATCGGTGGTGGGAAAGTTATTAGAATCGATCCTCAAGGATGAGGTTATGGAATACCTAGAGGTGCAAGGCAAGATAGGTCCAACCCAGCATGGTTTCGTGAAGGGAAGATCCTGCCTGACCAACCTATTGGAGTTTTTTGAGGAAATCTCAGGTAGGGTGGATAAGGGAGAAGTTGTAGGTGTTGTGTATTTAGACTTTCAAAAGGCCTTTGACAAGGTGCCGCACAAGAGGCTGATTAATAAGATGAGAGGTCATGGAATTACAGGTAGGATAATAGAATGGGTGGAGCATTGGCTGGCTGGCAGAAAGCAAAGGGTGGGAATAAAAGGATCCTGTTCTGGTTGGCTACCGGTTACTAGTGGTGTTCCGCAAGGGTCGGTGTTGGGGCCGCTTCTTTTTACTTTGTACATTAACGATTTGGATGATGGAGTAAATGGTTTTGTGGCTAAGTTTACAGATGACACCAAGATAGGTGGAGGAGTAGGGAGTATTGAGGAGACAGGAAGGTTGCAGAGAGACCTAGATAGTTTAGGAGAATGGGCAAGGAAATGGCAGATGAGATTTAAAGTTGAGAAATGTGCCATTGTACACTTTGGAAACAGAAATAAATGGGTAGATTATTAGGTAGAAGGAGAGAAAACTCAAAGTACAGAAGTACAAAGGGACTTGGGGGTACTCGTGCAGGATACCCTAAAGGTTAACCACCAGGTCGGATCGGCAGTAAGGAAAGCGAATGCTATGTTGGCATTCGTTTCGAGAGGTATAGTATATAAAAGTAAGGAAGTGTTGATGAGGCTCTACGGGGCACTAGTGAGGCCTCATTTGGAATACTGTGCACAGTTTTGGGCCCCATATCTTAGGAAAGATGTGCTGATGTTGGAGAGGGTTCAGAGGAGATTTACGAGGATGATTCCCGGAATGAAAGGGCTTACATATGATGAGCATTTGTCGGCTCTTGGACTGTACTCACTGGAGTACAGAAGAATGAGAGGGGACCTCAGAGAGACATTTAAAATGTTGAAAGGACTGGACAGAGTAGATGTGGTCAAGCTGTTTCCCTTGGTGGGTGAGTCCAGGACCAGAGGGCACAATCTTGGAATTAGAGGGTACAGGTTTAAAACAGAGATGAGGAGAAATTTCTTTAGCCGGGGGTGGTGAATTTGTGGAATTCCTTGCCACGTACAGCAGTGGAGGCCAGATCATTGGAGGCGTTTAAGGAAGAGATAGATAGATATCTAAATAGTCGGGGTATCAAGGGATATGGGGATAAGGCCAGAAATTGAGGTTAGAATAGTGTGTGATTTCCACCCCCAATTTTTCATTTCTTTTTCTTTTTTCCCTTTTCTTTGGAGCAGACTCGATGGGCCGAATGGCCCACCTCTGCTCCCTTGTCTTGTGATACAATGACAACATTTAGAAGATACTTGGACAGGTATATGATATGAAATGTTTAGGGGGATATGGGCCAAATGCAGGCAAACAGGACTTGCTT
The DNA here is from genome assembly GCF_009764475.1 of Pristis pectinata. Lineage (NCBI taxonomy): Eukaryota > Metazoa > Chordata > Chondrichthyes > Rhinopristiformes > Pristidae > Pristis > Pristis pectinata. The sequence goes on from NC_067415.1 coordinate 26,055,949, forward strand.
AGATGGGCATCTTGGTCGGCATGGACAGGTTGGGCGAAAGGCCCTGTTTCCATGCTGTATTGCCCTATGACACTATGACTCTATGAAAGCCATAGAGGATGGAGGATGAAAGGCCAATAGAAGAGCAATAGAATGGATCAGGGAATGGCAACAATTAGAGAGAAATGGGGCTTGATATAGGCAATATTGGTGAGATGGATGTAGACGAAAGGAGTTGTTCTTTCATGGATAAGATTTGAGGTTGGAATCTTAGCTTGGGGTAAAATAGGATGATGGGATATTTGCTGCTTGCACAATATCTATGTAAATAAAGCAAGTTTCGTTTTATCGAAATACTTGGAAATGGCTGCTTTAATCGAACCCTAAGTACTTTACCAAAATGGACTGTTTGCATGTTATGCCAGATGTTCATTTGTAGTCACCCTGCCTGGGTTTGTTGATCATGTATATTTACATGTATATTTAATTGTTCCTGGAGACCTGTCTAATTTTATTCTTCCTGAATTCTAAGTATGAAGGCCAGTTGTAATGATCTTCAATGCTAATGAAAATCAACGAGTTCAGAACAGATACTTTTGGCTCTGACTAAAAGGTTTCGGATCTGAAGTGTTAACACTATTTCCTTTTGCACAGATGCTGCCTGACCTCCAGTAATTTGTTTTTATTATCTACTCTGAATGGCTTAGTTGTGCACCTTTTACCTTGATTGATAAAGGAAACAATGAAAATCCGATTATATAACACAATGATTTTCTGTGCTTTGAAATTGAATTTTTATCATGTATGCTAATTTGCAAAGTGCAGTCAAATGCATGTTTTAATGTCACTGCATAACATTGTTCCCTTCATTAGAGGCCAGAAAATAGCATGAGCCTTGCATACATGCAGACAACCTGGAGGCTTGTGGCTTGCTTTGGCATTAGTTTAACCCAGCCTGATTTGCTGCAGGGAGTCTGAGATGTCCTTTATCTTCTGTGTACTTGTGTTGTGTTGGGAGCTGGCAAGCTTTGTGCACACAAATGATGCAAGGCATATTCTATTGCGCCCACAGCTGTGGGGTACGTGTATCCAATAGAATTGCACTGATGAGGACCCCGCACTATACTGGTGTGATTGACCGTGCAGCGTACATTTTAATGTGCTTTTTCAGCTATAGCTTGTACCCCACCAATTTTTTTCCCCAATGTTGAACAAGAAAAGCAGCTTCTTATGTATGACTTGTGTCACTTTTTTTCCTGCTTGGATGTGGCTTTTGACGTTTATTTTACGACCATATCCCTATTCCGTTATTAGCTGTGCTAAACAAAAAGGCTGTACCAAATGCCGCTTTTGGACATATTAACCTGTAACTTTTCAAGATAAATGGCAGAAAGTGATAACATTTTAATGTGCTCAGGTTATTTTCAAGAACTTTTGAGGGAAAACATGTTTAATCTTTGAATAGGATACAAAGGAATTCTGTCTCTCAAACTATGCATTGAACTGAGTTTTGTTCTACAGGTGCGGCAGGAGCTAGTTGAAGAGTATGAGCAGGTGAAAAGTATTGTAAACACTTTGGAAAGTTTTCGAGTAGAGAAACCTCCAACTGATTTCTCTGCGCCTCAGCAAGATGAGTCTTCCAGGGATCCAAGTATTTGGCCACCACCTATTCCAGTTGAGCACAGGTGTGTAAAGTAAATGTTATTCATTCTGTAAAGTTATGAATTACACTTTCACTAATTCTCTGTCTGTGAAAGCTAATGGTAACCTATATCCAACATAAGTATTATAAGGAAAACATTGTTACAAAAGCAAATCAATACAGAAGATTAAATTATGCTCAAAGTCTCATCAGCAATAGGTTAATAGGTGTGAGATTTTTAATGAAAGAATAATAAAAGAATTGCAATGATGTGACTTTGGCATTAGTGATGTGATTTTCATCTCAGTGACAACTGTTGATTTCTGGCGTCTTTTATTTAGCATGTTAGGTAGTCAATCACGTGGAAAGTTTCCTAACCCCCACCAGTTCTCAGTTTCCACCCATATCCCAAAAACAGGCTAGTTGGTAGGTTAGTTGTCTACTCTAAATTGCTCCTATTGTGTTAGTGAGTGATAGAATCTTGAGGGAATTTGTGAAAATATGGGGAGGGTGAAATTGGATTAGTGTAAGTGGGTGCCTAATGGTTGGCACAGTGGGTTAAAGAGCTTGTTTTGGTACTCTATGACATGTACCAGGACATAAGCTCTAATTTTTAACTTTCTAAGTATTTTACAGAGATACTTAAAAGCTGATACTGAATTTTTATTTTATATAAGTTTCTTATTTTTCAAAACACTGTGGTTATATCAAAATAATAGTTTTGCGTGAATTAGACTCTATATGGACAATCGTTTGGATGAGACATTAAATTGGGTCCAAATGGATAGGATCCATTGAAATTCTTTAGAAATTATTTAAACCAGTTTTTACATTTAGAGAGCTTGCAGTTAATAGGAAATTTAAGTATTCATGTAGTATGATTTCAAAACTTTTTGAACAGTATTGACTAAAATTTGCTAGAGGTTATATTTTGTAACATTTTCTTATGGATATCAAATTTCATTGCATTGAAATCAAATAAGCTGAATTTTCTTGAACATGTTAAAATTGCTAATTATCAACCTTTCCACTTTTTACTGAAACTTCACAAAAAAGTATTATGCTCTTGCTGACCACGTGATGGCTTCTGTCATCACTTGTGTGACTGTTCTACCTAATATTTTGTTATGCTGAACTTCACAGAGCTCCTTTGATGAAGCGGCAAAATCGTGAGGTTAAACCCTTGCGTAAAGAGTCACCAGTTGTCCAGGCAAGAGGACTTGTAGGTCGAGGTCAACAGGCTGGTAGAGCTGAAAAGCCTAGCAGCAAGTATAGTGGTGATTCCAGAGTCAGAGGGAAAGATGACAAGGTAAAAATGTAGTGCTGCTTGTAAATTATGCTGTAGAACTCGTAAGAAAAATATTACTTATTGTCAAGCATTATGTATGATTATTCATTTTTTATGGTTTTAATTTTGAAACTGTTGAAACGTGTGCTTTTTCAAAACAGGTAAGTTTTGTATTATTTTTCTTTTCACATAATTGCTTTTCCTCTGTCGGATGATAATCTTCTGAGCACATGGGTAACCCTTCCCTTGCAATGTGAGAGGAGTGTGACTTATCATATCTTTCTTACTTCCTTCATCTTTCAATTTTCATATATCCATGGGGCTTCTAATTTGGGTTTCTCTTCTTCCTCCTCAAGGATATACCTGAGATAACTAACTTAAGACCAAATAATGTAACTCTCGACTTTGTAAGAAGGTTCCAATAAACACCCAGTTCCTAATTTTCTGCTTGCTGTGTGACAAGCACTTTTATTTAGAATTTTGTCTTGTTATTGTTAAGGTGACTCAGGCCAATCTAATTGCAGAAAAACACCTGAAGTGAAATAAGATTAAAATTTCATTAAATTGCTTATAAAGATAGGAAAAGAAAATGACACAACTGAACAGATCCTCACAATTTTTAGTAGTTAATGGTAAATTGACATTAAGTTGCATGGGAATTTGAAGCATTTAAATATACTTGTTGAAATCATTTGCTTGAAAATTAAAGTGGGTGTCCCAAAACCAGTAGAGAAATTTTGTTATTCTGTGTAAATTTGTGGTCCAGTGTTGATAGAATTTTTTTTCCAGTTGTAATAATGACACTGGGTCCCACAAATAAAATAATTAAAGATTTTTAAATTGCCCCACATTTAACAAAAACTATAGAATTTATGTTTTTATAAAAAGGAACATTAATATTCATTCCTTGGCATGTGGGTAAGTTAACTGAAATTCTGGCAACATATACATGCAAATGGTGAGTGTCTCTCCTTTTCTTTTTATGCTTGCTGTTTGTGTTTTGTTTGGTAATCATTTTTCAAGTTGCTAGCAAGGCCAGCATGTATTGCCTTTCCCCTAGTTGCCTACAAGAAGGTGGTGATAAGCCATCTTTTTCAATCTTGATGGTTCTCCCACAATGCTGTTGGTATAAGAGTTCCAGGATTTAGGTTTGGTGATGAAGGAACAACAAAGTATTTCCAAATTGACTCAATGTGCTACATGAAGGGAACACTGTATGATGTTCACACCCTTTTCTTTCTTGATGATAGATGACATGGCTTTGGATGGTGCTGTTGGAATAACTTAGGCAAGTAACTGCATTGCATTTTGTAGATGCTACACAGTACAGCCATGTTGCAGCCATGTTAGAGGGAATGAATACTTAGGGTGGTGCATGGGGTGCCAATCAAGCAGACTACATGACGTTGAGCCTCTTGGGTGTGTTAGCATTGCTGCCAGCCAAGTAAGTGTAGTTCTTCACATCCTGATTTGTGCCATGTGGTGGAAAGACTTTGGAAAATCAGGAAGTGAGTCACTCTGCAGGATACCCAATCTCTGACCTGCTCATGTAGCCATGGTATACATGTTGCTGGTCCATTTGAGTTTCTGGTCATTGGTGTTGAATGACAAGGTTAGGTGTTAGACTCTGTTGTTGGAGTTGGTCATTGCCTGGCACTATCGTGGCTTTGTGTTACATGCCACTTATCAATCCATGCCTGAATGCTCTATAGGTGTTGCTGTAAGCTAGCATGAGCTTTTTTCGTTAAGGAATCATGAATGGAACTGAATATTGCACGATCATCACTGAACATCCCACTTCTGACCTTATGCTGGAAGGTAGGTCATAGATTAAGCAGCAAAAAGGTAGTTTATCCTAGGACACTGTTCAGAGGAACAACTGTGGTGTTGTTGTGGGGCTGGGATAACTGACCCCCAACATTCTCAATTGTCTTCCTTGTGTGAGGTATGCACCCTGCCATCAGTGCATTTCCTTCGATGCCAGTTGTCTTCATTATTACTGGGATCATTGAAAACTCATTTGGTCAAATGCTGCCTTTTTGTCAGCCAGTCACTACCACCCTACTGCTGGAATATAGTTCTTTGGTCCATATTTGGATCAAGGCTGTGTTGAAGTCTGGGGCCAAATGGTCATGATGAAAACTAATTAACCAACTAGATATGAGTCAATGTGTTCTTGGAGAGTAATTGCTGCTTGAGAGCACTGTTGACAACACCTTCCATTGTTTTGTCAATGATTTGAGAGTAGACCGGTGATATTTAGCTGGATTAGAATTGTCCTGCTTTTGTGAACAGGACATAGTTGGCCAATTATCCATATCAATGGGTAGATGATATAACTTTATTAGAACTCAATCAGAAGGTGCAGCTTTTTCCGGAATGAAAGTCTTCAGTACTGGGGCCAGGATGTTTTCAGGTCCTATAGCCTTTATGGTATCCAGTTGGCCTCAGCTGTTACTTACATTATGTGGAGTGAATCAATTAACTGAATACTGGCTCCTGTGATAGCAAGGATCTCAGGAGGAAATCAAGGAGGATCATCCACTTAACACTTCTGGTCATACATGCTTACAAATGCTTCAGTCTCATCTTTAGTCATTGCATGCTGGGCACTGCTATAATTGAGGATGGGGATATTCTTGGAGCCTTCTTCTGTTGGCTACTTATATGGCCATCACCACTCACTTTCAGAAGTAGTGGGACTGCAGAGCTTTGATCTTATTCATTGGTTGTGGGATTGCTTGGTTCTGTTTAGTGCATGCATTTTTTTTGCTTTTTGACATGTAGTATGTATTCCTGTGTGGCAGCTTATTTTGAAGTATGCCTGGTGCTGTTTCCGGCATATACTTTTGCACTCTTTATTGAATTAGGGTTGATTGTAATGGGAAACTGCGTGATATGCTGGGCAACTACGGTTGTGTACTTCTCTGGTAATGGTTTATATTTCTTCTGCTACTCCTGACATTCACTGTGCCTCACTATGCCCAGTTTTTGAACCTCCAGGCCTGTTCTGAGTCCATCCCATTTAATGCAATTGAACTAGATCACTGTACAATGGAGATGAGAAAGGACTAAAATGAGACTACATGCCTTTTAATGTCATGTTGTAAAACGTACTCATTGTATTTTTTTGCACTTACAGATCAAAAGAAAAAATAAGAGTATTAATAGTCTTGTGTTAACTTGATTACAGGGCAAAAGGAATCTGCAGGAAGCAGCAGGAGATGCAGATGGGAAGAAATTTGATGGAACTGGTTATGATAAAGAATTAATTGATGTTCTGGAGAGAGATATAATATCTAGGAATCCCAATGTGCACTGGTATTGAAATATTTTTAAACTACTGTTTTGAAAATATTTGGGTTTTGGTCATAGGGGAAAAACTCATTATCTTCTTTTTCTACTCAGGGATGATATAGCTGATTTAGAAGATGCTAAAAGGCTTTTGAGAGAAGCTGTTGTGTTACCAATGTGGATGCCTGACTTCTTCAAAGGAATAAGGCGACCATGGAAGGTAGAAATTACTTTTGTTGCAATCTTAAATTTATCACCTCTGTTTAGCACCATACCTGTCAAAAGAAATAGTTTAGCCCAGCTTGTTCCATTAAAATCACTCCTAGTTTTAAATACTACTTTGATTTTTACCTTAATTTTCACCTTTAATGGAGAATTGTTCTCAAAATTTGGCAATATCAAATAACTGAACTCTTTCATTTCATATATGATCTTGGTAAACCACCTTGATGTCCTTCCTAAAATGTAGTACCTAGAATTGCACACAACCTACTGGCTAAGGTCTAACCAGAGACTTGTAAAGATTTAACATAATTTCTTTTATTCAAAACAAGTTTCCCATATCTTAAATATTATATCAACATGGCACACAATATTTATAGATATCAGAATCTGCACCATCTATTTATTTGCAACCCCACAAAATAGTACTTTTAAATTATATTGCCTTTGTTATTTATATTTTTGTTTTCTTAGGGCTTACTTAACTGCAAGTCCTCTGTATTTGTGATTATGCATTTAGTGCAGGAAGGAGAGGTGAAGAAAGTTGCATAAAATGTTGACTTACTAAAGTAAAACAAAAATCATTTGAACTCGTTGGGCCACATCTTACTGGTTCCATCTCAGAGGTCTCTCCTTTCTTTTATTTAACTGGATCAAAGGGCAGCTAACTCACTCAAAGCATCTTGGACTGCATTGATGTTGCTTGAGCAATGGCAGTGCCTCCAGTGAAGAAGTGATGAAGCCATGCCTGTGAAATTTTTGACAGTTCTCTAGGTTTTGCCAACTGTTAAAATTGTAAGAGATTATTAATAGTTATTGGAGACATTTTAAAAACTAATAAAATAACTAGATAGACTTTTAATGTGAATTTTTTAATAAAATTAAAATAATTGGCTAGAAAGACCTAAAACAAGTGAGGAATTGAAACGTTTAAGTGAAATAGAAATAACTTTAATGAAAAGTAATTTGTCTTCCCTTTTGCTTAATTAATCTGTCATTAATAAGATTGTAAATAATTGATGCTTCAGACTGATCACTCTGTCATCCTACTATTTGCAACTTGCCATCCTGAAAATGATCTGTTTTCTGTTACTTGGTCAATGTTCTATTTATTCCAATATACCATCCCCCAACACTGAGCTCTTACCTTGTACAGTAATCTTTAGGTGGCATCTTTATCAAATACCTTATGGATCTCAAAACTTGCATCTACTGGTTTCCTCTTTACCCTCAAAGAAGTAATGAACTTTGACAAATATTATTTTGCTTTGATAAAATCAGGATGACTATGCTGATTGTATTATGATTTTCTAAGTCTCCAGCTACGTTCTTAATAATGGAGTCCAGAATTTTCCAAGTGACAGATGTTAGATCAATTGGTCTAGAGTTTCCTGCTTTCCATTTCCCTATGTTCTTATACAGCGAGGTTCTATTTGCTGTTTTCTGACCTGCTGGAGACCTAAAATCTAGGGAACCTTCGACAATAGCAACCAATGAATCCACTATCTCTGTAGTCACTTCTTTTAAGATCCTAGAATATAGACCATTGGGTCCAGGGAACATCAGCATTTAGTCACATTAGTTTGCAGGTTCCAAGCTATGGGGAGTCATGCATACATGGAGATGTGTCATGGGTGAAATCTGTGGTAAGGTTGATTAGTAGTAGTTTTTGTCTTTCCCATGTTAAGTAGACAAACACCATATATTCTGCTGGTATGGGGGCAGCTGAGGATCAAGGAAAGTCATGGAGAAATGAGTGCCATCAACAAATATTTAGGCGACTGGAGCTCTTGGCTGCATACATTTTTCCAAGCCAGAGAATCTTATGGTACTAGGAATGCCCTTTAGTTAATAGATGCTCCAATCTTAAGCAGATGCCAATCTCAAAATGTAGTAAAACAACTTGCTTTATTTCAAAATTAATTTCAGTGTTAAGTTGAACAAATTGCAATAACACAACCTAAGGAACGTGGCTATGAATCTGGAACAAGATATAAAAATAAATGCTTGTGCCCAGAAAATCTGATGTTATTCCAGGAACCATATTTTAATTTGAAGCAGAAAATTGCCTGTGCATGCATGTATATTGGCAGGATGTGAGTTACTAAGCAAAGTTGGTGGTATTATTTCTAAATATCTGGTCTACTTGCTCAGTGTCACTTTGATCAACTGATTAGATTTTGAAAAAATACTCCATCTATAAAGTAATTGCATAGAGCACTTTTATGCTTTTATTCTTTATCATCTTGACATGGTAGCTGAAAAGAATGTTTGGTTATTTATTAGGTACATTTTTCCTTATTTGAAGGAAGCTAAGCTTTTACCTTCAAACTTTCTTGTATGTGATTCTTCATTTCTCTTTCTGACGACAAGCTTTGGGGCTATTTTATTGTTGCTTTTATGTTCTTGTTACTAGTCAATGTTAAGTTCTCCCTGCAAACCAGCAAAGTATGGACAAAATATTGGAGATAATATTGAAACAAAATATTGAAGCTGCCTTTTCAAACTGAGGAAGACGAAGTCTTATTACTTGGAGCAGGAGATTAAGAAAGTAAACATTCATCTTGCATTTAAGTGTATAATGAGCCAAAAAAATGGTATCATTTGAATGTCGGATAAATTAGCTTAGTTGCATCCAAGCACAATTTTGAGTAAGAACTCTACTGTACTTTTTCTATATTATTACTTCTAGGGGGTCTTAATGGTTGGACCGCCAGGGACAGGTAAAACCATGCTAGCTAAAGCTGTGGCTACAGAGTGTGGTACAACTTTCTTTAATGTGTCCTCTTCCACATTAACTTCCAAGTACCGTGGAGAGTCTGAAAAATTAGTTCGTTTGTTGTTTGAAATGGTAAGTAAAATAGTTTTTTATTTACATATGCTATGTATCTATGGTCACAATAGGTGCTGAATAAATTCTACTACAGTGTTGATGCGTGCATTTGGCGTGAATCAAATTGGTGAGGGGGTTAATGCATGTCTATGAAATGTTACTGGAAGTCAGCAGAGAATAAACAGATTGAGATTAATCAGTGTGTAACATCAATGCAACACTTATCTATCTTTTTCAATCTTTTTATTAAATTTAAAATTAATACGCATAGCAATAGTGATTATACACATGGTGCGAAGAGATCGGGATTACAATAATAACAGTTGATATATACAAACACAGGGAGTAAAATGTATAATCTGAACCTCCCAATCTCTTAGTAAGTGAACATGATACAAAAGAACTTGAAAAGAAATTTGATTGTATGAAAAGAGAACCCCAAAATTAAAATAATAATAAACAAAAGCAAACCAAAAACTTCAATAACAAAAAGCTGGACTGTTATTTCTTCGGTTAACAAACATTATTATGTCGTTAGCTCCGCTCCTCTATATTCAATGCAACACTTATCTAACATTAGTGCTTCCATATTGAAGCTCAGTATTCCAGGTGTGTCACCTTTTAACTATGCATAACTGAATAACACTGAGAAAGATCCCCCCACTACCATTATTTAAAATGATCATCCACTGCTTGCAAGTTGGTTGCTGATTTGACTTTTTATGGATGTTGTTGTATTTCTTCAAGAGTTTGGTGATTCTAGACTTTAAGGTTGCCAAAATCAGCGAGGATTAGAGTCTGAGGACTTGGTTTTAATTTAAGGCCTTCTTCACGACTTGTTGCTCTCAAATATGGGTGCATTGATAGGCATTCCACTTGGAGTGCAGCATGATTCAGAGAAAGAGCAGAAGGGTTGCAAAAAAGAACAAACAATTGGAAGAATAAAGGTGGTGGTAGGGGAAGATGTGGGGTTGCAAAATGGCTCTCAGTAGGAGATCATATCTATTCAGTGTGCTCAAGAAGTAGTTCCCTTTCCTGACCCTCCTTAAAGAACAATATGTACTCTGTGCTTTAATAAGGATGTTCACGTGAAATATACCACCTGTTCCAATCACAGCTGCAATCTGAATAAGTTAAGTATTGTTGACAGGTATCAGGTTCATTTCAATCATTAACTTTTTGACCATTGCATTTATTCCAGGGAATATTTGCAACATCCTGCAGTTTACTATCCACCATTGCATTTTCTTTTCAATTGACTGTTTCACTTTTGCTTGCTGGAGAACAGCATGCAGCTTCATGAAGATTGCAGGCTTCCCACCAGCACAGGATACCTTTGATTAAAAAGGAAAGCACTCCTTCACTCTCTGGCTGGTGTGTGACCTTTGCAGCACCAAGAGACTGATTCATTATCAGAGATTATCTCCTTTGAGAAAGTTTATTAACCTATCAAATGAGACAGAAGCTCAATATTTCATGCATTTATTTGACAAACTACATTAAGCCACTTGTTATTTCAACATTTCTCCTCATGTACCAATAACATGGTTCTTATTCCATGAAAATTGTATGCTTATTTTGCTTGCAAGACTGTAATTACTTTGTAATTCATAATGAAAAATATTTTAGGACATGTCTTAAGACACCATGAAACACCATATAAATGCAAATCTTTCTTTCGAGTTTGGGTATTTAAAGTGTATTTATAAAACCTTTCTCCAAATTATTCTCAGTCTCTTTTTAAAAGTACAAATCTCAATTACTTAAAACACCTTTACCAGCTGCATCCTACACTCTCTTCTGCACTTTGTGAAATGGTTGGATACCAAACGTTTCCATATTTCTGAGGAAACGCATGATCGGTTAAATGATTGACTTCAAAATAACTTATTGTGATTAACTTGGAATTAAATTAAGTTTGCATACAGGCGTCTTGGTGAGAAATGCTTTGAATATCTTGAAAATTCATTTGCGTATAGAATGCTCTGCATTTATGATCTTCTTCTTTCAGGCTCGATATTATGCTCCAACAACTATTTTTATAGATGAAATTGATTCCATCTGTAGTCGCAGAGGCACGTCTGATGAGCATGAAGCCAGCCGCAGAGTCAAATCAGAATTACTCATTCAGATGGATGGTATGTTACCTCTCCCTAAAATATATTAGTAAGTTGTGTGGAAGTATTTACTGTTGTGCCTTCTGGACACATATATTGGTTAAGGCAGCTTATTTGTTCGGTTAATATAAACATCATTATCTCTTGGAATTAGGATAGCAATTATATGTTTCTAACTTAATAAAAATCATTATCAATTGGTATGAGTCAGAGAATAGCTTTGCTTGCTTCTAAAGACCTTTTCTGTGATGTTGTCTATTTTTAAAAATAAGCTTATTAGAACCAAAACCGCAGTTTACCAAAACTGTGGTTCTTTTCCTGAAAGGGGTATGGGAGCTTTGGAGCTTGACGGAAAAGCAATTTGTATTGGGTACACAATACTTCATTTGTTTAATGTCTTAAATGTTTACCCTGTGGTTGTCCTATGACATACCAATTCTTGCGTTTGCTCCCCTCAGGGACAACAACAGATTAGTTGACTAACTGAGAATGTTGTCAAGCATGATCACATGGAATAGATCATGATGAGCTAGACTGAATGTTCATAAACTAAACCTAACTTGCATGCATGCTTGATAATTGCTGGTATCAAAGGAAAATCAGAAATAGTTGATCATTCTGATTAGCAAAATTTAAATTAATGTTTGATTTTTTTTGACTAGTAAGATATTGAAATTTGGTCGTTAACACTCATGGTGTTTAATGTTACATTATTATTTCAGGTGTAGGGGGTACTTCAGAAAATGAGGATCCATCAAGAATGGTAATGGTTTTGGCTGCCACAAATTTTCCATGGGATATAGATGAAGCCTTAAGGAGGAGACTGGAAAAAAGAGTGTACATTTCTTTGCCAACAGGTTAAGCTCTTCTAATGCTTTTAAAGACTTCCTTAAAAAGTAATGTCCTTATTGAATTATACTCATTATGCTTAAAGTTACGAGGGGTGTTAAACCATTGTTTCTTTTGAGTGAGTCATTCTAATTTGAGAATATATTTTCTGATTAGTGCATTAATGATAAAGCTGTAGCATATTTCAAGTCAACACAAGCTTTATTGATGAGCAATGAATGCACTTTTTGCTTTAGTTGCATTCTGGAATTTGTATTTTGTTGCTATCTTTAAAGCTATATAATTTTCTTATTAGCAAATGGAAGAGCAGAACTGCTGAAAATAAATCTACGAGGGGTAGATGTTGCTTTAGGTGTTGATGTTACAGTAATTGCTGAGAAGATGGAAGGTTATTCTGGTGCAGACATCACCAACGTATGTAGGTAAGGATAATTAGTCAAACTAATATAAGATGATAGATGATAAGTGTGGCTTGATATCTTTAGAAATATAGCGGTGTACTCCAATTACAAGATCATGGGTTTGATCTAAGGTTGTTGAGTTAGTTAATAAAAATCTTTTTAAGAAACATTAATTGTTAATCAAGGTTTTAGTCATTCTGTTTAAAACAATGAAGTTCCAATGTTTTTGGTCCAGTGGGAAAAATTTCTTGTTTTTATATCTTACAATGTAATTTTCACTTTACACTTTGCATCCCATTGGCTTCCCCCATTTCTGTAAGTTCTTCCAGTCCCAAAACCCTCACATTTCTGCATTCCTCTTATCACTGGCCTCCTGATTTCCATTGCTTCGCTAATGGTGACCTTGTGTCCCATTATTAAGTAGTTTAGTTACACCGGTTACCGGTCTTAAACACCCAAAAATAGTTTTTCTGGATGAGGTATCACAAGGGAAGAGGAGCAAGGGCATGGACAGTTGGGATAGATCTGGTCATTTCCTGCTCTGGGTTTTGATGACCCAATGAGATTGAGATGAAACAGAGTTGTTTTCAGAGCTTGCAAAAGATGTGAGTCAGTACCTGATTGGATCTCAATCTAGATCTGGATCTTGAGACCCAGACTGAAGCATGCTTCTGTCAATCCTAGTATAGGGGTAAATGCCCCTAACCTGATGCTGATGCAAATAGAGACCAGAGAGTGGGTGGCAATTCAAACTCTCCATCAAAGGAGCAACTGTCTGTCTCACTGAAGTTCTCCTGCTGTTCAGCAAGAATCTGAGTTCTGAGCCTAGCACCCATTACCTGCAGTCTAAAACATGAGAAGGTCCAATTGGAGATGTAATACATAGCTGCCTTCAATCCTTTGTGAGTGCTTATGGTTGTCAAGACAGTGGGGCCAGGCAGCTTCGGTTTGGTTGTGGTTTTTAAAAGGTAAAGTTCAAGACATTTTGTTTTGAGAAGTTTGAATTTTTCCCATGACACACATTAATAGCAGTGATAAAGATAATTTGAATCCCAGTGTTGGTATAAAATCAGCTTTATCCATTGACTACAACAACTGGCATTTACTTAACACTTAAAATTTGGGAAGTATTCTGGGCACTTCATAGAGTATAATCAGACAAAAGAAAACCATGATAGAATAGACTGATTTAGACATGCCAGTATCCAAATATGCTCTAGCTGATGGGGATGGTGAAGGAAGAATCTGATGATTGGATGAAACTGGGCCTTCAAAAATAAATTTATTTTTGTAACTTTTGTTCTAACTACTTTTAGAGATGCTTCCATGATGGCAATGCGTCGTCGAATTCAAGGCCTATCCCCAGAAGAAATCAAAGCTTTATCCAAAGAGGAGTTGCAAATGCCTGTAACCATGGATGACTTTGAACTGTCTTTAAAGAAAATCTCCAAATCAGTTTCTGCTTCAGACCTTGAAAAGTATGCAACGTGGATGGCTGAGTTTGGTTCAGTGTAGTTCTAGGTAAAAATGGATGGGTTTGAGTAATATATACGAAGTGAAGTCATAGGGCAATGACTATTAAATTTGCATATTTTGAATCATAAATAGGCAACGTATTAATAAGTTGAGCCTTGAGAATCAGCTATATACTAATGTTGACTTGATACATACAAATTAAAGCACTTTATTATACTAATAATTAAACTAACTGACATGTATTGGGTCAAGATAAAGTTATGTCAGGTTATTTAATTGTGTTGACCAATCCTTTTTTTTGCCCCTTTATTCATGTTGGAGAAGTTATTAATTGTATCTCAACATAAAACTATGCTGCATATTGAAAATAATTCTTCTCTGTCTGCCCTAATTTATTGTTGGATTCATTCTATATTTCAGTACATTCCTTCGTTGGATGCTTCAAATGTACACAACCATTTAACAGTCATATAGTGCATCACAATAGCAGTTGTGTTGTTTGTGTTAAATATGGAAGAAACCCTGTGTCTGCTTTAATTTATCAAGAACCAAGCTGAAATAATTTGCAAAAGTAATTTGTCTACAAATAGACTTTTTAAGAAGTTGCATCTTTTTTTAAAGTTTTTTTTTAAAGCTAGTCTAAAAATCCCTCAGCTAGGATACAATTTTCAGATGTGTATTAATTGGGATTATTGCAGCACATAGCACCATTAGCACTACGTGTACGTAATTTGAAATACAGTTCCGCAGCAATAGTATATTTTCATTTGTTAATTTTTTTATATAGTTTTGTGGAAAAAGATAGAAATGGTTTCATTTATTTGCTTATTTTTCAGATGAGGTTGACCATTTTGTCCCATGTGGCCCAAATCGAACATTAAACATTATATTCCCAAAACATCATTTCAATTTTCTTCTTGATATTTTGGCTCTGCTCTGTGCTACACCATTGTAGCAAATGATTACTCCTGTTTATCCTATTGCCCTTGACCCCCAATTTTGTGTTCACAATTAGTCTCCTGACCAAGTTTACAAAGAGTGATATTAGCCATTCTCCAATCAAAGGTATAAAAGGGATACTAGGCAAATATGACAATGCTTCATTACATTTGTATTTAATCTTTGGGAATATTTAGTTTTCTTAGAATTATTTTGCTTTTATGCACCAGCATTATAAAGATAATGGTTTAACACATTGCATACTATATTCTGAAAAAACCAAGCCCATTTTATTAAATCACCCATACTATCTGTTTATACACTAGCTAGACTTGTTACAAGCAGTTTTATAAACTGAGAACTAACTCGTACTTCCAAGCTTGGTAATTTGGTTTAATAGAGGTGCAGATATGAAGAGTCTTATTTACACTTACTGGGCTGATTAGTTTATCTAACTACGAGTAACTAATAGTAACCTTAACTTAGGGTTGGATACACTAAGCATTGCACAAGGACATCAGAGCCTTATTGAGTAATTTTAATTGTTCGATTGTTTCTACTATGATAAAGAACAATGAAGCAGGAATATCTTGTAGCATTCTTGATTTTTTTCAATTTATAAATTCACAGCGCTGAAACAAAGTGACTAACTTAGCTAAGCTTGCTAAGTTGAATAGTGCTGTAAGCATCAACAATTCAGTGTTAGGTTTTGAGCATTCCTTTAGTATCGCACTTTTTGTAACAAAGACTTTATAGAAACAGGGATGCTAATGTTTTATGTCATTTTATATTGTCTATGTAAAAGCATTATATGTACTATTATGTTAATGACCACTCATATTACTTGTGCATATTATTTGTTGTATTTTTTGTTATTGCAACAGTTCTAAATAAATTTTTTAGCTTTTGTGAAATCTCTGGTAACAATGGAATAATCCTGATAAGCTTAGTAGTAATTGTACTTTGAATTTATGGGTTTGGATTTATTTTTAGTTAATCAATGTTTATGTAAAGGAGAATGTACATTTATAAAATATCCCTCCTATCTTCCAGTTAATTCAAACTGATTAACATAAAATTGGGTATCAGCACACAAGGAAATAACATAGCTAATTTGTGGTTACCAAGATCCCACAGACAGCATTGTGATAAATAACCAGTTACCTTGTTTTCATGATATGATCATGAGGACAGATCTTGGCTGGCAGATGGGATATCCCATGCTGAGATTAGTGCTGAATAATTTCTATCAATATGGAGTGCATGATAATCTGTGTTAATTGATCAGTTACTTCACTCTGCATGTCATTGTTAGATAAACTGATGAGGAAAAAGCTTTACCATGCAATCTTTTAGCTATAATTATTGACCTATATCTGTAAGGTTCCAAGATCACTGTGCCTGTCAGTGATGTTGCATAAGGGAGTAAATCATTTCAGAATAACATGTGCATTTAGACTATTTTGAGTTCTTCTACAGAATATCACATAATAGGTTGATATGGATAACTTAGCTGCCAATTACTGGTGTTATTTGCATGCACAGGGCTAATAGTCAATGGGAATAAATTTATTTGTTATTTCTTGGTCCACCTGAAAGTTGATTATTAAGTGATGTGTGTAACAAGTGGTTGATTATATAATCTATTTTGTATGAGCATATCTTGAAAGTAATTTCTGTGATTATAACTACTCTTTCTGTGACTTAGCCTCACATTTCCTAAAGTTATTGGTGTCCCATCCTTGCAACTCAAGGGATAGATGTTCCTCTTTAAGTCTGGGGTAAATTTAAGCTCATATCTAGACAGAAAACCACAGTGCCCCAACTAATTCTGCTACCAGATCCTATACATAAATTAACACTAAATATTTCTGTTAGAAATAATCTTGATCATAAACTTAATTTCAGAACTGTATAGTAACCACTTTTACCATTTGTACTAGTAATAATTGGTGTTACCGATGTATTGTTTTGAACTAGTTTAATATTAATTTTCTCTGACACTTTAGCAAAGAGCAATCAGTTAAAATAAATGAGTTGATGCCTGTGTTATAAACAATACAGTACAATGAGATTCTGATCTGTAAAGCAGTTTAATAGGAGTTTCTGGACATTTGGTCAGCCACTCAATCATTATAAGTTTTTGTTATAAAATGGTGAGTTGTCAGCATCTTTCAAATGAAAGATTAAAGCAAGATCCCATCTGCTCCCTGGGGAGTATAGGTGATCCTATTGGCACTGTTTCAAAGAAGAGAAGATGGTGGGGTATGTTATTCTAGGGTCTTGGCCAATATCTATCTCTCAAAACATTATTTAGTTGCTGTTTGTGGGAGCTTGCTATGTGCAAACTTGGCTGCCAAGTTTCCCATCATTGTATTGATTTCCTTTAAAGCTATTACTTTGACTGGAAAGTGCTTTGCAATGTTCAGAGGTTGGAAATGCTACCGTACAAATGTAATTCTTTGTGAATATAACAGCTTTTTAATTCCATCTCAAGAATTAATCGTACAGTAGATGTCTAACTTGTGATGGTCTTAAGTATGGAATCTCGTTTGGCTTTCTTCATATTTATAGTAGTTTATAGTCATTCAGCACATTGTGTCCATGCTGGGCAAAATCCAGTAGCTTTCAGGGTATTAGTCTGTAGTCTTGTAGGTACTATGTCAATTGTGAAGAAGGTTTCTTCGTATTAACTTCAAACTACAGCCTCCTGAGTTTTTATTTTACATTCACTTTTCTTCCTACTGCCTTAAATCCATGCCCCCTTGTTTTTGACCTTGCTGCTAGGGGAAATAGTTCCCTCTTAATTACTCTATCTCAATGTCAATTTTTTGCACTTCAATTTAAATCTCCCCTCTGTATCCTCTGCTCTGAAGAAAACATCCTGTACTTAATTATTTTTTAATTATGGACTATAATATTAAAATTAAAACAGAAAGGTCTAAGAATATTTAGCATATAAGGCAGTATATCTGTTTCATGGCAATGACCTTTCATCAGAGGTCTTTCCTCTTAACTTTTTCATCTCTGGTGATGCCTTTGTAAACCTCTGAATTCCCTCTAGTATTATTAACCCTTCCTATAATATTGTCATAATGGAGTCCAGTACTTTAATGCAGCCTAACTAGTGTGTTTCAGTACAAGATTCCTGCTCTTAATCCGTGTCTTACTATCAAGGAAATATTTCTAGGCATCTCCTTAGCCACCTACCTGTCCTGTTCTTTCATGGGTCTGTGGCATGCACTTCTAGGTCCCTTGGGTCCCCCTAACTTCTCATTATCCTACTATTTATTTTCTTAATCCCTGTATCTAGTTTGTCTTTGCTAAAAGTGTAATCTGAGACTTCTCTGGTTTGCATTCCATTTACTGGGTTCCTACCCATATGAACCTGTTTGTTGATTTCTTCTTGCAATTTACAGGTTTCTTTCACACTCTCAGCTCCGTGGCCTCCTTTTGTATTATTAGTAAACATGCTGATGCAAGCAGGTTATTCAGTATTTTTAAATTATTACATGCAACTATGTGAGTAAACATTAATCCTTTTCCACCACCTCAATATTTCAAGTGAGAATATTTCAATTAATGATATCCTGAAATAATTTTATATCTTTATAAATATAAATGCTGTGGATTGCCAGTCTCCTCTCATGATGCTTTTAAAGCTCATGATCTATTCTCATCATAGTTCCATCCAAAACCACAAAGGTGTGAAACCAACAGATAAGTGTGTTTAAAACTCTCCTTCTATATTGTCTCTGAGCATTACTTTCAATTTGCATTAATCTGAAATAAATTAGGACATGTGTTGAATTGTGTGTAGAAATGGGAATACTTGCTTAGCCAAATAAGGACATTACTGGAAAAAGGAAGCATTTTCCATTTTTAAATACAATTAAAGTCAATGTGTATGTTAATGTTTCAGTCTACTTTTATTGTAATTACATACTTCTAAATTTTCCTTGGTGAGTTAAGTAGTGTGATTATTGCACAACAAGTAAAGCAGCAGTTACTAGAGGCAAAACAACTAAGCTAAACTACAATTTTCGATTATTTCAATTATAAATCATTTTTTCAATTTATGATTTCTTTGTGCAAATAGCAATGGCTTTTTTTTGTGATAGTGATCTTTTCAAAGATTGCCTAAATACCTTGAATCTTGCCAATCCTTTACTTTTCAGTCTGATTACCACACAACATTAGTACAAGGTTAACGTGCCTTAACTACCACCCGGTGGCTCTGATGCCCACCATCATGAAGTGTTTCAGGAGGCTGGTAATGGTACATATTAACTCCAGCCTCCCAGAAAACCTCAACTCACTGCAGTTTGCCTACCGTCGAAACAAGTCTACAGCGGATGCCATCTCCTTGGCCCTACGCTCATACTCTGGAGCATCTAGATAGTAAAGGCACCTACGTTAGACTATGTTTATTGACTACAGCTCTGACTTTAATACTATAATTCAGAGCAAACTCATCACAGAATTCCCAAGAACCTGGACTCAACACTCCCTCTGGAACTGGATCCTTGACTTCCTGACCAACAGACCACAATCAGTAAGGATTGGCAGCAGCACCTCTGGCACGATTATTCTCAACACTGATGCCCCACAAGGCTGCATCCTCAGCCCCCTACTCTATTCCCTATGCACTCTTGACTGCATGGCCAGATTCTGCTTGAATGCCATCTACAAGCTTGCAGATTATACCACCATGATGGGCCGTATCTCAAACGGCGATGAGTCAGAGTACAGGAAGGAGATAGAGAGCTTAGTGGAATGGTGCCATGACAACAACCATTCCCTCAATGTCAGCAAAACAAAAGAGCTGGCCATTGACTTCAGGAAAGGGGGCAGTGAACATGCTCCTGTCTACATCAACGGTGCTGAGGTCGAGAAGGTTGCAAGCTTCAAGTTCCTAGGAGTGAACATCATCAATAGCCTGTCCTGGTCTAACCGTGCAGATGCCGTGGCCAAGAAAGCTTACCAGTGCCTCTACTTCCTCAGTAGGCTAAAGAAATTTGGCATGTCCCCCTTGACACTCACCAACCTTTAAAGATGCACCATAGAAAGCATCCTATCTGGATGCATCACGGGTTGGTATGGCCACTGGTCTGCCCGGGACCGCAAGAAATACTGCGGAGAGTTGTGCGGAGAGCACATACCACCAGGCTTGAGGACAGCTTCTGTCCTGCTGTTATAAGACTATTGAACGATTCCCTAGTACGATAAGATAGACTCTTGACCTCGCAATCTTCCTCGTTATGACCTTGCACCTTATTGTCTACCTGCACTGCACTTCCTCTGTAGCTGTGACACTTTACTCTGCATTTTGTATTATTTTACCTTGTACTACCTCAATGCACCGTGTAATGAATTGATCTGTATGAATGGTATGCAAGACTGGTTTTTCCACTGTACCTCAGTACAAGTGACAATAATATTCCAATTCCATTGTTTCATAGATGGCACCAAAACTATTTTGAGTGGGCCATTTCTGTGGTTTTATCATATATTTGGTTGCTAAACTGGTGGGGAATAATTATAAGTCACTTGCTATTTTCTCTGTATTAGATTATGGAATTTTCATGCACGGAAGTATATGTTTGAACAAACATTTCAGAATATTTTCACTTTACCATGAAAATGCCCTAATTCTTTATATAGTTGATAGTCTCACAAAGTGCTTAAAATTGGTGTTAAATTGCATGAAAAAGATGGCTGCCACTCTTTTTATAGGTACCTATATATCAACGTGAAGCTCTTTATTACCTTTACAAGTTTGGCTGTTGAAAGTGGTTGGTGTCATTGAACCAATACCTGAAAATCCTGTGAATTGACCTAGTCTTTTCTGCAGCTTATTGCTCCAAAGAGTCATACAGCTTGGAAGTAGGCCATCTGGACCACCACACCCACACCACCTAGCTGGCACCCATCCATGTTATTCCCATATTCCAGCACTTGGCTTGTAGCGACGCTGCTTCCATTGTTCTCTCAGGCAGTGTATTCCAGATACTTGCCACCCTCTTCGGTAGGAAAAGGGTCCCCCTCAGATTCCCTCTAAACCTCTTAGTCCTAACCCTAAATCTATGTCTTCTAGTTTTATCTACCTCTAATATAGCAAAGTTTCCTGCAGTCTACCACCTATACCCCTCATAATTTTATATACCTCAATCATTTCCCTCTTTACCATCCCAGACTCCAGGGAAAACAGAGATAGCCTCTCCAGTCTTAGCTTTTGTTTCAGTATTCCATTCTTTCAGACTTATGCTGTCCTTCCCTACCACCTTTTACCATTTAGGTCATCTCAATTTTTTTCCATTCACACAAAACGGATTTGATCTGAAACATTAGCTATGTTTCTCCATAAGTGCTGCAGGACCTGCTGAATATTTCTGCTATTTTCTGCTTTAATTTTAGATTTATAACGTCTGCAGAATTTACTTCTGTATATTGTTTGGCTGGTTGATTTAGTAAGATGCTATTTGTGGCATTACCAGACTGTAAATTATAATAGTCAACAGTGTAATTTCTGGTGAGTCATTAAATAGATTTCATTGCCTTAAATTCGGGTGATCCAGTAACTGCTGGGGATTTTGTGACTACAGAGGGCAGTACAAAACCACCATTTGATTCTTGCAGTCCTGTTAGACAACTATTGCAGTCTTTATATGCAGGAGAACTAGATCCTTAATAACCAACGGAATTCTAGTCTGAAAAAAGTACATAAAAATGTCAAACATCACGTTACAATCATTATTATTGTTAAATTGTTTACCACAATATTAAGACAAATTCTGGTGTGACCAAATGCAATTTCAGTTGGTGGCTTGCTCAGTTTGAATATTAATGAAATATTCGTTAATAAACGAATAATATAAAAGAACCTTTGTTTCATTATTTTTCAATGATTTTTCAATGATTAAAGGTTTAATGCAATTATTTTTCAATGATTAAAGGTTGTATTCCAGTTTGATTGGTTTGACCAGGTTTGTCAGCAACCAAAAAAATAGCTAACTCATTTCTGTGAACTTCAGGTGAGTGACAGTTGACTAAACATACTTATCATGAATCTAAATTGACAGCATAAAATTATTTTAGCTGATTGCTATTCCGAAATATTATTCAGTGTTAATCATAGTACTTTTCTACTGTAAATTATGTGTTACATAGTGTGATTCAATCATAAACAAGATTCTACATGTAATCACAGCACTACAATCATGCAGCTATATTTGTCTTTGAATTATACTGGAAGGCATAACCAAAATATCTGTACTCAAGACTGAAATTAATAATTATGCAGTGTTCACTTGCTTTGCACAGAAACTGAGCAGATATTTGGAACACTGGTTTGAGGATGACATACAAATACAAAGTTTTTCTTTGTTTCATAAGCCATATTTCATCATTTAATAAGTGATTTTTGAAATAGTATGTTGAATGTATGGACACCAAATCCTAAAATCAAGAAATGAGATGAAAGACCTGTTACTTTTTGGTGATTATTGAAGGAGGAACTTATGCCAAAATAGCTGGAGAAATCTCTGCTGCTCATTACGTATATTCTGTTTTAGGATTTCTTTTCTGCCTCAACATTCAAATAATGCCTTGGTTTAATGTCTCTTCTGAATGAAAGTACTGTAGAAAAAGCAGTAGTCAATCAGCACAGCATCAGTCACACTCAAACCTTTTAACTGAACTTGAACAAACAGCCTTGCAATTCAGAGGGGAAAATGCTTACCAGCAAACCATAAAGGGGAAAATACAATCAGAATAGCCTTGATTTTCTTGATGCATTGTAAAATGTGAGCATGTTTCCGTCAAGAATGAAAAAACAAGGAGACACTGGAGGAACTCAGCAGGCCAGGCAGCATTCGTGGAGATAAGCAGATGGTCAACGTTTTGGGTCAGGACCCTGCTTCAGGACTGAAGATAGGAAAAGGGGAAGCCCAATGTATAGGGGGGAGAAACGGAGCAGTGATAGGTGGACAAAAGCGGGGAGGTGGGGGTGGGCACAAGGTGGTGATAGATGCAGGTAAGAGGTAGTGATAGGCAGATACAGGGAAGGAGGAGAGAGCAGATCCACCAGGGAATGGGTCAAAGGTATGGAGGCAGGTGGCATGGGGGAGGGGAGGAGAGGAGAAGGACAGGAAAAATGGCATGGAGAAAAATTCAGCAATGAGTTGAATTCATTCCCCCTCCCACTCCACCACTGATATGTCAGTCCTCGGCCTCCTCTGCTGCCGGGAGAAGTCCAAACTCAAACCTCATTTTCCATCTTGGACCTTACAGCCTAACAGCATGAACATTGAATTCTCCTGCTTTAAGTAAGCCAACCCCCCCACCTTGCTCTTCTTTTCTTCCCTTTCTTTGCTTATCTCTCTTTTTTTCTCCTAGCCATTTTTTTCTCTCTCCTTTTCCTTCCCTCCCCCCATGGGGGCCTACCTCCATACCTTTGACCCATCCCCTGTTGGATCTGCCCTCCCCTCCTCCCCCATATCTGCCTAAACTACCTCTTACCTGCATCTACCTATCACCACCTTGTGCCCACCCCGCCTCCCCTCTTTTGTCCACCTATCACTGCTCTGTTTCTCCCCCCTATATATTGGGCTTCCCCTTTTCCTATCCTCAGTCCTGAGGAAGGGTCCTGACCCGAAACATTGACCATCTGCTTTACTTCACAGATGCTGCCTGGCCTGCTGAGTTCCTCCAGTATCTCCTTGTTTTTTCATCTAGATTCCAGCACCTGCAGTCCTTTTGTTTCTCTCTTTCCGTCAATATTTTGTAAAATTGCTAATGGGTACTGCAAAGAATTTGCACATAAACTTGTTCCCAAGGAACTTTTGTTTCAGCTCTAATGATGTCTGACCTTTATGTCAAATCAATATTATAAATACTTCTACATTACAAAGCAGCAAAAACTGATTGGACATCGTTAATGCTAAGTGTCTAAAATCTAATACAATTGGGTATTAATTACTTGGAGTGGCAGTGCTGATGATAGAATAAACAATGACAAATTGCTATCTTGAAAATTGCATAACAAAAACATTCAAGAGTGTAACATCAGTCTCTATGTTCAGTACCATTAAGAATGAAGTCCTGGAAACTTAATTGTATTTGAAAACATCCGCTAAAATGGCATTGAGCGAGGGATTTGTGCCAGTTTGTCTCTGTCTTTCGCATTAGATTTTCTTGAGTGCCTAGATTTATGCACTGAAGGACAGCCAACTGTAATTTATTTTGCATTAGCACACTATTACCATAAGTTATTTCAGGAGAGCTGTGCACCAGTTGAAACTAACTTGCACTGATAAATATGCATGCCTTTTAAAGGTAAGGTGATCACTAATTCCAAACACTGCTAGCAATCATTGAATGGGATAGATTGAGTAATGATAACACGGGCACCAGGTTGGGTGTCAGCATCCCCGATATATACCTTAACGCCCTTTGGCAAGAGATGGACATACAGGAAGTGGTCCTGTGCATTCAGAGGCTCAAGACTTTCAGAGCACAAACAATGCAAGGAGGTCACCAGGGAGGTCAATGCATATAACAAGATCCCTCGGATGTGGCCCCAGTGCACTATGAAGCTTAATGATCTTGCATAAATGGTCAATGTCAGTGTACTAAACTCGTCGTCCCTCTTAATCTTCTGTTTCCCGTCACTGGTCATGTCCTTGTATCTTCTTCACTTCAGATACCCAAGGAATGGACCTGGCTGATGAACCTTTGCACTTAGTAGAAGATATTGCAGCACCTAATCATCCCAAGCTTGAGATCCCTGCAGTCTGTGCCAAGGGTAGTTCAGTGGTGAAAGACCCATGTGGTGAATCAAGAACCTGGAGGGGACTGCAGCTAAGCCATGGGGAAGCCTAAGTTTTGTACCAGCTCCTTGGAACGCGTTTGCACACTTTTGCTCTGAGGACTTGGATGAGAATTACAAAGAGGGCAGTCTAAAGATGACGGCTTATGAGTTGAGAGGTTTGAGGTATTGTCTACCAAAAAGCCCGCTTTTGATAATAGGATGAGGGAATCTAGCTGTATACCTAACTGTGGCTTGTGCAGAGCTTGAAGCCTGTCCTTTTCAGCAAGAAAGTGGCAGTCTGCTCCATCAATTCAGAATCAAAAATGGTGTAGCTTCTGATACCTAATGCCATTACTTCTACTCCAGCACAGGCAGAAGCCTTGAAAAACATGAATGCAGCAGTAGAAGCTAAAATCTATGCCATTTGAGTTCAACTTGCCCCCATCATAGCTCTGAATTCCTGCAGTCCAGTGCAGATGTTGTGATGCTCCTACAATATGTCCTCCAAATAGGATTGTCAATGCAGCACTCTTTGGGTACAGTGGTGACTCTCAAGCATGAATCTGCTCTAGTGTCTCAGCATTCCGCAACTGCCGTTCTTACATTACCTTCACTGTTGCCCATCAGCCAGTTAATCCAGACTCTTGCTGATCATGAGGGAATGGTGTTGCCAAAACAGGGCCCAGCACTACTCATTATCTTCCTTCACAGCCATCTGCCCTTCTGCCACTATAACAGAGTGGATGAAGCCACTGATGAAGCCCTGTGTGGAAATAATAGTATAGGTAAAGGAACAGTAATGGTGATTATTATATAGCATTGGTTTTGGATGGATATGGAGAACTTTCCAGAACATGAAGGTTTCTAATGGTGATGTGGAGTAAGCTTTCTGCTGTGTATCCAGCTTTTATCATGATCATGTTTACCACATCAAAAGGAGAAGTACAAGACAAAATAAGAAAATAAAATCAAAATTACAAACCTTTTTGCTTCACACTCAGTTTTCATCCATGAAGTGGACATGGCCATCAAGAGGGACAGTAGGGTGTTCATTTGCTGATCTCAAATTGAATGTTAGTGGGGCTTAAATTGAAGGAATTGTAGCAGGAGAAAAATGTTAGGTGGAGTTAAATTCTAGAATGTGTAGAAAGTTATAATTATTTTGTTCTGAGTAAATATATTAACTAATAGTAAGACAATTTAATGATGCAAGAAGTTTCCTCAAGAAGCGCAGTGAGGTACTGCAATACAGTGCAGTAATAGCCTACTGTTCTCACAATGGAAAGGATGTTGCTGTTCTCCATTGTTAGGCTTCCCTTCCCACCCATCCTCATCAACCCCCTCTGCCAATTTGTGATCCTTGCTCCCTCAGTGGTTCTCTAACTACTGCTGGAGACTGATGCTACGAAAAATACCCTGCCACCTAAAGTTTTGTTCCAGTCCACCAGGTAGCCATCAGTTTTAACTTCAGTTTTACCAGGGCTCTTTGATGCCATAGTTGACCAAATGCTACCTTGATATCACGGGCAGTAACTCTCAGCTTATCCCTGGAATTTAGCTCTTTGGCCCATGCTTGGGCCAAGGCAGTAAAAAGGTCTCGGATCGAGCAGCCTTGGCAAAACTCAAGCAACACACAAAGAAGGGTTCAGATGAAGGGTCTTCACCTGAAACACCGACTGTCCATTTCCCTCCATAGATGCTGCCTGACCTGCTGAGTTCCTCCAGCTCCTTTGTGTGTTGCCCCAGATTTCCAGCATCTACAGTCTCTCGTGTCCCCATTTGGCAAAACCCAAATTAAGCATCCGTAAGCATTTCATAGCACTGTTGATGATGCCTTCCGTCACTTTACTGATGATTGAGAGTAGGCGGATTTGTTGGTTGTTAGCCAGATTGGATTTATATTGCTTTTTGTATAAAGGAAATATCCAAACTTTTCTCTGTGTTGTCAGCTGGATGCCAGTGTTGTAACCACAATGGAACAGGTTGATTGGAGGTACAGCTAGGTCTGGAATGCAGATCTTCAGTATCAAAAGATGGTTTTGATATCCTGAAATCCTTTCCATCCATGTTATTGCAGTTTTCACTGTTTCCAAATCAGATACACTAGCAGAATCATCACTGAGACCAGTTCCAGCCGCAATACAAATACCCCATGAAAGCCAGCTAACTTTAAGGAGTACATACTAACTTTAACTGGAGCTAGTCACCCCTGATACTGGCATGCTGCTAATGCATTCAAGCATTGATTAGTATGATTTGTACCAGTTAGAATACAGAAATCATTCAAATGAACAGGAACATAAAACTGACACACAAAACTGTTGCACTGCCAACGTTGCAAGGGAGGACCGAGATTAATCACATGCCCATTGTAATTCTCATGCCCATTTTCAAGAGTAACTAAATTTTACTTCTTACATCAAAATTAAATATACTTTAAAGATAAGATATCTTTATTAGTCACATGTACATCGAAACACAGAGTGAAATGCATCTATTGTGCAGAGTGTTCTGGGGGCAGCCCGTAAGTGTCGTCATGCTTCCGGTGCCAACATAGCATGCCCACAACGTCCTAACCCATACGTCTTTGGAATGTAGGAGGAAACCAGAGCACCTGGCAGAAACCCATGCAGACACAGGGAGAACGTACAGACTCCTTACAGGCAGTGGCTGGAATTGAACCTGGGTCGCTGGCACTGTAAAGCGTTATGCTAACCACTACTCTAAAGATAGCAGAGTAACTAAATATGTTAATTGTCTAAAGTAGCAGTCCAGGACTTTAAACCTTTGAAATTTTAACTTAGTTATTTTGATCTTCATATTTAGTAAACTCTATGAAAATCTAGATGATATTAATTATTCCACTGTCAATAGAATATGGGCAGAATAATGGGTACAGTCTTTGTGGAGTCTGAATATTCTCCCTGTGACTGTTTGGTTTGACACAGGTGCTGGTAGGTTAATTGGCCACTAATTTGTCCCCAGAGTGGATGTTTGGCAGGTGAATTGGGCAAATTGTTGGGCATGTGAGAGAGAATAAGTTACAGGGAAATAAGTGGGGGGATGGGACCAATGAGGATACTCCGAGAGCTAGCATAGACTCAATGGACTGAGTGGCTCTCTCCTATATGGTAAGAAAATATAAAATAATGTATTAAACCACCAAACTAAGTTGATGCCTCACAGAGAGTGGTGAATCTTTGCATTCTCTGCCCCAGAGAGTTATAAAGGCTCGCTCATTATAAATATTTAAAGTAGAGGTAGAGAAATTTTTGAAAGATCAGGGGAATGTGAGCTATGGGGATCCGTCACAGAGAAGGATGAGGCCTGGGATAGGTCAGCCATGATCATATTGAATAGCGGGCAGGCAAGTTCTTAAAATGTTGGGCAACAATCATGGAAAATGCTGGTCAGTTAACATCATCATATTGAGCTTTTTGCTTTACAATAATATGCAAGAATTTTATTGATAAGTGTCTGTGTACATGGCTAAGTGAAAGATTAGGAGTGTTCAAGAGTTCTTTGATAAATAAAATGACAAATCAGCTTATGTTATACATGTAAATGAATGATGACAAGCAAAGTATTCAGAACGAAGCATCTATCAATCTTGGGTGAAAGCAGTTGTTAATGCAGGAAAGTGAAACAGCCTGGAGCACCACAGGGAACTCGAGTATGAAACACCTATTATTTGGAACTGAATAAAGTCACGTGTTAGAGCAAAATGAATTAAGCAGGCTATTACAATCTTGCAGCATTGAAAAGTATATCACACAGGAGGGGGAAGGAATGAAGGATGAATTAAGGGACAAGCCTCCATGGAAACAACAAAACATTGAACTTACTAAATATATAGAACAGAATTTTCTCACATATAGCTATAACAGTAAAGAAAATTTTATTCTTTAAAGTCAGAGATGCTATATTTTATATTTAAAATTAAACCAGAAATATTTAGTCATGACAACTAATATTTTACTTGCCAAAAATATGGTGGTGCCAATACAAATGCAATGGTTTTGAACAATGTGTCATTAACATGTTGAAAAGAACCAGTGATATTTACTAAAAGTTGACAAATACTGATTAACCCTGCACTTGGGCTTTTAAAATGGAGAAATAAACATGCTTTGGTTCTTACAATAGCCACATCTCTGTGAAATCTGTTTCAAAAGTACTTTAATTTCCTCCTTCCTTGGCATTCTGGAATGAAAGCATGAAAGGCCAGTACAAATTTCTAAATCTTCATGCCAACTTTAAATAACCCTTTATTGTTCTTTGTGCACTGAGCCCATAGAGTGTCTTAGCAACAAGACTGGAATGCAGTAGCATTGACGGTTGGATAGACTGCTCTGCAGAGAAGTGGTTCCATGTTCCTTGTTCTCCTAAAATGACTGACATATTCAATGTGTACTAACAGCACCAAGAATTTCCACTGAGAGCTTAATGTTATTTTTGTTTACCGAATTGTCAGTAAAAATAATGAAATAACAATCATAAAGATCAAAACAGTGATCTATCACTGAGCAATTTTCTTAATAAACACACACATGCTTATTATTTCAGCAACTTTTGCTCCAGCAGGTTTGGTTAATGGACAAGTTTAAATGTCAGTTGCTGCCCTGGAGGGAGTATAGAGAGACAACATGATAAAAATAACATAGCAATGCAGTTGGTTTAAAAGTCCAGAGACATCTCTCTAACGTATTTGTAACAGTTATGATTTTGAAGCATTTTAGAAGTACATTCTTCATATGCATTTAAATTTCTGAAGTGTTGAAAAAGTGTAAGTCACAACTCTACTGTTTTACTGATGGTCTAAATTGGTGTCTACAGATTGTGGCCATTAATAACAAAACCAATTTGACCACCTGAAGTAATATTACAGCAAAATCTTGGTCTAGGAAACTTACTTTAGAATTGATTTATTTTTCAGTTGATATTCTGGTTATGCAAAACTCATAATCCTAGTAAGAATCAACTAGATTTAAAGAAATTACCCTAATTAAAATAAATCCTCTTAATGCATGCATCTATAACCTGTACTAGGAGAATTCCTATACTACTAATTTATTGGATGTTTGGCCATTGTTAAAGTGGTACAAAAATAGAATAATTATACTTTGGTTTAGGTTGATCCAAATGTAGGATTCCCAGTTCTGGGTGACAGCTTGTTCCATTTCCTCTACTCCATTTGCCAGGATGTGTTAGTTAATTACAAACTTTGAACGATGTTGACATTTGGAACACAGTTATCAGAACAAAGGGCTAACATGGTTTATTTGTTTAATTCATAAGGGATTTCAAACAATTCGCTCTCTGTCCTTGCAAAGCACCGTTCTTCCTCCTTTTTCCAAAGTTCTTGATCCCATCCTTCTCAAAATCCTGGTCCCATCCTTCTCAAAATTACCAACCTGAATCCTTTCAAACAGATTTCTGCCACTCCCCCAGTTCTGAATCTGCCCTTCTGAAACCCATGATTTATCCCCCTTTGATTGTAAAACTGGTGCCTTGTCTTCATACTCTATGGACTTTAATAACTCTTGATATCATCAAACACATCATCACCTCCTCCATCTCTCATCTCAGTCGAACAGCCTTCACTTGGTACAATTCTGACAAATTGATTAGTTCAAGGCACTTCTAGAAAATGCTTAACTTCTTCCCCTGCACTACCATCATTGCCTCCAGCCTTGTCTCCCTCTTCTTCCTCAATTACATGTTGCTTCTTCATGACATATTATTCACTGTTAACACTCAGCTGCACTTCTTGGGAATCTCAGATCACCTCCCAGCTGACTCTAAACTTTAAATGCTTATCCAGCATCATGCCTTGAATAGATTGTAACCTCCTCAAAATAAACACAGGAAAGACCTACGTGATTTTTCTTACATTATCTCTCCTATACAACCCCCTCCATGACCACTATGCACTTGTTGATAATACTTCTTCCTTAATAGCATAGGCCGAAATAGACTAATCCAAATCTTGGTGTTGTATTTGATGTTATTTTAACCTTATATCCTCTCTATCATGAAGATTGCCTCTTCTCACTCCAAAAAATTGCCAATTCCTATATCTATTTAATCCACGTTCTTCCCAACTGCCACTCCATTGGAGAACATGCCTTCAATCTCCTAAAATGCATGCTGTAAAATTTCCTCCTTAAACTCATCTGTTCCTCTATCATCCTGCATTCCTTCCAAGCCACCTCACTGAAGAAGTTTTCAATTACTCCATCCATTCTTCTAGTTTACATCTATTTTTCTACTCACACCTCAGTGAAAGCCTTGGACTGATTTTCAGTGTTAAAGGTATCACATAACTGCAAGTTTCTGATTTGGAAATAATCACACATGGCCCTATAGTGTAGTTGCAGAGGAAAGACAAATGATTTAACATACTGGAATATTCAACTTCCAAAAATATTCTAATATTTTTCCAACTACTACTGGGGTATCCAGGGCCTGGGATTAACCGTCGTAGTTTATTTGTTTTGTTTTCATATGATATTTGCCTTTCTTTGAACTGAATAAACCGTGAAGTATTGCTTACAATTCTGGCTCATTAAATTCAAAGTCTGTAGTTTTGTTTTAGTCACTGGCAGATCTTTATCACAGAATGTGAGATATTTACAAGGAGAAGTAATGGTATCCTAACCCGTGGGAAAATGCAACTTTACAGGTGGGAGTTATTCAGAACTAAATAACGGATGCATAATTTAACAGTGTTGATAATGGAATATTTTTTGTTAGTAACTTATTGAAATGTTATTTAAAAATTAGTTGATGTTCTTTTGAACATCCGGCAGTTTTAAACAGTAGATGAAAGTGGAATGGCATGACAGCAGTCAATTTATCATGTTAAGTTAAGCAGTTCCAAAATATCCTTGCCTCTTTTTGCAAGTAAATATTACTCTAAAAAAAATTCTGTGTAGAGTCAAATTATTAGCCAGACTCCATGACAACAATTTGAAAAAAAATCATTAATTTTCATCATTGTGCTAAATCCATATTGTTAGAGACTGACTGGAGTCCCATTAAGGCGGACATTGTCTGAAAGTACATGATTGGTACACTGCCCAGATCTTTATCACAGACCTCCAGAAAAAATGTTGGTTCTCACACAGAGCAGCAGAATGAATGATCATCCTTTGACCCAGAGCAAATGAAACTTCATGGCTCCATCACCTGCCAGGAAATGTTGTGAAGAATGTGATCCATTTTTCCTGCTGTCTTGCAGTATAGCACCAGCTTTATTTGAACCAGTGACATGGGTTCAACCTGGTTGAAGTTTTCCCTCATATTCTGTTGCTAACAAATCCAGGGATGTGAATATTTTGGGATTACTGAAGGCAGAGAAGGATATTTTATTTACTGTTTATTTGATTTCATATAGTCCTTTCAATTATTACCAGAAATTTAATTAAGCCTTATCGAACACTGCTAAATAGATTGGATTAAAAACATACAATTTGCTTGGTAAGGAGATTGGTAAGCAATTTGGCGGTGCTTGAGTCTCTGTTCACTGCCATTTCCTCAGGATTTACTGGAAATGCATTTTGTATGCTGATGGCTACAATCAGTGTTTCAGTATGTTAAACGATATAACAGGAGACCTTGAATTAATTGTTATATTCAACCATGCCTCATGTTCTAATCAGTTTTCTATTCCCTTGTTCCAAATTAAAAATTGTTGCAATATTTGTGATAGTTACATTATTATCTGATGGTTAGAAAAATAAAAAGGGGTAGGAAATAAAGGATATGTGTATGCATGTACAAATGCCCTTGTTTACATGTTGTCTATTCTTTTTCCTATTCCTTTTTACTTTATAGTGATCCATTATCTTCATGTTTCCACATGCCTGCTTTGATAAAGCAGGCATGCAGAGACAGGGAGGTAACTATTTTGGCTGTTGTGCTCCTGGCAAGGAGTGTTTTGTGCCAAGAGCATTAAAAGTAAAAATAGATCCCATAGGAACAAGAATAAATCAGCTAATTATTAAACATTCCACATTTTATTAGTTATAACAGCTATTCCCTTTAATCCTGATTTACTGCTCTCCATGGCTGTTTGGCCGTTACTATTTTCAGCTCTGGACCACACATCAGTGCCTTCACCAAGACCACCTATTTCTATTTTTCTACCATCATTCTCGCTTCAGTTCACCTGCTGCTGTAAAGCTCACATATATGCCTTTGTTTTCTCTGGATTTTCCCAGTACACTCTGAACCAGAATCCCTCATTTATAATAAATATGAGTTCCACCAAACTCTGCTGCTGATGTCTTCACCCACATCTGCCCACCAGCCCTGTCCTTGCTGACTGGTATTGGGTACTAGCCAAGCAATGTTTCTAAGTTCAAAACTCACAACCTTGTTTTAACACCCTCCAGAGTTGCACCCCATTTTGTAAACTGGTTCTATAATTCACTGAGTTATCTGTGCACACTAATTCTGGCCTCTTAATCACCTTCAAATATAAATGCTCCTCATTTGAGCGCCATGGCTTCAGCTGCCTAGGACTTGTAGAATTTCCACCCTAAACTTCTTAGCTTCTCTACCTCTCTACTTTTAAACCTGTCTCCTTGAACAACCTTTGGTAATCTTCCCTGAAATCACTCTATATGTATGTTGCCATCAATTTTTGTTTGCTAACTTTGTGCTACATAAGTGAAAGTCGTGATTGTTGTTTTGTAGGTACAGAAAAGAAGAAAGGCAACTGACAGTTGCTCAAGGGGGCCACATTTATGATTTGCATCTAATTCTTTCTGCATCCTATGTTCTGATTGGCTGTATTTTGTGTGCTACAGTGTACTTCTCATTTCTCATTATCATATTGAGACTAGGAAAATATTTAACTATCCAGCACAATTGTCAGGGATTGTCTTTAGAGCTCATTATGAATATGTCTTGTGGCAGTCTACAGCTATCTGAGCATTTTTTACAGAACAGTACCAGGACAAGGAAGAGAAAGAGCTAGCACATATGCAGAATTTGGGACCTTTTGATGTTCCAAAGCAATTCATAGGCAATGAAGCACATTGAAAATGAAGTGACTGCAAAGTAACACAATAATCAATGAGGTAAATATCTCATTAATCTCTTTTACTTGTGTTTGGGGCAGAATAAATATCGGTAACTACACCAAGAGAACATTTTTCCCCCAAAAAGACCCAAAGAGTTTTTATTATCTGCAGGGATAAGAGGACTTGTTTTAACATCTCATCCAAAGACTGTATCTCCCATTATATAATTCATTGAAAAATAGGCAGGAAAGAAATCTATTTATTTGCATAAATTCTCGGTATCAGTAAAAAAAACTAAAACAAAACAGTTGCAGGATTTTGTTTGTTCCCACGTTTTTTGCTTTTGCTTTCAACATTGTTTTCAGTTGCTTTTTCAACTTTCAACTACAATTGCTTCCAACAGTGTAAACTTAGTTTATTTAACTTAAAATAGTGGCAGAGATTGTGTTGTATAGATCTTTTCCTACTTGTTGAAGTTTAGTATTATGAAAAGGATATGTGGTAGACTGCATTTGTTCCAACTCAGATCTAGTCAAAAAATTGTATTTTCAAATTGCACTACATGTAGTAGTTTCAGAACTTCACACAATTGGTTGGCTGATGATGCACCACATTAATTCATTGGGCTGGATTGCCCTGGACTCAGCTCACTACCTGCTTGTACTTACATCTGTAGGATGGGGAGGACTGAACAAGCTGACCCTCTACATCTGATGGGTCTAATGAGGTGTATGACCTCTGAGCAGTGAGGTGGCCTCAGGCAGTTCACCCTGATGCCATGCCCCTGAAACAGTCTGATAGTTTTGTCAGCTTGCCAGCTGCTGGATGAATCTCAGAAGTTTCTAAATGTCTTTGAAAGTCATACACACGTAAAAATAAATTCAAATGAAGTTATATAATTAAAACATTAAAATAAAGTAAAATAATACACTTATCAGCACTTACCTTTTCCCTAATTTTGGCAGTTCTGTCCAAATGAATGGAATCCTCTTTCATACCCCACCCATTCCTGGAATAAGTCAGAAGACTGAGTGTCAAATGCATTTAAATCTTCTCATTGGTACGTCACTAATCTGATCCTGGGCTTAAAGTCCAACAGCAGAGTGAACAGTCAGATGCACTGAACACTAAACAGTTGATAGCTGGTAATTCCAAAAGTAATGTGAGGCTATTGGTCAAGCAACCCATTAGTTACAATGGTCTCCTTAGTAGGGTAATAAAATTCACATTGGCTACACAGTGCCCTCAATTACCGTCAAATGCTCTCCTCATATCTAAACTAGCAGCTTTTTGTTCCATTGCTTGCAAGTTTAATGTTAAGTGAAATCCCATCTCCTTTTCAATTATAGAAATGTTTGTTGTAATTCTAATGTATCTGCGTGAAATGTGTTGTCTATTTAGCCTTGATAACTGAATGCTTGTGTCATTATATTGAATCATTTTGTCACTGCTTAAAAAACCTCTCTCTGTAATATTGCTCTTTTATTTGGCTGGTGAGCCATTGAAGTGATATGGACAAATACTAATATAATAAAATCTAACCACCGTAGTGGTTGAATTTACTTGTTATAAGGCACATTGTAAATCATTTATGGATTTTTAATTATTAATTTGAACCATTTTACTCCTGATTATATTAACTTCTGGCTCAAAATTAAGTTTATTATTCATATTTGATGAATTAATCCTTCAACATCTATTAAAACTGTATGAGATAAATTTCCTCTTCAATAAATGTAATTAAGGACCCGCAAACAAAAATTTACTTTGTATTACTTGCAAGACTTTGTTTTCCATAATTTTTTAGCAGATCATTAATTACTGAGTAAAAAAGGATTTGTCCCATTTTACAATAAAGGGGGATGCCAGTTTAGGGGATAGAAATTGGCTCATTTACCAACTTGTGTTAAATATGCATTTCCTACTCTACTTCTGAAATTTGGTTCCCTTGATTTCAATGAAACCAAATTTCAGAAATAGCGTACAACCCATATATGTTAAAACATTGTGCATTTAGTGCACGTAGTCACAAGACAAATTACAACCTGATTACG
The DNA here is from genome assembly GCF_009764475.1 of Pristis pectinata. Classification (NCBI taxonomy): domain Eukaryota; kingdom Metazoa; phylum Chordata; class Chondrichthyes; order Rhinopristiformes; family Pristidae; genus Pristis; species Pristis pectinata. The sequence continues at coordinate 26,091,886 of NC_067415.1, forward strand.
TAAAACCATAAGACATAGGACCAGAATTAAGCTATTCATCTGATCGAGTCTGCTCCGCCATTCAATAATGACTGATTTTTTCATCCCCAATTTCCTGCCTTCTCCCTGTAACCCATAACCCCTTCACCTATAAATTTCTGACTTAAATACACCCAATGACTTGGTCTCCACAGCCCACTGTGCAAATAAATTTCACAGATTCACCACCCTTTGGCTGAAGAAATTCCTTTTCATCTCAGTTTTAAAGGGACGTCCCTTTATTCTAAGGCTGTTCCCTCGTCCTGGACTCTTGTACTGATGGAAACATCCTCTCCACATCCACTCCATCCAGGCCTTTCAGTATCTGGTAGGTTTCAATGAGATCCCCCCTCATCCTTCTCACTCCATTGAGTACAGGCCCAGAGACATCGAACACTCCTCATATATTAAGCCTTTCATTCCTACGGTCATTCTTGTGAACCTCCTCTGGACCCTCACCAAGGCCAGCACATCCTTCCTTAGATACAGGGCCCAAAATTGTTCACAATATTCCAAATGCAGTCTGACAAATGCCTTAAAGCCTCAACAGTACATCCTTGCTTTTATATTCTAGTCCTCTCAAAATGTAAAATGTAATATGTAAAGCAATTTTCTAATCAAATTTAAATGACTGAAGGTATTTGACATTGAAGCACAATATGAATATTGAATGATGTGCTCTGTTGTGGAAAAATATCATCTGTATGCATTGTACTGAAACTAATTAATTGCATTGGCTTCACCACAGCACACAAAGCCATTGTTTGCAATTTTAAAATTAGTTATACTTACATACAGAGAACATATTGAGGCTAATCTTTTTTGTTCAATCGTATAGTCTATCCTTTCAGTTTCACAATTTTCACCACAGCTGCCAACTAATTTCCCTCCACCGCTGCAACTCTTCTAGTTTAGCCCACGAAGCATCCAAAGTGGATGAAAATAACCAAGTTCCTGCTGGACCTCACCTTTAAATGGGGTAGTGCAAACGTGGAACAGACTCCTTGCAGAAACCTAGAAAGCTTGGAGAATTAAACAGAAGTAACAAATGATTGTAGAGATGAGAGCTTGGTATTATGAAAGGAGTTTATTCAGCTGAAAAGCAGAGTTGATTAGAAGGTGGGCACTGATGGGCAATACCAGATCTCCACCAAGCCAACATACCTGTTCCAGTCAAGCAAAACTTTTGGTGTCTGGAAGATGCTCCTGAAACTGAAGGCAACAACTTTTAAATATTGCCGTGTGGACTATGACATCTTCTGTGGTATTCCTTAGATATGTGCATGAAGTATATATGGTAGTTGGTTTATGGCAAAGCAGATAATAAAATTGAAGTAGCTTTGGATCCTAATGTGCTCATAAGTTTATGCCCTCCAGTTCTTGACCTCCACCCAGTCAATTTCATCTAATTACAATAGTTCTCTAACCCTGGCATCATCCTCATGGATGAGCCCCCTTTAATGCTGTTACAGTCTTCCTTTAGTGTGCTGACTAGAGTTCTATAGCTGTGGCCCAACTAGTGCTTTATAAAGTTCGAGCATAATCTCCCTGCTTTCATTCTTGGTCTTATCTGATGAAGGCAAGTATCCCTTATGCCTTTTCAACCATCTTATCTACCTGTCCTGTCACATTCAGGCACTCCCAAGATCCCACTGTTATACTTCTCAGTGATACCAGTTCTTGTGGCTTGCCCAAATCATTAACTTGCCCTTCTCCAGACTGAATTCTGTTTGCTACGTTTATACCTATCAATCCAGTCCTACAACCTAGAACTTCTTTCATCACTCTCAATCACATGGCCTATTTTTGTATCGCCATCAAATTTAAAGGCCTGTACATTTAGGTCCAAGTCATTAATCATTATTGTGAAAAGAAGGGAATGTAATATTTTGCCACATGGATCTCCACTATAGAAGGCTCCCCAGTCACTAATTCTATTGATCACAACAGTATTTTCTCCTGTTGAATCCATTTTTAATCCAATATGCTGCTTTAACTTCCCTGACCAAAATTCCTTTTATTCTGTATCAAATCCTCAGTGACACCCCTCAAAAAATTAAATTAAATTAGTCCCGTGGAGCTTGACAGAGCATGCATAGATGACATTTCTTCAGGGTGGGTCACAGAACCGGGGGTCACAGTCTCAAAATAAGAGGTTGGCCGTTCAGATTAGAGGTGAGAAGAAATTTCTTTGCCCAGAGAGTGGTGAATCTTTAGAATTCACTACCAGAGAGGGTTGTGGAGGCTCAGTCATTGAGTATATTCAACCTAGAACTTGCTATATATTAAGGCAATCAAGGGATATGGGGTTAGTGGACAAAAGTGCCCTTGTGGTAAAAGATCAGCCATGATCTCATGATCTTGTATGGCTGAGTATCACAAAGGACCAAATAGCCTATCCTGCTGCTCCTTATGTTTACATGATCTTACCTTAAATGACAATACTTGATTTATCTGCCTTTCTAAATGCAGATTTTTATCTTCCATCACAAGTTTTGGCAATAATTTGTCTACTGCTGATATAAAATGATGTCCTGTAGTTACTTGGTCAATACCCTTCTGCTTCTTTCAGTAACAATATCAGATTATCTATCTTCCAGTTCTCTGGCACCAACCCTGTAGCCAAAGAAAATTGAAAATGATAGTCAGAACCTGACCTATTTCCTCCCTTGCTTTTTTTGAAGAGCTTAGGATATCTTTTGTTTGGGCTTGGTGACCTATCCACTTTAATATATGCTAGAACCCCTCTTTCTCCCTTTTCAACATCTCCAATACGTAACATTTTTCTTTCTTGATGTTAGTTTGAATCAACTCTCTTCCATGGAAGCAGATGCAAAGAATTCATTCAGAACTATGCACATCTTCTACCTCCATAATCCACAATATTTTATTCCCTGCTGGGACCATACTCAAGCCAAGGCATTGCAATACAGCCACAACAGCTACCCAACAAAGTAAAAAATGGTGTGTTCACAAAAAAATCAATTCAGACAAATTACAAACTCCTCATCCTGCTCTTAATCATCAACTAAGCGAGGAAAGGTGTTGTTGACAATGCTATCAAGCAGTACTTACTCACCAAGAACCTGCTCAACAATGCTCATTTGAGGTTCTTCCAAGTCTCTTTGACTCCAGGCAACATTACAGTCTGAGGGCCAATAAAGAAAAAAAAGTAGAGAACTACAGAATGGATTGAGAGTGAGTGCCCTTGACATCAAGGTTGTATTTGACCATGTATGGTGTCAAATAGCCTTGGTAAAACTGAAGTTAAGGGGCAATCAGGTGGAATCCTTCCCTCAGCCTGATCAAGTGATTAATGCTGAACAATTTCCTGTTCCTCCTATAGATTAACTCCACTCCGGAGGAAGGCTTGTTGGTGGAAAGGTATATTATTGAATATTGAAAAGATAGAGTTGGTGTGATGATATAGCCTTACTTGACCCCAGTCTGCGCAGAGACTGGTTCTGTGGTGGGTCTGTTGATGAGGATCAGGGCTTGTAAGTCATCATGGAACAGTGAGAGGAAGGTAAGGAATTTTTGTGAACTGGCATACTTGAGAAGGATGGATTGCTTCAATCATCCATTTACACTAATCCTACATTAACCCCATTTTTTAATTCGGCCCACATTCTCATTGATTCTCCCCAGATTGTACCACTCACCTACACAGAAGGGGCAATGTACGTGGCCAATTAACCTACCAACTTGCACATGTCTGGGGGTGTGGGAGGAATCCAGAGCACCGAAGGGAAACCCATGTGATCACAGGGAGAGGTGCAAACTCAACACACACAACACAGAAGGTCAGGATTGAACCTGGGTGTCTGGAGCTGTGAGGCAGCAGCTTTACTAGCTGTGCCACTGTGCTGCAGAGTGGGGAATATAAGTGGGCTGCCAGCAGGTACATCGGTCCCTCCTGATGCTCTTTAAGAATGTAAAGGATGCGTGCATGTGTGTGCACATTTATAAAGTGGTCAAATGCAAATTCCATCATTAGCAAACCAGATATGCCATATGAATCAAAGTGTGTTTTTGTTTGCCAAATAACTAAATAAACAATAGGGAGACCCAGGGATCAAACAGAGAATACTGGCTTGCTGGTACCATCTGTTGCTCTTTTCATCTACAGCAGACAGTTTGAATGTACACATCATTCTCACACTGAGATTCTGGTTATCAACTAAGAAAAATTACTTAATGTAAACAGTATTAACCTGTGTACTTAAAGCAAATTACAATTTTCCCTTCACAATGAAACTAGCAAATACTCCTCTTGCACTCTCTTTGAACATAATTGTGTGCCTTAAAAATAGTCATGGATTTCACAAGTGCTACAGCAGAATTCACCCCTCAGATTCATGAGATCCTTGTCACAATCATTGTAACTGGCTGAAAATTATTTTCGACCAAAACCATAATGAAACATAATACAAATTATCTTCCATTGTAAGATTGTGTGAAATTGACAATCAAAAAGTGGCACTTTTTCAAAGGTACTTCAATAAGTTAGGATGGAGAACATTAGAATATATACCACACTTTCCAAAAATTCAATGATTAAAATATTGACAAACTAAAAAAATTAGGTCAGTTTCTTCCCCTAATACACCTTTCCCTCCCTGCCCCATGATTACCGCTATTCAAGTGTAGTAGTATACGCAAATTTTTTAAGTAGTTGTGTTGTTAGCTTTATGTTCCAAGCCTTATACTTAACATCAATAACATACTTGTACATGTAAATTTTTTGTTTAAATGTCTGATGATATCAGCCTTGATGTTCTCCAAATCCTTTTATATATGAAAAGCAATTTAACACTGTGTGTCAAACATTCGATTATAATTTAAAGATATTGACAGTTAAAGAATCAGATAAGGGCTTGAAAGCCGAGAATATATGTTTTTTCTCCAGTTCCTAAGCAACCCAATAAGACTGCACTATACTTGCACATTAAATAGTTTCTTTGGAGAGTATCAAACACAGCAGAGATAAGACACAAGACCAACAGGTCATAGGCCATGGAATACAAAGGTATAATAAATGTCTGTTCCCACTGATGTTGACTGAACTGTGCAATCCATTTGACTAATCAGTCAATAGTAATTGTACATCCATTCAAAAGGGGAACCTCCTTAGCTTTTCTCCGTATACAGTGTGTTGTAGCTCCTTCAAATACTCTCATGACATTGACTACTTGTAAAATACACTTGCAAAATATAGTTTTGTCAAGATGTGTAGTTGTGAAATGTTTAAGGATTAAAAATTGATTAAAGGAATCATCAACTACTTGCTGGATAGTAAAAGAAATAGAAAATGTTTAGCAGGTAACATAATATGGAAAGAGAAACATAATTACCCTCTCAGATTGATGATCTTTCATTAGAGCTGGAAAAGCTAGAGGTAACTATATTAAATAGCGAGAAACAGAGAGAGCAGACGAGATGCAGGAGTACCAGGAGCAGGAGCAGGAGATCTTTCTGACCACTCTTTTTACAGGGCGCTGCTGAGACTGCACCCAAAATATTGCTTGCAACTTTGTATTTTGTTTTAGGAAGGATGTGCTTGCACTGGAGGCAGTACAGAGGAGATTCTTGAGTTAATTTGGGATGAAGGGGTCAATGAATGAAGAAAAGTTGACCAGGTTGGGGCTATTCTTATTGGAGTAAAGAAGAATTAGGCATATCAGATTCTGAGGGGATGTTTTCCCCAGTGACTGTATGTAGAACCATTGGACGTGGTTTCAGAATAAGGTGACACCCATTGCAGGTGGAGATGAGGAGGAATTTCTTCTCACGGAGAATGGTGAATTTCTGGAATTCTCTACCATAGAAAGATGTGGAGGTGAAGCCATTAAATTTACTCAAGGGTGATGTTGACAGATATCTGAACTGTAGCAGGGACAGGGGAGATGGGGAGAGAGTATGAAAGTGTTATCAATGCCAACAGTGGATAACTGAATCTCGTAGGAGGCTTAAGGGCTGATTGTGGCCCATTCCCGCTCTTGTTTCTTACTTCTTGAACAGTTAATTTAACCATGGTAACCGTGATACTATTAACCACAACCCTAATTCCCCATTCAGCTACAATATTTTCTGTGGCACTGGTCATCTAAGAGCCTGTGTGACCACAGTATTGAAGAGGCCTTCATAACTAAATGTTTTAAACCAAATTTAGAAATAAAATCATGAAACATTGCAAATATACCTAAGTTAATCCTGCTTGTACATTCTCAGTGGCTCCCTTTCACATCTACTTATCCGTCCGAGTGCTTGAATGTATTACTATGCCAATGGTTTCAGAATAGCTGATGAAAGACCATGTTTTATTAATGGAGGGGATTGCAAAGGAACTTGGACAACAACCTTGAGCTACTCTTGGTCAGGAAGGCTGCACCCTTGGGCGTCTGAGGCTGGCTGACAAACATCAAGGCCAAGGCCAAGTGGCAGAGGTGCAAAAACAAATACTGATATGTTCTCCGCAGAGCTGTAGCCATTCCTCAGGCTCGAACTTCAGTGTCCTAACCTGTGGATGACAGATTCCTGAACTATTGTGACACCCTGCAAGCCACTTAGGACACTGTCATAATGACAGTAGTCTGTCTGAGAGACAGCAAGATGACCTTGTATGATATCATTCTGACTTCCACTGTCGTACTGAATTGGCTGTTTCCTGTGCTGCAATATCAGCCATCAGATTCTGCAGCACGGTTAGATCAATGTGTGTGCAATCTGAATTGCCACTATCTCTACCGTAAAGAGGACATGCTCCGAGATCACTGATTCTTTGTTGGGGGTCAAGTCAAGTCAAATCGAGTCAAGTCAACTTTATTGTCATATGCACAAATACAGTGAGGTGCAGGTACAATGAAAAACTTGCTTGCATCAGCAATGCAGGCATGCAGATTCAGACAACACATAGAACATAAATATACGTAGATTATACCAGACAATAAAGAAAGATAAAGACTGTGCAAAACAAGACATTAGTGCAAAAAAACACAAGCAGAGACAAATTGGTGCTGGACTCTTCCGTGCTCACTAACATCGAACACTGGCTCTCGGGTGGGCCTCCCAATGGAACAAGCAGTGTGGTACAGGTTTCAAATGCAAATTCATACCCCAAATTATTTGCTTATTGTCAACATTGTGCCATCAATTATTGCAACCAATAAAGAGAAATGGAAATTTGATTGTGATGGCCTTAATTTTCGTACCATGTACTCACTTAGATGATCAATGACACAAAATATTTATTCATTTTCTTTGAAATTTATTTGAAATACTTTCAGGAGTGTGTTAAACATGATAATATATTTTTTAAACTGCATGTGACCTGAAACATTAACTCTGTTTCTCTTTGCATGGATGGTACCTGATTTATTGTTTTCATCCTTTACTGTTTTTATTTCAGGTTACCAGTATCTACAGGTTTCAATTTTTAAATTATTAAACATTTTGGCAAATTGTGAAATTTCTTTGGCACTGTTTTGTTTCCATCATTCACCAATTGTCTATTTCATAGAACTTTATCATAGAAACTTATGGCAGAGAAGAAAGCCACTTCACCCATTGCGTCCATGCCGAGTCCACTTGCCATTTTACATTTGGCTGGGTCACTTCTGTCTGCTTACTTTTTCTTGTGACCTGGCAACAAACCCTTAAAAATTATAGGTAATACATTTGGATTAGGATGACAGTGCAACAATCATACAATCAACAAATTGTACAGCACAGAAACGGGCCCTTACAGTCCACCTCATCCAGGCTATCCGAGATGCCTATCAGTGCTAATCCCATTTGACTGCATTAGGTCCATATCTCTCTGCACCTTTTATATCCAAGTACCTGTCTTTGCCTTTTAAACATTGTAATTGTATCTGACTCAACCTCCTCCTGTGGCAGCTCGTTCCAGAGAACCTCCACCCTCTGTGTGAAAAATTTACCCTTCAGTCAGATCTCCTTTAAATTTCTCCCCTCTCACCTTAAAATTGTGCCCTCTAGTCCCAGCACCAATCCTTGTGGTACAGCACTTGTTACAGACATCCACCACTTCCCTCTGACTCCTATCACCAAACCAATTTTGGACCCAGTTTACCAATGTGCCTCGGTCTCTTGTGCCTTAACTTTATGGACCAACCTACCATGCAGGACCTTGTTAAAAGCCTTACTAAAGTCCATTTAAACCATGCCTATTACTCTGCTTTCATCAATTTTTTTAGTTACTTCTTCACAAAAACCCAATCAGATTTGTAAGATATGATCTCCCCTGCACCAAACTACGTTGACTCCTTCCAATCAGTCCCTGCCTTTATGAGTGAACATAAATCCCATCCCTCAGAATCTTCTCCAACAACTTCCCTACCACTGATGTAATGTTCACCAGCCTGTAGTTTCCAGGCTTATTCCTATCGCCTTTTCTGAGCAGGAGGGCAATGTAAGTTATCCTCCATTCTTCTGGTATCTCATCCATAATTAACGTAAATGCAAAAATCTCTGTCAAAGCCACAGCAATCTATCCTTTGCTTCCTTTATAATCCTGGGATAGATCTCATTAGGCCCCGGTGATATATCCACCGTAACATGCGCCAACATTTCTAACACCTCCTCCTTCCTTATACAGACATGCTCCAGAATATTAACATACACCTCCTTTAACACCTCAGCCTCCATATCCTTATCCCTGATGAATACCGATGAGAAATACTGATCTAGGACCTCACTCATATCCCCTGACTCTACACACGGATCACTTATTTGGTCCCTCAGGGGACCTACTCTTTCCTTCATTACCCTCTTGCTTTTAATATACTTATAAAACATTTTAGGATTCTCCTTAATCTTACTTGCCAAGGTCATTTCATGGTCCCTTTTTTTGCCCCCCCTAATTTATTTCTTAAGTTTTTCTCTCCCATGTCACCTATAACCTCAAAGGACTTGTCCAATATCAATTTCCTATACCTGACCTATGCTTCCCTCTTTTCCCTGTTCAAACCTTCAATGTCATTTGTTAACCAAGGTTCCCTAAACTTACCGTCATTGCTTCTTACCCTTAAAGGGCACACTGACTCTAAACTCCTACTATCTCACTTTTAAACACCACCTACTTATCGGACATTGTTTTCCCCTCTAGCAGCTGTTGCAATTCTACTTCTGCCAGGCCCTGTCTTAGACTATTGACATTCACCTCTTCCATCACGTAGAAGATACAGGAGCCTGAGGGCATGTACCATCAGGCTTAAGGACAGCTTCTACCCCCCTGTGATAAGACTATTGAACAGTTCCCTTATACGATGGGATGGACTATGACCTCACGATCTACCTTGTTGTGACCTTGCACCTTATTGCACTGCACTTTCTCTGTAGCTGTGACACTTTACTCTGTACTGTTATTGTTTTTACCTGTACTACATCAATGCACTCTGTACCAACTCAATGTAACTGCACTGTGTAATGAATTGACCTGTACAATTGGTACGCAAGACAAGTTTTTCACTGTACAAGTGACAATAATAAACCAATACTGTCACAAACCAGCAACAAAAGAAACACACTGAGCATGATTCAGTGTTAAAAACTATTTTATTAATCACTACTTATGATAATACGTAAAATAAAAGTAAAAATGTTAGTATGTTAGAATTCAAAAATGTTAAACCTCGAACGTTAACCCCAAAACTAGACTCTTCGTGTGTGTGTGTGACAAAGTCCAAAACTCCCAGTTCCTGAATGGTTCTTAAAGTTCAGTTCCGCAAGCCATAAGGTGAAACATGAGCAAGGGCTTCTTCAACAACCACCGTTGTCTGAAGATAAGATGTAGATGTAGAAAAACATAGAGAGAGTACATACGAAATCCAAATGTTCCACGATGGAACCCAAACGACACTTCAGTGTTTACTCGGTAGTGACTTCCTCACCCCGAAAAGCATCCGAACCGTGGTCGTCCACATACAAATACCTGTTTCCTTCTACAGGTCAGCAACAAAGTGAACTCCACCGGATTACTTCCAACTTCCATACATGAATTTCAGTGGCAAACACAGTTATTGTTTCTCATCCATCGATAGAGAAAACAAGCAGGCTGGTGTCTCTCTCCCTTCTCTCTCTCTCTTCTTCTTCTTCTTCAACAACGTCATTACGTCCTTTATCTTCTATTGACGTAAGCACGCCCCACACACACATACACACACACTCTCTATCTTAAAGGGACTTTCACTGAGTCCGTAACACCTCCCACCTAAAAAAAAAATTTTTCCAAGAAAATTTTAACCGCGCATACAGTTAGTAATGTTAATAATTATCATGCTACACAACTACAGACTATCAGATTAGTACAGATACATGTTTCCCATTTAACATCGAGAAAGACAATCAGCAATCACATTATCTTTGCCTTTAATGTGAGTTATCATGAGATCAAACTCTTGCAAAATTAAACTCCAGTTTAACAGCCTTCTGTTCTTGTTTTTGACTCGGCTCAGAAACACCAATGGGTTATGATCTGTATACACAGTCAATGGTTTCTGAGCGGTGCAAACATATACACTGAAATGTTGCAAGGCTAAAACAAGCGACAGTAATTCTTTCTCTATGGTGGAATAATTCTTTTGATGCTCATTAAATTTCTTTGAAAAGTAAGCTACAGGATGGTCAATATCATCAAGGTCACCCTTCTGCAACAACACAGCTCCTGCAGCTTCATCACTGGCATCTACTGCTAATGAAAATGGCTTTTCAAAGTCAGGTGTTCTGAGCACAGGATGGTAGCATAAAATGGCTTTCAGCTTCTCAAATGCTTCTTGACAAGAATCTGTCCAAACAAACTTTACTCCCTTCTTCAGAAGATTAGTTAGGGGAAGAGCAATATCAGCAAAATTTTTACAAAATTTTCGATAATATCCAACCATTCCCAAAAATCTTCTAACAGTCCTCGTACCTGTGGGAATAGGGAACTCAGATATTGCTTGAACTTTTGCCTGAACAGGAGCTTGCTTGCCTTGACCTACAACATAACCAAGATACGTCACAGTGGCATGGCCAAATTCACTTTTAGCCAAGTTAACTGTAAGGTTAGCCTTGGAAAGTCTTTCAAACAACCTTTCTAACGCAGAGATGTGATCTTCCCAAGTATCATTCCCAGTCACTAAGTCGTCAATGTAGGCATCTGTATGTTTTAACCCATGAATCACTGAATTAATCATTCTTTGAAATGTTGCCGGAGCATTTTTCATTCCAAATGGCAAAACATTGTATTCATACAATCCAGAAGGGGTTACAAAGGCTGAAATCTCCCTTCCTCTATCTGTTAATGGAACACACCAGTACCCTTTTAATAGGTCAATCTTTGTAAGAAATTTTGCCTTTCCCACTCTGTCTATGCAATCATCCACTCTAGGAATAGGGTAAGCATCTGACTTTGTTACAGCATTCACTTTCCTGTAATCTGTGCAAAATCTAACAGTTCCATCAGGTTTAGGTACAATAACACAGGGCGAACTCCAATTTGAAGTAGAATGTCTAATAATATCATTTTCCAACATGTATTTTATTTCCTGATCAACAAGTTTACTTTTTTCTACATTCATTCGATATGGGTGTTGTTTGATTGGTTTTGCATCCCCAACATCAACATCATGGGTAATTATCGATGTTCTGTTTGGAACATCTGGGAACAGATTTTTAAATTTTAAAATTAATTCTCTCATCTGTTGTTTTTGTGAAACTTGTAAATGGTCCAACTTCGTTTCAAGGTTCTCCATGATATTTTGGTTTTTCAGTTTCGATGGAACAATATTTGGTCTAAATTGGCCTTCCTCAACATCAACATCAGGCATTCTAGAAACAACCTTTTCACCATCCACCAAGGCCACAACTGAATCCCTCTCATAATAAGGTTTTAGCATGTTTACATGACAGAGTTGTGTTTTCTTGCGTCTATCTGGTGTTTTGATTATATATGTTAGATCAGTCACTCGAGATTCAATAACATAGGGTCCAGAAAAACGAGCTTGCAAGGGATTATTTTGGCTAGGGAAAAATACCAATACCTTTTGCCCCACTGCGAATGTCCTAGGCCGAGCACGTCTATCAAAATATGTCTTCATTCTTATCTGGCTTGTTTTCAGATTCTCTCTCGCTAGCTGGCAGACTCTCTCCAACCGAGTTTTAAATTTTTGGACATAGTCCAACAGACTCAAGTGAACTTCCTCATTAACCCATTGCTCTCTTAACAACTCCAAAGGTCCTCTCACCCTATGTCCAAACACAAGCTCAAACGGACTAAATCCGATTGACTCCTGGATCGATTCTCTAACGGCAAACAAAAGTAAATGGATACCTTCGTCCCAATCCTTGGTGTTTTCAAAGCAATAAGTCTTCAGCATATTTCTGAGAGTAGAATGAAATCTCTCCAGAGCTCCTTGAGATTCTGGGTGATATGCAGATGATACAATCTGCTTTGCTCCCAGCTCATAGACTATTTGTTGAAACATTTTTGACATAAAATTACTACCTTGATCAGATTGGATTTCTTTTGGCAAACTAAACAAGGTAAAAAATTTTACAAGAGCCTTTGACACCGTCTTGGCCTTAATATTTCTAAGGGGTATTGCCTCTGGAAATCTAGAAGTGGCACACATGATGGTTAACAAATACTGATTTCCAGTCTTAGACTTTGGTAAGGGGCCAACACAGTCCACAATCACCTTCGAAAAGGGTTCACCAAAAGCAGGAATTGGTTTCAAAGGAGCCACAGGGGGTTTTTGATTTGGTTTACCTACCATCTGACATGTGTGGCAGGTTCGACAAAACATCACCACATCTTTTCTCAAACCAGGCCAATAGAATTGTTTCAAGATCTTCCCTACAGTTTTATTCACACCAAAATGACCACCCAAAGGCATACTATGGGCCAGGTTTAAAATCTCATCCCTATAAACTTTTGGAACAACAACCTGATGAATAACTTCCCATTCCTCAGTAACAGGAACATGAGGAGGTCTCCATTTCCTCATTAACACTCCATTTTTGACATAGTATCCAGTTGGCACCTTTTCAATCTCCTCACATGAGAGAGCTTTTTCTTTCAATTCTGTCAACTCAGGGTCCTTTGTCTGTTCCACCATAAAATCCTTCCTCGACAAAGACAAATCTTTAAATTCAGGCTCACTATAAGGATGTTGATCCTCCAGTGAAGACAGAAAAGTCTCAGATAAGGCATCAAAATTTTCTTCCTGTTTAGGACTGTCACAAGGAACTACATCAGACTGCACCGGACTGTCTGTCTTGGCTAATTCTTTAGCTCTAGCTCGAGTCACCGCACATGATGGGTAAACATCTGAATCATCCTCAGACTCATCAATCCTTGGTTTGGTTGTTAACCGTACCACAGGATCACTTTCTCCATTTGCAAGGTCATTTCCCAATAACAAAGAAACTCCTTCCACTGGCAAACTAGGTCTTATCCCTATCTCGACTGGTCCTTCTACGAACTTTGACTTTAAAATCACCCTGTGAAAAGGGACAGACATGGTCTCACCTGTAACGCCTCGTACTAGATTTACTTCACCAGTGTCACTTTCTTCACCAAAATTTAAAACACTGTCCAGCAAGAGAGATTGACTAGCCCCAGTATCTCTAAGAATTTTCACTGGCACCTGGGGTGACTCATCATTCAGTGAAACAAAACCCTCTGATACATACGAACGGAATTCTTTTCTCACCTCCTCCAACTTTTCCGCTTTTCCCTCTTGCAAGGACTGATCTTTAACAGCATCTCCTAAACCTTTTTGATTTTTAATTGCCTGAAAGCAAGCATTGGGCCCAGCTTCCTTCTTTTTCTTCAAAAGGGCACAATTAGATATCACGTGGCCAGGTTTCCTACAGTAATAACAAGTACGCTCAACAGGTTTCTCCAGCCCTGGCTTCTTTTCATCCTTTCCTTTTTGATTACCTCCCAATTTACTCTCCGGTTTCCCTGGATTGTCTTTGTAACTCTTTTGAAAGGTTTTAGGTTGTCCCCATTTGGATTTATGGGTTAAAGCATAATCATCTGCCAACCTAGCAGTTTCTTGTAAAGTTTCCACTGCCTTTTCATTTAAATATGTTGTTAATTCAGCTGGAACACATCTTTTAAAGTCTTCCACCAGTATCAATTCTGTCAATTTATCGTAATCCCCATCTACATTTTTAGCCAGGCACCATCGTTCAAAACATATTCTCTTTCCATTGGCAAATTCCATATAAGTCTGATCTGCAGATTTCCTCAAGTCTCTGAATTTTTGTCTATAAGCCTCAGGGACCAATTCATAGGCCTTCAATATAGCTTGTTTTACCTTGGTATAATCAGCTGCATCCTCAACAGACAAAGCAGAATAAGCTTTTTGAGCTTTACCTTTAATCACACTCTGTACCATAAGAGCCCATCCTTTCCTTGGCCAGTTTGAACTCACAGCAACCTTTTCAAAATGTTGGAAATACTGATCAACCTGATCTTCTTCAAACGGAGGGACTAATCGAACCTCCCTGCTGGCTGAAAAACCATCATCAGAATCAGATTCCGAACTCCTACGCTTCATTTGTAACTCATGCTGCCTCTTTTTCTCCTCGTTATCCAGCTCCATCCTCTTCAATTCCATCTGCTTCATTGCTAGATCAGCCTCTATCTTCATCTGAGTTAGCTTTTGTTCAGTCTCTAATTTCTTTTGTTCGGCCTCTAATCTCTTTTCCTCTCGTTCAGCTTCTAATTTATTTTGTTCTCGTTCGGCCTCTAATCTCTTTTGCTCTTGTTCAGCCTCTATCTTTAACTGGGTTTGCTCTCATTCAGCCTCTATCTTTGCCAGCTGCACCTGTGCCTCAGAAATTGCTATTTCACTGCCAGGAAACTGTTTTAACACTTCCTTCTCAAACACCTTCTTTTCCACATAATGGCCAGCTATCAGTCTCTGAATATCTGCCTTTCTCATAGACTGCTTTACTTCTGTAAGGTTTAGCCTTGTAGCAATCTTTATCAGATCATCCTTTTTCGCCACCTCCAATCCCTTTTGGGTTGGTGACTCCAAAAATGCCTTAATATCCATTGCTGCTGGTTTCCACACACACAAGCCAATTAAAAAGAATTTATCAGACCTCCCTCAAAAATCTTTGGATTGAATCTCGAACAAATCTCGTCAATCTGGGGTACAATCCCAGACGACACTCGTTAACCTTGGGAACTATCCCGGACGAGCCCCCAATTTTGTCACAAACCAGCAACAAAAGAAACACACTGAGCATGATTCAGTGTTAAAAACTATTTTATTAATCACTACTTATGATAATACGTAAAATAAAAGTAAAAATGTTAGTATGTTAGAATTCAAAAATGTTAAACCTCGAACGTTAACCCCAAAACTAGACTCTTCGTGTGTGTGTGTGACAAAGTCCAAAACTCCCAGTTCCTGAATGGTTCTTAAAGTTCAGTTCCGCAAGCCATAAGGTGAAACATGAGCAAGGGCTTCTTCAACAACCACCGTTGTCTGAAGATAAGATGTAGATGTAGAAAAACATAGAGAGAGTACATACGAACTCCAAATGTTCCACGATGGAACCCAAACGACACTTCAGTGTTTACTCGGTAGTGACTTCCTCACCCCGAAAAGCATCCGAACCGTGGTCGTCCACACACAAATACCTGTTTCCTTCTACAGGTCAGCAACAAAGTGAACTCCACCGGATTACTTCCAACTTCCATACATGGATTTCAGTGGCAAACACAGTTATTGTTTCTCATCCATCGATAGAGAAAACAAGCAGGCTGGTGTCTCTCTCCCTTCTCTCTCTCTCTTCTTCTTCTTCTTCAACAACGTCATTACGTCCTTTATCTTCTATTGACGTAAGCACGCCCCACACACACATACACACACACTCTCTATCTTAAAGGGACTTTCACTGAGTCCGTAACAATACCAATACCTTCCCAAAGTATGGTATGGTCACTGTTCGCATGAGGTTCCTCCACAGACACTTCAATCACCATTTCATCCTCATTCCTTAAGATAAGGTCAAGTACAGCCCCCTCCCTGGTATGACACTCTAAATATTACAAAGGGTCCTGACCCGAAATGTTGACTACTTGTTTTTCTCCACGGATGCTGCCTGGCCTGCTGAGTTCTTCCAGCATGCTGCTGTTTTTTCATCTAGATTCCAGCACCTGCAGTTTCTCAGGTATTACTTCAGAAAACACTTTTGGATGCATTTTATAATTAAGTCATGTAAATTGATTTGTTAAACTTAACATTTTTAACATAAATTGTTGCACACGTAATTTTCACTTTCCTTTCCTCCATCAGCACAAATTGAAACTGTACTAGTTTGAAGACATCTTTCATCTCATTCTGCTCCAGCACTACATTTGTCTGATAGATGTAACAACCCAAGTAGCCTGCAATTTCTGTGCAAGGCACTGTCACATAAAATAAGGAGGGCTACATTGGATAATGCTGGAAATCAGGTGCAGAGAATTGTGAGGCCCAATTAACCAGTGTAGTCCACAGACAATATTCATGCTGCAAACTCATTAAGAAAATTTTGACACCCAGACAATGAGACGAACACTGTTTCTGACAGGGCCCATTTTATGAATGACTCACTGAGTTAAGGTTGCTTGTGCTGATTAAGGACATGTCTTCATCTTAAAGGGCAGGCAGAAATCATTCCATAGGTCCAGGAGGTCACAGATGATCACAAGTGAGAGTTGATACCCAATTTTCCAAAACAGCCCTGGAGGCATTCATCAAAGAGAATCTATCTTCCAATTTTCATTCAGGTATAGAGTCAAGTTGATTGGAAGTAGGTAGCAATTAAAGTCAAAGTGAGGAGTCAAACCCCGAACACAAAGATGAGGTTCTGCTGGAAGTTGTGACCTTAGACATGGTCAAGCTTATTGTAAACATCATCAAATCCCAACTCACACTAGCTAGCACTGCCTCACACACTGCTCCATGCAATGTATACCCATCACTTGCTAACCAACATCCTCAAGACTCATAACTGTCAATCAATAGACAGGCAGAATTCGAAGGCAGAATTCGAAGGCAGAATTCGAACGCAGAATACAATGGCAGGACCCTTAACAGTGTGGAGGAACAGAGGGATCTTGGGGTCCACGTCCTTAGATCCCTCGAGGTTGCCACGCAGGTCGATAGGGTTGCTAAGCAGGCATATGGAGTGTTGGCCTTCATTAGTCGGGGTACTGAGTTCAAGAGCCACGAGGTGATGTTGCAGCTCTATAAAACTCTGGTCAGACCACACTTGGAGTATTGTGTTCAGTTCTCATCACCTCATTAGAGAAAGGATATGGAAGCTGTAGAGAGGGTGCAGAGGAGACTTACCAGGATGTTGCCTGGATTGGAGAACATGTCTTATGAGGATAAGTTGAGCGAGCTAGGGCTTTTCTCTTTGGAGAGAAGGAGGATGAGAGGTGACTTGATAGAGGTGTACAAGATGATAAGAGGCATAGATCGAGTGGACAGTCAGAGACTTTTTCCCAGTGCGACAATGGCTAACATGAGGGGACATAATTTTAAGGTGATTAGAGGAAGGTATAAGGGGGATGTCAGGGGCAAGTCTTTTTACACGGAGAGTGGTGGGTGCGTGGAATGCACTGCCTGCAGAGGGTGTGGGGTCAGATACATTAGGGACATTTTAGAGACTCTTAGATAGACACATGAATGATAGAGAAATGGAGGGCTATGTGGGAGGGAAGGGTTAGATAGATCTTAGAGCAGGATAAAATGCTGGCACAACATTGTGGGCCAAAGGGCCTGTACTGTGCTGTAATATTCTATGTCTATGTTCTATGTTCTAACTGTCCCATTAGACCCTACATACATCAGCATTCTACATCTCGCACTCTCATTTCACAGGTCTTTTGCATGGTCAGCTTTTCAATCATGGTGGGAGAGTATCCAAATAAATTGTATTCTCAAGAGATAAGGTACTGTATTTTCTCTCTCTCTTGCAGGACAACTAACCTTTTCAACAAAACCATTCAAGAACAAGTGAGGCTCCAACTCTCAGCCACCGCAGAGGAGATACTACTGTCTGTAATGGGAATGGTCATCACAGTGCTGTGGCCAGCAGCAGAGCATGCAGCAGATGATTGAAGGTGACCATATGCTCATACCTGATCTTTCTTGCCATCGGCCATTTTCCTGTCATCCTACAATCTCCTTTAATTTACAAGCACAACTCAGCTGAATCACTCTTCTCTTCATTACTTTGTGCCTTCTTTCAAATAGCCTAGGATTCCTAGTTGGCATTGGTATTGGTATTGGTTTATTATTGTCACTTGTACTGAGGTACAGTGAAAAGCTTGTCTTACAAACCAATTGTACAGGTCAATTCATTACACAGTGCAGTTACATTGAGTTAGTACATGGTGCATTGATGTAGTACAGGTAAAAACAATAACAGTACAGAGTAAAGTATCACAGCTACAGAGAAAGTGCAGTGCAATAAGGTGTGAGGTCATAACAAGGTAGATCGTGAGGTCATAGTCCATCTCATTGTATAAGGGAGCTGTTCAATAGTCTTATCACAGGGGGGTAGAAGCTGTCCTTAAGTCTGGTGGTACGTGCCTTCAGGCTCCTGTATCTTCTGCCCGATGGAAGAGGAGAGAAGAGAGAATGTCCTGGGAGGGTGGGGTCTTTGATTATGCTGACTGCTTCACCAAGACAGTGAGAGGTAAAGACAAAGTCCAAGGAGGGGAGGCTGGTGTCCATAATATGCTGGGCTTCTTGCGGTCCTGGGCAGAGCAGTTGCCGTACCAAGCCGTGATACATCCAGATAGGATGCTTTCTATGGTGCATTGGTAAAAGTTGGTGAGAGTCGAATGGGACAAACCAAATTTCTTTAGCCTCCTGAGGAAGTAGAGGCGCTGGTGAGCTTTCTTGGTCGTGGCATCTACATGATTTGACCAGGACAGGCTGTTGGTGATGTTCACACCCAGGAACTTGAAGCTGTCAACCCTCTCGACCTCAGCACCATTGATGTAGACAGGTGCATGTACACCACCCCCTTTCCTGAAGTCAAGGACCAGCTCTTTTGTTTTGTTGACATTGAGGAAAAGGTTGTTGTCATGACACCATTCCACTAAGCTCTCTATCTCTTTCCTGTACTCCGACTCATCGCTGTTTGAGAGACGGCCTACAACGGTGGTATCATCTGCAAACTTGTAGATGGAGTTAGAGCAGAATCTGGCCACACAGTCGTGAGTGTATAGGGAGTAGAGTAGAGGGCTGAGGACGCAGCCTTGGTGGGGCATAAGGCAGTAGATTCATCATCACGGTCAAGTTTAGCAATGCTAGTCTCAAATCAACATTGCATATCATTGGCCATGGATTGGCACCTTCCAAATGCTGTCCTTCCTCATTGCAATTTTGACTTTTAAGTTCTTTTTGATATAGAGAACAAAGTGACCCTAATCCTTGCAATCATAATCAGATTTTCTGAAGTGTACTTTTCATAGAATACACTTGTTATTGCAAATTAAGTATTAAAGTATCACCATTTTTTTTTTGGAAATTGTCTGTCACCTTTCACATATTGTTGCTTTGAGAATTGATTTTCTAAAATGTCCTTTAATTTCATGTAATTGTATGTTATTATGCAGACGATCTTTTTCCCTCTAGCCTCCTGCATTAGCAAATGCACTAATCATATTTTCCAAAGAGATATCAAGAGACCAATCCACTTTGACTTGAAAATACCTCTCAAAGTTTCTATATTATCCATTAAGCAATTGTATATAACTGGCAGAAGTGGGTAGGCAAATAAGGCTTTCTGTGAACCAAGAGACCTTTGTTGACCTTTCTTGGCACCAGTGTTAGCAAAGCCATATTTGATCGCTTAAAAATGCTGAAAGACGGAGAACAAAATCTGGTTGCTTTTCAGTTTGCTGACAGCCATTGAATGAATAGAAGCAGCCCTGTCTTCAGCTGAAGAAGCAGTGTGAAATCTGTCCCAATTGCTTTCATTGAATAATTAGTACTTTGCCATCTCCATGAATTTAAAAAAAATTCCTTTCTGCTTGGCTCACTGATTAACCTTGCAACCCTTTCCTAAGGGATCCAAAAAAAACAGAGGGTTCCAGGGACACAGATGAGTTATAGTTTGTTAAGTATTCATTCAGATTGAGCCCTCTTCATGTAAAAGGTCTGACAAGAACTCATGTACCATAAATCCAGCTAAGAAGTTCTGACATGGAGTTCGTTCTAATGTTTAGTTCATTCTAATACAGGTTTGACACGCTACCTGTTACTGTGAAATTTGATGTCTGCCTGAAGCTACAAAATGGCAGGGTTTTATATGTTTTTATGGTCCCTATATTAATAGTTTCAATGGGCTTGAAATCAACAAGATGATAAGTGAGCTTGTTTCATTCTTTTTTTTCATTTGTCATTAATGCCATTCTATTATTTGAGTCTATTTTGCTTGTGATGGTACCCTTACATCAGTTGAATAACATATAAAAAGAATTAAATATTATCTGTTTTAGGTGCTGACTGTACTACATTCTTGTCACATTGTACAACAATCAACTTTTAGTTAAAGCTATTGCTTCTGAGTGGCTTTGACAAAATAAAAATATCAGCTAACTTATTGAAGGGTAATTCATAATTGTACAGTAAAATTTTGAAGTATGAATTACTCTCCAAGGCACTTTCTGTTTATTTTGCAAATGTAGGTCTTTTATTAATTAAGAACAAAGGTACAATGCTTAATTAAATAATCAAATGCACGCGACTGCTTGCTTTTCCACCAGAGAACCCAAAATGTTTTAACAGTGTCTGGAACCTATGTTAACAGGTCTATAACCAAAACAGGTGAAAGGACTGAGAAATCAAGTTTCCTGATGATAAAAAGAAGTGGCTAAATTTAATATCAAATTAGTTGCAGAAGAGAAATTGAGAGAAAAGAAAATTAGATTGAGAGAAAAAGAGATGGTAAGGTATTTTTTTTTAATTCTTGAAAACTCACATTGAAAAAGATCTCCAACAATAATTATTACCCGAAAAACAGGAGATCTGATACTAACAGTTAATTTTCAGCCGTGTAAGATGATTGGTAGACATTTACACTTACCACTTTGCTGAAAGGATACTTACTCATGGAATGTCAAGATTTAGCTTTCTGCAGCTGTTTAATTCACATCTTTAAGTCATTCAATGCTTGTTACTGGTGAGACGTTCAATGGAATTCCATTTCTGTAAATCTAACGGTGGAATGGCACATCTTGGAAGGCATCCTTTCAAAGCTTTGTACTTGGTCCCCTCTTTAGGTACCACTGTACCATTTTACAATAACACTTACTTCTATTTATATAGTATTTTTAATATTAAAACATTGAAACAAGGCACTTCACAGGATCGTTATCAAACATAATTTGGCATTGAGACATTAAAGAGATATTTGAAGAGCTATAGCTCAGTTTCAATGGTGGAGCAATGAAAATAAAGAACGAACAAGCAGACAAGAGGGCAGATTATGTATATGTCAGGCTGGAGGAGAATACATAGACTGGAAAGGTTGAGAAGAAAAGTATGAGATTTTTAAAACTGAGGCAGTACTTAACTGGGAAATAGAATAAGTTAGCAAGGGAAGTGATAATAAGTGAACAGGACCTGGGGTGCAAATCAGGACATAGATAACAGTGATTTGCATGGATTCTGGCTTTCAGGGGGGTAGAATATGGAAGCCGGGCTGGGAATGTATTGAAATAGTTAAGTCTAGGCACGGAGAGGGTTTCTGGTGCTGACAAGTTGAGGCAGGACCATATTACAGAGATGGGCATCGCCAATCTTAATAACAATTATACGGAAATAGTGTCAACAGCCTCATGCTTGACAGCAAAATCTGGCCTAATTATCTTTGAATTGGAAGAGATACCCTGTGAAGTCAACATTAAGAGAATAAGGGCAGCAAGCTACACAACAGCAATAGAAGTCAGAAATGTGTTTAAGACAGAGGAAAGTTTTTACAGAACACAAAGAAATCACTGAGGCAGTCTGCTTTTGAAATCAAAATGAAGCCATGTCAATTCTTAACTTACATCAGAAGTGATTACTCATTGAAAATCAAAAAAGGACAGATGCTGAAAATCTGGAATAAAAGCAGAAAATGCAAGAAGCATTTTTAATTAAGAGTAAAAAATTCAGGTCAAAGAACCTTTGTAAGAACTGGGAAGGAGAGAAATAATTGTTCTTTCATGCAATTTAATGTATTTTCATTAATTATATCAACTTAAGTTTAATTTTTAAAGGGAGTTCATGAGAGGTAAACCATCTGTGGTTAACAAAAGAGGTCAAGAAAAATATTAAATGAAAAAACTAGAGCTTACAAAGTGGCTAAGGCGAGTGGTAGACCAGAGGACTGGGAGTTTTTCCAGGAACCGGCATCAAAAGACTAAAAGTCTAATACGGAGGGGAGGGGGGAAATTGATTATGAGAGAAAACTGGCAAGTAATATCAAAACTAATAGCAAGGGCTGCAATGGGTATTTTAAAAAGGAAAAGGGCTTCTATGATAGGTATGGGATCCCTGGAGAGTGAGAGTGAGAAATTAATAATTGGAAACAAGGAAATGGCAAATAAGTTAAACCAATACTTTGTATCTGTGCTTGCAATGGAGGACACTGCAAACATCCCAAGGATAATAATTGGGCTAGTTTCAAATATCACGGAAAATTTGTAACAATTCCAATCATGAGGAACAAGGTATTGGAAAAACTACAGGAGTTGACACCAAGATCCATGGTCTGCACTCAACGGTTTTAAAGGAAGTGGCTGCAATAACAGTGGAGCCATTGGTTGAAGTTTTTCAAATTTCAGTGAGTTCTGGGAGAATATCAATAGATTGGAAGACCACAAATGTGATTCCCTTGTTCAAGACGAAAAGCAGGCAACCATAAACCTGTTAGCTTATAATCCAGGAAGAAATACAGTAGCTAGTCATTTGGAGAAGAATGTAATCAAACTCAGTCAACAGGTTTTATGAAAAGTAAATCATGTGCGACAAATTTGCTGGAGTTCTTCAAGAACGTAACAAGCAGAGTTGATAGAGGGGAGCCTGCAGATGTAATGTGTTTGCATTTCCAGAAGGCAATTGACAAGTTGCCGTGTAAAGATCTGATAAACAAGATAAGGGCTCACAGTATTGGGAGAAGTGTGTTTGCATGGCTTGAATACTGGTTATCATATGGAAGGTAGAGTTGAAATAACTGGGTCTCTTGCAGGTTTGAGGATGTAACTAGTAGAGTGCCCCAGTGATCAATTCTTGACTCTCAATTATTTACTATTTATATTAATGACCTGGAGGAGTGAGCAGAATGTTAGGTATCCAAGTTTGCCAAAGGCACTAAAATTGATGAGAGGGCATGATGTGACGAGAATATTTGAACTTTGCAATATGATATAGATAGGTTGAGTGAAGGCAAAAACTTGGCAAGTGGAGTTTAATGTAGGAAAGTGTGAAATCAGACACTTCAGTAAGAGGAATCAAGAGGGATACTATTTTCAGATATAGAGAAATTGCAAATGAGTGAACCACAGATGGATCTAGGTGTTCTTGTTCATGAATCACAATAAGTTAGCAGGCAGTTGCAGCAAGTACTTAGGAAGGCAAAGGCATATTGGCCTTTATTGCAAGGAGATTGGAGTTTAGAAGTAGAGAAGTACTGTTACAATTGTATAGAGTACAGTTTTGATCCATTCTTTAAGAAAGGATATACTAGCATTGGGGGCAGTCCAAATGAGATTTACCTAACTAATCCCTGAGATTAGAGGGTGGTCTTATCACGAGCAGCTAAAGAAGTTGTACCTGTTTTCTTTGGAGTTTGGAAGAATGAGGGGTGATCTTAATGAAAACACACAAGATCCTACAGGAGAATGATAGGGTAGATATGGCAATGTTTTTACTAGTGGGAGAGTCTTGAACAAGGGGACATACTTCCAAGATAAAGGTGCGGTCATTTAAGACTGCGGTGGATAGAAATTTCTTCTCGCAGAGGGTGGTGAAGCTCTGGAATTCTCTGTCCCAGAGTATTGTGAAAGCTAGATCACTGGAGGTAGAACATTTTTGAATGATCAAGGATTTGAGGGCAATGGGAACTGGCACAGAAGAGGAGGCGAGGCTTGGGCCATGATCATATTGAATGGCAGGCAGACATGCTCCCACTTTCTTGTGTTGTGTTTTATTTCTAGTCTTGTATGCTGCATTTCACTGCAGTACTTTGCAAAGAAACCAGAAGTCAAAAATGAAACTGAAGAAAAAAATAATAAAGAAATAAAGGGAATAGAGCTGGGAAGATAAAACCAAATTGCAAGTATGTAGCAGAGCTAACATTTCCACACCAGGAGCAAAACTTCTGACAAATCAGCATTTATTTTACCCATGTTGCTCATAACCTTTTGTAAATATGCTGTCATAGGTGGACTCTTCATCTAGATTTATAAAACCCACATGATATGACATGTTCAGATGCTTTTTCCACTGTGGTAAATCATGACTAAAGCAATAGCAAATGTTACAGATATGAAAATCTAAGTGAAAAGAATTAAAAGAGTAAAGCAATCCAAGTTGTTCAGTCCAAACCTGAATTTTGTTTTGATTTCAGTAAGTCCAAGATAGCACAATTACCAGTGTCAGAACACAGTCAGGGTATTGGGAACTTTGATATGTTGGAGGACCAACAATATCTCTTTGTGAGCTTTTCATTTTCCAGTTGTTTCATAGCAATTAATACACTGATGTAAAAATGACACGCTGTAAGAAGAGAAATCTCATGATGTTCAAGGTAATTCAAGACAGGTGCTACCTAAATGGAGTTGATGTAGCTCTGTGTGCCTACACAAAGTCATTGACCTTCATTTAACTGCAACCACCAGGTGAACGTTAGGCAGAGGTAAAGAGGAACAGTTGGTCTGTTCATGCCAGGGTGGTGAGGATTATGCAGGGCACAGGACTTTCAAAGCTTTGCTTAGCTGAGTACCGATGCAGTTCTTCAGGGCCTGTTGAAAAACAGGCAACTTCATGGCAGTAGAGAATGTGTTGTGAACTGGCAGATGTTCCATTCTCACTGTGCACCCTGATGGGAAGGTGGACGATTTCAACCATGAATGGCACGACATCATAGGCTTTGCAATGTTGCATTTGTCAATGGCCACCTCTGGGTACATGCAAGCATTCACCAGTGGCTTGCACGCGGTGAATATTACCTTAAGATGAATGAATGATATCCTGATTGTGCCATTTCATTGTTTCATTGCTCTTCAATGAAGTACTCTCCAGCTCAGTACCAGCAGGGAAGCCAGCAAGGGCTATGACAGTGATCATGGTGAAAGGAGACATGAAAGTGGAGACTCAGCTCAGGATGCTTCCAGTTCTTGCCTGCTGCATCCACCTCAGTCAGTACCCCACACATTGCCCAAGCTCAGTCATCTGTAACTGCACCTGAGCAGGTACAGGTTAAACACCCCCAATCATGGCAGTTCCCATATCTCACACACGCGCGCACGCACGCACACACACACACGCACACGCACACGCACACGCACACACACACACACACGTGCACACACACGCACACACGCACATGTCCTTTCATCCTTGCTCTCCAGCTGCACATTGATGGAGTGGAATCCCTTGTGCTTTGGCTGGTACAGGGAAGATCAGGATGTGCATGGAGCCAACATAAAACCCATGTTAATATCACTCTAGATGAATGATTGACCTGATGAAATTCTTCTGCATGCATAGTTTACTGTGCAAGTTTGCAGGTTGGAGCCAGCCTTCTATCACACAAACATCTTCCTGGATTTCCCTTACCACACATACCCAAACCCATCCATCTAAAATAAAAGGGAATTCTAGAAAAGCTCAGCAGATCAGGCAGCATCTGTGGAAAGGGAAAACATTACATTACCTTATCTTCAAAACAATGATTTGGATGAGGTGACCAATGTCATGTTTATAGGTTAGTCGATCATACAAAACTGGATAGGATTGTGCATAGTGTGGAGGATGAAAAGAGGCTACAAAATGAAGTGGACAAGTTAAGCAAATGTATGAGAACATGGAAGATTCTGAGGTAACAGATCATCCTTGATCTTGATGAATAAAAGAGCACGCTAAAAGGACTAGATAGCCTTTTCTTGCTCCTAATTCTTATTTTCTTATGTTATCAGAACTAGCAAGTTTTGATAAAAACTGGAAATAGGATTACCTGAAACTGTTGAATTCAGTGTTGAATCCCAAGGGTTGTAACATGTCTAGATGGAAGATGTGACGTTCTTCCTTGAGCAGTGTAAGAGGCCAAAGATAGAATTAAAGTGACAGGCAATTGGAAACTCAGAATCATCCCTGCAGACTGAATGGAACTGTTTTACAAAGCCATCGCTCAAACTGTTTGGTTTCTCCACTGCAGAGGTGACCACATCCTTATTACCAAGTACAGCATACAAAACTGGGAGAACTTCAAGTAAATCACTGCTTCACATGGTTGAGGTATTTTGTATCCCTGGATGATGGGAAGGGAAGAGCTAAAATGACAGTTGATAGAGTCGTATAACACAGAAACAGGCCAGAAATCAAAAAAATACTGCAGATGTTTAAAAGCTGAAATGAAAACGGGACGTGCTGGATACACTCAGCAGGTCAGTCAGCTTCTGTGGAAAGAAAAACAGTTAATGTTTTAGACCAGGTCTTTGATCTTTAGTCAGAACCAGGAAAGAGAGAAAACAAGTTAGTTTGCAGAATCAGAAAAAGTGGACGAGGGATGAGTAGAACAAGGGGAATACCTCTGTTTGGGTGAGAACAGATGACTTGATGTGGCAGAAGCCCATTATGTTTTTTTGTTAGCAAGGCTGTCATTCATGCCCAGCACACCAGACTGAAGTTGCAGATAGGTAACTTTCTCCCTGTGTCAGAACAAGCTATTTCTGTCTTTCATCATTCCAGTTCAGATTTTCTCTTTCTTTTCTTACAGTCTCGCTTTCCCAGTTCTGATGAAGGGTCCGGGACCTGAAGCAGAAGCAGACCCTTTGGCCCATCATATCCATGCTGACCTTTGAGCACCCATCCATACTAATCCCACTTTCCAGCACGTGACCCATGTTACGGACTCAGTGAAAGTCCCTTTAAGATAGAGAGTGTGTGTGTATGTGTGTGTGGGGTGTGCTTACGCCAATAGAAGATAAAGGACGTAATGACGTTGTTGAAAAAGTTAGAAGAAGAAGGAGAGAGAGAGAGAGAAGGGAGAGAGACACCAGCCTGCTTGTTTTCTCTATCGATGGATGAGAAACAATAACTGTGTTTGCCACTGAAATCCAGGTATGAAAGTTGGAAGTAATCCGGTGGAGTTCACTTTGTTGCTGACCTGTAGAAGGAAACAGGTATTTGTGTGTGTGTGGACGACCACGATTCGGATGCTTTTCGGGGTGAGGAAATCACTACCGAGTAAACCCTGAAGTGTTGTTTGGGTTCCATCGTGGAACATTTGGATTTCGTATTTACTCTCTCTATGTTTCTCTACGTCTACGTCTTATCTTCAGACAACGGTGGTTGTTGAAGAAGCCCTTGCTCATGTTTCACCTTATGGCTTGCGGAACTGAACTGTAAGAACCATTCCTGAACTGGGAGTTTTGGACTTTGCCACACACACACACACGACGAGTTTAGTTTTGGGGTTAACGTTCGAGGTTTAACATTTTTGAATTCTAACATACTAACATTTTTACTTTTATTTTACGTATTATCATAAGTAGTGATTAATAAAATAGTTTTTAACACTGAATCATGCTCAGTGTGTTTCTTTTGTTGCTGGTTCGTGACACCCGTAGCTTTCCATGCATTGGTGATTAAAATGCACATTTAGACGCTTCTTAAATGTGGTGAGAGTCTCGGCTTCCACCATTCTCTCAGGCAGTGTGTTTCAAATTCCATCTATCCACTCCATCAAAAAATTCTTCCTCAGACCCCTCTGAACTTCCTACCCTTTACCTTAAACCTATGCCCTGTATTTTTATACACCTCTGCTATGGGGAGTATAAAACCAGAGGCAAGTGTTTAAAGTGGAAACTGCATTCCCACAGGAAGGTACTGTAGAAAGGATAGTAGGAAGGATATTGGTGCAGATGAAAGAGTAAACCAGTCACAGAAGGAATGGTCCCTTTGGAATGCTGAAAGAGGAAGGGAGGGGAAGGTGTCTGGTGGTGGTGCTGAAGGTGGCAAAAATCATGGAGAATGATCCATTGAAATGGGAATCCTTATCCTTGCTCTGGGTGGGAGAAGAAGGGATATGAGCAGGGCACCAATGCTCAATACAACAGGGCAGGGCTTTAAAGTAATGGGTGGGAAGTTCAAGGGAGATATCAGAGGAAGGTTTTTTTACTCAGAGGGTGGTTGGGGCATGGAATGCGCTGCCTGGGGTAGTGGTGGAGGCAGGTACGTTGGTCAAGTTCAAGATATTACTAGATAAGCATATGGAGGAATTTAAAATAGAGGGATATGTGGGAGGAAGGGGTTAGATAGTCTTAGGTGAGGTTTAAAGGTTGGCAGAACATTGTGGGCCAAAGGGCCTGTATTGTACTGTGCTGTTCTACGTTCTATGGTATGGGAAATGAATGCAGTTAAGAGCCCTGTCAACGATAGTGGGGGGGGGGGGGGGGCGCGTGAGGATTGATGTAGTGGGGGGGGGGGGGGGAAGAGGATTCCACTGTGATGGAAAAGTTGAGAAAGAGAAGAGAAGGTTCAAGGAAGGACCAAGTGAGAGGAACAGCAGAGTGGATTGGCAGCAAAAGTGATGAA
Organism: Pristis pectinata; assembly: GCF_009764475.1. Classification (NCBI taxonomy): domain Eukaryota; kingdom Metazoa; phylum Chordata; class Chondrichthyes; order Rhinopristiformes; family Pristidae; genus Pristis; species Pristis pectinata. Next base: position 26,120,739 of record NC_067415.1, read on the forward strand.
ACTTTTAAGTTATGTACGAGAGGAGGAAGCAGTTCCAATTCTGTCATCAGCAGTAAACAAGGGAAAACAGTGAGGGAGGGGTCCAAATACGACTGAGACAAAGACAATTCCATGCATCCTACAAAAAGACAGGCATAGCTTGTCCCATGCAGGTTATCACGGCTGCACCCTTGATGTGGAAAATGTAAGTGGAGTTAAAGTTGTTTAATGTGAAAACAACTACAGCCAGGTAAAGGAGGGTAGTGGTGGAGAGAGACAGGTTGGGCCTCTCTTCAAGTGAGAAGCAAAGGGCACTCAGGCCATCTTGGTTGGGATGGAGGTGTAAAGGGACTGGGTAAAGGACCAGAATACCAGAAACTATCAGAATGCCTCAAAGGGACAGAGGTGTTGTGGACATAGGCAGGAAGAGACTGGACAAGGGCAGAAAGAAAGGGTTCTAAGTAGGACTCAACAATAGTCTGGGTAATAGTCCCATAATAATTTGTACCTTGTCAAAGCTCACAAACATAACATTCTAACACAAAGATCTATGAAAATGTCAACACCTCTCCTGAAAATGAAGCAGTCATTTTGTTTCTACCAAAAATATTTTGAGATGATCAGAACAAAACTTCTGAAATTATTGGGGCAGATTGAAACTAATGAAACAAAAGCAAAATATTAACTGCTGGAAGAACTTAGCTGGTCAAGCAGTATCCATGGAGGCAAAAGGGATGTGTCGACGTTTGAGACCCTGCATCGGGACTGTGTCCAGGATCTCCAGTCTCTTGTTTCTCTCTAATGAAACAAAAGTCAGTTTCTTTGAGAAGGGAGGCTTCACTCCCACGGTATTACTGTGCAGGCTGAGATCTCCAACACAGTCTGTAGTACTGTGTTCTGCCTGAAAGCAGTGAGCCAAGACCTCCTTTTCTGTATGATTATTTAGATAACATGAAAGATTTCATTGCACTACCCTCAAGCAATCCCATAAAAAATAGAATAAACCATTTATCTCATTGGACTTTGCAGAATCCAATTGTGTACAAATGCTCACTGCATAACTGCCATTGCTTTATTTCAAAATAATTCATTTTACGTGAAGCACATTGAGACATTTCGGAGAGATGTGAACTGGTGCTGTGTAAATACAAATCTTTCTTCTTTCTTTATCACTGTGGCAGTTTCATTCTCCATGCAACTTTTCTTGTGGCCTTTTTAAGTGAGCCTGTCAGCTGGACTAAATCATGGGCAGGATTGTGTTGAGGGTCTCTACCTATTAACTTGAAGTTGGGCTGAGCTTCTCAAATTTATTTTGTAGAGACACTGAGAAAGTTCACAGCGAGACCCAGAAAACCTGGATCATTTCCCATATCTTGGGTACAACAACTCAGTGAAGGGAGACATCGATGATAAAATTCACTGCCTTCAACTCACCAACACAAGCTCTCATCAATTGAGGAAAAGGGTATTCGAAGGACAAGTCTTTGGATCTGACAGAAAACTCATGGTCTACCAGGCAGCAGTGATCCCTGCCTTCCTATATGCTTCTGAGACCTGGGCTACCTACTGCAGGTACGTCAAGGCTCTAGAAAAATACTACTTATACCATTGCTGCAAAATCTTCCAATTTCACTGTCAAGATAAGTGAACCAATGTCAGTTTCCTCTCCCAGTCCAACATCCCCAGCAGTGAGGCCCTAGTAACTTAAACTCAGCTTTGTCCGGTAGGCCACTTTGTTTGAATGCCCAACACCAACTTGCAAAACAGACTCCAAGCTCTGTTGTGGAAGGTGATTACCAGATGCACAGAGAAAAAGATTCACAGATGTACTCAAAGTTTCCTGGAAGAAATGCAACATTCCCACTGATTTCTGGGAACTTCTGGCCCATGACCACTTAAAATATAAAAGGAGCATTCAAGATGGCACTGAGAACCTCTAGGCCATGGATTGACAGCACACAGAAGCCCTGTGTAAGTGGTGGAAGAAACAAACCACCTCACAAACTACCCACCCACCTGCCCCATCTCTCCAAGAGTCTGCACTTCCCCACTGACCTCACTAGCCACTTCAAAACCTATAAAACCAGAGTAGAAACAAGTCATCCTCAAAACTAAATACTGCCTAAGAATATTTTTACCCTAAAAGTCTGAGTTGGGTTAAAATTGATGACCAAGGCCTGTACCATTAAAGTCATGGCTCAGAAAAAAAGCCATTGAACCACAAATCAGGTTTACTGTCAATTAAGTCAAATACAAAGTATAATTAACTCATTAAAACACTGGTATACCACAACCTTATTACTAATATGCCTCTTTTGGTAGAGAAACAATAAAAAATATTCTTTCATCAAACTTTTGTGAAGTTCTCTAAAGTCTGAAAGAATGGGTATACAGTATATAGACTCATTTATTATTTTTTCTCTTGCAAAGTGATGTTTAACGTCATTTTCAAAAAAAACATATTTACCACAAGAATGTGAATTTATTCTTTAATTCAATTATCCTTTACCATAATAATATGTAACACTTTATGCAAAACATCTAATTGCTCATTTGTAATTCTTTACAACAGAGTTGAAGAACCAGTTGATTACCTTCTCCATTTTGAGTAAATCTATGCATACCTAGTTATAAAGTGGGAGGAATTCAAACTGTGCATTCTCCAACCTGAGTAGAATTTGGAATTTGTGTTACAGAAATTGCGTCAGAAATTTGCATCAGAATATGGACAGAACATTAATCAAAGAGAGTTCCCATGGTCCAGACTGATCTAGCAATTATAAATACTGATCAACCAAATGAATAGGAGACTGCTTGTTACTTTTTTTTAAAAACAGAAACCAATGAGTAAAAGTGGAGTAACAACTTATCCAAGTGCACTGTTTGGTGTTTCTTTTTTAGACCTGGTAAATTCCGTGCTCAAAACAGCATTAAAAGCTGCATGGAAATCACACATCTGTTCTGTTGTGGCCACTCGAATATGTAAATTGTCTGCTTGCATTCGTGGGAGGTGTTCCATTCACTGAAAGATCAGTACTGGACCCATGGATGCTGAAATCCCAGTGCTGTTCACAATTGTTGCCAAAGACGGAATGGCCAGAGCAAACAGTTTATTTGCCTTGGATTCACTGTGCCTTGTGCCACACTCGTTCAGCTTTTACACAGGCTAATTTGGAATCAGACTATTTGGTGGGATCAACTCAGTATGGAGGAAATGGCAATCTCTTTAATATTTCTGACTCATGACAGAAGTGCTAAAGTTCATTGCAGAGCATGATAGAGGTGTGTGGTTAGCTGGAAGCTTTCAACACAATCCTGTGTCCGTTCTACAACAGAACTAATGGCTAACTGGCGATGCTGTAACAAAGCTCTGCTAATTCTTAGTCTAATGCTGCATAAGGTGGGTGCGTTTTTTTCTTTATTTAAATGACAGTTTGTTGAAAAAGAACAATGCCAGAACTAAATGCTCTCCTGTCCTGTATTAAGTACATTACTAATACAACAGCTACCTTTCCATGCAAACCCAGCAAAGAGGATCTAGCATTTTCTTTTGTGTTTTATCTTCTTAGCTTTAATTATTTACCTGAATGCATCAATAAGTTGTTCATCATGCTTGGCACAATCTTGTTCTGTGTTGCTGAAAGAAACCAGCAAACCTTAAATAGTTTTAAGGTGATTAAATGCTAAGCTACTGTGAAGCTTTGCTTGCAAACACAGTTTATGTGATGTCCTTTGGACTGCAAATATTTAGGATGTATGTATATTTTAATATATACTCTATTAACTTTGGATCAAATCATTGGCAGTTTGAATGTGATAACAGAAAGGGTATGTAAAAATAAGTTAGCTTAATTTCAAGTGTGCAGATATAAAAATAATTTTACTAAAGTTTTTGAGCGTGTTCCCTCCTGCCCTTGGTAGAACTTTAATTTTTCAATGGTTGTCATGGTTATCAAGCAGGGGAAAATCACTTGTTAATGTGTACTGTTCACTAAATTCTGACCTGTTTTAATGGTGCAATAATTTAATTTAGCTGTAGTTTTTTGTGAGTTTTTTTTATGATCTATAGCAGAGCAATGCTGATTTAAGTATTGGTTTAAAAGACTGAAAATGAAACTTCACTAAACAATCAGGATAGTTCAAAGAAAACAGAATTCAAATAACTCTGTTACCATAATTTTATACATAATTATTGTGTAGAAAAAAGAAAATCTTTAAGTTAAATTAAACCCTATTTTTTAAATCAATTCTAATTCTTTGATTAGAATAATAATGCAAGTTCTAAATGTTTTCATTGGGTTAGTGTGTCTTAAACATATGAGGCGGGAGATTTTATCATGTAGTGTAACATTTTTATATACTACACAATTCATCAGAAACCTAATCAGTAAACACAGTTGGGTACTTCGTGTGTGCACAGTGGCTGGTGTAAACTGTGGCACCTGATGTGTGCATGTACGGAGGCCACTCGGGATATGCAGTGACATCAAGTGGCAAACAAGGTGATTTTCTACATTGCATTTCGAAAGATACGGGGCTCAATTGCTGATGCAGATCTTAACTGGAGGATTAAGGCCTGTTTCAGTGTTACTGGAATGCTCAATTCTCTGAAGAATCTTCATAGAGTCATTCAGCATGGAAAGAGGCCCTTCGGTCCAACTTGTCCATGCTAGTCCCATTTCCTTGCATTTGGTCGGTATCCCTCTAAACCATTCCTATCCACGTACTTGTCCAAATGTCTTTTAAACATTGTAGTTGTACCCACTTTTACCACTTCATCTGGCAGCTCCTTTCATATACCCACCATTCTCTGTGTGAAAGGGTTGCCCCTCAGGTCCCTTTTAAATCTTTCCCCTCTCACCTTAAACTAATGCCCTCTAGTTTTTGACCCCCCCTGCCCTGGAAATGTGATGATTCACCTCAACTATCTCCCTCATGATTTTATAGACCTCTATAAGGACGCCCCACAGCATCCTACGCTCCAGGGAAAGATGTCCCAGTCTCTCCTTATAACTCAAGCCCTCCAGATTCAGTGAATCTTTTCTGCTCCCAGCTTAATGACATCATTCCTATACCCAAGCAACCAGAACTGCGCACAGTATTCCAAGTGTGGTCTCACCAACGTCCTCAAGGTGAACTTCTGTTACCTTAATGTCCTCAGGAGTTGTCCCTCTTCACCAACCCTACAATTAGATCCCGCTTCAGATGTCCTCCATGGTCCCTCAGATCTCTCCTTGCACCACTCCACCCCATTGATTTTTAGCTGCCTCTATCTCTTCAATGATGTCCCCATTTCCTCATGATCTCATCACTAGTACACCCTGATGTTCACTCTAACCCCTGGCAGTCTCCTCTCCCTCCCTACCATGATTCTCCACTCAACTCCCCTGATCTTTTCCCAATCATTTAACTGCCCCCATCCCTATCATCCCTTTGTGATTTCACCATTCCCTCCTGCAACCTCCTCCCAAGCCTGCACAAGGTCTCACCACCCCACAATGATGGGAGACCATGGTGGCATGGCCATGTGACTGCATTTAAATTATTGATAGCAAATGATTAAGATTAGCTCAAACTTCCCAAAGAGTATATTGTCAAAAACATTCACATCCAAGCCAGTTATTGCTGAAAGTAGATCAGCAACAAAATGATATGTTATCTTCAAACAAACAACAGTGGCAATAAGAATTTACAAAAAAGTGCTTTACTCTAAAAATAATGCTGAGTATATCCTGCACAAAATCAGTAACTTTTCCCCATCTTTTTCACTTTCATTTTCACTCATAAACAGTGATAAACATTTCATGAAAATAAAATTACTGGCATGAAAACTTGATAAATAGCTGCAGCAATGCTTGGATTCCCATTCCTATCATAAAGCTGTTGATTTGGCTGCCTGATTAAACCCATAACTCAAAAAGCTGAATAGGTTTACAAGCTTGTACCAATCCACTTTTAAAGGAAGACTGCATTTAGAAACTTGCGATAAGAGAACCACAGTGAGGCTCTCTTTTTTAGTATTTGACATATAAAAGCTTTAAGTATATAAACCTTCCCTTTAGTCTGATTTAATAAACTGTTGTTCTTTCTGTTGGTAAGCCAGTGGTTGAAAGGAACCTTTAGATGTATATTAATATCTGAAGCCAGTGTGCTCAGTGTTTATCATCATACCAGGAAAAGGTCAGTCCCACCACAGGAACATTGGTGTGGCCAAATAGACCCAAACTGAGGACTATAGTTACTGTTGGAAAACCTTTTAATTCAATTCATAGAACTTGCATTGAATTCAGTTACAGACAGTTTTATAAAAATGATTGAAGAGGTTTCATTAAAAATAACATTTTCTTCCCCTTCCACAACTAATTAATTTCAAGTTCAAGTTCAAGTTGATTGTTGTGATAGGCATATACACACAGGGTATAAATGCCATGAAAATTAGCTTTGTGCAGCAGCAGCACAGTATAAGACAAGGACAAACATAAGTTAATATAAACGTAAATTAATGTAGATTATACATAGTTCATTTAAGTTTACTGCCCATTGTGGAACTAAAGTATATAAATAGGAATGGCCCCAGGTTTGATCCCAGACTATATGGATTCACTTTATCCCATTCAGTTTTTCCATTGGCTACCAACCTGCTTTAACCTGGCTGAAAGGTGTTGTGGCTCCTCTGCTCAACCCGTTGAGAAGGATGAAATGGCCCACCCAAAGTAAGGCAGAGGCTTTTTTGACTCATGTGGAGAAAATCTGCCCTCTGAGCCTCACTCAGTAGGTCCTTCCCTCTTCTTTCCTGCAGGACCCACCCATTCTAAGCCACTGATTAACCTCAAGACACAGCACAGGCAGGCACCCCAGCTGCAGCAAAAAATATTGGACTTGAAACTGGAATTGAGCAGGACAAGTTCACAAAGTAAAGATGCTCTGTTTTAATTGCAAATGGGGCGATGTAAAGTTCCTTCCATCATTGGAATTCTTTTGGGTAAATTTTCAATATTGAGACAAGGATTTGACATTAGTATTCAGCAACCCTCATACGAAATTTTTCTTCTTGAATATCAGCCAGAATTCAGAGCTGTGTAATTGATACTTGACTATTTTCTCCTTTCAGCAGCAAAGAGCAAACATTAGGTTTGGGTAAATTACTGGAAGTGCAATGAGTGTTGGAAAATTTATGTTTTTAAGATGCCAATTCCTGTGGTATAACTGTACAAATGTGCTTAAGTCAAAAAGGCTAAACCATCTAATTGGATTTTCATCATTGGTGAATGAGTTAAGGTCAGAGAAAATCAAATGGAATTTCATATTCTGTTCTTATATCCTCTTATAATGGAGCTTCTGTTGTGTTGCCTGGGAAAGCAGAACAGGATTACCAGAACTGAACATTGCCTTTTAATGTCTGCTTGTTGCATGAGGAGTTGCTGGAGGTGAAGTCCTCTGCAGAAATAAAACACAATCTGACCTTGTCACAGCATTCTCCATTTATTGTTCTTGATTACAAGCTATTTACAAATAAAAGACAGTGAGGATTTATTGATTACAAATAACTAAAAGCTCTTAGCCTTGAGCCATTACAATTGCACAATTTGAAATAAGAAACTTTTAATTATGCTACCCATTAATGCAAGAAGTATTACAGTTATATTCCATTAAAAAAACTTTACACTTTACAATTCTGTGAGAGATTGACAGGATGGATGCTGACAAGATGTTTCCACTAGTGAGCTTGTCTAAAATTATGGTGCATAATTTTAGAATAGGGTGCTGTCCATTTAAAATGAACATGAGGAAGAATTTCTTCTTCCTGGGGGAAAGGAACCTTTGGTACTTTCTACCCCAGAGAGCTATGGAGGCAAAGTCATTCTATGTGGTCAAGGTAGAGTTTGACATACATTTGAGCTACAAAGGAGTCAAGAGGTATAGAAAGGGAATGTGAAAGTGGTGTTGACATCACAATTGGATCCACTATTATCTAATTAAAAGGCGGAGCAAGCTCAAGTGGCTGATTGGTCCTCTCCTGCTCATGTCTTTTGTGGTAACCCCAGATACACAGGTAAAATGAGGTTTCCCTCCATCCAATATCAAGTCACACAAGAGTTCCACCCTCTCCTGAGGTAATTCCCAGTCTGGTCTTCTGCTCCTGATAACAATGTTGTTATAACTTGCGTAGGCAAGGCTGTCAGGTGAAGGCAGCCTTGGACCTAGTTTTGATGCTTAGCGAAATCCAATAGCCTGCAAGCCCATTGCTTTCAGGTGCTGAACTTAAAAAGCGGAAACTTGAGCAAGGCAACAGAGGTCAGTGAGTATTGGTGAAGGGTTAGTGTCAATGGTTTCTGTCCCCCTTCCCCTGCTTCATCCAGATATGAGTGTGCGAGTTCACAGTATTCCAAGGAATCAAGAGGAAATCCTTTTCCAACGCCTGAAGTGACAATATACTGTGCTTCTGCTCAACTTTTCTTAGCACTCCAGCTGCACGGTTGAAAATCATTATCCTTGTGTCTTTAAGGAGGGAGATGACAAGAGGATGAAGGTGGGAAGAATAAAAGTGTAAAGTTGCTAGTTTTTGAGAACAAATGTTGCAGAACAATATGGGTGATAAAGTTCTCTGGTCCTACAGCAGGAATGGCATAATGGACTCTTAGATCTGTAAAATTATTTCTTTTTAAGCAGTGCATGAATACGGATATAACAGGTGATAAAGTTGGTGACACCGACACTGATTTCACCAGTAAGGAAGGTTTGGGAATTGCAGATCTGAAGCAAGAGTCTCGTTCTGCCAAGAATCATATTGAGTCTTCACAAACAGCATTAAATGATAACCTCAGGAACATTCACAACAACAGGCTGGTCTTCTCAAATGTTTACAGTTTTGACATCCAGGAGGATGTAGCTCCAGGTAATGTGATTTAATTTTGTATTATTAGGAACTCTGCACGATGAAGTGTTGATGTGATAACATTTGCAGGGCATGAAGCTGACAAATCTCAGTATTATTGGCCTGTGTTTATTTATTTCTTTGGCTCATGACATAGTTACCCAGTAGTACCATAGTAACAATTTATTCTGGCTTTTCCATAACTAATTCTTGATCCCATTACCTTTTGCCGCATGATGCAGATATGGAACTGTGTACTTGTAGGAAATGGAAGTGAGTTCTGATATAGATTTCTGGATTTGGGTTCATTGTTTCTTGACTTTGTATGTAAGAAATGAATTACATTCTCTGTAGCCACTATTATTACATATTGGTTTTTATAATGATGAAATGACATTTAAAGGGTGAGTGAAGGAAAACAATGTATTGTTGAGAAGAATGATAAAGATGATCCTGCAACTCAGGGCTTTAAGTTATTAAAATAAATTCACAAAACTACACTTCTTTTCATTTGCAAAAAGAGAATTGAGGACAGTTCTTTAAACTGCTGAGGTATGGACCAGATAAATATAAGGAAGCTAATTGCTCTGAACAATGGGCACTCTATAAAACTAGCAAGCTTCAAATAAGAAATAATGTAAGAAGAATGATATTTATTCAGATAATGGAAATGAACCGATTACTTAATCATGCCTGCTTCAAAATGAGTTGTAAATCAGGTCAGGTGGCAATAAAGCTTTTAAGAATTAGCAGAGGCATTGAATATCTAATACTCCAAGGAATGTTGAGGTCCAGAAAACAAGCAATGTGAAAAGGATTTAGCTAGTTTGGAATAATTGAAGTGATCATTAGATATTGTGATTTTGTTTTTCTTCTTGACTGTCTTTAGAATTGGGGGCTTTGAAGAGAATTAATCAGACACGTATTTTGTACAAGCTTAGAACATAGAACACTGAAAATAGAACGTAAGAACATAGAACAGTACAGCATAGGAACAGGCCCTGTGGCCCACAACGACTGTGCCAATCATGATGCCAATCCAAACTAATCCCATCTGCCAGCACATGTTCTATATCCATCCCTCCATTCTCTATTCATGTGCCTGTCTGACTGCCTCTTAATAGTTGCTATTGTATTTGCTTCCACCATTTCCCCTGGCAGTGTGTTCCAGGCACCAACTATTCTCTGTACAAAAAGAAAACTACCTCATACATCTCCTTTAAACTTTCCCCTTCTCATCTTAAAGCAATGCCCTCTAGTATCTAATATTTCCACTCTGGGGTGTGGGGAGGTGGAAGTTCTCCATATCTACCCTATCCATGCCTCTCATATACTTCTACTAGGTCAGCCCTCAGCCTCTGACTCTCCAGAGAAAGCTTCTCTTAAGTACTTGATTATTTAAGCGAAGAAAGCTACATGATAGGGATGATTGAATTTAGTCTGTGAAAGGAATGAACACTTCTGTTTCATTCCACAGATTGTGTAAATTTCTCTCAGTCAACATTGTAAACCAAGCTAACACATCATGTAATATCCATGGATGAGCTTGAACCATCCAAGAACACTGACATTGTCCAATGGCAAAGCTATTGCCACATGATTTTTTTTCTTCAATATTTGGGAAATAGTTACGTTCATTTTACAACATAGTAAAATACTTCTAAGTACTGTAATTACAGAAAATAAAAAGAAGTTTCCCAAGATCAGATTTCCTTTTGCACTGGATTATATTAATGTTTGTAAATAAGATCAATAGTATACTTGAATCTTTCCACTTGCAGTATTTTATCAAAGTAAGAGTTTTCAGCATGAAGCAGATGTTTGGCTTTGTATCAGATGAAAATGTACATAACATTGTTTCCTTCATTCAATCCAGGCACCACAGTAGGAGTAGTAACAGCCACTGCTCCAAATCAGGGAGTCGATGACGATGTGTATGCAATACAAGAAGATGATGGGAATGGACTCTTTGTTATTAACCCAGCCACTGGAAACTTTACCCTTACTCGTCCTCTGGACTTTGAGTCTGCAAAGTATTACATTCTCACTGTGAAAGCGACGAATACAGAAGGACAATTCAGTGTGATCCGGGTATACTTCAACGTGCTGGATATCAATGATAACCCGCCAGTGTTTGCTCCCGATTCCTACAATGTTTCTATAATGGAAAATGTCCCCATTGGCACAAATGTTTTAACCCTGAAAGTGACTGATGCTGATGAAGGTGAGATGTAGATGTTGCTTTTTCAAATTTGCTTGTCTTCTATATGCATCTGGAATGTTTATTTATAGCAGTGAAAGGAAAAATAGCAGCAAAATAGGGCAAGAAAGTACAAGTGATGAAATTATAAACATACAACTTGATTCATGTAACAAATGAATGCACTATCTTTCCTCAGTGTTGTACAAAGTGGATTCTATTTCACATTCCAAAGTGATGCTCCATGTCCTAGTTTTCTGTTGCATTATTTATAAAGACAAGTTAGACAATGTGGCAGCAGTAAACACAGGGATTTAAGGAAATCCAGAAAAAGCCTATGAAACAATGTAACTTTTCTCCAAGTTATCTGTAGGAAATCACGTGGAAATCCAGGCATTCGTAACACAAGGCCCTCTTTGATTACTTAATCTGATGGATGTTAATTACCTTATTCTTTGTGACACTGAACTATTTTATATTGCTGTCACACATTTTGTGAATAATCAATTAGTAATGCTCAACATTCACAGAGCTTATGCTGAAAATGCTTCTGCCCAGTCAATGACACTTTGTTTGAAGATATGATAATGTGAAACTGTGCTGTCTAGTGTTCTATTTCCCAGAACCAAGGGTGCCAATTTGCTTCCAGTTTTAATTGTAAGTACACATACTCTGTGCAACTCACATTACTGGGCAAACTAGATGGTGCAACACCACATGCATCATGTGTGTATGCCAGAGATATGCAGAGTAATTCATGTGCAATGCAGATTTAATGCAGGTGCTGCCAAATTGTGCCACCAGGATTAACCGAATACTGTGTGTTAACCCTGTCTGGAAAATGAGTTGTTGAACAGCAGGCTGAACCTAACGTTTACCAGCTGCAATACATGCTCCATTACTGAAAACCTAATAATGCTAATAAGTTGGAGTAGTGTTGTTTGGAGAACAAAGCTATATCAAAAGAAGTAAAGCCTTAGGACTTCAGGGAGTCTTGAGAATATTTTTGGAGAAGGGAAAGTATATTCATGGTGTCTGAGAGTACTGTTGCTGGGTTACAAGGCATGGAGAAATGGTGATTGTTTTGTGAGGCCATAAGCATGACAGGAAGAAGTGGAGAGGGCTCAAAGACTAGACAAGTAGCCAGAAGTGGTAGGGGAAAGATGGGGAGCAGGGCCCTGACCGAGACAGCCTGTCTTGCTGGAGACATTGGGGAGAACTCCCATCTACACTTTTCATAGGAGTGATTGACTTTTGCAGATGAGACAAAAATATGAAAATTGATACAAAAGTTGGTGTTGTCATGGAAGGTTGTCTAAAGCTACAACATGATATAGCTCAGCTGGAAAATTGGGCAGAGTAACAGAAAATGGAATTTAATCCTGACAAGTGCAAGGAGATACATTTTGGGAAGGCAAACAAAGGTAGGTCCTACACAGTAAATGGTAAGGCCCTCGGGAATGTTGATGACCAGAAGGACCTTGGAGTACAAGTCCACAGATCCCTGAAAGATAGGGTAGATAGAGTCTTTTTTTTCCCAGGATGGAAATATCAGGGCAAAGCTAGAGAGAGAAAGTTTAAAGGAGATTTACATGTCAAGTTTTTTACACTGACAGTGGTAGGTGCCTGGAACGTGCTGCCAGAGGAAGTGAGATACAATAGCAATGTTTAAGAGGCATTGAGACAGACACATGAACAGGTTGAGAATGGAGGGATATAGACAATGTACAGTATAAATTGGCATTGTGGTCAGTGCAGATATTGTGGGTCAAAGGACCTGTTCCTGTGCAGTACTGTTGGATGTTCTATGAAAGTGGCAGCACAGTGGATAAGGTGATGGGCTTAGTATATGGGAGGCTTATCTTCATCATCTGCGGCATAGAATACAAGAGCTGGGACGTCACATTACAACTTCATAAAACATTGGTTCGGCCACACCTGGAATATTGTGTGCACTTCTGATTATAGGAAGGATGTGACGGCACTGGAGAGGACGGAGAGAAGTTTCACCAGGATGTTGTCTGGATTGGAGTTATGGGGAGAGGTTGAGCTTGTTTTCCCTGAAGCAGAGGAGGCTGAGGGGGTGACCTGTTTGAAGTATGTGAAGTTATGAGGGGGAATAGATAAGGTAGGTAGTTAAAGTCTTTTTCCCAGGGTGGGGCTATCTAAGGCAAGGTGGCACATGTTTAAGGTGAGAGGACAAGGCTCAGAAGGGATCTGAGGAGGAATGTGTTCACACAGAAAGTGTTTGGAGTCTGGAATGTGCTGCCTGAAGAGGTGGTAGAGGTAGTCTCGCTCCTAGACAACTACTTGAATTGCCAAGGCATAGAAGGCTACAGACTTGATGCAGATAAACGGGATTAGTGTAGAAAGATACAGCAAGTGATATGGGCTGAAGGGGCTGCTTCTGTGCTCTATGACTCCAGGACTCTGAGACTCTGACTTCAAGTCACTCAGACCCAATGATTCACCATTTGGAGGTCTTGCATCTAAGCTAAGCTCTCCATTGTGCGAAGCAGTATTTGATTTGGTGGCAGTTCATATAAAATTGAGTGATGTGTTGCCACCTACTTCATCCACTTCTTACTCAGAGTTCCAGCAGCAGGACTCATGCTAGGCTGGAGTCAGGCAACTGTGCAAAGGTGAGGGAATGACGGTATGGTCAATTATGACAGCAAGGTTGTAAACTCTCAGATATGATCCCCAGACTGGATAACAAAGTGGGCTCTGTTGCTGTAGGTGAGACTAGACACACCCATACTAAATGTCAAGCTTGACTGAGGGCTGAGATGCAAGATCCCCCAATTAGGGTGCCCCTGTTCTGGGCCTTGTCCTATTATAATCATGATCCTCTCATGGAGGAGAGAGGCATCCTGGAAACTCTCATTTAAGGCTGAGCAATGAAACCTTGGCTCAGTTCAGCACTCTAAGCTTGAAACAGTTGATTGTGTCCAAGCCTCCCTCCGGAGTATATTTAGTGCAGTTCTAAGACTCAGAGGCACCTACCTTTGAATGAGAGGTTAAATAATGGTATTCTCCTGACTATTAAACATCCCATGACACAATTCAAGGTAAAATTGAGGCAATTTTCCAAGTTTCCTGGCCAACACTAGTGCTAAGATGCATTCCCAAAACAAATTAACTGTTCACCTGACTCTGTGCTGAATGTTGAAGTTTAATAAAATTAAATTCAACTGCTGATAATATACCACACAACGTATTTTATAGGAAATAAGCCTCAGAGTTGGGGGTAATATTTTAACATGTATCAGAAAGCAGAGTAGGAATAAATGGGTTGTTTTCAAAGAGACTGCGGTACTTTGGATTGTTTTCAGGGCAGACTGTTACAAGTACCACAGGAATCGGTCCTGAGCCTCAGCCATTCATAGTATGAAAGATTTGGGATCTAAGGAGAAAGGCTCTGAATGTTAGAAATCTGAACTACAAATAGGATATACTGGACTAGCAAATTAGGATAGTTAGCAACTGCAAGAGAAAGATGTTCACATTTTGGATGTGAACCCTCATCAGAAATGGGGTGGCTGAGGTAAGAGAACTCTCCTTGAACTTTACCCTCAGTTTTAGCACTAAGTGCAATAGAGTAAGGGCTGTGTGTTATACTCAACATCCAAAATTCAGTGCCATTTAATAGCTGCCTTGTGAACACAAATAGGGTCCTGGGTTAGCTGGTCTAAGCAATGGTAGAGATGTTCCTTTTGGCTGGGGTGTGAAATCCCCTCAGGGCTTTCTCTCCAGCTCCCATCCAGTCTTCACTATTGAAGATCTTGTGCGTACACCGGCCAGGACATTGAACTGTAGGCCCTGCACTGTCAAAACCCAAAGCGGTGCAACTGTGCTCCAGGAAAAAAATCATTGTCTTCAGAGAAGGACAAAGCAGAATATCAAGGTATTTTCTTTCTTTCACACAGAATAGAAGATTTGTGACCTGGCCCCTGGACGAGTTGCTGTTGTTTATGAAATGGTTACTGAAAGATTAATAAAACAAACAAAGCCATGTTATATTTGAATAATCTGAAACATCTGGATTCCACCCACCCCCTTTCCCACTACCTCTCCCTCCTCCCTAGAGCTGTATTGCAGGTTAGATTAGATACCGGGCAGAATCTGACGCTGTTTGGCATGACAGTTTAGTCATTTCCAAGCCACAGCACTAATCCATCAGCCCATTCACTTTCCATGTAGCTACAGTCATGGGATAAGAGTAAAATTCCTAGCCTTATAAAATAAGACAATGAGAAACTGAAACATTTAGGAAGAGCATGTTCTATTCACACTGATCTTGAATTGCATCAACTCGCATAGACACCAAAGTCAATGCCTCCAATTCATTTCATGCTTTTCCTTCAAATGCTTAATGTTGTTAATGTGATTTGTGCAGGGAGAAAAAAACACAATCTTCAACAGCTCATTGAGTCATTAACTTAGCTTTATTCTTGCTGGGATTCAAGAATGAGTAACTCTATTCAAAGTTAAGAGGGAATTTGGCTTGTCTGACAGCTGCTGTTCTGACTCATTGCTTCTCCCTAGCCTTTGTATGTTATTTTTACTGCAACCTTACGCAGATCCAGACGTTTCATGTGACATCAGAGCCACCACCATTTGCGCATGGAAATAATTAAATCTGATGGTGTTGACTGCTGTTACTGTGCTCCTGCAGCCAGGCATAGGTTAATGCAACCATGTTACTTTAAAAACACATGTGGAAATTACACAACATACATTAATATGTACTGTGTTAAATTTTAATATTTTCATGCTGGATATAATTTAGTGAAAAATTTTACCATGGCCACAAAAACATCAACTGTGCAAACAGGTGTGACTAATATTTATGATTTTTATTCAAATCTCATTTAATTACATATTTTTCCACATGCCAATGGAACTGCTTCCTGGTGTGCACCTGGCCATCCTAAGGATATGCAATGTCCTGGAGAAAGAATGACAGTGTCCCACTGAGAGGAAGCAGATCAGCTGAAAAATAATTAGAGTGAGATGAGAAGAGTTATTGTGGAAACCCTAATGTTTGTTTCTGTTCATTTATTAAAACTTACAAAAATCTGTATTTAATCAATTGGTATATAAGTGACTGTTGTAGTCACACTTAAACTTGAGAAGAGCAGTTGATTTCTCAGATCAAGCTCCAAAAAGTCTTATCAGTCATTAATATTTTACTTGTTGTCGTCATCATGGTGATTTCTATAACACTTTAATATACCAAAAGCTTAGTTAGAAATGTCTTTTTCACACTAATGTCAAAGCTGCTATACTCATATATTCTAAATTACTTCTCAACTCCCATTTCATACATTCAAATCAACTGACCAAGGATCTTGAGCACGGCCTGACGTTCAGGAAATCATTAATAATCAGAGGGTAAACAGCAAGAAATCATATACCAAGCTATTTTTGACTTGGAAACATGTCAAAGCCTCCAGAATAAAAACTGTGTGTATCTAATTATCCAAGATGGGTAAACTTGATTTCAAGTAAGCCATTTTAACAATGCAGATTAAATATTATTTTGATTGCCAAACACTTGTGAAAAAAAATAAAATCTATTCCCAATTACCAAAAAAAAACTTCAAGACTTAGTTTAAACCTTGTTAACTTTGGAATTACCAGAGAGTGTCATGGTAACAAATATATTTTCTTAAAAAAAATACTAAGGAAACAAAGAATGAATGCTGAAGTCTTGAATTGTTTGCATTAGGGTAACAATCTGTTGCTATGACTTGGTTGGTATGTGCACTCTTCAGCCTACAGAGTTTCTAGATTCTCCCCACAGTAGGAATTGATTTCCTGATCCTTGCTGGAGTGAAGTAAAGGTTTTGCATTCGACCAGTGTCCTGAGACAGGGAAAGGAAAAATATTATTATCAGGAGTCCCACTGCTAATAGATATAAAGTCAGAAATCTACAGCACAGAGGAGGCTCTGTGATTATGTCAGACAAAAGGCCTAATGGTCAAATCTTACAATCCAGCCCTTGGTTTAACACCTTGGATTATGGCACATCAGGTGCATATCCAAGTACTTTAATATGGAAGTTTCTGCCTCCGTCATTTTTTTTCAGACTGTGAGTTCCCCCAAAATCCACTCCCCTTCCCATTCTAATTCCCACTCTAATCCTTCAATTACATTAATTAAATCTTCCTTCAACCTCTTTTATTCTGAAGAAAAATAAATCACAGCCATCCAATCTTCACCCTCTGCTAAAATTCAGGTTCTATCATATTGTTCATGTCATGCAATGACCAGAAATGTACTTAAAACTCTAGGTGTGTTTTAATTTCCATTTTATACAACACTATACACAACCTAAGCTGTTCTATGTATTTTATACATTACCTCCCTTGTTCTTATATTCTATGTTATGGTTAAAAAAGGAAAGTTCCCTTATGCCTTCTTAAACTCTTTATCTACTGGTCCACTACCTGTGATTGCACTCTCTGTACTCCTCCACACTTCCCATCATTTTGGCATTTATTCTGCATTCCTTGTGTGCCCTCCCTGAACCTCCCACCTCTCTGAATTTGCCACCTTTCTGCTCACCTGACCAGATCATTGACCTCTTCTTGCAGCCTACAGCTTTCTTCCTCACCATCAACTTCATGACCATTATTTCCATTGCCCCAAATCTCCTTAATCATCTCTTGAAGCAGGAAACTCCAGATGCTAGATATCACAAATTAAAATAGAAAATACTGGAGACGCCCAGTAGATCCACAGCATGGGTGACAAGAGAAGCAGAGTTCACTTTTCAGGTCAATGACCCAGTGGTCTTTATTCTGAATGGACTGACCTGCTTCTTGTGAGTAAAGATCATTAACTTATTTCACAAAATACAACAGGATCTACAGGTTGTCCCCAGGTAACAAACGGGTTCTGTTTTTACAGACGTCCATAAATTGATTTTATCCGTAAATAAAAAAAACTACAAAAAAAGTCACTCCATATGGTAACCATGCCTCCACATGGTATTACAACAGATGGCATCATACGCAATAGAAAGAACAATTTCCAAAAGTGGAGAGAGAGAGGAAACCAGTACGTACAACAGACATTTGAATTTAATAATATCATGGGAGCTCACACGTATGTTCAGGTGTCCATAAGTCAGGTGTTCATAACCCAGAGTTCAGCTCAGCCCCTAGAACAGTCACAAAATCAACACATTTTGCTTCCTGCCACTGAACGCATTTTGAATACAACTTGCGAGTTTCTTTTGGATCCCTGTTCCTTTTACTTTTCTGGCTATCAATCATGTGAAAATCCATGAATATTTTCTACCCTTTTCCAAAAAAGTTAGTCAAGTTTGTCAAACACTATCTTCCTTTAATAAATTCATGCTGACCATACAAGGTTAATCAGTACCTTAATTGTACTTTGCAGATTAATCTGTACCTAGATTCATCTTACCTTTAGATGCAGATAGGTGCTTTATTGTTTGTGCAGACTTAGTGGGCCAAAGACCCCGTTTCCTTGTCGTATGGCTCTATGTCTCTGTGAGTCAAATGGCCTCTGACACTTTCCAAATGATGAATTGTATTATCCCTCTGATTTTTTTTTCCAGTAATTTTTCTACCATTTGGCGGTCTGGGATTTGTCCCTTTCATCCTTGTAAGCAATGCTTCATTGTTAGGAGTTTACTAGTCCCATGACATCATATCTTTAGCCAGAGAGAATTTGAAAATGATGGTCAGAGTCTCTGTTATTTCTTTTCTTCTCTGAATGACCAGGAGTACATTTCATCTGGGTCCAGTGATTCGTATACTTTCAAAGATGTTAGACCCTTTCGATATTTTAAGATTTCCTGTTAATATATTTAAACCACTCAATATTTTACACTTATCCAAACAGTTTGCACCAACACTTCCTTTTGTGAAGACTTATGTTGTGATTAATTCACTGATAATATGCTGGAAAATCAGTTTATGAGGCAAGTTGGGACTTTCTTTAGTTGTCCTATTTTCACCCAGCTTGGGATAATAGGCTTTCAACAAACTGCTGCCCAGACTTGGACACACAAGACGACTCTTTGTACCTGGAACAAAATCCTAGCAAGGTTGTGGCTTCTAAAGAGAGGAATTGTTAGAAGAAGAAATGTTGGTTTTGTTGTCCTAAAACACATTATAATGAAGTTTATAGTTGTCAGTACTGTAAGTATAATCTACCACCTGAAGAAACTCCTACGGGAATAATAGTTGATGGAAAAAAAATGTGTGGTTGTCTTTGTTCAATACTTTATTGTTGAGAAGTGGCAAATTTCTACTTTGTAAAATTTAATATAGCTGTCATGTATTATCTTGAATAGTGCTTTAGCCAAGGAAGTTTGACAGCTGTTCATCTCATTGCTGATGGTCCTATAATAGATTGGAGGTAGATGTACTGTATATAGCCTGTGTAAGTGTTGTGTAACTGACTGTACATTTGTCTATTGTCCAGGTCTGAATGCTGCTTTGACGTTAAATATAATCTCTGGAGATCCCAATGGAGATTTTACAATTGATCAGAATGCTGTACTCCGAGTCCAACAGACATTAGATCGAGAACGCCAGACTACATACGTTTTGATTGTTCAAGCAACTGATCAGGCTCAATGTGATTCAGTGCGCTTCAGAAGTAGTGCATGGATTATGGTGGAGCTCCTAGATGTGAATGACAATCCCCCTGCATTCTTACATTCAAATACTGTCTACCTTCCTGAAGATATTTCTATTGGTACTGTGGTATTGACAGTTAAAGCCATAGATCCGGACAGTGGACTCAATGGCCACATCGAATACTCCCTGCTGCAATTAACAGGGTGCAAGTTCAGCATCAATGCCACAAGTGGTGAACTGAGTCTGACTGGAGACCTCAACAGAGAATTAGTAGAATGGGTTACAATAGATGTGACTGCTTCAGACAAAGGCCAACCATCACTGTTCTCTTCCTTAAGCATCAGAGCAATTATCACTGATGTCAATGACAACTCTCCTGTCTTCACTCAAACTACTTATACAGTCACAGTGGATGAAAATATATCTCGTGGCTCAGATTTGCTAGCAGTTTCAGCTGTTGACCTCGATGAAGGCAAAAACGGGCAGGTTCGATATGCTACAAGCAGCAAGGACTTTGACATTGATTCAGTTACCGGATTAATCTCATTGTCTAGGAATTTGGATCGTGAACAAATACCAGTTTATTCTTTTGTGGTTATTGCAATGGATGGTGGACCCACTCCCAGGTCAGGAACAGCCACTGTCAGGGTTGTGCTCAGAGATGTCAATGATTTTGTACCAATCATCCAGCCCACCAAAGTGACCCTACATTTCTTGGAGAATATAAACGTAGTTCCACAAATTGTATATCAGGTACATAGGTTTTTGAAATCTCTTTCAATTATTTTAGTTCTTAATCTAGTCAAAGCAAAGAAGAAAGTATGCTCCAATGATGAGCTTTACCTCAGTTACATTGTTACAGCTTGTACTTAATAAGGAGCAAAATATGGATTTGCCCATTGAAGGTTTTTGTTTTCACAAGTAGATAGGGTGGTGAAGAAGGCATTTGGCATGCTGCTTTCATTGGTCAGGAGTTTGGATGTCATGTAACAACTGTATAAGTTGTTGGTGAGACCACATTTGGAGTATTGTGTCCAGTTCTGGTTGACTAGCTATAGGAAGGGTGTCATTAAGCTGGAAAGGGTGCAGAAAAGATTCATGAGGATGTTACCGGGACTGGAGGGCTGGAGTGATAGGAGAATCAGAATCGGGTTTATTATCACTGACATATGCCGAGAAATTTGCTGTTTGCAGCAGCAGTACAGTGCAAGACATAAAGACATGAAAATTATAAGATCTTTATAAGATCTTTATTAGTCACATGTACATCGAAACACACAGTGAAATACATCTTTTGCGTAGTGATTTTGGGGGGCAGCCCGCAAGTGTCACCACGCTTCTGGCGCCAACATAGCATGCCCATAACTTCCTAACCTGTACATCTTTGGAATGTGGGAGGAAACCCGAGCACCCGGAGGAAACCCACACAGACACGGGAAGAACGTACAAACTCCTTACAGACATTGGCCGGATTTGAACCCGGGTTACTGGCGCTGTAAAGCATTGTGCTAACCACTATGCTACCGTGCCGTCTACAAGTTACAAAAATAGTACAAAAAAGGAATAACAAGGTAGTGTTCATGAGTTCATGGGTTGTTCAGAAACCTGATGGTGGACGGGAAGAAGCTGTTCCTGAAACATTGAGGGTGGGTCTTCAGGCTCCTGTACCTCCTCCCCGACTGTAGTAACGAGAAGAGGGCATGTCCTGGGTGATGAGGGTCCTTAGTGATGGATGCTGCCTTCTTGAGGCACCGCCTCTTGAAGATGTCCTCAATGGCGGGGATGGTTGCGCCCATGCTGGATCTGGCTGAGTCTACAACCCTCTGCAGCCTCTTTCGATCCTGCGGATTGGAGCCTCCATACCAGGTGGTGATGCAACCAGTCAGAAGGCTCTCCACCATATATCTGCATAAATTTGCAAGTCTTTGGTGATGTACCAAATCTCCTCAAACTCCTAATGAAGTAGAGCCACTGGCGTGCCTTCTTCATGATTGCATCAATGTGTTGGGCCTAAGATAAAATCCTCTGAAATGCTGTGCCCAGGAACTTGAAGCTACTCACCCTTTCCACTGCTGACCCCTCAATGAGGACTAGTGTGTGTTCTCCCGACTTTCCTGTCCTGAAGTCCACAATCAATTCCTTGGTCTTGCTGATGTTGAGTGTGAGGTTGTTGTTGCGACACTACTCAACCAACTGATCTATCTCACTCCTGTACGCCTCCTCATCGCCATCTGAGATTCTGCCAACAACAGTGGTGTCATTGGCGAATTTATAGATGGCGTTTGAGTTGTGCCTAGTCACACAGTTATATGTGAAGAGAGCGTAGAGCAGTGGGCTAAGGAAAGGCTGGATAAGCTGGATCTTTTTTCCCTGGAGTGTAGGAGGCTAAGGATGATCTTATAAAGGCATAGGTCCTCGGCCTTTTCCCAGAGTGAGTGAGTCAAAAACAAGAGGGCATGGGTTCAAGGTGAGAGAGAAAGATTTAAAAGGGATCTGAGGGGCAACTTTTTCACACAGGATGGTGGGTATATGGAAGAAGCTGCCAGAGGAAGTGGTAGAGGTGGGTATGATAACAGTGTTTAAAAGACATTTAGACAGGTACATGGATAGGGAAGACTTAGAGGGATATGGGCCAAATGCAGGCAAATGGGACTTGCTCAAGTAGACACTTCAGTCGGCAGGGACAAATTGGGCCAAAGGGCCTGTTTCCATGCTGTATAACTCTATGACTGTATAACTGAAGGAAAGGCTTTTACAGGTATATGCTTTTAAGTGTGCAAAGCCTATTCTATCATTCGCAATGCCTTCCCCTTGGTATGGAATAAAATTTTGCTGCTGGGTGCACATGTAAAATTGGCAAAGATCCCTTCTACCCCTGCTACACTGCTCCTTTGCCAATGTGGAATTATTTTAGGCCTAAATCTACTCGTCTAAAATACTGTCAGTTCTCTCTTTCTGGCAGCCAAGATAAAATACAAGAGTACTGACTATTACCAAGATAGAGTTGGAGACCTAATGCTGGTATTCTAACTGCAATCAATCATTGTGATCCAGTAACAGCTTCCCAATGAAAGAATAATCAATCACTCTTAGCAAATGGCTGCAAAGAAATTGCTGGCTTTAAAAATTAATTCTATGGCCAAAACAAACAGACCCTTCCATGAAAGTGCAATTTTCCTGGGCCCCAGCCTGGCTGATGTGCAGCAAACAAAATCCATACCATTGGTGCCCTTCCTTGTTGGGATGGGAGTCAGATAAGATGCAAAGGCAGTCAAAAATCCCACACTATGGCATTTACAGCTCCACAAACATGTTCAAGGAACTTTGTTCCCAGTATCTACTGTGCATCTTTTATCTACACTATCAGTCACTGCCTCAAAAAATCCATTATACAGATAAAAAACAATTTGGTTTAATAATTCAGGCTGGTTGTCCTTAATTATCCATTTCATTTCTAAAAGATCTCTAATTTAATCTCAAATTATGGATTACAAGCATGCACCTGCATTAGGTTAAGTGGTGACCTGGTTTGTCTTTCCACTGGGAACATTTCCCCATCTCCCTCTCTCTCTCCTCTAATGGCAGGGATTAATTATGTCCCAAGAAATATTTGATTATGTTAGTCTATACCTGCTCCTATATCTTCCATTTTCTTTCTCAACTGGATCTTTAGCCATTTTACATAGCGACATCACTGGTTGACTCTTAAATGGCCTCTAAATAGCCTAGCGAGCCATTCACTTGTACCATTACCACTAAGTTCAAACTGGCCACCTGGCATCTTGGTCCTCCTTTGATGCATTCTTTGATGCATTCTCAGGCTCGCTGCTCTGTTTGGTGGTAACATCGCCTTTTGTCTTGATCTAATAATGTCATGAACTTCCCCTGTTAATCACAAATGGACTTTTTAAAACACAAAAATCTAAAAAAAGTGATATATTTGTTTACACTATGTATTCACTTTGTAAATGTTAGTGCCATGCCTTTTAATTTAATTTCCTAATCTACTAAATCCAATATACACCTCATGCCTTCATAATTCATTTTGTTTGCATTTAAAATCCTGGTTTTAAATCATTTTCAATCTTTATATAAAATTGTATCATATTGTGATCCTTCTTCCCTTAAAGCCCCTTAACTACAAGGACAGCACAGTGGCACAGCTGCTGTCTCACAGCTCCAGTGACCAGGTTCAATCCTAACTTCCGGTGCCGTCAGTATAGAGTTCAGACATTCTCCGTGACCATGTGGGTTTCCTTAGGTGCTTTGGTTTCCTCCCACATTCCAAAGACGTGCTGGCTGGTAGGTTAATTAGCCACTGTAAATTGCCCCTAGTGTGTAGGTGGGTGGTAGGAGAATTGAAGGAGGTGGGGAGGGATTTGATAGGCATATAAGGATAGGTTATAAGGGAATGAGATTGATGGGATTGCTCTGAGAGCCGGTATTGACACAATGGGCCAAATGGCTTCCTTCTACGTGGTATGAGAACATTTCACAATGAGTACAACTGTATCAGGGTGCAGCGATGGCACAGTGGTTAAGTTATTGGACTAGTAATTTAGAGGAACAAACAATCTGCTGGAGGAACTCAGCGGGTCGAGCAGCATCTGTGGGAGGAAATGAACTGTTGACATTTCAGGTCGAAACCCAGCATCCAGGCTGAGAGTGGAGAGGTGAGATGGCCAGTAGAAAGAGAAGAAGGGGAGTGGTGAGACAGGAGTTCAAGGTGATTGGTGAACTCCGAAGTCCAGCAATCCACCAATCAAACTGATTCTACTTTTTGATTTTCTGAACTAAAAAATCCCTTTATCCCTTTAAAGCTACTCCCGCTATCCCCTTCTTTGATATGAGGGTTGTACCACCTCCTTTTCACTTTAACTATCTCTTCTAAAAGTGAAGTACACTGGAATGTTTAATTCCCACCTTTGGTCACCTTGCATCCAGGTCTCAGTAGTGGTTCTTGTATCCATTTATTTCTACTTGTGCCATTAGTTCACCTAACTTATCCTGCCAATGAAGTTGAAGGATTTTCTGGAGGCAGTGCTTTCAGATGCCAACTGCCCCTTGTTGATAGCTCTGATGCATGCAGGAGGTAGAGGTCACTGCTACTCAGTTGACATGTACTTGGTACTGGATTTGAGGTCTTGGCTTCAAACAATCCTTTAGATTAACTCTACTCCAGTGGCGATGTTGTTGGAAGTGAGGTAAAGAAGATTAAAAAGAGGATTGGTGCCAGGACACAGCCTTGCTTAGCCACAGTCTGCATTGGTACTAGGTGTGTGTGTGTGTGTGTGTGGATCTGTTGGTGAGGCATGTACATTATCATGGAGCAGGGGAATGTTGGTGATGAAGTTTTGTGGACAGCTAAATTTGAGATTGACCTTCCATAATCCCTCTCTGTTGACAATCATGCTGTACTGGTAATTAGGTTCAATGTGTTAAGAAGATAAAATAGGACACAAGCACATTGACAATAAGGAGGATACTATTAACTACCAACCAGTGTTAACCCTGATGATTAAGTCTGATGTATTAGACTCCTTACCACACTCTCAAAAAGAGCCTTCAAGGGAATCACAGAACTGCTACAACACCACAAGGAATCATCGGCACATTGACTCCATCCCAGTTGTTTGTAGAGCAACCCTGTCAGCCCCAATCCCATGTTACTTTACCCTGGCCAGAAATAGTTCTGGAAACACTATCAGGATTGGGAGCCTTTTATAATAGTTGCGGTTCATTTTTAAAAGCAAACATCTGGATATGCTGTTGATGGGAACTGTGAAAGGTAGATCTTCAGCAGTTGACAATCTGGTAACCTTGGTATCAGGCAATTATGGTCATCCATCTTCTACTTAAAGTAAATCATAGCTTCAACCCTACATTATTAAAAAATTGATGAATGAAATCTGAGTCTGATTCTTAAAGAGACATTCTCTTGCTTAAATGCATTTTTGCTAGGGAACAGAGACTCAGAAGAGTGAGAGATCATTTTATCACAATGATATAATTCAACAGTAATTTGTGAACTATGATGACACACATGCTGTGTATTTGATATCAAATTGTAAAAAATGTCTGCAAAATACTTTGTTAAAAAGATGGAATCCATTTAAATGAGCCTCTAGACCTATCAAAGTATTGGGAGTTTAGTAGGATTATGTATTAACTCTAGATAAATTCAGACTATTTCATCTTGAAGGTACTATCCTAACAGAAGGTATCTTTCAGTTGAACAAGAGATGAAAAATACACTGTAGTTATAGCATTCCAAGAGAGGATGCTCAGGACAATTATATTGACCATGTATAGAAACAATAATCAAATATAATCACTTGAAAGCAGTTACTTAGTAAGGGTTTACTGTTTTTCCCAGCTGCTGGGCCGTGACGATGACTTAGATTCCAACAGTAAACTGACTTACAAGATTAAACGAGGAAATGAAGATGGCAAGTTTTCTCTCTCGACAAATGGAGAACTCAGCTTACTGCAGAGCCTAGACAGAGAAATTCAGGAGGAATATATGCTGCTGGTGACTGCCACAGATGCAGGTAATGCACGGACTCCTAGCCAAAAGTAGAGATTCATGTTTGCATGTACATGAAAAGATATTTTCCTCAATTTCTTACATATTGGTAGTTTTTTTTTGCCAACCTTCTTCCCTCCCTCCCATCCAGTAGATCAGCAGCTGCTGAATGAAGAACTTTTCGATCTTGTATAAAGACCCCAAATAGTCACTTTTGAGCGTCGAATTGTTCACATTTCCAGTGGATTAAGGAAGTAACCTTGCAACCTGCTTCCAGTCATTGCACAGATACAGGTGGTGCCCAGACTCTTAGAGAAAAAGCAGAATGTAGAGAATCAGGATTGCACCTATAGTCATCAAAAATTGTACATGTTTTTGACTTCAGTTGTAATCATAAATCTCCATGTTCCAGGTTTTCATTGGGAGTCTGTACATTACCTACAGGTGCAGCAGCCACCAGGAACATGTCTTTTCCTGTTTGTTGGTGACGATTTGTTTGAGTCTGAATTGGTCGCAGGTTGCTAGCTCACTAGTTAAGAGAATGGGATGTCTGATTGGCCTGGAGACAATCTAAAGTGAAATTTCTTTATCTGCAAGATATGGAAATTAAAGAAAAATCAAAACTTTTGGTAATATTCCACAGGTCAGGCAACATCTGTGGAGACAGAAATGAGCTATCATTTCAGGCCGATAGTCCAACATCAGAGTTGAGAACTGGAGATGAAAGATTACCCTATATTTTGTAACTTGATCAGGTTTAATAAGTCTGCTGCCATGGCACCTCTACAGGCAGAGGCCATATATCATTAGAGCACTCTGCTTACATTCATATCAGGCCAAGGGAGCTGACAAAGTTGCTCAGAAAAACTGATATAAAATATATTTCTGTAAATTTTTGGTGGAATTTTATTTTCAGAAAGTAATGAATCAAGCAGGAATAAGCTATAAATCCCATCAATGTTGCTTTGTCATTTAAGATTCTCAAAATCACATCCATTTTCTACCCAGTCCCCAGATTACTTGTCCAAAGATCCAACAGTCTCAGCCCTAAGTATACTCAGCATCTGAGCCTTTTGGGAGATGGTAGTCCAAAGATTTACCATGCTCCTAATAAAGAAATTTATCCTCCTCTGAGTCCCACATGCTAAATCTCTAATCCTGAGAATATGCCCTTGTTTAGACTCTCTAGCCAAAGGAAGCAGCCTCTCAACATCTGCTCTGTCAAATCCTATCAGAATTTAGTATGCTTCTTCTTATTCTCCTGAATTTCAGAGTCCATTTTACACAATCTTCGGCCCACCACGTCCACGCCGACCTTTTGGCCCATCTACACCAATCCCATTTGCCCACATTAGGACCATATTCTTCTATGCCTTGCCTACTTAAGTGTCTGTCTGCATGCCTCTTATACATAATAATTATAACTGATTCCTCCTCTGGCAGCATGTTCCAGATATCAACCACTCTCCGTGGAGAAAAAAAAAATACCCCTCAGACCCCTTTAAAACTCAGTCCTCTCACCCTAAACCTATACCCTCTTGTTTTTGGTACCCTTACAAGGGAAAAAAGATATTGACTATCTACCCTATCTATCCCTCTCGTAATCTTATATACAACATATTCCTATCAGATGTTTCCTTTGTTTTCTTAAATTTCTGCCCCTATTTATAAAACTTAGATCACCTGCTTTTTAAACCACTTTTTCAATCTCCCACTTGCAATGAACTATGCACTTATACCCCTGGATTTTTCTTTGGTACTCCTTATGGTATTGTGCCCTCGAGTTTATATTGTCTCTCCTCATTCTTTTACCAAAACTTCAAACTTCATATCTCTTAGCATTAGGTTTCATCTACCACCCATCCCATCAGCCGTGTATATCCTTGAAGTCTATTACCTTACAGTTCAGTACGTCCCCAAGTTTTGGAAATTGGGCCCTGTACACCTAGGATCAAGTCCTTAATATATCGTACCAACCACTGTACACTTCCTTTCAATGTGAAAAACAGCATTTATCCACAACATTTCACTTCTACTCTGGGTTCACTGTTAACCAATTTTGTATCCAAGCTGTTACAGTCTCTGTTATCCTATGGGCTTCAGTCTTGGTGACATGCCTATTATGGGGCACTTCATTAAATACCTTTTGTAAGCCATTATTTACCACATCAAATGCATTTCTCTCATTAACCACTCTGTTAATTCATCAAAAACCCCAAACAAATCCATGATGGCTTAAATAAATCCATACGTGTCCAAGTAATAACTAATTCTATCATTGATTATTGCTTCAAGAACCATCCCCACCACTGAGTGTAAGCTGGCTGGTCCATTGTTATTGGGTTTATCCCTGGAACATCGCTGTGCAACATTTGCAGTTTTCCATTCCTCAGGCACCATCTCTGAATCTATAGATGTTTGGAAGATTATAGCCAAGTGTTCTGCAATTACATTCCTTACTTCCCTCTGGACTAAGTAATTTATCCACTTGAAGTGCAATTAACCTTCCCAGTACTTCCTCTTTATCAATCAGACAGGGCAACATAGGGCTGATATTACTAAATCCATGAAGCATATGCTGCTATGCTCCGTCTCCCTGATTCCCTGATGCTAATTTTTTTTCTGTTGGTGCCTTCTCCTCTGTAGTACTCATCCTGCTCTGTGGTGCCATTTCCAAACACAAGTGGCCAGCTCTACTTTCCCCAATTAATATTTCTTTGTGTGTAAGCTTATTCTGAGATTATTGGCTGGCTAATTGATTATTAGAGGAATGAGGTTAATTTCCTACTCTTTTAAAATCTAAATCATTCGTATTCTTTGTGCAGCTATACTAATTGAAAAAGAGAGAAGCCCCCAGTGATTTGTGCATTCTGTCCACAAATATCTTAGAGCAGTTTCTGGAACATAAATTGATTCAACATGAATTCGATTAGCTCCAGTGACCTAAACAGTCAAAACCATAATAATTAATTACCCAGTTAACCAGGAGAACTCTGAAACCCCTAATCAGCAAAAGTGTACATCCTTGCTGAGTAATTAATCAAAGCAACTAGAAAGGAGCCTGCAGGCTATCATCAAGAAAGTTTAATGTGTTGAAAGCCATCTCACTCACAGTCAAACACATTAAAATTCACATGAAAAAGATATTCACATAAGAAAAGATATACTGGCTTTGGAAACGGTGCAGTGGAGGTTCACCAGGTTGATTCCAGAGATGAGGGGTTTCGCCTATGAGAAGAGATTGACTCGCCTGGGACTATACTCACTGGAATTCGGAAGAATGAGAGGGGATCTTGAATAAAATTATGAAAGGGATAGATGATAGAGGCAGGAAAGTTGTTTCCACTGTTAAGTGAGACTAGAACTAGGGGACATAGCCTCAAGATTTGTGGCTGTAGATTTAGGATGGAGATGAGTAGGAAGTGCTTTACCCAGAGAGTAGTGAATCTGTGGAATTCTCTGCCCAGGGAAGCAGTAGAGGCTACCTCACTAAATATATTTAAGTCACAGTTAGATAAATTTTTGCATAGTAGGGGAATTAAAGGTTATGGTGAAAAAGCAGGTAGGTGGATCTGAGTACACAACCAGATTAGACATGATCTTATTGAATGACGGAGCAGGCTCAATGAGTCAGATGGCCAACTCCTGCTCCTGTTTCCTTTGTTAAAATATAACTTCATGGGTGATGAAAAATTCATCCAGAAAACAGATCTAAATATCAGGATCTTAAGTGCATTACATTAAGGAGATGCAATACTGGATCTATATGTTTGCTATCATGGTAAATAGCAGGACTTAATGGTCCATTTCTGCACTTTCATCATTTTTCAAAGGAGTACTGGTTCTGAAACCTCAACCTCAGAAGCTTTTAGATCTCTATTATTGTTATCTTTTCTTTCCTCATTGCACACAGAGTTAAATTGATAAATCGGGAAGGGAACTCAGGCTTGGGAAGCATGGTACATGATTAACACATGCCCGTTAACCGTACTACACACGGTTCATCAAATTCATGCTACGTTTACAGCATGGTACAAGTGTTTCCTATATTTCTGCATTCATCAGCAAGGATCCAATACACAAGTGCTTAGCATTGTTAAAAGTCAGTCTACACCTCTTAAAGAGGAATTGCTATGCGGATATTGTAATTGGGAATTGTTTCAAAAGTCAATCTGACCTATGAAAGAATGGAGAGTAGCTGACATGGTAAAGCGTGTAAATCAGTGTTTTCTAGTCATACGATGCAAAAAGTGGAAAAGATGGAGCAGGACTGATCTGCTTAAAACTGGTTGGATAGATGGAGAAGGAACCCCTCCATATGCTGAAAAGGCAGCAGGAATAAATGGTGGAGAGTGTTAATGCCTGGAGAGAAAATTCTCTAACCTTCTGCAGCTACAAACTCAAGCTTGTATTTCAGCTGAGTTTCTGGGGTCTTGATAACCCAGCTGGTAGCTGTTAAAGTTCAACTTTTTTATTTCAAAAGTAAATTATATTCATAAAAATATATACAAATACAAAACAAAAAGTGCATGGCTTCCTTTTATATTGATAGTGTCTTTCAGTCTAAATATTCATATTCATAGTGTTATTGGTTCTATATATTTGTATTGGTTTATTATTGTCACTTGTACCGAGGTACAGTGAAAAACTTGTCTTGCAAACCATTTGTACAGATCAATTCATTACACAGTGCATTAAGGTAGTACAGGGTAAAAACAATAACAGAGTACAGAGTTAAGTGTCACAGCTACAGAGGAAGTGTAGTGCAGATAGACAACAAAGTACAAGGTCATAACAAGGTAGATTGTGAGGTCAAGAGTCCATCTCATCATATAAGGGAACTGGTCAGAAATCTTATAACAGTGGGATAGAAGCTGTCCCTGATCCTGGTGGTATGTGCCCTCAGGCTCCTGTATCTTCTGCCTGATGGGAGAGGAGAGAAGAGAGAACGATCCCGGTGGGTGGGGTCCTTGATTATGCTGGCTGCTTCACCAAGGCAGCCAGAGGTATAGACAGAGTCCATGGAGGGGAGGCTGGTTTCCCTGATGTGCTGGGCTGTGTCCACAACTCTCTGCAGTTTCTTGCAGTCCTGGGCAGAGCAGTTGCTGTACCAAGCCGTGATACATCCAGATAGGATGCTTTCAATGGTGCATCGATGAAAGTTGGTGAGTGTCAAAGGGAACATGCCAAATTTCTTTAGCCTCCTGAAGAAGTAGAGGCGCTGGTGAGTTTTCTTGGCCATGGTTGGACCAGGACAGGCTACTGGTGATGTTCACTCCTCGGAACTTGAAGCTCAACCCTCTTGACCTCAGCGCCATTGATGTAGACAGGGGTACATACACTTCCCCCTTTCCTGAGGTCGATGACTAACTCTTTTGCTATGCTGACATTGAGGGAAAGGTTGTTGTAATGACACCAAGTCACCAAGCTCTTTATCTCCTTCCTGTACTTCGACATCATTATTTGAGATACGGCCCACTACAGTGGTATCATCTGCAAACTTGTAGATGAAGTCAGAGCGGAATCTGGACATGCAGTCATGAGTATGTAGGGAGTAGAGTAGAGGGCTGAAGCCGCAGCCTTGTGGGGCACCAGTGTTGAGAATAATCGTGCTGGAGGTTTGCTGCCGATCCTCATTTATTGCGGTCTGTTGGTCAGAAAGTCAAGGATCCAGTTGCAGAGGGAGGCATTGAGTCTCAGGTCTTGGAGTTTAGTGATGAATTTGCTTGGAATTGTAGTATTGAAGATGGAGCTGTAGTCAATAAACAATAGTCTAACATAGGTGTCTTTACCGTCCAGATGCTCCAGAGATGAGTGTAGGGCCAGGAATATGGCATCCATTGTAGACTTGTTTCAGTGGTAGATGAATTGCAGTGGGTTGAGGTTTCCTGGGAGGGTGGAGTTAATGCGTGCCATAACCATCCTCTCAAAGCACTTCATGATGATGGATGGCAGAGCCACCGGGCGGTAGTCATTAAGGCTTGTTACCTTGTTTTTCTTAGGTACTGGGACGATAGTGGTCTTCTTAAATCAGTTGGCAAAGGAGACCATTGGAAACAGACAGGATTCCTGTTCCAGATCTCCACATGTGAATCCCCAACAACAGTGTTAAATTTGGAATAAACTCTTTCCTGTAAAGCATAGCTTCAGGAGTTCTAAGCCAGTGACTACTTATTATTTTGACCTTTCTCTAAACATTCAGGTTTCACTTTGAGATTTAGTTTTTTTTTCCATTTGTTCTCAGAAGATGGATGACATTGGCAAGGCCAGATTTATTGCTGAACTCTGAATACTGTCACGAACCAGCAACAAAAGAAACACACTGGGCATGATTCAGTGTTAAAAACTATTTTATTGATTACTACTTATGATAATACGTAAAATAAAAGTAAAAATGTTAGTATGTTAGAATTCAAGAATGTTAAACCTCGAACGTTAACCCCAAAACTGAACTCTTCGTGTGTGTGTGTGTGGCAAAGTCCAAAACTCCCAGTTCCGGAATGGTTCTTAAAGTTCAGTTCCGCAAGCCATAAGGTGAAACATGAGCAAGGGCTTCTTCGACAACCACCGTTGTCTGAAGATAAGACGTAGACGTAGAGAAACATAGAGAGAGTAAATACGAAATCCAAATGTTCCACGATGGAACCCAAACGACACTCCAGTGTTTACTCGGTAGTGACTTTCTCACCCCGAAAAGCATCCGAATCGTGGTCGTCCACACACAAATACCTGTTTCCTTCTACAGGTCAGCAACAAAGTGAACTCCACCAGATTACTTCCAACTTCCATACATGGATTTCAGTGGCAAACACAGTTATTGTTTCTCATCCATCGATAGAGAAAACAAGCAGGCTGGTGTCTCTCTCCCTTCTCTCTCTCTCTCCTTCTTCTTCTTCTTCTGACTTCTTCAACAACGTCATTACGTCCTTTATCTTCTATTGACGTAAGCACGCCCCACACACACATACACACACACTCTCTATCTTAAAGGGACTTTCACTGAGTCCGTAACACCTCCCACCTAAAAAAAATTTTTCCCAAGAAAAATTTAACCGCGCATACAGTTAGTAATGTTAATGATTATCATGCTACACAACTACAGACTATCAGATTAGTACAGATACATGTTTCCCATTTAACATCGGGAAAGACAGTCAGCAATCACATTATCTTTGCCTTTAATGTGAGTTATCATGAGATCAAACTCTTGCAAAATTAAACTCCAGTTTAACAGCTTTCTGTTCTTGTTTTTGACTCGGCTCAGAAACACCAATGGGTTATGATCTGTATATACAGTCAATGGTTTCTGAGCGGTGCAAACATATACACTGAAATGTTGCAAGGCTAAAACAAGCGACAGTAATTCTTTCTCTATGGTGGAATAATTCTTTTGATGCTCATTAAATTTCTTTGAAAAGTAAGCTACAGGATGGTCAATATCATCAAGGTCACCCTTCTGCAACAACACAGCTCCTGCAGCTTCATCACTAGCATCTACTGCTAATGAAAATGGCTTTTCAAAGTCAGGTGTTTTGAGCACAGGATGGTAGCATAAAATGGCTTTCAGCTTCTCAAATGCTTCTTGACAAGAATCTGTCCAAACAAACTTTACTCCCTTCTTCAGAAGATTAGTTAGGGGAAGAGCAATATCAGCAAAGTTTTTACAAAATTTTCGATAATATCCAACCATTCCCAAAAATCTTTTAACAGTCCTCGTACCTGTGGGAATAGGGAACTCAGATATTGCTTGAACTTTTGCCTGAACAGGAGCTTGCTTGCCTTGACCTACAACATGACCAAGATACGTCACAGTGGCATGGCCAAATTCACTTTTAGCCAAGTTAACTGTAAGGTTAGCCTTGGAAAGTCTTTCAAACAACCTTTCTAACACAGAGATGTGATCCTCCCATGTATCATTCCCAGTCACTAAGTCGTCAATGTAGGCATCTGTATGTTTTAACCCATGAATCACTGAATTAATCATTCTTTGAAATGTTGCCGGAGCATTTTTCATTCCAAATGGCAAAACATTGTATTCATACAATCCAGAAAGGGTTACAAAGGCAGAAATCTCCCTTCCTCTATCTGTTAATGGAACACACCAGTACCCTTTTACTAAGTCAATCTTTGTAAGAAATTTTGCCTTTCCCACTCTATCTATGCAATCATCCACCCTAGGAATAGGGTAAGCATCTGACTTTGTTACAGCATTCACTTTCCTGTAATCTGTGCAAAATCTAACAGTTCCATCAGGTTTAGGTACAATAACACAGGGCGAACTCCAATTTGAACTAGAATGTCTAATAATATCATTTTCCAACATGTATTTTATTTCCTGATCAACAAGTTTACTTTTTTCTACATTCATTCGATATGGGTGTTGTTTGATTGGTTTTGCATCCCCAACATCAACATCATGGGTAATTATCGATGTTCTGTTTGGAACATGTGGGAACAGATTTTTAAATTTTAAAATTAATTCTCTCATCTGTTGTTTTTGTGAAACTTGTAAATGGTCCAACTTCGTTTCAAGGTTCTCCATGATATTTTGGTTTTTTAGTTTCGATGGAACAATATTTGGTCTAAATTGGCCTTCCTCAACATCAACATCAGGCATTCTAGAAAAAAACCTTTACATCATCCACCAAGGCCACAACTGAATCCCTCTCATAATAAGGTTTTAGCATGTTTACATGACAGAGTTGTGTTTTCTTGCATCTATCTGGTGTTTTGATTATATATGTTAGATCAGTCACTCGAGATTCAATAACATAGGGTCCAGAAAAACGAGATTGCAAGGGATTATTTTGGCTAGGGAAAAATACCAACACCTTTTGCCCCACTGCGAATGTCCTAGGCCGAGCACGTCTATCAAAATATGTCTTCATTCTTATCTGGCTTGTTTTCAAATTCTCTCTCGCTAGCTGGCAGACTCTCTCCAACCGAGTTTTAAATTTTTGGACATAGTCCAACAGACTCAAGTGAACTTCCTCATTAACCCATTGCTCTCTTAACAACTCCAAAGGTCCTCTCACCCTATGTCCAAATACAAGCTCAAACGGACTAAATCCTATTGACTCCTGGATTGAATCTCTAACGGCAAACAAAAGTAAATGAACGCCTTCGTCCCAATCCTTTGTGTTTTCAAAGCAATAAGTCTTCAGCATATTTTTGAGAGTAGAATGAAATCTCTCCAGAGCTCCTTGAGATTCTGGGTGATATGCAGATGATACAATCTGCTTTGCTCCCAGCTCAGACTAGTTGTTGAAAAATTTTTGACATAAAATTACTACCTTGATCAGATTGGATTTCTTTTGGCAAACCAAACAAGGTAAAAAATTTTACAAGAGCCTTTGACACCGTCTTGGCCTTAATATTTCTAAGGGGTATTGCCTCTGGAAATCTAGAAGTGGCACACATGATGGTTAACAAATACTGATTTCCAGTCTTAGACTTTGGTAAGGGGCCAACACAGTCCACAATCACCTTCGAAAAGGGTTCACCAAAAGCAGGAATTGGTTTCAACGGAGCCACAGGGGGTTTTTGATTTGGTTTACCTACCACTTGACATGTGTGACAGGTTCGACAAAATATCACCCTGTGTAAAGGGACAGACATGGTGTCATCTGTAACGCCTCGCACTAGATTTACCTCACCAGTGTCAGTTTCTTCACCAAAATTTAAAACACTGTCCAGCAAGAGAGATTGACAAGCCCCAGTATCTCTAAGAATTTTCACTGGCACCTGGGGTGACTCATCATTCAGTGAAACAAAACCCTCTGATACATAAGAACGGAATTCCTTTCTCACCTCCTCCAACTTTTCCGCTTTTACCTCTTGCGAGGATTGATCTTTAACAGCATCTCCTAAACCTTTTTGATTTTTAATTGCCTGAAAGCAAGCATTGGGCACAGCTTCCTTCTTTTTCTTCAAAAGGGCACAATTAGATATCACATGGCCAGGTTTCCTACAGTAATAACAAGTACGCTGAACAGGTTTCTCCAGCCCTGGCTTCTTTTCATCCTTTCCTTTTTGATTACCTCCCAATTTAATCTCCGGTTTACCTGGATTGTCTTTGTAACTCTTTTGAAAGGTTTTAGGTTGTCCCCATTTGGATTTATGGGTTAAAGCATAATCATCTGCCAACCTAGCAGTTTCTTGTAAAGTTTCCACTGCCTTTTCATTTAAATATGTTGTTAATTCAGCTGGAACACATCATTTAAAGTCTTCCACTAGTATCAATTCTGTCAATTTATCATAATCCCCATCTACATTTTTAGCCAGGCACCATCGTTCAAAACATATTCTCTTTCCATTGGCAAATTCCATATAAGTCTAATCTGCAGATTTCCTCAAGTCTCTAAATTTTTGTCTATAAGCTTCAGGTACCAATTCATAGGCCTTCAATATAGCTTGTTTTACCTTGGTATAATCAGCTGCATCCTCAGCAGACAAAGCAGAATAAGCTTTTTGAGCTTTACCTTTAATCACACTCTGTACCATAAGAGCCCATCCTTTCCTTGGCCAGTTTGAACTCACAGCAACCTTTTCAAAATGTTGGAAATACTGATCAACCTGATCTTCCTCAAACGGAGGGACTAATCGAACCTCCCTGCTGGCTGAAAAACCATCATCAGAATCAGATTCCGAATTCTTTCGCTTCATTTGTAAATCATGCTGCCTCTGTTTTTCCTTCTCCTCACTATCCAGCTCCATCCTCTTCAATTCCATCTGCTTCATTGCTAGATCAGCCTCTATCTTCATCTGAGTTAGTTTTTGTTCAGTCTCTAATTTCTTTTGTTCGGCCTCTAATCTCTTTTCCTCTTGTTCGGCCTCTAATCTCTTTTGCTCTCGTTCAGCCTCTAATCTCTTTTGCTCTCGTTCAGTTTCTAATTTCTTTTGTTCTCGTTCGGCCTCTATTTTTAACTGGATTTGTTCTCGTTCAGCATCTATCTTTGCCAGCTGCACCTGTGCCTCAGAAATTGCTATTTCACTGCCAGGAAACTGTTTTAACACTTTCTTCTCAAAAACCTTCTTTTCCACATAATGGCCAGCTATCAGTCTCTGAATATCTGCCTTTCTCATAGACTGCTTTACTTCTGTAAGGTTTAGCCTTGTAGCAATCTTTATCAAATCATCCTTTTTCGCCACCTCCAATCCCTTTTGGGTTGGTGACTCCAAAAATGCCTTAATATCCATTGCTGCTGGTTTCCACACACACAAGCCAATTAAAAAGAATTTATCAGACCTCCCTCAACAATCTTTGGATTGGATCCCGGACGAATCTCGTTAACCTTGGGAACTATCCCGGACGAGCCCCCAATTTTGTCACGAACCAGCAACAAAAGAAACACACTGGGCATGATTCAGTGTTAAAAACTATTTTATTGATTACTACTTATGATAATACGTAAAATAAAAGTAAAAATGTTAGTATGTTAGAATTCAAGAATGTTAAACCTCGAACGTTAACCCCAAAACTGAACTCTTCGTGTGTGTGTGTGTGTGTGTGTGTGTGTGGCAAAGTCCAAAACTCCCAGTTCCGGAATGGTTCTTAAAGTTCAGTTCCGCAAGCCATAAGGTGAAACATGAGCAAGGGCTTCTTCGACAACCACCGTTGTCTGAAGATAAGACGTAGACGTAGAGAAACATAGAGAGAGTAAATACGAAATCCAAATGTTCCACGATGGAACCCAAACGACACTCCAGTGTTTACTCGGTAGTGACTTTCTCACCCCGAAAAGCATCCGAATCGTGGTCGTCCACACACAAATACCTGTTTCCTTCTACAGGTCAGCAACAAAGTGAACTCCACCGGATTACTTCCAACTTCCATACATGGATTTCAGTGGCAAACACAGTTATTGTTTCTCATCCATCGATAGAGAAAACAAGCAGGCTGGTGTCTCTCTCCCTTCTCTCTCTCTCTCCTTCTTCTTCTTCTTCTGACTTCTTCAACAACGTCATTACGTCCTTTATCTTCTATTGACGTAAGCACGCCCCACACACACATACACACACACTCTCTATCTTAAAGGGACTTTCACTGAGTCCGTAACAATACACTGAAAAGACACTGGGGACCCTTCATCTTCAACCTGAAGTCTTTGTTTTGCCTGCGTTCCCATAACAATGTTAGCTGGATAATTCCAGAACTTCAGAATCCATTGTTGCCTCTAACCACATAAATAATTTCATTGTTTATTTGTCAAAGGAACATGTAATTAACAACTGGTAAGAAATGGCGAGGGAATAAAGTTTTTACGATATGTACAAGGCTCCCTTTTTGCTTAGCTTGTAAGAAGACAAACATGGTCTATTTTCCCCTTGTCATTTTAACTTCCTATTTATACATAAGAATCTGACTAGCTGATATTGCCACCACAAGGAAACTTCAAGTTTTGACAATATCAATCCTCAGTCCTTTTTCAAGAGAGAAGTGTCCCAACTTCTGCATTCTTTCCCAACAGGTATAATCTCTCAGTTCTCTTACCACTCTAGTAAATCTTTTTTTATTAGGACCTCTTCATTTTGGGGGAGTATTTAGAAAAACTATTGCGCGAGTTTGTGCATTTATAGACAAGAATAAGAGTTTAGATTTTATGCTCAGGTGATCAACTGATATTGCCAACAAGTTCTAAAAGTACACAATGGATCATCTTTCTTGGCCTGAACCCAAAACTCCCACAGCTTAGTCTGTTCAGTGTACTTCATACAACATTGGGAAAAGTTGAGTGAGTTGGCACAACAAAGGCAGAAGGCTATGACAAGCTCCCAGCTGAAACATCAGCGACTTGCTTCCCAGAGCCACTTGTTTCTCCAGTCAAACTGTAACTTTGGACAATATCATCATCTGCACAACAATGGAGAAGACAGACCAGATATGTCCTATTGATAAAAAGAAAAATAAATGTCTAATCTGGCATAATGTCATCTCTTCCTTATCACAAGTATAGTGATGGAAATAGTGCCATCAAATTAAACCCTCTCACCGATAAAATGCATTCTCAAACTTATCAATCCAGGTCAGAACAGTTTGCCTAAATTGTGCCCCATTTATAGGACTCAGCATCCATCCCTGGTGGCAGCAGTAGGTTCTATTTATAGTGGCATTATCCTGCTTAAAACTACCTCATGTTCCTCCCTTTTAATATCCGTCACTTAGAAGGGTAATTGGTATAGTGTTGCGAGAATACAATATTTTGGAATGTACCTCCCACTCCCAATTCACAACAAATCCTGGCATGGAGATATATCACCATTCATTAAACATCGCTGGGCCAGAATCTGGGATTTCTGTCAAAGACAGACCACCATCTGCTCACAGCAGCTGGATATGGGTAGTAAATGCAGCAGTGTTATCAAATGGCCTCCTACTGAGAAATTAATCAAATGAAAATTCAAAAATTACATATACACATTGATTCAATTATTTTCTAGGGAAGGGTTAGATAGATCTTAGAGCAGGATAAAATGTTGGCACAACATTGTGGGCCGAAGGGCCTGTACTGTGCTGTAGTGTTCTATGTAAGGATAATATCTTGCTCAAGTTCTACGAATTTTGCAGGTGATCCACCACTGACCGGCTCTGGAACAATCATCATAATTGTTAATGACCTTAATGATAACACTCCTCTATTTGAACAAAGTCTGTACACAGCCACAATCAGTGAAGCGGCCTCCATTGGTGCAACAGTTTTGCGGGTAAATGCTACTGATCCAGATGCAGAAGAGAATGGGCATGTCAGGTATGACATCTGATGTATCTTCTTCACATCTTTCTATCCAGTCATTTGTCTGTGAATATTACTTGTTTGACTCCAATTTAAAATATTACATGTTTTCTGGGTTCCTCCTTAACCTGCTGAAAACTATTAATGTTGTATGTTTATAGAGAAATGGGGAGCTATGTGGGAGGGAAGGGTTAGATAGATCTTAGAGCAGGACAAAATGTCGGCACAACATTGTGGGCTGAAGGGCCTGTACTGTGCTGTAGTGTTCTATGTAAGGAGCATGTTACCATCTCCATAATATTGAAATGTAAATAGCTTTATACTTATACAAGGGAAGTTTTCTGATCTCATCCACATCTTTGTCTCAGATTTAATCTGCATTCATCTAACTATCTCTTTCACAAATCTATTAAAAGTGACAAATTGGGAAAAACATGGGCATGTTGAAAGAAGCATTTGTAAATATTTCACAGTTGAGAAGAAATTTATCTTGTAAGCACATGAGGGAGAAATGAATACAAGGTCACCCTGATATGGTTTGATAAAGAAGGGTGGGGAGAAGTAAACGTGGAGTGTAAACACTGACAAGGACAAGCTGGTCTATTTCTGTGCTGCACTTTCTATGTCATTGGGTGTGGAATATCATTAGCTATTAACTGCTACCCCCATCTGCATTTCTACCCAAAGTTTTGGGATGGCTAATTCCATAAACACTTTATCCCTCCCATTCTCAGCCCCCCTTAGCCACTGTTTTCAAATAGGCATAATGAGATATAGTGGTGATTTAATGAGCCCCAAGAAGGGAAGATGCAAGGCCTGAGGTCATGGACCACGTCATTATGCCCTTAAGGATTCCTGCAGCTCAAACAGTTTTGAAACTGAATGGCTTTTAAGTTGCCGTAGGCCTTTAGTTACACTTTCCCCACCAGTGGCTGTGCTCTTATTAAGAGACATTTGCAATGTTTGCAGCTAATCCAGGTTCATCTGGACCTAGCCGGGCTCTACATCAATGGCACCATGAGGCCGCATT
Source organism: Pristis pectinata (assembly GCF_009764475.1). Lineage (NCBI taxonomy): Eukaryota > Metazoa > Chordata > Chondrichthyes > Rhinopristiformes > Pristidae > Pristis > Pristis pectinata. Next base: position 26,161,707 of record NC_067415.1, read on the forward strand.
CTCATCTCTCCACACTCTTGGTGGACATCATCCCTATGAAAAATTCCAACCATACATCTCCAGATTACACAGTTGCAAAAGAACTGTATCTTACTTCTATAGAAGATTTTATAATGAGCAGAAAAACTACTGTAAATTGTAAATATTGTCACTATATCTGTCATATTGTATTCATTTCATTTCTAGTTACTCAATGGAAGGAGAGTATTCTCCATTCTCTATTGACCCAATCAGTGGAGAAATTATCACCATTTCCACTTTGGACAGAGAAATTCAAGGAACCTACACACTGATTGTTATAGCTAATGACAGAAGTTACACACAGCGCTTGTCCAGTTCAGCAACTGTGATTGTCATGATAGGAGATGTTAATGATCAGCCACCTCAATTCCTGGATGACCCATATGTTGCTAATGTCCCTGCAGTTCTAAACACAGGTAAGTTCCTGAATTTGATCACCAATTCATATAAAAAAAACTGCATTGTAGACTTCAGTAACTTTTCCCTAAATGTAATCATGTGATGTAGATACCTTCCCAAAAGGATAGTAAGATCAGTAATACCTGCTGCTCTGAAGGGGGACAGATTAAGATGTAAGATCAAAAAATAAAAACGAAATTTAAGTAAGGGAGACGTGAGGCTGAGGACTTAAGGGAGAGAAATTCAAACAGTGGGACCTGGGTGACTCACAGCATGACCATTAAGGTTGGGTGGAGATCATGAGGGTTGGGAAGGGTTTGTGCTGGGTTGGTTGGATAGTGCAGGATGTAGGAATGGAGAATTCAGGACCTAGGGAAATTTTTCAGAGAGGTGGAACCACGGAGAGACTCACTGAAAGGAAACAAATATTAGGTCTGAACCATCCATGGGTACTGAGGTAGGTTAACAAGAAAGGGATTGGAGCCAGAGGAATCCAATGCATGATAGGTTAGGGAGTAAAAAGGAAGGCTAGAAAATAGTTGGAGATGACAAAAGTAATGGTGAAAATAAGCCATCCTTGTAATGGAGTAGATATCTAGCTAGTATCTCAGCCCATGGACAGACAGCACAAGGGCAAACAGAACTCGATTAGTGCAGAGTCTGGTTAAAGCTGAAACAATGCCAGAGATGCCAATGATTGTAACAAGAGAAGGGATCTCATGGTGAGGGCCAAAGGTGGTATTGAATGTTTCAGTATTTAGCTGCAGGATGGAATGTCATTCATGGGTTTAAATTCAGAAAACAGACTAGATGATCATGATGTTTTATTTTTTTAGAAAATGAACGTCGCTGGTAAGGCCAGCAACTGGTCCCATTCCAATTGCCCTTGAATGGGTGGAGGGTTCTTCCTTGTTGATCTTCTTCAGCCCAGTTGGAAAAGTTATTCCCACAGTTCCATAGGGTGGGAAATCACAGGGCAGTGAAGAAACGGCAACATATCTCTCAGTCAGGATTGTGTGTGACTTTGAGGGGAACATGAAAGTGGCAGTATTCCCATGTGATTGCATGCCAGATTGTGGAGGCTGTGGGTTTGGAAGGTGGCTTCAGGGGAGCCCAGGAGAGTAAGTGCAGTCCAGGCTGGTGTATGGGGTGCCAAACAAACAGCCTGCTTTGCCCTGGACTGTGTTGATCTCAGGGTGTTGTTGAAGCTACACACATACAGACCAGTGGACAGTATTCCGTCACACTCCTGATGTGTGCCTTGTGGATGGTGTAGGGTGTTAGGAGGTGAAGATATTGCAATGACTATCATCAGAAGAACAGCAAATAGAGAACTGAGTCCATATTTCCTCTTTCTGCAACAGAATGAGTTGGTCTACAGACAGCCCACCAGAAAGGTGTTTTCAAGGTTGTCTCCTCCTTGTTCCTTTTACTCCTTCCTCCCCACTGTTCCTCAGCCTATAGCTGGTGACAAATGATGTACCCCAGCACTGTGAAGTTCTACAGCTTACAGCAATTCGTTTGGAACCTTGATATCCATGCAGCTAAGTCCTGCAGGACATTTTGGGTGGTCTGGACAAAAGAAGCATTGCTTCAGGACACTGATGGTCTGTTCTGTTACACTTCATGTGGAAACGTATGCTGCCTTCTCATTCATGGGTTGCACGCTGTTATAGAACCTAGAACCTAGAATAGTACAGCACAGGAACAGGCCCTTTGGCCCAGGATGTTGTGCCAAAATAATTAATCTAATAACTTCTGCCTGCTGTTATCAAACATATCCCTCGTCACACAATAGTCACACTTTGGTTTGCCACTGTGGCTCACCTGGAGATAGTCAAAGTGGATTGCAGTAATATGAAGGTGTCTGACTGCTGTCAGGATACAAGATATGATGCACAACATACTGAGGAAATGAAATCCCTCACAGTCACAGTACAACTCACAGTTGATGTGTGGCACCCTGAAGCTGAGCCTGCAGTCAACAGCAACTCAAATCCTTGCAAAGCCATGTGGTTGCTATTTGCTCATTCTTATAAATAGAGAAGTTAGTGTAATCTTTGAATAGAGGTCATCAGTGACCTCCCTGTCACCCTTACCATGAGATGTAAGAATGCAGCTCCAGCTCTAGCCTTAGACTCATGTCACATGAGGGCCTTTATCAACCACACAAGAACACAAGGAGCAGGTCACCTAGTCCCTCAAACCTGCCCTATCGTTCAATATGACCATGGCTGATCAACCCCAGCCCTCAACTCCTCTTCTATGCCAGTTCCCCATAGCCCTCAATTCCCCGATCTTTCAAAAATGTATCTACCTCTACCTTAAATACTTCTAATGAGCAAGCCTCCACCTCTCTCTGGAGCAGAGAATTCCAGAGAGTCACCACCCTCTGTGAGAAGACCTCGTCCTCCTCTCTCTTTTATTTCCAGCTCTTGGTAGTCTCTGCTCATTTTCCCAATCATTCTGCCTTGTAGGGGGAATGCCTTCTGACACAACTGGCTTGTGCAGCAGTGTTGAAGTCAGGCCTAGTCCTTCAACACATGGCTCACCATTTTTTCTTAATGTCAATGCTTTTAGAAAGTACCAATTTTTTTTAAAATTTTACTTACAGCGTGGTAACAGGCCCTTCCGGCCCAATGAGTCTGCACTGCCCATTTAAACCCAAATTAACCTACCCGTATGTCTTTGCAATGTGGGAGGAAACCGGAGCACCCGGAGGAAACCCACGCAGACACGGGATTGATGTAGAAATAAAAAAAAACACCAGTGATCAGTCAAAAACCTGTAAGTAGTTGATGATTCCTCTAAATAATGCTTGTCCTCCCTACTGCTGAATAAGCACAGCTGTATGTGCTTAAGAGAAGGTACTGACAGGACTGCTGATTTCCAAATGGAAGCACTGGCATCAAGTCAGAGTTGCCTGTTGATTGACTTCATAGAGTGCTTGCTCCACATACTCCAGTGGGCATTAATTGCATGAGCTCTGTCAGTCTCATCAGGATTACCCTGGGATGACCAGGATCACAAATGTTTACACACACATTAGATACCATATTGGAAACAGCTGAACTCAAAATCATGAACTACCGAGTCCAAGTTTGAGGCAAAGAGATTGACAGGAAAGAGTTAATGTAAGGATTGAGAGTGTTGATGAAGGAGCAGAATCCGTCATCACTGTTTATATAGAAGTGGACGGTTATGACTTTAGAAAATGTCATCCAGGGACAGCATGAAGTCGAGGAAGGGAAGGCATAAAGAGAGGGACCGGGGGGATTTCCATAATTAACAGCAGCATCAAGTGAAAGAAATTGCATTGAGATGAACATTGAACGGTTCGCGTAGGTGGATGTTAATAGGCTTCACTATATTGAAGGCTGCAGAGACGTCAAGTGGGATTGGATGGTATTTGGTACCACAGTCACAGTTATAGACAATGTGATTCAGAACATTCAGTGCAGCAGGAGGGATGAAACACAAGCAGTAAACATTGTGATTTCTATAATCAAAATGCTGGAAATCTGAAATAATCAACAGAGAATGCTATAAAATAAATCAGGCAGGACCTGAGGAGGAGGAGTGAACAATTCAGTTTGATGAAGCATTAAATGTGTAGAAGAAACAGACATCAAGCTTCTTAGCTTTGTGAAAAAAAAAGCTTAGCAGGATAGAATTTGACGTCCACATTATTATCTACATCAATACATAGTTTAAATCACTGTAAATACTGCCAAACATATAATAAAAGTATCCTTTTTTTCAGCAATAGTGGTAAAATTTGATCTCCACCACTGATCTGCTGAAATTTTCAGTGCCAGAGGGTATTGAGGAGGTTAGAAGTACATGTGACAATATGTACTTCACTCAGCCAGGGAGAGCAGAAATTTAAATTGAACAATTTTGGCAGAGGAAATTGCTGAGTTAATCCAGAAAAAAAAACAAGTCGTAAAGAGAGGCTGCTTCAAAAACTTACAGAACAAAAATTAATACCCAAATTTTCAAATCCAACCCTCAGATCCATCCTGTAACCTCGCACAAACACCACAATTGCCAGTGAGTCAGCCAGTACACCTAATATGATGACCTAGAATAACAAAGCGATAGAAGCAATAAAGTTCAAAATTCAACCCCCTCCTATATCAATGGCTATATAATGGACAGGAGCAAACCTGCTTCTATGGGACCTGCCAAGATTATTGAAAGATTCCACTGGCAAAACCATGAAGCTCTAAGACCTACTAGATCTAATGAAACTCTGATATCAAATCATTGGGAAGAGACTGTTGAAAGCAGTTTGAGGATTTAACAATTTTATCTGCAAAAAAATTGAGTCAGGAAACTAAACCAGATTAAATATTTACTGATAAGGTTTTATTAGGCTTAAATGTAAAGCAATTATTATCGTAGATATACTTTTACCAAATATCTACTTTTAACTTTGCCCGCAGGGTCAATTGTTTATGCGGTAACTGCAAAAGATGGAGATGTTGGAAGAAATGCTGACCTACGTTTTTCTTTATTTGGTCCAAGCACAGACAAATTTGAAATTGACCCACTCAGCGGTGTGGTTTTTGCATGGCACACTTTGAAAGGTCCAATGGATATTACAATAAACATTAATGTATCAGATAGAGGAGAAGATCCAAAAATGGACAGTACAACTATCACTGTCCGATTTCAAAGCACCACTGACTTCCCTCAAATATCTGTGGATAAGACAGTGCACGTATACCCAGAAGATCAAGCAATAAATACTGTGATTGCCAAAGTCAATGCCTTAAACAAAGAGAAAGGAGAAGTTGGGCCTATTTGCTTTTATCTTGCAGCGGGCAACTTTGGAGATGTATTTCAAGTCAATCAACTAACAGGAGAAGTGATTATAAAAAGGACTCTGGATTTTGAGATTGTAAAACACTACCAGCTTTGGATTGAAGCCAGAAATTCAGGTTCACCACCATTTTCTTCTTACGCTAGAATAGATGTCAACATTACAGATATAAATGACAATTTTCCTACATTTAAACAGAATGTCTATAAATGTGAAATATATGAGAATCTCCCAGCCAGCAAAGTCTGCAATGTGTCTGCAGTTGATTTGGATTCTACTCTGAATGGATTGTTAGAATATAGTATTTATGACGGCAATGTTAATGATGCATTTTATATCAATAGTTCCACTGGAGTCATCGGAACTGCTTGGATGTTAGATAGGGAACAGGTGGCATTATACACACTAATAGTTGAAGCAAAAGACAAAGGAAACAACCCCAAAAGAGGTACAGCAACAGTCATTATTTCCGTTCTGGACAAAAATGACAATGCTCCTCGGTTTTCCCAAATTTTCCTTGCATATGTTGTAGAAAATGCTCCAGTTGGTTTTACAATCATACGAATTACTACCACAGATGACGATATTGGTGTGAATGCTAAAAGTACCTACAGTATTACTGATCAGACAGCAACTCTGCCATTTGACATAAATCAAAGTACTGGAGATTTAACTGTGACAAGGCCATTGGACAGAGAGACCACAGATCGGTATGTTTTAAGAGTACATGCCAATGATTCAGCATGGGATGTCAACACAGATGTTACTATATTTGTTACTGATATAAATGACAATACACCACAATTTATTAAGCCATTTTATAGTACAACAATTCCAGAGCCTACAGAAAAAGAAATGTTTGTTCTAACGGTTTCTGCCACCGACCCTGATCACGATTGCAATGGAAACATTTTCTACTTCTTTCAACAACCGAATGAATTCCTCAGAATTAATGCCACCACTGGTGAAATCTTCACTAAGGAGTTCATTTCATTAAAAAACACAGATAACAACAGCAGTGACCACAACAAAATTAAGTTTATTGTGATTGCCTCAGACCTTGGTGAGCAACCCAATCTAAGTGAGACCACTGTGGCAGTTACTGTTGTTACTCATAATGATTATTCACCCATATTTTTGCCACACAGACAAATGATTCCAGTTCCTGTGAACTTAGCTTTAGGCACCAGGGTGACTAAACTAGTTACTGTTGATAAAGATTCAAGTGGAAAAGTAGTATATTTTATTACTGAGAATAATGGTTCATTCCCTTTTGGCATTGAACAGTACAGTGGTTGGATTTTTGTGACTAAAACTCTAGCTTCAAGTGTAAGTAAAGTATTCACCATAACAGTAACTGCAGCTGATGAAGGTACTCCACCTCTTTCCTCTAATACTACAATTAACTTTGTGATCACAGAAGAAAATAGATTTACTCCACAATTTTACACTCTAGAAGTCAGTTTTTATATTCCTGAAGACCAGCCTGTTGGTTCTGTAATTGGTAATGTTACTGCTTCTGATGCTGATCAAGGGATAAATGGCCATGTAACATACTCAATAATAGCTGGAAATAAAGGTGGATATTTTACTATTGGAAACACTACTGGTTTGCTAACTTTAGTTAGAAGTTTAGATTTTGAGATGGATTCTGTTTACAGTCTTCAGATTTATGGCCAAGATGGTGGATGGATTTCAAAGACTGGTTCTGTTAAAGTTGTTATTCTTGTTCAAGATGTCAATGACAATCTACCAGCATTTTGTGAGAATGCATTTTTTGCATCAATAGCAGAAAACTCACCATGTGGCACTACAGTCCTTAAGCTAAATGCAACAGACAATGATACAGGAATTCATGCTGAGATAAATTACGCTATTGAAGATGGCAACACTGAACTCTTTTTTATAGATCCACAGACTGGAATAATAACCGTACAAGAAATTTTAAATTTTGAGTTGGATCAGTTCTATGAAATAACTGTCAGAGCATTTAACAGTCATGACAGTGATCAATTCAGTCTGGGTAAAGTGTATGTTAATGTCACAGGAGAGAATGAATACATTCCTCAGTTTAGTAAACCACAATATAATTTTGTCATTTTAGAGAAAGCAGTTAAAGGAACTATTGTAGGCCGTGTGACTGCAACCGATCGTGATCGTGGTCTTGATGGTGTGGTTAACTACCTACTAGTAGGAGAAAGCAAAAAGAAAGGCTTTCAGATTTTTGACAACACTGGGGAGGTTGTTGTCTCGGATAACATAAAATTGCACAGTCGCAGCCATGTTCTCCTTAGAGTGCTTGCTAAGAATGCTGGAAGAATACGTGGCTTTGATGTGGATGAAGCACTAATTAATATTACTGTTCTAGATGTAAATGATGGCCCAGTGTTTAAATCTGCTGTCTATCAAGCCCATGTCAGAGAAGATGTACCAGTTGGTACTTCTGTCATTAACCTGATGGTTGATGATTCAGATAAAATTCCAAAGAATCAGCTCAAGTTTAAAATTCAAGATGAAAATTTAACTAATTCATTTTCTATAAATTCTAGAACTGGTGAAATATTTGTTGCATCTTCCCTTGACAGGGAGACTGTGCCATTTTATAATGTGACCGTTGTTGTATATGATACAGGGGCCAACCGAAAAATAGGTAGAACGCAATTAGTAATCACAGTTGATGATGTCAATGATAATGGTCCTGTTCTTGTTACGACTGAAGGGTCTGTATTGGAGAATCAACCAGCTGGCACACAATTCGTTTCCCTTAATGCCACAGATCTGGATTTACCTCTCAACCAAGGGCCATTCTATTACCAGCTCGCTGATCATAACAGCAGCAGTTTTGTTACATTATCCCCAGCTGGTGTTTTGTCCACTAAGCAAATGATTGACAGGGAACTTGTTAGTGAGCTCTATTTGCCTATCATAGTCCAAGATTCTGGAGTCCCACCAATGTCTGCGATGAGTCTTTTTCATGTCCTAATTTTGGACCAAAATGATAACCCTCCTCAGCCTAGAAATATTTATATTCAAGTCAATTATTATGGTGACTCTTTCCCTGGTGGTAAAATAGGTAGTGTGAAGCCAGAAGATCCAGATGTGTCAAATATATTTAACTGCCACATATTCACCAATGCCACGATCAGTTTCACCATAGTAGCAGACTCCTGTGAACTGCTATCTGGAAAGCAGTTCCACGAAGAGGAATTGAGTCTCACAGTTAAGGCAAGTGACAATGTTCACCCTGCTGTCTCCAGCAATGTTCACATAAGATACCGACATTTTAACAATGCCACTATTGATAATAGTGTCCTGCTTCTGATTACACTTCCCATTAAGGAGTTTCTAAATAAAAAATATCTACATTTAGTTAAGACTATTGATGATCTCCTGAACCAAAATAACACAAATCTGCATGTCTTTGGGATGATGCCCATGAATAATCAGGTCCTCTTGATGACAGCTATTAAAAATAATAATGGGCTGTACCTTTCTAGCAGCACAGTGATAGACTTCTTCACAGTTCACAAAGAATGGCTTAGGTCTCAGGTGGGAATCCCTATTTCTGCAGCTGGTTTTGATCCTTGCTTAACAAATCCATGTCTCCAAGGTGCTACTTGTACAAGGCAAACTGCTATCAGCCCAGACACTGTAATTCTAGAAAGTTCTTCAATGATTTTTCTGACTCATGTTCTATTGGAACCATTCCAGTGTAGCTGCCCAGATGGGTATGAAGGTCAGTTGTGTGAATTGGACATTGATGAATGTCTGACTGCACCATGTGGTATTCACGGTACCTGCTTGAACTACCCAGGAAGTTTCTCTTGCTCCTGTCCAGAAGGCACAACAGATCCTCATTGTGCAATGGACATAAATCTATGCCAACAAAACATGTGCCAGAATGGAGCTACCTGCCTGAATATGCCTGGAACTTCTCAATGCAAGTGTCCACCAAGTGAAACAGGTAATAATGACAAAATAATTTTTTAGACAGCCAATGCTAATACTGGTGAAAATAATTTTTATTTACATACAATTGTTTTGTTTATTAAACATAATTTTGCATAATGGTTCACTCAAGCTTTGATCATAATACTTCAACTTCTTTTTCTAATATCCTCTTTTTCTTGTAGAATTCTGTTCCATTGAGCTTAATTTAAAATTTTTACTTCATCATCATCCCCAAATTTCTAATCTTTGTGCCTTTACTTGTCATGACATCTCATCAGCTGTCTTAACAAGCTGTTTGCCTATTTTGTCAATATTCTGTCCCAGTAAAACAATTAATGTTTCTCTTCTCTATCATGTCCTTTGTATTGATCCTATTTTCCATCCTTCACCACAGCATTTGCAAGGTTAAACAACGTATCGTGCCATTGATTGCAAGACCTTGCTTGACCACGTTATGCTCTGATCTTCTCACTCCCAGCAACCTCCTATTTTAGAAGCATGAAGGAGAGGCACTTTTGCTCCAAGACACATCATGCCAAAAATCTGTCACCCTAAGGGGGCCAATGAGTTTATTTATTGTCAACATTAAGTCAACCTACAAGTGGCATTCGATTGCTTTGACCTTTCATCCAAGCGCAGTTCATTGTCTGGATGAGTTTCCCCCTTCTTTACACATTTTCATCTTATTTTGGCTTTTAGGAGGAAGTTCACCCAGACCAGAAATTCCCTATACATGAACATTATTCTTACTTTTCCCTCACTACTCACATTAGTGTGCCCACAACAGATTTATAGCTTCAAGGTAGCTAGTTTGCAGTATTAAGATCAACATCTTCAAGTTATTAAAGAATATGTATTTAGTGAAGAATATTAAATTATATCATAATGCAAATTAGGGTTTTTTGCAGGCAAGTGGTGCCAGGATAATATAAACTACTGTGGGATGTCACCTTGCCTGAACCATGAAACGTGTGTCACCTTTCCTAGTGGGTACAGTTGCAGGCGCCCATTTGGAAAGTGCTCTGGAATGTCAACATCAGTGTCATTTGAGCTTGCATTGCAATATTGTGTTAATTTAGTCCAGAGGAATATAGAATCATGCAGCATCAAAGAAGAACATTTGGGCCATCATTGCCTGTGCCACAGGTCAGAATTAACTCCGGAAGAATTTTTTTTATTTTCTGTCTGAGTGAGATTGCAAAGTACTGTACCTAACTCACTTTAGTGGGATCCCATTCACTACATCTAAGAAAGTAATGACATTGGTAAAATAATAACTATTGACCAATTCTAATTCCCCTGAGTCTTTTTTTAAAAGAGCCAAGCACATGGAGTGAGATTAGGGTCATACATAGATAAATCCAGACAGGACAATTATGATCAACTTTCACAACTATGGTTAACTTTCATCATCATTGATGTAAGCTGAAAAACTACTCAGTTTAATTTCATAAGCTACTAATGAGAGCATTTCAATTTACAATGCCTGGCACCATATCCACTAACTTTCATTAGACTTACTTTACTAGCTCCAGATAGAGCAGGTCATTATCCTGTCAGGCTGGTTGGATTGAACTCTTGACTCTGAACAAATGGGCAATCATCTCACAAATTCAGTACCCAATCTGTTCTGTTAAAGTTTTGGAGATGTAAAGCAAATACTTTGAGTATTTAGTGAGATATCTGATTGATGCTTTGAGAAATACTTCAAGTGGAAGTAATTTTTAATAGAACTGCATGACGTTGGCGCACCATTCATCAAAAACTCTGTTGCACACCAGGAGATCGATATGTTATGTTACAGACCATTTATATTACCAGTCTCCAGTTTATTGCTGTACAGATCACTCTGTTCACAGGGTGATTTATATAGCAATCAATTTCATTTTAAAGAAACTAATCAAAATGTTTGTACATTACAACACAAATAGCCTAAAGCTGCTGTTGTTTTAAGTATTAGTTTTGCCCATTATGTTATTCCATCTATTCCTATACAGGTACCAGTGGGAATGAATGTGATGTGAGCAGCCTTGGATTTGAAGAACTGTCTTACATGGAACTCCCTTGCCTTGATCCTCGAAACAATGCAATCTATGTCGAATTTGCCACAATAAAAGAAAATGCTCTCCTCCTGTATAATTATGACAACAAAGAAAGTCCAGAGGGTGAATTCCTTGCACTGGAAATAGTGAATGGTAAAATGGAATTTTCTTATAATCTCGGAAATGGAACTGTTAGACTGCTAAGTAATCAACAAGTAGCAGATGGGCAGTTTCATAAAATCCTTGCAACGAGATTAGGAAAGGTAAGAACATTTCACAATATGATGCCTATTGCATGTATCCACCTCTAGCTTAGTGATAAAAATGTTCTTATCTCTGTGGGTGTTTCCTATATGAATCTGTTGCTTTGGACATTTCTCATGCTTTTAAGACCCATTCATCCCAATATTACATTCTTATATGAACATTTTAAAATTTCAACATTAAACTACTCATTTTCTGTTTAAATTTTTTTTATAATTGACTTATTTGCTTTCTTATTTTTAGACTCTTTGCATTTTCAGCTTCCCCCACAACATTCACAAATTACTCCACCACCACTGATGTTGATCTTCATCTCTGATCCTAGAACTTCATGTTCCCACTCGTTCCCAATGGCCATAATATAATTTTCATTGCATTGACTCCTGCATGATTTTTTTTGCAAACCAACAATCAATGCAGAAAATGTTCTTTTCCCCAAATTTCTGGTTTACGTCTTTCATTTATTAAAATTTACTCAAATTATTCAAAACTGGGGTGAGCAGCAAATTCAAATTTTGAATTTATCTATGAAGCTAGAGGAACTCAGCAGGCCAGGCAGCATCTGTGGAGAAAAGCAGGCAGTCAACGTTTCAGGTCAGGACCCTTCTTCAGGACTTAGGAAAAGGGGAAGCTCAATATATAGGAGGGAAAAGCAGAGCAGTGATAGGTGGACAAAAGAGGGGAGGTGGAGTGGGCATAAGGTGGTGATAGGCAGGTGTGGGGGAGGTGGGGAGAGCAGACCCACCAGGGGATGGGTAAAAGGTAAGGAGAGAAAGGAAGAAAAGGGGTAGAAAAAAGAGATAGAGGCTAGGAAAGGGAAGGAAAGAAGAAGCATAGTTGGGGGGGGGGGCGGGTGTGGGGATTACTTAAAGTGGGAGAGTTCAATGTTCATGCCGTTAGGCTGCAAGGTTCCAAGACAGAAAATGAGGTGTTGTTCCTCCAGTTTGCGCTTGGAATTCTCCTGGCAGTGGAGGAGGCTGAGGACTGACATATCAGTGATGGAGTGGGAGGGGGAGTTGAAGTGACTGGCAACAGGGAGATGCAGATCGTGGTTACGGACAGCAGTTGTTCGGCAAAACGATCACCTAGCTTGCATTTGGTCTCACCAATGTAGAGGAGGCCGCACTTGGGAGCACCGAATGCCGTAGATGATATTAAAGGATTCCAGCATCTGCAGTCCTTTGTTTCTCTTTGAATTTATCTACTTTTGATAAAATACAGATGGGGAAAAGTTTTTCAACTTTAATGTCATTAAAGAGAGAATTGGTGTAAAGTATGGTGAGTTATCTAATGTCCAGTGATTGGAAAGCCCAAAACTCTCAAACCCAGGTGAATCTGAATTGCTCCTTTAACATCTGTTGTGATTAGTACCTAAAACGAGAGCCTTTATAGTAATGAACTGACTGATGCGTTTGGGGTTGTACATTTCTAAATTGTCTCAATGTGTTTTACTATCTCCGATACATCTTTAAACCTTCAAGTTGATCTTTTAGTTTCAGCCCATGTGAGAATTAATAGAATCAGAAGATCATTTGTAGTTTTTCAAATAGTATACAAAAATTGAGCATATTTGGAAAATAAGTATTGGTAAGCATTCTGTGTCATCTCTGATGTATTACACTGGGGATAATTGTTAAAGGGGTACAGGTTTTGGGAGACTTAGCCTCCTGATGGAGGTTTTCTTTTTACCATAAATGCATGACAAAATTCTGGGAGAAACTCAAGGAATAACCCAATAACAGGACATTTTGTTAGAAGAGTCTTCTTTTATTTGCTAGAAAAAGTTCAGAGTTAATTGAAACCAATTGAGAGAACTCCAATCTAATCAAATTAATGAGTCATTATGGCTCAACAATCAACAGCTTTTACCTGATGTTTTCCAAATATGCTCAACCTGTGTACATTATTTTAAAAATCTGCAAATGCTGGAAATGCACAAGAGGTCAGGCATCATCCGTGAGATGAAAATGAAATTAATGTTTTGGGTCAATGACCTTTTATCAGAACAAGGGAAAGGCAGAGGAAAAGCAAAGGGGGAGGGGAGAACAAAGGGAACATCTGCGATATGTTGGAGACCAGGAGTAAGAGAGTAAAAGGATAAGAATATAACAACAGGAACAGGAGTAGGAGAATTGGCTCTTCAAGCCAGATGATCCGCAACTGCCTTCCTGCTCTTTCCCCCATATCCAAATGTCTGTTAATTTCTGCCTTGACTATATTCAATAGTTCTGCCGTCACAGCTCTTCGAGGTAGAGAATCCCAAAGAGTCATGAGACTCTAAGAGAGGAAGTTCCTCCTCTTTGCCATCTGAAATGGATGATCCTTATTCTGAAACTATGCCTCCTTGTTCTGGATATCCCATTGGAGGAAACATCCTCTCAGCTCCTACGCAGTCAATCCCTTCAACACCTTATGTGTGTCAATAAGATCACCTTTCATTCTTTAAACTCAACTGATCATTGGCCCAACATGGTCCACATCACTTCATTTATCAATCCCTCCGTCCCAGGAATCAACCCAATGAACCTTCCCTACAATCCAATACAAGTACATCATTCCATAACTATGGAGACCAGAACTGTACACCATACTCCAGATGCAATCTTACCATGACCCTGTAAAGTTGCATCAGATTTTGCCTACTTTTATACCTATATCCCTTGCAAAAAAAGCTGACATTGCACCAGCCTTCCATTAGCCTTACTTCCTGTACCTGCATGAGAACCCTTTATGCTTCATGCATTCAGACCCGCAGATCCATTGCTCTGCAACATTTTGTAATTTCATTCCAGTTCAACGATAAATGACATTTTCCTATTTCTTTCCAAACTTGATAACCTCACTTTTTCTCATGTTATATTTAATTTGCAATATTCTCACTCACTCACTTAACCAACTGATATTCATGTCCTCCTCACAACTTGCTAAACCAATTATCTGTGTATCATTGGCAAATTTGGCTGCAGTCCACCAGAGCTCTTTATCGAAGTCTTTAATATAGAATGTGAATAGTTGAGACTCGCAAGATTCTACAGATGCTGGAATCTGGAGCAACACATAGAAAATTCTGGAGGAACTCAGCAGGTCAGGCAACATCTATGGAGGGAAATAAACAGTCGACGTTTCGGGCCGAGACCCTTCATCAGGCCTGGAAAGGAAGATGGCAGAAGACAGAAGAAGAAGGACGGGGGAGGGGGAGGAGTACAAGCTGGCAGGTGATAGGTGAGTCCAGGTGAGAGGGGGAAGGCAGGTGGGTGGGGGAGGAGGGAACGTAAGGGAGTGATGTAAGAAGCTGAGAGGTGATAGATAGAAGAGGCAAAGGGCTGAAGAAGAAGGAATCCTCCACCTCTTCCCACCCTGTCACTAGCAAGGATGCTATCCCCTTCATCCAGTTTCTTTGCCTCTGCCGCATCTGTTCCCATGATGAGGGTTTCCACTCTAGGACATCTGAGATGTTCTCTTTTTTCAGTAACCGGGATTTCCCTTCCACCACCATCAATGCTGCCCCCACCCGCATCTCCTCCACTTCCTGTACATCTGCCCTCACCCATACCCCCCCCCGACATAACAGGGACAGGGCTCCCCCTGTCCTCACCTACCACCCCACAAGCCTCTGCATCCAACACATCATTCTCTGCGACTTCCGTCACCTCCAACGGGATCCCACCACCAGGCACATCTTCCCCCCCCCCCCCCCCCCCCCCCCCCCGCTTTCCACAAGGATCGCTCCCTCTGCGACTCCCTTGTCTACTTGTCCCTCCCTACTGATGAACCCCCCTGCACTTATCCCTGCAACTGCACCAAGTGCTACACCAGCCCCTACACCTCCTCCCTCACCACCATCCAGGGCCCTAGATTGTCCTTCCAGGTGAGGCAGCGTTTCACCTGTGAGTCCGAGGCTGTCGTTTATTGCAGCTGGTGCTCCCGGTGCGGCCTCCTCTGCATGGGTGACACCCGACGCAGATTGGGTGATGAGCACCTTCGCTCCACCCGCCGCAAAAGCCAGGATCTCCCAGTGACGACCCACTTTAATTCCACATCCCACTCCCATACTGACATGTCTATCTACAGCCTTCTCTACTGGAACATTAAGGCCAGACGCAGGGTGGAGGAACAGCACCTCATATTCCTCCTTGGGAATCTCCAACTGAAGGCCTCAACATCGATTTCTCTAACTTCTGGTAACCCCTCCCTTTTTCCTACCCACCCCCTTGTTTTCCCTCATTCCTGTGACCTCCTAACCCCTCCTCTTTCCCCTCCCCACCCTCATGACCTGCCCACCTATTCCCCACCTCCTTCCCTTTATTCCATGGTCCACTGCCCTCTCCTACCGGATCCCTCCTCCTTCAGCCCTTTGCTTCTTCAACCCATCACCTCTCAGCTTCTTACATCACTCCCTTTCATTCCCCCTCCCACCTACCTTCCTCCTCTCACCTGGACTCACCTATCACCTGCCAGCCTGTGCTCCTCCCCATCCCCCAACCTCATTCTGGCTTCTGCCCTCTTCCTTTCCAGTCCTGATAAAGGGTCTCGGCCTGAAATGTCGGCTGTTTATTTCCCTACATAGATGCTGCCTGACCCGCTGAGTTCCTCCAGCACTTTGTGTGTGTTGTGAATAGTCGAGGCCCCAGCACTGATTCCTGAGGCACCCCACTGGTTACTCATTGCCAATTAGAAAAGGATCCATTTATCCTAAGTAGCACACAAGCTGCTGGAGGAATTCAGTGTGTCAGGCAGCATCTATGGAGGGATATGGACAGTCGACATTTTGGGTCGAGACACTTCATCTAAAGGAGCATCTGTGCTAGCCCACTATTCCACTCCTTTCACTGAATGACTCCGTACAACTTCGCTCAGAACAGATGAGGATCTCAGGCTTTCCTCACAAACTGTCAGAGAAACACAACACCAGTAATTACTGGGAGATTATTTATGACATTATTTGAACAAGCACTGGCATGCATCACAGTGTAAATTTCAGGCATGTCCTCATTTGGGATACATGGCCTATCGAAGTGCCAAGTGATTAAGGTCCTTTATCAGATTGTCAGAAAAGCAATGGTGTTGTAGGCTGCAAGTTAGAACTCCTGAGCCAAATAAAAAGGCATTGTTTGTACTCGGGAATGAACTTTATACTAAACCATTGAGAATAAAACAATGCAGCTGGCCCTTATCTATGTGTCAATTTAGTACAATTGTATCACTGGAGGCTTTTCTAGAACTATTAAATCTCTGGGGAGACAGCCGCAAAAAGAAAAGGAATCAATTTTCACTCTGGGGCAGCTGAAAGGAGGAGTAAACCTCCCAATTATTCCAGCAGGGAGAAGCCAGACTTATTTTGTGCTGTGGTCTTCATAGAAATAAATATAAAGAAGGGCAGATATTAGTCAGGTCTCCTGACACAGCTCTTTGGAATCAGAGTAGTCAAGCATTAATGCGGTATTGGTCAACTAGATACTAGCCAACAAGTCTGGGAGAGGATCATGAAGGCAGTCTAAATTACATCTCTGCTTCCTCATATCTCACAAACGAGCCTGGCCAGGTGACCGACCTTTCAGTGGGAGAACAGTTAGGGAACAGTGACCACAACTACTTAAGTTCTAAGCTATGTCCAGTAAGAAGGAAGGAGAAGAATGACAGGGTAAGGGAACCTTGGATATCGAGAGAGGTGGTGAATTTAGTCGAGAAGAAAAAGGAAATATATGTAAAGTTTAGGAAGCTAGGATCAAACGGAGCACTTGAGGATTATAAAGAAGCCAGAAAGGAAAGAAGGGAATTAGGAAAGCCAGGAGAGGCCATGAAAAGTCCTTGGCGAGTAGGATTAAAGAGAATCCCAAGGTTTCTCTATACATACGTCAAGAGCAAGAGGATAATTAGGGAGAGGATAGGACCACTCAAGGATAAAGGAGGGAACGTGTGCTTGGAAGTAGAGGATGTGGGTGAGGTCCTCAGTGAGGACTTTGCATCAGTATTTACCAAGAAGAAGGATGTGGAAGATGGGGAGACCAACGTGAAGTGTGCTAATATGCCAGGGCACTTCGAGATAAAGGAGGTAGTGTTGGGTCTCTTAAAGAGCATTAAGGTGGTTAAGTCCCCAGGGCCTGATGGGATATGCCCCAGGTTATTGAGAGAGGCAAGAGATGAGATTGCTAGGGCTTTGACCAAGATCTTCACATCCTCTCTAGCCACAGGCGAGGTCCTAGAGGACTGGCGAGTAGCTAATGTTGTTCCATTATTCAAGAAGGGAAACAGGGATAATCCTGGTAACTATAGACCGGTGAGTCTCACGTCAGTGGTAGGGAAGTTACTGGAGAGGATACTTAGGGATAAGATTTATGAGCATTTGGAAAGCCATGGCCTAATTAGGGACAGTCAGCATGGCTTTGTGCAGGGCAAGTCGTGCCTTACTAACTTGATTGAGTTTTTTGAGGAGGTGACAAGGGTGATTGATGAAGATAGAGCTGTGGATGTTGTCTACGTGGATTTTAGTGAGGCAGTTGGCAAGGTCCCTCATGGGAGGTTCACCCAGAAGATTAAGATGCATGGGATCCACTGTGAGTTGGCTGTTTGGATTCAGAATTGGTCAATTAAACAGAGTGTAGTGGTCAATGGGACTTATTCTAGCTGGAGGTCTGTGACAAGTGGTGTTCTGCAGGGATCCATATTGGGTCCTCTGCTGTTTGTGATGTATATAAATGACCTGGATGAAAATGTACATGGATGGGTTAGTAAATCTGCAGATGATACAAGGATTGGTGGTGTTGTTGATAGCGTAGAAGACTGGCAAAGGATACAGCGGGATAAATATCAGTTCAGATATGAGCGGAGAAATGATAGATGGAGTTCAACCCGGCCAAATGTGAAGTGTTGCATCTTTGGAGATCAAATGTAAAGAGACAGTACGCTGTTAATGGCAAGACCCTGAACAGTGTTGATGAGCAGAGGGATCTTGGGGTCCAAGTTCATAGCTCCCTGAAAGTGACTACACAGGTTAACAGGGTGGTAAAGAAGGCATATGGCATGCTTGCCTTTATTAGTCAAAGCACTGAGTTCAAGAGTCGGAAAGTTATGCTGCATCTTTATAAAATTCTAGTTAGGCCGCATCTGGAGTATTGCATTCAGTTCTGGTCGCTCCATTATAGGAAGGATGTTGAGGCTTTGGAGAGGGCGCGGAAGAGGTTTACCAAGATGCTGCTTGGATGAGAGGGCATGTGCTATGAGGATAGGTTGGACAAAGTTGGGTTGTTTTTTCTGGAGCAGTGGAGGCTGAGGGGAGATCTGACTGAGGTTTATAAGATAGTCAGAAACAGGAAGGGCGCGATCACTCTATTGGGAGTACTATACAGACTCCCCAATAGCAGCAGAGACACTGAGGAGCAGATCGGGAGGCAGATTTTGGAGAGGTGCAAAAATAACTGGGTTGCTGTCATGGGTGATTTCAACTTCCCTAATATTGATTAGCACCTCCTTAGTGTAAAGGGGACAGATGGGACAGAGTTTGTTAGGTGTGTCCAGTAAGGATTCCTGACACAGTATGTTGTCAGGCTGACTAGAGGAGAGGCCATACTGGACCTGGTACTAGGCAATGAGCCTGATTAGGTTTCAGATCTCTCGGAGGGAGAGCATTTTGGAGATAGTGACCATAATTTCTTGATCTTTACCATAGCCTTGGAGATGGATAGGAGCAGATGATATGGGAAAGTATTTAACTGGGGGAGGGGGAATTATGATGCTATTAGGTAAGAACTTGGGAGCATAAATTGGGAACAGATGTTCTTGGGGAAGTGCACAATGGAAATATGGAGGTTGTTTAGGGAGTATTTGCATGGGATTCTGGATAGGTTTGTCCATTGAGGCAGGGTATGGATGGTAGATTGAAGGAACCATCATTGACAAGAGATGTAGAATATCTTGTCAAGAGGAAGAAAGAAGCTTGCCTAAGGTTTAGAAAGCAAGGATCAGACACGGCTCTGGAGAGTTATAAGGTAGCCAGGAGGGAGCTTAAGAGTGGACTTAGGAGATCTAGAAGGGGGCATGAGAAGTTCTTGGCGAGTAGGAATAAGGAAAACCCCAAGTCGTGAACAATAGGAAGATGACTAGAGTGAGGGTAGGACCGATCAGGGATGAAAGAGGAAACATGCCTGGAGTCAGAAGAGGTAGGGGAGGTCCTTAATGAATACTTTGCTTCAGTATTCACCAGTGAGAGAGATCTTGACGTTTGTGAGGATGGCGTACATCAGGCTGATACGCTAGGTCATGTCGACATGAGGAAAGAGGATTTGCTGGAACTTTTGAAAAACATTAGGATAGATAAGTCATTGGGGCCAGACAGGATATATCCAAGGTTATTACGGGAAAGTGAGGGAAGAGATTGCTGCGCCTTTGGCGATGATCTTTTTTTTCTCACTGGCCACAGGAGTAGTGCCAGATGATTGGAGGGTGGCACATGTTTTTCCTTTGTCTAAGAAAAAGAGTAGGGATAACCTTGGGAATTACAGACCAGTGAGTCTTACTTCAGTGGTGGAATTCTTAGAGATAGGATTTATGGGCATTTGGAGAAGCATAGGCTGATTAGGGACAGACAGCATGGCTTTGTGAGGGGCAGGTCGTGCCTCACAAGACTGATTGAATTCTTTAAAGATGTGACAAGGCACATTGATGAAGGTAGAGCAATGGATGTGGTGTACATGGATTTTAGGAAGGCATTTGATAAGGTTCCTCATGGAAGGCTTATTCAGAAAGTCAGGAGTCATGGGATCCAGGGAAACTTGGCTGGGTGGATTCAGAATTGGCTCACCCATAGAAGACAGCGGGTGGTTGAAGATGGAGCATATTCTGTCTGGAGGTCAGTGACCAGTGGTGTTCCGCAGGGATCTGTTCTGGGACCCCTGCTCTTTGTGATTTTTATAAATGACTTGTATGAGGATGTGGAAAGGTGGGTTAGTAAGTTTGCTGATGATACAAAGGTTGGTGGTGTTGTGGATAGTGTAGAAGGTTGCTGTAGGTTACAACAGGATATAGATAGAATGCAGAGCTGATGGAATTCAACCCAAAAAGTATGAAGTGTTACACTTTGGAAGATTGAATTTGAAGGCTGAATACAAGGTTAATGGCAGAACTCTTAACAGTGTGGGGGAACAGAAGAATCTTGGGGTCCACGTCCATAAATCCCTCCAGGTTGCCACGCAGGTCGACAGGGTTGTTAAGAAGCTGTATGGTGTGTTGGCCTTAGTCGGAGTATTGAGTTCAATAGCCAAGAGGTAACGTTGCAGCTCTATCGAACTCTGGTTAGACCACACTTGGAGTATTGTGTTCAGTTCTGGTTGCCTCATTATACGAAGGATGTGGAAGCTTTAGAGAGGGTGCAGAGGAGATTTACCAGGATGCTGCCTGGATTGGAGAGCATGTCTTATGAGGATAGGTTGAGCGAGCTAGGGCTTTTCTCTTTGGAGAGAAGTAGGATGAAAGGTGACCTGATAGAGGCCTACAAGATGATAAGAGGCATAGATCGAGTGGACAGTCAAAGACATTTTCCCAGGGTGAAAATGGCTAACACGAGGGGAGATAATTTTAAAGTGATCGGAGGAAGCTATAGGGGGAATGTCAGAGGTCAGTTTTTAACACAGAGTGTGGTGGGTGCATGGAATGCACTGCCGGCAGTGGTTGTGGGGGCAGATACATTAGGGACATTTAAGAGACTCTTAGACACATGAATGATAGAAAAATGGAGGGCTATGTGGGAGGGAAGGGTAAGGTAGATTCTTAGAGCAGGATAAAATGTCGACACAACACTGTGGGCCAAAGGGCATGTATTGTGCTGTAGTGTTCTATGTTCTATGTTATTTGAGAGGCATAGATGGAGTAGACAGCAAGTATCTTTTCCCCAGGGTTGAAATGTCTAATATCAGAGGGCATACATTTAACGAGAGGGGGGGAAAGTTCGAAGGAGATCTGCGGGACAAATTTTTTACACAGAGGGGTGGGTGCCTGGAATGTACTGCCTGGGGTGGTGGTGGAGGCAAATACAATAGGGGTGTTCAAGAAGCTCTTAGATAGGGACATGAACATGAGGGAAATGGTAGGATATGGACATTGTGTAGGCAGAAGGGATTAGTTTAGTTGGGCATGTTATTACTAATGTAATTGGTTCGGCTCAAAATTGTGGGCCAAGGGGCCTGTTCTTGTGCTATACTGTTCTATGTTCTATTATTTAAAATGCCCTCTTTTGAGGTTTCCTCAAATGCAGGACTGATCAAACTGGATGGAATGTGCTAGACAAATGCTTCATCCCTTTCTTCCCTGGAATGGAAACCAGGCTCAATGTATGTTGCAGAACCTCTGTTCCCACTAGTGAGCCCAACATATGCTATAGGACCCTATTGAGTATTCCCGCACCCCAGCCCCACCCCCAACAAGACAAATGATTGGAACCTGCCTGTCTGGACTTTCTCTGGACCCAACACTTATTGCCAATTTATCTGACAAGAAGTCCAAAATAACTTCCCCACTCTTCTTGCTGCCTAAAATAGCAGTCAGCCCAAAGTGCATTTTTAAAGAGTCATAGCAGGCATCCTTCCTCCTTAGATGAACAGGTTAAAATGAAAGGTTGGGGAAAGAGAAATGGATACTGGTATCTAAATCTCCCAGTGATTTTCATTGCTTGCCTTCCTAGTTTCCACCAATTAAAATCAACCTTTAATAAAGTCATCCTTTGTTTTATCATATACAAAAAAATGAAGGACTGCTGCCCTCTAGTGCCTATATTACCCGCTTTACTGATTGATCAACAATCTTGAAATTTTCCTTCCAATTCATTTTACATCTTCCCCTTTCATACATGAGTTCTGACATTAGCTGTTCAGTTGGGTGGATGAGTGAGACCTAAGTATTTCTGTGTCTTTACATTATTCTTACTCATTTGATTAGAGATGCATAAACTATAGAGATAACACACTGTCACACCAACTAGAAAAGACTAGAAAATGGGCAAGAAGTAGGGGAAGAATGTGACTGCTGTCAGCCCAGCCACCAGCTGACAATTGTAGTTTATAGAGTCTGATTTACCTGCTTCCACTCAGGGTATTATGTCATCCCCTGGCCCTGCTGATAAATTAAATGCTTTTTAATGGCATCACTTTCAAAAGAGGGATAATAGTATCACACATTTTACACAAAAACAACAATGTGTGTAATTCCATGTAATATGTGTAAAGATAACTGAGAGACAGGAGAAGATGTCTTCAGTTCTCACAGAGTTAATTATACAAAGATAAGCTTAATTAAAACTGGATAATTATCATCACAGGTCTGAAAGTGAATATATTATTGTTTGTACTGCCATTGGCTGTGGATTAGAACTGCTGGTGTTCTCATTCCTCTACACCTAAATATTGTTTATTTGAGAGCAAGTGGGACCCAGCATAAATTAAGCCTGCATCTTTACTTTTGTTGCACATGTTAAATGTGATTTACCCAGAATAAATTGCATTGATCTTGGGTTTTGGGCTTATGTGGACACAGCCTTATGGTGTTTCTACAATGTGCATGACATCATGTTAGTGCTTATATTTTGCAATCGCGCTCTATGAATCTCCACAGGATCACAAGATTTAACTGACATAATCTCATGGGATTTGCTCTTTTTAAATGATTATGATTTACAAATAAGAAGTGTCTTAATTGTATAATACTGATTAAATCAGTGTGAAGCATAGATATATTCATATTAACTGTACAATGGTTTTTGTATTGGAAAGAGTCATTTCTGTTTTGCATTTCTAGTTCTGCAGCTCAAGACTGGTGCAAATACGTTTATAAATATCACAAAAGAGCAAAACATGCCCAGCATAAAAATAGGTTATGGGACAGGGTGATGATGCAGTGAATTGAAGCATCAATTTGCAATGCAGTGGAGCAATATGGCATGAGTTCATTTCTGCAATTCCCCAGTCTTTTGGGAGAGTGCTGAGATGAGGCCACACATTTCATAATGGTGCTGAAAGAGAGGGGGTGCAGGGGGGAGGCAGAAATTAAAACATGTCACCTTGAAGCACCTTCCTGTAACCAATTACAGAGCAGCTCATTGATTGAAGAAGTGGGAGGAAAAACTGGAGGGTGAGTCACCCTGATGCGCTCTCACGCATTCCTTGAGGAAAAATTACAGAACACCATGTAATGGAGGAGGAACTGGTACTGGAGCTGATTCAGTGATAGGCACTCACATCCCCTTCATTGAGAAGGGTATTTGAATGGCTTTGGAGGAGTTCAAGTCCTTGCACCCTTATCAGGTGGGGTAGTGCAGGTCTGAACTAAAAGAGGGTTGAAGCAGAGAAATAAAATTAAGTATTTTATTAGAGCAAAGTATTTACTGTTAAAGTATAACACCCAATCTAATGAACATCTTAAAATTCTAAACTTCATGCAAAGCCTTTTACAAGATTACAGCTTTTACAGTAATGTGCAACAAAGGGATTGTGGCAATAGCTGTGAAATATTTTTGGCTATTCAAAACTATGCAACAAAAGCCATTATGTCTGCACTATCTGTGAAATCACATGTCGACTGAGAAAATTCTGCATATATTACATTTGGTTAGCTATGTATTCCTGTTATCACATGCATCAGGGTGACTCACTGTGTGATATTGTTCCCCTGACTTCCTCAATACTTTGGATACTATTTAATTTAGAGAAGACTGTACACCCAGTATGGTGAAGCAAATTTAATTTACACATAATGACGCAGATGAATAATAAGCCGGTTACATAAGTGCTGAAGTGGATTCTGTGCTCTTCTCAATTGAGCAAATTCATGATTAATGGAGTAAACCTTAAGAAGATTTGAGTGTATGAAAGGCTGAATGTGATAACTGTATTACCAACAACCAGATAAAATAGTATATTAAAACAAAGGTCCAAATTTTAAAATGGCTATGCTGAAACAGCTCCAAATTTACACTTTTTTAGAACATTTATTTTTATGCTGGATATGTTTTGCTCTTTTGTGATATTTATAAATGTATTAACATCAGTCGTGAGCTACAGAACTAGAAATGCACAACAGAAATGACTTTCCAATGCAAAATACTTCATCAGAATTGTGTTTAGATATTGGAGAGGAACTTCCTCGGCATTTTTCCATGATCTCCTATGAGAAGCAAAATCTTTAGAACAAAAGAATTAGCCAACATGGTTGCAGATCAACTGACCAGTTCGACACACCAGGGCTTGTACATTTGGGGCGATGATCCCGGGCAAACCTGGACCCTGTGGATGTCTGATGTTGCAGTACAGTTATAATGGCCATGGGCACAGTACAAAAAATAGCACAAAGTTGCTAGTCTCTCTCAGAAAGGCCAACAGTAAGATATTAAAAGCCACATCATTTTTTTATTGTTTTGTTTCTGAAACTTGAACTTAGACTGCTTTATATAAAAAAAATACTGAGGAATTTTGCATTGGAAGAACAATTTCTTTTTTGGATTCCTAAATGTTCCTAAATGTTCATTGTAAAGAGCAAGCACAAATGTAAAACACAGGGGAGTATTTCCTGTGATGGGGTGCTTCTTATTATATTGGAATTGTTGAAGTGAGCAGTGACCAGCTTGTTTTTTTTTCTGCTGTATTTGCAGGTTGGATCCCTGACTGTGGATAATTGCACTGCCAATCAGCCAGCTGAGTTCTGCTTTGTAAGCAATCCAGGCATAGGCACCGAAAGGTTTCAGTGAATACCCAGCTTTTTCCTTTCCAAAAAATCTTATTCTGAGTATCTGGCCTAAGAAAATAATGCCTTATTGCCTAGATTCAAGCTTTTTTTTGCAAATATAACATATTCTTACTTTGTCTTACTCCTAGAACTCTGGATCTGGATAACAATAGCATGGTATTTGGAGGAGTCAAATCAATTGACCCAATACTCCTTCGCCCAGGTCAAGTGAAAACAGATGACTTTATTGGTTGCATTAAAGAAGTTAAATTGAACAGTGTTCCTGTTAAAATTGCTGAGGTCCTGTCTTCAAGCAACATCCTGAGCAGGTACCATGTTTCACATAATAATGCTGTGTCATTGTACTAATTGTATAATAAGCAAGCTCTTTTACAGCATTTTATCTTAGTAGGGTTTTAAATGTTATTTGATCAGTTATTTCTGGAAATTCTTTGTCAGTATTTAACAGTGGGGCTTTTAAAGAACATGGTGAATATTTTTTGAAATCTGAATACATTTTAAATAGTGTGGAATTTTTATAAGCTCCACTACTTTTATCCATACCAATATCTATATTAATCACTGTAAGAGGGTGTGTGGGCTTGTACCATAGGTGACTTCCTGAGCTGAATTATACTGATATAGACAGTTGCCAAGAGAAACCAGACAACTCCCACAACAAAAGAGAGAAAAATAATTACAGAGGCAATGAGACTGAAATTAGTATTAGGTGATTGTGTTCAAAAAATTCATTGTATGTCAGCAATGCAAATGGAAAATGGTGAAGCTGCTTAGCAGGTCAGACAACACCTGTTAAGAAAAGGAAAGGAATGAAGGTAAACAAGATAAATTATTGAAGAGAAGAGCAAAACTTCTTCCTGGAAATCTGACTATAAATAAAAACAACAAAATAAAAGCAAAATATTTGCAGATATTGGAAAGGAAAGAACAAATAGAAAGCACCAGAAATAATTTGCAGGTCAGGCAGCATCTCTGGAGTGAAAAACAAGTTATTGAACTTTCAGGCAAATGCTCTTCCATTAGAATAAATACTGAAGTCTTACAGCTGTTTTCTTGAGAGTCTTTCTGTGAAAAGTGTTATTCACAGGAGCAAAATACTGCTGCTGCTGGAAATCCAGAAAGGGGAACAGAACATGCTGGAAATTCTGAGCAGATCAGGTAGCATTGACAGCCCCATTTTTTGGCCTCTGACTGCCGAAGAAAAGAAAATCCACGAGGTGAGAACCAGCTCCTGATTCACTATTGGCTGCTCTGCACCACAACTGATGGCTATTTTCATCTCTGATTTGTTTTGAGTAGTTCCACCTTAATGGAAGCATTTTACTTGATTGAGTTCAATTTCAAAGTTGAGAAGGAGAAGCTGATAACTGGTGTATCAATATTTCAGTGGAACAAAGGAAATTACAGTGGTATGAGAGAGAAGTTGGCCGAAATTGATTGGAAGAGTAAGCTAGCTGGAGGGATGGCAGAGTAGAAATGGAAGGAATTTCTACAAGTAATAAGGAAAATGCAGGATAGATATATTCCAAGAAAAAAGGTTTTGAATGGAAAAAAGGCACAAGTGTGGATAACGAGAGAGGTGAAGGCTAAAATAAAAGCAAAAGGGAGGGCATACAAGGAAGCAAGAATTAGTGGGAAAACAGAAGACTGGTAAACTTTTAAAAACCTGCAGAAAGAAACTAAGAAGGTCGTTAGGAAAGAAAAGATGAATTATGAAAGGAAGTTGGCAGATAACATTCGAAAGGATACTAAGAGTTTTTTTAAATATATAAGGAGTAAAAGACAGACACAGGTTGATATAGGACCAATCGATAATGGTGCGGGAGAGATCATAATGGATGATAAAGAGATGGCAGAGGAGCTAAATGAGTATTTTGCATCTGCCTTCACTGTGGAGGACATCAGCAATATACCAGTTAGTCAGGGGTCTCACAGAATGGAACTGAGTTCAGTTAAGATTACTAGAGAGAAGGTGCTAGGAAAACTAAATGGGCTAAAGACTGATAAATCTCCCGGACCGGATGAGGTGCAACCCCGGGTTCTGAAGGAGGTGGCTTTAGAGATAGCGGAGGCATTGGTGATAATTTTCCGGGAATTGATAAGCTCTGGCATGGTTCCAGAGGACTGGAGGGTCGCAAATGTAGTTCCGCTGTATAAGAAAGGTGGGAGGCAGCATAAAGGAAATTACAGACCTATTAGTCTGATGTCAGTGGTGGGAAAGTTATTGGAATCGATCCTCAAGGATGGGGTTATGGAATACCTAGAGGTGCAAGGCAAGATAGGTCCAAGCCAACATGGTTTTGTGAAGGGAAGATCCTGCCTGACCAACCTATTGGAGTTTTTTGAAGAAATCGCAGGTAGGGTGGATAAGGGAGAGGCGGTAGATGTTGTGTATTTAGACTTTCAAAAGGCCTTCGACAAGGTGCCACATAAGAGACTGATTAATAAGATGAGAGGTCATAGAATTACGGGTAGGATAACAGAATAGGTGGAGCATTGGCTGGTTGGCAGGAAGCAAAGGGTGGGAATAAAAGGATCTTGTTCTGGTTGGCTACCGGTTACTAGTGGTGTTCCGCAGGGGTCGGTGTTGGGGCCACTTCTTTTTAGCTTGTACATTAACGATTTGGATGATGGAGTAAGTGGTTTTGTGGCTAAGTTTGCGGATGACACCAAGATAGGTGGAGGAGTAGAGTATTGAGGAGACAGGAAGGTTGCAGAGAGACCTAGATAGTTTAGGAGAATGGACAAGGAAATGGCAGATGAGATTCAATGTTGAGAAATGTGCAGTTGTACACTTTGGAAACAGAAATAAACAGGCAGATTATTATCTAGAAGGAGAGAAAATTCAAAGTACAAAAGTACAAAGGGACTTGGGGGTACTCATGCAGGATACCTTAAAGCTTAACCACCAGGTTGGATCGGTGGTAAAGAAAGCGAATGCTATGTTGGCACTCATTTCTAGAGGTATAGTGTATAAAAGTAAGGGAGTGTTGATGAGGTTCTACGGGGCACTAGTGAGGCCTCATTTGGAATACTGTGCACAGTTTTGGGCCCCATATCTTAGGAAAGATGTGCTGATGTTGGAGAGGGTTCAGAGGAGATTTATGAGGATGATTCCCAGAATGAAAGGGTTTGCCAGCTCTTGGACTGTACTCACTGGAGTACAGAAGAGTGAGAGGGGACCTCATAGAGGCATTTAAAATGTTGAAAGGACTGGACAGAGTAGATGTGGTCAAGCTGTTTCCCTTGGTGGGTGAGTCCAGGACCAGAGGGCACAATCTTAGAATTAGAGGGTACAGGTTTAGAACAGAGATGAGGAGAAATTTCTTTAGCCAGAGGGTGGTGAATTTGTGGAATTCCTTGCCACGTACAGCAGTGGAGGCCAGATCATTGGGGGCGTTTAAGGAAGAGATAGATAGATACCTGAATAGTCGGGGTATCAAGGGATATGGGGATAAGGCCAGAAATTGGGGTTAGGTTTTTTTTTGTTTCCCCCCACCCTCCCAATTTCTCATTTCTTTTTCTTTTTTCCTTTTCTTTGGAGCAGACTCAATGGGCCGAATGGCCTACTTCTGCTCCCTTGTCTTGTGATCTTGTGATCTTCACTCACTGTCAGGAACCAACAATAATGATGCTTCTGATTTTCATAACTTTTCTATGACCTTTTGTTGATGAGCAAGAAATAAAGAGGAAGGAACACAAAATCTCAGCCCAGAAAATGGCACCAATAACTCATGAACACCCACAGCTGTTTGGGCTGTGACTAGAAGCCCAGATTAAATGGGGTAGCCAGAGTGCCAAGGATCACAAGTGCAGCGAAAGCAAACTACAAATTCCCCTGTTGTTATGTCATGAGTGTCATGATCTGACCTGCGACTCATTAAGTGTACCATGTTTATGTTGAACTATTGATTAGGCAGAGATATGACTCCAACATATTAAATCCATTTTGTCGGTCTTTCCATTCTACATACACCATTTGGATGAGCTTGACACTATTAGTTTTGTTATGGGAATGTCTAGTGAAATATTTTAAACAGACGAAGAAGTGTGGAACCTAACTGCTGCTGCTTAGTGCCTTCTGCCGATTGTTACAGAGCTGCACTCGTGGTTGTCATGGAACTGTAAATAGCTAGGACCATCTTATCACATACAGCACCATTTGTAAACATGATATCTTAAGAGAAAATATTGATATGCATATATATGGAATAGATTTGTGTACTATCACATCATAGATTGTACAAAATGTAACAAAACATCAGGAGTAAATCTACTAAAAATGACACATTTAGTATTATCCTGGTTTCAGTCTCAGATTTCACGCAGGTGAAGAAAATTCAAAGCTCCCTCACCAATCAATTTTAATATTTCAGGTCCAATGCTGTAGAGCTAAAATAATCCTTAATATCACAATTAGTTTGATATCTGGAGAAGCCTTACAACTGCAACTTTGACACCATGCAGCTGAAATAAATGTTTGAAAATCAAGTAAATAGTCTAAAATTATGGTTTTGGTTTCTCATTCTAGCATTTTCTGTTCTTTTCTCTTCCTCCCCCTCCCTCTCTCTCTCCCTCCCTCCGGTGGCAGGTGATACAATAATAATGGGACAGTTGATGAATCATAGCAA
This sequence comes from Pristis pectinata, assembly GCF_009764475.1. Taxonomy (NCBI): domain Eukaryota; kingdom Metazoa; phylum Chordata; class Chondrichthyes; order Rhinopristiformes; family Pristidae; genus Pristis; species Pristis pectinata. The sequence goes on from NC_067415.1 coordinate 26,191,568, forward strand.
ACAATTTCTGTCATTTGATTCATAACAAACCTACATCTAAGCTGACAAAAGTTGTTGTGAGCTGAGTGAAATGTAGCGTTTCTACTGCTTTTCTTTTCACTCAAGGGATGTGGGCTTCACAGGCTGCACTGGCATTTAATGCCCATCCCTCATTTGCCTGGAGAAGGTGGTGCTGAGCTGCCTTCTTCAACCACTGCAGTCCATGAAGTGTGAGTATGCCCACAATGCTGTAGGAGAGGGACGCCAGGATTTTGACCCAGCCATGGTAAAGGAATGGTGATATATTTCCAAGTCAGAATGGTGTGTGGCTTGGAGGGCTACTTCCAGGAGGTGGTGTTCCCATGGTTTTGCTGCCTTTGTCCTTCTACATCGTGGGTTTGGAAGTTGCAATCTAAGGAGTCTTGGTGAATTGCTGAAGTACAGCCTGTAGATAGTACAAACTGCTGCTACTGTGTGTCAGCGGTGGAGTCAGTGAATGATTGTGGATGGGGCACCTATCAAGCAGGCTGCTGTATGGTGACAAGCCTCTTGAGTGTTGCTGAAGCTGCACTCATCCAGGCAAGTGGAGAGTGTTCCATCACACTTCTGACTTGAGCCTTGTAGATGGTGGACAGGCTTTATGGAATTAGGAGGTGAGTTACTCGCCACAGGATTCCTAGCCTCTGACCTGCTCTTGTAGCCACATTTCTATATGGCTACTCCAGTGCAACTTCTGGTCAATGATAATCCCAGGGATATTGACATTGGGAGATTCAGCAATGGTAATGCCATTGAATGGCAGGGAGTGATAGCTGGATTTTCTCTTGTTGGATATCATCATTGCCTGGCACAAATGTTACTTGCCACCTATCAGCCCAGGCCTGGATATTGTCCATGTCTTGCTGCATTTGATTATGGACTGCTTCATTAGCTGAGGAGTCATAAATGGTGCTGAACATTGTGCAATGATCAATGAACATCTGTACTTCTGATCTTACAATTGAAGGAAGGTCATTGATGAAACAGCTGAAGATAGTTGGGCCTAGTACATTACCCTGAGGACACTACCTCTGCTGGGATGTTTACGTATGCATTTCTGTATACATTTATTGCAGGTAAATTGCAACAAGACTATCCACCTGGTGCATTTTGGGTCTAGTTTCTGCCGTTTACTGATTCAAAGCTTGGTTACCAATTATACTGGCATTGAATATAAACTTGCAAATAGTCACAGGAGAGGTTTTGAATATTAGCATCAGAATGCTGCAATTTAGAGTACACTGTAATCAGGCTTGCCCTTTGCCTACATCGAATTCCTTGTTACAAGTGAGAAATACTCTTCAATTTGGAGCATGATGTTTTTACTAAATTGTTAAGGGTTTTATAGGTTCTGTATCTCTGCAGTAGTTACCCTTTTTGACATTGAATGGAAATTAAAAAGAGCTGTGTATTTTTCAACATTTTTCTGTTTACTGTATATAGATTTAGCACTATGTGTACATTCTTCGGAATCTTGGTAGCGCTGTTGTTTTAATTATCCTAATTCAGGGAATGTTGAGACTATGCAGCATGGGTGCAGAGAAGGAGTTCTTAAGTTAGCTCTGAAAAATGTGTTTTCAGTATTTTGTGTCACAGATACAAACCAGGAGGCATAATGCACAACCCACTCCTTGTAGTGTTATCCCATGCAAAATCTTTACTAGCATTTCTGCAATGCTGCAATTTTCTATCCTCAGAATTCCACAGACCTTGTTGCACTGGTAAGAATGGAGTATAACTAGGTTCCCTCAATGCATAATATAAATTTTACATTCAAGTTCAATCTACAAACTGTAATTTACAATTGCAGACATGTACAGTAGGTGTTCTCCATGCAGGGATACTGCACTATTTTAATTCATAGAATTATATGTTAAATTTGAAGTTTTATCTTCCTGTCACAAGTGGAATTTTGTAAAAATTACCTTTTTCTGTTGAAGAGTCCCATTACAATTTGATTGCTTTGTTAGACTAGATGAAGATTATTATTTACATACAAAGGCAAACTGTAAAAATGGAAAATACGGCATCTACTTCATATTTGTGCTGGAACTGGATATGGGTAAATATAGAATCAGAATTGGAAATGGAATTGGTTTATTATTGTCACTTGTACCAAGGTACAGTGAAAAACTTGTCTTGCATTCCATTCGTACACATCATTTCATTACACAGTGCATTGAGGTAGTAAAAGGTAAAACATTGCAGACTGAAAGTAAAGTGTCACAGCTACAGAGAAAGTGCAGTGCAAGTAGACAATAAGATGCAAGGTCATAAAGAGGTAGATTGTGAGGTCAAGAGTCCATCTATTGTACTAGGGAACCGTTCAATAGTCTTATAACAGCAGGATAGAAGCTGTCCTGAGCCTGGTGGTGTGTGCCCTCAGGCTCCTGCGTCTTCTGCCTGATGGGAGAGGGGAGGAGGGAAAATGTCCCAGGTGGGTGGGGTCTTTGATTATGCTGACTGCTTCACCAAGGCAGTGAGAGGTATAGACAGAGTCCATGGGGAGGAGGCTGGTTTCCATGACGTGCTGAGCTGTGTCTGCAACTCTCTGCAGTCTCTTGTAGTCCCGGACAGAACAGTTGCCATACCAAGCCGTGATGCATCCAGATAGGATGCATCAATAAAAGTTGGTGAGTGTCAAAGGGGACATGCCATATTTCTTTAGCCTACTGAGGAAGCAGAGTCGCTGGTGAACTTTCTTGGCCGTGGCATCTATGTGGTTGGACCAGGACAGGCTATTGGTGATGTTCACTCCAAGGAACTTGAAGCTCTCAACCCTCCCGACCTCAGCACCATTGACGTAGACAGGTGCATGTGCACCACACCCCTTCCTGAAAGTCAATGACCAGCTCTTTTGTTTTGCTGACATTGAGGGAAAGGTTGTTGTCATGACACCATGTCACTAAGCTCTCTATCTCCTTCCTGTACTCTGACTCATCGTTATTTGAGATACAGCCCACTACGGTGGTATCATCTGCAAACTTGTAGATGGAGTTAGAGCAGAATCTGGCCACACAGTCATGGGTGTATAGGGAGTAGAGTAAAGGGCTGAGGATGCAGCCTTGTGGGGCACCAGTGTTGAGAATAATCGTGGCAGAGGTATTGCTGCCTATCCTCACTGATTGTGGTCTGTTAGTCAAGAAGTCAAGAATCCAGTTGCAAAGGGAGGTGTTGAGTCCCAGGTCTCGGAGTTTGGTGATGAGGTTGCTTGGAATTATAGTATTGAAGGCAGAGCTGTTGTCAATAAACAATAGTCTAATGTAGGTGTCTTTACCGTCCAGGTGCTCTAGAGAAGAGTGTAGGCCAGGGAGATGGCATCTCCCATAGACTTGTTTTGGCAGTAGGCGAATTGCAGTGGGTCGGGGTTGTCTGGGAGGGTGGAGTTAATGTGTGCCATGACCAGCCTCTCAAAGCACTTCATTATGGTGAATGTCAGAGCCACTGGGCAGTAGTCATTAAGGCACGTTACCTTGTTGTTCTTAGGCACCAGGATGATAATGGTCTTCTTACAGCAGATGGGAACCTCAAATTGAAGCAGGGAGAGGATAAAAATGTCTGCAAATAGCCCCGCCAGCTGATTTGCACAGGATCGAAGGACACAACCAGGGACACCATCCGGGCCAGGTGCTTTCCAGGGGTCACTCTCCGGAAGACTGATCGGAATAGTGACCATGGGTTCAGGTTCATTGGAGGCTGTCATGGTGGGTGGTGACAAACCAATCCCCTTCTGTTCAAAACGTGCATAGAATGCGTTAAGCTCATCGGGAAGGGATGTGCTCTTTCGGCGATGCTGCCCGACTTCATTTTATAGCCCATTATAGCATGTAAACCCTGCCACAACTGACGGCTGGTCTGGGACTCTACTTTGGACCAGTATTGTCTCTTGGCATCTCTGATACCTTTAGAGAGATCGTATCTCAATTTCTCGTATAGGTCAGGGTCACCTGATTTGAATGCTGCAATCCTACACTTCAGTAGGGAGTGGATCTCCCGGTTCCGGTTTGTGAACTCTCGGGTTGTCCTCTTTGGTACACAGTCCTCAACACACTTGCTGATAAAGTCCATGATGGTGATGACATACTCATCTAGGCTGGCAGCTGAGTCTTTGAACATGGACCAGTCTGCTGACTCAAAGTAGTCATGTAGAAGCTCATCTATTTCCTCAGACCAGCACTGTCTGTACTTTCTGTACTGGATCCTCATATTTCAGCTTGTGTTTGTATGCAGGGAGAAGGAGCACAGCCTGGTGGTCTGACTTACCAAAGTGAGGGCAAGAGCTGGCTCGATATGTATCTTTGATGGTTGTATAGCAATGGTCAAGGGTGTTTGGGCCCCTGGTGGGACAGGAGACGTGCTGGTAGTATTTTGGTAACACATTCTTGAAGTAGGCCTGGTCGAAGTCGCCTGCAGTAATGAAGAGGTCCTTGGGAAATCCTGTTTCAAGGCTGTTGACCATGGAGTATAGTTCACCGAGTGCAGGCTTCATGTCTGTCTGGGATGGGATGTAGACCGCCGTCAGGATAGCTGAAGTGAACTCCCTTGGCAGGTAGTCTGGTCAGCACTTCACCGTTAGATATTCCAGGCTGGGTGAGCAGCTCGCAGGACCGACATGTCCGAGCACCATGAGTTATTGATGAAGAAGCAGATACCTCCACCTCTAACCTTGCCCGGGGATGCTGTACCGTCCATTCGGTGGATTGAGAAGCCCTCAGATTGTATGACACAATCTGAGTGAAGCAGGTGTAAGCCACATTTCGGTGAGACATTGCACACAGCATGTCCTGTGGCTGATTGACCTCCACCCGCCACAACCATCTTCCTTTGTGCTCGGTATGATTCTAACCAGCAAAGGGTATCTTCCTAGTCCCCATTGACTGCAGTTTAGCCAGTGCTCCTTGATACCATACTCAATCAAATGCTGTCTTGGTGTCAAGGGCATTTACTCTCACTTCACCTCTGGAATTCAGCTCTTTTGCCCATGTTTGGACCAAGGCTATAATGAGGTCAGGAGCTGAGTGATTTTGGTGGAACCCAGACTGAGCTTCTGTGCGCAGGTTGTTGCTAAGCAAGTACCGCTTGATAGTACTATCGATTATTCCTTCCATCACTTTGTTGATGATTGAGAGTAGACTGATGGGGCAGTTCTTGTGGACAGGACATAGCTGGGCAATTTTCCACATTGTCAGGTAGATGCCAACATTGTAGCTGTACTGGAACAGCTTGGCTAAGGACAAGTTCTGGAGCACAAGTCTTCAGCATTATTGCCCAAATGTTGTCAGGGCCCATGGCCCTTACTGTATCTAATACCTTGATCAAGCTATTACGTGATCAGCTGTGCCCTATTGTACATCATGAAAGGGTCAATTGGTGCATTTGCTTAAAATTGCTGTAATTGGAACCTCATGAGGAATTTCTGATTTCCTACTTCATTGACTGGAAGAATTAGGCTCTCAGTATATCTGCTTCCCTATTAAATGCTAAATTGATCAATGTGTTTTTATGTGCATTACTTTCAGTTGCTGTGGCTACAATGCTGACTAGCCAGTCTTGATATTGAGCAGCAGTCCAAAGGATTCAAGATCTCAACCAATATTTAAATCCGCACAGTTGAGTTGATCAGAGGAAAGTGTATTTTGTGCACAGATCGTAGTAGTTTAACCAATGTGTAACTCATCAGGAAATACGGAGATATTGCAACAATCCATTTCTGTCACAGGATCAAGGAAACATTCATTGATGTACTATGATCAGTGTCGGTGAACCTGCATAGGAGGAGCCAGGGATTCAATACATTACCTGGTCTCTCCCAACTGTTTATCAGTGAACTATGTTGGTGTTGAGGATTATGGTATGGGGATGGAAAACTGGTTTAAATTAGAGAGCTTTATTTTTCAGGCTTCTTATGAAAATCATCTCTCTGTCAAGGGTCCCTTGTATCCCATGCACTCACTGCCTGCCTTCTCCACTAAGCTGAGGGAGGGAACTCTGGATATGAGCAGGCACAGTCCTGGTGTCCATCTTCATCCTTGTGCTCCTCTTCCTCATACAACTCCAGGTTCCACATCTCATACCTTGGCCTCCACTTCTCCAGCAGTGGCAGCTTTGATTGTTGGGGTTGTGTAGTGTGCTGCAAAGAGCGACGGGAAGTCTCTGGATCAAACCAGGGGATGACATCTCACCTTCAGGAGACGTGGTATTTTCTGCTTTGATCCCAGTATTTTGGTGGCTTTCGTTGTATCTTTGCTCAGCTGCTGTGCCTGGAGATCACACTAGTGGGACCAGCCAGGCAAGTAAATAGTAGCCCTTGAATCCAAGGCACACCAGCCACTGAAAGCATATGGCAATGCAGGCTCCGTCAAGGTGAAAGAGCCTTGTGTATTTACCAGAATTATGACATTCACTATCACAAAGTTGTTTGTGTAACCTGGACATTGAGTGAGTGGAAACATTACCTGTTCATAAAAAGTTCTGGGTTATTAAGAAGAGCCCTTATGTGTACAGGATTCCAGTCAATGGCTGTCTGCATTTGTGGGAAGCCAACAATGCTGGTTACTTGTCCTTCTCTGATGTCAAAGTGAATGAAATAATTTCTCCTTGAGCAGTGTGCCTGGGTGACCTCTGTGATGCCGTGGTTAGCAGCAAGACGGGAGACATGGTGAAAGTCTGCTGCAGCCACTTGTAATGATCCTGTGGTAAAGAAACTCAGGCAACATGACCTTGACTTCCTTCACAGAGAAGGCTGCCCAAGCTTGAGAGTGTGACTGAATTTTTCCCACAGAATGCCACATGTAACATTGATGATAATCTTGGAAAAGATAAGCCTGCCAATATGGTGTTCATCAGAAAGATCCAGGTGGGATGGAATGTCTCTGCAGATGCTTTGCTAATGAACGTGTCTGCCTTCTGTCCTCAGATTCCGATCCATATATTTTAATTGTGCAGCACTGAAATAAACATCTTTTCAATCCAGTTTCCAGGCTATGGTTTTACCCATCTTTAAAATTTAATTATCCACCCACTATTATTATCAGTATGTTTCTCTCGCTTTTACCTGGATCTATGAATAATGATGGAGTGAGTAGACCCAAAACATGTGAGCATTTTTTAATTTGGGTGGGATTGCACCAGCACTTACCAGTTTAAACATAATTCACACAAGCTGTGGAAAATTGGTCCCAAAGTGTATTGAAGTATTACATTGTGAGCATTTATGTCACTCAACAGAAGCAATGCTGGAAAAATGTTTTAAACCTTCATCACCAGCTGCCAGTTCTTCCATGCAGCTTCTCAACTCTTATTGCTTTAGCTTTTTGGGGATAATCCTCTGGGTATCTCATGTGAGAGACTCTTTGCTTTTTGATCTCATTCTGTCTATAACCGCACTGTCTTTTCTCAGGCTTTGAATCTCTTCCCAATCTGTGAATCTTGTCATCAGCACAATAATGCTCTTGTCTGCTTTTCCTCAGCCATAAATTACCAATGCTATCTTTTTGGTCCTCCCTCAGACTGTCTGAAGACAAAATTCCTTTGTTTTATCATGTCTACTGCAATCCTAGAATCATGTCCAGGGCAGTTCAAGTCTGTGTGTGGTACAGGGGCCACTTCTTGACAACTAGTGTGTAAGGTCTTTATACATCCCTTATCTAGCTCAGAATGTCAGCTCCCTTCATCCATTCATCCTTGTACAGCATTAACACTTTCGGTAAAACTCCCATGACATCCTTGTACAATTAGAATTATATGCAACCCAGAACAGACCAAAGAATGAGATACCACAGATTAATCACAATTGTTGGGTCCTTTGCCGTACCAACACTCAAAACAGGTGGTAATCATTATCAATACTTGACATTGGAGGTCAGATATTCTCCTTGAATGCCTATACGTAAATATAAATCAATAAATTTCAAATCCAAAAAAAGCTTTCCTCTGCTGAAGAAGATTAAATCTAATATTGAAATCAAGTTGTTTTGTTTTTAATCCCCAATATATTTTTTTAATATCTAACTTTCTATTCAATGCACAGAGTGCTCTTTTCCTGTTTCCAAATAGTCTCATATTTTACCTTATTAAGTACAAATTAATATTGCACAATGAATATCCTGAGCCTAAACAATGAAACTGCTTCAATGAAGTGAAATGATCTGTTCATTTCATGCCAGCCTTTAGGCAGAAAGATTTGTTGGTAATTAGATAAATATTAATTGTTCATCAATAACAAATTAATTATAGACAGACAAAGGGCTATACATTTTTATTCCACTTATGTCAGCTGTGAATATTAACTGTCAAATGCTGTTTTGTCACAAGGAACCTGGCTCATGTTCCATCAGACTGGTTTTATTAATGTTATGTGCCTGAAGCAATATAAAGTATGCAATATTCATTTGGAGAATAATTGTATTTCTTATTTTGCTTTCGATATTTATAATATTTTGAGTGTTTTGTGGTAACTGTTGTTTCATACACTAGACTTTTGCAATCCAGGGCAATAAATTAATTGGCACAGTGCCAGTAATAACCTGGCTAGTTAATAGAAGGTATAATATACCTTATCTCTGAGACAATTTTGCACAGTTTTTAAAGATGGAAATGGAAAATATTATCATTACAGCATTACCCCAAATTAACTGATCATAGATTTATTCATAACTACTCAACTAAATAATGCTGAACATTATGATGGTTTTATTAAGATAATTTATACACTATATGAAATCTAAAACTCCTCCATGATCCAGCCTAAGATACAGCAGTCCAGACTGACTCAAGATCATGCATTGACTGCCCATTTTATCTCTCCATTCACCTGGAGTCCAAACCTACTTCCTTTCTATCCAGCCCACTTTGCCATCACTTTTCAGGATCACCATTTTAATAGTGGTGGTAGAAGTATTAGTAATAGAATGGAGGAGGTCATTTCAAGGACGGATGGGATAGTTTTATTATTTATCTGCCATGCACTCCTTGCTTGCCTGTATGTTATTCTTGGCAGCAGGCCCTTACTGTTGCTGCTGTTCCTGCCCTTTCAATTCCTGTAGACAATAGAGGGCCAGTAGAATAAGCATCTCTCCCCCAACAAATTCAGAAGAAAAGGAAGACTAAAAGCTTCCACTCTCTAGACATTTACCAATGATTGATTCATTTTGAGTGAGTTTTCCTTTATGTGTAATGCCTATTTCCATGCAGTTCCAGTGGTGAGCATTCCATGTACAAAGGCCTGTCTCAGGAAGAAGATCTGCATATCCATGTTTGGGCCCAGTTCAACAAAGAACATATAGGGACATATATGTGAACCCTTCACAGTCATCAGTGCAGGGCTCAGCTTTTATCAAGATCTACAAAGTCTGTAACTCCTTCATCTGTGTTTCCCTGCCCTTATAAATGTCCCACCACCTTCTCCACCCCCGCACTCCCAAATTAATGACTGCACTCATGCTCTGTAAAATTTGGTGACTCCTGACCCATGGAGGTCAGTCTTTGGGGCAGAGTGAAAGGTGTGAGCAGAAATCCAGTCAGCTTCCATTTCATCATGGAGAGGGGAATGGAGCTTCTAGGAATAGGATGGTCTTTAACATGCAAAATACGGTTGATGACTTGAAGCTCAGATTACATGGAATGATATTGTTGACAATCAGCAAATTGTTAATAGTTATTTGATACCTAATTAGAGAAACCTTCAAGATTTCATCATTTCTTAATTGCTAATCTATTCTGGTAGCTAAAAGTAACAAAGCTCTCATGGAAATGTTTGGACGCAAAAGCACTTACATGTTAGTAGTGTTTCAATTGACTTTAAACAACAGATAAGCTTCCACAAAATGTCCAGCCCCATTTCCAACTCGCTCACTAGCTTTTCACACTGGGCCCAGACAAGGATAAGCCTTTGTATGTAGAATGTTCACAAATGTCACCGTTCCAAGTTTGCAATAATATTAAATGAAGACCAAACCGTGAATGCGGTGGAGGATGTAAAGAGGCTTCAAGGGGATGTAAACAAGCTGAGTGAATTGGTGAGAACATAGCAGGTAGAACATCATGTGGAAAAACGTGAGCTCATCCACACTGGTACACAAAATGGAAGGAGAGTATTTTTAAATGCTGACAGATTGGGTAGGTTGCTGAATCTGCCACATGCCTATTGAAACTTCTACTTGTCAATTCACAGTTTTTGAAAAACTGAAGAGTTTTTTCTCATTTTGAAGAATAAGTCTAAGTCCAGCATTGCAGCCCATGACATCCGATCATGACTCTGTGTTTATGGTGAACAGTATTGCAGCTTGGATTGCAGAGGAAGAAACATTGCTTAAATTTGTCTGATGCTCTTTTAGTCCTGGCTCTGGGAGATTAGTGATGGAGTTGCTTTCCTGAGGTTATTCAATCTGCCTCACCTATCCTAAAGACCAAATAAGCGACCCAAACCTAACACTAAGCAGCATGTTTTGTTTGCCACCCAATTCAATGTCAACGAAAAGTAAAAGGTAATTAAAAACTAGGGACTTGCAACATGGTTCACAAGGATCACATTTTTAATTATCTTTCATTTTTAATTACTCTCAGGCCATACACAGATCTGATATGCTGATGGACAGAGGTGCCCAGATTGGCAAACTGGTGATCAATAACATGCCATGCACAGCAGGATGTCACTTTTGTAGTTGTTTTTGGGCACACATAACCCATACCACCCATTGTATTTCATGCAGTAACACGCCTGCCAGAGCCTGCGAGCCTTGCTTCATCATTACTTTTCTGGTCCCCATTTACTTGCCCTATTCTCCCTTAGGCTCTCACCTCCAGCCTTGGGTGCATTGATCGCTGCCAAGCCCCACCCTATCCTACAGACCACCTCAACCAAAATGTTTGTTGCCCTCCACTAACTAATTTTCATTGGCAGGCAATGAATAAAGTGCTTTTATAGAGCTGACCATTTAGCCATGTTTTCTGGGTCTGTAATTCTGCTACCAGGACAAGAGGAACCAGTCTTCATAAACATTTTGAGAGCAGGGAAATGAAACTAAAGAAATACACAGGCAGCTTCCCATCTATATTCTAGTACTAGCAGTGGAGTTATAACTTCATGTATTATTGTCTACAATATATGTTCATTATTTCTTAAGTGGGGGTGAGAACAGCTACAGTTTGATTTTGTGCTGAGAATGTTAGAACAGGCTCTCCTTGAAATGCAATAATGTTTATGCTGAAGAAGTGTGACATACTATCATTGTGAAATAATTTGTGTTTATTATCCATAAATTATACAATCATTATCTTTCATATAATTATTAAGAATGATACACAATTGAAATTTGTTGAAAATATTGCCTTTTTCAACAATAAAGTTTCAGAGGTGGTTTCTTCTTAGTTGGAGGTTCGTGGCTGCTGAGATAGGAATTAGTTTGAACCATCCTTCAAGACCAAATTCAGCACTGGATAACCAGCAAATGTCCAAGGCAAGAGACTGAATGGGTGCTGATTTCTGGTTCTTATCAGGTTACTTTGCATGAGCTGCAATCCCAGACCGCCATAGGCAGTCTACCTGAGTAGAGTCTTTAATTTCTGGTCTTCTGCCTTGTTGGCTGCAGTCCTTCTGTAACTGCCAGAGGGATGAAGGGATTAGAGTGGGTAGAGTTGGACTGGACCTATAGTGGCTGACCACAACTCTAACTGAGTGGGTTGTCTTATATCCTGTATACATTTTTCAAAAACTATTTCAGCTTGATGACCACCAGAGAAAAGTTCTGAACGGAACAGGCAATAGGAGCTGATCTATTTTTCTGAGCTTGGTTTCTCATTTAAACAATCCAGGGGCCTAACTCCAATATCCTGGAAGCCTAGAAAGTGAGCCTCATGAACTTAGCAGTGGAGTCAATGGCTGTGCAGGTTCCTGCAGGCTGTGCACTACTACATTAGTATGCCCAGTGAATGGGTTACTAATGCGCAACACCAATTCCAAGGAGTCAGATAATTTTCTCCATAAAAGCCCACAAAGGATTTTTCAACTTATTTTTGTGTGCTGCACGAGCTGCATAACTTTGCTTTGCAACCCAATCAACACAAGGAATGAGAAATGTTGTGAAATGAGCCTCATTGATAGCACTGATGGCACGGTGAATGGTGAAGCAGATGAGGTCCAACTGAACTGTTTGGCAGAAGCTAACTGAAGAGAACTTCTGCAGAATAATCCAGACTCCCCTGTTGTAAGGATTGTGTCCAGATGTAGCCCAGTCCCTTCACCATGCAATCAAGAGCAATCTGCCCAAAATCAGTACCTTGACCTACATTATGAAGTCACCAGCAAAACACAAATCTCAGATAGTATCTTGGTTTTAATAGCTGACAAAAATAGCTGCATATTATTGTCATCTCGTTTAAAGTTCCTAGTCCTTTCAGTGAACTGCTCTAATGAAATGTTTTCCCAGTAATGGAGAAGAAAAACTGATGGTTCCTGATTGGTGATCTCCAGCAGTTTGGATCTGACAGGAAGCATGTGCAGACTGTAATAATTTGTTGTCTGGAAGTCTGGATCAGATATTTTTTAAAATCCATCATTGGAGGCATTGGTTCAGGGTGTCACAAGAATTCGAAAATGAGATGAGGCACAGAAAACATTTTCAACTTTGGCTTCAATCACCCTGGGCTTCCTGATCCCGTAGCTAGGTGGCAAGGCTTCAGCGCCAAGTAGGACTCAGCCAGCATACTGGACGGCTTTCTTCAGAATGCACTGACAGTCTTTGATTAGATCCAAAGCTAAGGTCCCATCTCTTGTCAAATTCAGGAGGATTTATCAAAGCTTTTAAATATCTCCCAGAGGCAAACATTTAAAACTATTAAAATTAAGTAATTCTAAAATAAAAACTATTAATTAAAATTTTTAAAAAGAAATTTGACTAAAATACTAACTAATAATGAAAAACATCAAAATAAATTTTAAAAATCTTGCCTTTCTCTTATGCAAAAAGTGCAGATGCTGGAAATTAAAAACAGAAAATGCTGGAGATTCTCCACAGGTCAGGCAGCATCTATGGAGAGGATTTTAGGTTTCGTGCTGATGAGCTTTTACTTCCTAATCTCCATAGTCAAGTGAATAGAGATTCCAATCCTATGCCAGTCTGACTAGTGCAGGATCACAGAGGTGGATTCCCCAGCAGAATGGATTTCAGCTGTGTGGAGTCTAGTGAAGAAACTGAGTGACAGCTTCTGAGAAACTGAATGACGTGTTGTAATGTAAAACTATCCAAAGTCAGAAGTTGGAATGTGGGATCCTATAAGGATTATTGCTGGGATCATTGTTGATTTTGATTCAAAACCACAAATTTCTAAATTTGTAAAAACCCTGAATTGGGTAAAGGCAATGGTCTCTACAGAGGAGGCTGGTACAAATTAAAAGTCCATCTGAAGGGGGATAGATTTAGCATATCATTTTCAGTATAGGTCAGTGTGAGGTGTTACATTCTGATAAGAGGTAAAACAAAGTCATACTGTATGTGATTCAGAAAATAACAACCAATGTGGGACTTGGGAACCAAGGGACATTCAAATGCCGGTTCTGTTTGCTGTATACTTCCTGTAATTCCATATTATTGCTAAGACAGTAAAAAGCAGACGACCAGGATCTTTAGATTATTCTAAACTCAAGATTTTTAAAGTTTCCATGTACCTATAGTTGTCCTCGTTTGGATGGAGCTTGTCAAGATAAAGCATGTGCCAACAATGGAGTCTGCCTTGATCGTTGGTCTTTCTACCTATGCCAGTGTCCTGAAGGTTTTACTGGACCACACTGTGAAAAAGGTATGTGCTTTTTCTAACCATTCCAGGAGAAGTAGTAAAATCAGCATATGTAATGAAAAACAATTGACTAGAATAAATGTACAGTGTTGTATAACACTGAAAATATTTTACTTAAATTATTCTGTACAACAGGTAAGGAAACAATGAATAGATGGATAACAGGAAGAAGAATACAAAATATTTACCTAAAAAGGTAGTATGTTAAAATGTTAAAGAGCCTACGATATTTTAATGGTGCAGTTATGTAGTAACTTTCACATGAATGCAAGAAATGATATGTGAGGAACTTTAATCTAATATACAAGATATAAAGTTAGTGGTTCCGTTTAACCACTCATTTGACACACTATCTGGTTTTACTGCCCATTTCCCACCCTGCTGATTTTAATGCAGATTCTCATCTGCTTCCTCAGAAGTTAGTGTTAGTATTATTGTTATTATTGTCACATGTACCAGGATACAGTGAAAAGCTTTTGTTTTGTGTACCATCCAGACAGATCATGCCATACGTAATTACATCAGGGCAGTAAAACAAAACAGAATGCAGAACAGTGTTGCAGTTACAGAGAAAGTGCAGTGCAGATAGACAAATAAAGTGCATGGGCCACGACAAAGTAGATTGGGAAATTAAGAGTTCAAGAGTGTTAGAGCAATTGAGGAGGCAGCTACCCACTGCCTGGTTTGGACAAAGTAAGAGGCATTTCAGCAAGGTGCTCTCAAGCCTGGTTAACTCGTCCTCAGGAGACTCTTGGTTCAGGGTGAGTGCTGCAGATTGCAAGGCAGGTCAGCCAGTAATACATCATCTACGGAAAAAAGGCCTGTGCTACTAATATCAATATTTGCATAAGGCCCTTCCTGACCATTGTTACAATATTATGAATGGTGATAAAGAGAAGGAAAAACCCAATCAAACCATTCAGTTTATCTTTTCCTGGAAAGCTGGACCTAGAAATTATATCATAGTGTGCAATGTTTCTCAGTACTATATGAGGGATTTTTTAAAAAACCTGTTGCTAAACAGAATCAGGTACTTTGTATGGACTTCCTGAAATTGGATGCAGGCTCCCAGTGCACAAACATGCATTGGTGATGGAAATGTGCAGAAAATGGCAGCAAACAGTTTGGGCCATGCAGGGCTTCCCTCGAGGGTTCAGGCCTGCTTCACCATTATTTCGAGGGCCTGAGCTGAGTTTCTGCCAGGATGTCTGAGATACCATCTTTGTCATAGAGAGATACAACATGGAAACAGGCCCTTCAGCCCACCAAGTCCACACCAACCATCACCTTCCCATTTACATTAATCCTGCATTATTCTCCCTACTTTCTCATCAGCTCCCCCAAGATTCTACCCACTCTACCCAAAGTACATGTCTTTGAGATGTGGGAAGAAAGTGGAGCACCCAGAGGAGACCCATGTAGTCACAGGGAAAATGTGCAAACTCCACACAGACAGCACCTGAGGTCAGGATTGAACCCAGGAATTTGGCACTGTGAGGCAGCGATCTTCATTGATTTTATTTTAGACAGTGAATACTCCACCTACCCCTTTTGTTGCTGGTATTCTCATGGTCCTGGGGTCATCCCTTTGACCAATCCAACCTCACCCCATTATCTCTTGTCCACTTCCTGTGAACCTACCATCCTAGCTCCCCCACAATCAACTCCCTTGCCTCCACAATCCTCTCTTATTACCCCTGCAGCTTTTCCCTGTCATCTCAAAACTGCTTTCAAACTCCCTTGACTCTCTTATCCCAGCCCTTTGATATCCTTTTCCCCAACTCCTTGTTCCTTTCTCCCAGCTGCATATTCGAGGAAAGCCCATCGTGTGAGGTAAGGCCTATTCTACCACACAACACCTTGGGCCTTGCATACAATGGAATATCAAGAGTCTCGCACAAAATCAGCCAAGCACCCGTGTGGTCTTCGTCCCCACAGTTTTTTCACCATTGGCTCTTGAATAACTTTGGGGGTTTTGCTTTCAATATGCTATGCAAAAGATCAATCCTATGCTAAATACTTCCTGACAGATCTGAAATCTTTCACCAGTTTGTACCATGTTCCCTTTGCTAGGTACTATGTTTTAACTTGAGACAATACTTAACCTATCTCAAGATCTCTTAGTCCATGCCCCTCCAAAACCAGAGTCCAATTTTTTCCAACCCTTTCTCCTTTGTTAACTTCTCAGCTCCTTTTGACACTACTGATTATATTTGTCACGAATGACCTACATTAATGCTTCCATGTGCCTCTGGGACTGGAGCAGCTCACAACATAACGGGCATACCAAAACACGATACCATTTCAGCACAGTGGACTCATGTCTGTGTGGGTTTCCTCTGGGTGCTCCGGTTTCCTCCCACTTTCCAAAGACATACAGGTTAGGAAGTTGTGGGCATGTTATGTTGGCACCGGAAGCGTGGCGACACTTGCGGGCTGCCCCCAGAACACTACGCAAAATATTCATTTCACTGTGTGTTTCGATGTACATGTGACTAATAAATATATCTTATTTTATCTACTAATCTTACATTATGCTTGTTGAGGAGGTACCAAGAGGGCACTTTAGAAATTCTGGCATGGATGCATGTGAATTCCAAACCATTTAATCTCATCTGCATTGCCCGTTATGTACCATTGTTCTTCTCTCCCTGGACACCATTGTCTCACTCCATGTGAATCTTAATTGCTTCACCAGGCTAAAGTTGCTCCACAGTCCCCCACCTGCTCACAGTTTATTATCACTTTAATGTCACACTTTAGTTCAGTGTTAACGTTACTTATGAGGATCAGAAACAATCAGCACCAATTTCTGCAGCTTTTTTCTCTGTTCAGCTCCCTTATCCAACATTATTTCTCTAATAACTTCCTCTCCTTCAGATAATTATTAATGTATGGCTTAGTTACGCAGGTAGCTTGACTAGGACAATGACGAGGACAATTTAGGGAAAGAGTCAGACCAATTAGGTGAATGGACTGAAACATGGAACATTGATATTTAGAAAATAAATGTGAAATAACAAACATGGGAAAAGATTGCATGAGGTACTGTCTGTTGAACAGGAAAAGGATTTGGGTGGGATTATTGATCATTCACTGATATTTCCGGTCCACAAGAAGCTCTCACAAAAAGGCTAGCCCATTACTGGCATACATCCTGACTACATGTTGAAGCAAACTATCCTAACCTTTTAGAAAGCATTCTTGAGGTCACGTTTGGAATGTTGTTTACAGCCTTGGCAAGCTAGCTTTAAAAGGATACTGTTGCATTTGAAAAGTTCACAAAAGAACACCAGTAGGAGCCAATTTTTTACCTCAGGTATTTAATTCAATTTTAATTTAGTTGTTAACTCCCCAAGACCTGCCTGAATCATTATTTTACTGTCTAATCCCACATCCTAATTACTTCCAACCAAAGGTGCAACCTTGGATGGATGAGTGGAGGACACCAGGAGTAGAAGAGGAGAATTACATTCCAATAGATGGGGACAAAAGCCTGGATCAATTGAAATGTTTGAGACTGAAAATAACAGATTTCTGTAGCTCAGGCAGTATCTAGGGTATGGGAGGGACAGATAAAAGAAGTTGGGATACAAATTGCCCATTATTTGATAGCATGATAAAGAAAAAAAATAATAGGATTAAATATCATACTCCAGGTTCCCCCATGCTCTGTTCATGAGTGAATGTGATATCCACACACAGGCTCATTTCCAGCTTGAGTTGCCGGATAACATTCATGGGCAGGAGCTCTCCTTGACTTCCTTTCTTTCCTGGCATACAGATAGCTGTTGTAGCACTCCTAATGTTAAGCTCACAGATTCAGCAAAGGTCTAGAGAGGAACATGATGTTGAGCCTATTTTTGTTGGTGATTTAGGAGTGATGATTGAGGTTTAACCGTATCCCACAAAGACTACAGAAATCCCACTGCTTTTAGTTGGTAACTAGAGTGTATTTTACTATTTAATTGATAAGGGGATATCGCAAGGCCTATTCTAGTGTCCATTATTCTCACAGCACCAGTACTATCTTCCAATTAGATGGTGTCTTACTCTGATAGAAGGTCCCTTTCAGGAACAATATCAGGCAATATTCGACACTGACCCACATGAGGGAATATTAGAGAAGTGATCAAAAGCTTAGTCAAAGAAGTGGGTGCTTAAAGTAGGACAGAGAGGTAAATAGTGAACGGCTTAAATAGGAATTTCAAAGTTTTGCTGAAGACATAACCACCAATCAAAATCATGATTGTGAGAGAAGCTGAGGTCGAAAGTATAAATTTCCTTGAAGGCTGTAGGGCTTAAAAAGTGTGCAGAAATGGGTAATGGTGAACCCTTGGAGGAATTTGATTACAAGGATGAGAATGTTAAATTTGAGATGTTTGTTGGTCTGGGAGCCAGTGCAGGCCAGTGAGCACAGGGAGATCAATGAGCTTGGCTCTGTGTGAGCCACTCAAATCCCAAAAATTAAGCAGGCAGGTGCAGCATGTGGTTAGGAAGGCAAATTACTTGGCCCTTATTGCAAGAAGGTTGGAGTTTAGAAATAGGGAAGTATTGCTACAATTGTACAGGGTATTGGTGAGGATCACCTGGAGTACTGGCACAGTTTTGTTTCCTTTATTTAAGAAAGGATTTACTGCCGTTGGAGGCAGTCCACTGGGCTAATTCCTGGGATAGAAAGGTTGGCTTATCATGAGCAAGTAAGAAAATTAGATCTATGTTTTTTGGAGTTTCAAAGAATGGGGTGGTAATCTTATTGAAACATATAATATCTTTGAGGAGCATGACAGAGTAGATGTTAAGAAGCTTCCACTGGTGGGAGAATCTCGAAAGAGAGGACATAGTTACAGATTAGGGGGTGGTCATTTGAAACTGAGTTGTGCAGGAACATCACCTCACGGAGGCTGGTGAATCTCTGGAATTCTCTATCCCAGAGGGCTGTGGAGGCTAAACGATTAAGGGTATTTAAAGACAAATCAGATGTTTTTGTTTGAAAGATCAGGGAATTGAGAGCTATGGGGAACTGGCACAGAAGAGGAGATGAGGCCTGGGGCAGTTCAGCCATGATCACATTGAATGGCAAGGCAGGCTTGAGGGGCCAAGTGGCCCCTCTTATGTTCTTATGTTCTTATGAGACAGGATACAATCATCAGAGCTTCAGAAAGTTGGCATTGACATGGCCGAGTGGGAAGTTTACAGATGTATGAATGGTATCCTCCTGTGTTGTATAATTCTATGACAAGGATGAATTCAGACAATTACATTTCAGAAACATTGATGGCTTCATTTTGTGGGCAATAGGGTCTAGAAGCTGGAAGAGCAAGAGCAGGAAGGCCAATTAATGAAGGTAAGTGGACGTAAGTGTATGTTGCAGCAGCAGGTGTGTGATTGAGGAAGGCAGGATGAGATGCACGTCTTTAAATCCTGCAGGAGAGAATCTTAGGCCCAGAAATAACAGAAGAATGTTGTCCCGATGTCAAGGCAATGGCAACAAAAATGAACTCAGCATCCTTAGAAGCTAAAAGAACATGATTTGTGTCATGATTAGTAACATGGCCAGCATGATAACTATTTGTCTTTAAATGCAGTTATTTCTCCAGATACAGCAATCAGTCTCAATGGACAATCTCATCTTGATTATTTCATTAAAGAAAGTTATAAACGTGCACAACTACTTAAAAGTCATAGAAGGAAAAGGAATCAAAAAGGAGCTGATGATGCCAACAGTATTGAAGTACAGTTCAGAACACAGTCCACAAACGGAATTCTCTTCCACCTGCAAGGGAACAGAAGCTACGCCATCGTCAAGGTAAATTTGTTTTGAATATGGTAATCAATAGAATAAAACTAAATAATAAATCATTTCCTGAGTGAATGTTAAGTGCAGTGAAGTCATGTTATGAGTACTAAGTGCTATAAAGGAGTTCCAAAATAATTCTAATTTTCTGCTTCTATTTTCATGTACTTTCAGTTCACATTTGCTAAAAATTTTTAACAATGTAATGATTCGAGCATTATCAGAAGTAAATGAATCACAGCAAGATGTTTGCTGGGATGATCTAAACAGTCAGTTTCTAGAAAGTTCTTCATTGGGGAGAAGGAGAGAGAGAGATGGAGAAAGGGGATTTGAACATGAGGCCAAGATTGCAGAAGATATAACCCATGGTGGTGGGATGTCAAGAGTGAGGGGCACATAAAGGGCTGAGTCAGATTAATGAAGAGTTTAGCAGAGGTGGGAGAAAGTGCTGGTGGAATTACAGAGCTATGGAAGCATGAGATGTTGAAGGGATTATAAACACCAAAAGGAATTTATAACAGAAAGTCAATTTAGGACAGCAACGACATTGGAGTTGGGAAGGTGGCACTTGGTATAGGATTGAACTTGGGCCACAGAATTTTGTATAAGTTGAAAGTTATAAGAGATTGGAGGTTCTCCAGAACAATTGATGGACTGGTCTTGCCTGGCTCTATTTTTATTTATACTTTCATGGCCAAAGAATCTTCTGCAGTGACCTTTCTCACCATATCTGTCATCTGCAGGCTGCTCCTCAGCAACACCATTTACAACCACAATGTCACATGTATACTGTCATACATATACCTCACTGCCACTTCTCCTTTTCCCTTTACTGCCTTTGGCTGAGCAGGCTGATTGGCCATTATAAGCCCTAGATAAGTCAAAATTAAATATTCAAAGGTTTGCTTCCATCCCTGTCACTAACAACATTCTCCAGTCATCAATTACATCCCCCATTCTGGTCACTGCCTCGGGATGAATCAAACCATTTGCACCCTGACATCCCATCTGAGTCTGATTCCATATCCCATCCATCACCTTGACTCCTTAGTTGACTTCCATAAAATTGCTTGTGTCTGCTCCTGCATCAGCCCGACTGCATCTGAAGCCCACATTCATTTAATGCACCGAGAATCAACATGGATTTTTAGGAAGCAGCCCAGAAGCTCTAACTTGTGTTATTTATCACAAATACATTTATGGTTAAGCACTCCCATTCCAGATGAAGTGTGTTTCTTCTCTCTTTCCCTCAAACAATGATATTTAAAACAGTCTGATTTAAATCCTGGAGGATCCCAGTTGACTCCTAGCAGCTTCAGATGTCAAGAATATGAAAAGATGTTCATGAATGATTATGTAGATCATTGGAATAATGTTTGATAAACTTACTGCAACAATGAGGGCATTGAGGGCATAGGTTTAAGTTAGACGGCATAGTTTTAAGGTGAGAAGGGAAAGATTTAATAAGGGCAATTTTTTCATCCAGAGGGTGCTCAGTACAGGAAATGAGCTGCTAGAGGAAGTGGTTGAGGCAGGTACAATAACAATTTTTAAAAGAGAGTTGGACAGGTACATGGACAGGAAAGGTTTAGGAGTTATGGGCCAAACACTGGCAAATGGGACCAGCTTGGATGGGCATTTTGGTCGAAGTGGACCAACAGTTTTCATACTGTATGACTCTAATACATAATTACCCAAAAGAAGTGTATTCAAATTGCATGACGCTCTGCTCTTTTTATGTGAATTCACTCAAAACTCTGCTGCCTGTACCCTAACATGCAGCAAGTTCTATCCACTTGTCCCCCTTCTGCTTTCTTACATTGGGCATTGTTTACAAGGTATCTCAGTTTCTGATGGCACCTGGCATACATAGTCCTGCCTCTCCCTATCTCTGTAATATCCTCAAACCCTATCACCTACAAGGCATCTGTGCTTCTCCATTTCTGGCCTCTTCACTATCCCCAATGTAATTGCTCTACACTTGGTGCCACGCTTTCAGCTGCCATTACCTTAGGGTCTGGAATTCCAACCCTCCTTCCCCATCCCCAATCCCCTCTACCCTCTAACTCCCTGTCCTTCTTTGAAACACTCCTGACAACCAAATTCTTTGACCAAACTTTTAGTCATTTGCCCTAATATCACTTTATGTAGCTCTGACTTTTTTTGATTGAATCTGCCCCAGTGGAGTACTTTGGAATGTTCACCACATTAAGAGTGCTATATAAATGAAAGTTGTTGTTGGAAAAAGTTCCTGTAGTGGAGGAGCACTGCATAACTCAGCTGGCTAATGCTAGTAAGATGTAGGTTTGCATATAACCTAAACCACTGAAGTAGAAGTCTCCTCTGTCTGTCTGTCGTGATGTTTCTACATAAAATTAATTCAAGCAATTTGAATTTGGATCTAAATAGAATCACAGTTAAATAAAAACACTGATCATCTATTCTGTAAGAAAAGTTGATATGAATGGAAAAAATGTTGCACCGATATTATTCTGGCATATTGCTGTTGCAGGGAAAGGGAGTTTTTCACATTTTGGCATCAAGTTAGTAAACAATCTGTACAATAAAGCTCTGTGACATGTCAATATTTATTATTTGTGCTTTTGCTTAAATTTTTTAAAGTTGTTTTCTTCCATTTGGCTGTACCCTTTTCTTCTTCCAATTTTTATAAGACTTGCTACAAGATATCTGCAGATGCAAGTACTGTTTGAGGAGCTACCTTCATTCTCTAGCACCTTGAGACCTAACATGGATTACAATCTCATCTCGAGAGGGTAAAAGGGTTAAGAACAATTTGTAATCTCTGACCAAAACTATTAGAAGTCAAGTTAGTGTGCAAAATCCATGCTAAACCAAATAAATCCAAAAACAAAGTCAGATGCAGTGAATATAAAGTTAACCTCTCTGTGGGATACAGATCTACAAAGCAAATGATAATAGCATTAATCCTGGGATTACCTTTACTCGAAAAGCATCTGGCATATTTGGTACTATATGCACCCCAGCATGGAGAAGGGTCATTGATGTAAATAACTTCCTATTGGAACAGAGGCAAGAAGTGAGATTTAAAATTAGAAACAAAAATGTGATTTGAAATAAACATGATTTATTGTTTATTTTAGATCTTGGAAGGAAGGATAATCTTCATTGCTAATGCTGGCTCGGCAGGTTACATTGAGCATCATTTGCCAGATATCTCGGTCTCTGATGGCACCTGGCATATTTTCAAAATGGAGATCGGTAGCTTTGTCACCAGACTTGTTCTTGATCAAAAACACCATGAAAACATCACCATTCCCATGGGAGGAATTGAAGTGTCCACCTTTTCATTAGGGTGGTCACCAGTATCACGGATTGACAATCTGAGTGAACCAGGTGAAATATTTTTGATTTAAAGCTATGAACTATGTTTTTGTTCCACAAACATTTTATCAACATATTTTAATTAAAACTGGCAACACATAAAAGCAAACAGTTGAATTCTAGTTGTGTGAAATTGCTTTGATAATCTGGAGATGTTCATTAATTGTTTGCTGATCAGTGTGTCCCATTTCACATGAGGGATTACCATCAAAAATTCCTTAGTACCCGATACATCAGACAATATTAAATCGGCCTTATACAAGGCTTTTATTTTTTGTTCATTGCTTTAATGTAGAGTTTGGTCTGGTGTTGCAGCCAGGCCTAGGGATCTGCAGGGAAAGAGGCTTGGGTGGGGTGCTGTCAGGGCGATAGCTGTCTACTACCAATCGCTAGTACTGGTGCCAGAGAAAGGGCCTGTGATTAGCTGTCTGGTAGGGTGAAGGGTGTTCAAGGATCAGGCTTTGCGAGGGTCCTAAACTTGTGGTGGGGGGGTAAAGGGTCAGTCCCATGGGGAGGGGTGGTTGGTCCAAAGGGTTCCAGTAAGTAAATAAGGAGGCTACCCGAGTCATGTCCACAGCATCAGTCTGGGACTACCAGGGAGACCCCCACTGAAGTCACACAGGACCAGGCCTCACAGGCCTCACAGGCACTGTGAAACCTGCTTCTGCTGGAGTACCCAGGCCGATCCAACATAATGTTGGACACCACCTGGGTCATCTGTGTGATATAGCATATGTAAGGAGGAATTTGGAACAAGAATCGTGGATTTCATTTCCACAGTGTCAATCCCAGTTCCCTGAACATAGGTAAAATATTAAATCACCAGAAGAAGTTTAAATTCTAAATGTTAATTGGTTGTCCAATATGTAAGACTTTATATAAACATTTATTTAATTTCATGATACATAGTCAAATTCAAGAAGCAGAACATCTTTTCAACTTTTTAACCAGGTTGATTTAGAGTACAGAGCAACATTTTCAAATATAAGAAAGTAATGAACAGGAGGGTTTCACTATCAGTGTCAGAATAAAATCTGGTGGGAGAACACTGGGTGGAGCATCGTAAGCAGCTTGGAATAATTGGTCTAAATGGCCCTCTATGTAGGATATACTGTGCTATTTTGTGCTCTCCAGAGGCAAGAGTTTTTCAAAGCACTGAGCAGAAAAGCAATATAGCAACTAATTTGTGGGCAGAACTAATCATAGTCAAAGAATGAAGTTTTAGAAATGGGGAAGGAAGTAGAAAATTGGAAGGATTACATCAGGGCATTCTGAGAGCAGTAAAGCAGTAAAAAAAAGCAGTTACCAATTGAAGACGGGGAAGGAAACTATAAAAGAAAAGATGGACACACAGGAGTTCAAGGCAGAAGAGTAGCACCACGATAGACCATAAGAGGATTTGGAAGTGATGACAAAAAAAAATCACTTTTTGGTCAGAGGGATCAGTGGAGCTTGAAAAGGATGAGGTGATGGGAACTTGAAACTTTATGCAGGCGGGGACTTAGGCAGGAGCACTCTGAATCACTTAAAGCTTGCTTAAGGTTGAGACAGAGAGGTTGTTCAGCCAAACATTACAGATGTCAAGCTGCCAAGAGATGAGGATGTGGAATAGAGTTTCAGTGGTAATAGGGGAAAGTGGAGCAGAAGACAAAACATTTTACCAACTAGGCAGAAAAGTTGCAAACTGCTTTGCTTTTAAATTTCTATTATTAATTATAAATTAATTTGGCAGTGGCAGAAATAACAGATTAGAAGACATAGACATCTCTTACAGAGGGATAGGAAAAATGTTTATCATTTAAATGTTTGCAGAAGATAGTATTTAAGGATGCCTTCATGACAAACAATGCCCAAGGACCTGCTAAAGATAATTAGGCTAAAATAGGCTTTGCTATTTTATGATAATCTTGTGATCTGCAGTACGCTGGAGGAACAGATGCAATGAGCTTATGGTTGTCTTCCTAGCCAGTTCAGTTATGGGTTAGATAATAGTAGGAGAAATAATAGTAAGAGAAATGGAGTAATAATTGTAAGAGAAAAGGGACCAAGAGGGAAGGAGCTGTGTGAAGGAGAGAGCTGAGAGGGTGGAAAACTGGGTCGGGGTGGGAGAGTGAGAGCAAGTAATCCTTGATCTGGAAGGGCTGCCTAAGAAGAAGAATTAGAGTAAAAAATGTGGAAGAAATTTGTAGGAAGGAATCCATTTGAGGACAACACATAATATCATAATGAGTCAAAAGGAACATTTTAGTAGTTTGTAAATAATAGGGGGATTTTAAGATATCTTCTGATGACTAAAAGTAATCTTTATTTTACACCAAATGACAAATGATACTTTCCAGAATCTGTAGAGACAAAACAAAGGAAAAGATACATGGACACTCATATTTCATATCTTTCATGTGACATAGAAGGAGACTATTCAGCTCTTCAAGCTCAGAGCAATCCCATCATTCCCCTTCCCCCACTTATTTCCTTGTAATTTCTCACATGTCCATCAACTGTCCCCTGATTTTTGCACTGCCCCACTGACTAATTAGAGTAGCCAATTAACCTACCCACCAGCACATATGTTGGAGTGTGGGAGGAAATCGGGAGCAGCCAGGGAGAACCCATGCAGTCACAGGGAGAATATGCAAACTGCAGAAAGACAGCACCAAAGGTCAGGAATGAATCCAGGTCAATGGAGCTGTGAGGCAGCAGGACTACCTGCTGCACAGTTATGCCACCACTGAGACATAGCCGCCACTGACATATTTAATGTCAACATCTATCTTTTACCATTTTAATTATTAAATAAATAAGCATGTGAATCAAACAGACTGCAAAAGAGGGAACAAAAAATGCAGATGCTGGAAATTTGAAACAATAACAGAAAATCTTGGAAAATATTTAGCTGAACTGTCAGAAAATGCAATGGATTATGTCTTGCATTTCATGTGGGTCAGCATGAAATAGCCAGGCTGCAAGTAAGAAATAGATCATAACTCATAGCTCCACACAATGATACTGCTTAAACTTTACTGTATGCAATTAATAGCACTTAAAACTTGATTTGGAAATAAGTTTGTAAAGCACTCATTGGTTTGATGATGTCACTGTGAAAATGTTTATTCCCCCAGCTCTTTATACTTCAGAATCAGAATTAATATCACTGACTTAGATGACGTGAAATTTGTTGTTTTGCGGCAGTAGTACAGTGCAAAGACATAAAATTACTATAAATTACAAAAATGAATAAATAGTGCAAAGATAAAGGAATAACAAGGTAGTGTTCATAGGTTCATGGACTGTTCAGAAATCTTTCTTTTTTTTTCTTTTTTCAATCTTTTTATTAAATTTCAAATTAATACACATAGCAAAAGTGATTAGACACATGGTGCGAAGAGATCGGGATTACAATAATAACAGTTGATATATACAAACACTGGGAGTAAAATATATAATCTGAACCTCCCAATCTCTTACTAAGTGAGCATGATACAAAAGAATTTGAAAAGAAATTTAATTATATGAAAAGAGAACCCCCAAATTAAAAAAAAATTAATAAACAAAAGCAAACCAAAAACTTCAAAAAAAAAAGCTGGACTGTTATTTCTTCGGTTAAAAAAAACATTATTATGTCGTTAGCTCCGCTCCTCTATATTCAAAGGTTATTGAAAGGGATTCGAAAAAGGTCTGCTTATATCATATGGAAATACTGAATAAATGGAGACCGTTCAGAAATCTGATGGCGGAGGGGAAGAAGCTGTTCCTGAATCATTGAGTGTGGGTTTTCAGACCTCCTGATGGTAGTAACAAGAAGAGGGCATGTCCCGGGTAGTGTGGGTCCTTATTGATGGATGCCGTGTTCTTGAGGCCCTGCCTCTTGAAGATGTCCTTGATGGTGGGGAGGGTTGTGCCCATGATGGAGTTGGCTGAGTCTACAACCTCTGCAGTCTCCTGTGATTCTGTGCATTGGAGCCTCCTTACCGGGCTGTGATGCAACCAGTCGGAATGCTCTCCACTGTACATCTATAGAAATTTCCAAGAGTCTTTAGTGACATACCAAATCTCCTCAGACTCCCAACGAAGTAGAGCCACTGGCATGCCTTCTTCATGATTGCATCAATGTGTTGGACCCCAGATAGATCCTCTGAGATGTTGATGCCCAAAAACTTGAAGCTGCTCAGCCTTTCCACCGCTAACCCCTCAATGAGGACTGGTGTGTGTTCTCCCAACTTGCCCTTCCTGAAGTCCACAATCAGTTCTTTGGTCTTGCTGACATTGAGTGCGAGGTTGTTATTGTGACACCACTCAATCAGCCAATCTATCTCACTCCTGTACGCTTCCTCATCACCATCTGAGATTCTCCCAACAGTGGTGTCATTGGTGAATTTATAGATGTCATTTGAGCTATGCTTGGCCACTCAGTCATGAGTGCAGAGAGAGTAGAGCAGTGGGCTAAGCACGCATCCTTAAGTTTTATATTTATATAAAATGGCAGAGAACTTCCATTACATAGCTCGACATTGTGTTCAACAATGTGCTCCGTGTGACACGATTTTAAGTGAAAGCTATTGTGATAGAAAATCTTTTACTTATCATGTAGAACTTGAAGTCTGATATTTCCATTCCAGGTCCTCCTAGCATCTAATCCACATTCACAATGAGGTATCCAGACATGGGACATGCAAAGCATCACTGGATGCTCCACATTGCTTTTCATTGGACTGACCACTCATCCAAAAGCAGGCTTCACAGCAGGCATTCCTTAAAACAGACTCGCTTGAGCAAGTCCCAGTTAACGGAGCCCAACACAGAGAATTTCAGGCTCTGCAAGCCCATGCCCTCCCACAAACCCACACTCCCAAAAATTATAGCCTTATTCTCAGCCGCCAACTCAATTGCAACCCCAAATGCCCTCACCCACCAGGAGCAATCATGAAACTCACCATGGAGACACCAGAGACTGCAAGTACTGGAATCTGGAGCAACACACAAATGCTGGAGGAACTCAGCAGGTCAGGCAGCATCTGTGGACAATTGATGTTTCATCGCAACAAGATGAAAAGTCGACTGTCCATTTCCCTTCATAGATTCTGCCTGACCCGCTGAGTTCCTCCAGCATCTTGCATGTTGCTCCATGAACCCCACCATCACTGTTTTGACCCAAGCCTCGTTCTCAATCACTCTCTCCTTGACTGATGGCATGATCCCAACCCCTCCACACCCCCAAACTCAGTCTTTTCTCCCAAGAAACCCACACCCACTTTGACCTGCAAAGTTGGCATGTATCCCCCTTGTTTCCTTTTGTGTGCCCTGCATTGACTGAGGCATGAAGAAGGAAAGGCCTTTTCCTACATTAATTTTGCAAAGCCTTGAACCTCATCACTATGGAAGTTTGCATCAATGAGTCCTTAAAAGAAACCTATGCTGGTCATGCCAAGCCAAATTAAATGAATGTACCTCTTCATGCGCCAAATAATTCCTAGTACCTGCAAAGACTATAATACAAAAGATTGTGTCCAAAAGTAAAACTGATGTGCCAGAGTACAAAGTAAATACTGCAGATGCTGGAAATTTGAAATTAAAACAGAGAATGCGGGAAACACTCAGCAGGTCAGACGGCACATGTGGAGGGAGAAACTAAGTTAATGTTTCAGACTGTTGACCTTTCACCAGATGTGCTGCAGTTCTGATGAGTGTTGTGGAATACTGATTCTGATAGTGAAGCCGTCAAGTTGCACTGTGACCTGATGGACAAGATGCTTTGCAGAATTCTATTTTGCAAAATTTTCTTTCGCAGTACATAGCAAATATTACTTCAGAATGCACATAAAATTATTCTCCTTCAGCTATTCCACAATTTGTTACCCAGGTTTACAAAGTAACTAAAAAGACAATTGAAATAGTGAAATTAGTGCTTTTATCTTAATTTTTTCTCAAAATGATTATCTAGTTGATGAAAGCAACTACTTGAGTGTTTAAAGTGCCTTAAAGGCATAATGTACCTTTATAAGTCAAGTGAAACAAAATGTCTTTGCATCTTCACTGTTATAAAGATCAATACTCCAAGGTGACACTGATGGTAGCAGTGCTGGGTACTCACAGAACATGTGGGAAACATTAATTACACAAAACTCATTTTCTTGATCCGATTTGCAAGAGGCCAAATAGCCTACTCCTTCCTCTGTTTCTTATGTACCCAGAGTATGCTGCACAAGGGGTCGTTTCCAGGCGAAATCATGCCAATTGTGTAATTAGACTGGGCACTTTCAGTCACGGTCTATGTTATTGCACCTGACTTTTCCCAATGTCTGGCAGCACCAAATGACTACACTATTCAAGCAAATCCCATTTCCAACCATACCAACATAAACTGGAGTTCAAAGCTCAACGTCACTGCTGAGGTGGGAAGGTCTCAGTTGTAGGAGGACATTTCCCTATTTTGTTACTTTACTCATTATTTAAAGAGACAGAATGTTGACATCAAGAGACTTAACTGGATAGCTTCACTATTCATTAGAGACTGCTCAAACACTTTCCAAAAGGCACAGAATGTGCCAGACCTATAGAGAGGCTTTCTCCCACTTTTAGTTATTGAGATAATCTTTCAATGTGTGCTCCAGTGATGACCCCACTTTATTACTGCAGGTATCATTATGTTCATGACTGACCATTCGAGCTGGGTCAGGGACCTTGGAGTAAGAGACCCGGGTATGTCTTAAGGGCTTCCCTTAATAACAAACTTTTTATGACCAGGAAAGGTTTCAGTTTCGTCAATGGATCACAAGAAGAATATCCTGATGGTTAATGCCAGCTTTCTGGAAAGCACACATGATGCCTTCAACCTGAGGAAGTGCTGCACACTGCCCAGAGGGTTGAATGCTGGGAGACAAGGTCAACCCTCCACTTCCCAAGCTGGTCACGAGTCTCATCTACTTTAATTGCAGTGAGGAACGGGTGGCTTCTTGGGGTCTGGGATTTCTGACATTGTTGGCTTCCCATGACCACAGCAGATGAGCGCAAATACAAAGTAAGCCACCGTCAGTTGCAAAAAAAGGCAGCAGTTTGCAGCCTTCAGCAGTCCAAGGGCTCCTTGCAGCTCACACCAGGCAGATGCACAGACTGTTTCTTCATCCGCCGTATGATGCAGGAGGAAGTGCGACAAGGAGATCCTGAAGCCTGAGGGCCCTAAGGTGGAGGCTGGGCAGCAGCCAGGGGTAGATCCTGCTCAGTACTTGCAGTGTCAAATCCGAGCTGAGCAGAGGAGGAGAGCATTACTTACATGGGATGTAAGACACTCACTACAAAGACGGCTTTTCATAGGAACCTGTAATATCACAGTCCCCAGTGCAACCCAAGGGACGCTCTTCTCATGCAGACAGTCAGGACTGAGGATGACTTGCTTCCACTCTAGTTGTATGGGATCTGAGGTAACTGATGAGGACAATGTGGAAACCGCAGACTCTTCAATAGGTGGGGCAGGAGTTGCCTGACGGGGCAGGTGGATGAAAAACACAATGATGCTAGAAGGACTCAGTAGGTCAGGCAGCATCCATGGAGAATAGCAGGCGATCAACGTTTCAGGTCAGGACCCTTCTTCAGGCTGGTGAATGGGTAGTTTGTGAGGAGGTGTGCTCCTTCTGCAACATACACAGGGCCTCTGTGTGCTCCCAATGCACAGACTCAAGTTTCTCAATACCCCACCTCCACTTTCAATGGTTATGGGTCAGAGATTTCCAGAACCAGTGGGGTTGCTGCATCTCTTCAAGGAGTCTTTGAGCACATCCTTGAACCTTTACCTCTGATGAAGGATCTGAAACACTAACTGCTTCTCTTTCCACAGATGCTGCCTGACCTGTTGAGTTGTTCTAGCATTTTCTGTGTTTATTTCGGATTTCCAGCATCTGCAATTGTTCTTATTTTCTTTATTTGTGTCTGTCCGGTAATCTTTATGCATGACAGAGCTTGGAATAGAGCAACTGTTTTGGGCACTCTGCTGTTGGGCATGTGAATGACATCAACTGCCCAATGAAGCTGATTGAGTAAGATTTGGTCCTGAATATACGGAGGACTGGCCAGGGATAGAACTCTAACATTGGTTCATTTATCCTTCCAGTTAATATGGAAGGTTTCGCAGACACAGTGCTGGTGGTATTTTACAGTTCCTTGAGGCGCCTGCTGTAGGTAGTCCATGTCTCAGAAGCACACAGGAAGGCAGCAGTCACTGGCGCCTTTAGACCATGAGTTTTGTGCAAGGTTTGAGATCTTAATTTTCAAAAACCCTTTTCCTCGATCAGCCAAAGACATGCTAGTGCATTGAAAGTTGTGGAGCATTTCAGCATCAGAGAGGAGGCTCCCAAGGTATGAGTAGTGGTCCACGATTTCCAGGGTCTTGCAGAGAACATTAATTGTCAGAGTGTTGATATACAGTGGGGCAGGCTGATATAGGACCTTTGTCTTGTGGATGCTGAGTGTATGACCCATCCTCTCGTATGACTAAGTGAATGAGTCACTGATGATTTGGAACACATGCAGGCACAAGCATTATCTAGGTCCTGCTGCTGGACTACTGAGGTTGTGGTGACCTTACAATCCTTAACATTAACCTGGTACACATCTGATGCATTAAAACTCCTCACATCCCGCTCCCAGGTTCACCTGCACTCAGTATCGCACACCATTCAACAATCCTATAACTTAAATGGCTTGCTATTAAATCTCTGTATTTCCTTGCTTAAACAACCATGATCTCTGCAAAAATACAGCTGAGCTCTAACTCACACCATCTCCTGCCAGGTTTTTCTGTTGCTGGCCCTGGTAAATGTCTCAGACCAACAGGCACACAGGACCTCCTACCTGCGATACAACCAGGGCGTAATCTGGAAACTTTTTCCATCTTCTCGGCATCTTCTCTCTTTCCATGGCAGCTGCTGTCCATCCGTCAGTTGTGGGGAGTGTACTTCCAAGCACCGATGCTTTTCACTGCCTGCAGCACAGCATAGTTTTGGTAGCTGCGCTGAATTAAATGTGCTCCTGTGGAAATTGGGCAGATGCAGTTTTACAGATTCTGTCTGGTTCTGAATCATACAAACATCTTGCTGAAAAATTTGTTTTATTTGAAAGGGATCTGAGTTGCAGCACTAAATGCAGCAATGTGTGAGCACACTAAAAATGGGTGAAATCAATTTTCTAGGCATCGCAGTCTGAGTTGCCATTTTGGATCTGTGATTTTGCTTCTAAAGGAGAAGCAATATTCTCCACAATAACTGCAAGGAGTCAACAATAATCTCAAGGAACTGTAATTTATCTGGTGTGAAACATTCTCACTTATTTAGATTTCTATTTACAGAAATCTGAAGTTGTGAAAATAACCGAGATGTAACAAAAAGGAAGCTACATCATTCTTTAAGATATTAACACTTTTAAAAGACTAAAAATAAAAGCAAAAGAATAATTACTGCTGATGAGCTATTTAGATATTAACCTCTTGTTATTAACAGAATTTATCTCTCATGCTTTCCACAAAATATGTAGTTATTTTAAGTCTATCGACCAATACACAACCTTCTTTTCCTATTGAGATGACTGCCAATGACAGAGAAAAAATATTCATCCTCCTGTTCATTGTGACAGTTGAACACCTCAAATAGATTAGAAAGGCAAAGCTAAATGCCCACTCAGTAAAATTATTTTATAATGAGTGCACTGATTAGGACAAGCTGATAACTACGTATAAGCTCTGCTGCATGGGCTGTAAGAGGAGATGGCGCCCAGTTCGTATTTGATTAATTTATTTGACAGCACATGGGCGACTATCAAAGCTTCATTTTACTGTCTACCCTAGTTTTGAGTGACTGTACATCCCTGACTTCCTGGGACAACCCCAGGATGAGGTTATCAGACAATGTCCTATAAATGTCCCTCATTCACAATAATTCACAGATGTTGTTGTAGTTCACAGAGGCCAGATGCCATAGGATGCTGATCTGGAATTAGGACACCACCAGGGTAGCTTCTTCCCTTCTCTTCAATGCACCCTTGCCCCCCCACCGCTGCCCGCAATCACTTCCAACTCTGTATGCCACCAGGAAAATCCCTGCCACTCAGGCTGGAAACCTGTCCATCCATCCCTGAGTCTGGACACCAACAGAACCCTCCCCATCAAGGTGGAACATTGGTGGGATCCCCAAGACCAGATGCTGGCAGGGTACACCTTCCCACCCAAGGTCAAATCAAGCCAGTATATACATCATCCCATAAGACCATAAGATATAGGAGTAGAATTAAGCCATTTGGCCCAATCGGTCTGCTCTGCCATTTAATCATGGCTGTTTTGTTTTCAACCCCATTCTCCTGCCTTCTCCCCGTAACTCTTAGCCCCCTTACAAATCAAGAACCTATCAATCTCTGCCTTAAGTACACCCAATGACTTGGCCTCCACAGCCCTCTGTGGCAACAAGTTCCACAGATTCACCACCCTCTGGCTGAAGAAATTCCTCCTCAGCTCAAAAACTAAGGGACGTCCCTTTATTCTGAGGCTGTGCCCTCGGATCCTCGGCTCCCTTACTAATGGAAATACCCTCTCCATGTCCACTCCACCTGGGTCTTTCAGTATTCGGTAGCTTTCAGTGAGGCCCCCCCCCCATCCTTCTGAACTCCATCGAGCCAGAGCCATCAAACACTCCTCATATATTAAGCCTTTCATTCCCAGGGTTATTCTTGTGAAGCTCCTCTGGACCCTCTCTTCTTTGATGGGGAAGGCTGTCAGACACTGCCCGGCCAGCCCTCCCCATCAAAGTGGAGTAACTGAGAGTGGAGAGAGAGGAAGAGGGGGAAGCAGATAGAAGAGGAAGGAGGGATAGAGCAAGAAAAGTGGAAGAGAATGAAACAGATGGACAGTCAGGAAATGTACGGAGCAGGGGGTAATGCTGTTGTAGCATGCTGGCTCCCAGGCATGGGCTCTGAACTCGACTCCTTTGGTTGAAAGCCAGGGCTGTTTAATTCTTTGTAATCCGCAAGCTGGGTGCAGCAATGCCATCCAATTCTGACTCATTCTCTCTCTTCTCTCTTTTCTTGCCATTCTCCACTGTCCCACTCAGTAACCCTTCCTCTCTACCCCACATTTCTCCTACTTCTGACCTCTCAAAGCTAAAGTGCTTTCCTTATGTACTTCTCAAAAATATGGCATCCATGACTGTTTACAAACATGATAAAAATTGCAATTAACTCATGACTTCTTATAATCACACAATTAGTTGTGATTACTTTTTTTAATCCCTTAATGGCCCAAATTATAATGCTTTAATATTAAAGATGTTGATAATATTATGTTACATTATGTTGTCATGTAATAGGAAATCTGAAATAGAAATTGCTGGAACCAGGTCAGACAGCATCTGTAGAAGGAGAAATGGCTAATGTTTCAGGTCCAGGAAGCTTCGACAGAATGATAAGAGAGAGGAAAAACAAGTTAGTTTTAGGTAACAGAGAAGTGGGGGGAGGGATGGGTAGAACAAGGGAATTTCTCTGATAGGGTGAGACCATAATGTGGCAGTTAAGGAGCAGTTAAGCTTCATTGTCTATAATGTGCTGCTAATGATAAGGCTGTGTGACATGCCCAGCAGGGCTTACTATTACAAAAGACAAGAAAAACTGAGCCAAAATAATGATGCAGGCAGAAATGGCCACTTCTGATACAAAGAGAAAGAAAGAATAAATAACCTAAGTTGGAGAATTTGATATTGAGTCATGCAGGCAGCAAACGTGCCCGGACAGAAGATGACATGTTGTTCCTTAGGCTTGTTTGGGTTTTATTGTAGTAGCGCAGGAGGCCACAGTCAGAAAGGTCGGAGTGGGATGGTGAATTAAAGTGACAGGCAACAGGAAGCTCAGTGTCACTCCTGCGGATTGAGCGCAGGTGTTTTGCAAAGAAATCACCCAATCTGAGTTTGGTTTTCACAGTGTCTGAGAATTGCTGCTCATACCTCCTGGAGTTCCCATGAAACTGCAGGAGATGCAACACTTCCCTTCCCACCATGCAGGCACCCAAGTAGTGCTTCCAGGTGAAGACTGATTCCCTTGCACTTTTCCACTCTGGAGTCCTGCTTTTCGTTTTCACAATGCAATGAAAGGAGAGTGAGAGGAGAATGGTATTAAATAGAGATGTGAAGGAAGCAACAAAGGAGAATGAACAGAAGATAGAAAATGTTGGAACTAGTTGGAAGGTCGGGCAACATTTGTGGAGAGAGAAACAGAAACATCTTTCGGACAAATGACTCTTTGTCTGAACTAGGAAAAGTTAGGAAACAGGCAGATTTTCTGTTGCAGAGAGTGGGGAGAACAAGGGGCATGAATGTGATAGAGTGTGATGCAAATGGTGGTGGTGCAAATAGCAAACTAACCAAAAGGAATTGCAACCATAAGAAGTGCATTTCCTTCTTAGGAAAGCTTCTAGCTGACCTATTGGAAACCAAACCCTGGTATTAGTTTGATTTCTGATTGGGTCAACCAATTCTGAGTGAAGATTATTATAAAGTCCAGGAGTTAAATTAACCCATGCCAATTTTTTTGGCTAAAACAGATGAGTTTTGAACTAAATGGGAATTTCATTTGCCTGCAACTGGTAATTAAAACCAGGGTCTTCCAGCTTACTGCATGGTGCTATGCATTGTTCTGAACAAAGGTAATACATAATATCTGAGAGCTGACTTGGCCAGTATCAACAACGTTGAACTGTTGTGATGAACGTTTTGGTGGCTTCCTCTTATACTAAAGCTTCCTTAGGCTTTCATCGGTCGTGAGCAGTTAGCTGTGCTAGTGCAGCAGACCCATTGAATAGGGAAAATACAAGACCTAGTGTTATGGTAATTATGCTGTCAATTAATTATTATTAATTTGCCTTGTGAGGAAGGGTTCCCGATCCCAAACATTACCTGGTTTCTCTTTCCACAGGTGCTGCTTGACTGGTTGAGTTCCTCCAGCATTTTGTTTTTGTTTCAGATTCCAGCATCTGTAGTTTTATTTGTTTTCCATAAATGCACCTTTCCTGGCTTTGTAGTTAGTGGAGTGCAGAAACTCTGTTTAAACAAGGCCCGGGGATGATATAAAGAATATTTGAATCTTGTTACCTTAGAGGTTGTCAATGCAGTCTCTCCCTTAACGTCTACCCCATCAGGCAATCTTAATTGCCTTTCTGCATGATTTGCACACACTTGTGTTCATTCTTCATCTTAACCTTCAAACAATCAGTTTGGTAACAGTTAATGTTTGATAATCCAGATTGTACTGCACTCCTGCTGGCAGTTTCTGGGCTCCTGTTCTTTTGTTATAAAGCAGTTACATCGGTATTTTCCTCATAACTGCAGATGTTCACAAATGAGAATTGTGCCTGGTGGTGTGTTTTGATTAATACTCATTGGCAAAGTGCTTAGGTCAAAGGCAGATCTGCTAACATGCCGTGTTTTATAATGAATGAATATATACAGATAGAAAAGATTTGTCTAGAAATTAGATTTCACCTCTTTTGGTAAGCATAATGAGTTCTGTTTTTGGTGCTAACCCTCAATCAGACATTTTTAAGATCAGATAAGATATCTTTATTAGTCACATGTACATCAAAAAACACATAGTGAAATGCATCTTTTGCATGGAGTGTTCTGGGGGCAGCCCATAAGTGTCGCCATGCTTCCAGCGCCAACATAGCATGCCCACAACTTCCTAACCCGTACATCTTTGGAATGTGGGAGGAAACCGGAGCACCCAGAGGAAACCCACACAGACACGGGGAGAACATACAAACTCCTTACAGACAGCAGCAGGAATTGAACCCGGGCCGCTGGTGCTGTAATAGCGTTACGCTAACCGCTACACTACCATGCCGGACCTATTTTTGAAATTGTTTAATCATGTAATCAAACTAAACTTCAGAATATTTTTCATATAGTTAGATTTGCAGCTAGGTGTACAATCTATTGATTTCTTTTTCCTTTATTATAGGGTTTAAAGGATGCATCAAAGTATTAAAATACAATAATCAAGTGATGCCATTTACTGGATCAAATGACCTAGTCAAAGTTCAGTCAAGTGATGTCTCAGTACAAGTTGGATGCAGCAAGTCTGATGCCTGTGTAAGCAACCCATGTCCAACTGGAATGAAGTGTATTAATTTATGGTTAGCATACAAATGCCTTCCAGTTTCCTGTTTTCCTGACCCTTGTAAGCATGGTGGGACATGTATCCTTTCCCCAGAAGGCTTACTTCACTGCACTTGCAAGCCAGACTTTACTGGATCTTACTGCGAGTTGCCCCATCAGGAAGGCAATGTTCAGTTTCCACAGTGGAGAATAGCAGTGATTATCCTGGTTACTCTTGGTGTAACCTCTCTGTTGGTTGCATTCTTTAAGTGTCAATATACTACTTTAAAAAACAAGAGAACAAAAATGATACCATCATTTCAAGCAGGTACTGAGAACAAAGCTTTTGATGATGACAACAATGATGTTGAAGACACAAAATGTTGCCCTTCTGACAATAATGAAAAGCAGCCAGATATCCTCAAAGCAGAAAAAAGTTATCACATCATGGATGAAACATACATTGATGCCACAGCCATGGTGCAGAGAAAGAAATACTATGGGCACAGAGACTATGTCCTAGAGAACTATACCACCGATAACATTAGCAGGGTAGATCCTTCTGATACTGATGTCATTCAGCACCAGACACAAATCCAGATCATTAATGATCATTATAAAAATGCAATTCTCTCCAGAAATATGCATGAAAATTTCCAACCTTTTATATCAACATTGAATCAAAGGAACACCCATTCTATTGCACAGATTACTCCAAGCCAACGAAGTGTAACAAAAATTGATCTTGAAAGCCAACACTGCTCTCATACACTTGCATCGAAATGGTTTCCTTCATCACTTTTATTTACAGAGCACAAACATTTAATGAATGAACTTCATTCAACAGGCTATGAAGCAGAGTTTTCCCACCATGTTCACTTTGACGGCAACCAATCAAGTCAAGGAGGCATTGATAACTTGTCTTTTAGTGGAGATGTCCAGCCTGATGCATCAACATTTACATCCAGTATCACAACCAACTGCAGAGGAAAACAGGTGCTGAGGAGATTTCCACTGGGCCTATCTGTAGAAGAGGTAAAAGAACTGAATTCTCCAACAATACAGAAACTTGTCAAGAGCACCACTCAAAGAAATTCACTGCCACAATTTTCACAAAGAACATCAACTCAGAATGGTGCCTCATTCTTTATTCCTTCCTCAGATCCTTCATCTGACAGTGATTCCCATAGTTCTTTCACTTGTTCAGAGTATGACTATGAAAGAGAACTTCTGGCATACAGTCACTTTCCTGTGGGCAAATACACTCAACGAGATTCCGAGAGCAGTATTGTTGAGGATGATAAGATACCAAATGAATGGGATATTAGATTACAAGAACATGTAAAAGGGTATGCATCTGATTCACTTTTAATAGACAGTGAAATTATCACTGATGAGGATTCAGATAACAATACACTACCTACTGCTCATTCTTCTGTCAACAGAATAAACAATTGGGAAACATTTTTAAACTGGGGACCAACTTTTGAAATGTATCTTGACATTTTCGAGGACCTTGCTGAACTTCCAAGTGAACCAGGAATTGAAAGTCAATTTTGTACTGCTGAAGAAAGTGATAATGAAGAAATTCTGTGACATATTTCTCAAAAATCCCTTTAAGAAACAATGTCCAAAAATTTTAGTGTTTTCCTACATAAATATATGCTAAAATATAATGAATGGTGAATAATTTTGTAGGTATTAATCTTTTATGATTTTGTGCAAAGATTTTGAGTCACGAAATAACCCAACGTATTATATAATTTCCAAATTTAAGCAAGTTACTGTCATTATTAACTTTCAGCAGAATAGATGCTTGTTATCTAATCTCTAACCATGCAGCAAAATAGGAAATATTCAGAGAATCTATGGGTTTTACTGCTTGAAGCAACATGTTATTTTGAGACATAACTAAAGGAGCAAATTGCATCAGTTTGAGTTCATTTCATCACAAATGACTAGATGCCAGACTATTAGTAAGAGGACAGGTCATATGTCTATCTAATACCAAGAGTTTGCACTGAATGCTGTTTAAAAAAAAACATTTTCAGACATCTAACAATTCACAGCACAATAATGTTAAAGTTGTAGGCTTCAAAATTACCAATCATGCTGCAACTATTTACCCTCAAGAGCAGTATGGAATGGAAGTCAATTTTGCCTGTTAACTACCACAAAATGGACCCCTTCTGAATTTCCTAACAAGAATTTCCTGTAAACCAGCCATTAAGCTACCCAATAATAACTTGCGAATGAGGTCCTTAATTCTCTCCCACTGCTTTTCCTTCTTACTGCTAATAGCATACAGTGTTGTTCCCAGACTGAAAGACTGGCTTGTTTCTGAGACACCCCACTGGTAAATTGGTTTATTATTGTCACATGTACAGAAGTACTTGTCTTGCATACCGTTCATACAGATCAATACATTACAACAGTGCATTGAGGTAGTACAAGATAAAATAATAACAGAATGCAGAATAAAGTGTTACATTTACAAAGAAAGTGCTGTGCAGGTAGACAATAAGGTGCAAGGTCATAACAATGTAGATTAAGGTCAAGAGTCCATCTTATTGTACTAGGGAACTGTT
Source organism: Pristis pectinata (assembly GCF_009764475.1). Classification (NCBI taxonomy): domain Eukaryota; kingdom Metazoa; phylum Chordata; class Chondrichthyes; order Rhinopristiformes; family Pristidae; genus Pristis; species Pristis pectinata. Next base: position 26,231,242 of record NC_067415.1, read on the forward strand.
CAATAGTCTTATAACATTGGGATAGAAGCTGTCCTTGAACCTGGTGGTACGTGCTTTCAGGCTTTTAAATCTTCTGCCTGATTGGGGGGGTGGAGGGGAGAAGATCTGGGGTTGCTGGGGTCTTTGATTATGTTGACTGCCTTACCAATGCAGTGAGGTATAGACAGAGTCCACGGAGGGGAGGCTGGTTTCCATGAAGTGCTGAGCTGTGTCCACAACTCTGCAGTCACAGGCAAAGCAGTTGCCATACCAAGCCATGATGCATCTGGATAGGATGCTTTCTATTGCACATCGATAAAAATTGGTGAAGGTCAAAGGGGTCATGCCAAATTTCTTTAGCCTCCTGAGGAAGTAGAGGCACTGGTGAGCTTTCATGGCCATGGTCTCTCTGTGGTTGGACCAGGACAAGCTATTGGCGATGTTCACTCCTAGGAACATGAAGCTCTCAACCATCTCGACCTCAGCACCGTTGACATAAACAGGAGCATGCGCACTGCCCCCTCTTCCTAAAGTCAATGACAAGCTCTTTTGTTTTGCTGACATTGAGGGAAGGGTTATTGTCATGACACCATGTCACTAGGCTCTCTATCTCCTTCCTGTACTCCAACTCATCATTACTTGAGATACAGCACAGAACGGTAGCATCATCTGCAAACTTGTAAATGGAATTACAGCAGAATCTGGTCATGCAGCTGTGAGTTTATAGAGGATGAGGAAGGGGAATGTAACTTAACCATGGGCAATTGAAAGCAAGCCCGAGACTGGGTAGGCTAAATGCAAAAGAACAGAAATGTACTTCATCCCTTGAAATTCCTGGTTTCACCTTGACAAAGCGTGAATGGTTAATTAGAATGAGAGTCATTATGTGTAGCTATTGCCAGGATTAGTTGAGATAGACGCATGTGTGAAATTGTTGAGTCTGACAATTGGCGAAAGTTTGACTAGTGATTATTGCAGCTGAAAATGTTTACCTCTACTTCCTTGTTATTGTAAGCACTGAGTTGCTTTTGATTATGCACAAGTATTAATAGCATCTAGAAATTCAATTGCATCAAGCTATTCTTTAAGTCATATGCAATGTCCCAAAGTGAAAACTGACAACTGCTTCTGAGTCATATGTAGAAATTCTGGGCATTTCTGGACATGGGTGAGCCTTAGACCCTGATATAATTTCTTCCACGTCAGCTGCACCACCTCCTCACCCTGACTATTCCAACCTTTGCTGGTACCCTGATCATCACCACCTTCTGACCATGTCTTCTGGGTTCTAATGCTCCTCCCATCCCAGACCATCCTTTCCTGTGTGCTGGTCTTTGACTGGATCTGTGCATTAGTCCCACATTACATGGAAAGCAAGCGGGAGGTCCTCCAATGGATATGTAAAGGAAGATCCATAAGGTTCTGAAAGATTTGGCTCTGGGTCAATGTGTACAACCCTGACACATTGGGAGAAACCTATCACAAAGTGCCACTTGTAATTTGAAGACATAAGAGACTGCTGAAGCTGGAAATCTGGAGCGAAAAAACAAACTACTGGAAGAACTCAGCGGATCAAGCAGCATCTGTGGAGGAAAAGGATGATCAACATCTTGGGTTCGAGACCCTGCGTCAGGTGTCATGCAAGGGTCTGATGCATCCTGATGCAGGGTCTTGACCCAAAACATCAACCATCCCTTTGCCTCCACAGATGATGCTTGATCTGCTGAGTTTTTCCAGCAGTTTGATTTTTGCCACGTAATTTTTCAGTCACAATGCCTCAGAACTACCACTGGAGAAATATTCATCCAAGAACTTCCCAAAATCATATGTGCTGCTCACCAGCAAGGTTACCACAGCAAGTCTCAACACAGTGCCTATATAGCTCCAGCAATCTGGGTTCAGTCCTGATCTTCACTGCTAGCTAGGTGGAGTTTGCACGTTCTCACTGTGAGTGCCTGGACTTTCCCCAGGTGCTCCAGTTTCCTCCCAAATCCTGAGAACGTGCAGATTGGTAGATTATTTGGCCAATGTAAATTGCTCCTAGTGTGCAGATTGGTGACAGAATTTGGGGAGAATAAAATGGGCTTGGATATATGTAAAATGGTTGCTTGATGGTCAGCGTGGACCGGTAGACCAAAGGATCTGTGGTGTACCTTTCTGTGACTCTGCAATCAATGGTCTCAGTTGCAGTAATAGTTTGGTGTGCTACAATTGGCTCCAATGCCACTGATTAAGGAAGAGTAAAGTTAACCATTGTCTCTATGCCCGGTTGCTATTGGTGATCTCTGTCAGAAAATGAGTACGTGTGGCTGTTCAGGTAAGATAAGACTTTCCCAATGGGCATATAAAGATCTTCACTTTATTGAAAGAGAGAAAACTGCCCACGGTTCAGCATTCAGAAGAGTCACTTTCTGTATCCTGGAGAAAAGAAAGAAAATTGTTTACCCTTTAGAAAGAACCATGACTCCTTGAAGCTTTTGAAAGTATTCTTCTGTAATTTTCTTTCTGGTCACCTTCGTAATGAGAATCATTAATGAGTGGATCAAGAAATATGAAGCAGAGAGGGTACTTCTTTGTTTTTGTAAACAGCCAGCTACTGAGATTTGCAGAGGTTTCAACAGCTTTTTGTCAGATAGAAGATAAAAAAATTACATATATAGCTAATAAATTGTGTCAAATATTTCTAGTAATATTTCAACCATTTTGTTTGACATTTTAATTTGTGTTGTTTGAGCTTCTGTTATAAATATATCTACTTTCATGAAAATGAATCTTCATGTTAAATTTATCACCTTGAACTGTGTTATTTTAATCAACTACAAGGATAGAGACAAGATCTTTTAAAATAGCCAGTTGAATATTGACATGATTGAACAGTCTAACATATTTTGATTACCAATTTCTGGTATAGTTGTGCTACCAAACATACCATCTGATGACTGCAATAAAACTAGTTGCACACAAAAATGTATTTCATTGTCTGCACTACAATAGATTGGTATCTATGGCCACTAATATGAATGGCTGACCTTCAGCTAAATAGCTGGAACATAATTCTTGTGCATGCTCTAAGCAATGTGAGAGGTTGCAATCAGATCTTAGTAAATGGTAGAAAAAGCTTAAAGAGCTGAGTGGCCTACTTCTACGTTCACGTGTTCTAACAATGTTCCAATATGGTCCAAGTACTTCTTAATTTCAAAGTATATCTAGGTAAAATCCATTACTTTTCATCATAAAAATAATACGCTTTAATTCAAACCTTGTGCCTCATAGTGAAAGTCTAAAACAGTGCAGATATTGGAAATTTGAAATAAAAACATAAAATGCTGGAAATATTCAGCAGGTCAGCCGCATCAGTGGGAAGAGAAACAGAGTTAATGAATCAGATCAAAGATGAGTTCTGACGAAGAGTCCTTGACCTGAAATGACAACTCTGTTTCTCTTCCCACAGATGCCGCCTGACCTGCTAAATATTTCCAGCATTTCCTGTTTTTATTTGTGTCTCATAGGTTATGCTGATGGTACAATGCTTCTTAAAGCTGCCTAACATAATTGTGGGCCTGACATCACCGCAAAGACTGCAGCAGGCCAACAAAAGTTCCACTGCAATCTTCTCATTGCAACAAGGGATGTGTAATGATTGTGGCTTTCTCCTTAGTTCCAAATTCCAGAAGCAAATGAAAGAAAAAAAACTTCTCTTGGCACAGATAACAATTCTGAACTTTACGTCTAAACTTTCTATTAGTCCATAAGAACAGTACCTTTCCTTCAGACACTACACAATTAAACATTAATGTTTAGATGAATTATAGATGAGCATTTGTGAATGTTCCTGACTTGTGACCATTTTGTTCATTTGCAAATTGATCTGTAGGGGTAATTGGAGTAGCCAAGCATTAGTTTTCATTTAGATCTTTTCCAAATATTTTACAGGCCTAAATTAATCATTCTGGACTTCTGTCTTACTGAGATTAAAAAATCAATGTGGCCTTTTCCCTTTTTTTTAATCCAATTAAACTCAGGTTGGTGGATTGAAATTCAGTAATGTTTGGTTCAATCTCCACCGTTGTTTATAGCCACAGTGAAATATGTAGTAATTTATAAAAGAACATTACACAGAAGCTAGAAATCTGAAAGAAAAATGAAAATATTACAATTGCAAGGTAAATCCACCATCATCTCAAGAGCAAAATGATAGGTTGATGTTTCAAGTAAAATCCCTGGCTCAGGAACACACAGTCGTGTTGGAAGGTTTGAGTTTGAAATTCCACCCCTAGGAGCATAAGTTTTATGCTTAATATGATGGTTTTGAAATGAAAGGTCAATTCCTGGCACTTCTGTGCTTACCCACACCACTATCAGGAAATCTACCATTGCAGACAGCCATCAAATCTTTCGTGATGACCTAAGTGTCACTGATGTTGCAAGTAAGGCCTTCTTCCTCTGGGGGTGAGGATCGAAAGCAAGATGGCCCATTGCTTGTCAGAGATTTATGGGCTTGCTCCCATCTCCAAACTGCCACTCAAAGCCAAGGCTGTGCAGAATAGGTTAGAGGAAAAATAAGTGGGGGAATGGGACTGATATGAATGCTTGGAGAGCTGGCTTAGGCTTGATGAGCAGAATGACCTCATTTTTAAATAAGATATCTTTATTAATCACATGTACATCGAAACACACAGTGAAATGATCTTTTGCATAGAGTGTTCTATGGGCAAGAGTCACCATGCTTCCGGCGCCAACATAGCATGCCCACAACTTCCTAACCTGTATGTCTTTGGAATGTGGGAGGAAATCAGAGCACCTGGTGGAAACCCACTCAGACAATGAGGAGAACATACAAACTCCTTACAGACAGAGGCAGGAATTGAACCCGGGTCGCTGGCGCTGTAATAGCATTACGCTAACTGCTACACTACCGTAATCATAAGGAAATATGTTCCTGGTGCTACATTGAAGTATATAATTCAAGTAGCACTAGAATCTTAAACATCATGGGCTCTGGCATTATTCTTGAGTCAGAACATAGTGAATTAAAGATTAATTTCATTTTAATTTCATTTCACGTTAAAGGGAATACTATACTGTTGGAGGTACCATCTTTTAGAGGAGGTGAAAATGAGAGAGTGTCTACTCTCAGGTGGTTGTATATTGAAGACATGGAATATAATTGGGCTACCTTCACCTCTGAACTAACACAATTAGAACAGAATATCTACTCACTTACCTCTGCTGACTACAGGATCCTGCTTTCCAGCAATAAACTGGTTCATTTTTTGCACTGCAACAATGAAATATGCTGCAAATGTTGTTCAATGGTTGTAAAGTGATCTGAGATGTGAAAAGCATTATATATGTGTATGCAAAATAGTTCTAATGAGTGATGATTAAGCAGAGATCCTTTATGTATTTAATATTGGATATAAATCTGATATGATTTATACATAGGTAAAATGTATTAGCATCCATTATACTATAATTAGGATTTACATAAAATGTAGTTTTTTTTAAACCACCAACTATTATCTTTTCATGTTAATCAGCACCACATATGATAATTCAAACATAAGTGCTGATTCTAGGTGAAGCAGGATGAGAGAGCAAGTGGAGGGGGTTGGGTAAAAAAGGGGAGAATGAGAAAGGTGCAGGAAGATGCAAAAGACTGGGAAGTATGAAGAGGGGAAAGAATGAAGAATGATAGAAAAAAAGTGACAGGAGAGGACACAGAGATGGAGGGAAGAAGGGGAGGAGAGCAGAAAGAGAAGGAAAGAGCAGGGAGACTGGGAAACAGAGGGAGGGAAAGGAAATGTGAATCGAAGCAAAGACCAAAAGACGTGAATTCACAGGACAGGATGAGGGAAAGAATTTATATTGAAGCAAAAAATGAGGAATGCCAAAAAGATATAAGGAAAGGATGGGAAGAGAGTGAAAAGCAGAGTAGAAGCAAGAAGGCAAGTGAAAATGTTGAAAGAGTAGGAAAAGAATAAGAGAGGTGGAAAAAGATAAGGGATGAGGGGAGAAAGAATAGGAGGAGCATGAGTTGTTGAGGAGGGCTACAAGGAGGAAGGGAGACAATCAGATGGGAAGAAAGAAGAAAAAAACAGGGTAAGGGTTAAAGAATGAAAGTAGAATGAACCCGAGTTTTTAAAAATAGCCTCCAGTTTCTCAAAAACAACATGATTTTTCAAATGTCAAATAAATTAGTTTCTAAAGTTTTGATGAGGTTCTGAATATTAATCAATTATGTAGAAGTCAAAATGCATTAATTTGCTCTGATTTTTTTTACCATTTTGTGATAGTGTTCTTATGGAACTTCTCGGGTGTCTTGGTATGTTAAATACAGCACATATAGTTAATGTTTCCTTCTCTCAGCCTCTTCCTGTTCCCTTTTTCTTCCAGGTTTTTTTCCCAGACTTTATTTTGACCTTAAAAAAAGGAATATTAGGATTTAGGCTGTCATTAATCATCAATTCTGATCCCTGTCATTGTTAACCTACATGCACTGTGCTATAGGTAAATTGAACATGTTTAAAATGTTTAAAAAGACAGCAAAGGGCAGTTAATATTTTAGATTATAATGTTGTGACATACCTTTTGATTTTAATGTAACTGGTTGCTCTCTTATTGTAGTGCACGCTGATTTAAAGACCATAGGAAGTTTTAGATCGAGCAGGGTTAAGAATAACTGAACTGCAGCAGAGGTTAGTTAAGAGAGGGAGACAGAATAAAGGAGTGTTAGGACATGTTTTGAGGATGAAAGTGGGGAAGCAGAGAAGAGGAGTAAACCTCAATCTGTCTAGGCAGGTGTTGCACAACACCTGATTATACACTCGGAGAGGAGGGTAGGTAGTGTGCTAGCTGCCTCTTAACCCCACCTTTCTGATGAACCCAGGTTGCTAGTCTGCATTCCTAGTAAAGTGGTTAATTGCTCAGTGCGCAGAAGGAGATCGACATGTTACTTTGCCGTAGGCCTAAGAACCCAGTGGCAGTGTTGATGTAGACTTGATTATGTTCTCCCGAGCATAAATATCTTCACAGAAGAGTTTAGCAAGTTCTACTCTCCAAAACCAAATTGGCAGGTTGGTTAGATGGGAAAGGCTACATTCTCCTAGGCCTGGTTATTTTCTCATCGAGGAACATCATAAGTAAATGAGTTGAAATTGCTTTCATGACAACAGAAGAGAATGCTTTTTAAGATAAATTTTGTCCTTGCTGAAGGTTTCTGCAATAAATGATGAGGTTTTACACACAAATACAGGACTACAGGTAGAGGCATCTAACTCTGTAGGTCGCCATCACAGATTGCTGCAGTGTCAACCTGCTGTCATCCTATCCAAAGTCCTTACATTTTCCTGACATTGGCAAGCCACTTACATGTATAAAAGATACTGCACTCAAATGGTGACACCTTTTAAAAATGTGCTTTCCCATTGGCAAAGCCTAACAAAGGAATTGACAACCGGATTTGTAACTGAATGTTGCAACCCATTTATCTTTTTTAATTCTGCAATAGATAATACAACGTCTGTAAATCATTGGCATATTAATTGATACAATACATTGAAAACATTAACATATTCTGTGCTGTAACAATTCTATTCCGTGTGCAAAGACAAGGCAAACCAACATCTACAGTCATATATAATGATAGAATACATAATGAGAGGAGACCAGAGTGACAAGAGCATTAGAACTAAAATTGCAGAAGCCATTTCCATTTTATCGATTTTCATTTCTAATTTACAGTTATTTTATATTTGTTCATGAACCTTTGGTGACATTGATCAAGGTAAGCTGAAGGACATATTGTTTTATAAGGACAGTACCATGTTATCACAAAGTCCATTAATATTATTTGAATTTTAAAGTGATTCTGTGTACACATTGACCTGTTCCCAAGAGCATAATATTTAATTTCAATTGGCATATCCTGAAGTTAACCAAGAGTAATTGGCAGTGGTTTAGTTATAAATAGTGGACTCCTTACTTAATTCAGAAAAACAGACAAGAAATAACTAACCTTGTTCCTCTAAGTACTGATTTGAAGAGCTCTGAGGTGGAGAAAGTATCTTATGTACATTCATCATTTTCCAAGTGTCACATTAGAGTTTGATGCAATATATTAAAAATTCTCTGCATTTCTTTTCAGCTTAATTTGACTTCCTCTTGCCACACTTTTTCCATCAACTTTTCTCACAGTAAGCTCTTAAGTCGAACATTAAAGAGGTTTATCTACATAAAAATTAACTGTCCAAAACTTCTATTAATTCCCTTTAGACTTTCCTGCAGTTTTGGAGAAGTGATTCTATCCAACCTGTCTCACCTCAACTTCCAGTGTTTCCCCTCCTCCTGCTCACAGCATTTCAAACTCTGGTGAGACCATCTCCTATCACTTTTTTTCTGTGTCTACCCACCGTCCTTCACAACCCTACTTTTTTTTTCTGTGGCAGAAAAATTCCTCCCCAAATGTTTTCAACTGCATTTACAAAAAATATCAGCCTTTGCCCCTCTGCTTATCACAGCATTTTGCAGCTAATGATCAGCACAACCCTGCATTCATACCACCACCAATAATGCCCTAGTCCCCATGAAAATCAAGATTCTCTCTCAGTTCCCCCAGGTGTGGCCCTCAGAATTAACCAGAAGTGGCAGACAACTTACTTATTCATTGGCAATTTTGTTACATTAAAGGTGCTGTACAAAAATAAGTTGTTGCTGCTGTTATTGTTGTGGGGAGTCTGATCTTCAATATATTAAATATTTTAGAAGTTGTCGACCTTTTACAGCTACCATGGGTCTCCTTCTCCACTGATGATCATTTGCTGTCCAAATTGTAGCTGTAGGTTCAGATTCCTATGCCAGCTATTCATTTTTCCATTTTGTAATTCCGTTTGGTTTTAATTTTGTTCTCTGTGGTCAGCTGCTTACTGTGGCAAATATTTCTTTATGAATGAAACAACAGGGCCATTATCAGTCTCTAACCCCAACTCGTGCTGGTCAGTGCCCTTGAATGTCATATTGACTGCTTGTCAGCGCTTGAATGTCATATTGACTGAATGTCATTGAGGTAGAAGGGCAGCACCCAAGCCCTGGAAGAAATGCACACAACCAGTGATCCTAATATTCAAGAAGGATGCACCATATGCACTTAATAAATCATCAGAATTAGCCCTGTGGAGCTTAATCCTTGAAAGAGATATACATGTTTGTTCAAAAAACAGAACTATGGAAGAACTCAGTGGGTCAGGCACCATCTGTGTAAGCAAAAGGTGCATGTTGAGAAAGGTGTTTGCCTCCATGGATGCTGCCTGACCTGATGAGTTCTTCCAGTGTTCTGTTTATGTTCCAGATTTGAGCATCTGCAGTCAATTTTGTCTTCATCTAAAATATTCAATTGCATTTATATCAGATTACTAAAATAATTTTGCTTTCCAGATAAATTAGCACTCAGGATTGTTGGGAGAATGCTGGTCATCATTTGACCTCAGGGTAATGTGTGCAATCTTCCATGCCTGATTATTTCCAAACGTTCAACAGCCATTCTATCTGCTCTGGTGATCACCTGTACGGAATGCTAACCTTATTAAGGCATTCAACTAAGACTCACACATCTGCTGGATGCATCTTTTCCCAAATTACTATCCTGCTAGTGCAAGAAATTTGATTGTGAAAAGTTGTTTAAGTGCATCTGGAAAATGAAGGGTGACACAAGGATAAGGAAACGAAATGTTGTGTAATTCTAATTTCAATAGTAGGCCCAGAATGCTCTAGTAGCAGTCATTGGAGTGGAAGTAACAGTTAATGAAGTGTTTCTAGAGAGTAATGAGAGAAAAGGAAGTGTGGGAGGGAGAGCTTGAGAGTACTGGGATACAGATGGTGCAGGATTACAGCAAGGCCCTTAACTTAGCATCTCAGATCAGAATATTGAATATCTCATAGCCAGCCAGGACCTTTGACTTCTAACTGATCTCTAAATTGAGAAGTGTCAAGAGTAAGCAAAGATACCACTACCATGAAGAGTATTGTGAGGGAGAGATTTTAATGCGAAGAGAAAGAAAGGTAAGATGGGCAGACATATTGCAAAGTGAGTGGGACATTTACCGAAACAGCTCAGATAAGATCTCTGAATATCATAGTCAATCCCTGGATGCAGCATCACCAGCATTGAACTGACCTATCATCTTTCTCAACTATTAACAAAACACAAAATACTGGAGAAACACAATATATCATGCAATTATTGCAGGCAACTTTTCTAGGGACTCCCTCCACTTGGTCATCGCCAACACTGTGTTAATAAAGCAGGGTTGGAATGTCTTTTTTTGTGGCACCTCTACCTACCATATAATCTGCACAACTTTAATTCAGTTAGATGCAGCTAAACTTCACTTCCCCTTTAAAAGGTGTAAGCTACCATTATCTTATGTCATTGAAGCCCAGTTTTACAACAACCAATCAGTGAGCTGTCATTCAACAGCGCTAGTGGTGGTGATAGCTTGCCATTCTTAATCATATGAGGCATGAACTCCAATTTCATTCTTGTGTCTCCATCATGCAGTCAGATGATCTACAGCTAGCTCTTCTATTATTTCAGCCAAAAAAGAAAACTGCAAGAGCAATATAATTCCATTATAGCGGTTAGCACAACACTATTACAGCGCCAGCGACCCGGGTTCAATTCCAGCCACTGTCTGTAAGGAGTTTGCTCCGGTTTCCTCCCACATTCCAAAAATGTACGGGTTAGGAAGTTGTGGGTATGCTATGTTAGCCTCGGAAGCGTGGCGTCACTTGCGGACTGCCCCCAGAACACTCTACGCAAAAGATGCATTTCACTGTGTGTTTCGATGTACATGTGACTAATAAAGATATCTTCTCTTCTCTTCTCTTCTCTTCTCTTTATACCCTTGCTTACACTGAGTTAAATTTATCATTTATATTACGTGAATTACATTGTAATGTATTTTCAATAATTATATATTAGGCCTGCTACAGATATTTACTGGGAGGAAAAGGTTCAGTGAGTGAGCTTAATGTCATATTTGTGAATCCAGCCTGAAAGATTAGGTCATTGCTTATCCTCTAACTGAAGCAAGGAATCTATTTTTTTCTCTCCACATTATGCAGCCTTCCTTCCAGCCCATGCCTTCTATTGATTTGTAACCATGACTCTGAATCATGGCTTTGGCTGCTGCCAGCAAAGTGATTTAGCTGCTGCCAGGAAAGTGATTTAACTGCTGCCTAGGTTGCTCACCAACTTGACTTAAAGACAGAGCAGCCTTTTGTCATATTTGAGTTTGTACCATAGTGGCATCTAAACTTCCTTTTGACTCAGAGGTTAATGATATTTTTCTCCTGCATGGCAGCTGAACTGTATCATTGATAAGTTAGCAAGTAGTGCAGAGGCAAATATGGCCTCTAGTTTCACTTCAACATCCCATAATGTTTGGGATAACCACACCAGCATTTGGAGATGCAGACTGGTTACTGACAAAGCTATACTTGGCTACCACTCACTTGGCTCATTTCCTGCTGGCCACAAAATTGATTATTCTGAAATAAAAGAAATGTGGGCTAATATCAAACAAAGCCCCAGAGTAACCCCCACAAGTTAACCAAATGATTGCCTATATTGATTGGCCAGTTCTGATGTATGAACGTCCACTTTAACCAGTTCTTCTCTCTCCACAGAAGCTGCCTGTTCTACTGGGTATTTCCATTATTGTCTTTTATTTCTGATTTCTACCAGCTACTATGTTCTGCCTCTTACACTTCCAGCATGTTCATTAACATCTTGTTTTCTCCCTCTCTACTTAATTGCTCTTCTTAATCTATTAATTAGATGGCTCCAAAAGCATTGTCTAATCTGGACAACACTGGTCTCCAACCTATCACAATAATACTCTTTGTCATCGCCACTCCTACTGCAATTTTAAACACACATTGTCTTATATTTCTAGTTATGACAAAGGGTTTTGACCTGAAATGTTAACCCTGTTTGCCTCTCCACAAATAAGGCCTAAAATGCTGAGTATTCTCAGCACATTCTGTTTTTATTTAATTTGTAGTGGAATAGATTTCAGAACTGTACTTAGTTAGACACTGAACCTGATATATCCCCATCTTGTAAACAGCATCAGATTGGAAGAGTTACCTCTGAAAGATAATGAGTGAAAAATAAAAGTACATCAAATGCCTTAGCAGTAATCATCATTCACTGGAACAAATTATCTTCCACCAGTCATTCTTCCTACTGCTTTTCTCTGCTCTTGGATCAAGGAAGCTTTCATGACTTTAATGCACTCAGTGTAATGTATATCTTCCCTTTGTTGTGCATTTTCATCATTCTGTTCACACCATTGATTTCTGTTGAATAGTTGAGTCCCCGCTCTCTTATTTCGGATTGCCCAGGTTTTAACCTTAACCCATTAACTTTGTTCCTTCAGTAACAAGCTCAGCAGTTATCAGAAAGTTACCAGGTCTATTGTATAAGATGTTAAGTCAGTTATCAGGTGATAGAAATATTAAATAAACCATTGATGCTAATATGTTGATCTTGGCACTCTGATTAAAGATGATAGTACTAGAGACAGCCTTGTAAGAAAAGGAGAGAAGAAAGTGGAAAAATTGATGTACTAAGATGTTTGACATTAAAAAAAATCTCTAACTTTCATGAGAAACCACCAAAAGTTAAAGTCCTTAAGGCTGTTTTAACCTTTGTGTGGAACTGAGTCAGAAAGCTGAAAAGCACTATGATGCTGGACGAACTCAACAGGCCAGGCAGCATCTGTGGAGAAAAGCAGGCGGTCAAGACAGAAAATGAGGTGCTGTTCCTCCAGTTTGCGTTTGGACTTCTCCTGGCAGTGGAGGAGGCCGAGGACTGACATATCAGTGATAGTGTGGGAGGGGGAGTTAAAGTGACTGGCAACGGGGAAATGCAGATCACGGTAACAGACAGAGCACAGGTGTTCTGTGAAATGATCATCTAGTGTGCGTTTGGTCTCACCAATGTAGAGGAGGCCACACTTGGAGCACCAGATGCAGTAGATTATATTAAGGGAGGTGCAGGTGAATCTCTGTCTCACCTGAAAGGACTGTTTGGGTCCCTGGATGGAGGTGATGGAGGTGGTGTAGGGGCAGGTGTTGCACCTATGGCAGGGACATTGGAAAGTCCCTGGGGTGGGAGCTGGATGGGTGGGGAGGGACGAGTGAAAGAGGGAGCTGCAGAGAGAGCAGTCCCTGCGAAAGGCAGAAAGGGGTGGGAGGGAAGATGTGCTTGGTGGTGGGGTCCTGTTGGAGATGGCGGAAGTGGCGGAGAATGATGTCTTGGATATGTAGGCCAGTACTATGAAATGTGAGGACAAAGGAGACCCTATCCCTGTTGGGTATGGGAGGGGTGGGGGTGAGAGCAGAGGTGTGGGAAATGGCAGAGATGCGAGTGTGAGCTCTCTCGACCACAGTCAGGGGGAAGCCACGGTTAGAAAAGAAGTTGAACATCTTGGATGTCCTGGAGTGGAAAGCCTCATCATGAGGGCAGAGGCAGAGAAATTGAGAAAAAGGGATCATGTCCTTGCAAGAGACAGAGTGGGAGGAGCTATAATCGAGGTAGCTGTGGGTGTCAGTGGGTTTTTAGAATTCTCCCACTTTAAACAATCCCCACAGCATCCCCCCAATCCCCCCCAACCATGCCTCTTCTTTTCTTCCCTTCCTAGCCATCTCTCTTTTTTCTACCCCCCTTTTTTCCTCCTTACCTTTGGCCTAGTGGATCTGCTCTCCCCACCTCCCCTGCACCTGCCTATCACTATCTCTTACTTGCACCTACCTATCACCACCCTGTGCCCATCCCACCTCCCCTCTTTTGTCCACCTATCACTGCTCTGCTTTTCCCTCCTATATATTGGGCTTCCCATTTTCCTATCTTCAGTCCTGAAGAAGGGTCCTGACTTGAAACGTCGACCACCTGCTTTTCTCCGCGGATTCTGCCTGGCTTCCTGAGTTCCTCCAGCATCATAGTGTTTTTCATCCAGATTCCAGCATCTGCAGTCCTTTGTTTCTCTGAGTCAGAAAGCTTTACGGTTATATTATGTGGATATTAATTTATATGAAGGAAAGCACTGAAACTATTGAAGTGTTGTTAAGTTTTTTATGTATTCATTTGTATATTTGTTTACAGCACGTGGCCTTTGCAGGCCAACATTTATTACTGATCCTTATATGATCTTAAGAAGGTAATGTTGAGCTGACTTCTTAAATGGCTGCAATCTGCATGACGATGGCACACTAATGGGATTCTGAAGCAGGAATTTTAGGATTTAAACAGTGAAGATGAAGGAGTAACATTACATATTCATGTCAGGATAATGTATGACTTGGAGGGTGGTTTGCAGACGATGGGATTGTTATGCATTTGTCTTTCCAGAGGATAGAGTTCACGTGTTGGGAAATTCTGTCAAAGAAACTTTAGTGAATTTCTGCAGTGATTTTATAAATTGTACACTGCAGCCACATTGTGCCTGTGGTGGAGGAAGGGAATGCATAGGGTGGAGAATCGGGTGACAGTCAAGTAGGCTAGCTTGTTCATGATGGTTCAGAGCTTCTTGAGTGTTGTTAGAATTGAACATATCAAGGCCATTGTAGGGCATTTGATCATATCCACCACTTGTGACCTTTAGGTAATAGAAAGGCTTTGGGGAGCCAGAAGATGAGTTACTCACCATACAATATTCAGCGTCCAGTTGATCGTGGAGCCAAAATGTTTATGCAACAGGCTTAATTAAACTTCTGATCAAGAATGATGGTTGGGTACACACTGATAGCAATGCCAATGAATGTCAAATGGAGGTGATTAGACTATCTTTTGTTCAAGATGTCATTGTAACTCAGCAGCCCAGCCTGAATATTATCTGATTTTTATATTCAGCATAATACCTAAAAGATTTAACCATGGTTAAGTTTCTATCCAATGTTTTTCATTTGTTCCTTTTGAAATCAAAATAACTTTGAAAATGTATGGCTAGTGTTCAGAAAAGTGAACTCCTATGTTGATAGTTTTAATATTGTTCATCAGGAAAATTTTCAGCGTTAGCCTACTAACGTTGCTCCTTCAGGCACAAGCTCAGCCATTAACTGCCAGAAAGTTACAATATCTTTTGCATATAAGGTATTAAGTCTGTTATCATATGAAAAAAATCTAAAGTAAACCACTGATGCTTTATATGCACTAATTTTCTAGTTCCATTCCTTAAAAACTATCATACCAAGGTCCACAAAAAGCTTAACGTTTCTCAAACTATTCAGTTTCCAACCCATTAGAATCTCGACAGGATAGTATTTGTGTCCATAAGATATGTTTCAGAGTAACATGAAATGTTACCCTTTCAATGATTTAAAGGTTACCTCATAGCAATAAAGAAATTCCTCGCTGTTATGTAGAAATAGAGTGCAGAGAAATATCCCCAAGGGAAATCCATTAAACAGTTTAAATATGCTGCTTCCTTAGTAGTGCTGATCTTAGTGGCAAAATGATTGCACTGGGAGCTCGGTCCATGAAAAGAACCTAACAAGGCCATCCTTTGAGAATTAATAGATTGAAAACAGGAAACAACTTAAATGGCTAGATATGAAGCAGAACTCTGAAGAGCAAACTGAACCTGTACTGTTTCCAGGAAATGGTGACTGGATTGTTTTTACATAGCCAAAAAAGTCATGAACCTGCTCTTATTATGAGGAAGAAAATCTCACAAACTGGACTCCAACTATCTCTGCTCAAACAGGGCACTTCCTTCTCATGTTGTTAAGTAACAGATTACTGCAGCAAGAAAAATATTCGTGTGGTGACACTATAGGGTGATTTTTACAAAAATTGTGAATGAGCAAGTCTGTTATTAAAATTCCCCATATCAATTTCTGCTAGCAGAAATACACAGCTAAAAGTAATTTGATTACTTTTGCCAAGATCATGTATTAAATCCATAATATTCTGTTTTCTGAATTCACATTATATTGTGCAGAAATAAAGTCAAATAAATAATTTGACTTAACAGGTATTTCTCTTAGCCTTCTCCTTTACTATGATTTCTGATCTTTAACCCCACTTTCACAGCTCACCAAACAGAATCATTTGTAATCAATCATGAGCAACATTTTGTACTGAGCTCTCAAATGAATAAAGTAGAAGCATAAATCATGAATAAATTGAAATGAACACTACGTTATACTTAGACATTCACCGTAGAAAAAAGTATACAGATTTAGCTACAAAGAATGCATCCTTTTGGACACTTCCCAAAATTTTCAAATCAAATTTTTGGGATAAAAGGAATGAAATTTCTTGCAAGATGAATGTACTACAGTTAGGATATGTATTTAAAAATGAACTCATTTAAAAATTTGCAGATTGCTTTTTATTCCTTGATGTCTTTCTATTGCTTGTGGTCTTTCTCCCTTTGTCTGTGCCTCCATCACTATATGCTCTTCATAGGTTGACTACTTATCCTCTTGTTTCTTTTTTTTATTTGTCTTTTCTCCTGGTTCCTTTACTCACTCACTCACTCACTCTCTCTCCCTTTCTCTCTGTTTCCCTGTCCGTCTCCCTCTCTTTCTCTCTCGTTCCCTTGGAAGGTGTATTCATCATTCTTTAAATGATTTGCTGTTGAGGGGAGAAATTTGGCCAGGGCCTGTGTCATAGGCTGGCTTTCAGCTGATGGATTTGTGGTTTCAGTATTATACAGCAGCAATGGAAAGCAGTGTGTAGATTTCATGGTGGGAAGTGTACAATGAAGCCTGAACACACCAGAGCACAACAGCACCTGACTATAAATCCTCAGGCCTGGGTCCATTTTAGCTGTTCCCTAACACCCAGCCCCCAATCTTATATCCTCCTCTACATCTTTTCCAAAATTGTATTCTTATCCAACCAACTAAATCCCTGGGTTCCTGTCCTCCTTTTATCTACTAAAGTCACTGCCCATTCATCACCACACCTTACCATATGTCCTTTCACCATTCCTTTCCTTTTTCTCATCGTCTTATCCCTCCTCCTTTCATTACCCTGTCCTCATTGTCAGACCATAGCTTCTGCCACCATTACTCTTTCTATCAATCCCTGAAGCCTTATGTCTCCTCTACATTTGTAAAGTATTGAGTTTATGAGATTTACAAAGAATTGAAAATTGTAAGCAGCCTGTCAGTGATTGTGCAAATGTGCAAAATGTAACAATAAACACCCGATTGCAAACTATCTCCAAAACCGTTGTCAACATGCTTTTCAGGTAAGGTTTTTTCTTTCGTCCACTTGGCATATGCATAATCAAAAAAAAAATCATGTGCTGGCATTAAATAGCACCAATTCATTTTAAAAGAGTGAAAATAATGGGCTGCACAAACCGTCTTTTTACTCTGTGTTTGCACTGTAGCAGAAACAATAAAGACAAAGCTGCCCGTATGTTAGCGATAAGTGGGTATTTAAAGCTGGCCTCTGCTGAGCCACTGAACAATTGTTTGCCCCTCTTTCTCTGAATAAAAGTGCCTCCGCCCTCTGAAGCAGATGAATTATACATAGTCCCAAATTCATTCTAACATGTCACATTATATCGGGGCAGATCTTCTATCCTAGCACCAGATCTAATTTCCAGAATTTAACCAGGGTATCCCCAGGGATTCAGCACTGGCCCAGGCTAAGCTAATGGCAGCATCTTCTGCACTTCTGTCATCAATCACAGTGGTGGACTCCTCACAAAGTCCAATGGGACAACACCAGCTTCTGGAAATCTGACTGCTGGGTTAAACTTGGCATTGGTTCAGCAGTCCCTGTTACAATGAATGGTAGAAAACAGCTGCAGGAAAATAGATTGTTTTTTTTAAATTTAAGTTAGCATTTTCAATTTTAAAAAGCATTTTAATGGGATGTAATAGTTTTTGATTGTGAAAGTCAAACAGTCAGTAACTTTATCACCTTGGGCTAGTTGATCGGCCTGGGGAAAGGACCTCACCAGCTGTCAAAGACATTCTGTGAGTGCAGCTGGCTGTGCTAACTCAGCGCCCCTATGTCTCACTGGGCTATACTGAAGTACTAAGGATGTACTCCCAAAGGAAGACTGCACCCTGGGAGCTGAACTGGAATAGACAATATGGCCCCGACACATGATGATGACAATTTTGGGATCCAACCAATTATTACAGCAACAGGCCTTTATACATGAATAATTTGAATATTTTGATTTCATTATATACCATTTGTGGTGAATAAATACTTGCATTTTTTTCAGGTACACAGTGTAAATGAGAATTGATGCACACTTCAGAAATTAAATTCAATAACCAGCAACAAAATTATGATGATGCTTCTATTCATTTGCATTAAATCACAAACTTACATCCTTCAAAACTCACCTTTCAAATATATTTCATCATAACGTGGATTGCTTTATTGTGGGCTTTAATCAACTTGATATGATATATCTCTTTTGGAAGTTCCCTATTAATACTGAAGAACTATCATTTAATTTGAAAGTGGTTTAATGGGCCGGAGAACCAATGTTAAAAAGAACTTTTCTGTTTAAGAAAAGTTTAAGAAAAGAGAAGGAACTTTTCTTTTTAACAAAAAAAATGTTTTAATGATATGGAGGACATTGCTCCAGATTCTTATGGTGAACTGCATGAGGCCATTTCCTCCCTAATGTTTTTAAAAAGTTCAACAATGCCAGTTGAAAATTAGTTATAGGTTAACAGTTAGGCAACTAAAGTTCATCCCCACTATGAAACAGCATTTCTATCTCATGAATAAAATAAGCAAAATAATGCCAGTTGAAGAGTAAATTTATCAATGTCAATCTACTTCCACTGTGCAGTCCAGCAATCTAAACTGTAACATACCACATTTTAAAATCTAACCTTCCTGTTGTTCTGTGTGGCAGGTTTTTGGTCTAGAAGTTTCCCAATTCCAATGGTTCAACTTTCTCCCCTTATTTGTCATCTTTAAGGGCAATGATTCATTGTAAAATGTAGCTTCAGAATTTCAGAGATCTCATGCAAGTACCTACTTGTCATGTACAAAAGCATGGTCACAGAAGGCCAGTGAAGGATTTGGTCCTGAGCATTACCCATTCCCACCAGGGTCAATTCACCTCTCTCACAAATTGACTTTAACAACTCTACAGCTGAGATCAAAACAGACCAAGAAGAATTAATACTGTCTTAATTTTTTCTTTATCTTCTTTCTAATTCTTTATCTTCTTCTTGATTTCCTTTTTAAACTCCCCAAGGAATTGAGGGTCATGGAGAACTGGCACCAAAGAGGAGTTGAGACCAGCATAGATCAGCCGTGATCATATTGAATGGTGGGACAGGCTTGAGGGGCCTAGTGGCCTGCTCCTACTATTTTCTTGTGTTCTTCTGTTGATACATTTTTTTGCTTTGCCTCCTTCTACCATTATTCATTGTCCCCATCCACTTTAATTATACACTGCTAGTGTTAAACACCAGGAAACATTATGTTTGCCTAGTTGTGTACCACTGAGGAGCAGTGAGGGGCGCATGCATCCAGCTCAACTCCCTAATACAGGGACATGTGCAAGGGAGACAGTGAAAGATCAGACAACTAGGTTCTGATTAGAGATTTTCTTTCCCGGTATCAGTTATTTGTTTTACATCTTATTTTGTAAATATTCTTGTTAAAATAATTGAAGTGGATGAGAATGCTAGATAATAGATAAAAATAATTTTAATAATGAATTGGAACTTTATGGGAATTAATGATTTTAACATATTCTTTCCAATGGGAAATTAACATAATTAAGTATGCCTTCCCAATGTAAAATAAAATCAGGCAAAATATACGTCAATTGATCCAATGCTGTTATTGTCTTACTGGATGGGTTAGATTACAACTGTTCTGGAGTCAGAAGGACTGGCATAATATCAAACCAGGAGCAGAATAAAGGAAAGTAGCAATCAAAACGTGTAAGTTTCTGATATGGAAAGGTCAAGCCACAGCCCACTACCACCAGATTCATCCACAGTGGACCAAACTCTGCTGGCTGTGGCAACATTTCTAAAAGGAACCACCAATGTTCTTCCACTTCCAGCTAAGTGTGAGCGTACGCATCACTCCTCTCCGCCGCTAGACTCTGCATGCACTCAGTGGTGGAGTTTGGTCTTGCTGTGCTTCCCCAGTGTAACACTGGAAAATCCACCTCCCTGATCCTATACCAGCCAGATCTGGTGTGGGATCAGCGTCCCCGTTAATTTAAATGGGGTTTCCCAACTTGGAATTTAGGAAGGAACAAATAAGTTCTTAAGTTAATAATGTTTTTAATTGTCCCATTGTTTTAACTTTTAATATTTTTAAAATTTTTGTTATTATTCATAGCTATTGTAATGCTATTTAAATCTCTATGAATGTTAAATTGTTAAAATTGACAGCTTTGAAAGTTGCCCTTACTTTGTCTACAGTCAAAGCCTGTCATGACTTTCCATGGGCAGAGTCTCTTGAAGGTGTGAAAGGCTGGTGACATCAGCTCTTTATATCTGGTCCAGGCAAATGCTGGTGTGTGAGAACTGCAGGCAATGATTCTGAGACAAGTCCAGTATCGATCTTCCCAACCACAAACATTCTGCACAAACAACGCGCTATCTCATGATTCACTGAAAGGATTCACTGAGTTTACTTCGAAAGCACTTAGCAGCCCAGAAACATCCACTCTGCCAAGGGGCAAGAATCATTGGAACACTGTCGCTTTCAGGCTCTCCTACAAGTCACACTAGAGTTACAGATTAATCTCACTTTCAAAATTGTGTTTCGCTCCAGGTTTCCAGCATCTGCAGGCATTCTTGTGTTTCCAATATATCTCCCTCTGTCCCTTTTCTCTTTCCTCCTGATCTACCCAGTTCTTCCTACACTCACCCCAGCCCCCTTTACCCTGTTTCTTTCCCCCTCCACCCTCTCCATCTGCCCATCACCTACACTTTCCTCCCATTGGTTCCCCTCCCCAACTACTTCCATCTGCCCTCCCCACCTCCCTCCCTTGATTCCATGCTCCACCTTCCTCTTCTATCAAATTCCATCATCTTCAGCCCTTTAGCATTTCCACCTATCACCTCCCTGTTTCTGAAGCTATGTCCACTCTCCCCTCCCCCATTTGCCTATCACCCCTCCTCATCTGGATCCACCGATCGCTTGTCAGCTCTCGCTCCACCACTTTCCCTCTATCTTTTAATACTAGCTATCTCCCCTCTATCCTTCAGTCCAGCTGAAGGATGCCAACCTGAAATGTCGACTATTTCCCTCCATGGATGCTGCCTGACCTGCTGAGCTCCTCCAGCATCTGTGTGTTGCTCAATATATTTTATACCTAACTGGCACAAATGCAACGTTTAAATTATTTAGTGAAACAGAAAGGACATTTAAGTATTATGCTAAAAATAATTTGTTATGCTTTTCCCCTGGGCCTTTTTGTATATTTGATATTTTAACCAATTTCAGAAACTTCCTCTCAGAATTGTTCCCTTTCTATTCCTGAGGAGGCTTTAAACTGAGGACTTCTTGTCAGTGAAACATAAAAACTCCTGTGGCACGATGTTGAAGAACAATGGAGATTTTCTTGGTTACCAACATCACCAAAACAGATTCTGTGGTCATCAACATTTTGTTGTTTAAAGGACCTTGTTGTAACATGCAAGATGTTCTGTATGACAACAGTGACTGTTTTTCAAAGTAATTGAAAAAAAGGAAAAATCCAGAGATTTGTTTTATCTTTCTAGTTTATTTTTCTTCTTTTAATCCCATGCAGTGCTCTAAAGAACCATGTTATGAATTGTGGTTCTGATGTTCCTCAGCAGTTCTCATGGTTTCCCAGAGTACCTTTGACAAGAGACCTGTGGAATCCCCAAGGAAACATCTAAAAACTACCACTTTCTCCATTCCTCTCCAGTTTTGCACTCTCTTGCCAAAGGTATATTGGGAGACTGGAGGAACCTCTCTGAATTACATGTCAGTTTGTTTACTTTACACTAGTTTTGCTTAAGATAAGATAAGATATCTTTATTAATCACATGTACATCAAAACACAGTGAAATGATCTTTTGCATAGAGTGTTCTATAGGCAGCCCGCAAGAGTCGCCACACTTCCGGCGCCAACATAGCATGCCCACAACTTCCTAACCCGTGCGTCTTTGGAATGTGGGAGGAAACTGGAGCACCCAGAGGAAACTCATGCAGCAACGGGGAGAACATACCAACTCCTTACAGACAGTTGAAATTGAACCCGGGCTGCTGGCGCTGTAATAGTGTTACGCTAACCGCTACACTATCGTGCCTGTAAATATCTATTTTGTATATTCTACAACTTTAATAGTGTTCTAATTCTGCTCAACAAAGATCAGTTCCACCAAAAACACACCTATCCCTTCATGACTAATATCTTTGAAAACTGCCTGAAAGCTTTGAAAGACACAGGAATTCTACAAGCCATATTACTGGTGCTATAGCATTCAGCTTCAATTTTCCCCAATACTACAAACAAGTAATGAAACAATTAAAATTTGATAAGCACAGAAAATGCTAGGAACATTTACCACCCATGGAGAGAGAAATAGTATCTCAGGCCTGAGACCCTTCTGACCTGCTGAGTGTTTCCAGCATTTTCTGTTTTAATTTCAGATTTCCAGTATCTGGTGGTTTTTCTTTTCACAATTTGTTAAGTTTTATATGCCAACAAAGGTAAATTCTACTTCTAGCTACCAGAAGTGATCCTGTTTATTCAACCGAATGAGGAACTGATCTACAGTGGCCACCAGCAGACCAATGCAAAAATGGCTTTGAAATTACCGAAGGCCATTTGGCTCTGTAAAAAAAATAATAACATGCTGTGACTCAGTCACATGCAAGCAACATATAACGTCACAATAACAGGTAGTCGTCCAGACATTCATATATCCTTTGTGACAAATGGACTTCTCGTGAAAGGATGAGGAAAGAACACATCTCAATCTGGAAATATAGGAAGTTAGGTCATACTGGATTCTGCAAGCACCACCGGGCCAACTAACACTGTTTGCTGCCTGTTTACTGGAAAGATGACAAATATCCCTTAATTTCAATATACAGTACAACACACAACACATGACACACAATTTGGGAGTTTAAAATCTAAGTGCAAAACAAGTTGTATGGCTTTGGCACTATCAGGCACCATAGACAGCCACATACACAGTTACCTAGGAAGCCGCAGATACCTTCTAGGATTAAAATGATACAAATGATGTCCATTACCGACTCCATCATAATCTGCAGGTCAATTCACATTAGGTTCTTTAAAAGCTCATGTAGAAATCCTGTATAACACAAGAATATTATTCGGAGAAGCTTGGAAATTAACAGTATAGCTAGAAAATCAGCCAGGAATGGCTAAATATTGTAGTAATAGCCAGGATCAGCTTCATATAAGTGGCGAGCGTTTTGCTAAACTGAGGTCAACTATATTTTACTGAAGGCTGCAAATAAGCATGCCTCTGTGAAGAAATGGAAAAGGATCACAAAGGAGAAAACAGGATATTGCAAAGAGATACAGAATATCAGGCAAAGAATTCACATAGTGTTCAATCAACATTAAATAAGAAACTGCCAAGGAGAAGCAGATTGCTATTTGTCCATTATGCCTTTCAGATGGAGGCCTTAATGCTGGGTGTCATCTCTCTGAGCCCTAGGATTAGTGTACTTCATTAATTCCCACAAAGTTCCCATTCATTATAAAAAATCCTAATTATTTTTATGTGTTACCTAGCATTCTCATCCACCAATTATTTTAACAAGAATATTACATAATAAGATGTAAAACAAGTAAGTGACATTGGGAAATAAAATCTCAAAGTTAATCAGAACTTAGTTGTCTGATCTTTCACTGTCTCCCTTGCACACATCCCCTGCATTAGGGAGTTGAGTATGCCTCAGAGCTTTGATGTTTGAACTGAATGTATGTGTCCCTCACTGCTCCTCAGTTGTACATGAGTAGACAATTGTAATGTCCCCTGGTGTTTAACACTAGCAGTGTAAGATTAAAAGTGAATGGTGAAAATGAATAATGGTAAAAAAAGGCAAAGCAAAAAAATGAATCAACACAAGAACAAAAGAAAATAGGAGCAGGAGTAGGCCACCAAGGCCCTTCAAGTCTGCCCCACCATTCAATATGATCACAGCTGATCTATGCTGGTCTCAACTCCTCTTCTGTGCCATTTCTCCATGACCCTCAATTCCTTGGGAAGTTTAAAAAGGAAATTAAAAAAAGATAAAGAATTAGAAAGAAAATAAAAAACAAATTAAGACACACTTTGAACTCTTCTTGGGCTGCTTTGATCTCAGCTGCGCCAACTGTAGGGTTGACAAAGTCATTTTGTGAGATAGGCAAATTAGGTACTGCTCAATGACCTTGGTGGGAATGGGTAATGCTCAGGACCAAATACTTTACTGGCATTCTGTGACCATGCTTTTGCACGTGACAAGTAGGTACTTGCATGACGTCTTGGGAATTCTGAAGCTACATTTTACAATAGATCATTGCCCTTAGAGATGACAAACAAGGGGAGAAAGTTGAACCATTTGAATCTGGAAACTTCTTGACCAAAATCCTGCCACACATACAATGGGAAGGTTAGACTTTAAAATGTGGTCAGTTGATACGTGCAGCATTTGAAGATGCATTCCCTGACTTTGACCATTTGAGTGAAGTCCACTTCTTGTGCCATTCCATCCAAGTTTTTAGGCCTTGATTGTCAGCATTGACTCCCTGGACTGTCTGCTTGATTTCCCTTTGAACATACACTTGGAAGGCTCCCTGTTGATACGGAACATTTATTCCACCTTGCTCCCCCATTGGCACAACTTCTGAAAACCTGGGAGTATGTTTTATCCCATGTTGAGTCATTTTCCAATAGTTTCCAGGTAACACTAAGATGAAGATCACCTCCTCCATCCACAATAGCCTTGTCCTTTAAGTAAACTAACTTTAACTAGAAAGCTTTTGCAAAATTGTACCCTAATTCCTCTGCCCCTGCCACCCCTCCCAATGCCCGCCCATGCCCATAAATCCAGTCAATTCCTAAAATAATTATGGCTGACAAGACCTTGCAATGGTGCAAATTAAGAGCAAGTTTGAAATTGACACGTTATTGCTTTCCACTGAACAAGCACGGGTTAAATGCATTGGCAACACAATCAGTGCTCCCGTTTTCAAAGGCAATCAGATTCAGCTCCCTTTGTTTCTTATGAAAGCTACATTGTACTCCCTGACATTCATAGTTCCCTGCTGTGTACGGGATAGCATAACTTTTGTCTGACAACTAACCTAGAAAGAAAAATCACTTGCCGAGAGTCACACAGAATGTCCACCAGCTTTTTCCTTCACCTAAGAAGGTAGAAAACTGCCACAGCACTGAGTAAAGGCAATAACCATTTGTTAAGATTTACTTACCAGTGAAACAATACACTAAGCAACAAGAATGAATTAAAACCAGATCTTAAGTTACTATACTCTTCCTCTGATAGCTACTTTTCATAGTCATTTGCAAGAAATGGTTGCTTTGAAAAAGACAAATGGGTCCTCTTTCCTGCTTTTGGAAATATTACACTTAAGCATGTATGCACACAATCATGAGGCCTGGAAATACTTCGTCAAATTTAAAACTAACAATTGGTAATATGACTTTATCCACAGAATTTATTTCTTTTAAATTCATTTATTTTGAAGTAAGCACGGGGTGGGGGGGGGGGGGGGTAATGGATTGCAGTTGTTGCTCTTCTGCACATACTAATTCCAGACTGAGATTCACATCAGAACTGTTTGTCAAACAGCACACACCAGAATTTCAGCCAGTCCATCCCCATCAATGTCTTGGTTATTTCAGAATACTGAACCATTGTTAACACTTTGGCCATTTCCTGATTCTATTTTGAAACTTAGAAGATAGAACAGCTTTGTTTTTAGCCTCAACTATTTTTTTTAAGTCTTAAAAGTAAGACAAATGCTGCTAATTTCCTTCAAGATTTTACTGCCTGATTACCACAGTTTCAGTGAAAAATTGGCAGAATCGCCAAATGAGCTGAATAAATGGGGTTTCCATAGCCTTTGCTGAAGTTACAGAAGATGATCAGGAAGACACCAAGGACGATTCCAGCAGAAAATCCTTTTGTTCATTTTAAACAATCCTAGTTTTCAGATTCTGGGAAATGTAATACAGGGTGGAAAACAGTGAACAGAGTATACCATGGGATAGCAATGGCAGGTTGGCACACAACAGCAAATGGCAATCTGAGTTGTGTATATGAGGTGTGCCACTAAAATATCGATTTGCCATGGGGAATGAAATGTGACTGGCTTTCATCTTTTCCAGGACAAGGGACTGGCACTTGAATACAGTTGTTATTTCACAACAATATTGGAGGCAAACGTTCGGCCTATCAGGTCTATACTGGCTCTCAGAGCAATCCTATCATTCTCATTTCCCCACATTACCCTGTAACCTTTTCTCTCTCACATGCTGATCAACTACTGGTCCTCCTGCCCCAAGTATAGGTTCTCCACCTACACTAGGGGCAATTTACAGTAACCAATTACCTTTCAATCACTATGTCTTTGACATGTAGTAGGAAACCAGAGGACTTAGAGGAAACACACATGGTCAAAGCAAGTATATGGAAACTCAACACAGACAGCACCTAGGGTTGAACCCAGGGCATCGGAGCTTTGAGGCAGCAGAACTAACCACAGGACTATACCTTTCCACAGATGCTGCTTGACCTAATGAGTCCTTCCAGCATTTTCAGTTATCTCTGAACTCACAGACAGGAGTGGAAACACATCATCCTCATTCCTGAGGGACCACCTAAGAAGAAAAAGTAAGAGCCTATCAATTCTATTGATAAAATATTCCACATAGTAGGTTGTAAGAGAACATAGTTACCACCTTAATGATTTTAAAACAACATTGAATGAGATGAACAAAAAACCAGCTTGTGCATAACATTCACCAATTAAAATAAAAATATGTTGGAACAAACTACTTTACAGACAAAAAAAGAAAATAAGTCAGTTTTCTTTTAAAAGTGCGAGGTCTTTAAGAATCAAAATGGATAAAACGCAATTATATTTAATTTATACAACAATTCAACATTCCTGTCCTGGCAAATTACACAAGAATAAAAAGTCACACAAGAACTCCAGGATTCAGAGTTGCTATTTCAGACATTTGACAAAATGTTACTTCAGCTGGACCTTGAGTTGGGATGGCACTGAAGGGAGTTCTTAGATTAGGATCTCCTAGATCTGAAAACTAATTTCAGATAACGTGGATACTAAAATAAAACATTGCAGAGTAACACTGAGGTGAAAAGAGTATGCAAGTGTCCCAACAATTAGATCTCTATCACTTAATAATATGCAGGAAGAAGTAAAGAATATTAGATTACTATGGAAGCATGAAATTTGAAGGCTAAACTTTCCTGATTTGGATTAATGAATTTCTTAGCACAATTCGTATTGGTGAAGGCATCTGAATAGGTTGTCTACTCGGCTTCGTAGCAGATTTGTACAACGTTAGGAAATGTCCAAAAGGACAAGGGAAAATGATACTCAAAAATTATACAAATGAATAGATTTGTATTTAGAACTAATTATCAATAATATAAATAAAAAATATGAGAATGGGGTTGTTAAATTTCCGATTAATTTATAAGGTTTCTTCTTTTCCACACAAGATGTTGTACAAGACGCTGGTGAGGCCACATTTGGAATATTGTGTTCAGTTTTGGCACCCTGCTATGGAAAATACGCCATTAAACTGTTAAGAGTACAGAAGAGATTTGCAAGGATGTTGCCTGGACTTGAGGGACTAAGTTATGGAGAAGTTGAGCAGGTTGGAACCTTATTCATTGGAACGTAGGAGAATGACGGGTGATTATTGAGTTATGTAAGATCATGAGGGGCATAGATAAGGTGAACAAACGGTCTTTTTCCCCATGGTTGGGGAATCAAGAACTAGAGGTCATTGGTTTAGGGTGAGAGGGGAGAGATTTAATAGGAACCTGAGGGACAACTTTTTCACCCAGAAGGTGGTCAGCATATGGAATGAGCTGCCAGAGCAATTGGTTGAGGCAGGTACATTAACAACATTTAAAAGGCACTTGGACAGGTACATGGATAGGAAAGGTTTAGAGGGATATGGGTCCAACGTGAGCAAATGGGATTTTTGGTAGGCATGGACCAACTGGGCCAAAGGGCCTGTTTCCATGCTATCTGTCTCTATGACTCTATGACAATGGCAAAATCTGGGGTAAGGTTTTAAGTATCATTCTAACTGGTAAATATATATATTCACGGGGCTTAATTTTCAATTTGAAAAAGCAAAGTAGAGGAATACCATAGAACCATAGAACAATACAGCACAATAGAGGCCCTTCGGCCCACCATGTTGTGCTGACCTTCAAACCACTCCTAAGACTATCTAACCCCTTCCTCCCACATATCCGTCTATCTTAAATTCCTCCATATGCTTATCTAACAATCTCTTGAACTCGACCAACGTATCAACTTCCGCCACCACCCCAGGCAGCGCATTCCATGCACCAACCACTCTCTGGGTGAAAAACCTCCCTCTGACGTCTCCCTTGAATTCCCCCCCCCCATTACCTTAAAGCCCTGCCCTGTTGTATTGAGCATTGGTGCCCTGCTCATATCCCTTCTCCTCCCACCCAGAGCAAAGATAAAAGAGAGAAGGAGAGAGAGGAGAAAGAGAGACACTGACTGCTGGTCTCTGTATCGATGGATGAAAAACAATAACTGTGTCTGTCACTACAATCCACGTATGGATTTTTGGAGTAATCCAGTGGAGTCCACTTTGTCGTTAACCTGTAGTGGGAAACAGGTATTTGTGTGGATGGCCACATCTCGAATGCCTTTCAGGGTGGCAGATACTTTGGAACAAAGCAGTGGAGATCATTAATGACTGAGGTGTCGTATGGGTTCCATCGTGAAACATTTGGATTTCATAATTTTGCTCTATTCTCTCTCTACATTTTCTCTTCAGTCAACGGTGGTTTTGCAAAAGCCTTTGCTCACATTTCACCTTATGGCTTGCTGAACTGAACTTTGAGAACTATTCCTGGACTTGGAGTTTGGGAATTTGCCACACACACACTTCGGGTTTAGTTTTTGGGGTTAATGTTTAATATCTAACATTTTTACTTTTAACATTCTAATATTTTTACTTTTATTTTTCTTATTATCATAAGTAGTTATTAATAAAATGGTTTCTAACATTTATACATGACTCAGTGTGTTTCTTTTGTTGCTGGTATGTAACATTAACAACAGAAGTCCCAGCACTAATCCTGCAACACACCACTGGTCACAACTTTCAATCAGAAAAACATCCAACCTCTACCCTCAAGGGCCAGTCACCAAGCCAATTTTTGATTCAATTAACCAGCTTGCCTTGGAGCCCATGTGCCATAACCTTCTGGACCAGCCTATCATGCAGGACCTTGTGAAATGCCTTACTAGGCATGCATAGTAGTGTAGCAGTTAGCACTATTAAGCACCAGCGACCCAGGTTCAATTCCAGCTGCTGTCTGTAAGGAGTTTGTGCATTCTCCCCATGTCTGCGTGGGTTTCCTCTAGGTGCTCTGGTTTCCTCCCACATTCCAAAGACATACGGGTTAAGAAGCTGTGGGCATGCTATGTTGGTGCCAGAAGCGTGGCGACACTTGCAGGCTGCCCCCAGAACACTCTACGCAAAAGATGCATTTCACTGTGTGTTTCAATGTGACTAATAAAGATATTTCATCTTATCTTATCAAGTCAATATGGACAACATCCATTGCCCTGCCTTCATGTATTTTCTTCAGTATCTTCACAAAAAACTCAGTCAAATTAATGAGACAGTATTTCCCCCACACAAAGCCATGCTGACTACGTCTGATCAGCCCCTTGCCCTTCCAAATGTACATAAACTCTTAGGATTTTCTCCAGTAATTTCCCCACCACTGACGTAATGTTCATTCGCCTGTAGTTCCTGGTTTATCCCTGCTGCCCTTCTTAAATAAAGGGAAAACATTGGCTATCCTGCAGTCTTTTTGCACCAGAACTGTGGCTAATGATGCAAAATTCTCCACCAGGGCTCCAGCTATATCTTCCCTAGTCTACCATACCAACCTGCGGATTTATTAACCCTTATGCATCCTATGACATCTAACATATCATTTTTAATACTAACCTGCTTCAGATTATCCACATACTCCACCATGAACTCAATATCTTCCATACCCTTCTCCTTGGAAAATACAGATGAGAAGAATTCATTTAGGACCTAACCCACAGCACTTGACTCTGCACATAGATTACTCTTTTGGTCCCTAAGGGGACTCACTCTTTCCCCGGCTACCTTCTTGCTCCTGATAAACTTATATAACGAATTGTACTTTTCCTTAATCTTATTTGCCAAGGATATTTTGTGGCCCTTTTCTGTCTTCCTGATTTCTTTCTTAAGTTCTCTCCTACACAATCTATATTCTTTGTTCAATAGAATAATTCATTAGTGTTTAAGCTGCAGCTTGCATTGTGGCTGACACGGACAGCTCTAGTTTTGACACAGATGCAGTGAAAATTGATTGACTCATGGCGTGGAGGGTAATTTTATTGAAAATGCAAATTGCTTTTCTTGACAGCTCTGCGAAGGCTAGAATGTTGCTGGTATCAGTTACAAAAGTAAGTAACCATTTAAAACTTTGCATTTTTCATAGTTATATAGTGCATGCAGAACAATTCTCTGTGAATATCATAAATAACTACCCATAAGTTATTTGCATGCTATTAACGTTGATTATGGTGATAGTTTGCTGATATTTTCTTCCCTTACCTCACCAAGAGCCTTGCCATACGTGAATAAAATACTTGCTTTGTGAATTGAACCAGATGGAAATCACACTACTTAATCAGCAAGAAATATACATTTGTGTCTGTGAAGTGTCACATGATTCACAAGTTTCCAGAGATATTGGCTTGTTAACTAAAATGTAAGCAAGAATCAAAATGAACAGGTAAATGTTGGTTCATATTATAAGAATCCAATGCTTGTTATACTAATATAGCATGGAAATATAAATCAACAAACTAAATAGACTGAAAGGTTTACTTCTTTAATTAAAAATGCATCAAGCAAATCTCAGCTTCATTACATTGGTCCACCAGGAATAAGAAAATAATATCAGTGTCAAATTGTGCTGGTTGTCCACTGAAGAGGGCCAATAACATGGTCACAAGAGGTAAAATGAACAATCTCAAAGGTGGAAATAGTATAAGGAAATATTGGTCATTACATATGGGTTTGTGCCTAATCAACCAAGACCTGAATAATATTCACAGACCAGAAAGATAAATGGCTAAGGCCCACTATTCCTCAAGTAAGCTGGATTCGGAAAAGACTAATCAATTTGGCATGGATGGTGGCATTCAAGGCAAAATGACCTAAGTATGAATTACACTGAGTAGTTCTCTAAGAACAATCATGATTGTCTGCAATATCTTAACTTTCTGCCAGTAGTACCGATTTTATTTGAGTTGATACTATTCTTATTTACTATTACAGTGAACAGAAGCTAGTTACCTGATGAAATGAGTTGAATTATGCACGTAACAGCAAAGCACAAGAAGTTTCTCAGAAACCACATCAAAGTGAAATGGATTTCTTTGGCAAAAAAATATGATGACGCCAACTGCAGTTGGTACAATGCCAACCCATATGATTTTGAGCATACTATTTTACAAAGTGGTCTACTGGAGTAATTTGAAATTATAATATTAGTAGAGGCATGTGCAGCCATTACAACTGCTGCCTCAAAGCTCTGCTGATTTGGGTTCAATCCTGACATTCAGTTCTGTCCATGTGGAGTTTGTACATTCTCCTTGTGTGTTTCCTCCAGATGCTCTGGTTTCTTCCCACAACTCAAAGATGTGCAGATCGGTCGAATCATAGAGTTATACAGCATGGAAACAGGACTTTCAGCCAACTTGTCCGTGCTGATCAAGGTGCCTTTCTGAAATGCACTTGCCTGCATTTGGCCCATATCCCTCCTAACCGTATCCAAATGTATTTTAAACATTGTAATTGTATCCATCTCTACTATTTCCTCTGGCAGCTCATTCCACATATCTACCATCCTTTGTGTGACAAACTTGCCCCTCAGGTCCCCTTTAAATCTTTCCCCTCTCACCTTAGCTTCAGGCTCCCCTATCCTAGGAAAAAGATTGTGATCACCCAAGTTACCTATGCCCTTCATGATTTTATAAACCTCTATAAGCTTATCCCTCAGCCTCCTTCGCTCCAGGGGAAACAGTCACAGCCTATCCAGTTTCTCATCATAACTCAAGCCCTCAGTGCCAGTAGGTTAATTGGCTTCTTTAAATTGCCCCTAAGGCATATGTGAGTGGAGAATCTAGGGAGAGTTGATGGGAATCTGAAGAGAATAAAATTGGATTATTTAGGATTAATGTAAATTGTGTTTGATGGTCAGCATAGTTGATGGGCAGAAGGGCCTCTTTCTGTGCTGTATGACTTTACGAGATTGCTAAATCAACAATGAGATTTATTTTTGTTTCAGTTTTGTATAGTGCTTTAAGCAGGACTGTCCATTCACGAACATTAATTGGTTTGCCTTAATTTAAGAACAGCACGAATCTGGCAGTAAACCAGGGGTGCTTGAAATTTGAAATAAAACAGGAATTGCTGACTGATCTATGGCAAAAGAAAAAAATAGATTGATGACCTTTCATCAGAATTAGACATTGGTGAAATTAAGCCACTGCCGAGGTTCCTGTTGTAATCAAGCCCACACATTAAAGATGACACCAATCTGGAATGCCTAGTGTTGCCAACACTTGATGTGACAAAGTGAAGATATATTCAGTTTTTAAGCAGGATCATCTCAATGAATAAAGAATTTACCATACTTGAAAATATTAAAACCATGAAATTCAGTATCAATGCCTCCAAGCGTTGCATCCAAGTGCCCTTTAAATAAAAACAGAAAATGTTGGGAACATTGAGTAGGTCAGGCACCATCTATGCAGACGGGAATAGAAGTAATGTTTTATCAGAACCAGTCATCATTCTGAAGCATTAGTTCTGTTGCTCTCTGTGCAATCTGACTTGCCGAGCGCTTGCAGCATTTTCTGCCCCAGGGTCCGACAGAGCTTCGCTTCCAGGCTCCTCCTTTAAATGTCCACTCACGTCATTCCTCGGGCAACATGTGGGTGACGTGCAGAGCGCATCCAACAATGCGTTCGGAATGCGGCAGGCCCTCCGCGCTGCTTCGCGGGAGATGTAGTCACGGCATCCGCCGCTTTGGCTTCCATCTGTCCGCCGGCCGACTACAATTCCCAGCAGGCCCAGGGGCAGGCCAGACCGGAAACGACGCAGCTCTCAGCCGCTCGGTGATCAGCCTTCTCCCCATGCGCCATGTTTGTTTGATAGGGAGAGAGAGGGAGAGAAGAAGATGACAGGACGGGTGGCTGCAGAGGGGTTGTCCTGAGGAGAGGAAAGCAGAAATGAGCATTTAGCAAGCTGTGTTTCTGGAATATGAAAGGGACAACTCTGTGCTTCTCTTCCTCTCAGCGCTTGAATTGTTGAGTGCGGGCGGTGCAGCTGTCTGTTTTCAAGGATAGCTCCAGCGTCCATCCCCTCCAACTTACGGGGCAGCAACTTCGGGTCTGCGGCGGGTCCTGAACTTGACGACGAGTCTCCACGTCTCCTTGTGGCTCTCTCGCCTTTCCTTCGCTTGGCTTTGCGGAGACTATTGGCCAAGCAGTTTTTTTTTTGTAAATTTCGCTTCTACGCGTAACCCCCAACCTGAATTTGGGAAGATTTGAAGACAGAACTCGTGTGGTTGGTTCTGAATTTCAGTTTGTTTGTTTTGCTTTCTTTTCTGATTTCAATCCGGATCATTGTTTGGAAGGAGTTGGCAGACTGAGCGGAGAGTTCTGCGGATAACGCTGGGAGTGATTGTCTAATTGATAGACGGATACAACTCAAAATGTCAAGCTGTATACCGGCGGACATGGTAAGAGACATTACACGGATCATATTCTTGCCGGTCTCACTCACTGCTAGTTCATTAACGCAATCTTTACGTCCCAACCCCTCAGTAGTGGAGGTAAGAATAAACATAAACGCAGTTGGTAAATGGTGGTGGCAGCGTCTCCGTTTCGAAGAGGAAGGTTTAATTTAACTTCGTAAAAAGGAAACCTTTTCAGTTTTCATTTGTAACTGTCAGTATTCTTTCAACTAGCAAAATCATCTAATTTAATCATACGTTACATGTTGTAAGGTTGCCTTTATGAAAAGGGTCTTTAAAGGCTGGTCTGATCGATTGTGCCCGAACCTGAGACTAAATGAACAGTGATCTGGGTGGCGCGAAGATGCATTTATTTGCTTGATGCAATTTTTATGTAGTATTGTTTGTTTAAAGGCGTCGAAAATTGCCTAACGGGGTTTTGATGAAGCGTGTTCTTTCGAAATTCTTTTTACCTTTAACATATAATAACATTTTGTTGTCGTAAGATTTGGCGGTGGCTCATGGTAAGCATATTTAGTTAAGGCATTATTGAATTAAAATTTAACAGACCTCGTTAACTCCTGTCTCTGTCCTTTTGATCCATAAATTCATTATTTATTTCAAGGTAAAATATGAATAGAAAGTGTACGTATTTCCGTCATATTAAAATCGTAGTTGGCCATTCGTTATTCATTGATAGAAGGAAAATACGTTGGAATCGTTTTATGCTGAAGCTATACTTCGGTTAGCGGTTGGTGCTCATTCTTCATCGTTAGGCACAGCAAGGGACAAAACAAAAATCATTTGAGTATATCCATAACTACTGACATGGAACCAATGTCAATTAAGTGTCTTTTAATGTTTGCTTTTGGGGCTGAAGTAAGGATACAAAATTATAAACCCAGTATATTCCTCTAATAACCAAAGATATTATCGGTAATAACATGTTTTATTTCACAAGAAGCATGGATGCCAACCATTTTTCTTTGTTGTATTGTGTTATTGAAAGCTATCTAATCAAATCTTATTAATGTGTGACCAATCCATACCAGTTGATATACCACAATATCAAATAAGATCACAGTAGTGTTGTTTGGCAGTGTTCATATTTACTGAATACTTCGTTGTATTTACAATAGAAATGGCAACAGTAAAGATGTAATAATCCAGATAAGAGAAGGTGACTTGGAAAGCAGAGGAGGTAATTTAAAAAAAACTCCTCACTCTGTAATAGGAACAGAAAATGCTGGAAGTAGTGGATAAGGCAGCATCTGTGGAAAAAGAAACTGAATTAATGTTTCAGTTCTGATTAACAGTCTTCAACCTCAAAAGTTAACTTTTTCTGCTTTATATTTTAAAGAAAGCAGCAGTTTGACAAAGTTGCCACCTCCTTTGCATTGCTTTTAAGTTAGTAAGAACAGTAAGAAAGCTAACTTTTATTTTGAACAATGGTGGATGTAATTAGTATTCTTAAGTTATTTCACACACCAAGCTGTGTTCTGTACAACAACTTGAGACTTACAAAGCTGAAAAGATATTTTAATTGTAAAGTGAATAAGTGTGCATATCATAGTATGGAGATATTTCATGATCTAACCAATCTCACAAATGGTTTGGAAATTTGTTGCTAACAGAAAACATAGTTTATGGCCACTAACTAGATGTGTCTTGCAAATGGAGGTAATCATATATATTTCATGTAGTAAATAACTTCAATTCAAATTGCATCTTCCACTCAGGATGTATCAAGCATCTTGCATTGAATTAAGTTTTTGTTTTAAAACAGTTGTTGCAGTATAGGAAATATGGCCTTTCATTTACACAGAACAAGATCTCTCAAATGAAACTGAGATAATGACAATCTGTTTTAGTAATGTTGGGCGATAAATATTGTCCAGAAAATCAGGGGTAGCTCTTATGCTACATTTGAAATCGATCTTTTGCATCTTCCTGATTGAGTAGACAAGACCTTGGTTTTGGTGCGGCCTCTTTCAGGGCACTGTAGCAAGTCCTAGATTATCTGTTAAAGTCTCTGGAGTGGGACTTTTATCATTCTCACCTGAATCATAATATTACAGTTTTGAGGCTGTTTTTCTAGTATTCCCCACTGCTCACATTGACGTAGAAACTGTCCACTCTGTTACAAGGTAATTTCTGCAGCAGCCAGATGCACATTAAAATCACTGCAGATTTTTTCAAGTAAATGTTAGTATCTATTTCCCAAGAGACATGCCTTAAAAAATCAATTTTGTTTCACAGGCATAGAAAAGAACTTTCAAATATTGAAACTTTATAGATTTGTAATGCTGAGTTTTGAGACTTAAATACATTGCTAGAACAAGTGATTATTTTCAAATTGCAAATTTATTGCTCATAGTAAAATAACCTTTAAAATTATGGTAAGTTTCTTTGGCAAGCTGACAAGGAAGAAGAAAAGTATATGGACTGTAATGAACTGTTTGTGAATTCTTTTTACTTCAGGAGCAAGAATGAATGCAGTGTGTCTAGAAGAGATTAAAGTCTGTTTTTGATTTCTGTAAAGATCCTGTATTAATAAAAACTGAGAGATCAGATTTGAATTTTGTGTTCTTAGCTGATGCTATATGTTTTGTCTTCAGATCTGTCTGTGGTGTTTGGAGGTCTTATAGCATCGGTAATTTGAGGACTTGTTATTCCTTCATTTAGGATAAGGTAAACTGTTATTTATGCAGAGAAAGGGCAACATTCGTGCAAAGTGTTTACTTCAGCTTTTGTTATTAAGATGGGGCAGAAGAGAAAGAAGAATATATCAATCTGAAATGTCATCCTTTTGAGATAGTAACATTCACATTCATTTATAAATATGTGGTCTTTTAAACCATATTCACATAATTAGGTTAAGGGGGAAAAGTGTTCCATTACATACCTTTGTCAACCTGATGTGACAGTTATTTGGAGCAAGTTGCGCTGAACATTATTCAGCGACCGTTTGAACTTATTTGTTTGAACATATATTAAAGTTATATTTTCATCTTTGGATACCAAGAACAAGGTTTAAAACAAGGAGAGAATGTTAAGCTAACACTTTACGAAATATATGAACTATGTGCTTGCATTACATAATTATTTGAATGCTTTTAATTGTACTGTCAACCAGTTTCTAAAGATGAAAATATTGTTCATCATTTTGTTTGTGTTCCTGTTACGTTGTTAGAAGTACATTAAATTAGAGACGGCTTAGATTTCAGCAGCTACATTATTGGTATTTAATGTAATTGAACTCTTATAAATCTGTAACTTGCATGGATGTGATATCAGCATATTGGAACAGGTCTTTGTCCCTATGCTATTGCTGGGACTTGCAGACTGTGAGGGGCAGTTCCATTTTCCAGCACTGCGGGAAACACTCAATGTTAGGTGGCGTTTGTGGAAAGAGAACCAGTTAACATTTTTTGGTCAAAGACATTTTATCTTGCACTCTGTGTTGCTGGCTAACC
The DNA here is from genome assembly GCF_009764475.1 of Pristis pectinata. Classification (NCBI taxonomy): domain Eukaryota; kingdom Metazoa; phylum Chordata; class Chondrichthyes; order Rhinopristiformes; family Pristidae; genus Pristis; species Pristis pectinata. The sequence continues at coordinate 26,268,787 of NC_067415.1, forward strand.
CTTTACTGCTCTGGTGGTCTCCTTACCAGGCTGGGAAATCTGTCGTGGTGCCTGTGCTGGTTTAAGCATGGTGTAATCATGACAGTCCTTATTTGAATAAAGAGGCGGGGGAGGGTGGGTGCACTGGCTTTTTCAAGTAGCATAAGTAGTGTTTATATTTAAATTAGTTTTAATGCTTTTAATTTATTTTAACTATGTGGGTGTGTTTTTGCTCCTTTTTAAATGGTTAAAACTAAAAACAATTATGTTCTTAGAATTCCTGAAGGCCCCAACTACGTGCCAAATGGGGCTGGGAGCTGGGCTTCTGCTGAAACAAATAACATGGCCCAAGTGCGGACAGTCAACAGTTTTGAAGCAAAAGAAGATCTCCCCTATTAATACCCTTGGTTTAGCCATTGGAGCTTGTCAGTTTGAGTCCCATACAAGAAAGCCAACATTGTAATCCAGGCTGCTATGGTATTCAAGAGCAGGGATGTTTTTGGCATTGCTAGCCTTCCAATGAGTAATTGAACCAAACTTCATTTCTGGTGGATATCAAAAATACCATGACCTTGTTGAAGAGAAAGCAGTTTCCTTTGTGTGTGGACCTATATTTGTCTCAGCCAAAATCATGAGCAAGGAGTGTGATGTACAAAATGTATTTTCTTATACAAGTCTCTACATAGAGTTAACTTCAGTGTTAGAGTCTGAAATACTTTGGAGAGAATTTTTTTTGTGCCACTGTCAATCTTTAATAATACCACCAAATTTCTTCCCTTTCTTTCACTGTTTACTGCCAGCATTACTTAATGGTGTTTTTGTCACTTTTAAAATTGTTCTTCCAATGAGCGTAGGGATATCACTGGAGATTTCAGCTGACATGAAAAGATGTTGAAGGGAAAGAGGTGTGCTATGTTTGGTTGTGATGTCTCTGTATGCACACTGTAAATATAGATTGAACAGAACAATATTGAGCATCCTTTTAAATTGAGATTTGACTCCTGAATGCTTTATCTGTGCAGTAACTTTTTTTTAGTTTTGGCTTTAATGTCCAAGCCTTTAATGTATTTTCAGATACAGAATGTGTTTACCTACTATTATGCATCTTTTTCATAATGTGAGGTATTAGTTAACATATGTACATACTAATCAGGATCAGGCTATTTGACATACTCAGTGGTTCAGAAACGGCATCTCCCCCTCCTCCTCCATATTTCTTAACGGTCCATGAACTCGAGTACTACCTCATTCCTTTTTTTGTTTGCATTATTTATTTATATTTAGTAACTTAGTAATTTTATGTCTTTGCACTATACTGCTGCTGCAAAACAGCAAATTTCACATTTAAGTCAGTGATAATAATTCTGATTCTGACCCCTCAAGCTACTCTACCATTCAATAAGGTCTTAGCTGATCTGATTGCATCTTCTGCTCTGCATTCCCATCTGCCCCTCATAACCTTTCACCCCTTTATCAAAAATCAGTCTCTCTTTACCTTAAATATTCAAAGACGTTCTTCCTCAATAGATGATGGAAACAGAGTTTCAAAGGCTCATGATCTTAAATGGGTGACCTCTTATTTTTAAACAGTGACTGCTAGTTCTAGAATTCTCACCTGGCTTTTCCCCTTAAAACACACACACACATATCACTCAAAGTATTTCATAGTTTATCTTTCTGAAAAAATGAGTAAAATCAGAAATATACACAACTTTGAAACCTTTACTAAAGATCTTTTTTGATTCTCCTATAATGAGTTTACACTTTCATAGTTGATTTTAATAGAAAGAAAGTCGACAAACTATCTTTCAGATCACTTCAAAATGTTCACAAGTTTTTGTCCCCAAGGCCAGTAAACTGTTGTAATGCTCAAGATTCAGTAGATTGCATGTGAGACGCTCCCACAAAGAACAAAATGATAATGACTAAAAATGTTCATTAATGGATAACTATTGACCAAGGTATGAGGATAACTTCCTTGCTCATTGTTGGTATAGATTCATTGTATCTTTTTATCCTCCTGCAATTGCAGGGCCTAGATTCAATAACACATTTGAGAGATGGCACAGCTGACAGTGTAATTTTGTGCAGTCTAACAAAATTGGCACCAAGCCATTTGGAAGTAGGGAGGGCAGAAGGTTTGGAGGTTTTCTGAGAGAAAGTTTTCAAATAAGATTCGTCATACCATAATAAAGTTCACGGTTTTGCTATTAATGATGGAGCAGAAGGAGACAGAATGAAGAATGGGCCAGAATTGGAAAAGTGACGAGCATGAAATGGGACTTAAGGCTGGAGGAGATTGTGAGCCCAGAATTAATCTTGGCTGTAGAGGAGTTTATTTGAATATTATACCTTTTCAGAGGGTTGAGTTGGCAGAGGCACACGCCATATTTGGGTATATAAAATTTAGGCTTTAGCAGGAGTGACCTGGGATAAATATCCCTCTGATATTTTATTTGCTCATTATATGAAGCACATTGGTTTTGCTCTGATCAGCTTATATTTTGATTATGATCAGGAAGGGAATGTATTGCTGCTTAATTCTTTCCTATTCATTTATAGGATGTGGGCATCACTGGCAGCGTTTGCATCGCCTCCACCAATCACCTCCCAGCTTCTGTTGCTACTTCCATTCTCTCCTCCATCTGCCTATCACCCCTCCTCACCTGGCTCCACCTATTGCTTGCTAGCTTTTGCTCCACCCCTTCCTTTCACCTTTTTATACTGGCTATCTCCCCTCTATCTTTCAGTCCAGATGAAGAGTCTCGACCAGAAATGTCAACTGTCTATTGCCCTCCATAGATGCTGCCTGACCCACTGAGTTCCCTCAGCATTTTGTGTGGAACGTCGGTATTTAATTGCCTATGGAAAAAGTGGTGCCAACGTGAAAACTACTACAATCCTCTGGTGATGATGCTCCAACATGGTTATTGATAGGGAATTCCAGGACTTTAACTTAATGATGACGCAATGACTTGATAGTTCCAAATCAGGATGATGGTGTTCAGTGGGCCAGTTGCCTTTGTCCTTGGTAGCGGGTGTCATGGGTTTGAGAGGTGTGGGAGTAATTTAGGCGAGTATCTGCAGAACATTTTGGGTGAGGTCTCAATCAGTTGAGCTGTTTTGTGCTGCTTGAATGTTTTTGGAGATGCAGTCATTCAGGTAAGTGAGGAATATTCCATCACAGGGCTAACTGGGCTTTGAAGATGGTAGATAGGCTTTGGTGAGTTAGCTGAGTTGTTTACCATGATATATTCAGCCATGTGGTTTAGGCTTAATGCCAAATTTAATTTTATTGTGAAAAGAAAAACTAAATTAACATTTCAGGTTGATCTTTTTTGTAACATCATCCTGATCCTTGAGTTCCCTTTTTTTCTCTCTCAAATAGAAGCCAAGTGTTTCTGGTATTTCCTGTTTCGTATTTCAGAATCCCTGTATTTTTATTGTATGTGTATATCTATAGATTTACTTATTTTAAAAAGCTTCAATTTAAGGTTGTCTAAGAGTGCTTCATAGTCATAAGGGCATATGAAATACAAGTAAGAGGAAGTCATTCAGCCCCTTGTACCTGGTCCACCATTCAGTAAGATCGTGGCTGATCTTTTACCTCGGCACCTTTTTCCTGGACTTGATCCCCTTAATATTGAAAAATCCAAGGGATACCATCTCTCTCAAATATACTCAGTAATTGAGCCTTGACAGCCCTGTTGAGTTGAAAATTTGGAAGAATTGCTAACCTTGGGATGAAGAGATTTCTAATCATTTCTCTTGAATGACCATACATTTATTTGACATTGTGATCCCTGGTTCTAGATATTACAGCCAGAGGAAACATTGTTTCTGCATTTACCTTGTAAATCCCAGTAAATTTTTAATGTTCACTGCTATAACTTTATATTCTTCTAAACTCTAAAGAGCATTGGCCGAGCCTACATAATATATCCTCAAACGACACATCCACCTTTGTTGCACATGTTCTGTCGCACATACATCCATCCTTGGGTGCAGAGACCAGTACCCAAAATTCTAGATGCTGTCTCGCTCTGTATAATTGGAGCAAGACATCTCTACTCCTGTAGAAAAATCCTCTTGTAGTAGAGGCAAGTTACCGGTTGTCTTCCTAATCGTTTGCATGTTTAACCTTAAGTGATTCATGTACAGGGACAGCCAGGTCTGTCTGAACATCTTTCAATAAATCACATTTTTAAAAAAAAAACTCTGACTTTATGCATCTTATCCTCCCCACCCCACCCCTCTCCAAAGTGGTTGATCTTGATTTTCCATTTCATATGCCATCTAGAATGTTGTTGCCCATTTACTTAATCTGCTTACTCTCCCAAAGCCTCTCTGCATCCTCACATTCCACACTGCCACCTAGTTTTGCGTCGTGAATAAACCTAGAGATAATATACTTGCTCCCCTTGTCCATATCGTTAATACAGAGTGTGAACAGCTGGAGCCCCAGAAGGAATGGGAACTCGAGTAAGCCATTAAGTTGCTTCAAGCTGCTGCACAATTCAATAAGATGATGGCTGATCCAACTTTCCAGACTTTTCCCAGAGCCTTTGCTTTCGTTACTAATTAAAAATCTGCTTATCTCAACTTTGAATATGTTCAAGGATTCAGCCTCCACTATTTTCTGGGAGTGGAATTCCAAAGATTCAAGCATCTGAGAGGAGAATATTTTCCTCATCTAAGCCTTAAATGGGCACTTCCTTATTCTGAGACTGCTCTCTGGTCCTAAACTCTGCCATGAGGGGGGCATCCTCCCTGCATTTACCCTGTTCAAGTCATTAATAATCTTCTAAACTCCATTGACTGCAAACTCAACTGGTTCAACCTTTCCTCATGGACAATCCCTCCATAACTGGAATTATCCTGGTGAATTTTCTCTGAACTGTCTCCAGTGATAAAACATAGAACAGTACAGCACAGTAAACTGCCCACGATGTTGTGCCAACCTATGTAAACCTACCCCACAATCAATCTAACCCTTCCCTCCTACACAGCCTTTCACCCTCCATTTTTCTTACATCCATGTACCTGTCCAGGAGTCTTTTAAATGTTCATATTGTATCAGCCTCTACCACCACCCTTGGTAGTGCATCCCAGGCACCCACCACACTGTTTTAAAAAAAACCTACCTCTGACATCTCCCCTAAACTTTCCTCCATTCACCTTAAATGGATGTCCTCTGGTATTGGCCATTGCCACCCTGGGAAAAAGGTGGCGGCTATCCACTCTATGCCTCTCCTAACCTTATACACCTCTATCAAGTTGCCTCTCGTCCTCCGTCACTCCAGAGGGAAAAGCCCTAGCTCGCTCAACCTTTCCTCATAGGACATGTTCTCTAATCCAGGCAGCATCCTGGTAAATCTCTTCTGCACCCTCTGGAGCTTTCACATCCTCCTCGTAATGAGATGACCAGAACAGAGCACAGTATTCTTGTGTGGTCTAACCAGAGTTTTGTAGAGCTGCAACATTACCTTGCGGCTCTTGAATTCAGTCCCCCGACTAATGAAGGCCAGCACACCATATGCCTTCTTAACCACCCTATCAACTTGCACAGCAACTTTGAGGGATCTATGAACTTGGACCCAAGATCCCTCTGTTCCTCCACACTAGTAAGAATCCTGCTATTAACCTTGTGTACTGCCTTCAAGTTCGATCTTCCAAAGTGTATCTTTTCACATTTTTCTGGATTGAGCTCCATCTGCCACTTCTCCACCCAACTCTGCATCCTCTCTATATCCTACTGTTACCTACGACAACCTTCTACACTATCCACAACACCTCCAACCTTTGTGTCATCTGCAAACTTACTAATCCACCCCTCCATTTCCTCATCCAAATCATTTATAAAAATCACAAAGCAGGGGTACCAGAACAGACCCCTGTGGAACATCACTAGTCACTGACCTCCAGGCAGAATACTCTCTATCTACTACCACCCTCTGCCTTCTGTGGGCAAGCCAATTCTGAATCCATGCAGCCAAGTCTCCATGGATCCCATGCCTCATGACTTACTGGATGAGCCTACCATGGGAAACCTTGTCAAACGCCTTACTAAAATCCATGTACACCACATTCACTGCTCGACTTGCCCCTCACACAGCCATGTTGACTATCCCTAGTAAGACTGTTTCTCCAAATGCTCTTAAATCCTGTCTCTCAGAATCCTGTCCACCACTGACCTAAGACTCACTGGTCTCTAATTCCCAGGATTATCCCTATTTCTTGAACAATGGAACAACATTTGCCATCCTCCAATCCTCTGGTACCACTCCTGTGGCCAGGGAAGACAAAGATCATCGTTAACTCCCCAGCAATCTCTTCCCTTCCCGTAGTAACCTGGGATATATCCCATCCGGCCCTGGGGACTTGTCTATACTAATGTTTTTCAGAAGCTCCAACACGATCTCTTTCTTAACCTGTACATGCTCCAGCACATTAGCCTGTTCTACACTGACCTTGCATTCATCAAAGTCCCTCTCCCTGGTGAACACTGAAGCAGAGTATATTAAATAAGGTGTCCAACGCTGTATACAAAACTCTAGATGTCGTCTCATTTGTGCCTTGTACAGTAGTAGTGAAGCTTTTCTATTTCCACACCCCTAATGCCCTTCCAATAAAAGCCAGCATCCTGATTGCTTGCTACATCTGTATGCTAGCTTTGTTTCATGTACATGAACCCCCCACCATGCCTTTATGCTAATGTTTATCATTCTTCCTTTAAAAGTGAACCACTTCATGTTCTACATATACTCCATTTACTGAATTTTTGCCCACATGCTTCATTTTACGTTTTTTTTGATTCTCCTCCTATATACTCTGGCTGATACTACTTTAAAGAACTCTAGTAAATTTGTCAGCCGTGATTGCCCTTCAAGGGCAATGTTGCCTCTGCTTGATGAGATTATGACTTACCAAATGTTCTTCTATTACTTAATAATTCCAATGTTTTTCCAATAATATACAATATGCTAATTGGCATTTAGTTGCCTGCTTTTGCCTCCCACCCTCTTAATATCACTTTGCAGAGGCATTGAATGATTGGAAAACTGCCAGAGCCAATAAACTTTTGGGGAGTTTACATCCAATGCATCCATTATCTCTGGCCACTTTTCGAATCAAAGGACTTTAAACTTTTTAGTTTGCTTGACACTAATTATCTTGTTATGGTGAAGGTATTTAATTCCTCTTCTGTATTCTAGTATTAATTGGATGTTTGTGGTATCATTTAATGTAAAAAATTGATAACAAAATATTTGTTTAACTCCTCTGCCATTTGCTTGTTCCCCATTGTTACTTCCCCAGCTACAGCTCCTGTGTTCACTTTAACCTACCTTTCTATGTACTTGAAGCTGTCATTGTCAGCTTTTATATTTTTCTCTAGGTTTCCCTTATAGTTTATTTTCTCCTCTGATATTTTTAGTCCTCCTTTGCTGGGTTCTAAATTATCCTAGTCTTTGTTCCTAAAGTTAACTTTTACCACTATATATCTTTTAATATCCTCTATAATATTCATGGTTAACCATGGTTGGTTCATCCCCCATCCTCTTCATATTTTTGTTATGAGTCATGAATTATCTCCTTAAATGTTTGCCCCTGCTCGTCTATCGTCTTACCAGCTAATCTATTTGTCTATTCTATTTGCATTCCTTTGTAATTTTATTTAAGTTTAACACAGTTGTTTCTGGTCCAAGTTTCTGACTTCTAAACTGAATGCTAAATTCTGTCTGATCTCAACTTTCTCAGGGATCTTTTGTTCTGAAATCCTTTCGATAAGATATCTTTATTAGTCACATGTACATCAAAACGCAGTGAAATGCATCTTTTTGCGTAGTGTTCTGGGGGCAGCCCGCAATTGTCGCCACGCTTCCAGTGCCAACATAGCATACCCACAACTTCCTAACCTGTACATCTTTGGAATGAGGGAGGAAACCGGAGCACCTGGAGGAAACCCACGCAGACATGGGGAGAATGTACAAGCTCCTTACAGACAGCAGCCGAATTGAACCCTTCAAACCTGTGTTGTTACACGTAACCAAAGCCAAAATAGCCCACTCCGTGGTTGGCTCTTTAATGTATTCCTCTAGGAAACCATCTGAAATGCACTCTGAATTCGTACATGTGGCTACTGTTTCCAATTTGATTAATCCAATTTATATGAACATTAAAATCAATAATGTCCTGTTTTTATATAGCCCCATTATTTCTTGTTTTGTACTTCCTTCAGTGTGACTATTTGGGGGGTTTATGCATTACCCTTACCATAGTCATCATTCCCTTGCTTTTTTTTCTACCATCACCCAAATGGATTCTGTCTTCTAAGGCTATATCGCCTCTTACTACGTACTTATTTCACCTATTAGCAAAGATACCCTTCCACTTTTTCTTTCCTGTCTGTTCTCCTTAAGTCAAACATCTCTGAATATTGCATTCCCAATTTTGATATTCTTATTTGTGACTCCATGATTGCTGTTAGATTATACCCATTTGTCTCTACTTGTGCTGTTAGTTCACTGATTGTGTTTTGGTTACTATGTGTATTTAGATATAGAATTCTTAATTTAATCTTTTTACTACCTTTCCTCACGTTAACAGCATCTGTTGTGCCTCTAATTGCTTCTTTCTCTTTCCTGCCTTTATCATTTGCTTTCTAATTCATTTCTAATTTTGGTCCCTTTTCCTGCCTCCCTGGTTGGGTGTCCATCCAGTATTCTAGTGTAAATCCTCCTCAATGGCACGAGCAAATGCCCCTACAAAGATACAAGTCCCAGTATTGTCTGCGTGTTGCCTGCTCCCCTTGTAGAGGTCTCGCCCTCCCCAGGGCCAGTCCCAATGCCTCGGGATTCCAAATACCACCTTCCTACACCATGCTTGGATATAGAACAATACAGCACAGAAACAGGCCCTTCAACCCATTGTGTCTATGATGACCATGATATCAATTTAAACTGCACATTTGTCTGCATGTGTTCTATAAACTTAAATCCCCTGCCTGTTCATCTGTCTAAATGCCTCTTAAACATTGCTAACGTATCTGCTTCCACCACTTCCCCTGGCAGCACGTTCCAGGCACCTAGCACTCGTGAGAATCTAGTTTAAACTTTCCTCCTCTCACTTTAAAGCTATGCCCTCTATTAATTGACATTTACTCCCTGGGGAAAATGACTCTGACTATGCCTCTCTTCGCCTCTCATAATTTTATATACTTCTATCAGGTTGCTCCTCAGCCTCCGGCGCACTCGAGAAAATAATCAAAGTTCGTCCTACTTCTCCTTATAGCTAACACTCTCTAATCCAGGCAACATCCTGGTTAACCTCTTCTGCACCCTCTCCAAAGCCTCCACATCCTTCCTATAATATGTGGCAACTGGAATGGCACACAATGGCAGAATGGCAACTGCTTTGCCTGGGACCGCAAGAAACTGCAGGGAGTCATGGACACAGCCCACCACATCAGGGAAACCAGCCTCCCCTCCATGGACTCTGTCTATACCTCTCGCTGCCTTGGTGAAGCAGTAGCATAATCAAAGACCCAACCCACCCGGGTCATTCTCTCTTCTCCCCTTTCCCATCAAGCAGGAGCCTGAGGGCACATGCCACCAGGCTCAAGGACAGCTTCTATCCCACTGTTATAAGACTACTGAACGGTGGTAAGATTATTGAGTGGTTCCCTTATATGACAAGATGGACTCTTGACCTCACAATCTACCTTGTTATGACCTTGCACCTTATTGTCTACCTGCAATACACTTCCCTATAGCTGTGAAACATTGTATTCTGTTATTGTTTTTTTCCCTGTATTACCTCAATGTACTGTGTAATGAATTAATCTGTGCGACTGGTATGCAAGACCAGTTTTTCCACTGTACCTCGGTACAAGTGACAATCATAAACCAATACCAATGTAAAGCGGTGACCGGAACTGCACACAGTGGTCATGTTTGGCTGCAGTACCTCACTTGTCACACCCTTTCCAACCCAAAAGTGACCTCCTTATAATTAGTGTTTTTTGTCCAGTAATCAACTCCATCCATGCCATATTTTACTCCTTTTTTTGTAATAGTCTCTTGCACAGCACCTTATTGAAGGTCTTCTCAAGATCCAAATACACAGCAACCTGTTTGCCCTGTCTGTTCTGCAAGCCTCAACCCCAAAAAAGACTCAGATTTGTCAAATGGGATTTTCCTTTCATAAATCATGTTGACTCTGTCCAATCCTGTCATTGTTTTCTATTACCCTATAACCACTTCCTTAATAGTTCCAGGATTTTTCTTACTACTGACATCAGGCTAATTCACCTTCGTTGTTTTTGTTCCTCCTTAAAAGTTGAGTTACGTTTGCTACAAATATTTAATAACAAAATATTTATTTAGATTCTGTCATTTCATTATACCCCAATGTAATTTCTCCTCACTCTGTGAAGGACCCACATTATCTAATTTTTTTTTATATCTACTGTTACTCTTGCTAACCTATCTAGTTTTCCACTTTCCCTTTGCTCGTCAATGCCATGGTTGTCCTTTGCTGAATTCAGAATTTTTACCATTCCTCATGCTTATTGCATTTTTGGCAATATTTTGTGCCTTTTCTTTAATCCAATATTATCTTTGACCTCTCTTGATAGTTATGGCTGGGCCACTTTAAAACACAAATAAAACAGGTAATAATATACAAATTTTAAGTAAAGTATTAATTCTTTAAATATTAGCCATTGCTAGTTTATTGTTATAACTATTTTCATTTTCCCAATCTACTGTAGCTGATTCATGCTTCATGAATGAAGTTTGGTTTATTTAGATTTAAGACCCCAGTTTAATATTGAACAAAATTACTTTTATTTATTATATAAAACTTCATATTATGTTCAGTCTTCCTTAAAGGCCCCTTAACTACCAAAATGCCAATTAATACTTTCTCATTGTGCAATACCAGATCTAAAATAGTCTGTTCCTTTATTGGTTTCTCAGCATACTAATCTAGATAACCATCTCTCATACACTTCATGAATTATTCCTCCAGACTATTACTGCTCATTTGCTTTACCCAGTTTATATGCAAATGAAAAGCCCCCCATGATTATTTCATTATCTTTGTGAGATCCCCATAATTTTAAATGCTGGCCTGCATTGCCACTGTTGTTAGAAGACCTGTATATAAACACCCAGCAATTTTCAGTCCCTTGCCATTTCTTAAATCCACCCAAACTAACTCTACTTGATTTTCTGAGCTCAAATCCTTCCTTTTTTATCTTATACTTTAATATCAAGGCTACTCTGCTTCCTTTTCCACTTAGACAATTTTAATAGTTGGGTGTCCTGGAATATTTAATTCTGAACTTTGTTCATGTTGTAACAAAGTGTCTAATAGTTTCTAGACTACCCATTTATTTTCGTTTGTGCCATTATTTCACTATCTTATGAATGCTGTGTGCATTCAGACAAATTGCCTTTAATTTTGTCTTTCAACTATGTTTCCCTATTCTGACTTTAATTGTAGGTTTACTATTAAGTTTGTATGCACTGTTCCTTCCCGGTACACTACGGTTTTAATTATACATTTCACCATGCGCTTTTGCTCTACCCTTTAACTTATTAAATTTTCCCTCACCAGAATACATCCCCACTTCCCCCTTATCCAAGTTAGTTTAAAGTTTTATCTACAGGTCTAGTTATTTGATTTGCTAGCCCCAGCTAGATTCTAGTAAAGCCTTTCTCAGTGGAAATGCTTCCTCTATCCTCAGTATTGGTGCTAGTGCTACATAAATTTAAATCTGTTTTACCCACATCAATCTTTGAGCCATGCATTTAGTTCTCTGATCTTATTTACCCCATGTCAATTTGCACGTACTTGTCTCAGTTAGTAATTCAGAGATGATTATTCTTGTGACTCTGCATTTTAATTTGGACTCTAGCTGCCTGTATCCCTTCAGCAGAATGTCCTTTGTTTTATCTGGCATTGTATCCTACATGGAGCATGATGGCGGAATCTTCTGACTGCTGATGTGGCTCTCCGCCCTCCAATTTCCTTTCCGGCTCCAAGGAGATGTACTTGACCCTGGCATGGGTAGGAAGCATAGCCTTTGGCACTCGGGCTTGCAGATGAAGATATGTGTCTATCCAAGTAATTAAAAAAAACGGAAAATACTTGGGTTACTTAGGTCGAGAGAACCAGAGGTAACATTTCAGGTCAATTACCCTTCATGAGAGCATTATCTTAGTGACTGCACCATCTCCTAATCCCTTTTGCTCCCTGACCTTGAATGGCTCCTGCACTTAAGTGCTGTTATCACTTTGCTCATCCAACCTGCTGAATCTGCTCTTGTCCACACAAGCTGCAAGAACTTCATGCCTGGACAAGTGCAAGGGCTTAGGGCCATGTAGAATTATTTTAAGGATCCCCATATCTGCCTTGCTGATAGTTATGCCATCCTTTCTTCTTGACTGTTAAATTCTACTGTAGTTAATCTTAGTGGTGTAATTTACTTCTGGAGGAAAGTATACAGTTAGCCTTCCCCTTGTGCATTGCACTGTCCAAATCTCAGATTTCAGTTCATCAACTCTGAGCCAAAGTTGTTCGAGCTGAAGACTGCAGATGGGGTTGCTGTGGATCCCCATGATTTTCATTAGCTTCCACATGCTGCAGGTGCAACACATCACCTGCCTTCCCGTGCCTGTCTTAAAATATTTATTTTAAATTTAATCAGTTTATTTTATTCAGAGTCACAGTTGCCATGCCTCCAAGTTCCCCTACTTGTCAAAGAACACTTCCTGGACAGTGCTGTCAGGGGAAGCAGTGCTTAAAATATCGTGTTGATGAAATATTTTCAACTTGGTCATTGTTATAAGAATTGAGGCATCCAATTTATTATTTGAAACTTAAATATCCACAAATATGTCCACAAAATTCCACAAAAATACCACTATTTTTCCCATTTAATTCCTGCTTTTTGTATTGCATGCAGGAATAATTAAATTGTGACTTGTATCTGCAGTGTCAGATAATTAAATGATACCTGCATTTTCTATTTTTTCCCCAGCTGCCTTGTAGTTTAGAAGTGGTTGCACAAAAAAGAAAGTATTTGTGCATATAGATTCCTAGAGAGAAGCGGCATTGGCACAGGCTCTTCAACCCAACGAGTTCATGTGGCATTGGCACAGGCAGCACCAGAACTCAGAGTTGAACCAAATAACTGGAACTGCTAGGCCACCATGTTGCAGTATATTTGAGTATTTGATTTAGTTCAGAAATCTTTTTTGAAGTTTGGATTTTAATAACTTCATGTGGATGTAATCCTACCAAAGATGCGCTGTAAGGAATTAATTATTTCCCAGGATTTAGTGAGGAGAAAGGGAGATTTCTACCTGCAGTCTTAAGGAATTTGAGCTTTATTTTCACTAATATCTGCTGTGACCTCTCTCTATGATTTATTTTCAGGATATTGGTATTGTAGTATGAATTTATTCTGCTTTTTATGATGATCAAAAGTCCTTTTTTTTTTGAGCCCCACTTCAGTGCACAGTGCAGTGGAAACATTGCTTTGTCAATGGTGCCATCTTTTGGACGATATGTTAAACTATATGTTAACTGCCTTCTCATGCTTGAAAGATCTCGTGATACTTTTCAAAGAAAGTGGAAATTGTCCTGATAAATACTTATTCAATCAACATTACCATAAAATAGATCATCTTGCCATTACTTTTTGTGGAGCCTTGATGTGTGCAAATTGGCTACAAAATTTCCCTACAACATTGACCACATTTTAAATGAACATGTTTTGGGGGAAAATACCACTGAGGTTATGAAAGATGCTCTAAATGTGCAACTTCTTTTTAAGTGTGTTGTCTTGATCATTCATCTTAGGGATATCAACTTTAAATGAAGTGCTGTAAACTACATTACGAATTTAAGTTCTCAGCACTGCTTTGGGATTGTAGTATATTTCTGAAACAAATATATTTGAACTAGAGTTTATTGAAACTGTGGTGGGGAATATAGTCTTGACAAAACACTAACTTCAGCATTCTAGCAAAAGCTAATTAGTAACATTTTAGATTTTATTAGAGAATTTTTTTTCCCTCTAGTCGGAAATCTAGATCACACTGAGGTATAACTATAATGACACACAAATATTTCTTGACTGTGAAACTTTGTTCATATCAATGTATTTAAAGTCAAGTATATTAACTTGACTTATAATCAGTATTCACATGGATACCTTTACAGGTGCATGAAATTCCTACCACACAGTATGCTGTAATTATCATGTCCATATGGTTAAATAACTTTTTCAAGTTCACATAAAAGCAGTGCAATACAGCACTTGAAGTATGATTCTAGCGACTTCATAAACTTTCAGAGATCGTCAGCATTTATCGCTCTTTTGGTCGTATAGTTTTTGTTTTGCTTAATTTTATTCCTTAATTAAAAATGATATGTCTGATTCTCTTGAGGTCAAGAGCAAGAAAGTAGCAATAAATTTAATACAGTTGCTTCACAACAACATTTTTGATTAATCTCATTATGATTTGCAGACCAAGAAATTCCATCTTCAACTGAAATCGCAGTGAGAGTGTTAAAGTGTTTGCCTCAGATATTTCAGTCTTTAATCACAGCTTAATACATCTAAGGTGATTAAAGTTTAGTAGCAAATCCAGATCCCACAGTGGAATATTTGGGAGAAATACAGTTAATTGGGAAAACTGTAATGTATTATAATGTATTTCTACTGTTGCAATTCTGCTTTGGCCCTTTATGAGCAGATTAGAGTTCAAAATTCCCTTTGTTGGTAAGGGGGAAAAAAACATGCAAATAATCTGAAAAGGATTAGATCTCTATCTCTCTCTCCTGCCCTGCTTCTCCCAGCTTGTTTGCTGAGCTATTTTTAATAAAATCTAGTGAGCAACTGTATGCAATCTGTATGCTGTTTCATCAAATGTTGAGGTAAAATTTAAGTCTTGAATTCCTTTAATGTTTTTTGTTATTATTCCTGAGGTAAAATAATATTTACTGCGAAGTAAAGATGAAATTATCATGTTCTTAAGAATATTCAATGTAATGAGATTGGTTATTTACAGATTTAATGATTTCTGCTCTGATTGGGCTAGTTTATAGAAAAGTTCAAAATTAGCATCTATTGAATACATTTTGTAAGTTCAACATTTGTTGTGGACATTGGAAAAGTACATTGATTTTGTTTGCTTCAGGTGAAGGCTGAACATGACATTCTTTTATCTGCATCCATAAGATGTGGGTATCATTGGTAGATTCAAGATTTATTGCCCACGTCTAATTCTGTGTGTAAAGGTGGAGGTTAACTGTTGCCTTGAACTGCCACAGACTTGAAGGCAAAGATATTCTAAGGAGGTAAAGTCCAGGATTGTTTTTATTCAGCAATAATTAGTGAACAACAACAAACTTTTGGGTGAACATAGAGTATTAGGAGAACTTGGAGATGGTGTTCCTGTGCATTTCATGTTCTTGATCTTCTGAGTGGTGATGGGCACAGCTTTGGGGGTTGCAGTTAGGGAAGCCTTAATCTTTAGGTACTGGATAAAGTTTGCAGATGGTAGAGAGCATGAATCATTAAAGTGGTGAAGAAGATGCCGTGAAAGCTGCATGATTTATCCTGGATGCTGATTGAGTGTTGTTGGAGCTGTTTTTATTCAGGCAGGTGGAGAGTATTCAGTCATATTCCTGATGCCTTGTGGATGGTGGATAGGCTTTGAAAAGTCATGAAGTCAATCTCTTGCTGTAGAATACCCTGTGTGTAATCTTCTTTTGTAGCCACAGTATGTATATGGCTGGTGCAGATACGTTTCTAGTTGATGACTCGATGTTAATAATGTTGATATGACAATGGTAAAGCCTTTCGAAAATTAGTTGAAGGTGATTAAATTTCATGAAGTTGAAAGTAGTCATTGTTTGGCATGGACTCAATATAAATGTTACTTGCCAGTTATCTTCTCAAGTCTGAATCTTGTTCAGGAATTGGCAGTCACCAGTGAACAACTCCATCGCTGTCCCTAGGATGGAAGAAGGTAATTGATCAAACTGCTGAGATAGTTCTACATAAAGATCTCTTGGGAAGAGCTATATCAATACCCAAGTGTTGAGATGAATGGCCTCCATAATTATCTGCTTTAATGCCAGGCGTGATTCCAACCAATGGAAAGACTTACTTTACTCAAAATTTAGAATGACTCCTTGAGGCCTCCCTCCTGTCAAATGCCTCATTAATGGCAGGTAATCACAATTGTGTATGAAATTTACCTTTTCTGCTTCATGTTTGTCAACTTTCCAATTTGTCGGTGCCTGTGCTATAGATGACCTCGAACAACTTAGCTAGAGGCAAGTCTTCATAAGATTTCTTTGTTAGTCACGTACATCAAAACACACAGTGAAATGCATCTTTGCGTATAATGTTCTGGGGGCGGCCCACAAGTGTCACCACACTTCCGGTGCCAACATAGCATGCCCACAGCTCCTAACCCCTACGTCTTTGGAATGTGGGAGGAAACCGGAGCACCCGGAGGAAACCCACGCAGACACAGGGAGAATGTACAAAATCCTTACAGACAGCGGCTGGAATTGAACCCGGGTCGCTAGCACTGTAATAGCGTTACGCTAACTACTACGCTACCATGCTGCCTGCATATGCTGTCCACCACCACCATTGATGACAGATGTTCGTGGGCATACTTCTGTTAGTTGTTTAATTTTTTGAGTTTCATGTTGTCATAGAGCTTTAATACGATTCAT
The DNA here is from genome assembly GCF_009764475.1 of Pristis pectinata. Taxonomy (NCBI): domain Eukaryota; kingdom Metazoa; phylum Chordata; class Chondrichthyes; order Rhinopristiformes; family Pristidae; genus Pristis; species Pristis pectinata. Next base: position 26,285,536 of record NC_067415.1, read on the forward strand.
TGATTATGGATTTGCTTAGCTTATTTTTAGCATGTGGCTTCTACTATTAAATATGCACAGTTTTACCTGATTTTCCCCAGATGTTTGAGTATTGACTAGGAAGCATGGGCTTTTGTTATATACTTGGGTGGATGCCAGTTAATCCATCTAATTTCTTTCTTGTAGTTTTTATAGCAGTTTTGATACTTCTGAGTGGCATTTCATTTGAGTCCATCGCATACCTGTGGGTTTAGTGTCGTGGGCCATGCTGGTAAGAAATGACAGGATCCTTCCCTAAACATTTAGTGAACCAGATAGATTTTTATAACATGGTCCTATTATTGATAATAGCTCTTTTATTTCTATTAAATGTATTTACGTTCCCCATTTGCTGCCATGGGACTTGAACATCTGCCTGGATTGAGGTTTCTGGATTCCTAGTGTATATACCCAGATTCCAGTGACAAAAATGTGATTATGTCCACATTTCAGTATTTTTTACGTTTTTGATATTTTTGTTAATGACTGCTGATGATCTTAGTAATTGAAGAAATTGGTGAGATGCTGAATTCAATGGAGCAAGGAATATGGATTAATGTACAGTTTTCACCCCAAGGTGGTTTGGTAATCATGTCAATTCACTGGGGACACCATCAGTTTTGCAAGAAAGAAATACTAGTTTTCGAAATGACACTGCTATCAATACGAAACCACCAACAGATCCAAAACTCCCACAAAGACCTCAATGGCTGCAGTATTTTTCCTTATTTTAGACTTTGGTTTTATTGTTGCATTAAGGTCATTCTTTTAACATTGTAGAAAATTTGAATGTGACATTTATTGTTTTCTACACCTATTGAAGACTTGATCAGAAAACTAAGAACTCGCTTGACTTCTGAATAAAATCTTGTAAGTTTAATTTTGCAAGCCCCCTCAGCTATTATAAGTTGTTTTCATTGACTGAAAATTAAAAACAGCAAAACTTAAATCAAATTATGAAAATATCTTGATAAAAGACAAAAATACTTCAAATACTCACTTTAAAATAAAGTTTAAAAAAATTCTTAATGCTAACACTTTAATCACTTGTAAATTTTCCCTCCCATTGAAATCAATGGAAGACTTAATGTAGGTTCCTTGAGCAAATTGAGCATAAATGTTGTGAAATTACTACAACTTTGCATTCTCTTTGGACTCCATGAGCACTCGATCAGTCAGGACATTGTTGATGAATGGCTTCTTGCCACTTTATGACCCTCAGCACACATGCATGGAAAAACTAAATTTGCTGGCACATATGCATGGAATACTTGCATTTCCCCACAAAATCTGGTCCACTGTTACTTTAAAATGATTTTGTCTATGTTCCATAAAATTACTTGTTTAACTGTTCCTTGTTAACTTGATCCAGTGGCCCAGTCTTGCCTTTTAAGTGGGAAGGTTGTTGATTCAAGCTTTACTTGACTTCCCCTTCCTCATCTCTATTGAGCAATAGAATACTAAGAGACTGCAACATTGTCCAAAGTTTTTTTAGATGAGATATTAAACCAGTTTGTTCCTTAAAAGATCTCTTGAAAAACATTAAATGTTTCAACTGTCCAACCGTTATCTCTGAACATGTATCTGAACCAGATTAGCTGGTTTTGTGCTGCTAATCTTTTTGTGGTTATTTACTGCATAAAGTTTATAAATATTAGCACACCTCAGTTTTCTATGCTGACCCTAGTATCTGGGACCATGTTAACTTCACAACTTTGGATGGTTGTGAAGTTGATAACATCCAAAAATATTTCCTTTAAGTTCATTCCAGTGCATTTCCAGCTAAAATAAAACTATTCATTAATGGGCTTAATTTGAGATTGGGGTTTTACACATAGGTGTGCATTATGTGTAAATGAAATTATATAGTAGTTAAGATGGAATAAGGAGATGTTGGTGGTATAAGTGATTAAGATCAACAGTTATAAAACTCCACCCGATTCATTGATATCTTTGTGAAGAAAGTCTATAATGCTTATGAAATTTGGTATATTCATGACTCCAGTACCACACCAAAATGGTAGCCCTTAATTGCTGTCTGCAGTAGCCTAGCAAACTATTTCCAAGAATAAGGGGGGGGGGGGGGGGGGAAGCTGTAGGTGCTGACAATATCCCATTTGCTGATGAAGACCTTTGATTCAGATTCAGTAGTAAAGCTAGCTAAGCTGTTCTAGCACGGCAACAAAAATGGCATGTGACTAAAATGGTAGAAAGTTGCTCTGTTACGTTCTGTCCTGAACCCAATTAACTATATGGTGTGCTTCCAGTCATTAGCACTGAAATGGATGGTCTTTAAGAGTGTTATCAAATGGCGTGCTGTCCATTTGCCTACACCAATGTTAAGATTGCATTCCGGCAGGAGCATTCAGGTTAAAGATTCCAGATGCTCACTCTTAAAATTAAGACAAAAATTGACTGAGTGTAGCAGCAAAGACCTCTAGTCAGATTCCTCTTAATCAGTATTGGGAGAATATTTCCAGTGATTGAAATTTTTTCTGGTGCATACAAAGACGTTTATGGTTGTTGGAGACAAATCATCAAGATATTGTGTTTTTTGCCAAGGTATTGTCCTTATTCAGTTACCTTCAGCTGCTTTCCACCTTTCTTTCATCATGAACTCGTACGCAAGATTTTTTGCTGATAACTTCACAACTACATTTGAAATTCATTAAATAATGCAGTCCCTATCTGTATGCTGTAAGACGTGGACAACATCTAAGTTTGGGTGAATAAGTGTAACATTTTAGTCTGCCAGGAAAAGACCATTGCTAAATAGAGCCGAACTGCATAACCTTTTCACTTAATTACGTCATCATTGTTGAGTTCCTCACATTTGCATCCTGTAGCCACCAGTCTCTCAAATGATGTATCTACCAGAACAGGTAAAAGGCTGAGTATTCTAAGGTAACTGCCAAACTATCTCCTCCACCTTTTACAATACCAAGTTCAAGTTATACTTTATTGTCATTCACCCATATGCTATAAAACACATGGAGGAACAAAATGTCGTCTCCCCCAGACCCTCACAACAGAGGACATACAATAAACGCAGACAAAAAAAAATTGTGCAAGTACAAATAGTGCAAAAAATGGTATATACAAAATCAGTGCAGGGTTAGTACAAAACCGAGTTGGACGAAGAAAATACGGAACTCATTGTGTTGCACTAAATGTATAGATATGTTCAGCAGCAGTCAAAGTTCTTATACGCCATTGTGTAAACCAGGACTTTTGACGTGGCATTTGTCTGAAACTACCTCCAGGGTATTCAGGAGCCTGACAGCCTGGGGGAAGAAAACTGTTGTACAGCCTAGTAGTTCTGGCCCGGATGCTCCCGTACCGCTTGCCAGACAGCAGTGGGACAAATAGGTCATGGGAGGGATGAGAAGGGGTCATCTATGATTCTGCAGACCTTGTGTGTGCATCATGTGTTGTAGATATCCAGGATGGAGGGAGGAGGTACTCCAATGGTCTTTCCAGCTGTACTCGCAATTCTCTGCAAAGTCTTACGGTTTGAGATGTTACAGTTACCGTACCAGGCAGAGATGCAGCTGGTCAGGACACTTTCAATGGTACCCCTGTAGAATGTGGTGAGGGTGGGGGAGGGCAGGTTTGCTTTCTTCAGCCGCCGTAAAAAGTGGAGATGCTGCGGTGCCTTCTTGGCGAGGGAGGAGGTGTTGGTTGACCAGGATAATACATCACAAGTGTGATAGAATATTCAGCACTTACTTTGGTCAGTACAGCATAATATTTGAAGCCATCCAAGACACAGTATTTCATTTGATTGGCACCTAATTCACTGGCCTAAACATTCAACTCTTCCATTATCAGCATAAAATGATCATAGTCCCACTATCTACAACAACTTGAAAATCCTTGATCAGACTCTTCCTAATTTGTGACTTTCACTATCTGAAATGACAGAGCAACTGGCATGTAGGAATACTACATCAAAGTTTTTCCTTCAAACCACACACTGTTCTGACCTGGCTATGAAATTCTATTCCTTTATTATTGCTGGGTTAACATGTAACCCCTTCATGTATCAGCATTGTGGGACCATAAGCCTTGTTGCATTACTACCATAATATTGTCAGGGCAAAAGGGAATTGGCTTTAAATAGTAGCCTTAGTAGTAACTCCGACATCAAATTTTTTTTTGTGTATTGGGTAATGCAAAGGGAAGGTTGCAGCACACTATCATATGGCAAACTGAATAGTGGTTACAACAATGACTTTTTGAAATGTTGAAGATAAATTACATGTAGTGAAATTAAAACAAGGAGTTTCAGTGTATTACCTAATTTTCTTCCTACAGTTCACCCAAATAGATTACCAATGTTACTAAAGATTTAGAAACAAGTCAACAAATGTTACAGCTATTTACATTTGAATAAAGCTTTTATGAATTTGAGTCATTTCATGACAACAACCCTAAATTTATCTCTTAAAGAGACATGGAGCTGAAGTTTTGGGGAGTTCCATCCTTGAACTGCCATTCTTTATGCATGTCTCTTTCTGTCACTAACTCTTTTGCCCTCCCCCGCCCATTAGGACCCTCCTTAAAGTTAACCTTTACAGTTGAGCTCTTGGTTATCCCTCCTAATGTTTTGACTTGATGTTAACTTTGTCTTCAGTGTAACTTAATTTGTAATATTCTGAATTTATCTTTTCTGCCCCCTTTGTCTTGAGAGAATGGTTGGGCCTGTTTCTGTAGTATCAGGGTGCAACATAAAACATAGGAGCAGAATTGGGCCATTCGGCCCTTTGAGTCTGCTCTGCCATTTGATCATGGCTGATTTATTTTTCCCTCTCAAGCCCATTCTCCTGCCTTCTCCCTGTAACCTTTGACACCCTCACTAATCAAGAACCTATCAACCTCCTCTTTAGGTATACCCAATGACTTTGCCTCAACAACCATCTGTGGCAATGAATTCCACAGATTCACCACCCTCTGGCTAAAGACATTTCTCCTCATCTCCATTCTAAAGGGATGTCTTTCTATTCTGAGCCTGTGTCCTCTGGTCCTAGACTCTCCCACTACTGGAAACATCCTCTTCACGTCCACTCTATCCAGGCCTTTCAATATTCGGTAGGTTTCAATGAGATCCCGCCCCCCCCCCCCCCCCCCAATCCTTCTAAACCGCAGTGAGTACAGGCCCAGAGCCATCAAATGCTCCTCGTACATTAACCCTTTCATTCCTGGGATCATTCTTGTTTACCACCTCTGGACCCTCTCCAATCCCAGCATATCCATACTTGGATATGGGACCCAAAACTGCTTACAATACTCCAAATGTGGTCTGACCAATGCCTTACAAAGCCTCAGCATTACATCCTTGCTTTTATATTCCAGTCCTCTCAAAATGAATGCTAACATTGTATTTGCCTGCTTTATTACCAACTCAACTGGCAAGTTAACCTTCAGGGAGTCCCTTTGCTCCTCCGATTTCTGAATTCGCTCCCCATTTAGAAAATAGTCTACGCTATTATTCCTTCCACTAAAGTGTATGACTGTACCTTTCCCTATGCTGTATTCCATCTGCCATTTATTTGCCCATTCTCCAAACCTGTCCAAGTCCTTCTGCAGAGTCCCTTCTTCCTCAACACTCCCTGCCCCTCCACCTACCTTTGTATCATCTGCAAACTTGGCCGCAAACCCATCAATTCTGTCATCCAGATTATTAATGTATAATGTGAAAAGTAGCCAACCTAACACTGACCCCTGTGGAATACCATCACCGGCAGCCAACCAGAAAAGGCCCCCTTTATTCCCACTCTTTGCCTTCTACCAGTCAGCCAATCTTCTATCTTCTTTGCACATGATATGCAGCAATATACTTTGGCAGCATAGAAATAATTCTTAAGTGGCAATTTTAGAAGGAAAGACGGGGATAAAAAAGAATAAAGGAGAATCGTTCAAACTGCTTATCAGACAATTTTGTAGTCACCACTAAGTAATTTTTGGTATTACAAAAGGCTTCATTCTGATGGATTAAATGTAATTCAAGAGTATAATTTTTGTACATGATTAGCTGAATAAAGTGCATTTAATATTAGTTTCGGAATCTTGGTACCTGGATCATTTTTAATCTGACGTTTCACAAGTAGGTATTTTTTTAATTTGCTATTTTAAGGGTGTCTTATTGAATTTAGCAAACTGATTTTTTTAATTTGACATTGACCCAGTGCCTTTGTTTCTGTAACCCAGTGGCACAAGAAACCACACAAATTGGAAGTGTTTTTAATGTAACTGATTTTGATGTTCCTTTGCACTTATAATCGGGTTAGTATCTTGTACCACATTGATATCTAATTTAATCAAATTGAGATATTTTGTATACCTCATTCTTGATAACGGATAGAAATTCAAGGCTGGAACAGGGTACCATGTGAATACATAGACTTTTTTAGTAATTAAAAATAGAAAATGTTGGAAGCACCCAGCAGGTCACAAAAGCACAAGAAAATAGGAGCAGGAGTAGCTCACCTGGTCCTTCAAACCTGTCTCCACCATTCACTGTGATCAATGCAGGCCTCCCGCATGTCTCAAATCCTATCTGTGCCAGTTACCCATAGCTTCCCGATCTTTCATATATTTAAGTACCTCCATTGATCAATCTTCAATCCTGTGGGGTGGGGAATTCCAGACATTCACATCCTCAGAAGGAACAAATTCCTATAACAGTTCTAAATGATTGTCACTTTATTTTGTAACTATATCCCCTCGTTTGAGACTCCATGTAAGATTCTTCCACTTGTCAAAACATTTCAACAGCTAACTTTTCACACCCCTTAGCATCTTGAATGTTTCAATAAGATCACTCCACATTCTTCTAAGCTCCAAAGAATACAGGTCTACCTTTTTAATAGTTCATGATAAGACAGCTGTCGCATTCCATGAATTAGCCTGGTGAAATTCTTCTGGACTACCTCCAAAACTAGTGTGTCCTTTCTTAAATAAGGCTACCAAAACTATGCACAATACTGGAAATGTGACCTCACCAACACACTGTACAATTGTAACAATACTTCTGTTTTTAATCTCCAACCTTCAAGTAAAAAGAGCCATCAAGTTGTTTGTGTTATTTGTTTCATTGCTGCATCTGAATACTGACATTTTATGTTTCATATATAAGAACACCTAGATATCAATGTATTCCACTTATTTGCAGTCTTTTTCCAATAATACCTGCTTTTAATCTAGCACTATATTTACCCTCTGCAGTAAACCATTTACAGGTCACTTTTGCTTTGCACTTTTATTTCTCAGTTAAATCTGTTGGAGAATGATGAGATGGCACTTCAAACATTTGCCATTGCTTGTCAATCATGCATCTCAGTTCTAATCTACCAATTTGCCTTGGCTGTCTTGCCCCTCATTCTTATATAAGTAGTTTTATCTAAGTTTTAGGTACTAGTTTTAATCTTTGGTATATCACACTTCAAATCAGTGAAAAATTCTATCATATTATTACTTATTCCAAGCAAGGAATATGATCGCTATTTTATTATACAAGATGAGAGCCAAATCTATTCCATGGCATGTTGTTTTGGAATACATTCTATTAATTCATCCAACAAACTACAATTGCATCTTCCACTTCATCAGCCGCTGGGATCATGCTCAATAATTTCCACCGCATCCAGTATTTCCCTTGCAAACACGAGATGCAACACCTACCCTTTTGCTTTTTTCCTTCCCATCATCCATAGACTTGAACAGCCCTTCCAGGAATAGCAGCAATTCACTTTCTCTTCTAATTTAGTGGATTGTATTTGATGATCACAATATGTCCTTTTCTATATTGGAGAAAGCAAATGAAGATTGGATGATCGCTTTGCAGAATACCTCTGTTCAGGGCACAAGGGCAATGCTGAGCTTCCAGTCTCCAATCATTTAATTTTCCATTTCACTCTGCATTTTGGAAAATCAGACTATTGGGCTATGCTCCTTCTTCCTGCTTACAAACATAAACTGAAACATGAGGATCTGGTACAGAAAGTCATAGAGTGCTAGTCTGAGGAAATCGATAACCACCTTTGTGAATGCTTCTGGTCAGTGGACTGGTCCATAGTCACGGACACAGCAGCCTATCTAAATTAGTATTCCATGGCTGTTGCAGACTTCAGCAAATGTGTAGAGGACTGCATATCAAAGAAGTCAATCTGTGCTCCCCACCCAGAAACCTTGGATGAAGAGATCCACTTCCTATTGAAGTCCAGGTCTGAGGTGTTCAAATTGGGTGACCCTGACCTATGCAGAAAATCTGGGTACGACCTTCGTAAAGTTATCAAGGATGCCAAGAGACAATACCAGTCCAAACGAGAGTCCCAGACCAGCCATCAGTTGTGGCAAGGCATGGATGCTATAACGGGCTACAAAACGAAGTTGGGCAGTATCGCTGGCAACAATGCATCCCTTCCCAATGAGCTCAATGCATTCTATGTATGTTTTGAACAGAAGGTCAATGAAGTGACAGCACCTGCCCCAACAGCCTCTGATGCACCTGTACCCATGGTCACCGTCACAGAAGTCAAATCAGCTTTCCTGAGAGTGAACCCACAGAAAACTGGTTTGGATGGAGTCCCAGGTGTGTCCTTAGATTGTGCGCGGATCAACTGGCGGGAGTATTCGCAGGTATCTTTAACCTCTCCCTACTCCAATCTGAGATTCCCACCTGCTTTCAGAAGACTACTATCATCCCGGTCCCAAAGAAAAATAGGGTAACATGCCTTAATGACTACTGTCCGATGGCTCTGACATCCATCATCACGTGTGCTTTGAGAGGCTGGCCATGGCATACATCAACTCCAGACAAACTCAACCCAATGCAATTGACCTACCACTGAATCAGGTCCATAGCAGCTGCTACCTCCCTGGCCCTACACTTATCTCTGGAACATCTGGGTATTTATTGACTATAGCTCCATCTTCAACACCATAATTCCTAACAAACTCGTATCAAAACTCCTAAACCTGGGACTCTGCAACTGGATCCTTAACTTCCTGACCAACAGACCACAATTGGTAAGGATAGACAGCATATAGGAAAACAGCAATAACAAATATAGATCTGTTAAAGGAGGAGGAAAGTAGCTGGTATATGGAGTATGAGAGAAAATAAGAGGTTATATCATTTTGTTTGGAAAAATAGGAAAATTGTATTTTTTAAATGAAGGGAAAACAATTTGCTGGAAGAACTCAGCAGGCCAGGCAGCATCCATGGGGAAAAGCAGACAGTCAACGTTTTGGGTCAGGGCCCTTCTTCAGGACTGAAGATAAGAAAAGGGGAAATATAGGGGGGGATAAACAGAGCAATGATAGGTGGACAGAAGAGGGGAGGTGGGGTTGGCACAAGGTGGTGACAGGTAGATTGCAGGTAAGAGATGGTGATAGGCAGATGCAGGGGATGGGTCAAAGATATGGAGGCAGGCACCCGTGGGTGGAGGAGAGGAAAAAAAATTGGCGAGGAGAAAAAAGAGTGGCTAGGAAAAGGCATGGTGGAGGGAGGGTGGGGGGTTGTGGTTTACTTAAAGTTGGAGCCATTAGGATGTAAGGTCCCAAGAAGAAAAATGAGGTGCTTTTCCTCCAGTTTGCGTTTCGACTTCTCCTGGCAGTAGAGGAGGCCGAGGACTGACATATGATGGAGTGGGAGGGAGAGTTAAAATGACTGGCAACAGGGAGATGCAGATCGTGGTTACAAATGAAGCGCAGGTGTTCTACGAAACGGTCACCTAGTCTGCATTTGGTCTCTCCAATGTAAAGGAGGCCACACTTGGAGCACCGAATGCAGTAGATGATATTAGGGGAGAGGCAGGTAAATCTCCGCCTCACCTGAAAGGACTGTTTGGGTCCCTGGATGGAGGTGATGGAGAGGTGGTATAGGGGCAGGTGTTACACTTATGGCAGGGGCAGTGGAAAGTCTCCGTGTGGGAGTGGGATGGGTGGGGAGGGAGGAGTGAACTAGGGATTTGAGGTAATAGTGGTCCCTGTGAAAGGCAGAAAGGTATGGGGAGGGGAATATGTTTGGTAGTGGGGTCCCGTTGGAGATAGCAGAAGAGGCAGAGAATGATGCATTGGATACATAAGCTGGTGGGACAAGGGAGACCCTATTCCTGTTGGGTCTGGGACGGGTGGGGGTGAGAGCAGAGGTGTGGAAATGGCAGAAATGTGGGTGTGAGCTCTCCGGACCAAGTAGAGGAGAAGCCACGGTTAGTAAAGAACTTGGACATTGGAGAGGAAAGCCTCATCGTGTGAGCAAATATGGTGGAGAAATTAAGAGAAAGGGATAGCATCCTTGTAAGAGACAGGGTGAGAGGAGCTGTAATCATGGTAGCTGTGGCATCAGTGGGTTTGTAGAAGATGTCAATGGATAAAGAATCTCCTGAGATGGAGAGATCGAGAAAGGAGAGAGAGGTATCAGATAGTCCAAGTGAATCGGAGAGCCAGGTGAAAATTCATGGCGAAATTTATGAAACTGTTGCTTTTTCATCTAGATGCCAGCATCTGCAGCCCTTTGTTTCTCTAGTATTTTTTAAATGGTGGAAAACTAGAAAATGTTTATTCAGAGAAATTTTGCATTGGTTTATGAAGTGCAGAAAGGAAAGAGACAATCATCTTCCTTTTCCAACACAATTTACCTCCATCATTGAAGGGCAGAGCAGGCATGAGGGCACAAATGCCCTACTCCTATTTGTGAATGGTTATGAATCTTTGTAGAGTTTTAATCTATATTATAATTATAGTTACATCTGTAGTTTATAGTTCATCTTGTTACATGATTTTGCCATGGAAACAAAACAGAACAATTGTACAACTCCTGAGGAGAACCTTGCTGATCCTGCAGCCCCATCTCTTCCCTCTTCCACCAAGCCTAGTTCTCTCTTCTATATGTCTGTCTCCAGCTTACCCACCCATTGGTCTAATCACACTCTCATTCCTCTGCCTCACCTTCTAAAGGCCACAGTATTTTAAATATGAATCATCATTGGAAACCCCCCTGTTGTGGGAAAGTTCATTAAAATGCCTTCCCAACATGAGTAAAATTGTTGTTTCTTCTGAGCAGAAGAGCATGCATTATGACATCTGCTTTGAAATGTATATTTTAGTAAGTTCAGTATTTGTGAACTTTTTAGGGAATCCCAGACCTTGGAGAAATGAAGAAAGCTGCCAGAGTTCAAATGGCTTTAATATGTTGTACACTCTGGGGACACTGGGAAGGATGGACTAAGGTATTGAAATATTTAGAGTAGGCTCAGAATTAGGAAGCAAGTATGAAGTTCAGTGGTTTTGTGATCCCAGCATCTTGAATCAGTTGGGCAGGCAGAAACCAATGGCCTTAAGAGTCTTGAGTTGCCGTCGATACTTTGAAAATCTGTGGTGCCATCCTCTGTGTTCCAAGTTCAGGTTGCTTCCCTGACCTCTGTTTAAGAGCAAGTTTCAGTACTTTCTGGATCAATTTGTTAATGTAGATAAACAAATTTAAATAATGGCAATTCAGCACATTTCCTTCCTCGTTTTTTATAGCAAAATGGGTTGGGACATTAAAGGTGAATAAGTTTAAGTTCGATACTTGATTTCATTGCTTTTGGCTCAGCTGACGTTGGGTCAATGACTAATTTCAATCGTTCTTCCTCTTTTTTTTTAAAAAAAAGTCTGAGAAAACATTGCTCAAATTAATATTGGTACATATGTGAGAGGGATCGCCACTTGTATCGCACTGTATGAAACTGTTACAGACTACTTTGAAAAGTCATGATTTGATGTCTAGGTCAGACACGAGTTGTTTGTGCTCCTGAAACCAAACTTTCAGGTTATTGAGAATGAGAAATAGCAAATAAAGATCACGTAACCATTTGGCCAGTAAGGTCATAAGCTTTTCTTTTGCCATCAATACATGCTTTGATCTCTGCCAGCAGTGCATCAAACCTCTTCAAGACTTGATTCCTGCTGAGCCATGTCATCTGTGCATGACAAATTACAGCACTGTACTTGACTTACTTATATTTGAAATTGGCAGTGGTTGAGTCCACATTTTAAGAAACGTGCAGTGTTTTACTATTAAAGTAATTTAGGATATTCCATTAACCTAACCAGCTCAAATATAAATTATATGAATCTAAGGTATAAAAGCTATAAAAATAAACCACTGGCCAGTTGTGTATATTCTTTATCTGTGCAGTTATAATAAAAGCAGTGAAAGATGTAATTCAGGAGTAAGCTGTTTGGAAATGTATAGTAAATTGTTGTGCACCTCCGTTGTTAATCTTCTGTAAGATAATATGTCTTATGCACAAATGTGTCTTGACAATGGTTAATCCATTTAAGTACCTTGATACCCTTGGGTGTACATCTTAGGATCAGGGATGAAAATAGAATGCATTTCTGGGAAACTTGGCCGCGTAGTAAAATATTCTCTCAATGTTTTTAAAGGGAAATTTTATTCTTAGAACCAAATTTTGAATTACACATGCAGATTGAATTAAATTTTCTTCCATTGTACTCAATATCATTTTAAAGTATGCAATATCATTGTAATATCCTAATAGAGGGATCTGGCACTTACAGTACTCTTGGAGCTTTGCATCTGAGCAACAACTTTGGAATGGCATTAACTGCAGTGTTGGAATGCCAATTACTGGGAAGGTAGGGAAGATTACCAATAGGCATTTCCAGGTTTAATTTAAAAAAATTAATAATTAGATGCACACTAGATTATTTATTCCCTTCTATTTGGTAATTCTATTTAATACCAAATTTAACAATTTTATCAGGGCCACTGACATTTCTATAAGATTTTAAAAAGGCAGCATTTGTATTTTCATTGACACTGGAAGGTTCAATCAAAAGTTAATATTTAATAACTTGTCAGAGAATACCAACTAATAATTGCCATGTGTGGGTTAAGAAACTGATGATTACCCAGTGCATTTTTCCAGAATTGCTAAAACTATTGCTAAACTGAATTTGAGGGAGATGAAAATGAATTTAAACAAGATTGTGAAGGGATAGATATTCTAAATATTGAGCTTTAAAATGTACAGGAAGAAAAGCAAAAAGGGGTTAGAAATTTTGATGGCTGCTAAAATGAATCCATTTTATACATTGAATTCTGAATTTAAGAATCTTTATAAATGCAGTCCAGGCAACAGTAGGCATAAATGGGTCTTTTTCTGGGTGTCAGGCAGTGACTGGCATCATGCCACAGAGATCACTGTTTTGGCTCCAGCAACTCATATATAGATAAATGATTTGGATGGTAGAGATGTCGCATTTAGTTCTAAGTTTAGAAATGCTGGGGTGCAGTGTGAGCTGTAAAGAGGATGCAAAGAGATTCGACTGTGATTTAGATAAGTTGGATGAGTAGGCAAATCCATGATGTATGTATGTAATTTGATGTGAAGTCATCCACTTTTGTTCAAAAAACAGACAAATTATTATCTGAATAGTGATAGATTGGGAGGAATGTGCAATCAGATCCAGGTATCCTTGTACACCAGTTGCTGAAAGCAAGCTTTCAGGTGCACAAGAGATTAGGAAGGCAAGTAATGTGTTGCAAGAGGACTTGAGTGCAATGCAAGGATGCCTTGCTGCATCCGTACAGGTGAAGCCCCATCTCAAACTTTGTGTTTGGTTTTGGTCTCCCTATCTGTAGATACAGTAGATGTTCTTGCCATGGGGAGAGTGCAACAAAGGTTCAGTGGACTGATTCCTGGAATGGCATGATTGATGCATGATTAGAATTTGAGTCAGGCCTACATTCATTACAGCATAGAAGAATAAGAGGAAAAACTAATAAAATTATAACAGTGTTAGAAAGACGAGAGACAAGGATGTTTGAATATATTTAATTACTTGGCATCCACTCTTTTGAGGTAGAGAACACTACAGGTTTGTTGTCCTCTAGATGAAGAAACTCCTCTCATTCACAGTAGTGCAGTGGTTAGCGTAACGCTATTACCATGCCTGTGACCTGGGTTCAATTCTGGCCGCTGTCTGTTCGGAGTTTGTACGTTCTCCCCATATCTGTGTGGGTTTCCTTTGGGTGCTTCGGTTCCCCCCCCACACTCCAAAGACCTACAGGTTAGGAAGTTGTGGGCATGCTATGTTGGCGCCGGAAGCATGGCGACACTTGCGGTTGCCCCCAGAACACGCTACACAAAAGATGCATTTCACTGTGTGTTTCGATGCACATGACTAAAAGATATTTTATCTTAACTCAAAATGGTATACCCTGTATCCCAAGGATGTGTCTATAGTTCTGGACTTTCCAGCCATTGGGGGGAAAGAGGTAGATATATTTCTTAATGCCAAAGGGATCAAGGGATATGGGAGAAGGTTTGAACAGGGTACTGAAGTAGATGATCAGCCATGATTGTGTTGAATGGTGGAGCATGCTGGAAGGACTGAATGGCATACTTCTTTTAATGTTACTAAGAAAGGTAAATCTTTTTCAGTTATTCATGTTGTGGCATTCAGAAACAAAAGTGACTTTCTGACCTTGGTAATGTGTTAGGTCCAGGCATAGGCTTCTGCTTGTATTGTTTGTGTGAGCTTAATTACACAAAGTGACAAATCACTCAACTCTTCCAATCTCAGAAAATCAAACAGGGAAGGGAAGGGGTTGCATTCCTAGGAAACAGTTCATATCAAGATTATCCATTACACGAACCTCCATTTCTCATTGAATCCCACGTCGTAAGTCGAGAAGCATTCTACGGGATGGTTTTCTTTCAACAGTAATGACTCCATGGGTACATGGTCTATAGGCAAGGGAATTCTGAACTGGAAACTTGCAATGATTTTTTTCCCCTAACTAGGAGGCAAGTTCCTCCAAGAAAATGGGAAATTTATATTTCAATATGCTCTTTGATGTATCTCATTATATTTAAAACAATCCAAGTTCGTGATCAAATGTTTATAAACAAGCTGAAGCAAAAACAAACCGCTGGAGGAATTCAACAGGTCAGGCAGCATCTGTGGAGAGAGATGGACAGTCGACGTTTTGGGTTGAGACTATTCATCGGGACTGATAGAGGGGAGATGGCCAGCTGGTCTGCCTCTAACATCATCCTTCTGTTCTAACTATCTTGCTGTCTCATTAGAGCATTTTTACTTATTTCTTCCAAATAAAGTTTTATTGTGGGAATTCGTGAGTCAAAGGACTGTCTATCTGTGTGGGATATGTACACTTTCTATTTTAGTTTGACCTGATCCATGCTCTTCCTCCTGCTTATCCAGTACAATGATGATTATATCAGTGCTGCTTCCCACTCTTATCCTGAACAATAGCATTTTATAAACATTTCTGCCAATTTCTACCCTGTCCTCTCTTTCATGTGATCTATTTCTGACACTTCCCTTCCTTTACTAACTTAATTCCATTTCTGCAGATAAGCTAACCGTTTTGACTACAAGGACTCCCACAGCTACCTTAACTATACTTCCTTCCACCCTGCCTCCTGTAAGCATTGAATTTTCCCATTTTCTCAGCCTGTTTTATCAGTGTCCTTTTCCAGTATGTTTTTCTCTATTGTAAAGTTAAAGTTCCCCTTCACCACAACTGCCAAGACTCCCAACCATGTCTGTTCCATTTCTCACACTTCTACTTAAGTCCTTTCTCCCCAATCCCAGAATAAGGCTAGAATTGCTTTCTATTCCATCAACCTTTCAATTAATCATCCTTTGTAGCTTCTGGCACATCCAACTTGATGTACCACTTGTCACATCTTCCCCTCTTCCTGCCTTTCAGCATTCTAAAGGAATCATTCCTTCCAGGATGTTCTGGCTCACTCTTGCATTTTCACTGATACCTGTTTACAATACTACAGTACTTTTCTCCTTGCAGCCACAGGAGATACCACATGTGCACTTTTTAACTCCTCCCCTTTCCACCATCAAGGTTACCATATACTCCCCATGAAGCAGTGATTTACTTTACTCCTTTCCGTTTAGTGTACTATTTCAGCTGCTCATGACGTGGTCTCTTCTACATTGTGGAGGCCATACAATTTATATGACCTCTTTGCAGAACGTCTGCGCACATTCCGCATGCATGACCCTGAGCTTCCAGTTGCCTATCATTTTAATTCTCCATCTCATTCCCCATTCTGATCCTTCTGTTCTTGGCCTACAACACTGTTCCAACAAAGCTCAATATAATCTTGCAGAACAACATCCTTGTCAGCTGTGGTGAATGTGAACCTGCAGCTTATAATAAAAAAAATACTGGAAAAAGGATACTGATAAAACAGACTGAATTTTCCCAGTTTCTCAATGCTTACAGGAGGCAGGGTGGAAGGAAGTGTAATTAAGGTAGATGTGTGAGTCCTTGTGCTTGTAGTCAAAACAGATTTGTTATCTAGACATGTTGCAGCTTTCCAGATGCCACTTTAATTGTTGGGTAAACGATGTTACTAGGATTTGGTTAATTATTCTGCATTTAAAACTCCTTTAGCTTTTTATTGCCTTGCACTATATCCCTTTTAATGTCTCTTGCCTTCCACCTCACCATAGATTTTCCTTTTTCCTTTTTGTTTTCTCCTCCTCTCCCACCTCTCTTTGTGGCTGTGAAAGAGGCAACAGGATGGTGTGTTGCCTCCCGGGTGTCAGGGTTGAGGATGTCTTGGAGCAGCTGCAGAACATTCTCAAGGGGGAGGGTGAGCAGCCAAAGGTCATGGTGCACATTGGCACCAATGATATAGGTAGAAAGGGGGAAGAGGTCCTGCGTAGTGAGTATAAGGAGTTTGCAAAGAGGTCGAAAAGCTGGACCTTGAAAGTAGTAATTTCTGGATTATTCCTGGTGCCATGTGCTAATCAGGGCAGGAATAGAAAGATAGAACAGATGAATGTGTGGCTGAGGAACCGGTGCAAGGGGGAGGGTTTCAGGTTCTTAGATCATTAGAACCTCTTCTGGGGCAGGGGTGCACCTTAACTGAGGGGAGCCAATATCCTGCCAGGAGGTTTGCTAGTGCTACTCGGGAGGGTTTAAACTAGTTTGGCAGGGAGATGGAAACCAGAGCACCAGGGCTGAAAATGGAGGGATTGAGAGAGGAAGGTGGATATTATGAGCATTAAGTCTTTAAGGAAGTTAATGGTAGTCCATAAATGCATGTTTTTCCTTCCCTTTTCGAAGTGGGATCATTGTGTTCCAGTAGTCAGAACAACTGATTGTAATTTGCTTTCTCATGCTAGCAACAACTTGTGTATAGTTTGTTAACCTTTGTTTTGTTAATTTGGCATGGTGTGGATATAACTTAGTGACTGCTGGTTTTGTTTTGTAATTGATTGGCAGCATTAACAATGAGCATAAGTACAAATTTATACAAATATTTAAATTTTTCTCTGGACCAAAATGAATGTTACCTTTTCCCTTTTAAACAGATTAATTTGCGACTCATCTTGGTCAGCGGGAAAACAAAAGAATTTCTATTTTCACCCAATGACTCAGCAGCCGATATTGCCAAACATGTGTATGAAAACTGGCCAATGGGTAAGTAGTTATTTCTGACCTGAGATTTTAATTTGTTTTTGAATTATAACTATCTTAGCTGTGCTGCTTTAGCTGTTTTAGGATGTCCCTAACTTTTCAGAAATGAAATTTTTCTCCAACATTTAACTGCATCCTGTTTCAGGAGAGCAATTAATCATATTTCCTTAGGAGATAGAAGAAATGTTCTCCAAGAAAAAATAAAACTGAGCTACATTAGGAGCTATTAGGCCAGAGTACCAAGAACTTGGTTAAATGGGTACGTTTCAAGTAGCAACTTAAAAGCAGAAGGTGAGAGAGATTTAGGGTGAAAATTTGCTGAAGGTATAACTGCCAGTGCTAAGAACAATTAAATCCTGGGATGTTCAAGAACTGAATTTGGGATGCTTGGGTATCTTGAAGGATTGTATGGCTGGAGAAGATTAGAGAAAGAGGCAAGATCATGAGGGGATTGGAATTCAAGAAGGAAGATTTTAATCTGGGGTGTTACTTAACTGAGAATCTGAGTGATGGGTGAACCAGACTTGATGCAAGTTAAGAATTGGTAACAGTTTTGCATCACCTCAAGTTTATGGAGAGTAGTAAAAGGGATGCTAGCTAGGATTGCTTTAGAATAGCTAAATTCATAAGTAATTAATACATGGACAAGGGTTTTACTGCATTTGAGCTGAGGCAGGTGGAATCATGTTACATTAATGGAGGAGGAACTAGGTGAATGCAGAAATGTCATAGATGTGCTGCAATCCAACATGGCAGGAGGTGTCAAACATGGCACCAGGATTGCAAGCAGTCTGGTTCAGTTTCAGATAGTTTCCAGGGAAAGGGATAAATCGCATTTAGTCTGAGGAAATATCTGTTCATCTGCAGAACAGTCTGATGAATTAGGGATTGTGGGATGTTCAGGAGAGCTAATGGTGAAGTAAAGCAGGGTGCCATTATGCCATGTTTTAGGATAATGTTCCTAAGTGGCTACACATAGATGCAAAAAGCAGGCCAAGGACACATTCTGAGGAATATCAGTTTAAATGAGCAGATGCATGAATGGAAAAGTTTGCTGATGATTTTCTTACTATTGGGTAAGAAAACAATGCAATTGAGGTGCCATTCATCTGAACTGTGAAGAGTTATATGAAGAGAATGGTGTGGTCAGTCAGCAGACTGGTTGAAAAGGACAGGAAAGGACCTTTGGCATAATCATTAAATACTTCAGTTTCAGTACCATGGTAGTGGTGGAAAACTCTTTAAATTGAGATTTAAAATTACTATTTATTTGTCTTTAAGATTGGGAAGATGAATTGGTCAGCAGTCCAAGTATTCTTAGGCTCATCTACCAAGGGAGATTTCTACATGGAAATGTCACTCTAGGAGGTAAGAAATCTAATCTACTCAATAGCTTCTAAGAAGGTTAAAGATTAGCAAACAACGCATATCATTGAAAATTTTTTAGTAATATCAATACTGGTGGTCAGCATAAATGTTGTCCAGTATCGAAGTAAATGTTTTTAATTTAAATATTCATTTTTTTATTCATTAGTTTATCTACTTTGTTATGTTTTATTGACTGCAATAACAGCATTATTTTTCCTCTTCCTTGCTGAAGTTTTAAATGTTTGCTTCTTCCTCCTCCACTGGTTCTCCCATGTGTCCAATAACAACACAAGCATGTATGTACCACCTCCAGTGTAATGAAGCATCGCCCAGGGCTTAAGGGAGTGTGATAAACAAAGCTAACTACTGCTACCATCTAATTCTTTTCCTCTGATATTCCTTTGCAGTTGTTGTACATATGCCGCATTGCAGAAGTAAGAATGGGATTAATTTATGAATGTCTTAAGATATCTAGATTCACCCACTACCTTCAAGTAAACAACTATAGCTTGTTGTTTGAATAGCTATCTGACATTGTCACCTAGAACTTTGTTCTACTAAATATTATTATGCTAATTCATTCAGCTTTCTAGGTAGAAAATCTCCAACATAGCCATTGTTTCCATTTGTCTCCCCAGCTATTCACTCAAATTAAAGTTTAACATGCACAACATGTTTCTCATTCATCTCTCATCTTACAAACTCTACATTGTCCATCACAAAGACAAATCTATTTCTATATCAACAGAATAGCTTGCTATTCTTCCTTTGTTACCTAAGTTTGTTTTTATGACACATTAATGCTCATTATCTTCAACCTACATAAACCAATTCAGAATACCTACCTGCATCTTGCCACGTCGCCTCAGCTGCACACTGCCTCTCCCCTTGCCACCCACCATGCCAGTCAGTTTCAGAATTCTTTCACTTGACATCAAATTTCTTTCATCTCACTCCATTCTGCCTTCTCAGGTTTCTTCACCTCCATGTCACATTTCATACCCTAACTCAGCGATCATCAGTATTTTTCAATCCAGGTTATTGGGGAAAATCTTTAGCGTGAAAGCCACGTTAACTACTAAATTGTCATTGCTTGTTTCTCACTAATAATTTTGCCGCTCATTCCAGATTCATGATCGTTTACTGCTATACAAAAGGTGACCATTCAGTCCATAGATTCTACACTGGTTCCTAGCAGAGTAAACCCATCAGTCCCATGCTCTCCCTCCTGATATCCCTGCAGACTTGCAACATTTTCTCTCATTTACCTATCAATTCTCTTTAGATTTTTTTAGCCACTTAACCATATGAAAGAGAAATGTACAGTAGCCAGTTAGCCTATCAGTACGTCTTTGCAATGTCAGAGGAAACTTGAAGCATCTACTGGAAAACCACAGTGTTAAAGGGAGAACTTGTAAACTACAGAGAGCATCAGAGGTCAGACTGACCAGAATCCACAAAGCTGTGAGGAAGTGGCACTAACTTCTGTGCCACTTTTCTGACCTGTTGCTCTCCTCTTTCCTGCAGTTAATCCTTGGTCACTGTTTACCTCCCTTTCTATTGCTCTCTCCCTCTGTCTCTCTGAATCCTTCAAATTTTCTATCCCTCTTCCATCTCTCTCTCTCATTCTATCACTCTGTAATGTCTATATCACTCTGGTCTCACCCTAGCTCTCTCGTCCTCTTAATATCTTTCTCCCTTGTCTGTCATTTTGCTCTGAGGCTGCTCCTCCCTCTGTCCTTGTACTACAGTGTGTAAGGAGGATGTATGTATCTGTTTCTAACCACTCTCTCTGTTTCTCTCCTCTCCTCTTTCTGTTTTGCTGTATATAACTTTTTTGTCTATGATCTCATCTTTCTGCTCTTTCTCTGTGCCTGTTTTTCTCCCACACTTTTGCTTCATAACTGTCTTCCTCACACCTTTCACCACCAATAACTTACTGCTCTCTCTCCTTTTATTTTGCTTCCTTTTCTCATCCTCATACATTTTCTTTGTTTCTGACATACTATCAGGCACATTCCCTCTCACTCATTCAATCTCTGTATTTCATGCTCTGATTTCCTGGATAAACATTGGCAAAAACTTAGATATACAATTCATAATTCGTAATGAACATATTTTGGAATGAAATACTGTGGGCATGTTGTGTAACCATGGCTAACAAAAGTAAAAGGTGAACTGAATGGAGAAGTTGATAATATTGGCAAAAAATGCCAATAGTTTTGATAATTAGAAATTTTAGAAATGTGTGAAGCATGAGAGGAATTGAAGAAGAAAGGAAATAGAGTAAACCACTAAGAGATGAAAACAGATTGTAAGAGCTTATAGAGATACGTAAAATGTAAAGATTAGCACCAGTAAATGTGGATTCCCTTACAGACATAGGAAGATTATAATGGGAGGACAAAAATGGTAAAAAAGTTAAATACCATAGAAGTTTAAAAACAAGGATCTAGGAGTGCAAGTGCACATTTCACTGAAAGTGGTGACACAGGTAGATCAGGTGGTGAAGAAGGCATTTGGCATACTGGCTTTCATCAATCAGGGCATCATAACTTCCCAACTATAGGAGTTGGGAAGTTGTGCAGTTATATAAGACATTGCTGAGGCTGTACTTGAAGTATTGTGTACAGTTTTGGTCACCCTATTACAGGAAAGATGTTATTAAACTAGAAAGAGTGCAGAAAAGATGTACCAGAATGTTGCCTGGATTTGGAGGCCTGGGGTACAAGGAGAGGTGGCGAAGACTCGGTAGGACTTTATTCCCTAGAACGTAGGGGTATATAAGATCATGAGAGGCACAGATTGGGTGAAAGCACAGTCTTTTTCCCAGGGAGGGGATGCTAAAAACAGGAAGGCATAGATTTAAGATCAGAGGCGAGAGATTTAAAAGGGACATCAAGGACAGCTTCACACAAAGGGTGGTGTGTATTTGGAATGAGCTGCCAGAAATGGTGATTGAGGTGGGCATATTAGCAACACTTAAAAGCCATCTAAGTAAGTACATGGATAAGGAGGGGTTTAGAGGGCTATGGGCCAAATGGGAGCAGATGGGACTAGCTTGCTAGGCAACATAGTTGGCATGGATGAGTTGGGCCGAAGGGCCTGTTTCCATGCCCAATAATTATGACCTGCTTTGCAGCTATCATTATGGTAGAAGACACAACATTTTGTAATGAGTGGGGAATCGAGGATCTGTTTGGAGTGAGGAGGTTTAAGAAATTAGGGTTCATAAAGTATTAAGACAATAACTAATGGGATTAATGCTAGTAGATTTGATGGCCTGTATACTGGGAATGCAAAGGGATATTTGTAGAGGCAGCGGTTCCATTAATTTCACCCTTCCATTAGTATAGTCCCTTAGAATGGAAAGTGATAAACATATCTCTCTTATTCAAAATAAAAAAAAAGTAGACGTAGAGAAAGGGAACTGTGCACCCATCAGCCTTGTGTCAATTTGAGGGAAAATGCTGGAATATATTATTATTGATCAGGTGTAGGACAGTTAGAAAATGATTAAGGAGAATAAAAATAGATTTAAGAAAGGGAAACTTCATTTTATAAAGCAGTTGGAGTATTTTGAGGCTGCAGTAGGCTTGGTAGATAATCAGTGAATTTACAAGAAGGGTTCACCATTCAGGAGGCTTTTATTCAAAGAGTTGGGGTCCTGGGATTGGGCATTATATTAATACTTAATTAAGAATCTGTTAATAGACAAAAAATAGTGAGAATAAAAGATATTTTTAAGTATGTTTATCTGTAATCAATATGGCTCTGTGTGTGCGTGCACACACATGGTGCATCAAAGAGAGATACCCCTACAATGTGATACCAACTCTATTCATCTTTGAGTTTCCTCCCCCCGGCAACCCACTCCCCTGCTTTCTGACCACCTGCCTTCCCACAGAACACTGTCCCTTCAGCCCTTCCATCCCCTCACTCCGGCACACCAATCCACGTTGTCAGCCACAAACTTGGCTCTGTTCCTCATAGTGCTGTATTCCCAATTGCCATCTTGTTCCCTCCAAGACCTCCATCTGGATACCTGGTCCCATTTCCCCAGTGCTCTATCTACTTGTAGCCATTACTAGCTACACTTCATCCTCACTCTTGGTTCCATGTACAGGCATGCTTCAATTAGAAACCTCCCTAGTTCTCAGCCGTTCTCATCCCCCACTCCTGTGAGAGCTACTGTGGGCATGCAGGACTTGCAGTGAAAAACATTGTTGTGGCTCGTACTGAATCAAAGCTGTATTTCATCCATCCCTACCATCTCCAGTTCTATCACTGTTGACAGAGCATTTAGCTTTTACATTGACTTTCAGTGGTACCACCAGCATTGAATTCTGCATGACCAACATTCTGGACTAAAGGCTGGTACACTATGCCTTCTGGTCAGTGATAACATCCATTATATTGATGATGCAGGATTCAGTGATGGTGGTACCACTGAAGGTCATGGGGAAGTGGCTTGGTATCTATTGTTTAATATGACATGATATTACCTGCCTCTTGTCAGTTGAAATTTGAATGTTACAGATTAATTCCAAGACATGATTCAGAGTTGCAGTGTGGGATCATCGGATTAGAAGAACAATATTATGCAATGGAAGACGTGTAATTAAAACTTGTGTTGTTTGAATAGGTTGATTCTCTTTTGCCTTTTTAACCAGTTGTAGTTTTACAGGAGATCGAGTTGAATAAGTGATTGGAGATTGATTATCATGCACAATATTTTACAGCATTAAAGCTTCCACTTGGTAAAACTACTGTGATGCATTTGGTTGCAAGAGAAACATTGCCAGAGCCAAATTCCCAGGGTAAGGACCTACTCAGTTGTACTTTTTTTAAGAAAACAATTTATAATTTACTGAAAACAATATTGGAATTATATGTTTACTTTTGAATGTACTTTTATTGGTAGAAATGGGAGACCGCACTGGTGATATAAAAGATGCCATGGGATCCTGACAAATATTTATCCCTTAGCTGACTTCTGGTCATTTAATGTTGCTATTATCTGTGACTGTGCTTACTTGCAGGGCAGAAATTAGCTGCCACATTTCGTTAATGCTACAGATTTTATTTTCTGAAAGTGATTGCAATCTAATTTTTTTATACAAATAAGAAATAATTATTTTAAATTATATTTGGTTCATTTTAATTGATATTTTCAACTCTGTACAAAACATCTGTATGTTTCCTGCAGTAAGCCATTGATTCATTTCTGTGAATTTTCCCAGATACCTCAATTTCAACTATAGTTAGATGGGAAGTTGCCAAAAAGAAGTATTTTAAGAGTGAGCAGTAGCATGGTTAAAGAAAATAAATCTGGGTAATTCATTCAGAGCTGTTCTCTAGCCTGATCAGGCAGCATGAGAATTGTTTGGCTGTTGTTTGCTCAGTGGGGATTGTGGAAATGAAAACCTTTCAGGGGAAAAGTGGAACAAGAAAACTACATTTTCACGATTTGTTTCTCACCAAAACTTTTATCTAATGTCTCTAGGTCAAAGGAACCGTGAAAAGACTGGAGAGAGCAATTGTTGTGTCATTCTGTAAATACTTCCACTTATTTCTGCTAACCGTGATGTAATATAGTCCTTGTCTTTCATGCTGCTGGTATAAAAAAGAAGTAACATTGCTTCAAGAACTCTTTTTAAAAACAAATCTGTCCATGAAATCAATATTTAAAAACTGGAGCATTTCTGTTTGGTTTATTTTAAAGCTCTTCTGTTGTAGTGGTCATTTTTGTTCAGTTTTCCATTACTTCCTATAATGCCTTCTATATTTATTTCTATATACGGACAGGCAAAATTAAACTGAAGAAATTTTACACCACTGAACCCATTCTGTTATAACCATGCTCTGCAGAATTTTAAAGAATGGATATCAGTGCTTTTTTTAAAATTTAGGTTTTTTTAACCCAAGCATTTCTTGGAGGAAATATGCACTGCTGATTGTAGTGTTAATGTTGCCTTGTTAACCAGATGATGAAGCCAGACTTGCTTTAAAGTTTAAATTATAGTAAAGACATAGCAGTTAATTGTGAAATGATTTTTATTCCACAAACTCAACTTCATGCAAGTTTCATAATTATTAAAGTATGGGTAAGTCTGCTCTTAAGAATTAGATTATGGAAGTGGATGTGCCTGTATTTTGATGAGAGTTTGTCGATTTGATTTCAAAGATTCTCTCTCTTTATGCATTGCAATATTTTAGCATTGCCTATGAAGGCTTAATTTGTTGCACAAAGCATTTTGTAGCCTTAATGAGAGAGGGGGAAGCTTTGAAGCTTTTCTTTTTCTTACTGCTGAATATCATTTACTGTATTTGTGGTAGAAAGTTCTATTAATCATCTTGTCTCTATCAATAATGTTTTTGTCTTATAACCTTACTGTTGACTGGATAGTTTCTAACCTATTACAGAATTAAAATATAGTAGGGAAGTCACTCATCAAGCCTAGCATGTTATTTTGTTTTTCTTTACCATAACTATTTTAGTAGTTGTATAATTTGCATTTCTGTATTTAGTGCTTGCAGTTGTGCAAAAGATGGGGAAACTGAAGTATCAGTTGGCCCAAATTTGTTCTATATGTCGGCCTTCCCCTTCCTTTTGTATAAAATTATAAATGATATGCTAATCAAAACCTAGAGAATTTTGCACAGCACTGAAGCATGAGCTACTTTCATCTGAATCTGTAAAAAAAAAAATAAAGTTTTTATATTTTTCAGTGGGGGAGGTTGTTTCTTCCCAGCTGAATTACAAATGTGTAGAATATATTTAATAAGAATCTTATACAGTACTGAGAATAGAACTTATTAACAAGTATAGATTTCCTTGTAGTATAACAGAATATACCAATGTAAGTAACATTAGCAGCTTTAAAATGTTGCAGGTTGACTGTGTTCTATAATCTAATAGAAGCATCTTCCCAGGTTGAACTCAATGGTATATGTAATAGTTTTCCTGATGATAGTCATATCTTAGTTGTTTTTTTCCCTTTGACCTGTGTTTATTGCTTTTAATATGCTTTACATGCTATAGTTCTTACAAAATATTGTTCATATTGATCAGGATAAAATTTGTATAGAGCTATGTTTTGCAATGATTGTAAATATCACTGAACATTTTCTTTCTGCAACCTGTACTGATAGATTACTCCTGTAAACTAAATAAAATATTGCAGTTCATGCATTGATTCTACTGGGTATTATTTCCATGGATACACTTCCAGGTGCATTTTGGATAAGTTGGTTTCTTGCTAACTTATTGACTAGTTTACAATTTGTTTAAGAATTTTTATGCTTATTACTGTCACAACATCAGTTACAGAGAGATGCACATTAAATGTCCATTGTGTATCTCTGCTAGTGTAATATGGCTTACCCTCAACAACAGAATGCCCCCTGTTCTTCCATTGTGGATATTCCTTTTTCTATATCAGATTTCTTTGACTATGTTGCATCAGCACTTGTATTTTAGTTCAAATGACAATTTCAATATTCCACTTGCCAATCTTCTATCTTTGACCCTCCATGCAATTGAACTCATCTGAAGCTGCTGCCTCTATCCTAATTTGCATCAAGTCCTGTTTACCCATTGCTTCTTGACCTGCATTGGCTCCTAGGTGGCATCACATTCTTGAAATTTTCTTTTTAATTCCTTCCATTGTCTTGCCCCCCCTCCCTGTCACTGTCTCCAGTTTTAAAACTCCCATCTCTGCACTCCTGTTGCCTGCCTTTGACATCTTGTGACCTGTGCTACGGAATGCTCTTCATGAGCTTCTTTATTTTGCTCCATTAGCCTGTCTCTTTCACCAAGCTTTCAGTAACCTGTGCTAATAGTTTTATTAACCTCCTGTAATTGTAGGGGTCAGGATTGAGGCCAAAGTTTAGATCTGATGTGATCTTGCTAAAAGGTGAAACATATTTGATGTAGCCTACTCATTGTTTTATGGCTTTTTATCCTTATGGTGTTAGGCTCATGGTCTCTAGTTTTAGATTTCTCTACAGTGGAAATATCTCAAATACATCAGTCTGTTAATATTTTTCAAATAGTAGCACACTTTGTTTTGATGCTATTTTAGAAAATCATTTGTTCTTTCTACAGTGCTTCTAGATCTCACTTGAACTATGGATGCAAGAATTGTGCACAGTTTTCTCATGCATGGCCTCACTAAAGTTTGAATAAGAACCAAATAATGTCACTCTCCTATAAATACAGAGAGCATAATCCATCTCGTATCAACTTAATCAAAATATTGCTGACGTTTGAAATCTTTTCATCATGAAAGGAAGCTCTCTTCATCTTGATCGCTAACAGAACATATGTTTGTGTTCTATTCTTGTTCTGTCAAACATTAGTTTTGAATCAATTTGAATTTTATTTCTGCCCTCATATCTTGCTAAAGCTAGATAGATTATCTGTTCCAAAACATGACTTTTGATTCCTATACCTCTTCAATCAGAAGGGAATATCTTTACTTCCCCTTTAGCCACCACATTTTATTCCACAACTCTTGGCTCTCCTTCATCCCACACTCAATGCCAGTAACCCAGAACCTCTCCCAGGTTGTTGGCAGATTTCAGCCTCCTGGTGCTCTATGAAGGAGTAATGGATAACATCCACTGGAAACAGACACATCCTGCAGGTGTGAGAGCAGAAGCATCTCACTGAGCTGCTATTGCCACTCAGCACATACACTTGCCTTAAATATGCCCTTTACAAATACAGTCAATAATTTGCGCTTAGATTCAAGTGTCATTCCAGATTTAAGCGCAAAATCCAGGCTGACACTTTATATTTCAGAGAGGGTAGTACGCTGTCTGAGGTACCATTGTTCAACTGAGACCTTGGACCCTGCTGCTCATCTTGGGTGGATGGTGAAGATCCACGGCATTTTTTTTTTAAATGTAGGGAATTGTTACCAGGTCCTCACTGATATTTATCCATAAACCAACATATTTAAAGCAGAATATCCAGGCATCTATTCCATTCTGAAGAGTCTCAGGCACAAAATGTTGACTGTTCTTACCACAGATATTGCCTGACCTGAGTTCTTCCAGCAATTTTTTTACATCTAGTTATTACCCTTTGTAGGACCATGCTGAGTGTAAATTGACTATCGCTTAGTGTGTGACAACAATGACTATATTTCATAGAACAGTACAGCAGAGGAACAAGCCCTTTGGCCCATGATCTCTGTGCTGACTGTGCCAATCCAACTCATTCCATCTACCCACATGAGGCCAGTATCCCTCTGTTCTTTGCCCGTCCAAATGCCTCTTAAACATTACTATCATATCTGCTTCTGCCACTTCCCCTAGCAGTGCATTCCAGGCACCTAACACTCTCTATTTTTTTTTTAAAAAAACATGCCTCATAAATTTCCTTTTAAACTCTTTCTCCCACCTCCCCCCCCCCCCCCCCCCCATCTTAAAGCTATGCCCTTCAAAAAGCACTTTCTTGGCAGTGAAAAAAAACACACTTGGCGAGGTACTGAGAATGAAGCCACATTTTAAATTCAAGACTTGCTTTCTGTGAAATGCTGTGATTTGTTTACATAAAAGATGGTCAATTAAGCAGTTTCTATTTGAATAATAAGACCAAGGTTATAAAATCATGATTGACATTGATGTGAAATTTACAAATGTAAGAATTGGAAACTGGAACAGACTACTCAGCTTCTCAACCCTACTCTACTGTTTAATAAGATCATGCCTGATCTAAATTCTTTGTGCAAAAGAAATGTGCATAAAATAAAGCCAAGCTACAAGTGAAAAGCAACTAAAATTGCCATCAAGATGAATAAAATTGTCATCTTAACCATTCTAAAGTAAATGGGTTGCCTTTCTACCAAGGCTGAACAGATACTGAAATAATCAGACAAGATCCAAGACCTGGATTAAACAGTGGGTGAAATCGATAGGCTGAATGGAGCCATGCTGAAGACAGTAATCTTTATTAATCACATTTAAACATTGTGCAATTCTGAGCTTTCCCTACAAAAATATAATAGTTTAAAAGAAATTGTCACATATGCATTAAAGAGTGTGCATCAGTTAATGGAAACCAGTCTTACTTTGTTTTCTTTGCAACTATTAATTCTCATTAATGTCTTTTTCCTTTCGATTGAAAAGACCCAGTTCACAATCTGTTGCTGTTCTCTGAGTAGGGATAGATTTTGTGAACTTCATTCACTTTTTTTGTAAGAACTTTCCTCCAGGTTTAAAAATGTAGTTCTCTACATGTATACTTCATTACATTTCAACAGTTTTTTGTATTTCATATTGTAAATATTTCACATGTTTACATATGAATAGGAGGCTAGTGGTAATGAGTTCAATGCAGGCTCTTGGAATAATCAATTTCTCCATTTACTTTCACTGTAACCTGTTCAATCATACATGCTTATTAACACATTCTTATCTTGCCAGCCACCTTTACCAAGGACAATTTACCTACCAACCAACACTTCTTCGGGGTGTAAGAGAAAACCAAAGTATCTGGAAGGAAACCCATGTGCTCAGGTGAATGTGCAAGCTCCACGCAGCACCAGAGGTCAGGGTTGAACATGGGTCTCTGGAGCTATAGGGCAGCAGCATGACCTGCTGCCCTGAGTTTTTTTTTTGGTTTGTCACCAACACATATTAGAAGAGACATCAGGTCTTAAAAATGTGTGTTATTTCAAATAGAATGAATTAATGACAAAACTTGACTTATTTTTGTCCATTTGGCCCATAACTTTTCACTGCAGATAGATTTTCTCACCTCAGATCTACCTCTGTTGTAGACTTATTAATAGAAATTGGTCAACATTCATTATTGTATCATGTGACTACTAGAAAGGTTGAAGGTAAACCAGATGAGCTCTGGTCATTTCTCATCCAGCAATTCCTGACCCAGCTGGTGTATTCTTCATTGTTTCCTATTTAGGGTCTTGCAGTCAAAAGTTATCAAGGAGGAGATGTGAGAAAAGTAATAGAGACAGAAAGAGAATGCATGCAAACATATTAAAGCAACCGTCTGGTTCATGTTTTGTTTTCCTGATCCATGTGAATGTTGAAACAGAGTACAATTGAGATTATCTTCAATCATATAAACAGAAAGTGCTGGCTGTGCCCAGCAGTTCAAGCAATATCTATGACGAAAGAAATGGAGTTAAAATTTTAGGTCAATCATTTCTATGAGATTACCTTCAATTTGCACTGGGAGTGCACTGAAATATTTTCAGTAAAAGGTTTATGGATTTTATCAGATTCTTGGGTGAAGTTATGTTCAGAGGTAGATTCTTTATAGAATGTATTCTTTAAAAAGTAGGTGGTCATGCCATGGTGGAGCTGCAGCTTTTTTTTAAGTTTGTTAAAACACAGTAGTTTGTGTCACCTGTTGCTGCTTCTGACAGATCTGATTAGATTGATAAATAATTAGGGTAGCATATTATACTGCAATTATTTTCATAAAAGCACCTGTAGTTGTCCTTGCAATAACAGGCAATATCATATGTGTGCCACGTGAATTTCAGGATAAATTTTCTTCCTCGTATACGAAGGGATTCCATTTTAGCTGGGTTGTTTGATAAGTGCTGTGGATGATTTTGCCATTTGGGAAAGTTGCAGTAGCCAACTATATATGTTAAGTTGAAAACTTTTTTGTTTATGGTGGTGATTCTTTTGCTGCTGGACAGTGACCAAGGAGATCAAATGCTCCAAGTGAGCAATATTAATGATTGGTAAGAATCGCACTTTAGATTTCCTTTTATTCATTTTTCGGGATCTAGCAAGGCCAGCACTTTCTATCTAGGACCCTTTAACCATTTGCAGTCCTTCTGATGAAGGTATTCCTGTTAGGAGGGAGTTCCAGACTTTGGATCCAGTGACGATGAAGGAGTGTTGATATATTTCCAAGACATAGTGTGCGTCTTAACAGGAAACATGCAGCTGATGGTGTTCCCATGCTCCTAATGGCCTTGACCTCCTTTTGTGATGCAAGTTTCAGGTTTGGGAAGTACTAGTGGATAAGCCTAGGTAATAACTACAGTGCGTTTGTAGATAATACAGCACCAACTGTTTGTTGGTGGTGGAGGGAATTAATATTTAGGATGGTAGATGGGGTACCAATCTAGCAGGCTATTTTGTTCAGAATGGTGCCAAGCTTCTTGAGAGTTATTGGCACTGCATTCATCTGGGCAAGTGGAAAATATTCTATTACACTCCTGATTTGTGCCTTGCTTTGGAAAGGCTTTGGGGTATCAGGAGATGAGTCACTCAGTGCATGATACTCGGCCTCTGAGCTGCTCTCTAGGTCACAGTATTTATGTGGGTGGTCCAGTTGAGTTTCTGGTTAGTACCAACCCATAGGATGTTGATAGTGAGGGACAATGGTAATATCAACAAAGCTCATCAAAACTCTATCTTGTTGGATATGGTCATTGCTGGGCACTTCTGTGTAACAAATGTCATCTACCACTATCAGGCCTGAATGTCTTGTTGTATGGATTGGTTCATTCGCTTCTTGTGAAATCATCACTGAAAACCCCCTCTTCCAATCTCATAATGGAAGTAAAGCCATTGATGGTGATGATGTTTGGGCTTGAGGCACTTTACTGGGGAATGCCTGCAGTGATGTCTTAAAGCTGGATGACTGACCTTCATAAAGCACAACTGTATTTCTTTGTGCTAGGTATTACTACTACCATTGAAGTGTTATCCCCTTGATACCACTGACTTCCGATTTACCAGGGACCCTTGATGTCAAGGCCATCTCACCTAGAATCAGCTCTTTGGTCCACACTTAGACCAAGATTGTGAATGAGATCTACAGCTGAGTGATTATGACAAAACTTATACTGAGCATATTTATTCATAAGTAATTGCATGTTGATAGCTGTGTCAACGACATCGTCTCTCACTTTCTTGATTGAGAGTAGGCAGGTTGAGCAGTAATTAGCTGGAATGGATTTGTCCTGTTTGCTGTATCCAGTGTGCTCAGGCATAATTTGATATCATTACATGATGCAATATGAATTGGCTGTATACTGGCACTTCTGGCTAAACATAGCTGTAGATGCTTAGATTTGCTAGGCCTTGCTATCATTGAAGATGGGGATATTCTTGGAACCTCCAGTGAGTAGTTTAATTGTCCATTACCATTCACAATTAAATGCGATAGGACTTCATAGCTTTGATCCACTGGTTGTAGGATCACTTGGCTCCGTGTTGCATGCTATTTTAGTATCTAATTAATTTCTTTAAAAAGACATTGTTTACCATAGATTTTATTTCCAATATTTTAAAGATTCTTGTATGACAAAATCAAAAAAAGTCTCTATTCTGAGAATTCAGAAATTAATCGAAATGCACCACAATCTGAGCAACTTCTAAAAGAGAACATTTGTCAAGGAGGTTGATTGTTGATTTAATTGACTTGTTTATCCTTTGTATAGATTCATTAAAATAAAATAAATGTAGTTAAGTCTAAATCAGTATTTCCTAGATTGGTTGTGTTTGTACCCTTAAATTAGCTGGCCCCTTTCACTTCCCACTTGCCTGGACTGCCAATAGGATCTATCGCAAGGAGCTACAGGTTAATATGAAATATGCTGCAAGAGTTTCACTGGTGGCATAAACAAAAAAATGCTTGAGTTAAATTCCCAGAATAAGGAACTGGATCCTGGATTGAAGTTGCAACTATTTTCATAAAAGTATTTAACTGTAGTAGCACCATTTTTTCTAAGTTTGAAGACATCAATAAAACAGATTTTAACTTATTGTAAAATGGAACAAATAAATGCTGAAATCTTTTTGGAGTGAGGATGAGTGAAGAGGAGAGATGTGTCCAATCCTGGATCCCCTTGGTAAAATATCCCATGCTTTTACAACTTGGATCTCCTTCAAAAACTCAAGTTTGCAAGTGCTTCCAACTGCACTTTTGTGTATCCTGTTATTTTCCCTTTCAGTAAATTCACATCAAATGTTGCAATCTAAGTTATAAGTCAATGTTACACAGCTTTTCAACCTATTTACTTGTTTCCTCAAGTCAAGGGTTGATACTCAGCACTGTTGTTAAATTGTCAGCTTTTGTTGATTTTCCAGTTTGGAATGTATGTGGTCTGGAGAAAAACATCAGAGTAGAACTGTAGCCTGGTGAAATAGACAATAACTGCTAGTCATAAAATTTGCTAGTTTATCACTGTGACAACTGAAATGCAAACTAATAAAAAAGGGAAAGGGCAACATTTCTGCAGTTAATGGTGATCAACCCAACACACTTCAGGAATTCCCCACACAAAGACAGCCCCAGTTCCCAGCAAATCTTCTAGAGTGATCCAAATCAGTATCTAGGCAAATTCCATCTGCTTAGACACTAAGAAATAAATCTAATGCCTTTAAGTAGTACTTGAACCCTGTCTGCTACAAATCAACAGTGTTAAAGCACAGTGTTTTGGATTTTCCCACAACTAGGCATGTCACTTCCAGAACAGGTGACTCCCACATTATGGCCATCTGGGTTATGGAAATTCACCTTTACAGAATTCATAAATAACTAACCAAAAATTTGAGTTATGAAATAAATTTGCTCACAGAATTTGTGTGAAAAACAGTAAATAAATCAACATAAGATTTTTTTTAAACTCTCATTTCTTGACACGTGCAATTGACACAGCTTCATTGGTATTGGTTTATTATTGTCACTTGTACCAAGGTACAGTGAAAAGCTTGTCTTACAAACCGATCGTCCAGGTCAATTCATTACACAGTGCAGTTACATTGAGTTAGTACAGAGTGCATTGATGTAGTACAGGTAAAAACAATAACAGTACAGAGTAAAGTGTCACAGCTACAGAGAGAGTGCAGTGCAATAAGGTGCAAGGTCACAACAAGGTAGATCGTGAGGTCATAGTCCATCTCATTGTATAAGGGAACCGTTCAATAGTTTATCGAAAATTGCAGTAGGGACCATTTTCTAGGAATGTAGTCTGCATTATAATTAATATTTCTGCACTAGATGGCAGCAGAGCCATAAGGCAGACTGCAGGCCCAGTCAGAGTATTATCAAGGGTGCTCTGTTGTTTATGCGATGAGGCATGTGATTTCACAGAAGACCACTTTCGGCAATCCCAGAGAAAGTGGAGCTATCAACAGCATTGTTTCCAACATTAATAATGTGTTAAATCTTTGAACTATGGTTAAATATTCTCTGTAAAGAACTGTAATCTGTAGAGGACTCTCACCACTGAAGGGTGCTGTCTATCCTTTAAGACTTTTGATTTGTCAATTGAGCTTTGAGAGATCTATTCCAAATATTCTTGTCAATATTGTTGTACCTGAGCTATACAATCTTCAGTCATGATGTTGTAAATGTACAAAAAGTGTCTTCAGAAACCCTGGATGAACAAAATTAAGTCTGTCCAGTGATAATGAAACACCTATCATGTAGGTCAGAATGCTGGTGTGTATTTGCAGTGGTGTAATGATGTAACTTTGTGCATCATTGTATTTGTATATTGTTCTCGAGTAGAAGGATTGCTTTTCTCAGTGTTTCCCCCTATTTTACCAGTACATCCACATCGTTAGAGATTCACAATGCTTATTTTGCTGATATATTTTAAAACATCAAAGCTAAATTAGGATATTCATACCTCGCATTCTTTTCATTGTACATTACATTACAAAAACTCAAATTATGCAGTAATTTAGGGACTACTAGTCCTTTTAGAAAGGAGGATTTGGATGATAGGACAGTCCCCCATCACTACTCTTCCCCATACACATTGTGCTCTCTCCACACCTTTGCCCTAACATCCTTCTCAACTACTTGTGTAGAATTGAGACTAAGCATGATTTGCTTTCACTCAGGTTTGGTGGGTTCTGAGGTGGCTAATGAGGTCAATGTGGCAAAGGCAGATTCTTCCACAGATGGGTCAGAAGATAGTGGTCAGGACAAGTAGGTGAGTACTTTGAAGGTGGTATGCTCTTGCACCTATGTAGGGCTCAAGGGTTGCAAAACATTCTCAAATGCTCAACTTTGAGCTGTCTGGACCAGAGGTCTCCAGGGGTCAGTGGGGATGTTGTATTTATTCAAAAAAGCTTTGAGCACATCCTTGAATCTTTTTCTCTGTCTGCCTGGTATTCTCCTCCCATGACAGAGCTCAAAAGATACTGTCTGTTTTATCACTGCACTGAAGAAGTGATCCATGTTTTTGAAGGTCTCATTGTGGAACTTCAGTGTCAGAGGCAGTGTGATGCATTGGGGAGGTTGGTAGAGAATATTGGTTGTGTGGATGTTGAGAGTCACTGCTTACTGTAGCTCATCTGTTGAAGATTTGTTGACCTTGGTTCTGGAATGTAGTTGCTATAGAGTGTACACATTCCCATTAGTTCTGAAGGTTAAGGGAAACTTGTTGGAGGTGAGGGGCAACATTAAGGTGAAAAGGATGAGGAAAGTATTGAGGCAATAGTGCAGTGTACACATAGATTCTCATTCATATGTTGTCCTTTTGGAGAATCAGGAATCAACCAAATTCGAATTTTCATTCTTATATATTTGAATTTAGTTCATATTCTGCTTTAAACACCAGATCATCCAATTGTTCTGATCAAGTAGGACAGTGTACTCATGAAAAAGTATAAATAAAATCTTGTAATAAGATTATTACTCATACTAATCTTTTCCCTTCTAATCATGGGCTTCTTTCTTGGATAGGGCCACACATGTCATTGTATTATTGTTTCCATTTCCCCCCCCCCCCCACCCCCCCTTCCAATATTTTGACTAAGTCAGCATTTTTTACATTACTACTGTGACTGGACTTGAAAACCTACTTTATTGGCTGTAAAATTCTATGAGACATCGAGTTCATGAAAAAAGATATGTGCAAATGCAAAGCTTATTTCATGCTTGTTGATTGTTAGCTTTGACAGTTGAATAACTAGCCAACAGCTGCTCTAATCCAATTCATTCATTGTTGATAAATGCATATTTTTACTGGGAGCCTTATAGGATTATTGTCAATTTTTCAGACCCCATGACACTGAATCAATTTACTTATTGCTTCTGTGGTATTAAATAGTACCACTGTGAAGCTCAAGAATGAAAATTGGGTCCTTCTGCTCTGACTTATAATTGTCAGTATATCTGTCTCTTCCTGGATTGGCAAAAAGTTGTCTTAAATGTGGAACCAGAAGCTTCCTTTGTAGCAAGCCAGCTAAGCTCATCAAGGAGTTATGGATAAACGTCATAGAGTAGACAGCCAGCGCCTCCTTCCCAGGGCACCAATGCTCAAGACGAGAGGGCATGGCTTTAAGGTTATGGGTGGGAGATTCAGGGGAGATGTCAGGGGGAGGTTTTTCACCCAGAGAGTGGTTGGTGCATGGAATGCACTGCCTGGTGTGGTGGTGGAGGCAGATACATTGGACAGGTTCACGAGTTTGTTGGATAGGCACATGGAGGAATGTGAGATAAAGGGATATGCAGGAGGAAAGGTTTAGATAGTGTGAGGGTGGTTTGATGGACGGCACAACATGGTGGGCCGAAGGGCCTGTTTTGTGCTGTATGGTTCTATGGTCATATGTATTTTTAGCAAGCCATCCAAAGTCAATTTGTGGATGAATAAGGAATGAGGCTTGAATATGCAATTTATAAGAACATGGTTGTTTGCAGGTTATTGATTATGGACTCAAATGTTCACTTTTTATATTTTTACAAATTCCAGTCCTTAGGAATAATTGTTCTTGTAATTGATCCAGATCTTTGACTCCCACAATCATCAATTCAGCACTCAATTTGACTCTTCTCTACATATACAACTACCTCATAATTTAAGTGAAAACTTAGTGAAATCCAGACTCCTGAACATATTTTCACCCCCATATTTAATCTTACAATACTTGCTTTCACTTCTATTTTGCTCTGCTACTTTTTTTCCCCCATCAAAATTCTTAACCTTGTCCTTGCCATCTTGAGCCTGCACTTTTACCTTCCACTTTCAATGAAGAATGCACATATACCCCATCATTCTGCTCTTGTACCTCTTTTAGATTTGTGCCCTTCGGTTCATCGTACCTCTTCTCATTTTTTCCTGCCAAAATGTAACACTTTACGTTTATCAGCATTAATTCATTTGCATCTATCCTCTATTCCATCAGGCATTT
The DNA here is from genome assembly GCF_009764475.1 of Pristis pectinata. Classification (NCBI taxonomy): domain Eukaryota; kingdom Metazoa; phylum Chordata; class Chondrichthyes; order Rhinopristiformes; family Pristidae; genus Pristis; species Pristis pectinata. The sequence goes on from NC_067415.1 coordinate 26,322,566, forward strand.
TCTTAAAAAAGTATTTATATTTCAGCTTCTACCTTAATCACATGCATATACTCTGATCTTAAGCACTCCAGGGTATGTTTGAACAGATCTTAAGCACTCCATTGTGTGTTTAAAAAGGTGATAAAAGTTTCTGCTTCTTTCTTCCTGGTTTGTTGTAAGTGAGAATTCTCTAAAGTAATCGGCTGCTTTACCAGCATGATGACATTCCAGGACCTAGATCCCATGGACCTGACTGCAAGCAATGTCAGAAAAGTGGAAGTCAATGCAACAAGATCGGTGGATTTTTGCTAGGAGTAAATATGGTGATTTTGCCTCTTTATTTCTTACGCAGTGATTCTAACTACATATACCAATGATTCAAACCCTCCTTTTCTTTCACCACTATTATGGTTAGCTGCACCTTCAGCTGCTTTGCTTTCAGATGCTGGAACTCCTTTCTCAATGTTGCTCCTTCAACATATCCTTCCCTACCTTCTAAAGTTGTCCTTATGCGTACTTATATTCTCCTTGCCCCTCTTCCCGCCCCCCCCCCGCCCCCACGTCCTGTTTTGTTGGATGACTACTGATTGTCCAGAAGTCTCTAAAATGATGATATGAGCATCTGTGTACAAGGAGTATTTGTGTGATGTGGTGCGTTACAACACTTCTGAGGAGATAGCACCATCATGTGGCCAAAGATAACATTTTACATGTTTTTTATACAGTTTAGTGTAAAATTTACAGGGACTATAAAACTGAATCCAGTAATACTAATAGTATTTTATCCAGTAAAATTTATTTGAACTAATTTCTTCTGTTTCCTTCTCTTTACATTGTGAAATTTCCGCTACTAAGAAGGTGGATAAAATCATAGAATCATAGATGGAGTCAGCTCACCTATTGAGTCTAGCTCATTGTTGTACAATCTTTTCCATTCCATTCTTCCGTTCTTTCCCCATAGCTCTGCAAATTTTTTTCCCTCAAGTGGCTATCCAGTACCTATTCAAAAATCTGGGTTGAATCTGCTTCCACCACACTTAAAGACTGATTTCTAGATCATAACTACTCTTTAAAAAAAAATCTTTGTTCTCCTGTGTCTTTCATCCATTACTTTAAATCTGGTTCCAGTGATCCTTGTATCATATGCCAATAGAAGCTGTTTTCCTTTGTTTACCTGACCTAAATGTGTGAAAACCTTTATTAAATATCCTCTCATGCTGCTTTGCTCCAGCATCTCCAGTCTAACTTTGTAGCTGAAGTCCCTCAGATCTGGTAGATTTCCTCTGCGTCTGCTCTAAGATTTTTACATCCTGCCTAATGCATGGCAACCGGATGGGTGACACAGTACTATTCCAGAAAAGCATTCAGGCATACCTAACAGTGAGGTGACGCTACAATACAATTTAGCACCATGGACTAGAGGAAGGTAGTTTGCAGCAGGTGCCAAAATATCCCATTAAGGGATGGGACAAGTAGTTTAAGGAATTGTTTGGTTACACAGAATAGAGGTTTGGGGCTATTTTATTTTCCAGGCTGAATAGTTAGCAGATTTCTTTTGCAAAAGAAGGACCCAATATTACTTGATTTGATTCGGCCGTATCTATACATCCTTTGACTTGAGGAAGTGCAAATAGGGAACCAAACAATGAGGAAGAACAAGGATGGTTGAGTTTTGTATATCATGGAGAAATTTCAGGTGGAATTGAACCATTTGACAGCTATGGAAGTATCTTGGAAAGTAACGATTTATTTGGAATATTGGGATGTATTCTTCAAGGGAATGTGATTTAGGTGCAATACCATTGTGGCAAAATGCTGGACTATTTTCAAGCACTTTTCCTTTTCAAACAAGTATGGACATTTATAATATTTCACAAGGAGAATGCTCATTAATTCCACTGTATGCAATTTTTCTTCTGTTTCATACCATATATCAATTGAGACATGCCCCACCATTTATATCATATATCATATATGACATCTAATTATATTCTGAATAGGTGATGTAGTTTTAACTGCATTACTTGGTTACATAATTCCAAAACATTTATAATTATTTTCATGTTATCTCCTCATTCTTCCCTATGTCTGTAATTTCCTGCAGCTGAACACTTATACATTGTGAGATATCTGCATTCTTCTGATCTGGGCTCCTCGAGCAAGCCCAAATGTAACCATTCCACCATTGGCAGCTGTACCATAAGCCCTAAGCTCCGGAATTCCTCGCTAAACCTATCCGTCTCACTACCCCTCTTGATCCTCCTCAAAGTGTATTACTTCAACCAATCTTCTGTTTATCCATCCTAATATCTCTATGTTGCTTGTCATCAGTTCTTTTGTTTGATGACACTTCTGTCAAGTGCCTTACCACATTAAAGTCATTGTATAAAAAGTTGTGATTGTTTATTTGCTCTGAACCTACATTCTTATATTAATGTAGTAACCTGTCTATACCTCATTTATAACTCACCACAGAATATGCTTTTTTTGTTGCAGTTTCTGTATCCAGCAAGGTGGTGAATGTTGGTCCTAAAGATTAGCATTCTTCACATTTTGCACACAGATCTTAGCACCAAGCACTTGGAAATTAGGTCATGTTTTGGGGTGAGATTTCTAGTATTGAATAAAGCAATGTTGTATAGGAATATGCCCCAAAGGAAACTGAATGCTAAAGCTCTCAATGGGGGTTTCATCCCATCAGTTTGGGCTGAACTGAATCAAACTCCCAGAGGCAAATATACAGAATATGGTTGCTAGAACAAAGCAAGAAACAACCAGGGAATTTTCTTGGATAATAACAGATATTTCTATTGTGGGTTAGTAATTTATACTAAGGTAACATTATTGAATAGAACATGATGCTAACCTGAGTAAACAGCTTTCAGAGAAGGTGTGAACAATATCTGTTCAGTTCCAAACAGGGATTCAATTAGCTATGGCTTGCAAGAAATTCAGTTGAAAATTTTACATACAAGTAAACTTACAACACTGCAATGCTAAGGTCTGTAATATATGATAAGATTGAGGAGAGATTACAACTGCCATCGTCATAATGAAAGACATTTATTTCTGAAATACTCTGAAACAGAGCCACTGAATTATATTTTAGGACTTCTCCAGAGACTGCAGAAATTTTTACTATGAGCTGCAAGCATGTTGTGCCAGACAGTATTGCCTTTGCAATCCACAGGGTTCAAAATGTTCTGGAAATAATCTGTTTGGAGAGAATAAAGTTTACTGTCTGTAAGGCCTATTAACGTTCCTCAAACACAACTCCCACTGAAAATTATTCTAGAACATGTGTGAAGTGATACACTTCAAGAGATCAAAGGCAGAATACAAGGTTAATGGCAGGACTCTTAGCAGTGTGGAGGAACAGAGGGATCTTGGGATCCATCTCCATGAATCCCTCAAGGTTGCTGCACAGGTTGATAGGGTTGTTAAGAAGGTGTATGGAGTGTTGGCCTTCATTAGTTGGGGTATTGGGTTCAAGAGCCGCAAGGGAATGTTGTAGCTCTATAGAACTCTGGTTAGACTACACTTGGAGTCTTGTGTTCAGTTCTGGTCGCCTCATTATAGGAAGGCTGTGGATGCTTTAGAGGGTGCAGAGGAAATTTACCAGGATGCTGCCTGGATTGGAGAGCATGTCTTATGAGGATAGGTTGAGTGAGCTAGGGCTTTTCTCTTTGGAGAGGAGGAGGATGAGAGGTGATTTGATAGAGGTGTACAAGATGATAAGAGGCGTAGATTGAGTGGACAGTCAGAGACTTATTCCCAGGGCAAAAATGGCTAACATGAGGGGGCATAATTTTAAGGTGATTGGAGGAAGATATAAGGGGGATGTTAGAGACAAGTTTTTTACACAGAGAGTCGTGGGTGTGTGGAGCGCACTGCTGGCAGAGGTTGTGGGGGCAGATACATTAGAAACATTTAAGAGACTCTTAGACACATGAATGATAGAAAAATGGAGGGCTATATGGGAGGGAAGGGTTAGGTAGATATTAGAACAGGATAAAATGTCGGCACAACGTCATGGGCCGAAGGGCCTGTACTGTACTGTAGTGTTCATTGTTCTTTTAATAGAATTTCGCCAAAAGCAATGTATGTAAGAATGGATTAAGGCTAGAATTATGAGGAGACACAAGAGAATGCAGACTGGAAATCTGAAGCAATACACAAAAAGCTGGAGGAATTCAGCAGGTCAGGCAGCATCTATGGAGGGAAATGGCAGTTGATGATTTGAGTTGAGACCCTTCATCAGGACTGGAAAACAAGAAGGGAAGATAGCCAGTATGAAATGGTAGGAGGAAGGGGTGGAGCAAGAGGTGATAGGTGGATCCAGGTGAAAGGGGGAGAGTGGGAATGCTGTAAGAAGCTGCGAGGTGATAGGTGGAAGTGATAAAGGGCTGAAAAAGATGGAATCTGATAGAAGAGGACAGTCGACCATGAAATGAAGGGAAGGAGGTGAGGAGGGGAACTGGAGGGAGGAATGTGTGGGTGATAGGCAGATCAAGAGGGCGGGGTCCACTATCCTCTCCTATCAGATTCTATCTTCAGCCCTTTGTCACTTCCACCTATCTTCTCCCAACTTCTTGCATCATTCCTACTCTCCCCCTCCCTCACCTGGATCACCTGCCAGCTCTTGCTCCACCCCTTCCCCCTCCCACACCTTTTTATACTGGCTATCTCCCCTCTTTCCAGTCCTGATGAAGGGTCTTGGCCCAAAACGTCGACTGTCCATTTCCCTCCATAGATGCTGCCTGACCCGTTGAGTTCCTTCAGCTTTTTGTGTGTTGCTCTAGAATTATGAGGAGCTATGCATTCACCAGTAGATTTCCATAAAGCCAGGACTGCATATTGAGCTCCTCTCTAGTCATTAGGTTAGGTAGACATTAAAGATCTCAGAACATTATTTGAACATTAGTTACTAGATGTTACAGCCTCTGCCTCAAATCTTCTATTACCACTGTAATTCTAACTTCTCCCAACTCTCTGAAATTTTTGAATACATCTGTTTTTCCTGTCACTCCCAATATAAATCTCTTCAGCTTTGTTTTCTTCCAACCCATTGTTACCAGAGTCACCAATGATATCTGCACGGTTCTGACTATGGAATCAATTTCCTCTTTTGATCTCTGTCCAACCTTTGCAGCTGAGTACACATTCCTTTACCATCACACATTCACTATCATTTACTTCCTTGGCATCATCTTTTTTATAATCCTATTCCACAATGTAGGCAGCAACCCTAAGGGTTTTTCCTTGCACACTTACATGTGGCCTCCAACGTATGCCAAGATTCCAGCCTTAACACCTGGACCTCATTTATATGCCCAATCTGACCAATATTCCTTGAATATTGATTCATTTTCCAGTTTTACATCTCCAATAGCTCAGTACCTTGGGTGTTTCTTTGTTTTCTGCTGATAACAAGTTATAGATAAACTGAACCTTCAATCAAACACACAAACTTCACACTTTAGTGACCAATTCTATGCACACTCAGCTGCACAGAGGCTGAGGAAGGTGTATCTTTGCAGTCTGCCTGAAACAAAACCACTGAAGTTTCATCTGATATGTAAACACGGGGGGAAAATACAGTTGTTTTGCAGCTATCTTGAGAAACATGCATGACTACTTTCCACGTCACTCTGGGAATCATTTCACACTGTTGATAATATGCAATTACACAGACAATAACTAAAAAATGAATTCCACAGAGGTTCGGGAATTTTATTTCTTGTACTTTTTAACAGTTATGTAAAAAGTTAGTACCTACCATCTAGTTAGTGTTTTGTGATTTACTGCAGGTCCAGAAATTTGACAAGGTTACCCCCGGAAGGTGGTTACATTAGTTACAGCCTCATAGGATTTGGAGTAAGATTGGCACAGCATTGCGGCATGAGCAGAAGCCTCTCAGTACTTGGGTGATGCAATGGAAGCTCAAACTTCTGCTTTATACCCAAACAAACAGCACTATGGAGCTGAATTTTGCCTCTATGCTGTTTATAGATTATTACATTATCACATTGTTTATAATCTGTGTCATTGCCATGTCACTGTTAGGAATTTTATGAGAGATTCAGGGAATGTTGCTGAAGTTGTTCTTCTGGCAAAACAAGTGGCATACTGCTTTGATGTAATTGAAGTTCAAATTTCTGATAAAGAGGAATTCTGTTATCTTTCAGTTATGCTTTGAGTACTTACAGCCTTGACATATTGATAAGGACTTAGTCAGGACGTTGATGAATCCAAGACCACTACATTCATTCCCAGGCAATGACTTTCATGTGAACAACTCCAAATTCCTGAGTGCAAGCATCCTACAGTATGTGCACCTGTAGTATCTTTGGAATCACCACCCTGTAGCTCCACTTAGGCTACCTTTACTTGCCAACTGTTCATGCCATCTCCTGCAGAAATATCTCATTAACCTCAAAGAATTATCTGTACAAATGGCTCTGGCAATCTCTTCATCCACCATCCACCACACGCGCCCCCCCCCCCCCCATGGGCTTACCATTTTTTCCCCCCTTTTTGGGTCCTTGTTGCCACAGTTTCATGCTGAAGTCACTGCTTGTGATCACGTGGCACAAAGTTGTTGACAAAGAAGGGATGCCATTAGTATTGTCTATTGCTTACCTGAATCTTGTGCTCTAGAATCACATCAAAGCAAAACTGCTTCGCGTTCTTACATGTTATTTCTATACCAGCAGCTTTCTACATGGTGCCTCAAATATTATGTTCTCTGTCATAAATAGTTTCACCTAAATTCTCTCATCAGCCTGTCCATACATCTTTTAGGTCCATTCGAACAGCTGGTAAACAGCAACCTCACCAACATTCACACTTAACACTAATACACACTTACCACAGATATCATTCACTATTTTTATTCTGTTGTTGGAGAGCACTTTTCCACTTGAACACAATGACCTCCAGTTCCATATGTGCTCTTGTAGAAATGAGAATGTTTGTACATGGTATGTATTGTACAATGTGTGAACAGATCAAAACTATCCACTAATCATCTTCCATAGCTTAACAATGAAGGTTTATTATATATTATAAGGGCATCATATAACAGGGCTTAAGGTATTACAATAATAAAATGTATTTGTATTTGAACAAACAATAGCCATTCTAAAGATATATGAAACATGGACCATTTTGAAAATAAGGGGAGGATGTTTAGGACTAATATGAGGAGAAATTTCTTCAGTGATAAGGTGGTGAATCTTTGGAATGCTTTACCCTGGACTGTTGAGGAGGCTTGAACTCAAGTCAAAGATTGATGGATTTCTGAACATTAAGGGAATAAAGGGATGTGGGGATTGTGTTGGAAAATGGCACTGGGGTATAAGATAAGTCATGATCTCAGTGAATGGAGGAGTGAGCTCAAGGGACTGGATGGCCTGTCCCCCGGTACTATTTCTTATGTTCTTATATTAAGGAAATCAAAGGATTATGGGGTTAGTGCAGGAAAGTGGCTCGAGGTAAAAGATCAGTCGTGATCTTATTGAATGATGGAGGAGGCATGAGGGGACAAATGGTCAATTCCTGCTCCCATTTTTTATGTTTTAGTGATGTAATGCAAAAGTTTTGGTGTGGAAAACCAAAAGAAAAGAATCTGAATAACATATAATATACAAAAAATGTATAAATAATAAACATTAATCTTGAGAAAGTATATACACAAAATGGCTGCAATCTTCTGCTCAGGAATTGTATATTTCAGAGCCTGATCCAATACATATAAAAACTTCCAGCAAGGATTGCTTGATAACAGTCAGGAACAGAAACAACTCTCTAATCCAGGGATAATGAATCCAATTTTATCACTCTTATTGACTTTTCATTTATGTTTGTTTAACAACACAGATTTTTTTTTAAAAAATCAAACATGGGTTCTTCATGACCTGTATAGAGGCCATTTAACATGCTACAGTTTGAGCCCAGTTTGTGTAAATTGGAGCAAGGGTAGGCCATGAGGTCTCTCGAGATTCTTCTGCCAGTCAATAAATCATCAATAATTCTGTACTTCATCCAGTTTCCCATTCAGTCCCCTAATTCTTTGTTCACTAGGAGTCAAAATGTCTATTGATCTCAGTCTTAATCAGCAAGCTATGTTTCAATCCACAAAATGCTGTGTGATTGCAGTAATGTGGTCATACTCAAAATAACGTTAAAAGTCTTCATTTAGCTAAGAATTGTTTTAATATCCCTTCCAACCTTCTGCAATTTAAATTTGATTCTGTCTCAACCTCCACTTGACCTTGAAAACATTAAATCTGCACACAATACATCTATAGTTTGATATACGGTGCCCTGCTAGGATTTCAAGGATTAAACTGATCGGTAAAATACTGTTACATAAGTGCATCAGGCCCTTATTTCACTGAAAGGAGTAATTAGTGAATTTATTCCACCAACAAGCTTTCACAAAGTACAGACTGGAATTTCCCTGGTAGTTTGCTGGTCAGCATTTTATAATTTGGTCTCTTTTTCCAATAATGTTCTCTCCATGTGTGTCATTGCTCCATGTTGTCAACTTTTCTTCCTCAAAGATGAGAATTCTATGCTTGATCAGACCACACCAATAGTATTGTGTACACTTTTGTCTCCTTATTGGAAAAAAGGGCATATTGCCATAGAGAGAATGCACTAAAGATTCACCAGACTGGCTGGTTCCATGCATGGCTGGTTTGCTGTATGGGGAGAGAGTGAGTAGGCCAGACTTTCATTCTCTAGGTTTCAGATGAATAAGAGATCTTATTGAAATTTATTAAATTTATTAAATTATTCCAGGGCTCAACAAGATGAGTGCAGGGAGAATGTTTCCCCCAACTGAAGAGTCTAGAATCAGGGGGCCATGGTCTCAAAAAAGGTATGGTCCACTTAGGGCTGAAATAAGGAAAAATAAAGTGTGGCAAATCTTTGGCGTCCTCGGTCTCAGAGGGCTATGGAAGTTCAGTCATTGAGTTCATTCAAAACAAAGTTTGATGGAATCAATGGATATGGGAATAGTGCAGGAAAATGGGATAGAGGTAGAAGATCAGCTATGATTGTAATAAATGGCAGAGCAGGATCAAGGAGCCAACTAGCCTACTCCTGTTATTTTCTATATTCTTATATTCAGTCTCTTTTAGCTTGTCCCTATTTTATGTCTTCAGTTATTCCTATTTTAGAAGCATTAAGTCATTATTCTTGACATCAGTAACTCAATGTCATTGAGAACTTTCATGGCCTGACCTAACCTAACATTTTGGTGGAACATGGATCCAGCTATCTGAACTGAACACACATGGTAGGATCAAATAGTCAGGCTCGAAACTCAAGCAGTTATCAAGGAGCAACAGGAGTCAAGCCCCTCACCCCACCCCACCCTATTGCTCCACATTAGGTAGTAAAACATGAAGTTTCAATATTGAACCAAGGTTGTGGATCTGAACCCCAGCCTGAACATGAGAGAATGTGAAAATTCACTGACTTACGCTCTCGAGATTTAAGGGGGTGCAGTTTGGAGATGAGGCTGCTGTGATGTATGCCAATGCCAAAGTCTTCTTACTAGTGGAGATATAGTGAACTTAGCACTCAGGATGCATTCCCAGGAATGAGAGTACAGTGGAATTAGAACCAAAGAGGATTATCAAAGCTACAGGCAGCATGGCTCTGCCCAATCCTCCCCACTGCCATGTGCTGCTTTGCTGGGAACCTAAATGCCAGGAACCTGTCACAAATCCTTGTCACCAATGGATAAGCATGGCAGTGTAGCAGTTAGCATAACACTATTACAGCGCCAGTGACCCGGGTTCAATTCCGGCCACTGTCTGTAAGGAGTTTGTATGTTCTCCCCGCTTCTGCGTGGGTTTCCTCCCACATTCCAAAGACATACCGGTTAGGAAGTTGTGGGAATGCTATGTTGGCGCCGGAAGCATAGCAACACTTGCGGGCTGCCCCCAGAACACTCTACACAAAAGATGCATTTCACTGTGTGTTTTGATGTACATGTGACTAATAAATCTTAACACATCCCAGCACAGTGTAGAGAGGCTGCCTGTGAGGGCTAGTGTTGAGCAGACTGGGGTAAGCAATGTGCCTGTATTGTTCTTCCCAGCTTGGAGATTTCTCCATGGAAACATGCTCAAAGCCGGCAACCACCATGAGCTTGTTACCATAGAGAAATCTCTGGGCCTGGGAGAGCTGTGCAGGCAACAAAGAGCTTTCATCACCTTCAACAGAAGATGATGAGAGAGACCATAGGATCTGGGTGGTCTGTCCAAACATGGAGTAGATGCTGCCAGTCCCCAGCAACAGCTGTACTCACTGCACCAGACATGAAACCCACATCTCAGTGCTGAGCAGCCCTCCCTGGTCCCCAACACTAGACCTCATAGGCAGCCTCTCCACATGTCAGCAAAGGGCAGGGATTCACACCAGGTTCCCAGTATATCAGCTCCCAGCCTGAGTGGATGTCTTTTTTCTAGAGCAGGTATATAAGTGAATGTTCAGACTGGAGGACAAGAGCACTATAGTGAATTAGCGTTCTGCAGAGTGGTGCTAAAAAAGGGTTTCAGTTTATACTGTGTTGAGGTGAACCACAGCTCTTTATTATGTAAACAGATCATTTACAACTAAACACAGTCAGGTAAACACTCAGCATGGTATAGAGTAAGGCAGTGCTCAGATTCACCCTAGTGGGTATAATATACACCTTTAGTGGCATCAACACATCATGAACTCACTTAAAGCTGTAGGTACTTACACAACTATAATGCTATATTGTTGTTTCTTTTGACTTTGATCCCTACATTTCCAGCTGCAAGAGTAGATTGAAAATATTTTTTAAAACTTTACTTCTATATACCTGTAATTGTTTTTTGTACTAAACATAACACTGATAAAGACAAATAACCATCCAGAGTCCATGTTTTAGATTAACCATGGTTTGTGGAATATAAACAAATAAAGTCTGTAATGTCCATATGCTACTTTGTTAATTTTGAGTTTCATATGATGGCTGCAAGGTTTAGCTTAGTGCAACATTAATGGGTTAATTCATCTGACACAGCATTGTTAGTACACATTTCAACACATCCATTAATTCCTCAGAGCTGTTTTAAAATGGACATTAATCCATTTTACTGATCTCTATATAATGAGTTGCTTTGTAAAGATAAAAGGTGGAAAGTTAACTCTTAAAATAAGATGAGTTAGGACTTTATTAGAGCTCAAAATTCAAAAATAGGAACCAAATCAACTCAAACCCATCCATATCTGCTTTTAAGGGAGATGAGGAGAAGGAAAAGAACCTTTTATAATGAAGATACCACATCTGTATTGTTAAATCGAAATCGTCTGGGTTCCCCAGGCCTCAGGAAAGTCAGCAGTTGGAAGTGGCAGAAAGGATTCAATCGCTGAGGTTAAGGGCATTTACTGGTCTGCTTGTGGGCTAGGAGTTGATGTGTGTTTCATGAGTTGGTCCTTTTAAGCCATTGTTGTAGCAATTAATGCCATACCTGATCCAGCAACTCTAGGCCAGGAAGAAAACGATTGGCTGGATTTCCAAGCATCCACAAGACAAATATGAATGAAGGTGGTCATTGTGCACAGCTAAATTCATCTATACATCCAGAGAAAACTCTTAAATGATCTGGGATTCCAAAAAAATCTTGTCATAGAAGATGAGGAGGCCATTCAACCTACTTATGTTCTTCCAACTTCCCAGCTCTCAATCCATAGACTTGTAGGTTATATCCATTTATAAATCATTACATGCTCTGTTTGATCAAACCTTCTACACACAATGCCAAACGCTTCAACAGTTATTTATAATCTAGCAAGAGTGTGGATTCTTCGGTTTTGTCAACTTTTTACAGACCTTATTGTCAGAAAGGAAAACATTAATTGGATCCGTAAACTTTTTAGTAATGAGGTCAGAACATTAAGGAATAGAAAAAAATTGAGTGGATCTTATTTGATATTAACCTAACATCTCTGGTCAAGTCAGAGTTTAATATAACTATAAATAGTATGAGTCATTATAAGCTTCAAAATATTGGCCTTGTAGCGGCTGCTACCGCGGAATGAACACAAGATGCGAGTCATGGAGTTTCAGAACAGAACTGGTTTATTTTCCTGCCTTGCGCGGGCCTTTTAAGGGAGAGTGTTCCAGCCCAATGCAACCGGCAATGACGTATATGCTACGTCAACAAGTCTTTCCCGCACGTGGGTTCTCCCCGTCGCTCGGGGAAAACAAAGGCCCGCCGCCATCTTGGGCCTCGCCACTCCGAAGCCGTGTGACCCGACTGCCGAGCCAGTTTGCTTACCCAGACGGTGAGTCGCTACACAACCCCCGCCCCCCCCAGAATGGGCGATACAGTCCCCAAGGTCTGCGGGCTGTGCCAGCCACCACTTAGGGTGTTGGCCTCTGCGTCGCGGCGTTGAAACCTCAACCGGTTGTTGCAGATCTAAGTGGGCCAGTTTGAGGCGGTCCATCGTGAAAACCTGTTCCCTGCCCCTAACGTCCAAAATAAAGGTGGATCCATTATTCCTGATGACTCAGAACGGTCCCTCATATGGTCGTTGCAATGGCGCCCGAGGTGTGCCCCTGCAAACGAAAACAAACTTACAGTCTCGTAGTTCTTTGGGTTGACAGGATGGGGCTTGACCGTGCCACGAGGTGGGGATCGGGGCCAAGTTGCCGAGCTTCTCGCGCAGTCTTTGTAGGACTGCTGGGGGTTGTTCCCCTTGGTCTCGAAGGGCAGGTATGAAATCCCCTGGGACAACTAGGGGCGCCCCGTACACAAGCTCAGCTGACGAAGTGCGGAGGTCTTCTTTGGGGGCAGTGCGTATGCCGAGGAGGACCCAAGGCAGTTCGTCAACCCAGTTAGGACCCCTCAGGCAGGCCATCAAGGCTGATTTCAGATGGCAGTGAAAACATTCCATGAACCCGTTTGATTGAGGGTGGTAGGCCGTGGTGGTGTGCAGCTGCGTCCCCAGCATGTTTGCTAATGCAGACTAGAGGCTGGAGGTAAGTTGTGTGCCTCTGTCTGAAGTGATGTGAGCTGGAACACCAAAACGTGAGATCCAACTTGTGAACAGCGCCCGGGCACAGGAATCAGTCGTGATGTCAGATAGAGGGTTTGCCTCTGGCCACCTCGTGAACCGGTCCACGATGGTAAGGAGGTACCGAGCCCCTCTTGAAACCGGCAGAGGGCCTACGGGGTCAACGTGGATGTGGTCGAACCTTCTACGGGTAGGCTCGAATTGCTGTGGCGGAACCTTGGTGTGTCGCTGGATTTTCGATGTCTGGCAGTGCTGACAATTCCTGGCCCACTCTCTGACCTGTTTGCGCAGGCCATGCCAGATGAACTTGCTGGCGACCAGCCGGACAGTGGATCTGATGGACGGGTGCACCAACCCATGTATCGAATCGAAAGCGCGTTTCCGCCAGGCTGCAGGAACTATAGGGCGGGGTTGACCTGCTGCGATGTCGCAAAGGAGGGTCTGCTGACCAGGAACAACCAAGAAATCTTGGAGCTGCAGGCCCGAGATTGCGGTTTTGTAGCTGGGTAGCTCGTCGTCAGTTTGCTGTGTGTCAGCCAGGGCCTTGTAGTCGATACCCAGGGACAAGCTGTGGATGGTTGGTCTGGAAAGTGCATCAGCAACGACATTGTCCTTCCCGGAGACATGTTGGACATCTGTTGTGAATTCGGAAGTATAGGACAAATGTCTCTGCTGATGAGCTGACCAGGGATCAGAGGCTTTGGAGAAGGCGAAGGACAAAGGCTTACGGTCGGTGAAAGCGGTGAAAGGCCTGCCTTCCAAAAAGTACCGGAAATGCCGGACCGCCAGAAGTTCTCAATCAAAAGCGCTGTATTTCAGCTTGGGTGGTCTAAGGTGCCTGCTGAAAAATGCTAAGGGTCGCCAACTGCCTTTGATTAGTTGTTCCAGTACCCCACCAACTGCAGTGTTGGATGCGTCCACCATGAGGGCGGTTGGGACGTCTGTCCTAGGGTGTACAAGCATCGTGGCGTTTGCTAGGGCGTCCTTGGCCTTAATAAAGGCAGCCGCAGCCTCGTCGTTCCAGGTGATGTCCTTGCCCTTACCAGCCATCAGCGCGAACAAAGGGCGCAGGATACGGGCTGCTGCAGGGATGAACCGATGGTAAAAGTTGACCATCCCCAGGAATTCCTGTAGGCCTTTGACTGTGCTGGGGCGGGCAAAATGGCAGATAGCGTCCACCTTGGCGGGTAGGGGTGTTGCTCCATCGCTGGTGATTCTGTGGCCGAGGAAATCAATAAAGTCAAGCCCGAATTGGCACTTGGCCGGGTTGATTGTGAGGCCAAAATCACGGAGACGGGAATACAGCTGGCGGAGGTGGGAAAGGTGTTCTTGGCGGTCACAGCTGGTGATTAGTATGTCATCTAAGTAAATGAACACCAAGTCCAGGTCTCGGCCTACCGCGTCCATCAGCCGCTGGAAGGTCTGTGCGGCGTTCTTAAGGCCGAATGGCATTCGAAGGAATTCGAAGAGGCCGAATGGGGTGATAATCGCAGTTTTGGGGACGTCATCCGAATGGACCGGGATTTGGTGGTATCCCGGAACGAGGTCCACTTTGGAAAAGATGCGGGCCCCATGTAGGTTCACTGCAAAGTCCTGGATGTGAGGGATGGGATAGCGGTCCGGGGTGGTGGCGTCATTCAGCCTGCGGTAGTCGCTGCAGGGCCTCCACCTGCCTATGGCTTTGGGGATCATGTGCAGGGGGGAGGCCCAGGGGCTGTCTGACCTGCGAACAATCCCTAGCTCCTCCATGCGACAGAAGTCTTCCTTTGCCAGGCGGAGCTTGTCTGGAGGTAGGCGTCGAGCTCGGGCATGAAGTGGTGGCCCTGTGGTAATGATGTGGTGTTGGACCCTGTGTTTGGGCATAGAATTCGTAAACTGAGGTGCCAAAACTGATGGGAATTCGACTAGGAGCTTGGTGAACTTGTTGCCAGACAGGAAAATGGAGTCCAATCGCAGGGCTGGTAGGCTGGTTTCTCCCAGGGGGTAGGTCTGGAAGGTTGTGGAGTGGGCTAGCCATTTCCCTCGCAGGTCGACTAACAGGTTGTGGGCCCGAAGGAAATAGGCTCCTAGGAGTGGTCGGGCGACAGTGGCAAGGGTGAAGGTCCAGGTGAAACAGCTGCCACCGAATTGTAACTGAAGTGTACGGGTACCGAAAGTCCATATCGTTGTGCCGTTTGCGGCATTGAGTACCGGACCTTGTTGCCTGTTACGAGTGTCGCAGCCGGTCGGGGGCAAAATACTGACCTCTGCTCCAGTATCGACAAGGAAACGCCGCCCGGACTGCTTGTCCCAAACGAATAGGAGGCTTTGTCGGTGGCCAGCCGCCGTAGCTGTTAGCGGCGGCTGGCGCTGGCGTTTCCCTGACTTGCAGGGTGGGCGGCATCGACGGGCCTCTGCGCCCCACCTCTGATGGTAGAAACACAGTTGGTTGGCAGTGTCATCGTCTGTGTTTCTGGGGTGTGGTGGCCCGGTTGCTGGGACTGGTTCAGGCGGGCGTTGGGCTCGCGGCCTGGTGATTTGGCCGACGGACGAACCACGCTCGCGTTTGACCTTCCACAGGACATCTGCCTGGGCAGCCACCTCACGAGGGTTGCTGAAATCAGCGTCGGCCAACAGCAGGTGAATGTCATTGGGTAGTCGTTTGAGGAAGACCTGTTCGAACATTAGGCAGGGCTTGTGCCCCTCAGCCAATGCCAGGATCTCATTCATTAGCGCGGATGGGGATCTGTCCTCCAGGCCATCGAGATGAAGCAGGCGGGTGGCACGGTCACAACAGGAGAGGCCGAAGGTCCGAATCAGAAGGTCTTTGAAAGCCAGGTACTTCTGTTCCTCAGGAGGGGACTGGATGAAATCACTGACCTGGGCGGCTGTCTCCTGGTCCAGAGAGCTGACCACATGGTAGTACTTTGTGGAGTCAGAGGTGATCCGCCGAAGGTGGAATTGCGCTTCGGCCTGGTCAAACCAGCCACTGGGACGAAGCGTCCAAAAGGTGGGCAGCTTGAGTGCCACTGCGTTGGATGCTGCGTTGCCGTCCATTGTGCAGGTCCAAAATCCGTTTGGACCGTCGGGGTCACCAACGTAGCGGCTGCTACCGCGGAATGAACACGAGACGCGAGTCGTAGAGTTTCAGAACAGAACTGGTTTATTTTCCCGCCTTGCGCGGGCCTTTTAAGGGAGACTGTTCCTGCCCAATGCAACCGGCAATGACGTATATGCTATGTCATGAAGTCTTTCCCACGCGTGGGTTCTCCCCGTCGCTCGGGGAAGACAAAGTCCCGCCGCCATCTTGGGCCTCGCCGCTCCGACACCGTGCGACCCGACTGCCGAGCCAGTTCGCTTACCCGGACAGTGAGTCGCTACAGCCTGATATTTACTGGGTCATACGACAGATCCACGATTTGTTGTTTCCCAAATGCTGTGGACTTTTAATTCCACAACTTGTGCCTTTCAGCCTCGACAGGTTCCCCAAATGGAAATCAGCCTCATTGACTAGCTTGGCTGTAATTGGATGGAAGGGCCCTGAAGCAGGCTGCAGGACCAGGTTGATCTGATCCTTGACACAGGCTTGGGGGCAGTATAATTCCAAGATAAGGGTTGTTGAGGGAAAGATTCTAATGCAGGCAACCCCTGCATTACAGGGTTTGTGTTCCTAGAAAATAAACTGTATTGTGATTAACGTGAAGACACGTCATCTGTGCATGCACCAAGAAATGTGAGTTGAAAAAAAATTGTGCTGATTTATTTAAGTTTTATCATACAAATTCCATGAGAATGAATTTTATTCCATATCTCAAACTTTTGGGTAGTGATTTGTGAATTTGGTAAGGGCAGATTTCTGTAACCCAAACAGCTGTAACATGGGGGTCACCTATACCCAACTCTGGGATTACAATCTCAACTCTTGAGGTCCAACCCTGGGTATTGAGATCTTGTACTCAGAGATGTCCAATCCCCAGCCACAGGAGTGAGGCATTATCCCATAGATCTGAACCCAGGAGGAAGGGTACAATCCCTAATGATGTGTTTGCGGGGGCCCAAGGGAGATTGGTCTGTGGACTCCAATCCCAGAGTAAGAGGGGGAAATCTGATCCCCACCTCCAGAAATTTATTCTTCGATCCTGGAGCTGTGAGGGAGATTTCTGATCCCCTGTCCCAATCGCCAACCCTTTCAGGGTTCTGATCTCAACTTGAAGAAACATTCGATCCAGTGCAAGGGAATTTAGGTTGAGGCGGAGATCTAATGTTGGATTAACTTTGGGAACAGGGAGGAAGCATTCTTGTGCTGTCTGCCTGAGGGTTCTCTCCTGGCTCCAGCTACCAAGTTTCTCATAGTCTGTGAAACCTGGCAGCCAAGGTGAAACCTGTAAAACGGGTTTAATCAGATCTGTAAACACCTGCCTCTTCAAATCCATCTGACTCTGTTAGTTCCATTGTCTCAATTTGTAAATTTGTACAGAGCTTTCCCATGCTCTGTAAATCTCCCAGATTCAACTCTGTCCCACAACTCCACACCGCTAATTCCCTGTATTAAAACAGGACTCAGCTTCTTTTGGGTTCTTTTTGAACAACAGAATCGATAAAGACACCACAATTTCACGAAAAGTTTGAATAACTTTACTTAACACAACTAAAAACAACTAAACACAAAGGAAACTACAACTCTAATCACAAATCTAATCTAACCCAAATTAAAAGAAACAAGACTGAAAACCCAAACTCTCTCACTTGACACTTCCCTGGTAAAATTGAGCTCACGTTTGCATGCAGTTCTCAATGACACTTATTGGCATCCAGTATTGGTATTGGTATTGGTTTTGGTTTATTATTGTCACTTGTACTGAGGTACAGTGAAAAACTTGTCTTGCATACCGATCATACAGATCAATTCATTACACAGTGCAGTTACATTGAGTTAGAGAGTGCATTGAGGTAGTACAGGTAAAACAATAACAGTACAGAGTAAAGTGACACAGCTACAGAGGAAGTGCAGTGCAGGAAGACAATAAGGTGCAAGGTCACAACAAGGTAGATTGTGAGGTCAGAGTCCATCTCATTGTAAAAAAGGAACCGTTCAATAGTCTTATCACAGTGGGATAGAAGCTGTCCTTGAGCTTGGTGGTATGTGCCCTCATGCTCCTGTATCTTCTTAGCAATGTTGTGTTCTCTGCCACTCAGTCTATCGCTGAAAGGGGCTTGACAGTGGCCAGGTACTGGCCACGAGCCAACCTGTGAAGAAGATCCGAAGGACTCTCTTGTGGGGCGCATCTTTATAGTCGAGGGTTTTGTGCCCCGTTTGGTCCTAGCAAAACAAAGGATTCCACACCATTGCTAAACCTTCCCGTTGTTTTCGAGAGTCTCATCAGTCATTAGTGCAGAAAAATTCCACTGTTAATGAACAGGTAAAAATTACAATCTTCTAGAGGGCGGGTGGCTCCATGAGTGTGTAGCCAAGAAAAGTTTGTGACGAACTCACACAAAGCCCTGGGATCTTGTCTGATGGGGCAAATTAACACTCCCCATTGTCTTGCTTGGCTGAAGTAGACCCTGATTGTTTTGCAAAGCTGCCCATTTAACTACACCCGATTAATGCTTGGGGTCACCTTCCACATTGATGTCTTGCTGTTTCACATGGTTTCAGTAACTCCTGGGAAACACAAATAGTCTGAACAGAGAAAGATGTTTCCACCTTTAGTTACGTCCAGCCATTGGTAGCTGTTGCAACAGGGAAATCATTGATTGATTGTTCACAATCAATAAATCCTGTCTTAGAACTAAATCAACTCAGTGGCTTTTGGATGTACCAAAGCATGTCAAAGGAATGTTGCAAGTTAAGCCTGGCACAGAGGCATGGCAGAGGTAGTAGGGTGGACAATTTATAGGTTGGTTGAAGAGGGAGGTTTAGATTAAAGGGAGAGGAATTCAGGAGAGAATTGTTGATGTGCAGGTATCTTCTAGTGCAATGGAGTTAGAAGAGGTTACAAAGATAGGGTGGGCTGGACAAGGAAACAAGGATGAGAGTTTTAAAATAGGCATTGCTTAACTGGGAGACAATGTGCTTGGCAACCACATGGGCGATGGCGAATGGGGCCTGGTGCAATTTAGGACACAAGCAGCAAAGATTCTGATGACTTCAAGCTCACAACAGGTAGAGCATGATTGGATGGTCAGAAGTGTATTGGAATAGACAAGTCTAAAGGTAACAAGAGCATGAATGAGGGTTCCGGGAGATGATATGGGGCAAAGGTAGTTCAACAGTTACAGCGGAAGAATTTTGTGATGGTTTAGTTACTCTGTTCAAAGCTCATCTAGGGAAAAATTAAGTTAAAGGGTTGCAAATAGTCTGGTTCAGCTTCAGATAGTTGCTATGACAGGGATGGAATCAGAGTAAAAGTAATGGGAATTCAAGGTGGGACCAAAGACTGTTGCCTTCCCAATATTTAGTAGGAAGACACTTCTGCTCATTCAGTACAGGTTGCTGATCAGGTAGCTTTTCAATTTTGGGGCAATGGAATGAAATGATCAAGAGAGCTGTTGGTGTGACAGAACTAGGTGTTGTTGACATTTACTTGGAAAGCAATGGTCCATTTTCACATGATGTTGCCAGGGAGAAGCATGTAGATGGGAAATGAGAGGGGATAACAGATTCACCAATGAGATAATAGTGCAAGAGCACCAAGAGTAGCCATTACAGATGATTATCTGGCTATGACTGAGTAGGTAGGAATGGAACAGCCAAATGCATTCCCAGCTGGGTGACAGTGGAGAGATTTTGGAGAGGATGGTCTGGTGACTGAAAACACAGATGTCCTTACATTGAAAACAACAAAGATGTACACCATAAACTCACATTTAGGATGGTTAAATTCTCAGCTTACACACATTATTTCCCCTCTGTCATGAATCCAGGTTTCCAATTTTTCTTTTTAGGATCATGCATTGTTCCCATTGATCTCTCACTGTTCACTGAGCCTCAGCTCTTACCTTTCCTGCTTAGCTTTCCAATATTGTTAAATTTTTCCCTATGTCCCTCTGAACAACAACATATAGCAAAAAGTATTTATAACCTCTGGCATAATCTAATGGTTCAAAAGCTGACCATTCCTTCTGAGATCTTCGTGTTGGACACGTTGCTGTGAGAGAGTGCCATACTGATGTCAAGCCTCTCTCCACAGGAAACCAGAGGAAATCAGAGGATCAGCTTCTGAAAGCTGCTCTCTTGCATTGTCTTAGGGAAATTCAGAGTCTTAAGGGACTGAATGAATAGTAGGCTTGGTAACTGTGGAGTGTGACTGCCCTGCACGCATTTGATGTTGTGCGGACAGTGTGGCTTCTTGTATTGTTTTCCCACATCTATAGTTTCAGTAGGCAGCCAATGGTAACAAAAGATGAGCTGTTGGATGAACTCAGTGGGCCAGGTAGCATCTGTAGAGGGAAATGGATGGTTGAAGCTTCAGGTCATTTTCAAAGCATTGACTGCTGATTTCCCTCTACAGACGTTGCCTGACCTGCTGAATTTCTCCAGCAGTTTGTTTTTAACTCCAGGTCGAGCATCTGCAGTTTCTTGTGTCAGCCAATGGTAACAGCACTCTTCACTGATTGTATTTAAGTAGGTCACTAGCCTGGCACTAATTACAGCTACTCTGCACAATTTAAAGCTTGTCAGTGCCCCTTAAAAGAGAGGAGCATTGTGGATGAGTGCTGAGAATCCTTGTTGGCTAAATCTAACCTGACAAGGTGTGCGGGTTGGTTGAACATGGGAAGGAACAGGGACTTGAGATTTCTTATGTTGCAATGGTGGTCTTTGTGGGGGAGATAGAAAGGAGGAGTGAATCGCTGCTTCCACAGAGGGCTAAGAGTGCCTCCAGATGCACCAGGTTACTAAGCAGATAACCATGGAGGTGAAAGCCAGAAATCAACCGCGATAAGCTTTAAGATGTGGTTGCAAAATGCAGATGACAGCACATAGTAATACAATATTGGATCAGCCATGATCTTATTGAAAGGCAGAGCAGGCTTGAGGGGCCGTTCAGCCTAGCTCTGCTCCTGTTTCTTATGATATCTGATATCCTACCAAGTACAGTTCCAGTCTCAACACCTGACTAATGCACCACATTGTTCGCATGATGACATTTTCTATCATTTACGACTCACCACTAACACACATGTGCTTCATCCCACCATCCAGTACTTAGCATTGTTGCAAGATTCACACTCACAGCTTGAACACACTGCCAACCTATGTCCAACAAATCACCAACTGTGCTGGATAAGCCGGACCATGTGTCTTGCCTGGAATAATTGCCCAGGGTCCCCACATTCCTGCACTTACAGGGGCTGGATTTGGGTCAGTCCCAATCCCCTCTGTAACCTCAAGTCCAGCAGCGTGGTCCAAGCAACATCTGGGCCTTAGGCAGGAAACTACGGACACCCCCGCCACTAATCACTCCAATGCCTCTTCTCCAAATCTGGGGGTGAAGCTTTGTCAGCTAATTTACTTAAGACTGAAGTAACTATTTATAAAATGTTAATATAAAGAATAAAGTTAATTAAGAACACAAAAATAAAAGCAAAATAATTTGAAAATATTAATTTAATTTCCTCTTTGCTTCTGAATCCATAGACCTGGAATTCCCATTGATATCAACGGGGTTTCAAATCTTGCACTAGGTCTGACCTGCACAGGCTCTGAGTGAAGTTTCCATTAAGTGTAATGCTGGGGAATCCCAGTGGGACTAAGCTTCCTCATGTCCTACACCAAGGCTGGACATTCACACCTGCAAGTATGTGTGTGGAAGTCCCAGGTTTACAAATGGATGAGCTGCACTGATTCTAATTGGAACTGTTGGCAAAAGTGTTGCAATCTGGCTCATTTCCCTTCCTCTTGGTTCAAGAAATTGGATCACCACTAATCATCTCAGATCAGGGATGGGCAATAGATGTTTGCTTTGCAAGTAAAAATCATATGCCAAAAATGGAAAATAATGTCTTAATCACAAATGACAGGGTCAGCACAATATTACACCCAAATTTGTGATCAACCGGTTTGTCCAGGTGTTGGAGTTCTTTATATTAAATATCAGCTGCTCTACCTGGCATTGCTCAGGTTATTATGCTGGCAATCATAATGTTTGCATTTATTTCCATACAATTGAGTTTTATACTCCTTGTAAACAAAATAAAATCTAACTTAAGTACATAATTATTCCATGAATAATATAATTAGGGGGTTACATTATGTAGGTTACCTAAAATTACCAATAAAAAAATACATACTGAAAATAAATATGTGTACAAAAATTACATTTAATATAGTTCTCTTTAGGTAGATATGTACCTGTGCACAATGTGTAAATTTGCTTGATTTCAATGTTGAAGTGCTTTAGAATACATTATATTTATTGCTTTTGAAAAAATATCTAGCGATTAGTTCTGTCTCCAACTCTGGGGCAACCTACTTATAGCTGACCACAGGAAAAGCCTTGAGTTTCGAGATTAAGGTCAACAACTTTTAGTGATTGTCCTTAATGCTCATGACAAAACTAAGTTGAACAGGGAATTGAAGTCACTTGAATTGAAAAGTTAGATCAGATATGGATAATTGGTATCTGAGGAATTGAAGATGTTTTCCCCTGTCATTTCTGTAGCCTCAATTACATGTGCCAGTAATTTTTGAACTGATAATGTCGTGCCATTGCATAATATTGGTGGATCAAAATTCCTGAGTAGCATGATT
The DNA here is from genome assembly GCF_009764475.1 of Pristis pectinata. Taxonomy (NCBI): domain Eukaryota; kingdom Metazoa; phylum Chordata; class Chondrichthyes; order Rhinopristiformes; family Pristidae; genus Pristis; species Pristis pectinata. Next base: position 26,345,346 of record NC_067415.1, read on the forward strand.
GGAGCTCCTTCCTTTAGTTCAAGGTTATGTGATGACACACCAAATGGTGACAACAAGTTTAAAAATTCAATAGGAAAATGTACAGCCTCATTAATGTCTGTCACACAATTTATATTGTACAGGATATCCAGGAAGCTTTGAAAGAAGGTCTTTATTTGTGGCCTGCACTGCATCAGTTTTTGGTGCTAAAACTGCTCTTTCAAACAACCATTGGTAATTCAAATAGTGTTGTGTGACATTTGCTTCAGATCATGAAGTGGTGTCACAAATCAGCCCAAGATTTTTATCAAAAATATTCCCATTGAGTCCTCATGTCTAATTTCCCCATTTCCTAATTTGAGTAAATTCAAAGAAAATTTTCTTGCAGATGGATCGCCTGTCAAATGTGCTGGCATATTGGCTTTTTAGTGTAATCGTTTAACATTTTCCCAAATATATGATATTATAATACAGGCTATCAGTTCACCTGCTTTAGTAACTCATGGAATTATTGGTAGCGTTTGACGAAAATCTCCAGCTAGCATAAAGTAACACGTCCCATTAATTTATTATTTTGTCTAAGATCTTGCAATGTACAATCTAATGCTTCAATGGCTGTTTTGTGAACTATTATACATTTATCCCAGACAATAAGTTTACAATCTTTTAGAATTTTTTCCTTTGCAGTTCCCCAACCAAGATTACATGTCAGAGTCTCCACACTTATCCATATTAAAGGATGTTTGAAAGTCAAATGTGAAGCTTTCCCCCCATCAAAAGTGTTAAAGCAGTTCCTGATGATGTCACAGCCAGGGCAATCAGATTTTGTCTTTGAACTTTAGCCAAAGGTAAATTATGAAGTGTTTCCTGTTCCACCAGAAACATCTGAAAAATATATGATTCCTTGGTCATTGTAACAGCTTCTGTAATAGTATCTGACATTTCTTTGGTGTCTCCCTAAACTTGGTTCTTTCTCCTGGATATATTCGTCTAACCAGTTTAAATTGTAGCTAGTCTCCTACAGAAATTTGGTGCACGAATTTCCAGTTTCTCTTTATGGTTCAGGTAGATCAAAAGTACTTAGGTCAGGTCCACTCAAATACTTAGTACCTCAAAAATTGATCTGAAAACAACCTCATCAATTTTCAATGGGAAAATTAAAAGTAGGTCCCCTTTGGGCAACGAAGGACTTCCTAAGGTGGCTTCAGAAAAGTTAAGAGTGAAATGCACATCCTTATACTAAACCCAACTTTCATGCAAAATTTCACATTTCCAGGTTGTTTCAGGACATACACATTATTCTTATGACATCCTACAGTATCCCATTCTTTTTTGTCAAGGGAACAATGGATATAATTTTGAACTGAAACAGATAAACCTGATTTCAAAACAACCGGATCTAAAGAAAACCTCAGAAATGTAGGTGAAAAATAGATCTGAAAAAAAACTCAACAATTTTCAAGGGGGAAAATTAAAATTAGGTCCCTTTAGGCTTCCATTTCTTTTTCAATCTTTTTTATTAGTTTTCAAATTAATACAGATTAATATATATCATCAATATTTATACATGTAATACAAAGAGATCAGGATAACAATCATAGCATATATAATCATAAAGAACAACAAAATATAAAAAAAATCTGTAGATCCAGCGATCTCTTATTAAATGAATATGATATAAAAGAAAGGAAAGAAAAAGACGTATTATATAAATTTAAAAAAAACCCAAAGCAATAAAAAAATTATAAACAATACAAACTAAACAAAAAAAAACTTTTTTAAAAAAAACAAACAACAAAAAAAAAGAAAAAAAAGCTGGGCTAAAATTTCTCAGTAGAAACAGAGCAATATTATGTCGTCAAGTCCGTTCCTCCAAGTTGGAAAGTTATTGAAAGGGGATCTACATCATGTGAAAATATTGAATAAATGGACTCCAAATATCTTCAAATTTGAGCGAAGGATCAACAGTACCACTCCTAATTTTTTCCAAGTTTAAACATGATATAGTTTGAGAAAACCATTGAAAAGTAGTAGGGGGTATTGGATCCTTCCATTTAAGCAAAATGGATCGTTTGGCCATTAATGTAACTAGGCTTCCTATGGGGGTTTTAGAAGATAAGAGTGTAGTGCACATCTTGATACTAAATTTAACTTATGCAGAGTTTCATTTTCCTAGTTTGTTTCATTATGAGCTTTGCATGGCACACATGGGCATTTTATTTTGTTATATATCTTTAGGTTACCAAACACCACAGCCAGAATTCTACTAAAATGTGAAACAGCAATGGGAAGGTACAAATCCTCCATGGAGTTATAGCAACAGCCAGAAGAAATCAAATAAAAACTAACTGGTAATTTGTCAATGAGCACTTTAAAAAGATCCTTCATACTGCTTTGAGAGGTTCCTCATACAGCCTAGTAAATGTCCAACTGTGCAAGCATAAGAGAAAGTATCTGCTGGAACAATGAGCTCCAAATGGTAGCTCTGGCATCAAGTCAATGTTGGAAGTTAACTGAAATCACCATATCATTGCTCCAAAAATATCATGCAGCTGTTAATTTTGAGTGCACTAACAACTTTGCCAAAACTATGTATATTTCACAACAGGGGCATGTACTTGCCTCAGATGCCATTGCAGATCCTCAATTTCACTCACACAGAAAACACATGTAATGGAGGTAAATTTTTCAGATTGTTAGCTGCTGGAAGAAATCTCATTACAAATTAATGCCATGCTGTGAAAAGTAAATGCCATACTTCAATTTGATTCTTGATTATCTAGTCTGTGGTTGCTACAGAATTTAAACACGTTACAGACAAAACAAATATATTCAGAGCTGAAGAGGAAAAACTACCAATACTGAAACCTACATCTGTAATGTACAAGCATCTGTGATATTTGGGATATGTCATGCTACTTATCTACAGATCTTCAGGACTCTACATTTGTTATAAGCACATGCCCCAAGAGTTTTATTTTCAAGAACAAAAATCAGAAACATTATGTTAACATTTCTTACAACAAGACATACAAGATGACTGGAGCGTTCTTTCCATGCACTCACTCCCTTAATGACCTTTTAAATTTTCACCAGATCTGTTTTTTTGCATTTCTGTTAAGCTCTAGCACACTGAGATGAGAACACTGCTTTACATCAACCTCTTAGGATAAAAACAGTCCTTACCTGGATAATTGATTCCTGCTCATGAAATACAACAAGCTAACTGTATTACTACAATTAGATCTGTTTGGGCTGGAGTTTATAAATGTGGATGGATAATGAAGGGCATGTTTCTGTTGGCAGTCCCCAGCATCGAAGGTCCTGCCATTGCTTCAATATTCCCTTCCATTGTTCTCTCATTTTTTCCCTCCTACCTATAGTGTATCTATATGCATGGGCATACTGTTCTCTGTGTTTCTATGTGGACAGCCATATGATAATGCTATTGAAGAGGAGAGTCATGCAGAATGCCTGCTTTGCAACAATATAGCACATAGTGTACAGCAATGAGATTGAAGATTCAATATGTGCAGTAAAACTCAGATCATCTGGCATGCTTGGGAATTTTAATGGTGCCCTATTGGCAGATGCTCCATACGATTGAATGTTATTCCTATTAATATCCCAATACACTTTTATTTCACTTTTTTTTGATACTGCGCAGTAGCATAATAAATTTTGCAGTGAACCAAATGTGTTAAAGAAAGGGCAGGAGACAATGTGGCCCCAGTGTGTTTAAAGGGAATGAAATGGAGCCCTGGTGAACTTAAGGGAGTGTAGAAAATTGGGCCCTGGTTAGTTTAAAGAGAGTGTCGGATGGAAAACAACACCAAGGTTAGTTTAAAGGGAGCCCCAGCAAGTAGATGCTGAACCATTGAGATTTCTGAACAACTGGAGGGTGGATTTTTGTAGTTTGACTGTAAAAAGGTTACAAAAACAGAAAATACTGGAAGCACTCAGCAGGTCAGGCAGCACCAATGGAGAGAGAAACAGAGTCAATGTTTCTGGTCAAGAATCCTTTATCAGAACTAGAAAAATGAGAAGACGTGTGCTATAAGTTGCGAAAAGGGGGAAAGAACAGAGGGAACATCTGAGTTAGGGTAGACTAAAGATTTCACGTTATTGATTATTTTAAGAACCAGTAGTATGAAATGGAAAATAAAAAAATAAATTAAAACAGAATAGTACAGCCATATCCATGAAGAGCGAGAGAAAATGTGGGGGGGGGGGAGGGGTTATCAGAAATGGTTAAATTCAATTTTGAGTACTGATAGTTATGAAACAATAAGACCAAAAGTAAGGTTCAGTACCTTGAGCTTACATTAGTCACCATAAGAGCAATGTAGGGGCAGAAGACAAAAAGGTTACAGTAGGAATGGGATGAAGAACTGGAGTCAGGGTTGCCCTTGTGGACTGCATGGCGATGTCATTGCAAAGCAGTCACCCAACCTGCATTTGCTTTCTCCAATGTAGAGAAGATCACATTGTGAGCACAGAATGCATTATCTGGAAGAAATGCAAGTATATTGCACTTCACCTTGAAGGACTGTTTAGGTGAGAAGGGAAGAGGTAAAAACCAGGTGTTGCATCTCTCATGTTTACATGGGAAGGTGCCGTGAGAAGGGGAGTGTTTGGGGGAGATGGAAGAGTGGACTGGGAAGCTGTGGAGAGAATGGTCCCTTCAGAATGCTGACAGGGGAATGGTGTGGCAGATGGTGTCTGACAGTGGAATCCCGTTGGCAGTGGCGAAAATTATGAAGGATAACCCACTGTATGTGGAGATTGGTAGTGTGGAAGGTGAAGACACGAGGAACGCTATCCTTGTTCTGGCTGGGAGAAGAGGTAGAGCAGAGGTGCAGAAAATAGAGGGGACTATTCAATGCCTCTGAAATGGCAAAACAAACCACTTATTTGTGCCATTGTTGCCAAATTCAAACAGGGAATCCAATGGACTACCTGGTATCAACCCAGGCACTGAGCTTGGATATGGCTAAGTTGCTTTTATCACAATCAACCTTGCAACCTCCTCACAGTCATGTGGGGACTGGTGTCCAACATGGAACAGCTGCCTAAGAGTCATCAAACAACAGTCTGACATAGTCAGACTCATTGAGTCACACTTTCTAGATACTGTAATATACCAGCACAACCATCACAGTTCCTGCATACATCTGGTCATACAGCCAGGACAAACCCACCAGTGGTGACAGTGCAGTGGCAGACAGGACGGAGAGAGTAGGCCTTGGAGTCCTCAACATTGACTCCAGTCCTCATGAAGTCTCATGACATCAGATCAAACATAGGCAAGGAAGCCTTCACATAGAGTTATAGAGTCATACAACACGGAAACAGGCCCTTCATCCCAAATCATCCATGTCGACTGTGTTGCCCTGTGAGCTAGTCCCATCTGCCCACATTTGGCCAATAGCCCTCTAAACCCTTCCTGTCCATGTACTTATCTAGATGACTTTTAAACATTGCTAATGTGCCCACCCCAACCACTAATTCTGGCAGCTCATTCCAAATATGCACCACCCTTTGTGTGAAGAAGTTGCCCCTGATGTCCCTTTTAAATCTTTCACCTCTGATCTTAAGTCTATGCCCTCTTGTTTATAGCACCCCCTCCCTGGGAAAAAGACTATGTGCTTTCACCCTGTCTGTGCCCCTCGTGATCTTATATCAGGTCACCCCTCAATCTCCTACATTCCAGGGAATAAGATCCTAGTCTACACAACTTCCCCTTGTAATTCAGGCCCCCAAGTCTAGGCAACATCCTGTTAAATCTTTTCTGCACTCTTTCTAGTTTAATAACATCTTTCCTATAACATTCACTGAGCTCCCCACCATCAACATACTGGAGATTACTAACTCAACTGGACCAGCCACGTAAATATACCGTGGCTACTAGTGTAGGTCATAGATTGGGTATCCTGTGGTGAGTGACTCACTGCCTGACAGCCCAAAGCCTTTCCACCATCTACAAGGCACAAGTCAGAACCATAACGGAATACTCTTCACTTGCCTAGAAGAGAGCAATTCCAAGAAAAGAAGCTTGACATCATACAGACAAATAACTCATTTGAATTGATGCCCCATCAACAACCCTAAGCATTCATTCCCTCCACCATCAGCAGTAGACCAGTGTGTACAATCTATAAATACACAGCAGTTACTCACCTAAGCAACTCCAACCACACCTCCCAGATCTGTGACCTCTACCACAAGATGAACAAGTAGGTGCACAGGAACACCACCAGCTGCACATTTCTCTCCAAGTCACACACCATCCTGATTTGGAAATACGATGTGGGTCTTAATCCTAGAACTCCTTACCCAACCACACTGTGGGAGTATCTTCTCCAAAAGGACTGTAGCAGTTCAGGAAGGCAGTTCACCACTACCTTCTCAAGGACAATAAATACTGGCCATGTCAGCAATGCCCAGGTCTCAAAAAATTAATTTTAAAAGAAGTCTCCATTCATTACAGCATTTAAGGGGCTACTTAGCCTCTATACACATACTTCTGCAATTTGCTGCAGAGCATACTGGTGATTGAGGAAGCTCCTGCTTTTAGCCAGAGTGATTTCACATGAGATGCACTTTCTGGTCTTATTACCCTCCTACCTTGGTGCTTATGGGTTGGTCCCTCGGGGTTTACTATTGGAGTTAGGGCTGAAGGACAAGCATCATGTGCAGGGTGGACATTTCCAGATAGGTGGAAAGAAGAGCTCATGAGTGGGGATTATATCCACCTGAGTGCACAGGAGACCAGTTCTTTCTCCAAGTGTCCTAAAGGCAGTGCATCCAAATGCTAAATCTGTAAATCAGTCATCATCTATGGGCAGAGCTCTAGTTTTTCAGTTGCACCTAGATAGTTCTGTCTTTAGAAATAAAGGGCATCGCCACCCTGAACTTCCTAGTCTTCTGTCAATGATTTATGTGCAAGGTCAGGTCCTGCAGCATGGGCTTTCTGCAAATGGTGCAAAGGGAAGTGCCATGAAAGAAACAAAGGGCAGTAAGAAGTAACATTGATTCAACAACAAAAAAATACTGTAAAGCTGAGATAAAAGCATAGAATACTGGAAATAGTCAGTAGGTCAGGCAACATCTGTGAAAAGAGAGAGAGAGAGAGAGACACACACACACACACGACATGATCTGAACTGTTCTTGATGAAAGGTCATCGATCTGAAACATAAATTCTCTCTCTCTCTCTCTCCATGGACACTGTCTGACCTGCCATGCATTGCAGGATTTTCTGTTTTTAATACAGAAATTGGATTGACTTAGGGATCTGAATGATTTGAGTAACTAACAGACATTGTTAAAATTCCCTGACACTGATCATTTAGCATACATCTGCCAGTATATCCATGTTATTCCTGCAATAGTTCCAAATCCTTGTTGAACTGGAATTCCAAAGTATGCTAGGAATTTGGACTCATAGATTCAAAGGATAGCCTTCAAAATGTATCTTTTTACAGACAAAGTGTACTTGCTATTTATCAGCCCAAGTCTGGACATTGTCCAGGTCTTACATTTTACTATGACTTTTTGACACCACAGGAGGTAACATCCTCTCCACATCCACCTTAGGACCTTTTATGTTTCAATCAAGAACTGTCTCACTCTTCTAAACCTCCATGTACCTATTTCAGAAATGAGTCTAGTAAATCTTCTATCAATTGCTTTCAATGCACTTACATCCTTCCTTAAATAAGGAGACCAATACAGTATGCCATTCTCCAGGTGTCGTTCCCCCCAATCCTCTATATAACTGAAACATAACCTCCCTACTTTGTATTCAATTTACCTAGAAATAAAAGATAACATTCTGGTTAGCTTTTTGAATTATTTCCTGTAGCTGCATACTAGTCTTTTCAACATAATACACAAGGACATCCAGATCTGTATCTCAGAACTCTGCAATGTCTCACCATTTAGATAATATTTTGCCCTTTTATATTTTCTGCAAATCGGTCAATATCATATTTTATTACATTATACTCTGATTAAAAGAACTTTGTCCACTTCCTTAATCTATCCATTTTGTAACCTCTTTATGTCCACCTCACAACCTACCTGTCTTTGTGTCATCAGCAAATTCAGCAACTGTATGTTCCACTGGTTGTTTCCACCGGTAGGTGAGACTAGAACTAGGGAACATAGCCTCAAGATTCAGGGGAGTAGATTTAGGACAGAGATGAGGAGGAACTGCTTTTCCCAGAGAGTAGTGAATCCATGGAATCCTCTACCCAGGGATGCAGTAGAGGCTACCTCATTAAATGTACTTAAGACACAGTTAGATAGATTTTTGCATAGTAGGGGAATTAAGGGTTATGGGGAAAAGGCAGGTAGGTGGATCTGAGCCCACGGCTAGATTAGCCATGATCTTATTGAATGGCGGAGCAGACTCGAAAGGCCAGATAGCCTACTCCTGCTCCTATTTCTTATGTTCTTACCATTAACAACTCAATACATGGGCCCAGTAGTTTAATGTTCTGCTATCTGCCCCCATTAAATTTTACTTCATCCTATCACAGACATTCCCTTTGTTCTACAAATCCCTCCCCCAGCTTTTTTTCTACTGAAAATGTATTTGCATTTCTCTCATTCCCAGTTTTGACGAAGGGTCACAGACCCAAAACAATCTCTTTCCACAGGTGCTGCCTGATTTGCTGAATTTTTCCAGCATTGTCTGTTTTTGTTTCAGATTTGCAGCATCTGCAGTCCTTTTGATTTTTATTTAGCCCAACAGATTCTACATGAGCCCCCCCCCACCCTGTGTTCTTCATTCAACCCCATCATCATAACCTCTAATCCTTTCTCCCATTTGTACTTATCCAGCTTCTTTTTAAACACATCGGTGCTGTTCCCCAAACTAATCCATATGTAGCAAGTTCCAAACTTTACTCACTCTTTGAGTAAGTAAGTTTCTCCTAAATTCCTTCTTATCTGTTTTGACCTATCTTTGTTTAATCTTTTATCATCCTCTCTTACACCCAGCTCTTTCCAGAGATGCTATTTGACTTACTGAGTGTTTCCGTCACCCCTGGTTTTGAGGAAGGATCATTGACCTGAAATGTTAACTGGTTTCTCCTTCCACGGATGCTGCTTGATTGTCTTCCAGTATTTCTGTTTTTTGTTTCCCCTAAATTTGATGCAGGAGGGTGGTGGGGAGGGGGATTCCAAGGAGAAAGACTGAAATGTCTGAAGTCATGGTTACCAATGACGATGTGAAGGAAGGTAAATAAACAAGAGACTAGAATCAGAGGAATAAAGAATTTGCAGGATGGAAGGGGAATAGGTCTAGAGGGAGGGTTTTAAAACAATGTAAACAAATGAGACTGGGGGCCAACCATGGAGGACATAAGGAAATTGCATTGTAGGATAAAGCAAAAGTTTTGTATGAGTTATCTGATTGGATGCTGACAAGGAGAGTTTAGAGTAATTAAATGTAGAGAAAGGAAAGGCATCTGCAAAGAAGCTAGACTGTGACTGTAATAAAAAAGTCTTGGAAGTAGTATTAAAGCTGATATCAAATGATTTTATAGAGATATTAAGAGAATGAAAGTGTTATGTGGCCCTTGTAAAAACAGAAGCAAACAGTGAAGCAACTGGCAAAAGCAACCGTAATGCAATAGTGATATATGTTGGAACATAACATAGAAGAATCTATATGACTCAAAGCAATTGTTTTTATAAGATGATATCTCTATTAGTCACATGTACATCGAAACACACAGTGAAATGCATCTTTTCCGCAGACTGTTCTGGGGGCAGCCTGCAAATGTCACCATGCTTCTGGCGCCAACATAGCATGCCCACAACTTCCTAACCCGTACGTCTTTGGAATGTAGGAGGAAACCGGAGCAGCCAGAGGAAACCCACGCAGACACGGGGAGAACGTACAAACTCCTTACAGACAGCAGCTAGAATTGAACCCGGGTTGCTGGCGCTGTAAAAACGTTACACTAACTGCTACACTACAGCGCCTGCCCTACTACCGCGCCTGCCCTAAAAGTTTAAATTCCCACACCGGGAGTTGAACCTGGGCTGCCTGGGTGAAAACCAGGAATCCTAACTGCTAGACCATATGGGAGACTGATTAGACCATATGGGAGATTGATTAGACCATATGGGCGATTGATTGCAGTCTTTGTAGAAATAGGTGAGGAAATAGTGGATGCATTGTTCATAATTTTTCAACGTTCCCTAGGATGGTGCTGGATATAATTATACAACTATCAGCTGAAAAAAGTACTTGCAACTAAGCTTGGACATAGTACAATTGAGCAATTGAACAAGAATAGACTAATCAAATACATTTTTTGGATTCAGTGTGCAATTTTCAAAGCCTGATCATAGACATGACTAATAGTCTGATTAATCCAGTTGGACTTTTAGAGGAGATCATTAACATGATGGATATATGATAACTTTATATTTTGTTATTTTGGACCTTCAGAGGTATCTGAGAAGGTTGCCAAAACAAGATTATTAATGAAATTAAGATTGCCCAAAATCAGGAGATGCCTTGTGACATGGATTGGTAATTGGTTGAGGAAAACGGGGAGTAGGTATAAAGGAAAGGTTCTTTGATTGGCAGGATGTATCAAGTTGTTTTTTGACTAATGTTTCAATTTTTTGCCATTTAAGTAACTTTCAACATAGTGAGGTGTGGGATCATCACTTTAGCTCTGAGAAAAATGAAAAAGATGAAACAGAAATCCTGATGGTGAGAAACTATGGAGACGCAAAGGGGTTCTTTAAAAGTAAGTGCACAGAAAATAATCAACAATACAAAATTCTTATTTTAACAGGCTGAACTAAAATAGTGAGGAAATGATGCTTCAGTTATGCTGATTCTGACCTGTTAATTCCTACTCACTGTTTCTGTCCATTATTCAACCATGTAGATAAATTACCCCCAAACCCTGATTGCCTAATTTTGTTTAATTACCTCTTGTATGATACTTTGTATGTCTTCTGAAAGTCTTAATACAACAAATCCCCTGGTTCTTCCCTAACTATAATTGTCAACCATGATATCCCTATGTTGATTTTGCCCAAAGCTATTATTTTCGAAGTTCCCTGCAAACTTTTTTTTTAAATCATAGATTCTAGCATTTCACTGCTCTTGATGTCAGGCAAATTGGTGTGCAGTTCCTAATTTTCTCTCCTTCCTTTCTTAAATGTTGGTATTACATTTCTTACATTCTGATGCTTTGGAATTATTGAAGATGATTACTACCTCCACAGCCACTTATTTTAAAATCCTAGTTGTCACATCAAGGAGATTTATCAGCTTTCAGTCTCATTAATTTTTCTAGTATTATTTTATAACTAATAGTAATTTCTTTCAGCTCTTTATTCACTCTAGACCTGTTGTTCTTCATTATTTCTGGGTGGTTCTTTGTGTCCTCTTCTGTGAAGGCAAATACAAAATATTTGGTTCTCTGCTATTTCCTAATTCCCTGAGATAATTTCTTCCATTTCAATTGGTAAGCAACAAATGTTAACCTTGCCAATCTTTTCTTTTTATATACCTATGGAACTTTACAGTCTGTTTTTATGTTTGTCACCAGAAAATGTGGTAATCTGTTTTCCCTTTCCTATAACACTTTTCCTTTGATCTAATAATATCTTTAACTCCTCTTGTTAGCCACAGTTGGACCATTTTTCTTGTTTGGATTTTGTGTGCTTAAAAGGAATATCATTTTGATGTAATTTATATTTAATTTTTAAAATGTTAGTTATTGGTTATTTACCCTCATAACTTTTGCAATGTACTATGCTTGTAATGTACCGTGCTGCTGCTGCCAAAGCTAATTTTAATGGCATTTATACCCAGTGTATGTATGCCTATGACAACAATAAACTTGAACTTTAATGTGAGGTACCAATCTCTCATTGTCAACTCATGCTTCATGCCTTAACAAACAGAAATGCTGGAAGAACTCAGACAGTCAAACAGCATCCATGCAAAGAGAAACCAGTTAACGTTTGAAGTCGAAGACCCTTTTTCATGCCCTCATCGTTAGTTTTGTTTAGATTACTGATTCCGGTTTCAGATTGAATTAAATCACTTACAATTTTTATGTACTTTTTATGATAGAAGTCCCCTTATTGTTCATTAATGTTCTTTAATTAACCCTTTCTCACTGCATAATACTAGATTATCTAGTTGGTTGCTTAATAAACTGATCTAGAAAACCATCTTGTATATTGTGCATGAATTTATGCTCGACATTATTGCTGCTAATTTGGTTTGCTTAGTCTAAAGGTAGATTAAAATCCCCCATGATTACCCTTGTTACATGTGTCTTGAAGTTCCTGATTTAAACTATGTTTGCTGGTATGATAAGGTGGACTCTTGACCTCACAGTCTACTTTGTTATGACTTTGCGCCTTATTCTCTACCTGCACTGCACTTTCTCTGTAACTGTTACACTTCATTCTGCATTCTGTTATTGTTTTGCCTTGTACTACCTCAATGCACTGTTGTAATAATTGATCTGTATGAATGGTATTCAAGACAAGTTTTTCACTGTATAAACCAATTTACTTTACTAATATGGTAGGGAGGTCCATAGACAACTCTCAATAATGTTTTCTGCCTCTTGCTGTATCTTAGATCCACTAAAACTGATTCTACCTATTGATTTTCTGAGCTAAGATCCTTTCGCTATACCGCCCTTATTCCATTCTTTGTTATCAGTTCTAACCCGCTCCCCCCCCCCGCCCTGACTTTATGGAAAAAATATAAGAGGTTAAAATTTGAGCTTTTAGGAGGAACAAATTGATTGCTCCCAGGTCTGAGTCTTCTGATTGTCATGGCCTTCTTGATTACCAATAGTCCTCACATTTCTCTGTTAATGATTCCCAGTCACTATGTGGTAGTAAAATGACACATAGAGAAAGGGAAAACAGAATGAAGTTAAAGAATATGGAAATTTATGCAAATCATGTTCATGACAGACAGAAGTGGACTAGTCTCATTCCACTTTCCAGTCTTGATCCATATCCTTGCAAGTTATGCCTCCTCAAGTGGTTGCTCAACTACTTTTTAAATGTGCTGAAGGTTTCTGCCTCCACCACCCCTTCAGGAAGTGAGTTCCAAACTCTTACTACTTATTGTGTGAGCAACGTTTTCTTCAGCTCCCCTCCACTCCTTTTACTATTAACTAAACTTAAGCCCTATTGATAGACACTGCAATATACACGCAGACAAGTGACTGGTGTCCAGCACCACATTAAAGGTGGAAATCTCATTACAAAATGTTGAAATCAGTAGGAACCATTGTCATTCCAATGCCATTCTCCACTTTATTTCCATCACTGAACATTTTCTTGGTGCAACAACTGAAATGCCCAAACAAATATTGTAAATCTACTCATTGCTTCTCTACCTCAAAAAAGGACCAGCAATCATTGTTAGAGAAAATGTACTGCTATATAAGAAAATCCACAGTCATATACCAGAAAGTTTTTTGGAAATAACAGAAAGTTTTTAAAAACCTCTCATTTCTTTAGGTAATAACCTTACTTAGAACAGTGACCTTCAGAAACCATCCACTTATATTAATATTTTATCTGAAGCTCACGTATTGCAAACAGTGTAAAAAGATTAGTTCAAATGACTTGAATGTTTGCTACAAGGAATCACAGTTAAAAATATAATTGATAATGGAACAATGAAAACCCATAATCAGTCTAGGCCTGAACTGCTATTTAATCTTAACATGGTTGCTGTAAATGCATGGAAGCATTTTTAAATTTATTTTATTCCATCAGACTAATTTACTTTGAACCCAAGTCCTACATATGCAAGGTCAATCTCTAACTGCAACATGCGGCATCTCTTGGTTTGTGATAAGAAAAATGATCAATGCAGTCAGATCTTTAATGGCCACTCCAGAGGCTTGGGTCCATCACCTAATCACTGATTCTTCAGTGCAATTTTGAGGGGATATTGCATTGCAGTAAGTGCTGTCTTTTAGATGAGATGTTAAAGATCCCATGGCGCTATTTAAATATTTACCCTACAGCTAATGCCCTTAGATTACCAAATCGTATTGGCTATCGAGATTATCTGGTTATTTAACTCAGTCTTGGGTGCAAGCTTTCTGTTGACTTTTCAGGTGTTCTGTTTGTTCGGCCAGAGCAATAGCTCAACTTCAAAATAATTTATTGATAGTGAAGCCAATGGGTCATCTGGGCAATGATTTACTTATTTCTTCTTCATCAGAACTCCAACTTCTGCGTCAGGAGCAGTCAGCTGCATTTCAACTGGGAGCACTCTTGCCTTTGTCAGAAGTTTGAGAGTCAAATTCCACTTCAAAATAATACAGAAGCAAGAGAAATTAACGGACATCCATGTCCTTGCTGGCCACAGATGGACTTTAGGTTTAACTCCATTTCTCTCTGATGCATCTTGCAGTACAGTGAAGGCCAGGCCGTCAGAGCTACAACCTTTTGGATGTAAACATTTGACCGAGGTGGGGTCTGCCTTCTCCAAGAGATCCAACAACACACTTGCCAAGAGAAGGGGAGTTACACTTGTGCCCCAGCCAATAGTTATTCCTCGGCCAGCATCATAAAAATAGATTTTCATTTGATTAACACATGGCTATTGTGGGAGCTTGACGTGTGAGATTTGCTATCATGTTCCCGACAATACAGCAGGCAGTGCATTTTACAAGTTGCTCCACTGACGACAACACGTTTGGGGACGAGCTGGAACCCCCACGAAAGGCGCTATAGCAATGCACGTCTTTCTCTCTCCCTCATTCCTTCCTAATCCGCTTTGAACTGGAAATGCACACGGCTCAGGTGCCCAAACATAGGCAGATATGGACAAGCTGCTAAAAGCATTCCTCGATTCGATACGTTGCGATGAGGTCACGTTGCCATTTATGTCATGCAGAGGCTTGGCGGGGGGAACCGCCTCTCTGTGTCGGGCGCTGGCGGCATTAGCGGCAGGCAGTGTCCTTCCTAATGCAATAGCGTGCACCTGACCCGCAGTACTGGGAGTCTCCTCGCCACTGCAGTCCGGTCACACGCCGGGTCCCGCTCTGCTCTCCTCCCGGCTCCGGCAGCCGCCGTGCCTGAGGCGCCTGCCGCCCAAATCCCCGCTTCCCTTCGAGGTGAGCGCCACGTTTTAATTCGACCTCTCCTTTATGTTGCTGTGTGTGTGTGTGTGTGCGCGCGCGCTTTGGGGTTTGGCAGTGACCCGGAGCCGGCTGACGGCTCGGTAAGTGAAAAGGGTTGGGGGTGGTGGGGGTAGGGGGTGCAGAAGCGGTGGGGTGTATGCACCGAGCACGGTGTTGCGGTCTGCGATGAGCCGGTCCTTGAGTGGAGCAGTTGCAGGGGCCACATGGCTGATGGTGCTCCCATGGAGAAGGATGATGCAAGAATGAACCGATGTAAACAGAAGAGTAGACTTCGCCAGCACTTTCTCCGGTCTGACCATTCTTGGCTTTGAGGCATTTAAATTGTAACTTTTATTTTTTTTTATTAAGATTTTTTAAAAAAAAAGTCATTTGGATTGTAGTTCCATATTTTGGCACTTTCAGCCCTGTTTGCAGCTGACTTGCATTCCAGATGCAGTGGGTTGTGAGACTTGCATTTCGCATGTCGGGGGCAGGATGCCACGAGGCGTTTCAGTTGGGACTCGAAAAGAAAACAGAATGCTGGAAATACTCTGCAGGTCGGGCAGCATCTTTGGAAAGAGGAACAAGAGTTAACGTTGCAGGTTGAAGACCCTTCCAGGTCAGATTTCCAGCATCGGCACTTTTCCTAAATTATGGACTTGGAAGTAACTTGGCAAACGCCATTTTTTTTGCGAATGTAAATATAATTGGCTACTCCAAATTATGTTTTTCCCCACAGATGTCTAATGCTGGATATAGTGGTGACATTGTACAATTACATTTAACCTCTTTTTTTTTTAAAATCCCCAACAAACATTGTAATCAGGCTTTTGCTTTGGTATTGGTTAGGACATTACAGCACGGGAGCAGATTCTTCAGCCCGCGATGTCTACCAAACACAATGACGAATTAAACTAAATCTCTCTGCCTGTAGGTGATCCATATCCCTCCATACCCTGCATATTCATGTGTCTAACAGCCTCCTAAATGCCAGCATCGTATCTGCTTCCACCACTACCTCAGCAGCCCGTTCCAGGCGCCTATCACTCTGTGTAAGGAAAACACTTGCCCCACAGATTTCCTTTAAACTTCTCCCTCTCATCTTAAATGCATATCCTCCAATACTTGACATTTCTACCCTGGATAAAAAGTCCCAATTGTTTACCCTATCTATGCCTCTCATTTTACAAACTTCTATCAGGTCTCCCCTCAGCCTCTGATGCTCCAGAGACCACAACCCAAGTTTGTCTAACCTTTCCTTATAGCTGATACCCTCTATTAGACATAGCATCCTGGTAAATCTCTTCAGCACCCTTTCCAAAGCCTCCCTCATTCCTCCTGTAATGGGGCAACCAGAATTGCACACAATAGGACTTCAGTGTAGGAGATTGAGGGATCACAAGGGGCATAGACGGGATGAAAGCACATAGTCTTTCCCCCAGGGAGGGGGTGCTGAAACTGAGGGCATGGGTTTAAGATTAGAGGCAAGAGATTTAAAAGGGGCAGCTTCTTCACGAAAAGGGTGGTGCATATTTGGAATGAGCTGCCAGAAATCGTGGTTGAGGCGGGCACATTAGCAACATTTAAAAGCCATCTAGATAAGTACATGGATAGGAGGGGTTTAGAGGGCTATGGGCCAAATGTAGGCAGATGGGACTAGCTCGCTGGGCAACACAGTTGGCATGGACGAGTTGGGCCGAAGGGCCTGTTTCCATGCTGTATGACTCTAATAGGTTATAACCTATTCTAAGCATTAATTATTGAAGCTTGCAAGCCAAGTATCAAATGTGATATTGAAATTTCAAATTAGGTTCAGTTGTTACATGCAAACTGGATAACATTTATTCATATCCCTCAACAACCCCACACATACAAACAAGGTATTTTGTTATGTGTCATACCTGTGTGTGGGACCTAAACTGATGTAAATCTATACTAGTCGTAGCTGTAATTTTCAGTGTATATTGCAGTAATTACCCTGAAGCAACAGGGCTTGGGCCACATTTATTAGTAGCAAGGTGTGGCTTGATTGATGATATTTCATCTCAAAACTGATCGCCAAATCGCAAATTTGCCTGTTTGGTGCGCTACTCTCAAACTGATGCATTCCCAGCAGAGTATTGAAGAACTTTTTTATTAAAGAGTACCAGCCAACTAAAGGAAGCAGTGGCAGAATTGGCACAAGCATTGTATATGTTGGGGTATCTGAAAAATCATAAATATCATAATCCTGACAATCAGAGGGATGCTTTGCCTGAGGTACAAGAAAATGGCTTGGAAGTAATTGCTTTTTATATGTGTGTCAGCATGAGGAATTATGATGGGAATCTTTCCATTTCAAACATGTGGTGCTCTAAGGTCAGGTATAGTCAGTGCAGAATAATGTTCCCTCTTCTCTATTCAATAACCTGGTGTTGCTACTAGTGTTGGAGACTTCTATTTCCCATACAGTTGAGAATGCTGAATCAGGGACAGTTTTGTGTTATAAACCCATGCCATCAGAAACATAAGAAATAGGATCAAGAATAAGCCATATATCCTCTCAAACTTGTCTGTCAATGGCTGATCTGTTTTTTTTTTGTCCTGAACTCCATTCCCATAACCTTTGATTTACAGTGGCATGCAAAGGTTTGAGCACCCCTGGTCAAAATTTCTGTTACTGTGAATAGCTAAGCGAGTAAAAGATGACCTGATTTCCTAAAGGCATAAAGTTAAAGTTAAAGATGACACATTTCTTTAATATTTTAAGCAAGATTACTTTTTTATTTTACAGTTTCAAAATAACAAAAAAGGAAAAGGGCCTGAAGCAAAAGTTTGGGCACCCTGCATGGTCAGTACTTAATAACACCCCCTTTGGCAAGTATCACAGCTTGTAAATGCTTTCTGTAGCCAGCTAAGAGTCTTTCAATTCTTGTTTGGGGGATCTTCGCCCATTCTTCCTTGCAAAATGCTTCTAGTACTGTGATATTCTTGGGCCATTTTGCATGCACTGCTCTTCTGAGGTCTATCCACAGATTTTCGATGATGTTTAGGTCAGGGGACTGTGAGGGCCATGGCAAAACCTTCAGCTTGCACCTCCTTGAAGTAGTCGATTGTGGATTTTGAGGTGTGTTTAGGATCATTATCCTGTTGTAGAAGCCATCCTCTTTTCACCTTCAGCTTTTTTTTTACAGAAGGTGTAATGTTTGCTGCTTGAATTTGCTGGTATTTAATTGAATTCGTTCTTCCCTCTACCAGTGAAATGTTCCTCGTGCCATTGGCTGCAACACAAGCCCAAAGCATGATTGATCCACCCCCGTGCTTAACAGTTGAAGAGGTGTTCTTTTCATGAAAGTCTGCACCCTTTTTTCTCCAAACATACCTTTGTTCATTGTGGCCAAAAAGTTCTATTTTAACCTCATCAGTCCACAGGACTTGTTTCCAAAATGCTTCGGGCTTGTTCAGATGTTCCTTTACGAACTTCTGACACTGAATTTTGTGGTGAGGGCGCAGGAAAGTTCGGAGCACTTGTGTTACTTTCTTTCAAACATGATGACTTTATGTGATTTCACAGCCAGGAGCTAATAGAATCTTTCATTCTGTTGGTTCTGAATGATTATCAGTTTGGGTTGTAGAAATGGTTGGTAAGGTTTCACTCGTAAGGCTTGGAGTTCAGCCAAGAATTTTTAAAACAAAACCTTTAAAAAGGGAGGAAGTAGCAGGGGGTGACTCTTGCACATTGTTTGCTAAAATTGCCTTTTTTGCCAGTCTGTTCCCCCCCCCCCCCCCCCCCCCCCCCCCACAGTGCGGAGCGTGATATCCTGCCCTGGTTGCTTTGATCCGGGCAGGAGCTGGGTGCCTTGCACTGCTCCATCGGAGCATCTCTGAATGTCTGCCCATGTGGCCCATCCATGGAGCCTTGAATGACATGCCAGTAAGGGAATGTTCCTGGAAGCACAGCATAGAGCTCTGAAGTGAGTGATCGTAATTGTATGTTTTCTGTGCACTGCTTCTGCATTAATCTTGAATATTAAGAGGGTTTTTCTTTAAGCAATATTGATGTAGAAAAGGTGGGTTTAATGAGATGACATTAAATTCAAGTAATTTTGCACTGTATTGAACCTAACAGGAGGGTCTCGTTAAGCTGCATGTTAGGCAATTATCGAGTCGTACAGCATGAAAACAGGCCATTCGATCCACTGTGCCCACACACCTGTATTAATCCCATCTTCCAGCACTTGGCCTATAATCCTTAAAGGTCTAAGCGATTCAAATGTTTATCTAGATGCTTCTTAAATGCTGTCAGTGACTGCTTCCAGATGTGTCTCTGGCAGTGCATCCTAGGTACTTGCCACTCTCTGGGTGAAGAGGGTCCCCCTCGGATCACCACTAGATCCCTTAATAATTGCCCTAAGTCTATGTCCCCTGGTTTTGTGTACTTCTGAGGGGGAATTTTTCCTGTAGTCTACCCTCTCTGTACCCCTCATTATTTTATAATCTCAATCATGTCCCCTTTTAACCTCCTCTGCTCCAGAGAAGACAGACCTAGCCTCTGCAGGCTCTTCTTGTAACTGAAATGCTCCATCCCAGGCAACATCCTGGTGAATCTCCTGCATCCTTTCTAGGGCTATCACATTTTCTTTTGTAGTGTGTTGACCAGAACTGCATGGAGTACTCCAGCTGAGGTCTGACCAACATTTTATAAAGTTGGAGCATAACATTTCTGCTCTTATATTCAGTGCCACAATTAATGAAGGCCAGCATTCCATATGCCTTCTGAACAATGTTATTTACTGGTGCTGCCACCTTCAAGGATCTTTTGACTTGCATGTCAAGATCCCTCTAATCCTCAATGCTCCCTAGGACTTTACAATTTATGGTGTGTGTCCTAGCCTCATTGGTACTCTCAAAATGCATACCTTAGATTTATCAGGATCAAACTCCATTGCCATCACCAATACATCAGTATCACCCTGTAGCCTAAGGCTACCCTACATACTCTCAATAACTCCACGAATCTCATCTGTGAACTTGCTGATCGTGACTCCTACATTAACATCAATCATTCATGTATATTATAAACAGCGAGGGTCCCAGCACTGACCCCTGTGGAACACCAGTAGTCACAGGCATCCAATCACAAAAACAGCCCTCTATCATCACCCTCTGTCTCCTAATTTGCCCTGGATCCCATGGGCCCTAACCTTTTGGACTAGTCTCCCATGTGGGTCCTTGTTGAAGGTCTCGAAGTTCACGTAAACCACATTTACTGCTCAGCCCTCATCAATACACTTTGTTACCTCCTCAAAAAATTCAATCAGCTTAGTCTGCTATTGTGTCTGACCATCTCTGAATAGTCCATGACTTTCCAAGTGATCATTAATTCTGTTCCTCAGAATTTTTTTCCTCCTCCTGATGTTTGGCTCACAGGTCTGTAATTGCCAGGCTTTTCCTTGTAAAGGGAGACCACATATGCCATTCTCCAGTCATCTGGTACCTCACTTGTGGCCAGTGAAGATGTAAAGATCTCATCCAGAGCCATGACAATCTGTTCCCTTGCCTCCCACAGCAGTCTGGGATAAATCTCATCTGGCCCAGGGGATTTATCCATCTTTATGCCTACCAAGGCATCAGGTACCTCCTCTTGATTTGGGGAAACTTGCACCAGAACTTTACCCTTGCCATCTGAGTTCTCCAACTATGAAGTCTGTTTCCCTGTGAATACCAATGAAAATTATTCATTTAGGATGTCACCTATATCATCTGGCTCCATGCCTCGATTACCCCCTTTGTTCTTAATGGGTCCTACGCTTTCCCTGGTTATTCTTTTGTCCTTAATATATAAAACACCTTTTGGACTTGCCTTAATCCTGTCTGCCAGTGATATTTCGTGACCCTTTTTTGCCTTCCTAATTACCTTTTTAAGCATTACCTTACTCTTCTACTAGTGAAGTTTCTGAAGATGGGAAGGTGTCTAATGTTGTTCCATTGCTTAAGAAAGGTAGCAAGGACAAGCTAGGGAACTACAGGCTGATCAGCCTGACATCAGTAGTGGGGAAGTTACTGGAAGGAATTCTGAGGGACAGGATCTACCAGCATTTGGATTGACAAAGAGTCCGATTAGGAGGAGTCAGCATGAGTTTGTGCGTGGAAAGTCATGCCTGATGAGCCTTTTAGAGTTTTTTGAAGAGGTAACCAAAAAGATAGATGAGGGTAGGGTAGTGGATGTTGTCTATTTGGACTTTAGCAACGCCTTTGACAAGGTCCTGCATGGTAGGCTGGTCTGAAAGGTTAGGTTCCATGGAATCCAGGGAGAGCTAGTTGAGTGGATTCAAAATTGCCTCAGAGATAGGAAGCAGAGGATGGTGGTTGAAGGTTGTTTCTCGGAATGGAGGTCGGTGTCTAGTGGTGTGCTGCAGGGGTTGGTGTTGGGACCCTTGTTCGTTATTTATAGAAATGATTTGGATGCAAATGCACAAGGTTTGAGCAGTAAATTTACAGATGACATGAAATTAGGAGGTGTTGGTAGTGAAGAAGGTTATCGTAGATTACAGGGGGATCTTGATCAGTTAGAGAAGTGGGCTGGGGTGTGGCAAATGGATTTCAATACAGACAAGCGTGAGGTGATGCATTTTGGAAAGCCATACCAGCGTAGGACTTGTACTATGAATGGTAGGGCACTAGGGAGTGTAATGGAACAGAGAGATCTAGGAGTACAAGTGCATAGTTCATTGAAAGTGGTGTCACAGGTAGACAGGGTAGTGAAAAAGGCATTTAGCATGCTGGCCTTCATCAGTCAGGGTACTGTATAGAAGTTGGGATATTATGTTGCAGTTGTACAAGTCATTGGTGAGGCTGCGCTTGGAGTACTGTGTACAGTTTTGGTCACCCTGTTATAGGAAGGACGTAGTTAAACTGGAAAGTGCAGAAAAGATTTATGAGGATTTTGCCAGGACTAGAAGGCCTGAGTTACGGGGAGAGGTTGGCCAGGCTAGGTCTTTGTTCCTTGAGGCTTAGGAGAATGAGGGGTGATCTTATAGAGGTTTATAAAATCACGAGGGGCATAGATAAGGTGAATGGTAACAGTCTTTTCCTCAGGGTAGGGGAATCAAAAACCAGGGGGGATAGATTTAGGGTGAGAGGGGAAAGATTTAAAAGGGACTTGAGGGGCAGCTTTTTCACACAGGATGGTGAGTATAGGGAACGAGCTGCCAGAGGAAGTGGTTGAGGCAGGTACAATAGTATAGTTTAAGAAGCACTTGGATAGGTACATGCAGGGGCGGGGCTTAGAGGGATATGGACCGAACACAGGAGACTGGGACCACATTGGGACATGGGTGGGCACCATGGTCGGCATGGACTCGTTGGGCCGAAGGGCCTGTATCCATGCTGTATTGCTCTGTGACTCTATTTCTTATACTCTTGATGGGCCTTACCAGTCTTTAGTTCTCTATACCTGTGAGTTTTTTGTTTTCTCTCTCTCTCTATCCAAACGCTGACATACAGGCCTGTTGCTTTTAGTTGTCGGTGCTGTATTATGGAACGGTGAGATTTGAACCTTGCATGTTTAATGTAATTGTCTTTTTTTTAAAACAAGAATATGCTGATAAATGATCAGCATGAGTGTAATCATTGCAGCATTCCTGGCTCGTATTCTGATGTAAAGCATGCATGGATGCTGTTATATAAACTGTAATCAAAGAATTTTATTGTACTTGTAGAATGGATACTTAAAATATTATTTCAGTTTTTAAAAAAAGCATCCTCCATGATAACCAACATTTAAGAGGGACTGGTAATGAGTGCAGATGTGCTCTGAGAAAGGAATGTCAAGAGGGTAGTGTGGATCCAAAGTGAACCACAACAATTCAGTGACCCAAGGAAGAAAAACAATGAGTGCCCATTAAGGGAATTTCAGAGGATCAGGGATAATATTTTCCTTTAAAAATGGATCTCGGATGGTGATCTTGGATTATTAACTATTTGTATTGGGTTTGTCAGATCTGGAAGGTGAAACTGTACTTGGGAAAACCGCTGGGGTAAAGCAAGTGTTTTGTTTCCTGGATCACTGACACCACCATAGGGAATGGAAAGAGTTGTATAGCAAGGTTTCGCGAACATCAGAGGGGTCTGTTTCAGTGATGTGGGTTAAGGGAGAGCTATTTGATTATTTATTGCTGGAAAGGTAAACCTTTTTAACATTTTGTTTGAAAGATGGCACTCCTGACTGCAGCAGATTGCACTGAAGCATCTGCACGGACTGGTATTCTGTGGTGAGTGACTCACCACCTGACTCCAAAGCTTGCCCACTATCCACAAAGTACCAGTCAAGGGCCTGATGAAATGTCCTCTTTCAAGGACAAACTGCCTGACTTGCGTCTTCTCTTTCATGCTCTCTTGCTTCACCAGCAAAGGACCTTTGTTGCAGTGTGGGCCATTTACAAGATGCAATTCACATTGAGTTTTGGATACATTGACCTTGGAGTAATCAGTTGTTGCAGTTGATTTTACAGGTGTCTCCTCCCTTGAAGTAAAACCAGATTACTGCTTTCATCAACATGTGCTTGTGTTTATAAGTGGTTTTTAATGACTTCCCTGTGCTTTCCAGGAACATTTGTCAAATGACATTGAGTTAAGGTGTTAGATAATCCAAAGGTCAGAGATGGTTTATAAGGCAAGCCTTAGTGAACAGTAGCAAGGGCGGTAGAGGGAGGAAATTTTGGGATGTAGATCTTCAGCAACCAATGACATGGTTATCTGTGGTATGCAGTTGAAGTGGGGGTGGGTGGTGTCCAGAGGTGGCCAGAGAATGCAGCTTTCGTGAAAGTCTGGAGAATGTAGAGAGATCAGAAAGGACAAGTCTAATTAAATTCAAGTACAGAAATGAAGATTTTAAGTTTGAGGGTTTAGTTGTTACTGCAGGCTGCAGTGATTTTTGTGTGGGATGGTGGAGAATTTCTCTTATGGATAGACTGGTGGAAGCCATGTAAATCTTGGGCAAATCTTGTCCTCAGTTGGAAATAACCCCACATAACAGCATCCTGTATGAAGAATTTCTACTCGCTAAACCAGGTGATAAACTGGAGCTCCACTGGTGGCCCATACCCATATCCAGCAACTGCCATATTCTGTCTTGGCCAGATTAGACAGATACATAACTGATGGTGGAAACTGCCGAAATAGGTGTGCTTCGTGATTTGCAGTAATGGCTGAGCTCCAGGCCCCACTGACCATACCTGTGCATAGTTGCAAGGGGTTTTATTCTTGTTGTAGTCAGCATGAGTTGGTACAGTCCTCTAGTGATGCAAAGGTGGTCATTGCTTTTGTATTTAGGGATGAGAGGGAAGGGGAAGGCCTGTGATCTGCTGCATCGTGGAACATAGTCATAGAACAATACAGCATGGATACAGGCCCTTTGGCCCAACCAGTTTATGCCGACCATAGTGCCCACCCAGCTAGTCTCAATTTCCTGCATTCGGCCTATATTCCTCTAAGCCCCACCCTTCTGTGTACCTATCCAGGTGCATCTTGCATGATACTATTGTACCTGCCTTAACCACTTCCTCTGGCAGCTCGTTCCATATAGTCACCACTTTTTGCATGGAAAAAGTTGCCCCTTGGGCCCCTTTTAAATCTTTCCCCTCTTCCCTAAACCTCTGCCCTCTAGTTTTTGGACTCCCCTACCGTGGGGAAAAGACTGACCGTCCACCTTATCTATGCCTCTCATAATCTTAAACATTTCTATAAGGTCACCCCTTATTCCCCTATATTTCAAGGAATAGAGATCTAGCTTGGCCAACCTCTCCATAGCTCTAGCCCTGGCAACATCCTCTAAATCTTTTCTGCACTCTTTTCAGTTTAACCATCTCTTTCCTATAACAGGTTAACCAAAACTGTATATGGACAAGGTGGGGGGGCTGCTGTACTTCTCTGACCTGGTGAAGAATTTGAATCTCCCTGCATTGAACAGGGTTGAAACTTGCATTCTCTCTCTCCTTTCTCTCTCTCTTTTTTTCATGTATGTCAGCAAGAGGTGAGGTCTTGAATTTCAGTTGTGCATTCACTCTTGAAACGTGTTGCTGTGGATCTAGCGTCTGGAATTGTGCAGGAGAGGTAAACATCTGGCTTTGTGCCCGAGCAGAATTTCAATTTGCCCAGGCATGGCATGCCTATCTTAAAATTAGCCAAGCCTCCCTCTGAGGTCTTCTTTTGGGTAAGCCACCTAGCAAATGCCACACTGCCCATGCCTTCCTAGTTCTGGGGCCCCATTGGATGTTAATATTGATGTGACATTGCAGTTTATAATTGATATAAAGACGAAGGGTTACTTAGAGCTTTAAGTGATGACAGCATTTGAATCATTTCTTTTTCCGTGCTACTGTTCCAGTCAGGCTATTTGTAGTGGTCATTTGACGCGTTTTTGTTGCCTCATGCCAATGTTTTATGTTTTTATCTGGCTGCATTCTGATTGGCACAAACTTTTACACCCCTGTCCATCCCACTTTTTTTAAAACAAGTTGAGCCTGTATCACAAGTAAACAAATAAATCACGCAGCTGTGTTGTAGAATCTTTTAGGAATGTAGAGCTGTTTGGGAAGATTGGATTAAGCTTCTGGCTATTTTAAATCTCTTCAGTTTCAAAGGTTGTTGTAATGTCATGAGTAAACCTATTTGAATTGCAGGATTGTTTATAAATTTTCCTTGGATCCCTGCAAGTTTCATAAACTTTTATACAAAGTTGAATCTAATTTAGATTTGCTCCATCTCTATTGTCAGACATTTAGATGAGCTATTGTAAATTGCAGGTAAAGTTGTTTTGAGTTTTCCATTTTTAAATTTGAGAATGATTAACATTAGGTGGGGGATAATACTTCTGATTTTTCACTTAGTTTCATAATTCCTATTCCTGGATGTCTGAAATGTATAACAGATTCCTCAATGGATCTATAGTGAGTAACCTTCTGTAAGAAAATACCTTTTATCACAGCATGCAATTGGAAGATCTTTCCTTGCGTTTTTGCCCTGCTGTTTTTCCACTCTGGTGTTCAGAGTGTGGCTGTGGTGCAGCACGATTCTGTCACGTGTAGTCTCGTTAAAACGTGAACCTAATTTCCATGTCTGAGAGTTTTGGGTGATGGTGTTTGCCACATTGACATGCACTGCTCTGAATTGCAAAGTCTCAAGAAAAGTTAAAGGGGCACCACATGAAATGAGGTTTGCAGTAGAATTAAAGTTATTAGGAAGGCAAGAAACTCAGATTCATTGATGCAACTTCAGGGTTAAATTGGGGAGAGGAAGGAGGTCTTGTTTGAGCCAGTGGGTTAAAGGCTCACTTCAGTTAATGAAGGAAGATGATAATTATCAATGACAACTGCCTGTATATGGAAACTTTGTACTGGAGGGGTAAATATAAACAAACAATATTTCCAAAAATGGTGCATACAGACTCCATAATATTGTACACCCCAGTCAGAGGGCCAGAGGTTTAATTCAGTCCAGAAATCTGAGTGCTCTATTTAGACCAACACTTTGCTTAGCCACATTGTTGCACTGTTGATGCCTTCAATCAGATGAGGCAGCAATTCTGACCCTGTCTTCTCCTTGATTTAGATGTGTTTTTAAAAAAAAACTCCCACTGATTTTGAAGAACCCTACCAGTATCCTTGCTGGTATCTCTTGTTTATGGGAGTGAATTCCAGTGCAGTTTGCCAGAAAGCCAGCTTCTACGTGATGGGAAGTTTCTAACATCTGGTTATCTCAAATGGCTCACTGTGCCCCAGAGCTAATGTACAATGCCAGCAAGCTCCCAATTGTGGAGGAGCAGCCCTGGATTTGGGAAGCTGCACCTGTCAGTGCCCTGCAATCTGCTGAAGAAGCTGAAGGAAGAAACTTGGCTTGCCCCTGTGTACAGGGGGCACCTTGAACGGGGGTGACACTAGCCCACACCAGAGCAGTTTTCTGCAGGTTGTACCTCGCTTTTTACTTGTTAGAAAATCATAAATTGTTCCAGTAAGTCTGTTTGCTTTTGGGGGGAAAAAAAGTAGTTATCAGGCAATATGCTGGTCTGTATCAGGTGACCCATTACCTGACTAGAGTTGGGGATGGGATCTATTTTAATGCTCCTTCACCACACCCTGTCTAACCAGCAGTTAAATAACCTGACTTGCTGTTGAGGTGTGAGTTAATAATAGCTATTTGGATGTGGTAGCAAAGTTACAGCTGGCACCCATGGAACCCTATAGTCGGAAAGAATGTAAGCAAAATTAGTGTATTCTTTGTTCATGTCTCATAAATCAGTGGTTGAAAAATCTACATTGCAGATGATTATCATCTCAGTTATTGGAAGTGAAGTTTTAGTGTTTGTTCTCCATTAAATAGGAGTTATTAAGCTGCCTTAGCCCACCTACTACTGATATGCAGAACGACTTGTAATAAAGGACTGAAAATTGGTGCTGTTAATATACTAAATCCTTAATTTCTGGTGTTAGTAAATCACCATTCGAGTCCTGTGGAATGACTGACTGTCTGACTGTTTAAATATCTTCTTGTTTCCAGCTTGTGGTAATGGCAAATTACAAAAATGCAAGATGTTTTCTTCCTACTTGCAGTACAGAAAGAGGCCATTCAACCCCTTGGGTCTGGCAGAGTAATCCCACTCGCCTTCCTTTTACCCTGCAACCTTTTCTCATTTGTGTGCATCCCTGCTCCTTTGATTCTTTTGTCACTTGTGCAACTAAAGTACTGTGGCCAGTTAACCTACCAGCACATCTTTAGGATGTGGGAGGAAACTGGATGTCTAGTAGTCATCCACACAGTCATGGAGAACATGTCTCCAAACAGACAGCATGAGAGTCCCTGAACTAAGGCAGCAGCATTAACTGCTGTGTCACACAGTGACTTTGCTTTCAATGTCACAGTTCTCCCCTTTCAAATGTTGACATCTGGCTACTCAGTTACTGCCTGTAACTTGCAGTGGGTCATGAAAGCAACAACTTGTGTTTGATCACACCCCTGTGAAGGCATTATATAAATAAAGTTACTCACTGAGGCATAAAAATGAAATGGGGTGGATGACAACCAGAACTTGATGGGTAAGTTTTAAAGAGCATCTAGAAGGAAATAAGGCGAGCAAAATAGAGATGTTTAACAATGGAATTCCAGAACTTCGTGGCTGGAGGCACACCCACTGTTAGAATGATCAGGAAGGCAGATAGCAGGCTTTTGGTTGTGCTTGTTTGTGGATGGAAGGCCAAGAGTGGGCAGCCAGAAGTACACTAGCTTGGTCAAGTCTACAGATATAAGTGAACGTTTCAGCAGCAGATGAGCTGAGGCAGGGATAGAATTAAGCAACGTTAGAGTCACGGTCAGACATCATGGAATCAGGCCTTTCGTCCCACCACATCTGTACTGACCATAAAGAACTCGTCTGTAATTAACCCTTTTTATTCATGTCATGTACCCATTGATGTTGACTTCTATTATGCAAGGTCATCTTGTAACACAAATGAGCAGCTAAAGCTCCTGTAGGGTTGGGTATGTCACCAAGGTGGCCTGTGCTTGGAAGTGGGATAGAGTTGATGGCAATAGATTGAAGATATTAGCTTCAGTTTTCCTAATATTCATTCCTAATATTATAGGAAGCTTCCACTTGTCCAAGATTAGATGCTGGACAACATTCTGCTTTGTAGAGGTAGTGGAGGGGGCTGGTGAGGTGGAGCTGGAGTTGGGTGTTACCAGTGTGTGGGGGAAAAATGACACATTTTCAGATGTTGCTGATGGGTGGTATATGAGGAAATGGTTAAGGATAGATCCTGAGCAAAGCCAAGGTAACTGTGGGAGAAGGAAGAGAAGCTATTGCAAATGCTATATTGTGTATGTCTGTATAGATAAGAATGGAACCAGGTGAGTTTATTACCGCTTGGCACTGAAGAGGTGTTGGAGGAAGGTGTGGGTGATGATTAAAAGTTGGGAGGAATAAAGACACATAGATTTTTCTTTGAAGCAATTAAGTGTCTTAGAACAGTTTCAGTAAGTTGGCAGATGGTAACAGGCCAACCTTGATTGTACCAGGATTTAATGGCGAGTAATTTCTTTCCTTGCAGAATCCTATGATATTTAAATTTGTGTGTGCATGCATACAAGAATCAAGATTTGAGAAACTGGGATATAAGTCGTCATAATCTACCTTGATTGAAACCAAAACTTTTGTATTGAGAAGATACTTTATCTCTTAAACAACTACATTCTGAGGGGAGGATTTTTGAAGCTGTTTCGGTAAGTGTCTTCAGTTTTCCCCATCCTCTTATTTTTCCCATTGGAAATGCAATTAATTTTAAATGAATCGCAGAGATAAGTTGTGTGGCAAGGGACTGGAGTCTCTGAAAGTATAGGACTCCTTTCTAACCCCCTGAATTATTAAGTTTTACAGTATTGGTTCATTCTACATTATTAGGTCCAAAGCAAATTAAAGTAAGGGAA
Source organism: Pristis pectinata (assembly GCF_009764475.1). Taxonomy (NCBI): domain Eukaryota; kingdom Metazoa; phylum Chordata; class Chondrichthyes; order Rhinopristiformes; family Pristidae; genus Pristis; species Pristis pectinata. Next base: position 26,374,940 of record NC_067415.1, read on the forward strand.
CATCCAGGTAATAATGGATATGACATGTGTTTTTAAGATAATTGAGAAGGACATAAGTATGACAAAATCAGCTTCACTCCAGCTCTTGCCATTCTGAGCATAAAACTAGGGAAGATAAAATGGGCAACAATGTTGACAAACGACTATGTAGAACAACAATGAGAAGCATTTAAGTGTTCAACTTGGGGAATGTGTTCTGCTGAAAGGAAAGAAACTAGGTGCTAGTAAAACACCATGGATAAATGAATATATAAGGGTACATTTGAAGGTAAGGGACGAGGCATACATTAAGTGCATGGGCAGCAGAGGAGTCCACGATTAAAGTAACAATACAAAGAGATTACGAGTGAAGATTTTGAAAGAAAAGGAACTATGAAGCTAAATGATCGAGTAATACAACACAACATTCAAATATAGGAAGATTGGAATAAGTTAATATTTTATAGGAAGATTGTGTAAGTTAGTTGATACATGTGTCAGTGAGCCCGCACTTGGAGTATTGTGTGCATTTCTGGTCACCTAGCTTTAGGAAGGATGCCCTTAAGCTGGAAAGGGTGTAGAAAAGATTCACAAAGGTGTTGCTGGGACTGGAAGGCTTGAGTTATAAGGAGAGAGTGGGTAGGCTGGGACTGTTTTCCCTGGACCATAGGAGGCTGAGGGGTAAATTTTACAGAAGTTTATAAAGTGACGAGGAGTATGGATAACGTGAGGGGAGTCTAAAACCAGAGGACACGAGTTTAAGGTGAGAGGGAAAAGATTTAAAGGGCACCTGAGGGGCAAATTTTCACACACAGGCTGGTGGGTATATGGAACAAGCTGCCAGAAGAAGTACTAGAGGTGGGTACAATTACAACATTTAAAAGACATTTCAACAGGTACATGGATAGGAAAGGTTTAGAGGGATATGGGCCAAATGCTGGTAAATGGGACTAGCTTAGGTAGGCACCTTGGTTAGCATGGGCGAATTGGCCGAAGGGTCTGACTGTTCGGAAGGTGCTTGTCTAGTGGAATGAATCAGTCTCAGACTACAATCATACCCATCACTTAAGTTGTACCACAGGTTAGCAGAGCCACAAAAAAAGCAAATGAAGCTGTAGGTTTTATTACTGGAGTGGTAAGGTTGAAAAGTAGGAAAGTCTCTATCTAACTTTTGGTTAGACAGCTCTCAGTACTGCATATGATGCTGGTCATGATATTTTATAAAGAATATAGAAACAATGGAAAGCATGCAGGGAAGAACTGCAAAGATGATATCTGTGTGTATATCGAGCAGATGAAGAGACTGTCTCTTTTCTCTGGGGAAGGCTATGGGGTAACTAATTGAGTGTTTAAATAGGGTGGACACAATACTTTTGTGCACAAGAGCATAACCATCAATCTGTCATACTCACCAACTAGTCTAAAAGGAAATTTCTTTACCCAAAAACTTTCACCTCCGTTTCTGAGGCAGATGGTATACATGCATTTAAGTGCAGGCTGGACAAGTGTACAAGGAAGGAGGAAACAAGATTATGCTGATTTGATTTAAATGTGGAATTTTAGGTGAAGGCTTGAGTGAAGCGCATATATGCCAGCACGGATTGGTTGGGTAGTATGACTTGGTTCTGTGTAACATACACTGTAATGGTATGTAATTTGATGCATTTGGTGACATGCTTATTAATTGATAAAGGCTTCATGATTAGTTAAAACTTGTCCTCTTCCCAAACAATGCACCTTTGTTACAGTATATTCAATCTTACAGGATGTAGATCCACAAAGCTTCCTCAGTAACTTTTTTTGACAAACCCACAATCTGCTATGGGAGATAGCTATAAGGTATTTCTTAGCCTTGAGTTCTTCATAGCCTCTGCCATTCTGACTTGACCCATGAAGACATTCCTTTATCATCATTGTGTCAAGATCCTGGAATCCCATACCTAAACAGGATTGCAGGAGCACCTTCATGCAAGTTGCAATTCAGGGTGGTATTTTGTGTCAACCTTGGGTCAATTAGTGATGTGCAATGGGCTAAAACATTTCTCTGCAGTAGTGTGAGAGACTTTGGAAGTGCAGGAGTTGTAGTAATGTTACTAGCAACACACTGGTGGCATTACAATTGAAATGATGCAATCCACAGTGAACCCTCTTTATACCATTTCAGCTAAGGAAGTTAATTTTTGAGTTTGTCTTAAGACTTGGGATGAAAATTTTTTTTTGGTTTTAAAAAAAAATCCTCTGCCTGTGCCAAATTTTGTGGATTAAATTTGGATGGTTGCAGTTTAGTTTTGGTTGCCTTTGGGGTTTTCCATTGCCAATCTTCTGAAATTTCCTTATTGTTTTGAAAGCCAGTCCATTGTTTTTGCAAAAATGTTCTTGGAATCTAGATGTGTATTCATGTGGAGCTAGTCGGGTCTTCATTTTTTGTCAGTGAAAGATGATCACTTGGCATTGTGCTTCTAGGTGGTCACCATTGATATTGAGTGATGACTATATTCCAAAGCAATATGCTCCCAGCCTGTCTGCAGCTGCTGAGTCCCACTGGTCCATAAACTAGTGTGGGGTGCAGGCATTAACATAGGAGCTAAAATCCCCAGGTGTGGCATAGCTAGAAGAGCTGCTGCCTCGCAGTGCCAGAGACCTGGGTTTAATCCTGACTTTGGGTGCTGTCTGTATGGAATCCTACAATGCTTGTAGTAAACAGTGTTAGATTTGGTGTGTTTAAACAACTTCATTTTAGTGATCTTAAATTATGATTAACCAGTCAATTCGAGGCAGCAAGGGAAATCCTATACAGGAATTCAACTACAATTAAACTTCTTGAAATGTAGGACCCTGGTAAACTTTGCATAAAGTAAATGCTTCCAGCTGTGGAAAAACTCCAGTTAAGTGCAGTGCCTCTGATATCTACTCCTTGTTTATGGGAAATTGAGCAATTGTAAGTCTTGTGTTTGCCCTGTTTGTTGCTCTTTATCCTCCTCCATGCTGAAAGCACATTATATGCACTGGTGGTTATAGATTTCTCACAGTTGGCCTCAAGGCCAGCCAGATAAAACCTGTGTATGCTATCACAAGCAGGGTGCCTGAGAACAGTTTAGTTTAAACACTATCTTTTTTTGCATGATAACTTCTCCAGCCAATTAATTTTGTAAGGCTTACTAGAAGTTGGGAGGAGTACATGAGTAATTTGGGATGATTCATCTGATTATTTTCTTGCCTGCTGCGGTAAATTGCTAGTTAGTAATAGAATAAAACTGAAATTTGCTTTAAAGTGTTTTGATTTCTCTCTAAATCTGGGAGTAAAATTTGAGTGGCTCTGATGCACAGTGTGTTGAGATTGGTAAAAAGGTGAGGTGAATATTGAAATTTAAGGAAGAAAGGATTAGGTCCTTATGTCAACTAAAATTGTATTTGGCAAGTTAAGTAGCAGTGGATAGATCATGAATGCCAGATCTGTTTTGGTTTGAAGTATAAAAATAACACTTTTTTGGCGAATGCTCATGCTGAGAAAGTTTTTTTGTAAGAGTAATGCAGATTTTGTGGTATATAAAATTCTGAAAGAATGATAGAGAGATGGGATAAGGAAAGAAAATCTTGCATTTAAGTAGAAACTTCCATGACCTGTGTGTCTCAAACCACTTTAGCCATAATTCGCTGTTTTGAAATGTAGCCACTACTGTGGCATTGAGACTAGTGTTCTAGACCAGCATCACCATCCTCTGTCCAACATTGGCTGCATGCTAAGACAGAAAATATTGGAAAACTCAGCAGGTCAGGCAGGATCAGAAACAGAGTTAATGTTTCTGGTCAATGACCTACCATCAGGATTGGTGAAAGTTGGAGATGTTGTCCTTAAGTTGCAGAGAAAGGGTGGAAAGGAGAGAACAAAGGAATGTTAGTGGTGAGCTGGAGTGACAGTAGTGTTGATGGTGCTAGCTGAAAGAGGCTAGCGAACGCTGTGAATGGAAAGGTTCATCTCGGGGAGCTTTTAATGTGACACAAATCTGAAATTACTGGAAGAAAGGACAGGAACAAAAAACAACCACACGTGCAGGAAGTGTGAGAAGCAAGGCTGCAGTGTTTTTAAGAGTTTAGAAAGCTCTAAATGAAAATCAAAAATTTGCAAATGCTGGAAATCTGAAACAAAAACAAGTGTTGGAAGCTCAGCAAGTTGGGTAGCATCTGTTTAAAGGGAAGCAGTTAATGTTTCAGGTGAAAGACCCTTTGTCAGGATTGGGAAAGAAGGATTTTTATGTGTATATAGAAAAGGGTAGATAGGACAAAAGGATTACCTGTGATAGTGAGGCCAGGGTTGCTGTGGGGATGTCCTCCAGTCGAATGGGTTAATGGGACAGTTATTAGGTGATATATTACAGACAAGATGTGTAATACGTTGGAAATAGTTGGGCTGTGGAATGTGCTATGCAGGTCAGGCTGTATGAATGGAGGAAGGAACAACCGACTGTGTGTGTATTAATGCTTAAAACTTCAATGTGATAAAGTTGGATTTTGAAAGCTGAATAACTTGCAGCAGAAATGACCAGTTCTGATTATAGGCAGAATGTTGAGTATTTCCAGCATTTTCTGTTTTTTATTCCAGAAAGCTGTAATATGTATTTGGGTTGGCTGCTGTGGCTTCACTTGCCTTTGTTGTATTCTCTGGAATTTGTCCATAAATCCATATGAATTTTTACAGTCCTTAAAATATACCCTTTCAGCTTGGTATCTAATTACCCCTTTCAATCTTGCTCTGGCTTCTGTGTTTTCCTCACACTAAGCAGAATCTTATTTTTGTGTGGAAAAAGATGCTAAGTAAATAGAGATGGTTGTTGGTGGTGCAGGAAAGTGCTAACAAGGCCCTTCCCAAGTTATTCTCAACCTAAATTGAGGTGGGGCAAGCAATGTATGTAGCTCCAGTTATTCGCGTACCAATGACAACTGCTCACAACTGAATAATGGGGTTTAGATTTGTGTTGCTTTGTCTTTTAGCAAATTTCTGATCACTTCCTGGCTAACTGGTTGAGAAGTTTATTAAAGTCAGAAGGGTATAATTATGTATTTATTATAAGTGACCCCTGCACTATCACTGTTTAAGTAATTGTGGATTTACTCCTGTACAGCTGCTCCCAATCTACTTTCCCCAGTTCCATCTTCCCTCAGTTTGGCACTTTCACCCAAGGAGCAGTCTTATCCTTTTCCATAAGTTTTAAAATAGTTAATGAATTTGTGGTCACTGTTCCCAAAATGCTTCCCCACTGTAACTTTGATGACCTGGGCAAGCTCATTCCCACCCCCCCACCCAATACATAGTCTGGTACAGCCCCATCCCTAATTGGACTATCTATATATTTCTAGAAACCCCTCGGGGTGTACCTAACAAATGCTGCCCCACCTAAGCCTCTAGCACGGAGGAAGTTCAGGAAGTTAAAATCACTCACTACAGTAACCCTGTTTTTGCATCTTTCCGTGATTTGCTTGCATGTCTATTCCTGTTGGCTATCAGGAGGCCTGCAGTATAACCCCATCAAAGTGATTGTATCTTCTTGCTTCCTGAGCTCTACCCATACGGCCTCACTGGATGATCCCTCCAAGATGTCCTCTCTCAGTTCAGCTGTGATGTTCTCCCTGATCAGTAATGTAACTCCCCCTGCTCTTTTTACATCCCTGTCTGTCATATCTGGGACATTGAACAGCAGTTCTGCCCAAGTTTTTGAAATGGCTACCATATCATAGATCCGCGTACAAATCCAGGCTCCAATCTCATCTGCCTTACCTGTAATTCTCCTAAATGCACTTCAGATCTTCATTCCTGTTGGGTTCATTATCCTAGCTCTGCCTGTTTTTTTTTTGTGTTAGGCTTGCCTGATTTAACCTCTATCTTCTCAATTGCTTCACCAGCTGACCTACTGCTCCAGTTCCCATCCTACTGCCATACAAGTTTAAATCCTCCCAAGTAGCGCGCACAAACCTCCCTGCAAGGGTATTGGTGCATATTCAGATGTGTATATTTTACAAAAATCTTTGTTTGAACTGTTGGGCAGATATGTTAGGAATGGTTTTTGAATTCAAAAGGAAAACAAATTATTTTGGTTGAACTGGAGTTGGAGCATGTAACAACCTGCACTGGTGTAAACTACTATGAATGATTTATTTCTAAAAATGCACAGTGTTATTGCAGCACATTGTATTGACATGTTTTGTTGGCTTAACTATAGATCACAAGTATAACTAAATTTTTATTTTGTAACCATGAATATGTTGAACACCAAAGAAGATTTTCTTGCCCTTATCAATGTATTTTCTTGTATTTTAGGTTTGGATTGTTTGGCAGACCTGATCTTCAAAGATGGATTGTAAACCACTTATTTATTTTGGACGACAGCTCTTCCGCCGTAAATATGTGGACTGCAGTACTGAAGAAACCAGACTTGCCAGATGCTTGACCACACTGGACTTGGTTGCGCTTGGTGTTGGCAGTACCCTTGGAGCGGGTGTCTATGTGTTGGCTGGAGCAGTGGCCCGGGAAAATTCTGGGCCTGCCATTGTAATCTCGTTCTTAATTGCAGCTCTGGCATCTGTACTTGCAGGCCTCTGTTATGCCGAGTTTGGTGCTAGGGTCCCCAGAACAGGTTCTGCTTACCTCTACAGCTACGTTACAGTAGGGGAACTGTGTGCTTTCATCACTGGCTGGAATCTAATCCTTGCTTATGTAATTGGTAAGTGCAGCATTGCTTTAAAAATGTACAAACGGAGCCTTTCACCAGTGTTGATATTGTATTCAAGAGTGGTGATTTGATATTTATGTGAAAGAAGAACAGTGACTCTCTCGGCAAGCCTGTAGGGTGAAGATTTTGGGTTTGATGCCAGTGCTGTACTTGGACTACTTATCTGGTCTCAGTTGTTGAGTGGGCACTGGCTGATCAGAGTTAAAACTGAGGCAGCTCAGTGACTGATGCTAGAAAAGAGTAAATGTGAGTGAATCTGATGCAAGTACATTCATCATGACTGGTGTTTTCACATAAGTATTTGCCAATACTCATTGTTAAGTTTCACACAATAAATATCCCTCCTGTTGTCTTTGGGGTCCCTTATCCTTCCCTTGCCCTTTATTCCACTCTACCCTTTCCTTGCCCTCTCTCTGAAACCTCCCTTTTTGCTTTCCTCTTTCCTCTCTCTTTACTTTGCTCCATCCTCTTGCTGCTTTGCTCAAAGGCAATGCTTGCCTTTCAAGGTGGCTGCATAGGATTAAATGTTTGTGTTCTGTGTCCTTCCTTACTTTAACAAAAGCCATTGGTCTAATCCCAGTATTTCTTTGTGGATTATGTAGAGTGGGTGAAGGAGACAGGAACTGGAGTTGAATGTAACTAGTCTTTCGTGCTTGACTATCAGGTTTCTTGTTTGTAGTTTGCAGCTTTTCAGGTGGCTCCTGGACCAAAATTGAAATTTTATCTTAGTAGTTTAGAGAAGAGAAAGGTGGTGTTTTGACACTTGCTTATTTGCAATCTGAAGTTTGTTGTGTGATTACCAAAATGATGGGTTTGGTATACCTATGACATTTTGCTGCTTTTATTTAATTCAGTTGGAGTTAGTTAATACTTCAGGGATTAGGCTTGTTTGCATTTGGTGTTGGCTCACTGTAAATGAAGGCTGGATGGGCTGCAAGGCTTTGTCCAGATGTAATAGAATATCCAATAATGTGTGAAAGTGAAGAATGGTGATGCTGAATTCCTGCATCTTGGTAAATTGTCAGACTGGGGCTTTAAGTAAAACATTGAGAATAATGCTTGGGACCAGACAGTTCAATTTATTGATAAATTCAAACTTATTTTACTGCTGCCTGACATGGCAGGCCAACATTGTGCTTTTTTAGTATTTGTTAGACTTTGTATTATATGGAGAATATAGATTTGGTTTTCAGGAAGAGCCAGTTAACCTTGGAGAAGTGGATTACTGCGGTGTGTGAAGTTGGGAATCTCAGACACTTCTCAGAAGAGACTTGGTATTAATTGGTTGATGACTGTAAGCTCACTGGTATCTTGCTTCTCAGCATGTTACCAAGGACGAGTGTACTAATGAAATTGGTAAAATTCTTGCCTTCCTCATTGCTGCTCCAGAAATCCAGTGCTGCCCAGGCAATGAATCGCCCTGTGGCTTGGTGTGTTGAGGTTGCCTCTGAGGACTGGGGTGGGGGGGTGTTGCTGCTGGGGCAAGCAGTGTGTTCCTCTGTGCTGAGGTGCAGAGCTATGGCCTGCACCTGGCCAGCATGGCAGGTGTGGCCTTTGCTGAGGACTGGCAGCACCTCCTGCATGTTTTGATAGACTGCTCGGATTCTGTAGTCTTGCTCATCACTTTATTTTGGATGTGATAGCAGCTGCTTTAATTGGGACACCGGTTATAGATAGATGGCACTTGTTTGAGTATTTTAACTGGATGGTATCAGCCACTAGTGTAATATTGTTGGAAGATAAGATCATCCAACAGGAAATTGAAGTTGATGTAACTTGTACTGATCTGTTATATCCTGGTCCAGGCCATCTTGGGGTTAAGTTTCCTTGAGCATGTTATGAGATGTCATTCTGTTAACTGCAAGTTCAAATGTAGAAAGCTAGATTGTTCTTTTGTCTTGTGATCTTGTGAGATTTGTAATTTGGATTTTTTTCCAAAGTTGAGGCATTTTGGAATTCTTTTGTGAATAATTGGCATATATAATTATTTCAAACCATTTACATAACCAGAAATTTTAGTAAGAAGTAATTGTTTAAGTTTGCTAGTGTGTAGTACATTAACGCAATGTGCAAACTACAATTTGTCTTATTTGGTTCTGAATAATGGTTTCAATTTATTCTTCATTTTTCTTGCATTAGTCTAATGTCACACTTTTTCCTTAAATGTTGCAAATAAGTGGTTTTCTTTTTTTTAAAAAGAACTGAAGCAGCAGTAATGTATTTCCAAAGGTCAGCTTGTCTACTTCCTCTGAAATATTGCTTCAACTATTGTAGCCTCCATGTGAACATGTTGAATTAGGCAGAAAAGCAGCTTAATTGAAATATCTGAATTTATTGACATAATTTCCATTTGTTTAACTTTCCTTTCCCATAAGAGGACATTAATTCAAGTTTCTGATGTGATAACCAACAATATTTAAATAACTTATTTTCTCTGTCAATGCAGGAACGTCAAGTGTTGCGAGAGCTTGGAGTGCGACATTTGATGAGCTCATTGGTAAACACATTGAAATGTTCTGCCGTCAACATATGGCAATGAAGGCACCTAGAATATTGGCAGAGTATCCGGATATCTTTGCTGTATTTATAATCTTGCTGCTAACAGGCATGTATCCTTCTGCAGTAGTAATTTACAGTCGTCATATTGATTTAGCTACTTTAATGGTGGAGTGACCTACCCATAAGCAACCTACCCTTCAGTAATTACAAATGCAATTGATGGGGCTTGATTGGACATTCAGATTTCTGATAATTAAATATAACTGTACAATGTTCTATAGAATTTAAGCAAAGGTCTTTTAATTCCTGAATATTGCAATCATGTATCCATTTGCATTAGTAGATCCTGCTAAATTGTCACTGCAAGCTTTGTCACTGCAAGCTTTGATTAAACCTAAAGAAACTAATTTACTTAGCTGTTCTGGAAGTGGAAACTTGTTTTTATTCACTTATGGCATGTGTGTTGGTGGCAGTGCCACTATGTATTGTCCATCCACAATTGCCTGATGATGATGATGATGGTGAGCCTCTGCTATCTTCCTGGTGAAGGTGCTTCCATGGTGCTGTTGAATGTGGAGTTCTAGGATTTTGACCCTAACTCCACTTGACCCTTTCAAAACCAGTAATGCAAAGAAGGCAAAGTCTCTTTGGTTTTGTACTTCATTGCCTCCCCAACTTTGACAAGGCTCTGCGTGAAGCTGGCATTGGGTACACCCAGTGAGATTCCTGTTTTTGTATTCCACCGTTGTTACTATATTAACCTTGCAGTCTGTCTGGTTCCACTCTGAAGGGTTGTTGGACTGAAATCAGTATGAAAATGGCCATTTGTATACTTGCTTGAGCACTCAACAATATCCTTGGTTTCCATCAAAAACAGACAAAGACTGTATGGACTCAGTCAGTCAAGCAGCATCTGTGGAAGGGGAAACTATTGAATGATTCAATGACTATATAATCATACTAGATACAAGTATAATTATGACTAATTTCACCCTGTTTTAGTCATTCCCTTTGTTCCACTCATTGCTCTCCCCGACTTCGCTGCTATTTAGATCAACTTGCTTTCTCTCTTTTTCAGTTCTAATGAATGGTTCTTTGATCTGAAATATTAACCAGCATTTCTCCCACCACAGATACTGCTTGACCGGCTGAGTTCTCCCAGCATTTCTGTTTTTGTTTCAGATTCCAGTAACTGCAGTTTTATTTATTTTCCTTAGTTTCCATGTCAAGGATATTACAATTCAAGCTTTTAGAAATTACATTAATTTGTGTACTCTTTTGGATATACATTGAGTATGTATTAGGTGTTCAGAGGGGTATGAGAAGTGCATTTTTAAGATGAGATGATCTGTTAATTTGCAAGCTTGTAGCACTTTTCATGGACTGTGTTCAGGTTTTACACTTAAGATCTCTATTTTTGTTTCTGGCCTTTTGACAAATGGTTTGCTATCAGATTGTTTGAATTTTGTATCCAGCTTGAAACTTAAACCTTTTTTCAGAATATATTTATAATAATGTAACAGTTATATACAAGAACCCCTGTTTATGATGCATGTCTTTTTATTTCTTCAGGGTTATTATCATTTGGCGTGAAAGAGTCTGCACTAGTGAACAAAATCTTCACGTGCATCAACATACTTGTACTTTGTTTCGTCATGCTGTCCGGCTTTGTAAAAGGGTCACTGAAGAATTGGCAGCTCAGTGAGGATTCCCTGATAAATGGGACAAACGGTACTGACTTGGAGAAGTGAGTGCAGAAATACCAATTTTCATGATGATTAACTTGAAATGGTGAAATCTTCTGGTCTGTCATGCCAGTAAGAGTGACGAGGAGTAATGTACAAATGAGATGGAGGTTGATGAAGAGGAGCAAGTGTTACAGATGCTATTAGACAAATCAATAGCAGATGTGAAGGGCGAAACACAAGACCTGTTAATAGTAAAGTGGGGAGGGAGAGAAAAAATGAATTACAGTATGCAGAACCACAAATGAGGATACTACAACATGTTAGAGGAAGACTAAATTCTGTGACATCAGGAAACCTGAATAAATCAGTTTGTGCTCTATAAAATGTGTTGCATTATACAACACTGATTCCTAAAATTCATTGGCCAGAAATTGGTGGCATCTCTAAAGGTGTATGGGACAGTTTTCAGTGGTCCAATGAGTACCTTGTTCAGGGACATGTTGCTGGGAAATTCTGTAACACAGAAGGCCAAAGTGGGTAGCACTGTACTGAACAGGCCTTGCACACTTGGAGGAGCCTTTCTTTTGTGCCTGTTACCATTTGTGAATCCTGCAAAGGATCTGAGGTTGTGGAGAAAGAGGTCAATGGGTTGGAGGTGCTGGGAAATAGAAGGGTGAGGGTTTGAGCTGGGATAGAAGTTGACTGCCAGGAAATGTGGGCAGTAAATTGATAGCTGGGAGATGGTCTAGCAGTGGTCCCCTGAATGGGAAGGGAGGTGGAAGAGAATAGTGTTGCCATGGCAGCGTGAAGGTGGCCAGGATTAGACGTACCTGAATGTTGGAATGGTCCTTGTCGTTGAGGAATGAACAGCCTTGGTGGTCTAATGGCAGGTGGTATAGTTGGTTCCATCGCCACTTGAAATATATAATGGCAATAAAAGTGAGCTGTCAACGAAGTTCAACCCCATTCTTGTTTGGAACTTGGATTTTTTTTTACAAGCAATTAAATTTTGTTTAGTATTTTGAGTCAATTTGGCAGCAGACTTGTCATTTTTATCAGGTCACCAAGTGCAACTCCAGGATTTCAAAAGTGACTGAATAAACGCAGCTGGTTGTTCTGCCCACTAGTTCATCCATTCACTAACCACCCTACACAAAATTGTTCAGAAATCCCGATGCTTCAGCATCTGCTCAACAGGCACTGTTTGCCATGCTCCTTCTAAGCCAGCTGGGTCACAGCATCACGACTCCAATTTTGCATTTACCACCTTAAGCAGAAGACTGTTATGTTTTCATGAGTTTATACATTTCTGTGGTTTATTATAACTTGAGTACTCGGGATATGCCACCTCTACTCCTCTGTGTATTGGAGATTTTTCAGGACTACAGGATCAAAGATTTTTGAACTGTTTTAATTGGATATCAGACATGTGAGTCTTCTCTGTACCAGTGTTTAAAAGTCTCAGTGGCTTGAATTGAGCACAAGATTTAATGTGACTAGAATCCTGTACAATTTCAGGGAGGTTTAGTGTGGTGGGGTAAATGGGGCCTAGCTGGTTTAGCCTGTTGAGCAGATGCTGAAGCATTGGGATTTCTGAACAGTTGGATAAAGGATTATCAGAATTTTACTGTATAATGTTGCTAAACCATTAAATGCTCTGCACAGCTATTATATTAATCTGGATTCCAGACTGCTCATTCATAAAACTAAATTCCTTGTTTTTCCCTATAGTGTGACTAAAGGAAACGGTAACTGGAATTATGGCTCTGGGGGATTTATGCCCTATGGCTTCTCAGGAGTGCTCTCAGGTGCAGCTACGTGCTTCTATGCCTTTGTAGGATTTGATTGTATTGCCACTACAGGTGAGGGAAAATTTTCTGCAACCTCATCTTGAAAAACCAAGTCATTATGTTTAGGGTGATGTTATTTTTAAACTGGCTGCAAATTTCTGATCACTATCTGAACAAAAGCTGCTTTAGTCTAGAAACTAATGCTGTGTGACGTACTGACAGTAAGGCACAAAGATGCTAGAAGCACTCAAGTTACAAGCATGGACACTGGGTTGCATTCTCTTTTTAAAAAGAAAGTGGAATGCAATATTTTAAGTAGAGATTCTCCAGCTCTGTCAGTAGCTGTCTAAGGAGATTGCTTCAAAACTGACCAAAGCATCCAGAGCGCTTTGAGGAAGTAAAGTCACCAAGCAAAAGTCCAAGAGGGAGCCATTTCCCAGCCCCCCCCCCCCCCCGAGATTATTAGCTACCCATGTGTTTTGCAGTGGCATACTTAATTCAGTATGCTTTCTAACTCTTATATGACAGGACTCCTTTTAAGTATAGTAAACATTTAAGGTTGGGTAGTAGGATAATTTGTAAGTGATTAGCTTTAATTAAAATCTGATAGGTTTGTGTCAGGCTAAGTGAAACCTTGTATGTGTCTTTGTGATTGGCTGATCAGAATCCATGAATAGTTAGTTGCACATATTGGGGTAGAAATTTGTCCCCTATCGTATGATCTAAATGTGTGAAGTAGTAGTACAGCCATGTTGTTCATTTCCAAAATCTATAGCCTTTTTTTTAAAACAGCCTTAAGCCTTTCCCAATTAGCATTTTATTTCCTTCTAGCATGTTATAGAGTTATACAGCATGGAAGCATGCCCTTTGGCCCAACTAGTCCATGCCAACCAAGATGCCCATCAAGCTAGTCCCATTTGCCCACGTTTGCCCCATATCCTATCCATGGACCTGTCCAACTATATTTTAAAAGTTGTTAATATATGTGCCTCAACCATTTCCTCTGGCAGACCATTCCGTGTATGTACCACCTTCTGTGTTTGGGTTCAAGTCGCCCCTCAAGTTCCTATTAAATCTTTTCCCTCTCACCTTAAACCTATGCCCTCCAATATTTGTGGAGGACCTTGCCCATCTTGTGTGGCTCCACACACGGATTTTCACTTTGGTCTTGGAGGGGCCCTATTCTCTCCCTAGTTATTTTTTCCTTTGAAATCTCTTTTGGATTCTTCTTTATCTTCTCTGCCAAAGCTATTATCTTATTAAGATTTACTATGGATATATTGAACATTACTGAAGTAAATACTGAAGTAGTTAAGGAATTTTCTTTCTTTTGAAACTATGCTGACCACTTCTAGTGGTCTCTGTATTTTAGGTTAACTTTGATTGAAGTCCAAAGGCTGCTTTAAGTATTTGGACATATCGCTGAATAGTACAGTACAGTAACAGGCCCTTTGGCCCACAATGTTTGGTCAACCATGTTGCCAATCCACACTAATCCCATCTGCCTGCACATGATCTATATTCCTTCATTCCCTTGTTCATGTGCCTGTCAAAGTGCCTCTTAAACTTACTGCTATTGTATCTGTTTCCATCACTTCCTTTGGCAGTGTGTTCCAGGCAGCTACCACTCTGTTTTGTGTAATATTTAAAAAAATAAAATAAAATTGCCTCGCACAACTCCTTTTAAACTCTCCCTCTCTCACCTTACACCTTAAATTCAAGATGTTTGCACCTGATGCAACTAAATTTATTGCAGGATATCAGGAGGAAGCAAGGCAGGAAAATTAGGGATTAAACTGTAACATTTTGAACAGTTAATATGATTTAGCTGGGCTTTCTTTTCACTTGAATATGGCCATTAAGGTGTTTTTTTTGTAAGAGACATTGCACAGAATTGAACATTCTAAGATTTTTATGAATCTTATTGACCCCTCACTTTCTTTAGGTGAGGAAGTAAAAAATCCTCAACGAGCCATTCCTTTTGGAATCGTTGCTTCCCTTTTGATCTGTTTCATTGCCTATTTTGGAGTGTCTGCTGCCCTTACTTTGATGATGCCGTATTACTTACTGGACAAGAACAGCCCGTTGCCGGTCGCTTTCAAATATGTTGGATGGGATGGGGCAAAGTATGCTGTTGCAGTTGGTTCGCTCTGTGCGCTCTCCACCAGGTATTTGTATAATCTTGTTTTCTTAAACTGGTCATTGCTTGCATAGATGCAAGATTTTTTTTGAAACTTTGACATTTTGTGTGCATGAAAGAATAAGTAAACATTGTTGGCATGGAAAATTTACAAAGAAACAGCTGAATAATTTACACTTGGAATCTTTTGCGTTCACGACCACACACTTGCTTTGTTATAGACTCTATAGTCTTGAATGGACTTTTTCTATTTAATCAAGTGTTCATGTGGTTAAGACTTTGAAACCAGTTGAATGGTTTGGCCATGTTGGCATTAAGTTCACTTCAGATGCACGTTTTAGTGATTTTATTTAGTTTATTTCTTTTGTGTTTAGAATGTTGTTAGTATATGTTCCAGCACAATTAATGTTGGCAGAGTGGGCATAGAATTGATGAGCACAAATTGCAGTCAAGTTCTTTAATCTATTTGGGCTTTTTTTGGGCACCGTGCTAGTGTGAAATGTTAGGACTAATTGTTTAAGGTAAAATCTTGCAGTTTCTTTCCAGAGATCTATAAGTGTACAGCTTTACAGCACTGGGGTGCACATCAGGAATTTCAACAAGAAGCTCAGCATGTTTGATATGCTGTATGTTATTGGCTGCTTCTACGAATGGAGCTGACTCCCCTCTCGTAATGAGTCTGTAGATAACCTGGCTGTAGTGCGTGCCACCAGTTTACCTGGTGCCTGTATTCGTTAGTGTTCATTTGAATAGGATATCTGCAGTTATAGATATGTAGCATCAATTGATATTGTAATCATGTTTGCCTTTCTGCTGGCCAGTTGCTCAGCGTGGCAGATCTGTAACAGCCCACTGCTTACTACACAGCTGGGCATAGTCTCTCAGTATCCTGCTTACAGTGCGTAATAAATTGCTGTGTAAGATGATGCTGATTCACTCTGTAACGTGATCACTTGCCATATCTAGGTTGTCCCAAATATTCCTTTCTCATTAGTTCCTCACTCAGCCCAGAGCTGAACTTGCACCAACTCTGCTTGCTTGCTCGCTCTCTTGCCCTTAGCCATGCACCTCTGATAATGGTTTTGTCTTTTGGGGAATGCCCCTTAAACTCCATTCTTTGCACCTCTTTCTGAACTACTTCCAAAGCAGCATCTTTGATGCTGAGCTCCCACCATTGAGCCTTCCTTCTGCCATTAAAACATTTTCAGATAGTTCCCCTCAAATGGTGGATAACAGCAGTTAAGGTACTTGGATAATTAAGCTTCATCTAACTCCTATATGTTCTGCACCAGGGATGGCAAGCTGGAATTAAAGAAGTTATGAGTTGACCATGAATTCTAATGCCTTGTGTGAAATCAACTCTTGCATCAGTGGTGGGATTGGGTGTGGCAGCCTGTTTTTCATTGAAGTGGTAACGATTGGCGGAATGGCTGCCTTTTGTGCTCTAACTTTGTGACTATGATAATTGCTACTGTAGTCATCACCTATCAATACATTGTTGAACAGGCTCATTTGGAAAGTATTTTCACCACACTTTGAGGCTGATTTGACCTCTGCTCTGTAGTGGGACACAAACCAGAAGATTGAAGACATAGACTTTTTTTCTTTTTGTTCTCCCAGTGGATGCAGCTCCTTGCATTCAGGAAGTCAACTTTTTAGTACATTTTGAATCTTGCAGCAACACAACAGGAAACTGACCTTCAGGTCAGTATAATGTAATGTGTGTTCAGTCTCAACATTAGCAATCCTAACCCCAGAGGACCACAACCACACTCCCACTCCCTATCCTTATCCTAGTCAATTGTGACCAAAAAAATCATTGATCTGAAACACTGACTCTCTTATCAGATTTCCAGTAACTGTGGTATTTTCCTATACGATCCTTTTAAATTCAGTAGGTTATGCAGTGTCAGTAGAAGGGGAAAAGTTTTTATTTAAAAAAAACTCTGTAAACAGGGGTGTACCTTTTTCTTTGGGTATGTTGAAGGAAATCTCTCCTTGCTCCATATACGAAACCAAGGCCATCAGTCACACAAAGGGTCTGGGACCTGAGGCGTTTGACTGTCTTTCCAGATGCTGCCTGACCTGTTTTTGGTTTTTATATAATGCAAATTTTCAGCATCTGTAACTTTATTTTTTGATTTTTTTTCCCTTTAAATTCATGTTTTTTCTTCGGCTGGCAATCCTTTTGCAGAGACACGTACAAACTTCTGGACTGACTGTGTAAAAGATTCAATAACATTGCCCTAATGCTTGCAGATGTCATCTTTGCTCTGCATTTTACACCATGAAATAGTCAGTCCATATGCAATTGGTCACGTTCTGAGTTTTAAATAACCTGTGTCATATCATCTTGAAATTCTGGTTCTAATGAAGACAGCTTACCTCACCAGGTAGCTTCCTGGAGATTCTTTGATGTACCCTGTTTTGCAACAGTTTTGTTCCTGTAATATGGTTGTGGGGGAATAGTGCAAAAAATGTGCTGCCTATTCCATATGTGATCTTGATAATTTTTTTTTGTATGGAATTGGCATTACATCTGGAGTTCTGGATTCTCCAAAATTTGTTATTCTAATGTACTTGATTGAAAAATTCTTCAAACTCTGCAATTTTTGAACAGCAGATGTATTTCATTGCATTTTTGTTTTAGCTTTTCAAACTGCTTGCTGCATAGAATGAGTTAATAGTGTATTTAGATATCTGCTGATTTATATAGCTATTTCAAGTTTCCATCTTAAGGCCTGAAGGCTTGTAAAATGGGTTGGAATCCAGACCTCCTGGGTAACATCAAGGACTTGTTTGTGAAGGAACCTCCTTCCACTCTCACAGGTCAGCATTTGTGTGGTCAGTAGGGTACATGCAAGTTAGGAGCATCCTTCACCCTGGCCTGAGAAACATGTGCTTTAATGTTAGTTCTGAAGTCTGGGCTTTGTTGACATTTATTATCCATCTGCAGTTGATGGTGGAAGATGCTGGCATAACTGTTTGGGTTCCAGTTATGAATAAGCCACAAGGATACAGTGATAGTTACTGGACTAACAGATTTCTGGACCAATGATCCAGAACCACAAATTTGAATTTCAGGAATTAAGTCTGAAATTTTTAAAGTGGACCTTTATAACTAACCATGAAACCACTAATTGTAAAAACCCATCAGATTCACTCATATTCTTCACAGAAGGAAACCTGGTGTCTTGCCCATCTGGCCTTTATGGTAGTTCAAATTTGCTAATGCTCGGGGACATTAAGGATGGGCACTAAACACTGGCATTACCAGTGAGGTCCACATTTTCTGAACAAATAAACGACCCACAGTAATGAACTAGAGCCGCAGGAGGACTTTATGGGATAAGGATGAACTCCTACAGGCTTGGATATTAGTGAGCCGGTGTTTTTAATTACAGCCTGACTGTTTCAGTAGAAATGCAGTCTAGTATGGCCCATGTGCTCCTTGGGTAGTGGATACTTCAGCTTCTGCTTTAGGCACACAAGGCCATTTTCACTGAAAGTTGAGATACACATGGTGGAAAAAGCAGCTGTAAAGTCTCAGCTCAGTTTTAGTTTGTACACTGCTACAAATTCTATGTAACCCCATTGTGGCGGGAGCATGTGGGCAATGGTGTCCCCAGTGTGGCAGGAGTGCTGTCATCTACAGTGACTTGATTCCTATGCTGGGACCAATGTTGAGGGAATTAGAACATTCTTGTTTCATTTAAAGAAGGGGAACACTATTTATTGTCCAGGCTGTGACTATCACTGATCTATTCCATCCCATAGTTGTAAATTGAATTAAGACAACAATTCAGCATGTGAGCAATTAAAATGAGTACTTGGTTGTAAATTGAATTACTTACGTATATTTGTAATAGAATGAGGTTTAGAATGTGTAAAATGTTATTCTGTTGCTGCCCAGTTTTGTTATTCCAAATTCTTCATGCTTCTGCTATGCTGAGGATCTGAAAACTTATTTCTGCTGAGTACAGCAATTAATGTTGAGTTCCTGAAGAGCAATCCATTCTTTATATATAATGCCTGCAAGTTTGTTCATTTCCCTTTGGTGTCGCGTATAATGGAAGCTGTCATTGCATTTGGCTCAAGTTTCTGATCACTGAGTAGCTTGTGGATAATTTATTTTCCATGACGTGAGAAATCACTTCTAGCTTCCTAAATGAGACAGTTAATTTAAGGCAAGCATATGGCTAGTTTCAATGTAATGGCATAAAATAAGAGGCAATCTGGTATCACAGTGTGTTCTTTTAAAGTAGCCGCAGAACTCCATGCTGTCTGACCAGCAAGATGACATTTTTTCAGCATGTTTGAGAATCTTTATTTTGAATTTAGATGGATAATGTATTTTAACATTCCTTGATGCCTTTTAAAGGTGGCTGTTTCATGGATGTTGTTTGCAATTAATTGCTTGTGAGTCCGATAATACGATACTAACGCAGGATGGACTGTGTTTCTCTATTAGTCTTCTTGGCTCCATATTTCCAATGCCGAGAGTAATTTTTGCAATGGCAGAGGACGGACTGCTGTTCAGGGTGTTGGCCCGAATCAACGAAAGAACCAAAACACCACTAATTGCTACAGTAGTCTCAGGGGTGGTAGCAGGTAAGGGTTTCTTACAAACACAAATGTCAGGGAAAGTAAATGGATTGTGCCAAATGTGTAATTCAGTGGTCTCTGGTTTAATTGAACTGCTAGGAGCTTTTCCTCAAAATTGTCCAGTGGCTTCCTCCAGCTCTACCTTGGAGTCACTTGGTGCACAAATGAAGCACTTCCTCTGTAAAATTCTCCCTCAACCCACTGTGTGGATGGGGGGAGGGTGGAAGTGTCTGATTTTATTTGGTATCTCTTCACAGCAGTATTAGAGTAGTTGACAGTGTACACCAGTTCACATTTTTGCTACTTGACCAGAATGTTGTGTCTGTCACCATCCTATCCTCTGAATTACCAAGATATCAATCTTAAAAACTGAGATTGGACTCATTGCAAAAGTTGGAAGAAATGCTATTATAAAGTCAAGTGGTTCTATTATGTCAGAGTCCTGATACCTTTTGGTATCCATGTGTTTACTTTCCCTGTAAATCCAAATCATTCTCTCTTACAATCAACTTCTCCCTTGCAGCCTATTAGGTTCAATGTTTCCATTGCCACGGGTCGTGTTTGCAATGGCACGGGATGGTCTGCTGTTCAGATTTTTGTCTCGTGTAAGTAAAAGAAAAGCCCCAATAGTGTCAACCATTGCAGCTGGGGTACTTTCTGGTAAGCACTCAAAGTTCTAAGCCTTAGACTGCAGTGGATTTTTGAGTCAATAACATTGTACTGTGACTGCATAACTAACCTGTGTGAGTATGCAGATAAGCTTTATAAACGGAATTTGTGCAGAGGTGGGTGTTGGCTTCATTTTATTCATTTTTTAAACAAAAAATTCCTGTTTCTATTTTTCCTGGCGATTAGCTCATTTCTAGGCAGCCTCCTTTAACAGAGAAGGCAGAAAAGTCTGCACAGTGATGATTTTCACCAGAAGCAGTCAGTGCCTTTTAGCTGGTATCAGTAAGGACACTTCACATAGTAGGTGGGGAAATCCAATCTGACCAGTGATAGTTTAAAATATAATAGATTCTTAATTACTAGTTACTTGTTTGGGCTTTTGAACTAACTTGCATACAGCTACCTGTATGCATGTTGATGGCAACTATTCTTTTTGTGTAATCTTTTGTGGTTTGGTTGTTTGTGTTGCTTATGGTTAACCAGTTGGGATTGGCATGTTCATAAATTTTCTGATACCCACTTGGATGTAGTGAATTTTTTCCTCACACAGTAATAATTGGTGATTGTATCTTTATATCACAAATCTTTTTGGGAAGTTTGACTACATACTTTAAATGAGCTTTGTAGCTTTTTCAATTGTAATGCAGAGGATGGACTTCTGCTTCTTCAATTGAATGTCAAATGTTGAAGAGCTGCTGCCACTGAAGACCAAGTGACTTCTTAATGACTTCTTGGCCAATGTTCAACAACTCCACCAAAAATACTAGGGCATATCTAACTTTGCTGTTTTAAAGATATTGTTATTACATAATGTCTTTTTTGATGGGTTAAAATGAAAAATGAACTCTTATAAGAAAAAAAAAATAAATTAATTATGCATATCATGAGAGTCCTAGTGAGATGGACTACTTAATAAACACAAGTATTCTTGCTACCTGTGTTTAGTAATGCTGAGTGCTTGCTGTGGTGTGAATAAAGAATTGTTCAGGCACACATTTCAATAGTAATTGGCATAAAAGTTTCATGATAGAAAGGCTTAAGCTTCTGTTAAAGTATAATTACTATTTAATGTTGTAGGCTATAAAATTTTGATGAGAGTTCAATGGCCTTCATTTTGATAATGTAAATGTCCCTTGTTTGCCTGATTTCCCAATCAAAGATCTTGGAAGGCTTGCTTGCAGTGTGTCTAAGGTGCAGGCAGCTTGTACAATTGCTATTATATGATTTATGCTAAGGGTAAAATTAACCTGCAGAATGGTGGGGAAAAAACTGCTTGTGATATTACGAAAACCACGCACTAATTCTCTTGAGTGTTTTGATAAAGTTATTGATCTGTCTGCAGAAACTTGGAATTGCATTACTCTTTTGCTGCAGCTATCATGGCGTTCTTGTTTGACCTCAAGGATCTTGTGGATCTGATGTCAATTGGGACTCTTCTTGCCTACTCTCTGGTGGCTGCTTGTGTTTTGGTGCTCAGGTAATTTAAATGTCTTTCTCTTCAGGGGCAAATGATCTGTTGTCCTTTTGTATTAATGCTCCTCTGTGCTGTCCTGAATGTAGACTCGTACCCAAAGCAATGAGGCTAATGACACTAAAGACCTCTAGCCCTTTAGGTAAATCCTCTGGCCAGAAGGGTCACTGGTGCTACTTGAAGGTGGGGTGGGGGGGGGGGATGGGTGGGAGTGGTGGTTTAAACTAGTTTGGCAGGGGGGATGGGAACCAGAGCACCAGTGTCAGAAGTGCAGTGATTGAGAGGAATGTGGATATCATGACCAGTAGAACAGGCAGGAGCAAGGTAATAGACACAATGGGTTGAAGTGGGTTTATATTATGGGGTAAGGGGTGATGAATTTACAGCATGGATTAGTAACGTGGAACTATGATGTTATGGCCATAACAGAGACTTTGGGAGAGGGACTGGAATGGATGCTTAATGTGCCAGGGTTTCAATCTTTTGGAAAAGATAGAGAAGGAGGTAAAAAAGGGAGGGGGAGTTGTACTATTAATCAGGGACAATATCACAGCTGCACTCAGAGGGAACGTAATGGGGGCTCATCCACTGGGTCGATAAGGGCAGAACTCAAAAATAAAGGTGCAATCACTCTGATTGGATTACACTACAGACTCCCCCCCCCCCCCCCCCCCCCCCCACAAATAGCCACTGGGGCATTGAGGGACAGATATACAGGCAGATTAGGGAAAGAAACACGACAGGGTTGTTGTAGTGGGTGACTTCAACTTCCCTAATATAAACTGGGACCTTCTCAGTGCAAGAGGTTTAGATGGGGCAGAATTTGTTATGTGCATCCAGGAATGCTTCTTAAATCAATATGTAGATAGTCCAACAAGAGGAGGGGCCGTACTGGACCTGGTGTTGGGTTACAAGCCTGGTCAGGAAACTGACCTTTTAGTGAGAGAACAGTTAGGGAATAGTGACCTAAGTTTTAAGATAGCTAAAGATAAGGATACATATGAACTTTGGGGGAGTGTATTAAATCGGAGCAGGGCAAATTATGAGAGCATTAGGCCGGAACTAGGGAGAGTTAATTGGGAACAGTTGTTTCTGGGCAAGTCTACATCTGACATGTAGAGGGTGTTTAAGGACCAACTGCACAGAGTATAGAATAGTTATCTTCAGTAAGAAGGAGGACAAGGATGACAAGAGAACCTTGGATGATGAGAGAGGTGGTGATTTAGACGAGAAGAAAAAGGAAGCAAGTGCAAGGTTTAGGAGTCAAATAGAGCCCTTGAGGATTATATGAACCCAGAAAAGAACGCGAAGAGAATTAGGGGAAACCAGGAGGGGCCATGAAAAGTACTTGGCAAGTGGGTTAAAGAGAATCCCAAAGCTTTCTATACATCAAGAGCAAGAGGATAACTATGGCTAGGACCACTTAGGGATAAAGGAGGGAACGTGTGCTTGGAGGCCAGAAGATGTAGGAGAGGTCCTAAATGAGTATTTGTATCAGTATTTACCATAGAGAAGGATGTGGAGGATAGTGAGATCTGTGTTGGGTGCTAAAATGCTAGGGCGTTTCAAGATAAAGGAGGAGGTAGAGTTGAGGTCTCTTAAAGAACATTAAGGTCCCCAGGGCCTGATGGGATATACCCCAGGTTATTGAGAGAGGCAAGAATGAGATTGCTGGGGCTTGACCATTATCTTCATATCCTCTCCAGCCACAGGCAAGGTCCTGGAGGACTGGCAAGTAGCTTATGTTGTTCCATTATTCAAGAATGGAAATGTGGGATAATCCTGGAAATTATTCCAGGGCCTGGACAAGATATTTCCTTGGACCTTGAGAAAGACTAGTGTAGAAATTGCAGGGGCCCTGGCAGATATATTTAAAATGTCCTTAGCCACGGGTGCAGTGCCAGAGGACTGGAGGGTAGTTCATGTTGTTCGCATTGTTAAAAAAGGCTCGAAGAGTAAACCAGGTAATTACAGGCCAGTGAGCCTGACATCAGTAGTGGGTAAATTATTGGAAGGCATTGTGAGAGAGAGGACATATAAGTATTTGGACAGCCAAGGGTTGATTAAGGATAGTCAGCATGGCTTTGTGTGTGGTAGATCGTGTTTAATGAATCTTGTGGAGTTTTTTGAGGAGGTCACTAAGAAAGTAGATGAAGGTGAGGCTGTGGATGTTGTCTACATGACTTTAGTAAGGCTTTTGACAAGGGCCCCACATGGGAGATTAGTTCAGAAGGTTCAGTCAATGGGTATCCATGGAAAGGTGTAAACTGGATTCGAAATTGGCTGAGTGGGAGAAGACAGAGTGGTTGGGATGTTGTTTCTCAGATTGGAGGCCTGTGACTAGTGGTGTGCCTCAGGGATCTGTGTTGGGGCCATTGTTGTTTGTTGTATATATCAATGATCTAGACAATAATGTGGTAAATTGGATTAGTAAGTTTGCGGATGACACTAAGATTGGAGGTGTAGTGGACGGCGAGGAAGGCTTGCAGAGGGATCTGGACCAAATGGAAAAATGGTCCAGAAAATGGCAGATGGAATTTAATGCAGGCAAGTGTGAGGTGTTGCATTTTGGAAGGACAAAGCAAGGGAGGACATACATAGTAAATGGTAGGGCACTGAGCAGTGTTGAAGAACAAAGGGATCTGGGAGTTCAGATACATAATTCCTTAAGTAGAGTCACAGGTAGACAGGGTTGTAAAAAAGGCTTTTGGCATCCTGGCATTTATAAATCAAAGTGAGTATAGGAGTTGGAATGTTTTGGTGAGGTTGTATAAGTCATTAGTGAGACCAAATTTGGAGTATTGTGTGCAGTTCTGGTTGCCGAACTACAGGAAGGATGTCAGTAAGATTGAGAGTGCAGAGGAGATTTACAAGAATGTTGCCGGGTCTTCAGGAGTTGAGTTATAAGGAAAGATTGAGCATGTTAGGACTTTATTCCTTGGAGCGGAGAAGAACGAGGGGAGATATGATAGAGGTTTATAAAATGATGAGGGGCATAGACAGGGTTAATGCAAGTAGGTTCTTTCCACCTAGATTAGGAGAGATAAGTACGAGAGGACATGGCTTTAGGGTGAAAGGGGAAAGGTTTAGGTGGAACATTAGAGGGAACTTCTTCACTCAAAGAGTGGTGGGAGTGTGGAATAGGCTGCCATCTGATGTGGTAAATGCGGGCTCGCTCTTAACTTAAGAGTAAATTGGATAGCTACATGGACGAGAGAGGTCTGGAGGGGTATGGGCTGGGGGCAGGTAGATGGGACTAACAGAATAGTGTTTTGGCACAGACTAGAAGGGCTGAATGGCCTGTTTTCTGTGCTGTAGTTTTCTATGGTTTCTATAGACTGGTGAGTATCATGTCAGTGGTGGGGAAGTTATTGGTGAGGATTCTTGGGGATCAGATTTATGAGCATTTGGAAAAGCATGGCCTAATTAGAGAGAGTCAGCATGGCTTTGTGTCGGGTAAGTTGTGTTTTACTAACTTGATTGAGTTTTTCGAGGAGGTGACAAAGGTGATCAAAGGTAGAGCTGTGGATGTTGTCTTCATGGATTTTAGTAAAGCATTTGACAAGGTCTCTCCTGATAGGCTCATCCAGAAGATTAAGATGCATGGGATCTACGGTGAGTTGGCTGTTTGGATTCTGAATTGGCTTGCCTGTAGACAGGATAGTGGTCAATGGGACTTGTTCTAGCTGGCGGTCTGTGACTAGTGGTGCTCTGCAGGGATCCGTACTGGGACCTCTGCTGTTTGTGATAAATGCCTCTGGATGAAAACATTGATGTGTGGGTTAGAGAGTTCACAGATGATACAAAGATTGGTGTTGTGGATAGTATGGAAGATTGCAGAAGGATACAGTGGGATATGGATCAGTTACAGATATGAGTGGAGAAATGGCAGATGGAGGTTAACCTGGCCAAATGTGAAATGTTGCATTGGGAGATCAAATGTGAAGGGACAGTGCCTTGTTAATGGCAAGACTCTTAATGGTGTTGATATGCAGAGGGATCTTGGGATCCAAGTTCATAGCTCCCTGAAAATGGCTGCACTGGTTGATAGGGTGGTAAAGAAGGCATATGGCCTGCTTGCCTTTTATCAGCTGAGGAATTGAGTTCAAGAGTCAGGAAGTTATGCTGCAGCTTTATAAATTCTGGAGTATTGCATTCAGTTCTGGTTGGCCCATTACAGGAAGGATGTGGAGGCTTTGGAGAGAGTGTAGAAGAGGTTTACCAGGATGTTGCCTGGATTTGAGGGCATGTGCTGTAAGGAGACATTGGACAAACTTGGGTTGTTTTCTCTGGAGCGGTGGAGGATGAGGGGAGATCTGATAGAGGTTTATAAATTTATGAGAGGCATAGATAGAATAGACAGCCAGTATCTTTTTCCCAGGACTGAAATGTCTGATACCAGAGAGCATGCATTTAAGGTGAGGGGGGTAAGTTCAAAGGAGATGTGCAGGGCAAGTTTTTGTTTTACAGGGTGGTGGGTGCCTGGAATGTGCTGCCAGGGGTGGTGGTGGAGGCAAATATGATAGGTGCTCAAGAAGCTCTTGAATAGGCACATGAATGTGCAGGAAATGGAGGGATATGGACATTGTGTAGGCAGGAGGGATTAGTTTAGTTGGGCATTTGATTACTAATTTAATTAGCTTAGCATAACATTGTGGGCTGAAGGGCCTGTTCTTGTTTTGTACTATTCTGTATTCTATTACTTTTCTCAAGCAAGACCAGCTTCTGATATCTGATGGTTGTGCTGTCGGGTCTGTGGGAGAAGGGGATGTGACAGTTGGGTTGCACACTTTCTATTGAGAGATTACAGAAAACCTGCTTTTGCTCCTTGGGGACGTTTAAAATCTGTGCATTGCCTCATTGCTGTCCCAGTTGAAGGAATCTGACCTGAAAGGAGTGTTGACAATTCCTTAATCTTGATGACTCCATGGTAGACAAACCAATGTATTTTCCATTAATGTGCTGAGGGACTCTTGTATAGCATTTCAGTTTGAGTTTAGTTGGTCAGTTTTATAAACAACAAATTCCTATTGTCTAAGAAGGTTGGCTTCAAAAGAATTTTGAGAGGAATAACATGACCAATTCCTCATTGCAGATATCAGCCAGACCAATTTTCTAATGCAACATATCAAATGGCAAACACATCCGATGATGCAGATATGACTGAATCAACCAGCACAAGTGAATCTCAAGCAGAGGTTTTACCAGGAACTGAAGAAGAATTCTCATTGAATGCTTTGCTTTTTCCTGAAAATACTCTCCCTACCCAACGGTCAGGATCTATAGTTAATGTGTGTGTGAGTTTAGTTGGTAAGTTTATCATGGTGCAAATTGCTTCTCCATTCAAATTTTGCCCTTTTTAATCTAGACCTTCATTATATAGGAAATGACTCTGCAGTTAAAGAAATATACATGTGGAACAGTCATGGGTAGATTGGCTTACTCCAAAAATTCTACCTTTATTTCCCTTTGCCTTTTTAAAAAAAACTTGTCTGTAAACAGATGACTTTCTTGGGTTTGACAAAGGAGATCTGTCCTTGCTCCTTAAATACAACCAAGGCTGTCACATGAAGGCTCTTTGACTTGAAGCATGAACTCCTTTTTCCACAGATGTTTCCTAAGCTGCTGAGTGTTTCCAGCATTTTTAATTTTTATTTCAGATTAGCAGTGTCTGCAATTTTTTTGATTTCTGTAGTTCTGTCCAGTAACATTAAGTGTGTGGGCAGTTATCATGCTCAATATCAATGCCCCAAGGCAAATTCCGTGTGCTTCAAATCTTCCAGCAAGTGGTGGGTAGATTGTTCACAGTACATTCTTCCATTATGGAAAATCATCAGAAACATTTAAATGTAACTTTTCCCAGGTGCCGTTTCTCTCCTTAAAATGCATGCTCTTGTAGTTTGTACCCATGTGTCCATCCTTCATTTCACTCTAGGTTCGGTACATCCTACCTACCTACAGAGTGAAATGAAGGATGTATCTTTCTTTTGTGGGAAATTGGTAGGAAAATTATTGGAGAAGATTCTTAAAAGTGGGATTTATTTGCACTTGGAAAAGCATGGACTTGTTGGGGATAGTCCGCATGGCTTGGTGCGGGGGAGCTCCTGTCTTACAAATTTGGTTGAGTTTTTTGAGGAAGTGATGAAGATGATTGAAGCTAGGACAGTGATGTTGTCTGCATGGACTTTAGTAAAGCATTTGACAAGTTCTCTCACGGTAGGCAGGTCCAGAAGATTGAGGCACATGGGATCCACAGGGTAAGTTAGATAAAAAAAATTTGGTCACAGAAGACAAGGTACTGATGGGAAGATGTTTACCTGTGACCAGTGGATCAGTTCTTTGTGATATTTATTGATTTGGATGAAAATGTAGGTGGTCTGATTAGTAAGTTTGCAAATGATGTGAAAATTGGTGGAGTTATGGTTAGAGAAGGTTTTTCAAAGGACACAGCGGGATATAGACCATTTGGAACTTTGAGTGGAGAACTGGCAGAGTATAATCAGGACAAGTGAGGTAATGCACTTTGGGAGGCTAAATGCAAGAGGAAATCATATAGTAACTGACTAGACCCTCGGAGTGTTGATATACAGAGGGGTCTTGTCGTGCAAGACCGTAGCTCCCTGAAAGTGGCAACACGAGTGGATAGGGTGGTAAAGAAAGTGTATGGTATGCTTGCCTTCATGGGTCAGGGCATTGAGTATTATAGTTGGCAAGTCATGCTGCAGCTGCTTAAAACTTTAGTTAGGCTACATTTGGAGTATTGTGTTCAGTTCTGGTCGCCACACTATAGGAAGGATGTGGAAGCTTTGGAGAGGGTGCAAAAGAGGTTCACTAGGATGTTTCCTGGATTGGAGTGCATTAGCTGTAAGAAGAGGTTGGATAGACTTGGATTGTTTTCTCTGGAGTGTCGGAGGCTGAGGGCGACCTGAGAAATACACGAAGCATCAGGTAGATAATCAATTTTTTTTCGCAAGGTTGAACTGTTGGGTATAGGTTTAAGGTGGGAGGGGGAAGTTTAAAGGAAATTTGTGAGGGAAGTTTTTTTTTACACAATGGTATATGCCTGGAATGCATAGCCATAGGAGGTGGTAGAAGCAGATGTGACAGCAATGTTCGAGAGGCATTTAGACAGACATAGACAGAGAATAGGGGGATGTGGACACAGAAGAGAGATGGGATTAGTTTAAATTGACATTGTGGTCGGGTCAGATATAAAAGGCTGAAGGGCTTGTTTCTGTACTGCACTAGTTCGTTCTTTGTAGTTTTATTAAAACAGTTTGGCATAAGGGGTAAAGTATCTCTGAAACAACTATTTGTGATGTTTTTGAACACAGCATTCATTGTCCCCCTGAGAGTAAATTCCCCGTGGCATGGGCACCAATTTTCTTGCAGCTGCCAACTTCCAATGTATTTGTTCCAAGTCTTGCATTTCAGAAATACTATGTAACATTTTCCTCCTCCACATCTTGCACAATATGAGTAGCTGCTTTGCCCCAAGGCAATTCTGTTTTGAAACATTATTTGCAGAAACGATTCTTGAAACAACCATATGATTGCTTTGTTTTAGTTTCTTTATTCAATAAGAGAACAAACCCTGTCATAGTTACAAGATGTTGTCATGCAAATTTCTAAGTTCTTCATTTAAATTGCACCAATTGTTTATTAGTTGTTGCTGTGCAGGAGATGCTAAATGTGCAGTAAGCAAGCACTTAGCACCAGACTCTATCCATGCAGGGAGTTCCTAATGTTTAAAAATAAATGGCTTTGGGTCCATGTTTAACTGATTAGAATCATGCAACCCAGCTCTCTTTGGGGGGAATATTCTCAGTGAATTGGTTGTGATAAAGGGAAAAAATAGTCTGTGTATTTAAAAGGAAGCAGAAAATTGCAAAGGAACAGAACTGCTCTTGAGACTTGCTGAAGTTAACTTTTAATTCTGGTTTTAAAAAGCTTGTATTTTTCTCATTTTTAATTTTGAGTTGAGATTGGAGCTCAAAGATCCTGAGAGAATTTTGGAGGGGAGGGAGTTGTGGGAAAGAGAATCAGTCAGAGCTCAGTTTGGATTTTTTAAATTAAGAAATGTTTGCAGTTATTTAAATATTAATTCAAGTAATCCAACATGTTAAAACTATTCAATCTAGATAAGAAATCGCATGAGTAAAAAGTTTATGAAGTGATCAGGTTAGCTTTGATTCAAAAATTTTAATTGACTTCTTTTGCAAGCTGTTTATGGTGGATAAAGGAAAAGAAAAGCAGAAAGGACACCCCAGCTCGCTTTGAAACTCTGAAAACCAAATCCATGTTTTCACTTGATGATTTTGGCTTTGAAAAATGATTCTTGAAATCCATGCAACTTGCTTTTATGAAATAGACAGCACTGCTACGTGTACATTATATGTGCCAATGAACATGAAAAATGCAAATTTTGTTCTGATTTTCATTGAAGGGACCTGGGGGAGTTCTGTTTATTTAGGTATAAAATAGTGAGAATCTTTCTCTAATAACTGAAAATATGCTGAAATTTGTAGGGTACATTTATCAAATCATAACTTTAATAATCCTCAAATGTTGCCCATGAAAGGCAAATGGAGACATAGTCCAGACAGATGTGAGAGGGAGACTTCTGAATACTAGTATGCAAGTCATCAAAAATTAGTTTACAGAAAAATGAGTTGTCATACCTCATGTAATGTACAAAAGCCTACAGCTGCATCTGTGAAAGAGCTGGTCCCATCTCCTTTTGAAGTATGTTTTAGATATCAGGCTTTTACCCTGGGGAAGATTACTGGATTTGGGGGAAGTCAAATAACAGTCATGAAAATAGTGAACAAGGATTTGACTCTGATCAGAAACTAGGAAAGCCTGTTTATTTTTAATGGAAATTAAATCAAGGAGCAAGTTGACTAAGAAGAATGTAGAATGGGGGCTAGTTCTTGCCACTCAGTGGAATCGAGAACAAGGGAACACAACCTTAAAATCTCAACTAAATGTAATTTGAGGGAATATGTTTTGTTTGAGTCCAGAATGTCAATTTGCTGACTTTAAAAGGGACTCAGATGCTTGGGAATTAGCATTAAGAATGCACAATAGACAAGAATTGTGATTTAAAAGAAATGTTTTTACTGATGATAAAGTAGCAAATGATCTCTTGCTTTTCTCTCCCTACTAAGCTAGTAAAGGAGACTTCCACGAGTTCTCTGCAAACAACTTCCCAGAAGGAACAACACTAATATACTATGTTTTCTGTTACAGGATTTTTTATCGTGATGTTGTGCCTATTGACTGTTTATGCAAAAGATGCTTTGTTGGAGGGGAAACCCTGGTCCATATGCTTGCTGCTTGTAGTGATTCTTCTCGGTGCGATTTTCACTTTCATCATTTGGAGACAACCAGAAAGCAAAGCAATACTCTCATTTAAGGTAAGCTTCCTGATCTGCTTCTGTTACAGCTTGAGTTGCTTGACTGACTTCTCTTGATTAAAGCTTTTATAAAATGTACCTTCTGTGTGTATTTCATTGTTATGATTTTCAGGTACCTCTCTTGCCCTGTTTACCTGTTGTGAGCATTCTTGTGAACGTGTACCTAATGATGCAGTTGGACAGAGGCACTTGGATACGCTTTGCTATCTGGATGGTAATAGGTGAGAAAGAAAATATTTATCTTTTAGATTTGCTTTTCTCACCATTTTGTAGGTGAAAACACTTTAAGGCGACTCCTATGATATTGTGGGGGGTTTGCGTTTCTAGGAAACGGCCTGTATCACGATTCTCAGTCGTGTAAAGTCGCGTCACCTGTGCATGTGTCAAGAAATCTGAGTTGGGGGGAAAAACCTAGCTAAGTTGGATGAGAGTGAATTTTGTTCCATTTCTTAATTTCTTGGGTAGTGATTTGTGAATTCCGTGAGGTCAAATTTCTGTTACCCTAATAGCTGTAACATGGGGGTCACCTGTATAAACAATTAATATTTTGAAGTTTCTTCATCTTGTTTTGTAGTTATGTCAGAAATAGGATTGAGGGAAATGACACGTTGCTCTGTTTTGGTGACATTGAGGATTAATGCTTGTCAGGCCACTAGCCTTGCTCTTTAAGGAGTGCATTTGGATCAGTTTTGTTCAGCTAACTTGACTTAATGTAACATTTGATCTATCTTTCTATCCACCTGCATGAAAGGACTCCACTGCTGAAGTGTATTGCATCTTCAACATCAGCAGGGCAGGGGTCACACTGGCTGTCAAGGCCCCTGCGGCACTGAGCTATTTCTGGGTTTGCGAGGGTTAATGGAGTTACAATCACCACAACTCGGTGATGGAAGGAATGGGCACTAAGCCTTGTCCACATTGACTTCTAACAGGCCTGAGTGTGTACCATGCATTTCATTTTGCATATTCCCCAATTGTTCTGCCCCACCTTTCCATCATTGACCAGGGAGCTAACTAGATCACAAATTCTGGCTGCAACAGCAGTTCAGAGGCTGGTTGTCCTGCAGTGGACTCCTTGCCTTCATCGAGGTACGAGACAGGAGTGTGTTGGAATGTTCTCCATTTCTTTGAGTGCAGCTGCAACATCACTCGACAGGCTCTGCACCATCCAGGACAAAGCAGCCTGCTTGATTTGATATTGATTTTCTACCCTAAATGTTCACTCCTACTGCTGCACCATGGCCATCTTAAAACAAAAAAAAATGTATTGCTGCACCTTTCCAAGGTTTCCTCTACACATCCCAAACCTGCATCTTGAAGGAAACAGATCGCAGCTATATGGGAGCAGCATCACCTGCAGGTTCCCATGCAAACTGAGCATCCTCCTGACTTTTCCATATATTACCATGAATTCATCTTGGCACTCCCTGTCCAAAAACACTGAATAAAGTCAGCTAATCGTCCTGTAGGATTTTTTAAGATATCTTTATTCGTCACATGTACATTGAAACACACAGTGAAATGTACCTTTTGTGTAGTGTTCTGGGGGCAGCCTGCAAGTGTTGCCGTGCTTCCGACGCCAACATAGCATCCCACAACTTCCTAATCCGTACGTCTTCGGAATGTGGGAGGAAACCAGAGCACCCGGAGGAAACCCACGCAGACACGGGGAGAATGTACAAACTCCTTACAGACAGTGAAGGGAATTGAACCCGGGTCACTGGCGCTGTTATCTATAACTGACTGGCTGAAATACATCAGAGTCTAGTTTCAAGGTCTAAGTGCTATTAATTCCTAATAGTGTGGAGCAATAAGAGTATATTTATTTTAACTGTGATCATAAAATAGCACAGGAGCAGGCCATGTATCCAAATGGCTTCTGCTTGTACTTGTCCTGAGCATCCACCATCCTCCTCCATTTAACTCTCCCATTTCTTTCTTCCTTGTGTGCACATCCATCTTCGCACACTGTCATCTGCCACACCTACTGAACTAATATTCCTGGACAAATGATCTGGAGATATTAAACTACTGAACTTGCATCCGGTTAGATCTGGAATTAAAAAGCCAATATCTGTAATATCAATCATGAAACTGACAATGTTGCATAAAAATGTCTAGTTCACTTCCCTTGTCAGGATGGGAATCTGTTCTTGCCCTGTTTTGTTTGGACCTACAAACATGGCCATAACTATTTGTTAGCTACTCCTGAAACTCCTTATTTGCACCTAACCATTGTGAGAAAGGTCCACCACTTTCGAGTGATTGCCCAATCAGTGTTGTGCTTGTTAGCGATATCCATGTACTCTGAATTTTAAAATGTAGCAAGTTCCACAGTTGGTAGAATTAAAACAAAATCTGTAGAAGGCATAAATTCTGTTCAGTATTGCATGTTATAATGATGTGCATCAGGATGTTGCCAGATAAATTGTTTTTACCTGGCAATGGACAAAAAAAATCTTCAGCAAGACCAAAAGAAGTTTTTAAACCACTGCAGCTTGTTGCATTATTCACACAAAGGAATAACTGGTTCAAACAAAATGATTAGTGGTTTTAGGATTATTTATTGGGAAAAGAATTTCTGTAATAAATGTAAAGATAAAAGATTGCATAGTTCAGTGTTGTGGATGCTGTTGAGGCGGTAAATCAGGCTGTGCAGCAAGAACTGGTAAAATGGGGTTCATGTAGATGGGCTCTTGATTGTCAGCATGGACAGGTTGGGCTGAACAGCCTGTTGTATGTATATAACTTCTATCAAACAAGTTTTTATTTTAAACCTGATTGAATATGTATAAATGAGGAAATGCTGTGATAATGAAGAAACAATTGTCAGATCATTTAAAAAAAAATTGGTTAGGAAATTTATTGCTTGTAAGGTTTCAGTTTTCAGGAAGTTAAATTTGAAATAAGAGCCTTTTATTTCCTTTCTCTGACAGGATGCGTTATTTACTTTGCTTATGGAATACGGAACAGCTCAGAGTCCAGTTCTTTGAGCCTCCCAAGTGATAGAACTTCAAGGGTCTTTAAGGACACAGTGAGTGCGCCAAATGGTGAGGCAGTACCTCCAGAGAAGGAAGCTTTCCTGCATGATATCGACGAGTACGCTGCAGATAATAGGAACAGAGAGGATGATGTTTAAACCAATAGAAGTTCACTTTCTTCCAAATATGTATCTGGCATCTAACTTGAACCTTTTTTTAAGAAAAGAAGCACAGCTGAATGAATGCTACTTGCATCACATAGGGAGGGAGAATATCTTTTTATTCGCACATGCGGGTGAGGGTTTTGAGTGCTGTTGAGCATTTGTGAGCCTGAGGGTGGCACTGCTGCTATGTTATTTCAATTCCTTATTTTCTTAAAATCTCCAAAACAATGGTAGCATTATTCACACAATGGAATACCTGGTTCAAGCAAAATGATAATGGTTTTAGAACTATTTATTGAGTTTTAGCAATGAGTGTCGGGAATGCTGAACTTTTAGCTTGTGGTTATGCACACAAAATGTAGGTGGATATATATTTTTCCAAAAGAAATGCTTTCTTTGGTCAAGTAAGCACTTGTAGAATAAGTTGTTAGTATAATAGTATCTATTTTTACCCTGGGCTTAGAATCTCTATGTTGCACTACTTTGAGGTATAGTACAGGATGCTGAATATCACAATGTGGATACTCTTGCCTCCTGTCCTTTTGCTTTAATTTCAGACTATTTGACCTTTTTTAAATTAGATGCTTAATGAAACACTGTAATCAAGAAAGAAATCTATCGTGTAGGGACAGTTCTAAGAATTTTTCTGATGCTGGTGCTCTTGCTAAGTGTGGCTTTTGCTATGACCTTTTAATTTCATTTATCAACCCTATAATTGGTCTGATTCTATCGTCCAGATTTACGTAATATTTCCAGTAGGGAATGGTACGTTGTCTTTACATATTCTTCTGTAGGAACAAAATTCACATGGATGAATTAGTTACATTACCATTCTTCCTACAGTGTTTAATTGTACTAACCATTCATTGTAGATGTAATTTAACAGAGGCAGTTTTATTGTTTTTATATGAAGTTGTCCAGGTTTCACATCTGCCTCGTCAATTATTTCTCCTCCAGAGAGGAGCAGCTTCTGTTGAATATATTTCAGTAAAAGCACTTCTAGTTTTAATAGTGAAAACTTTTAAAATCAACTGGATAATTACCTGATCCAATGTTGACAACTCAATATGTTTGATTTTCAGTTGGGGGACAGATTAACAAAAATGTAAGCAATTCCCACACAGTTAGGGGATTGAGTAGAGTGTCCTTGGGTGGGCTTTTGATTTTACCTAAATTCTGGAAATAAGTGGCTTTTCAAGGTCCATAGTTTCTTAAGCATCGAATATCATAAGTTTATGACTATAAATCAGTTTGAATGACTTGGATGCAATCAGTGAGGAATGCTGTTGTTTTCACTGATCAAATAGGAAACAAAGCTAGAAGAACAAAGGCCTTCTAGTTGCTGGCTTGCAGACCTTTTGAAAATATTATTGGAATGAAATAAATTATTAAAAATTTAACCAACCAAGAGATGTCAGCCTAAGTCTTGCAGTAAAGGGACAACTGTGGGCATTGTTATCAGGAAACTTGGGCTATTATGTTTAAGTAAAGCCAAAGTATCATTTGTGTGAATATTCTTCCTATTGGTAGTGTAGGCTTTTAAGGTGAAGGCATGTGCTTTTATATATATTTAAAAAAAAGGAGTTTTATTTTGCACATACTGTTACTGCAGAGCTTCATCCATTGATTTGAATTTGCTGGAATGCAGGAATTTTAACTCTAGAAAAACCAGCAATGGAAGTACTAGGAAACAATGTACACAGTTGTATCCAGTTTGCCTCAACAACAGATCACATAATTAACTGTATTGAAAGCTATATAACAGCAGAATTTAAGGCACATTATTGTAAATTTTAGGACATAACAAAATTAACACCTACATCATTTGGCTTTCATTGGAGACCACATTGGTTATTATACACTGTTGGTTGAGTTTGACTAGCCAGGATACTAAACCCCGAATAAAAGGTGGTCCTCATTCAGTGATGAGGAAATGGCATTTTGTTATAATCAAAGGATGGCCATTGATTATAACAAAATGCCATTTCCTCATCACTGTATTAGACCAGTTTAATTATGGATGGTACAATGTCTGCTGCAGTTTGTGATGCATCACATTCTTGGGTCAAGGGTTACACTGGGTGGGAATTTATTAAGAGTATTTAAAACCAGTCCATAATTTCACACCAGAGTCACATAAGGATTGCAGATGATCTTTGAAAATGATGTCATGGTCATTGTATTCGGTGCCTGACTGCAAGTGTCAAGATTTATCAAATTCAAAATCTCATGTCATGTTGGGATTTGCAGCTGTGACCTGTGGGTTTGCTGTAAATGTAGCAACAACTAGACCCCAGTTCTAAACTGATGCTGGTGTCCTATAAGCATGATTTAAAGGGAGTTTGCAACTGCTTTGGCAGAATCAATTGTGAAAATCCATAAAGGCAAGTGGAGCTCCATTTTAAAGAATGAAATTGGTAGACTTCTGGTAAATAATTCCCCATCATTATAAGATGGAGCTGTACAAGGTTACAGATTTTTCACTATTATCAAACACAGGAAAACTAGTCTTGAGGTGTTGATGTAGCTGTTGATATTTTCACTTCAAGTAGAGAAATGCCCCCTGGTGTTTCATCACAAGGGATTGGCTGACCTTTTTAAGGAAGTAATTCAAGAATGTGAGATATGAGTGACTAAAAATGAGCAAAGAAATGGGAGGATACTGAAGAGACAGGTATAACAGCAGTTTTGGAATAGGGGATATGTAAAGCTGGGGTTGGGTTGTGGGGGAGGAAGGGGGTGTGAGGATAGAGGAAATGGCAGTGAAATCTTTAAATTAGCATTTTATGTTTTATACATGGGGTTTAAAGTAGCAAGTACATAATTTCTTTCCAAGTTTAACATGGCAACGGTGAGACCACACACAAGTGTGCAAGTTTTTGCAGCCTGTTATTAGAAGGAATTTTATAGCCATAAAGTGTAGATTCATCAGGTGAGCCAAGGAATAGGAAACCATAATTATGAATGTTAGGATATCAGGATTGTTTGCACTACAACATAAATGGAAAAGAAATTATTAAAATCCTCAAGTGAAGAATAAATAAATAACTATTTCTCTAGGCGAAGACATTGACAAAGATATTAGCAATTTAAAATCATGATGGTCAAGTGCTTGAGAGAAATTTTATTGATCGTTAGGCTATTGGAGCATGAAAGGCTTTGCTATGGAGTACATCACAGCTTTTTTAGTGGGTAATTAGATATGTATTTGAAAGACAGGAAAATGCTAGATATCAAGAGAGGTGGCAGTCAACAATAGTGGAGCTGTTTGGTGGTTAAAATACGATGTTGGTGCTGTCTGGCTTGTGCACAAGCTGGGTTTCCTACATCACAACAGCACCTGCACTTCAAGCTACAGTGGTGCTTGTCAATCTCTAAGGCATGTCCTGAAATGGTGTGAGCAATTTCTCTGGTGCACAAAATTAGTAAACTCAAGCTTGATTGTTTGCAAGGAAAGTTATGGTTTCCTTTAATAACATAAGCTGGATGTGATTTCTCAATTAAAATGTAAAAAAAATTCAGGGAATTACTGCAATGCCTTGGGTAACATATATTTGGCATTTGTCTGGATTATATCACTTTGACTCAGATTTAATAGATATTTTTCAGTGTTTTTGAAGCTTTAATAATAGACAAATTATATAAAACACCACAGCCGGTGGGTCTCTTGTGCAGGGTGGGTCATTGGTACCAAGTGAACTTAACCAACAAATAATACATCTGACCCACACATTATCTGTATTTTTGTTTTTATTATTTTTATGAAAACTGTCAGTTAGCCACAGGTGAAAAACGCAAGTAACAATTATCAGCTATTTACGTGCGTTTATGTCAGGATATCTCTGGAATCTCCCCAGGGAGGAGTTTAAGTGGGCAAAATCATTACATAAGATTCTTCAAAGGGGAGGAAAGAAAAGAACCCAAGTGTGATAAGGCATTATTTGAAGATATCCCCTAATTTAGCCGAAGGGTGCAGTGCTTTGCTTGATGCTCAACTTTTCATTTGCATTAGAAGAGCTTGTAATTGGCTGTTGCTGTGTTTTGCCTTAAGCTTTAAAGGATTTTGAATATCACAACATACAACACGGTCCAGCTTTATGGTTTTTACTAGAAAGCTATTAAATAAATGGGAGAAAACGACACTGACTCCTTGATATTGTGGAAGAATTTCTTGTTCGATCATCATTAAAGTTGGCAAGAAAGTGATCTGTTTTTCAGTGAGAGTATAACTTTTTAGATCAAAAATGAAAACAAGTGTCTTTCTAAAGTATATGGAAATAGAAGTAACACCCAAATGAGCTGGGAATGTCGTGACATTACCTTCTTGGTTATCATCATCATCATGGTGTCCCAATAATCAGTACAAACATGTAAATAGAGAGCAATGCACTGATGTATCATTGGGAATTTAATGAGATGCTCATGGAGGAAATGCTTTGTTGAAAACATTGCCTCCATGTTCTCCCACTTCTCTCCAACCCCCCCCCCCCCCAAACCACTTGCGCCCAATAGAAAGGGACACTTGCTGATTTTGTGGAAACAATTTTGCATTAAAGCCATATTTATTTTCCATTTCTAAAGCAGGATGGAGTTGAGGGTAAAGTGTGGGAAGCCAAAATGTATTGATTCTATTTCCCTATTACTCCCTGGGTATTATTGGAGGAGAATGGGAAGGGGTGCTTTGGTAAAGCTGCATAAATGAACAGGGAATGTCATGATCTATCTTGCCTCATTTGTCCTAGTGTGCACTTTGCAGAGAGGTTCAAACAGATGTCTGTTCACATTAGATGAAAAGGAAAAAAATTAAAAGCCAGAATAAAAATGGGAATTGCTGGAATCGGTGTTGCCAATGTTTTCTGTTTATTCCACTCTCATTAAGCCTTGGTCCATGCATCCAGGCTGCTCATACTTATTGTGGAGGCTTAATTCCTCTTTAGTTCGAAGTCAATCCTCCTTGAAATGGAAAAGGAAGGTAAGCTGTCACTGCCTGTTTGAGTAAGGATTGATAATACTTCACTGGTGATTATCAGGCCTCTTAAAATGATGAGAACCAATGGGCTTGCACAAGTTTAGGTTAAGCGGCCCATCTTGGAGTTGGTTTTTGCTGTCTCAGGTACTACTCTTATGTTGCACTCCCAAGATATTTAAACAGTTAGGCAGCTTGAACATCTGGTACCAACTTGGCTGTTTCCATATAGCAATACAATAGCTTTACTCCGACGATAAATGTTTGACCAGTGTTTACAAGATGTTACTTCTTTTCAAAGGACCTCTTAAATATTTTCAAACACTTGAGTTTGGCTGTATTAGGCTATTTACTTGAAATCACTGTTCATAAATGTTTTGTGTGATGAATTCTGAAGCAATGTTGGTGTTATAATAATTCCAGGACTAGGTACATAATTCAAAAATGTCACTTTCCACCATAGAGTGGAAAGGAAAGTACAGTGGCGTGCCAAAGTTTGGGCACCCCTGGTCAAAATTTCTGTTACTGTGAATAGCTAAGCGAGTAAAAGATGACCTGATTTCCAAAAGGCGTAAAGTTAAAGATGACACATTCTTTAATATTTTAAGCAAGATTACTTTTTTATTTCCATCTTTTACAGTTTCAAAATAACAAAAAAGGGAAAACGGCCCGAAGCAAACATTTGGGCACCCTGCATGGCCAGTATTTTAGTAACACCCCCTTTGGCAGTATCAACAACTTGTAAACGCTTCCGGTAGCTAGCTAGAGTCGTTCAATTCTTGTTGGGGGATTCTCGCCCATTCTTCCTTGCAAAAGGGCTTCTAGTTTTGTGAGATTCTTGGTCCGTCTTGCATGCACTGCTCTTTTGAGGTCTATCCCAGATGTAGTCAGGGGACTGTGAAGGCCATGGCAAAACCTTCAGCTTGTGCCTCTTGAGGTAGTCCATTGTGGATTTTGAGGTGTGTTCAGGATCGTTATCCTGTTGTAGAAGCCATCCTCTTTCATCTTCAGCTTTTTTACAGACAGTGTGATTTTGCTTCCAGAATTTGCTGGTATTTAATTGAATTCTTCTTCCCTCTACCAGGAAAATGTTCCCCGTGCCGCTGGCTACAACACAAGCCCAAAGCATGATTGATCCACCCCCGTGTTTAACAGTTGGAGAGGTGTTCTTTTCATGAAATTCTGCACCCTTTTTTCTCCAAACACACCTTTGTTCACTGTGGCCAAAAAGTTCTATTTTAACTTCATCAGTTCACAGGACTTGTTTCCAAAATGCATCAGGCTTGTTTAGATGTTCCTTAGCAAACTTCTGTTGTTGAATTTTGGTGAGATGCAGGAAAGGTCTTCTGATGAACTCTTCCATGAAGGTCATATTTGTGCAGTGTCGCTGCACAGTAGAACAGTGCACCAACACTCCAGAGTCTGCTAAATCTTCCTGAAGGTCTTTGCAGTCAACTGGGGGGTTTGATTTGCCTTTCTAGCAG
Organism: Pristis pectinata; assembly: GCF_009764475.1. NCBI lineage: Eukaryota > Metazoa > Chordata > Chondrichthyes > Rhinopristiformes > Pristidae > Pristis > Pristis pectinata. The sequence goes on from NC_067415.1 coordinate 26,415,520, forward strand.
TCCTACGAGCAGTTCTCTCGGAAAGTTTTCTTGGTCTTCCAGACCTCAACTTGACCTCCACCGTTCCTGTTAACTGCCATTTCTTAATTACATTACGAACTGAGGAAACGGCTACCTGAAAACTCTTTGCTATCTTCTTATAGCCTTCTCCTGCTTTTTGGGCATCATTTATTTTAATTTTCAGGGTGTTAGGCAGCTGCTTAGAGGAGCCCATGGCTGCTGATTTATTGGGACAAGGTTTGAGGAGTCAGGGTATTTATAAAGCTTTGAAATTTGCATCACTTGGCCTTTCCTAACGATGACTGTGAAGAAGCCATAGCCCTAACAAGCTAATGAAGGTCTGAGACCATGGTAAAAGTTATCTGAGAGCTCAAATCTCTTGGGGTGCCCAAACTTTTGCATGGTGCTCCTTTCCTTTGTTTCACTCTAAAATTGTACAGAACAAAAATAATACACTAATCTTGCTTAAAATGTTGAAAAGAATGTTTCATCTTTAACTTTGACTTTTGGAGATCAGTTCATCTTCTACTCAACTATTCACAGTAACAGAAATTTTGACCAGGGGTGCCCAAACTTTTGCATGCCACTATAGATGAGTTTACAGGATATTGCAGTATAACAAATGCTAATGGATGAATTGTTACAAATATCTTAACATGATAATGGTTCTTACCATTGGTTAATTTTCTATATTTTATCTAATTCCCAACTTGGCATTTGTTAAGGTAAAATTTTTGTGGATTTTTAAAAATATGTAAACTAACAAAGGTGAAATAAATTAAGCATTGTACATTTTCCAAATGTTATTGTTTAGTGATATCATGTAACTAGCCTAGTGATTTTCAGTCCAGAGAAGTGGGAGGAGTTGTACTTATGTAAAAAAAAATCTAAATTGTATGTTTTTTCTTTGTTTTGCCTTTCAGTAAGTTATTGGCTGGCGCAGTTTGCTTTTGTTCACGGGTGTTAAAAATGCATTAATTTTTTATCATTTTTCAGAAGTCTCTGAGCACTATATAGTAAAATATGTATTTGCATTTCTTATCTGTAACAAATGGATTGTTTGGGGGGATTTGCTGACTTTTTGTGTCTTACATATTGTAAATAAACAGCTTTTTTTAATGGCAATTTGGCCATTATTTAGTGTACATTATTCAGATGCTGACTGTAAACAGGTAAAGATATTACAATTGATAACAGATCAAAAAACAATGTTGATTTTACTTCTTGAATTTACTGCAAAGTATCCATATGATTTGATTTGTATCATTGTGCTTACTGCTATTCTGGTCTGGTATGTTTCCTCTGAACACATTTTCTAGGTCGTCTGAACTTTAGTAGAACTCCATTAGTTTGGCACATGGGGCCTTTCGCACTGGACTGGTAGGTGTTCTGGGTATTGGATGTTATTTGAATTAATACCCCAACTTGTTTTTTTTTAGCTGTTATGCTGTATATAATAAATTTTCCAGCAAAACTTTAAAGGGAATGCAGGAACTGGGGCTGCAGTGTGTTAATGGGGATGTGGGAACTGGGGCCTGCTGAGCCAAATACTGAACCCTCAGGGTTTCCAAACAATTGGATAGATGATTATTAGAGTTTCACTGTACATGCAGTGCTTTCTTTTTTGAGAGGAAAAGGAGATGTGGTGGTTGACCCCAAAGCTGATGTCAGTGTTTTGTTTAATGATATCTCTTGCTGCCATGTGGGTGGCTTCTGATCTGACTGGCTGGAATAGAGGTAACTATGGGTCTGGTCACATACAAGATATTTTTAACTTGTAACTGACCATCTTATGGCAGTTAATCCTACTCAAATGGGTTTTTGGAGCAAGCTATTCATGATTCATTTTAAAGCAGTATGCCATCACTTGCTTTCCAATGTAATTTTAGTGGAGATTTAGTCTTTGATTTATGAATTATCAATCATTCAGTTACCTGATGTTTGTCATTTAACAAGTCAAACATAAACAGCACCATCCTCTCAGGACTGGGGTTTGCATGCTTCCATCTTTTATTGTGTAGGAACATGTATACGTACAGAATACAGTGCTGTATTACACTCAATTCTCACACAATCCAGCTCAACCAGCAGAAATAAATACAAATTATTCACAGATCATTAAACACTAGAACTAAATGTCACTGTTTATTCTCATATCAAACTTGTGTTTTACGTGTCCACAGGACACACACCCAATCAGTGTGGACTTTATAAATACCTGATTTTTGTTACTTTATACATTTTTCTTTCAGATACTCATTAGATCTACACTTTTGTTAAATAGAAAGGACTCGGTATTGAAATTGCCCAGAAATGTCAGTTTAACTTGCATATAAATAATCACCTAGTTTCTGATCTCCAGTGGTTAAGAAATACACAATGCACTGCTGCTTCCATGTTGCTGCTTCAATAAAACCTGTCACAGAACAGAAACCATTTGTAATTAAAGCACTCTTACAGTCCCTGATGACTTGATAGATGATTACATTTTCATTGTTGGAAGGCCTTGTATTCACTGTTGTCTTGTTAAAGCACCAGGCTGGGTTGAATTGATGGATCTCTTTGAACAGGTGCTGTAGCCCTCTAATTGGTATTAGCAATTCTGGGTTTGAGAGAGGAGTAAATTATGTCAGAGTTACCACTTCTAGACCCAAATTTTAACTTGGGCCTCCTGTCAACCCTAGTTGACTGACTAATTTCTGTAATCTGTATGATATGATTGCAATGCCCACTACCCAGTTTCTACTATTTAATAGTATGTTGTAAATATGATATGGATAATATTGGTGCCCTCCTATTGAGGGCTGTAAGATCCTAAAAGGATGCTAACTGGAGAAAGGCATGGCTGGAAGTTGCTGTAGAAATGAGCAGCAGGAGTGTAGTCCCTTGCTCCTGTCTTTATCTGCAGAAAGGTTCACACATCCCGATCGCCATATTAGTCTAACCTGTGAATCTCCCCCTTCAAGTCCACTCTAAAATATCATTTCTAACACTAGCTTACCTTACAAATCTATCCTTGCCTGCCTGTGCATTTCCTCACATTGCCAGCAATCCAGTCACTTATTCATTATCAACTTCCTTCCCGCATAAGTATTAACAGATGTTTGCCATCCCTCATGAGGCCAACATGTGCCATTGTTCTCACTTGAGTCTCCTCCCTGCAGAACAGGATCCCCAGGACACAGGGGTGAGGTAGAAAACCGAGCTGACCCTCTATCCTTGTGGCCTGGAGATGACCAGCTTGGTGAAACAGAACAGCAATGACATTTATGTAGAAGGGCATAAGGGTAGATGTGGAGCTGCTGCAACATGTGATATACATTGCTGCTGCCAGTACTCCTGCACAGAGACTGCAGAATTCAGTTATGAGTTCAAGTGGCACAATGTTTCCAATGTTAGTGTCGGCTCCGGGAAGGGTGGCCACCTGCATGAAGCATTAATAGTGGGGATGACATGAGGTGTATGGAGATCTTCCCTGTGCTATGAATGCCTGCTACCTGAGCCTTGGTCCTTCATTGGCTGCTAGTCTGCATGCAAGGCACACTTCTAATGAGGAAGTGCAGGAGGCTAGTCGGAGGGATGATGGGAGAAGAGGGTTCTGATTAAAACACTTTCCACCTTGCCTGCAACCCTCCCCAACATCCCACATTGCTGCCTTGTATCCCTACAGCTGAGTTGGTCCCTGCAGATGAAGTTGGAGCAGTTTATGGTGGGTCCCTCACAGACACCAAAGAAACAGTCTGCCTTCCCCTCTGCAGAAGCACCAGCTGTTTCAGGAAAACAAAGGGTAACATTCTAGGTGTGTTTTTTTGTGGATGGTTTGCACAAGGTTAGAGTAATGTGTCTTCTTTCCTTAAGATCATTGTTAATGGAGGAAATGCCCAGATTTCACCTGCCTTATATGCACCACATGTCTACTGGACCCAGTGCTAACATCCCTTTAGATTCTCCACAAAAATTAGTAAAACTTGTCGCAAATATACTTAAAGCAGAGGTCTATCAGTTTACATGTGGAAGTATGTATTAAAGTCAGACCTATGTACTCATAGCTGCTGTGTTATTGCTGTGCTAGTCACAGTGAAGGGTGTCCTTGAAGGAACTCTTCCTCATGGCAGTTACAGACCAGCAATGAGGCAGAAAGAACACAGTGATCACCTGTATACTTGGCAACATCCACTCAATGGTTGACCCTCATTGAGTCTGCGAGATGAGATGATCAAGGGGCCAGAGATGGCAGTATGTAGTTCAGACGTGAGGCATATCATGGGTTTGCAATCATTGCCATCTTTGCTTCGTCAGTAAATTTCAGTAAACCTGAGTTAGTCCTAAACTTAAAATATTTTTTAATAAGCAATTACTGTTTGGAAACTGCTGACCTACCTGTACTGAGAGGGCTTTCTGCAAGCACCTCACTCAATGAGTGCATTGCCATCAAGTAAAAGGATTTTGCCTCAGCTATGATGCCTGACCGTGAAGAATAGCTTCCATAGGATTCCTGGGGCATTTGTTTCTGGTAAGGTACAGGATCTTTGTAGATAGTACAAAGCTTGTTACAAACTGGCTCCCTTTTCATAATGATTTACTCTACTGAACAGATTGCAAACTCAAATATAGCATGCTTACATACAAAGTAAAACTCCTTCAATTTGATCATACCTAAGACTTTTCCCAACATCAAAAGGACACTTGTGTACTTTATGCTGCAATGTTTCCTGATAATGAACCTTGAATATCCTAAACTCAAAATGCTTATGTAGCCCCTTTCCCTATTTGAAGTGGGTTAGTAAGATTAACAAAGTGTTAATATTGTGGGTTGGACAAACCCTTGGGGTGATGGATAATGCTAAATGAATCACACAACTGGGATGCACTGAATGTAAATTTCTATGGTGGTGGTTCTGAAAGTGATTTACCTGTATCTTACATTCTGCTTCTCGTCACACATTCTGCATGTATAATCCCTAATCACTATTGAGTATGTCAGTGTGCCACTGAAAGAATGTACCTAGCACTATACGAGTATGCAAAGGCACAGTGAAAATCGCCAGCAAAGCCTCACTGAGATCAGGTAAGGGTGAATCTGGTGGAGTAACCCAAAAGGAATTGAAAGAGTGCTACAGTCTCTTCCGGACTTATTCTGCATTTAAGAATTACAAAAGGACAATGGTGTTATGCATTCAGTTAATAAATGTGGAAAAGAATAAATAACTCATTCCAGCTAAATTGCAGTGGCTCCAATTTAAGTTTTTCATTAAGCATTCTCATTTGGCAAATAAAACATCTGAATTACAGTTTTCACCTCACCCACTGCTCTCTTGCTGTCCTTGCATTGCCCAAGTTCAATTCTGAATTTGCAAAATGGTGAAGTATTCTTTTGTAATGATTATGCTATCAATTTGACTGTGAAACAAAAACTGATTTCAATCATATTTCTCTGGAAATGCTTCACAAAATTGTTAATGTGATGAGACAATGTAAATGTGTATTTCCTTTAAATATATTTTGGTACAATTTCCCAGTTTACATGGACTGGATGAAAATTAACCACACTAGTTTCAAAGAGTGGACAATTATTTAATTAATCACTTTTAATATATCAATTCTGTTTTATTTAACAAATGTATTTCTTTTATTCTTGTCTGTTGCTGTTTCCCAACTTGCACATGACTAAATTCTGCCCCTTAGAATTTTAATGCATCAGCTTAATAAAATGAATGTAAGCTGTTTTTTAATCTGTAGCTCTCTTTCAGAATTTCTCTAACCACATTCCTATCTACAGCTGCTAATGTCACTGATTTACTCCAATTCAGCCCCAGCTGCTGTATTGAATGTTACTGATTTCTTTTGTAACCTTTTTAAAAACATGCTGACATTTTGTTACAACATTAAAAAATTCTTTAGCTCACACAGGAGGGTTACCTAGAACTGGGTGTGTAATACCAGCTGTATAAGACATCAATTTTCAGATTGGATCACTGGTTTTGCTTTAGTGATCCTTGGGAATACTTTGAGGGACAATTGTCTCTTAATAATCTGTTTATTAATGTGGTGTTTAGTAATGGTCATTAGGTGAATACTTGAGGTGTTAAATACTTAAGAATTATTTTGAGCCTTTGTTTCAATATCCTCGGTTTTCATTTAGTTACATTCATTGCAAGTAGGAGCCTTACAAGCAGCAGTGCATTCACTTCCTTGACCAATATTCCAGGAGTAAGAAAATATCAACAGCAGAAATGGGTCTTCGGTTACTGAATACAAACATTTTTCTATACAATAATGGATTCTTTGAATTAGAATTGGCAGCTTTGAAGTGTACTTTAAAAGCTGTTGCAGTGTTGAAGATCGTAGCGTTCCACCTTGAGCTGCTGGGGTACACCTCTGTGATCAGCACCACCACCTAGTGTGAGTACACTGCATGACGATCTTCCTTTCCTCCAGCCAGTGATTTTTACGGTGGGAGATTTACTCGGGGATCACCACAGTCTGTTTGGGACATTTTGAAAGAGGCAACAAGCCAAAATATTTTGACAATTGTGTAAAAATATAACTTTTCACATTCAGATACTAACAGCAAAAAGCAAAATCCTGAACTCTTTAACATGTTACTCAAGGGAACACTAAAAGATAATTTTGGACAGAGGTACAAATATTTTAAAAGCCCATATGATAAAAGAAAATATGATTTTTGCATACCTGTTCAATAAGAGGCATAAACAGTAGGCCTGGGACAGTTTTGGAAGAGCTTCCTCATATCAAACTCCATAGAGTACAACTTTAGAAGAAACAATGCACTCAAAGTGCATTACTGTCAATGACTTCAACAGCAAGATCTACTGGAGATTGAAAAGCAACTCCGTTTGCTTATTGTTATATGCTAACAAGCGTGCTCAAATCACAAATGGTGACTTTGAGCAAAACCAAGCATAATATTCAGCAGTTATAGCTGAGCGTCAGAGATAGCATGAATAATATCAAGGTGGCCCATGTATTTTCTTTCATTCTGATGCTCTTTCATCATCTTGGGTTAGCACTCACTGCTGGAGGTGGGAGGGTGCCCTGAGAAGACTGGAAGTTTGAAGAGGAGGATATTTTGATTGGACTAACAGGCTCACCAGTCTGGAGCCTCCAAACCAGCTCCTCATTGGTTCTGCTGAGCCTTTTCTTTTCCTTACTTTCCTTCTCAACATATTCATGAAGTGTTGCATTTTCCTCAGAGAGTTGTCTGCAAGAACAAGCAAAAAAGTATTTTCCTTCTAAATTATATGAAAATCATGTGTAAAAAGAATTAAATTAGGTCATTGACTGGAGCCATTTTTACTGCCAAGGTACTTTTAGCTGTCCTTTCTCTGGTAAACTGAATTTGAAAATACTTTCATCAGAAGATAAAGGGCATTTCCTCTTGGGCTTGGCTCAATGATAGCCCAAGCTTCTGAACTAATAAGACTGCATGAAAGACCACATACAGTTTAAAAAAAATAACAGAAGATTACAGCACAGTACAGGCCCTTTGGCCCACAATGTTGTGCCAACCTTTTAACCTAATTCCAAGATCACTAACCCCTCCCACATACCCCTCTATTTTTCTATCGTCCATGTGCCTATCTAAGAGTCTCTTAAATGTCCCTAATGTATCTGCCTCTACCAGCACCCCTAGCAGCATGTTCCACACACCCATCACTCTGTGTTCACAAAAAAAGAAACTTACCTCTGATATCCCCCCTTTACTTTCCTCCAGTTACCTTAAAATGATGCCCCCTCATGTTAGCCATTTCCATCCTGGGAAAAAGTCTGGCTGTCCACTCGATCTATGCCTCATCATCTTGTACACCTCTATCAGGTCACCTCTCATCCTCCTCCATTCTAAAGAGAAAAGCCCTAGCTCACTCAACCTATCTTCATAAGGCATGCTCTCCAGTCCAGGTAGCATCCTGGTAAATTATCCACTGCACCCTTTCTAAAGCTTTCACGTCCTTCCTATAGTGAGGCGACCAGAACCAAACACAATATTCTAAGTCAACACATCATATGCCTTAACAACCCTATCAACTTGCATGGCAACTTTGATGGATCTATGGACTTGGACCCCAAGATGCCTCTGTTCCACCACACAGCTAAGAATCCTGCCATTAACCCTGTATTCTGCCTTCAAATTCAACCTTCCAAAGGGAATCACTTCATACTTGTCCAGGTTGAACTCCATCTGCCACTTCTCAGCCCAGCTCTACATCTTATCGATGTCCCATTGTAACCCTTGACAACTTCTGTGGCTTTTTCTTCTCTTTCCTAGCTTATCTCTTTTTTCTCCCCCCTTTTTTTCTCTCCTTACCTTTGACCCATCCCCCAGTGGATCTGCTCTCCCCTCCTCCCCCAAACCTGCCTATCATTATCTCTTACCTGCATCTACCTATCGCCACCTTGTGCCCACCCCGCCTCCCCTCTTTTGTCCACCTATCACTGCTCTGCTTTTCCCTCCTACATATTGAGCTTCCCCTTTTCCTATCTTTAGTCCTGAAGAAGGGTCCTGACCCAAAACATTGCCTGCTTTTCTCCACAGATGCTGCCTGGCCTGCTGAGTTCCTCCCGCATCATTGTTTTCCTTAATCCTACTTGCCAAGGCCTTCTCATGACCCCCTTCTAGCTCTCCTAAGTCCATTCTTAAGCTCCTTCCTGGCTACATTATAACTCTCTAGAGCCCTGTCTGATCCTTACTTCCTAAACCTTAAGTAAGCCTCTTTCTATCTCTCCACTAGATATTCCACATCCCTTGTCAATACAGTTCCTTCACCCTACCATCCCTTTCCTCCTTCAAGGGGACAAACCTATCCAGAACACCATGCAAGTACTCCCTAAACCACCTCCACATTTCCAGTGTGCTTCTTCCTGAGTACATCTGCTCCCAATTTACATTCCCAAATTCCTGCCTAATAGCATCATAATTTCCCCCCTCCCAGTTAAATACTTTCCCATACAGTCTGCTCCTATCCCTCTCCAAGGTAAGGGTAAAGGTAAAGATCAGGGAGTTGTGGTCACTGTCTCCGAAATGCTCACCCACTGAGAGATCGGACACCTGACCAGGTCATTGCCTAGTACCAGATCCAGAATGGCCTCTCCCCTAGTCAGCCTGTCCACATAATGGGTCATGAATCCTTCCCGAACACACCGAACAAATTCCATCCCAGCCAAGCCTTTTGTACTAAGGAGGTGCCAATCAATATTGGGGAAGTTGAAATCACACATGACAACAACCCTGTTATTTTTGCACCTTTCAAAAATCTGCCTCCCGATTTGTTCCTCAGTGTCTCTGTCGCTATTGGGGGGTGGGGTGTCTATAGAATACTCCCAATAGAGTGATTGCTCTATTGGGAGTATTCTGTTTCTAACTTCCACCCACACTGACTCAGTAGACGATCCCTTCCCATTCTGCAGGTGTGAAACTCTCCCTGATTAGCAATGCCGCTCCCCCACCACTTTTACTTCCCTCCCTGTCCCTTTTGAAATATTTAAACCCCAGAACATCCAACAGCCATTTCTGCCCTTGTGACAGACAAGTCTCTGTAATGGCCACAACATCATGGTTCAATGTACTTACCCATGCTTTTAAGTTCCTCATCCTTGTTCCTGATACATCTTGCATTAAAATAGACACATTTCAACCCAAGCAACTGACTGCAATTTTGCCCTTTCAACTGCCTATCCTTCCTCGCAGTCTCTCGACATTCTATATCAACCTGTACACCAACTGCCCCATCCTCTGACCTATCACTGGTTCCCATCCTCCTGCCAAACTAGTTTAAACCCTCCCCAACAGCTCTAGTAAACCTGCCCGCAAGAATATTGATCCCCCTCCAGTTCAGGTGTAACCCGTCCCTTTTGTACAGGTCTCACCTTCCCCAGAAGAGATCCCAATGATCCACAAATCTGAAACCCTGCCCCCGCACCAATTTCTCAGCTACACACTCATCTGCCAAATCAACTTATTCTTACCATCACTGGTGCGTGTCACAGAGATTACTACCCTTGAGGTCCTGCTTTTCAGCTTCCTACCTAGTTCCCCATATTCACTTTTCAGGACTTCATCCTTTTTCCTACCTACAGTGGCATGCAAAAGTTTAGGCACCCCTGGTCAAAATTTCTGTTACTGCGAGTAAAAGATGACCTGATTTCCAAAAGGCACAAAGTTAAAGATGACACATTTCTTTAATACTTTAAGCAAGATTACTTTTTTATTCCATCTTTTACAGTTTCAAAATAACAAAAAAGGAAAAGGGTCCGAAGCAAAAGTTTTGGCACCCTGCATGGTCAGTACTTAGTAACACCCTCTTTGGCAAGTATCGCAGCTTGTAAACGCTTTCTGTAGCCAGCTAAGAGTCTTTCAGTTCTTGTTTGGGGGATATTCGCCCATTCTTCCTTGCAAAATGCTTCTAGTTCTGTGAGATTCTTGGGCCGCCTTGCATGCACTGCTCTTCTGAGGTCTATCCACAGATTTTCAATGATGTTTAGGTCAGGGGACAGTGAGGGCCATGGCAAAACCTTCAGCTTGTGCCTCTTGAGGTAGTCCATTGTGGATTTTGAAGTGTGTTTAGCATCATTATCCTGTTGTAGAAGCCACCCTCTTTTCATCTTCAGCTTTTTTTTAAACAGATGGTGTGATGTTTGCTTCCAGAATTTGCTGGTATTTAATTGAATTCATTCTTCCTCTACCAGTGAAATGTTCCCCGTGCCACTGGCTGCAACACAAGCCCAAAGCATGATTGGTCCACCCCGTGCTTAACAGTTGGAGAGGTGTTCTTTTCATGAAATTCTGCATCCTTTTTTCTCCAAACTTTCCTGTGTCCTCACCACAAAATTCAGCATCAAAAGTTTGCAAAGGAACATCTAAACAAGCCTGAAGCATTTTGGAAACAAGTCCTGTGGACTGATGAAGTTAAAATAGAACTTTCTGACCACAATGAGCAAAGGTATGTTTGGAGAAAAAAGGGTGCAGGATTTCATGAAAAGAACACCTCTTCAACTGTTAAACACGGGGGTGGATTGATCATGCTTTGGGCTTGTGTTGCAGCCAGTGGCACGGGGAACATTTCACTGGTAGAGGGAAGAATGAATTCAATTAAATACCAGCAAATTCTGGAAGCAAACATCTGTTTAAAAAAAAGCTGAAGAAGAAAAGCGGGTGGCTTGTACAACAGGATAACTATCCTAAACACACCTCAAAATCCACAATGGACTACCTCAAGAGGCACAAGCTGAAGGTTTTGCCATGGCCCTCACAGTCCCCTGACCTAAACATCATTGAAAATCTGTGGATAGACCTCAGAAGAGCAGTGCATGCAAGATGGCCCAAGAATATCACAGAACTAGAAGCCTTTTGCAAGGAAGAACGGGCAAAAATCCCCCAAACAAGAATTGAAAGACTCTTAGCTGGCTACAGAAAGCATTTACAGACTGTGATACTTGCCGAACGGGGTGTTACTAAGTACTGACCATGCAGGGTGCCCAAACTTTTGCTTTGGGCCCTTTTCCTTTTTTGTTATATTGAAACTGTAAAAGATGGAAATAAAAAAGTAATCTTGCTTAAAATATTAAAGAAATGTGTCATCTTTAACTTTATGCCTTTAGGAAATCAGGTCATCTTTTACTCGCTTAGCTATTCACAGTAACAGAAATTTTGACCAGGGGTGCCCAAACTTTTGAATGCCACTGTATGTTGTTGGTACCAATATGTACCATGACTTCTGGCTGCTCACTCTCCCCCTTTAGAATGCTATGGACCCGATCTGAGACGTCCCTGACCCTGGCACCTGGGAGGCAACATACCATCCAGGAGTCTCTTCCACATCCACAGAATCTCCTGTCTGCTCCCCTAACTATAGGGTCCCCTATCACTATTGCTCTCTTCTTCTTCCCCCCTTCCCTTCTGAGCCACAGAGCCAGACACAGTGCCAGCGATCAGACCACTGTGGCTTTCCCCTGGTAGTCTGTACCCCCCCCCCCCCCCCCCAACTGTATCCAAAGTGGCATACTTGTTATTGAGGGGAACGGCCACAGGGGTACTCTGCACTACCTGCCTCTTCCCTTCCCCTCTCCTGACAGTCACCCAGCTACCTGGCCCCTGCAACTTCGACGAGGCTACCTCCCTGAAGCATTTGTACCTCCCTGTGCAAACAAAAAATGAGATTTTCAAAACTAATTACTGTCAAGATTCCACACACTCCTAATGGGAAGTAGTTCTCTTAAGCATCCCATTCAGGCAAATTATGGATATGACCTTCTGTTCCTTGAGATAAGTAGAAAGCTTACACACTTAAAATTTCCTATGAAAGCACTAAGAACTTGAAATTATTTTTCCTTTTGCCGAATGTTCTGCCAGTTACCTTTAGGATTTTTGTATTAATTCTCTTTATTAAGGTGTGTGCATTTGACCACTAACTAACCTTGTTAAGGCAGCATTGTTATCAATCCTGACTTTCAGATCTTCATTCTGTTGTTGAAGTACTTGAACCTTTTCTTCCAGTACCACATTCTTCTCAGCCTGCACAGATAACATAAAAATGACTTTGTTTCAAGAAAATAGATGCATCATTGTGAATATTTGTTAAATGTAATGGCTGCCAAAGTCTTACAGTTGAACAATATTACAAAGAAACAAATGTTCTGACTCTTAATATGTGATGGAAAGTGTTCAGAACACTGCCTTGGTAAATATACCAAGTATGTAGATATGGAGGATTCACTTTGAAAATTTCACTGCCTGGTACCTCATCTTGGGAAATTGTGTGCGATTGGCATGGTTTTCTATCCATTATGTTGGTAAATCACGGAAACTGCCAATAAGTTTCCAATATTGATCCTCTGCACTGGGAGGTCACGCTTAGAAATTAGCAGCATGAGACCAAATCCATACTGCCATTACATGTTCCAGTTTTAGTTCAATAATAGAAATTCTCTAAATGCTCTGTTGAAAGTAATAAAACCTTTGGTCTCATACCTCTACTTCTGTTTTTGTTTACTCCCTTAGTTTTTATTCATGCTTTTTCCTTTATGGTTATGTCATAAGGGAAATCAGGGGTATCCGATTGGCACCAGCAGTATTGTTGTTTGAGAGCTATGGGTGTTCAATGGAGGCCATATAGATAAAGGCCTATCATTTGGAGCTCAATATTTCAATTCATGGCCCTTCCTAACCTTTCAGGAAGAACACCATTCTCCACCACCACCAAAAATATTTAAATAGATCATCAAATCCTTAAAGGTTAATTGCTAATTGATGTACACTGGCTGTTGCTATAACCTTACAAATATTTGGTGTCGCTCAAGCTTCAGACCACTACAGGGAGTGAAATGGCAGACAATGATGTACTTCATCCTGATTTCAGCTTCTTCAGAAACAAGTCACTTGTACAAAAAGCTGCAGTCACAGGAGATTGAGCAGAGAGCAGCACCTTGCTGCTGCAAGAGTAAAGACAAGCCGATGGAGGCTGATTCTACCCAAACCTCAACAAGGAACAATGTGCAAGACATCGGTACTTAAATAAGGACAAGCTCACTGCATTCTGGTACCTTTTGCATGCATAACTGAACCCTCAGAGCACAGCAAGAATTAGAGTGAGCGTGGCACTGGCTCCCTCCAGTTCAGTGCTATATCTCAATGATGCTGTGTTATGGAGGTCATTGAGTCTCTCTTTTCAAAGACAGCTAACCTCATTATGTTGGGGGACAATGACTCCATCACTTTGGGGGCAGTCAACTTAGTCACATGTTGGAATTGAAAAGGATCTCTCCCTCAGAAAGTGAAAGAATAGGAGGGAGAAGGAAAACAAGTGGAGGAGGACAAAACCTAGGCAACCCCACAGACTGAAACTGAAAGCAGCTCCTCTACCTTGGATAAAGTGGAGGGAGGGAGAGAGGGATAGTATCATTGACACATACAAAATTCAGCTTTTTGCAGCTTTTATTAGTTGGGAGTCATCATTAGATTGTCTGAGAAGAGTTCTCTTTGTAGAGTCCCTGAGACCTTCGACATTAATTTTCTTGCAGCAATGTTGCTGTCATTGTTTTGGGACCTGGCTGATGGAGATAACAGAGGATTTTTGGTGCTCGGTCCAACAGTGCTTGATACCTATTTTGGCATGGGCAATGTAGATATCCTTGCGATCAATTGGACAATGGTATAACGTTACAGATGCCATTTCCTGGATCGAAGCTGCTGTCATAAGATTTTGTCCCTCCGGCAAAAGAGTATTGGTAATAAGACAATGCTCCAAGCATTTTGTCAGGAGAAAAATTCAACTGGAGTTAGCTGTCTTTGTCAATCATGCCTTGCAATAAGGCGATGCCATTTCCAACCCTGGCATTGAAGTCACCTAGGAGGATCAGCTTATCTCCATCTGAGATATGGGCCAGGATTTTCTAAAGGATGGAACAGAAATCCTCCTAGGCTGCATCCACAGCCTCTGGGCTTGGGGCTGATGCTTTGATGATTGTAGCATGCTGGCTCCACACTGGAGTGAGTCAGGGAGTTGAGAGAAGTTCACCGATCATGATGAGATGCCAGACTTGTTTGTTCAACAGCAGAACCCATCCTGTGAACATGGAGCTCTTCTTCTGGTTTCCTTCCAGAAAGAGGCTCACCCCCTGCTGTGTTCTTTGAGCTGCCCACCTCCTGTCTGTTGTGTAGAACCCTGGGTGGCGATGTCAGTGTAAAAGTGTCTGAGTTCCTGGGCTGTGTTCATGTCTGTCAATGTTGAGCTGTCCAGGAGGGTCCTGACACTCCAAATCTTGAACTTCACATTGAGCAGTGGAAGTTGCCTGTGTGCGACTTCCTTTAACATGATTATCCATTCACACTAGCTACGGCTTGGGCCTAATAAAGCAGGGGCTTGGTCCAGTGGCAAGGTGATCCAAGGTGACTGGAGCTCAGGCTGCAATGTCATGAATGGGCACACATAGATGGGCATGAGACAAGGTGCCTGTCAGCACACATACAGGAGGGCACAGGCACAGATGCCTGTGTGAGTCTCCCCACCCGCCACCTGGAAGAAGAGGCAGGAGTGTAGCTGGAGGTGGGAGATGGTGTGGGGACAGGAATGGGCAGCAGGAATTCAGCCCAGAGTAAGAGCAAGGATTGGGGAGGGTAGCATGCGCACCACTCTGAGCCATTGCCATCAGTAGGCCCGCACCCACTGGTGAGGGAACTCCACTGAGCGATGAACATGGGGGAGGACTTGGAGCAAAGGAGGTGATGCAGATGGAGAGTAACAAAGGGTTACAGGATAAAGGAGGATGTGCAGGGAGGGAGGGGTTGTAGTGCAGGGATGGTTCACAGAGAGCTGTAGTACACAAACAGGACTCTAGGCCTACTGAGTTCATGCCGACAATCAGTCACCCATTTACGTTAAACCTACACTAATTCTATTTTATTCTCCCCACATTCACATCAGCTCTCCCCAGATTCCATCACTCACCTACACATTAGGGGTAATTTAAAGTGGCCAATTAACCTACCAACCCAGGTGTATTTGGGATGTGGGAGGAAACCGGAGCACCCAGGGGAAACCCCTGCAGTTGCAGGGAGAATATGCAAACTCCACACATACAACACTAGAGGTCAGGATTGAACCCAGGTTACTGGAGCTGTGAGGCTGTGGCTCCACTGGCTGTGCCACTGTGCTGCACCGTAGGTTGCAAGAGAGAGGGATGGTTGCAAATGTTAGAGGGAGGTGGATCTAAGGAAAGGTGGGAGAAGCTGGGGTGGGGGGGGGGGGGACAGATTGCACTGTGACTGAGACTAATAGTGCAGTCAGTGGGATGTCTAATTTCATTCAGCAGTACTCTAAACAAATGTTACAGTGGGAATGACACCATTAAGTAAGATAAGATAGGATCATCCCTTATCAAAATAAAGCTGACTGCACATTGCTTTTAACAATAGGAACTGCTCAGTTGAATTTCCTAGATTTGTGTAACTCAAACTAGAGAAACATCAATTTTTATCAGTGTAACACTGATAAAAATGGAGTTATGCAATTGAAACTCTTGATAGTTAAAACTTAAAGGACTTTACTTTTTAATCTAAAGGCACAGCACAAACTAATTTTGCATATTCCGTACAACTTCAATAGAATGCTTCAATTTTAAGATTGTCAGATTTTAGTGAAATTTGAGCCATAGGAAACTATTCTAAAACACAGTTATGTTGTTGCTCTAACATGACACTTCCATCAAAACCACGCAGATTTAGCAAATTGACAAATCTGATTCTCAACCATGCAAGTTTTATGAATAGAGATCTAATTTTTTTCTAACCAGTTTTTCCAGTTGCATAATTTTCTTTTCTTGGTGATGGATTTGTTGATTTTTCATTTCAAGAACATGTTTTAAACTGTTCATATCTTCCTCTAAGTGCTGGTAAGGTGCCAAGGCAATCTGTGAAATATAATTTAAAAAAAACAGATAAAAATATTTAAATTCAATTTTTACTTCAGTCCATTGAACTATATATGATCACATGTGAGATATTATTATCTGAAGGGACATCTTATAACACTGAAGTAAAAAGCACCAATACAGAGCCCAGGTATATATACATTACACAGATAGGTTCTCTCACACTCATTCTTTCTCTCTCTCACTCACACACACACACACTTGCTGCTGGTTACAATAACTTGCCAGAACAAATAGCAATCTGGTTCTGAAAATCAGTGGTAGCATTAACAGCCATACTTTTAGTAGCCACACAAATAGAGCTTCACTATGCAGCAGTATCTGAAAGACTGCCAAAGTCCATCCAGTTTGGGTCCAGCATCCTGCTCAAACTGCCTAAACAGCAATTCCACTCTCTGCTGTACATATCAATCCCTGTCCAACAGTGTGTTATCATTTACCATCCCTCAAGAAGGCAGTTTTGAGTTTGACGGTACCATCCTTACTTTCAGATAATATTGACACAACAATTGCCCTTTCTTAAAAGGATTAGGACTGTTGATTGGATAGCAAATAGTGACCAGCTACAAAATAATTGAATGGAATTCCTCAATACCTACAAATCACAACTTTGTGTCTGAGGATACTATTAACACAAAGTCTCTCAGAAACATTTCAAAGTTACTCTACACACAATGTATTAGTCTCTGTGAGCTTCTGGCAAGTCAAAGAATAAACTTTCATTTGCATTTGGTCAAGATGTACAAAGAGCAATTAGGTGCTTGAGGCACTGATTATTCTTAGCAACTCTACTTAGGGAAAGAAAGACACACGGAGAACTCCTTGCTCCTTTTCAAATTATGCCATTTGATCTTTATAGCTTCCACCTATGTTGCTGTATAGGCAGAAACTCCTCCAGTGTAATACTCATCAATACACGTGGGGTTGAATTTTTCAGTCTTAACCAACAAAAAAAACAAATTGTATCTCAAATTATCCATTGCAATGACTGAATTTGATTTAGTTGTGATTTATAGAAACCAAAAATTTCCAATTTTGCCAAACAGTAATAAAGACTGAAAAAAAAGATCTCCAAACAGAACAAAAATTAAAATCTGCAACATTCTATCCCCATTTGCCTGTCAAATTAAACACTTGCACGGGTTTCTTAAGCTATGGGAAAATGAGATCAGGAAATTATAAAGAGCAACCAGAATTTAAAACCTCAGATTTCATGAAGAAATAAAGTTACAATTCACACTAAAATGATTTTGCCAGCAGGATAATTCTTGTCCATCAATACTTACTGGTTTACCTATGTATAATAATTACATAAAATGCTGGAAACAGTCAGCAGGACAGGCTGCATCTATGGAAAGAGAAACAGAGATAACATTCAAAGCTTTGCACCTGGACGTTAACTCTGTTTCTCTTTCCTCAGTTGCTGGCTGATATGCTGAGTATTTCCAGCATTTTTTGCTTTTATTCCAGATTTCTAGCATCTGCATTTTTTTTGATTTTCACTACCTATGTATAACTTCATCCAATCAGGAATCATGCATATGCATTGTGCAGTGTGTCTGAACGTGTAGAGTCATTAAATAGAAAGTTACAACTCCACTTGGATCTGTTGAGTCCTCAATATATGCCACACCACAGGGGAGATATTATGTGTGGAACTGAGGCCCTAGAAATTGGATTGCACCATGGAAAATAGATCCACTAATTCTTTATATACATTACTGGCAAACCACAATGTACCAAATGTACTCTCCCGGGCAGCTTGCCATTTGAGGTGTGGCAGCCAAGGCCTAAAGTGAGTTATGGGGAAGGTGAAGAGAAATTAGAAACCAAAGGTGACTTTCAGTTTTAATGAGGAAGCACAGTTCCACATTTAAGTACAAAATGATAGTGACAGCCTCAATAATCACTTGCTTGGCTGCTGTGCAACAAAGCAAACTAATTTTACAAAATGGCCTAAAATAATCAGTGGGCTTCTTATCTCCATAAACTAGAGAGGCTCTGGTGTACTGAGCCCTTGCCACATGTCCCATGTAGAGCCTGTTTTCGGCTTGCTGAGAGATTATATGGAGCTGAATTGAGAACAATTATGAAAAACAGACACATTACACATCTGTTTTTGTGGATATAATTGGTTTATATGAGAAAAATGAAAAATTAAATTAAGCAATATTTATCACTTCAGGCATTAATTAATTATAGCACACAAATTCCAGGTATTTTTTTTACCTCAACTTGCTCATCTGTAGTTTTTTTTAAGGCCTCTTCAAATCGTCTTGCTTTATCCTTCAGTGAACGATTCTGAAATGTTAATGTGTCAACTTGATCCTTGAATACAGAAACAAAAAATTGGTTTAATAAGTTGTGGAAACTATTTTATTTTAAAATGATTATCAGGAAAAT
The DNA here is from genome assembly GCF_009764475.1 of Pristis pectinata. Classification (NCBI taxonomy): domain Eukaryota; kingdom Metazoa; phylum Chordata; class Chondrichthyes; order Rhinopristiformes; family Pristidae; genus Pristis; species Pristis pectinata. The sequence goes on from NC_067415.1 coordinate 26,434,366, forward strand.
AATGATTCCTAATTCTGAAGTGTCCTTTTCGGGCTTTGACCATTAACAGCTGGAATTGCAATCAATGACGATCCAGATGCCTTTCCTTCTCTAAGCTGCATCATGAAGAAAAATGAAACATTGGCAAAAGTGAGTTTATTATTACCTTCCTCTTGACACCAGCAAATTTCTTATATTAGGATATACCACAAAGATGGGCCTAAACGAGAAAGATTTGCTGGCTTCAAGAGGAAGGTGAAGTTTTGCACAAATTTATTTGCACAAATTTATTTGCACACATCAATTTGGTTGGACAACTCTTTCCATTCAGCCTACATCTAAATCTTTCACTTGGGCTGGTCTACCTTGTCCAAACCTCTGCAACACTGAACCCCAAACCTTCAACATTAAAGGCCTAGCACTGTCCACTTTTTATTCCTATTTTTAAGAATTTTTGCTCCGACTTCCTATAAGGACAATAAGTTAAGAGTTATTTAGCACATCTAATATAATGAAACATGTGTAGCGGTTGCTACCGCTAAATAAAACAAGACGCTAGTCGGAGGATTGTCGAACAAGAAGTGGTTTATTTTCCCGCCTTGCGCGGGCCCTTTAAGGGAGACTGTTCCCGCCCAAAGCAACCGGCAATGACGTAAGTACTACGTCATCAAGACTTTCCCGCGCGCGGGTTCTCCCCGTCGCTCGGGAAAGATGAGGCCCGCCGCCATCTTGGGCCTCGTCGCTCCGACGCCGCGCGACTCGACTGCCGAGCTGGTTCGCCCGACTAAACGGTGAGTCGCCACACAACCCCCCCCCCCCCCCCCCAGAACCGGCGATACAGTCCCCAAGGTCCGTGGGCTGTGCCAGCTGCCGCTTAGGGGGCCGGCCTCTGCGTTGCGGCGCTGCAACCTCAACAGGTTGTTGCAGATCCAAATGGGCCGGTTTGAGGCGGTCCGCCGTGAAAACCTGTTCCCTGCCTCCAATGTCCAAAATAAAGGTGGATCCATTATTCCGTATGACTCGGAACGGTCCCTTCATATGGTCGTTGCAATGGCGCCCGAGGTGTGCCCCTGCGAACGAAAACAAACTTACAGTCCCGTAGTTCCTTGGGCTGGCAGGATGGGGCTTGACCGTGCCGTGAGGTGGGAATCGGGGCCAAGTTGCCAAGCTTCTCGCGCAGTCTTTGTAGGACTGCTGGGGGTTGTTCCCCTTGGTCCCGAAGGGCAGGTATGAAATCCCCGGGGACAACTAGGGGCGCCCCGTACACAAGCTCAGCTGACGAAGTGCGGAGGTCTTCTTTGGGGGCAGTACGTATGCCGAGCAGGACCCAAGGCAGCTCGTCAACCCAGTTAGGACCCTTCAGGCGGGCCATCAAGGCTGATTTCAGATGGCGGTGAAAACGTTCCACCAACCCGTTTGATTGAGGATGGTAGGCCGTGGTGGTGTGCAGCTGCGTCCCTAGCAGGTTCGCTAATGCAGCCCAGAGACTGGAAGTGAATTGGGTGCCTCTGTCTGAAGTAATGTGGGCCGGAACACCAAAACGTGAGACCCAAGTTGTGAGCAGCGCCCGGGTGCAGGAATCAGTTGTGATGTCAGTCAGGGGGGTTGCCTCAGGCCACCTCGTGAACCGGTCCACGATGGTAAGGAGGTACCCGGCTCCTCTTGAAACCAGCAGAGGGCCCACGAGGTCGACGTGTATGTGGTCGAACCTCCTACGGGTAGGCTCGAACTGCTGTGGTGGGACCTTGTGTGTCGCTGGATTTTTGACATCTGGCAGTGCGGACAAGTCCTGGCCCGCTCACTGACCTGTCTGCGCAGGTCATGCCAGACAAACTTGCTGGCGACCAGTCGGACAGTAGATCTGATGGACGGGTGCGCCAACCCATGTACCGAGTCAAAAACGCGTCTCCGCCAGGCTGCAGGGACTATAGGGCGGGGCTGACCAGTCGCAACGTCGCAAAGTAGGGTCCGCTGACCTGGACCAACCAAGAAATCTCGGAGCTGCAGACCCGAGACTGCGGTTCTGTAGCTGGGCAGTTCGTCGTCAGCTTGCTGTGCGTCAGCTAGGGCCGTGTAGTCGACACCCAAGGATAGGTTGTGGATGGTTGGTCTGGAAAGTGCATCAGCAACGACATTATCCTTTCCGGAGACATGTTGGATGTCAGTTGTGAATTCGGAAATGTAGGATAAATGTCTCTGCTGACGAGCTGACCAGGGATCGGAGACTTTGGAGAAGGCAAAGGACAGAGGCTTATGATCGGTGAAAGCGGTGAAAGGCCTGCTTTCTAGAAAGTATCGGAAATGCCGGACCGCCAGATACAGTGCTAGAAGTTCCCGATCAAAAGTGCTGTACTTCAGTTCGGGCGGTCTAAGGTGCTTGCTGAAAAATGCCAAGGGTTGCCAGCGGCCTTCAAGTAGCTGTTCCAGTACCCCACCCACCGCGGTGTTGGACGCGTCTACCGTGAGGGCAGTCGGGATGTCAGTCCTAGGGTGTACAAGCATCGTGGCGTCTGCCAGGGCGTCTTTGGCCTTAACGAAAGCAGCCGCAGCCTCGTCAGTCCAGGTGATGTCCTTGCCCTTACCAGCCAGCAGCGCGAACAGAGGGCGCATGATACGGGCTGCTGCAGGGATGAACCGATGGTAAAAGTTGACCATCCCAAGGAATTCCTGTAGGCCTTTGACTGTGTCGGGGCGGGCAAAATGGCGGATAGCGTCCACCTTGGCGGGTAGGGGTGTTGCCCCGTCGCTGGTGATTTTGTGGCCGAGGAAATCGATAGAGTCAAGTCCGAATTGGCACTTGGACGGGTTGATCGTGAGGCCGAAATCGCGGAGGCGGGAATACAGCTGGCGGAGGTGGGAAAGGTGTTCCTGGCGGTTACGGCTGGCGATCAGTATGTCATCTAAGTAAATGAACACGAAGTCCAGGTCTCGGCCTACCGCATCCATCAGCCGCTGGAAGGTCTGCGCGGCGTCCTTAAGGCCGAATGGCATCCGAAGGAATTCGAACAGGCCGAATGGGGTGATAATTGCAGTTTTGGGGATGTCATCTGGATGGACCGGGATTTAGTGGTATCCCCGAACGAGGTCCACTTTGGAAAAGATGCGGGCCCCGTGTAAGTTCGCTGCGAAGTCCTGGATGTGAGGGATGGGATAGCGGTCCAGGGTGGTAGCGTCATTCAGCCTGCGATAGTCGCCGCAGGGCTTCCACCCTCCGGTGGCTTTGGGGACCATGTGCAGGGGGGAGGCCCGGGGGCTGTCTGACCTGCGAACAATCCCCAGCTCCTCCATGTGACGGAACTCTTCCTTTGCCAGGCGGAGCTTGTCTGGAGGTAATCGTCGTGCTCGGGCATGAAGGGGTGGCCCTGTAGTAATGATGTGGTGTCGTACCCCGTGTTTGGGCCTAGAATTCGTAAACGAAGGTGCCAAAATTGATGGGAATTCGGCTAGGAGCTTGGCGAAATCATTGCCAGAAAGGGAAATGGAGTCCAGGCGCGGGGCTGGCGTGCTGATTTCTCCCAGGGGATAGGTCTGGAAGGTGCTAGAGTGGACTAACCGCTTCCCTCGCAGGTCGGCTAACAGGTTGTGGGCCCGAAGGAAATCAGCTCCTAGGAGTGGCTGGGCGACCGTGGCAAGGGTGAAGGTCCAGGTAAACTGTCTGCCGCCGAATTGTAATTGAAGTGTACGGGTGCCGAAAGACCGTATTGTTGTACCGTTGGCGGCATTGAGTAGAGGACCGGGTGGCCTGTTACGAGTGTCGCGGCCGGTCGGGGGCAAAATACTGACCTCCGCTCCAGTATCAACGAGGAAACGCCGTCCAGATTTCTTGTCCTGAACGAAGAGGAGGCTCTGTCGGCGGCCAGCCGCCGTAGCCATCAGCGGTGGCTGGCCCTGGCGTTTCCCTGAAACTTGCAAGGTGGGCAGCATCGACGGGCCTCCGCACCCCACCTCTGATGGTAGAAGCACAGCTGGTCACCCGTGTCGTCGTCTGCGTTCCTGGGGTGCGGTTGTTCGGTTGCTGAGGCCGGGCGAGGCGGGCGTTGGGCTTGCGGCCTGGTGATTTGACTGACGGACGAGCCACTCTTATGCTTGGCCCTCCACAGGACATCTGCCCGGGCAGCCACCTCACGGGGGTTGCTGAAGTCGGCGTCAGCTAACAACAGGTGGATGTCATCGGGGAGCTGTTCGAGGAAGGTCTGTTCGAACATCAGGCATGGCTTGTGCCCCTCGGCCAATGCCAGCATCTCATTCATTAGGGCGGATGGGGATCTGTCCCCCAGGCCATCCAGATGAAGCAGGCGGGCAGCGCGCTCACGACGGGAGAGGCCGAAGGTCCGAATCAAAAGGTCTTTGAAAGCCGGGTACTTATCTTCCTCCGGAGGCGACTGGATGAAGTCCCCAACCTGGGCAGCTGTCTCTTGATCCAGAGAGCTAACCACATGGTAGTACTTCGTGGAGTCGGAGGTGATCTGCCGAAGGTGGAATTGTGCTTCGGCCTGGTCAAACCAGACACTGGGCCGAAGTGTCCAAAAGGTGGGCAGCTTGAGGGCTACTGCGTTGGCTGCTGTGCTGTCGGCCATTGCGCGGGTCCAAAATCCGTTTGGACCGTCGGGGTCACCAATGTAGCGGTTGCTACCGCGAAATAAAACAAGACGCTAGTCGGAGGATTGTCGAACAAGAAGTGGTTTATTTTCCCGCCTTGCGCGGGCCCTTTAAGGGAGACTGTTCCCGCCCAAAGCAACCGGCAATGACGTAAGTACTACGTCATCAAGACTTTCCCGCGCGCGGGTTCTCCCCGTCGCTCGGGAAAGACGAGGCCCGCCGCCATCTTGGGCCTCGTCGCTCCAACGCCGCGCAACCCGACTGCTGAGCTGGTTCGCCCGACTAAACGGTGAGTCACCACACATGCCCAATTCCTTCAGAGGAATGTTATCACAGAGGGTGGTAAATCCCTGGAATTCTCCTGGAGGTACTTAGAGAGGAGGTGGATACATTTTTGAAAGATCAGGGAATTGAAGCTTATGGGGAACTGACACGGAGAAGGAATCATGACCTGGCCATAATCACATTGAATAGTGGAGCAGGCTTGAGGGGCCAGGTGGTCTACTCCTTTTTTTTCCACCTTCTTCTCATCTGTCCCATGCACCTCATGCTTTTGGCAAAAAAAAGTATTTAACATAAAAATGATATTTGTCACAATATCACATACAAAATAATAAAAATTTATCAGCAACTACATATTTGTAAACAAAATGAATGATTTGCATGACGCTTTTGTCAAAGGACTGGTCCTAATTAGATTTTGTCTTAACTCTATGTTCCGAAATAGTACTAACCTGAAGGGAGAGTCTTAGTTTTTCAAATTCTTCTTCTAAAGTCATCCTCTCAAGTTCATGTATGGATTTTAGTTCTGAAAAAAAGAAAATGCTGCATGAAATTTCACTGTAAGTACCACTGAGAAAGTCAAATCCCCTAGAAGCAGGAATGCAAGACAAACTGCACATGGAAAATAGTTTGACAAATTAACACTTACATATCTTTCAACAGCTGGAAGTAGGATTTTTAAAAATCTTCTGTATTCCAATTATAACAAACTCAATTGGTGAATCTTCTTCATAACTTTTGTTTCAGGTCTCTGGATCATTTTTTTTCTGCCATTTTCTGCTCTTTCCTGAATATGTTAATACCTTTTAGACGATTAACATCATTGATCCAAATATAGTTCCCTACTGCTTAAGACTTGGGAACAATTGAAAATTTGTGATTTGCTGCTCAATTAAGATTACCTCAATGGTCAGTTAGAGCAGGTACTGCAAGTGGTAGTGATACCATTTCCTATTAATACCAGTGAGTGGCAGTTTGCATGGGAGATCAACAAACTATTTGCTGGAGGAACTCAGTGGCTCGAGCAGCATCTGCAGGGGGAAAAGAATCTGTGACATGTCAGGTGGAAGACATGCATCAGGAGTGAGTGTGGAGAGGGAAAATAGTCAGTAAAAAGAGAGGGGGAGAGGTGAGACAGGGGCCAGTAGGTGATTAGTGGAATGAGGATGCGTAAAGAATGATGGGCAGATGGAGATAGGTATGAGACGGATAGGGCTGGAGTTGGGAGACAGAGGCAGATGGATGAACAAAGTGTTTCAGAAACTTACTGAATCACTCAATAAATATGCAATAAAAATGAACACAAACTATATGAGACTTGATCAAGGAATGCACTTCAATAAGATCAGCAAGAAGGGTTGTTATCATAGTGATACAAAATATACTTGCAGAATATGGATATCAATGCATTCTTTTCATTAATGCTTCCTTCTGCAATTGCTTACTGTAGATTTCCCATAGAGTTTCCTTGTACTACCATTCTTTCTATCAGTACATTCAGCAATATATCACAAGGTAGTTTTCTTTATATCAATCCTGAGTAGTACCTTCAAGTTTCTTTTCATGCTTATCTTGAAGAATAGTTATTGCAACAGTGTGATTGTTCTCTAGTTCTGTGATTGTACTGGTATGGTTAGCCATCATGTCTTCCACCTGATAAAATACAAAGAAAAACAATTTGTGACTGCCACAAACAATTCCTCCTTCGAGTACAACCTTCTATCTGTAAAACTTTCTAAACTAATTTGTAATATGGATATAAAAGTGTTAATACTGTCATTATCTCACCAAAATTTCCTATAAAACCTGCAAAACATCTGAAATTTCAAAAGAATAATTGGAAATATTTCAATATGATAACACAATGATTATACCAATCATGAAAAACATTAGGATAGCGTTCCTGTAGTGGTACTACATGACAAAGTCAAACTGGAAGACAGCAAGAAACGTGAGATAATTAAAATAACACTTCAGTGGGTTATGTATCTGCAGCTAAGGCTAAAACCAACTGTTGGGATCAAAGACAGTGAGATTATTAATCTGTGCTCTCACTTTCTAAGACATTTTGCATAGCATGGAAATGTTGCTCTTTCAATGAGAACAAGAAAAATAAAGTTATTTCACAATTAGACTTTCTTATAGCTAAAAGACTTTCAAAACAATATATTTTTTTCAGGTTCTAATTAATTTTTCAAGACAGTGCTCAGATACCATCTTGACTATAATAGAGAAGGTAAAGTAGTACTCAATAAAACATTGTTCCATGTTGTTCTCCATCTCCGCTCTTCTCACTGACACTATGCTTCTGCAGTATCTTAAAAGGAATGGCTTCTTATATTACCAGTTTTATGTTCTCATGGTAGCAATCAATGAAGTTGCTCAATTGGTGTCAAATTACGGTCAATACTGTACAGAAACCTAAACTTGGACCCTTTTTCAGGTGATATGAAGTAAGCTTACTTGGAAAATTTAATAGGTAAATGGAAAATGGACAATGTTCAGACTGGATTATATCCAGGTATTCTCAGTGAAATCATGGTGCAATAAACCATGTTGCCTATTTGTATATTTAAAGACAACAGGCCTGAAAATACTCAGGCTCCATAATCAGATCTAAGTGCCAGCAGGTCCTCAGGTGTGATCTTGCCAAGGCAGGTGAGGTCAGGGAAAGATCAACTAATTAAAAGTAAATTGGATGGTGACCATGAGGTTGAGGTAGATTGGAGACTGTTGTTCTTGGTGGTGGGGTGGAATGGTTGGAGGAGGAAAGTTAATCAGAAGCTCAGAGAAAAAAAGACTTGAGGCCAGCCCTGACACGGAAATAAAATAAAATGAAAATGATTGAGAAACTTCTTCATCTTCTATGATCCAAGCTGCAACTCAGTCCTGCCATACCAAACTCATACATTCTTGTTTTAGGAGGCTGAGCAGAAAAATACTCGCCTTGCAGTACCTTCTCTTGGTCTTTTCACTTCCCTCACCAGAAAAAGATCAAAATCAGAATTATTACCACTGACATATGTCATGAAATTTGTTGTTTTGTGGCAGCAGAACAGTGCAAATCTAAAAATTACAATAAGTTACCAATAAATAAATAAATTAAATGGTGCAAAAGAGGAATAAAAGAGGAAAAAATGGGTCCCTTGCATATAAACAGATTTAAATTGGTGACTCTTCAGCCATATCCTGCCAGATTAATGAGCCAGAATAGTTGTGGATTTTCAATCCAATTAACCTTTAAATTAATTACTAATTAAGATGTTGATACAGACCTGTTCCTTGTGCTGAGATTGGATTTTCTTGAGGTACTCTGTGTGTTCCTCTATGAGGTGCTCTTTCTCTGTAGTGTAATGAGCCTTCAACCTCTCTTCAAGGTCCCGGATCTCTGCTTGCTGTTGCAGTTGGAGCCTCTGTACCTCGATCTCAAACCTCCTTTCCAGCTCTTCCTTCTCCTTTTGCAGCTTTTCACATCGTGCTGTATTAAGGGCTGAAACAACCATGATGAAACCACTAAAGATCATCACTACATTGGGACCATATACAATGGCAGGAAAGTGTACTAAGACCATCTTGGGTATAATATCAGTCTAAAACTTTTTTAAAAAAACTTGAATACAGCAATCAGCGCAATCATTACAGTGATATTTAGCAAAATGCAATGGTGAAAGTAAATGATATTAATTCCAAACATGGCTTGTATCTGGAGCACATATTTTTAGGTACCCAAAAAGAATGAAGTACTGATGGTTGCAGATCTGTTACATTTTTGTGTTCATTGCAAGTGGCATTTGAGGTGAAGAACTCAGACCATCACAAAAGAATCATCAGTACAATGGCTATAATGTAGTGTATTTTTTATTATTTGTACAGGCTACGGACATAAATTTGCTTCAATACACCCTGATAATAACCATTCAATCAACAGCCATGCATTGCTAGATCTCAGTGCGAACCGTGACTATATCAGGTACTGACATCAACAAAACAAAGAAGACTTCATTGATTTGTTTTAAGTGTGCTAATTAATATGTTCACAGTAATTAATAATATGTTCATATGTTTAACATCGACATATGTGCAGAGGAAATTTATGAGGATGTTACCGGGACTCAAAGGACTGAGTTATGGAGAGAGGTTGAGCAGGTTTCATTGGAGCATAGGAAAATTAGGGGTTATCTTATAGAGGTGTATAAAATTATGAAGAGCATAGATAGGGTCAATGCACAGAGTCTTTTCCCCAGGGTTAGGGAATCATGAACTAGAGGGCACAGGTTTAAGGTGAGAGGGGAGAGATTTAATAGGAACTTGAGGGGCAATTTTTTCACCCAGAGGGTGGTCAGTATATGGAATGAGTTGCCAGGGGAAGTGCTTGAGGCAGGTACATTAACAACATTTAAAAGGCATATGGATAGGAAAGGTTTAGAATGATTTGGGCCAAACACGGACAAGTGGGACTAGTTCAGATGGGAATCTCGGTTGGCATGGACCAGTTGGGCTGAAGGGCCTGTTTCCATGCTGTATGACTCTATGTTAAAGTAGTGGTTGCTGTCTTTTCTTGCTGTTAATTAAAGCAGTAGTCTTGGAACTGCATGGCAAGATAGAATCATTTGCTCTATGATCTTAATCAATATACTAGCTCTTCTGCCCAGCACTATCACCACTGTGAGAAGAGCAGAATCCACTCTGTAAATCCACAACAGAAAAAGGAAGTTGTGCAATAATGAATGAAGAGAGGTGATGACAGCAGAAAGAGTTACCATAATGATTTTAGCATGAAGTTAATATACCATGTGCTTGAGATTTTTAAGCATCATGACAGTATACCTGTTCTCATACTCATAAAAGCAAGTTAGTTAGTGGTCCTTCAAAAACTGATCTATGTGAACAGTTAAAACTGTTAGCACATTCAGTTAAGGCCCCACATGATGTATTTTCCCAAGAAGGTGAATGATTTTGCCTTGACTGTTCCTCAAGCACAATGGAACTTCGGTCAAAATTACTTGAATAAATCAGTGACCTATTTGAGAGACAACACTGTTGATGCAATGTAGATAAAATATATTATTTATAACCAAGGAGATGTCAAGGATTTTGTCAATCCACTTAGAATTTTTAAAACCATGTTTAGATGTAATAATAGTCAGCTGGTTTAAAACCTGAAAACCAATTTTATCACATCTCAACTGTACTGTTAACTAGTTCATTGATAAAAGTAGTACTTTGCAGTATTTTGAAAGAATGTGAAAAATTAATGGAATTTTGCCTTCTGCCATTGTACACAACTATTCAGCAGTTTAATTAAACACATTAGTTTTAAAACTTCTAGTTAATTTTAGCTTTTAATCTCAGGCCATATAGCCTAAATTTAACCAAGTGAGTCCTTGTTAGTTCACTATGATGCAACACTATGTTAAAACATGTGTGTGACGCTCCGACTTACTGTAATCAGTCATGTAATGGACGGTGGTCAAGAGAAAACAATTTCACCTCATGTAAAATGATGAAGAGTGAGAAATTTTTTTTTAAGTGTATTAAATGCTTGCTTATTTCACCATATCATCCAGCATCAAATGGTGCAGTGGAAAGATAAGTGAGAATTGGCAAGGAAGTAAGTATTACAGGGACACTTAAGTTTAACAATGAGATATTGGTCATCTAAACTCCATAACAATGCCTCATCCTATTGCACGTTATACACATCTGAGTTACTGATGCACAGAGTACTCAGAACATGATGGAGCTTGGTTCAGCCAAATCTTGAGGGGAGAGTGGAAAAGCAGCAGATAAAAGAGAAACAAAATTATGACTCATGCTGTGGAGAGACATAAATCAAACAACATGGCAAAGTGTGTTTGTTGACACCATCTAGCAAATTTGATACCCAAAAATGGCATACTGGAGTGATAGTTAAAATCTTTGGTATAAGGAGATATCTTGTAAAAATAAGAGATAAAATTGGAGGTGTATTCATAAGTCACTTAATTCTAGGGAAAAAAAAAGACATGAAAGAGAATTTTGAAGTGTTATGTGTTTCCAAGATATTAACTAACTGGTCCAGTGGAGACTGTGGAAGAAATGACTGAGGAAGAAATGACTGAGGATTCTGCTGAATTGAGACGAGTAGTGGGATCCCTCTCCAGTCAAGAATGGATACAACACCAATGATACCAAATCATTTTGATGATCAGCGAGATTTAGAAAACCCATGAATAAATTAAATCTGTCAATAATGAGAATATATGAATCATTAATTTCAAAAATGGAAAGCGGTGCAGTGTGCATAAATGCATTAAAATACACATGTGCAGTGTAATCACAGAGACACACGAGCAGTGTAATCACAGTGTAATCTGACAGCTGAATAAACAAGATACACATGTTCCAGCAGCTCTCCATTCCCTGCACTACACATAGTTGCACCACACGTACATTCACAGATATGACAAATATTGAGGGATTTTAAACACTTTTTGATAGAAGTTTCTGTGAGCTGGCCTGCGGCAATAATACTGTATTTACTAACTGACCACAAGATGTGTTATTAGTTGACTGTAGCTCTCTTGTGGTCTTTTGGTCTCTATGTAAATTAAGACATGATTAAATTGAAGTAGCTAATGAGATTAGTCGTGAGCTGTGGGAAAACAACAGACTATGAAACAAGTCATCTACTGCTGAGGTTACCTACTAAATGACATCAGAGGGGAGCTAAACTCCTCTTTCCAATGTCTTTCCATTAAACTTACATTCCCAAAAATGTTTTTTTCTCACAAAAATGTTTACATCAAAAGTATTTAAACATCTCTCCTCTTCGTTGTCTATTTGCTTAAAGACAAATGTAAAGGCTTCCTTAAGGCTTTTACCCTACCTATCATTTTTTTTTCTGAATCTCCTCCCTCTGTGCTTTTAGAAAAATGTTCTTACTGTGATCTTATACCCAAGATCAAAGCATCATCATGACATCAAAAATAAAAGTGAACTCTTTATTGGTCTTGGGAACTCATTGCCTCTGCGATGTCTTCCTTCTTCCTGAACTGTGGCTCTCTCTCTACCATGGTGGACAGAGCTTTCCACCACATCTCATATATTCCTGCACCTCTGCTCTCACCCTCTCTTCTGAATAGTGCAAGGTCCTTACCTTCCACTCCACCAGCCTCTTTATTCAATGGATCATTCTTCATATGTTCCACCAATTCCAATAAAATTTCACCACTAGTCCATATTCCCCTTACCTCCTCTTTCAGCATTTCAAATGGATTACACACTTCACACTCCCCTAGTCCATGTTTCTGTCTGTAACCCTAACCCATTCACTCCCTGTCTTTTGGCACTTTCCCATGCAACTGCGGGAGATGCAACACCTACTATTTTACTTCTCTCCTTCCTACCCTCCAGGGACCCCAGCAATCTTTTCAGGTAAAGCAGTAATTGATTTGCACTTCTTCCAATCTAGCATACTGCATTCGGTGCTCACAATATGGTCTCCTCTACATTGGAGAAATTAAATGCAATTGGGTAATTGCTTTGTGGAACACCTGCATTCAGTCCACAGCATTCGTGACCTTGACCTTCCAGTTGCTTGCCACTTAAATTCGCTGTTCCATTTCCATTTTGACCTTTCTGTCTGTGGCCTCCTGCATGGTCACACTGAGGCACAAGTTTGAGGAACAACACCTCATCTTCCATCTTATCTGCTTAACTTTATGCTTTTATCAAATTCAATACTTTGATGCATCTTCAACTGCCTTAATTAGAAGGTGTTACTTTGTACAGTTGATGTATCGATCAATTTGCTTACCTTTCTGATCAGTTAGTTTGGGTCATATTCCTTCTCAACCAACTGAACCACCATTTTCTGATTCCCTTACTATTGACTCTTGATTGCTCTTACAATATTTTCAAATAGTTCTTCTGTTCTCACTAGTTTTTCTGCAGCATTTTTTATTTTCCAGACCTGAATCAGTGCTTTCCTTGCTGCACTAGAAATATATAGATTAAGCAAGTGTCTTTTGCATTCTACATTAAGTCACGAATCTTGCATCTAGTTTCCCTAACACTAAACTCTTACTATGATACTCCATTACAAGATATCCAATGTGTACAGGACCTGGTTACTGAAGCAGAGATTTCTCAATATTGATCCACTCGGTCAGTATGATTGTTGTTCATTGTAAAACTTCATTAGGAAGTTTTTTCAATATTAATGCCAGTTAAGTGTCTTGGCAGCTGCACAAGAAAGCTGAAAAAGCAGCTAACATACTTTGCAGATGCATTTCAACGTCCAGTTTTCAGTCATCATCCAAGTCACAAATTTCTCTAATGTGTTATAAACTACACTGAAGGAATGGTCATCTCTTGCTTTTTGAAGATACAGTTCATTAATGTTGTAAAGAATGACTAACCCCACATCTGCAGTCGTGCAATTTAATTTCTTCTTCAAAGATTCTTATGTAGTTCTTGAGTTAGATTTTTTAAAACTAGAAATCATTGTACTTTGATTTTCACTTTCTAACTGTAGTTTATGAGGTTCATCAATTATGATCAAATGCTCAATACTTTATAGATTCTTCGATAAAATGCCACCAGCATACATCTTCATCTCAAATCAAAACTGATTGCAAATTGGTTAAGACAGAAGATTCTTATTATTTAAAATATTTTAGAGAGATTTACATCTGGGCATCTAGAGTTTTTTGTACCACTTATAACATTTAAGAAGGATGGAAGACCAAGGGAGACCATCTACAAAACCAGTATTTAATCTCCAGTGTTTTATGAACAACTTACAGAGACTAATTTAAAAGTAGGTCATTTCATGTGACCTACTAATATAATAATGTACCTTGAATGAAGTGATTATGGATAACTTGCTGAACCTCCTTAAACTCAGGATAAGCTATAATTTTATGAAAAAAAATGGTAAACACAAATATACAGAATTAAAGTGTACTCTGTGTTCATGTATCACTGACTAATTGTGGCATGCAGATCAGTTTATCCCTGCCTCCCATGCCTGTGCATTGCGATGTGGAACTCGGGACTCTGCTGGAGGTCAAATGCCAGCACTTCTGACATCTCCCTCCACCTCAGTCTCCCCAACAAGTCTTGGGGCCATTCCAGATCATCTTGAGCTGAGGGGCCAGATACACCTCATATTGCTGGTATAAAGCCGCAAAGCCAAATATTTCCTGTATCTGGCATGGCCTCTTCTCGGATGGGAAAAAGTCTTGTTCTTTATTTTGACAATGTTTTACAAATTGCTTTAAAAATATGTTTAGTTAATACACAATAGTGTTTAAAATATCCTCAATCTACCTTCAGCTTTTGACCCAATTATCCATTCTTTCCAGATCTAAAATCTCTCTCCTGTTGTACAGCTGGGTGGAACTTCTCTTTCTTAGCTCTATTCTTATTTATTGAAATATAGTCAGTGAGTTATCAGTGTCTTCCAACTCCTGCAACATTTTCTTGAGTACCCCAAGGATCCATTCATGGCCCTCTTCTACTGTACTTCTGGTGTACATTTTGTACAGAGTCACAATACAAGGTTATACATGTGAGCAAATGACACTCAGTCCTACCTCACTTGACCATTCTGCTACCTCAGATCTGTCACATCATTTATCTCATATCCAGTTTTGAATAAGAAAAAATTCTCTATAGCTAAATATGGGAAAGGCTGAAGTCATTGTCTTCTGTCCGTGCTCCCTGATTATCATTTCCATTCCTGAAACCTGCCTGAAGCTGAGCCAGCCCATTCGCAACTCTGATGTTGTAGCTGCCCAGAGCTGAAGCTTCAGTCATGTACCCATGCCATTACTGAGTCTGCCCATTTCCATCTCAGCCTTATTGCTCACCTTCATATCAGCTGGTGCTGAAACCCTCATTCTTGCCTTTGATGTCTCTGAGAATACTCCAACACTTTCCGGATAAGACTGCCACCTCCTACCTCAGAAAACTGCTCATATAAAAACTGCTTGCAACTCTTAACCGACTCCAAGTTTTGTTTACCCAAAATGGCTGTGCTGGTCGACCTACACTGGCTCTTACTAAACAATGTCTCAACATAAAGATTCTCAACCTTTTGTTTTTAAGTTCCTCAGTTGTCTTTCCTTAAGATATACCTCAGTTCTGGTCTCTTGTGTCTCTGCAATTTAAATTGATTTACCATTGATAATCAATGATATTTTCTGCTGCCTTGACCCTAAGTTTTGGAATTCCCATCCTAAACCTCTCTACCATTTCTTAAAATATATTCATTAAAATCCACTTCCTTGACCCGTCCTTTGGTCATTTATCCGGATAACCCTTTCATGGCTTTGTGTCAAATTCTGTTAAATTTTTTTTCAGATAATGTTCCTATTACACATCTTGAGATTTTTCAAGGCAAAATAAATGCAAGCTGTCAGTGCTGACACGAGGTACTCCGAGATAAGGAACTCGTAGGTCAGGTATTTAGAACATAGTTACCTTTATTCCAAGTCAACAAGCAGCCTCACTCTCAAAGCAGTAGGGAACCTTCCTATTTCCTACAGTAATTTAGTTTATGGGCTTATTTGTAACATTTCTAAAATATAAATAAATTTGCATTTTAGGCTATGGAAACTCCAAACATTTGTTCGGCTGTTTAAATGTATTTTCCTTAGGATTTGCACACATTGATAGAGAAAGTTCCTCTCTGTGACTGTCACCAAGATGCGTGTCAGCAGGTTTTGATAATTCCATTTTGCTCCATTGTTTCTCTTCAAATGACCAGCTAATGATGCTGCTTTTTTGTGGTTCCAGTCCTACCTATCTGAATGTAGCCAATGCATGGTTTCTATTCCTCCCCTTACATCATAAATTCTGTTCTTAGCTCCGCCTCTTCCTGATCCTTATCCTACACTTCAGTGATGCCATTTAATAGGATTAGTTTCGATATGGAATTTGATGACATCTAGTTCTTTCTTTCCACACTTTCTGCCAGTCCCAATCCACCTTTATGCTTGTGTAGCATGTGTTCAGCACTGAAACTTAACGCCGTTTAACATCAGAAAGGCTGAAATTATGGAGATGAATTTTAATTCCTTTATGGGATTTAGGAATGGATGGGAAATTAACTGTTGAAAGTGACCATATCAGGAAGCGATCTTCAACCCGCTGATACCCGTATCTAGCTCAGGCTCATCAGACTGTGTGGCAGCAATTACCTCAGGAAAGATCGATTATCAATTTCAATTTGTTAATAGTTCATTAAGAATAACATTAGCATGAGTTCTGAACTTTAACTGAATGTCCATGGGTTTCCAGGCTTCCTGGAACTCATCAGTCAAAGCAAAGGGTGTTGAACAGGTGTCAAGCAAATCTAAGAATGAGAAATACAACTACATAGCTGATTCCTTATGCAACCTTATAAATGTTTTGTTCAAAGAATTTCTGGAGAGGGATTGACAAGCAATGGGTGTAGTTGCGAAGTGAGTTGGTGTGAGAAGGCTAGAGAATGGGTTTATGATGGCAGACCAAAGGAATTACATAATATTCAATACTAGATCAGGTTAATAATGTGTGACTCTTTTCACCATTCCTTTTCTCATGAGGTACTGAATCCAGGAGTGCAGGATCATGCTTCCACTGCTAACTTTCAGGGCTCCCTCTAATCATGCTTTATCCTTCTGTCTGCTGGAAGATGGTGTTCCTGCAACTTCTCACAGCCTACAGTGTGAAATCCAGTGAGGAACTACTAAATCTAGGTGCACCTTTGACTTTGCCACAAGGCACTTTCTTCATTCCTTTTGCTGTGTAGCTAATGCAGAATCCATTAATTACTGTATTTGCAATGTCTCTTTAAATAGTGGAGATGAAATTCAGTTGGGTACATTGTCAGAGGCCTGACGTACCTAACAGGCTGTGAAACCCAGAAAGAATATCTTAATACAGTTACTGCAGTAAAAGATATTGTCACATGTACTGGGCTTTCAAAGTAGTACCAGAACCCTGAAACAATATTAAGGTTTAGCCAGTCATATTTGATCCCGGCTATAAACCTTACTCTCTTTTCATCGATTCCTTGTGCCTCCCTGAATAATCACACACTGAAAAACTTGGTGTTCTCCTCAACTCAGAGCTAAGCTTCAACCTCCAGAAGTTTACCATCACCAAGTCTATTCTTGTATCTACCTGTCTTCACCCCAGTCTAAGCCTCTGCTAGTAAATCTTCCCTGCATCTTTTTGCACCTTCAGCTTAGATATCTGCAGCATTTCCATTCTACACCAACATCTATTTATCCAAAATTTAATAGCCCCGTAATGTCCCTCACAGTCAACTTACTTGTCCTTGTCCTCCAACAGAATAAATCTCAAATCCATATCTTTCAATACGTCACAGATTCATTCTGTCCAATCTGTACCATCTCCTCCAGACATACATTGGCTTTAGCAACTTACAATCTTTTGACTCTGCATCCATTATCCCTTTGTCCCATCATATCAGAAAACAATAATTGGTGAGCAGTAAGTCTTCAAAGTCTGATGGGAGTTTGGAGAAAAGTTTGACCTTTAGTGGTGTTGTGATACAACTTCCTAGCTAAATAGAAAAGGTTTACCCAAAATGATCCTGTCAGTTTCTCGCTAGGCAAGTTAGGTTCAAATGATTTTACTCTCGCGAGTTGGGTTTGAGTTATAAGGAAAGACTCGAGCAAGCTTGGACCTTTCATCCTATCTAAATGGCTAGAGATGATAGCAGAGATAAGGAGGACAAAGCAAGAAGGGATTTGAAACCAGGGATGCAAATTTTAAAACTGGCATTGTCACCTATTATGTTCTCCACCAACTTTCTTTTCTAATCTGTCTATTCCATTTTTCTACTTGAAAATTACTTCCAATAATGTCTAGACTAAATACAGTGAGCTATTTGATGGAGGCAGGCCAGAAATAAACACTTGTAGAAGCTGAACTAGTCATGGAATCCTTTGAGGTTCAGAATGGCCTTCAGGTAAATACCTAATTACAATGTAAGATGGATGTATCATTTAACAAATGTACTCTGAGAAGTTTTCTCAGCTTCATCCTTAATAGTTCTTAACCAATGATTAAGAACAAAGTAATAATCATAAGTGCATAATATTTTGATGCCACAATATTAATGTAAAATGACTACCCAGCACAGTTCAGAGTACCTGAGAAATGAAACTAATTCATTTTTGTTAAAATAGTTCCGGTTATTTTTTTTATATAGCATTACCTTATACTAGGTTAGTAGATAAGAAATACAGCATACTTAATCAGGATAGTTATAAGACACTGAGTTAAAATGAGTGAAAACCATGATAAATCCACATTTTGAGGAACTGAAATGGGAGACATTGGTAAGGGTTAGGGTGAAGGGAACAAGAAAGACGTCCGTGGCTGGGAAAATAAAGTATGGTTTGTCATGCAGAGAATTCTGGGTGAGACAGAGACAAGAGAAAAACAGTGCAGGCAATCCCCAGATTACATAAGGGTTCTGTTCCTGAGAACTGTCTGTAAGCCGATTTCTTCATAAGTCAAAAACGTCCATTTTCTATGGCTATCTATCTCAAATCGCTCTACATACACCTACTATAATTCTTTCATTTCATTGAATAATCACCCTAACACTACCCACAATTAAACCAATGAACTACATCTACAGTATCCAGTCACTAATGAATAGCATGAAATATTTTATAATTGTTATTAGTAGCTTGAAAAATACTTTAAAAATGCACGGGAGAATTTGTGCAAAGTTGGTTTTCCGTAAGTCAGGTCATTTGGTACCCTGGGGAACCCCTGTATAATGAATCCTCTAAAATTTCCATGAAGAGACACCACATACTCCTTTTCCAGTAATGCCATGGCTGCCCTCATTGTCAGTAAGGACCAACACAAGCTTTTCCACAGAGGACAGGATCTAGAAGAAGGTTTGGCCGTCGATAATCACCAACTCTTGCTTCATGTTGTACATGATCTTTTCCTCAAGAAAGAAGAGATTTTGTTTATTGTTCCCTTCTAAGATGCTTGGAAAATGTGCCTGTCCTGGTTAAACAGAGTTGAGTGATTGAGTGGAGGATGTATGGTGAAGCGGCTGATGTAATTGTGCAGACAACAGAAAGTTTAGACTCCTTGATAGGAGGTGAAAAAAGTGCAGTGTTGTGGTTGCATTGATTAATAGGAGAGTGAATAGAAGCATTGAAGGAGGTGCTGTGAATAGTTAAGCTATTGATGATGTGATCAGAGTAAGAGAGCAGTATCCATATCTTGACAACTTCAGTGTAGCTACAGAACTGCATCTTGCATTGCAGCTATATCCTGGGAGCTAAGATCCTGGCAGTAACTTTCTCTTTGGTTGTGCTATTATCTGGAGTGCTTTTTTTAAAATCTCTTTTGGGTAACAGAATGTCCAACTCCTGACCAGAACCTGGACCAGGGCCTCCAAAGTGGTACTGGAGAAACTTAGGGGAGGGAGGTGGATGGAGGGTTCCAATTTGCCAGTTATACCAGTATTTCTTTCTTCAGAATATTCACTGCCATCAGCAGCCAAAATGCCCTTCCCTCGAGGTGCTGGTTGCATTTAAGTGCACAGCAAAAATCAGTGCATCAACTTCATTTCAACGGGCCATATTCTTTAAGCTATTGTTTTTCCAAGTTCTCCCTAAGTGGCTATCGAAGATTTATTTAAAATATGATCTTTTTCTTTTTACTATCTTTTCCTATGTATCCTTGGACATTGTGGAAATTGTCCCCCATTGTAGGGAAGAAATTGCTGGGACCCTGGCAGAGATCAGCTTTAGCACTGGTGAGGTACCGGAAGACTGGAAGGTGGCTAATGTTGTGCCTTTATTTAAGAAGGGTTGCAAGGACAAACCAGGAAACTACACGCCAGTGAGCCTAACATCAGTGGTGGGAAGGTTACTGGAGGGTATTCTGAGAGACAGAATATACTTGCATTTGGAAAAGCAAGGACTGTTTAGGGATAGTCAGCAAGACTTTGCGTGTGGGAAATTATGTCCCAGGAATTTGATTGAGTTTTTTTTTTGAAGAGGTGACCGAGAGGATTGACAAGACCGGAGCAGTAGACATTGTCCACATGCAAGGCTTCTGACAAGGTCCTGCACAGTAGGCTGGTCTAGAAGGTTAGATCACATGGGATCAAGGGTGAGCTAGCCAATTGGATACAAATTGGCTTGGTGGTAGGAGTCAGAGGGTGGTAGTGGAGGGTTGTTTTTCAGATTGGAGGCCATGGATTACATGGATCGGTGCTGGGTCCATTGTTGTTTGTCATCTGTATTAACGATTTGGAAGTAGTTGGCATAGTTAGTAAGTTTGTGGATGACACCAAAATTGGTTGTTCAGTGGACAGTGGAGAAGGTTATCTGAGATTATAACAGGATCTGGATCATCTGGGAAAGTGGGCCAAGGAATGGCAGATGGGATTTAATTCAGACAAATGTGAAGTGTTGCACTTGTTTAGTTAAACCGGGCAGGACTTGCACAGTAAATGACAGGGTCCTGGAAAGTGTTGTAGAACAGGGAGACCTAGGGGTACAAGTGCATGGTTCCCTGAAAGTGGTGACAAAGGTAGACAGGGTGGTGAAGACATTTGGCAAGTTTGCTTTCATTGGTCAGGGCATTGAGTACAGGAGTTGGGATGTCATCTTACAACTGTACAAGAGTTTGGTGAGACCATGATTGGAGTATTGTGTGCAGTTCTGGTTGCCTAGCTATAGGAAGGATGTCATTAAGCCAGAAAAAGTGCAGAAAAGATTCACAAGGATGTTACTGGGACTAGAGGGCTTGAGTTATGAGGAGAGGCTGGATAGACTGGGGCTTTTTTCCCTGCAGTGTAAGAGGCTGAGGGATGACCTTATATATAAAATCATGAGGAGCATAGATAAGGTGAATGGTCACAGTCTTTTTCTCAGGGTTGGGGGGGGGGGGGGGAAGATCTAAAACTAGAGGGCATAAGTTTAAGGTGAGAGTGGGAAAACTTAAAAGTAACCTGAGGGGCAACTTTTTCCACACAGAAAGTGGTGGGTATATGGAACGAACTGCCAGAGGAAGTGGTAGAGGCGGGTACAATTATAACATTTAAAAGACATTTGGACAGGCACATGGATAGGAAAGGAAACTTGGTTGGCATGGACAAGTTGGGCCGAAGGGCCTGGTTCTGCACTGTAAAACTTCATGACTTTATGTCTCTATAATAATTCCTTTGGTGTTTAAAGATAACAAGTTTATAAAGGCCTCGTGCCACCATGCAGCATTTGTATAGAAATGAAATTAAATGACGTTCAAGATAATGCAAATTGATTATTTGAAGACTTTTTTATCTCTGCATGTTATCATGAGCTATATTGCCAAGGTCTGCAGTTTCCACCATCTGACAGGATAGAGCATACTGACTGCAGCCTAATCTACAATCTATGTTAATACTGTTCCATTATCAACTGATTAGGAGTGTGCTTAAATCTGTACCATTCACTCCCTCCCTCCTCAGCTGAAACCTGATATGGTGCTATATTTAGTGGCCAGGCCCCTCTAAACTGAAACAGAGTGTTTAAAGCTCAATGGATAAAAATTAAATAAAAGTCACCATGTTTTTATATTAGTGTGCACATTGTACAGCTCCCAAATTAAACTTGATCATACAATAATCAATTCTTAATGTTTCTTAGTAAAGCTTTTATTGCTGTTTTCTACCAAACCACATAAATGGGTAAACAATTTATCTAAGTGCTTTCCATCTCTCACTGCTTTATAGTGCAAGGAAAATTTATATACATAACTTTCAGATGTTCCAAAATATTTATTTCGTTCAGTTTATTATATCCTGTGTATTCAGTATATTTTGTCCTGTCTGCACTCAGCCTAATGGAATGACACCTTATTTGGAAATAAATGAGAATGACTCAAGTAGTATGTAACATTTCAGTCAATTACTTCAGATCAGCTGTATTAGCAAACTACACCTGAAAAAAAACCCTAACACAAAGAAAGTTGGAACAAAACTATATATTTATCACACAATGTTAGTTATCCTTAGGAAATGTAATGGGAGAGAATGGATCTGTCTGATGACACTCAGGTATGACAGAACCAAGTTGTTGTTCCATCATCATGCCAACAAATTAAGTTATGACAATAAGAAAACAGGAGCAGGAATAGGTAGTTGGATAAGTTATTGCTCCTTACTGTCCCACTGGAACCAAAATAGCTCCCATGCAAATAAAACTATTTCTGTAAATTTGCTTTTGTAGGACCTCTACATACAAAATATCCATTTAGATATAGGCAGTAATGCTAATTTACATATTGTTCAGCTTACCTACTTCATCCCTGATATGAGCAAGCTCAATGGAGAGTTCTTTCTCTTTGATAAGAGCACTTTCATTCTGCAAATAGGGATAAGAAAATTTAAAAAAGTGAGGAACTGCCATAAGAGAGCAATTTTAATTCAGCATGCTCAGTAAACACAATGGTACTTTCTATAACAGACAAGTATTCACAGGCTAGCAGAGATGAAAACTTAACCCTCTGTATTCTATTCTGAGTTAAGCTTAGAACTAATTACAAACACGATTTCCTGAAGATTTTATTTAATGCATTATCTGCATTGATTTTGGTGACCTAATTTTCAACATAAGAGAAAAGCATAAGGAATTACTTTTTATTGAATCTGAAGGTATCTATTCTGAAAAATGTGTATGCAAAATTACCTCAGTGCTGCGAAACATTTAATGATTGCACAAAGTTAATAAATTACAAATTTAATAACTATTTTCATGTTTAAAATCAACCAAAATGACGCTGTGTTACCATGGAAAGCTGGCAACCTGAGAGTGAGAACCTAACTTCAAGAGGTATTGAAAAGCTACTTCACTTATTTCCCTCTCTCATTCAAATAAAAATCAGCTGTGGCAGTGCAACATTACTAATACATAGACTAAAACTGTGACTAAACAAAAAAAATTGGGGTTGCTCCTCATTATAACGCCATTTCTTTAAGGCAGAAAATGGCCAGTTTAAGTTATTACCTTGGTCAGAGTTGTGAACTGAACTGCACCTTCGAGTATCTCCTCTAGCTTCAATATTCACAATATAATAATGTTAAGTTACAAGGCCATTGCAAAATAAATACATTTTCTTGCCATTAAACACTTTGAAAATCATAACACCAGTTCCTAAATCATTTTAACTTCGGAAGCACATTGACTTTAATTGCCACTCCGTGACAGTTGCACAACAAGAAAGAATCGAAGTTAAATTACCCTCTTGTCCAGACAACCAAAGCAGTAATGCAGCTTGCAACAGCAATGGCCCATCCTAGCAGGCTTGGTGATACACAAGCCTGCTTCATTCAATCGGTCTTCTCACAGGTCCTTTGCTGCAATGATTTTTAGTAAATGCTGCACACTGGCAACAGCTACCCCTACCTGTATGTGACACTAAGAACTACCTTATTCTTCTTAATATTTCCAGAAACACAGAGAGGGAGAGGAGGATACAGGAAGATTATCAACATCCTGCTGAAGGGGAAGTTACTGTGCCAGTGTAAGCTGCGTCAGAATGAGGCTGATCAATACTCACACTATGGGTATGATGCTGATTCCATCATTCTTAAAGCTGACAACATTATGGCACTGTGGCGATTTGTTAATGTAACACACAGAAAAATGAAGAAAATCTATTGCAGTGTAAAAATGAATTATATTACGGAAATGATTCACTACCATCGTAGCATAGCTACATTCCTGGTAGCTGGTTGAAGCTGCTATCTGGCTGTTTAAAATAGATCTTATTTTTTAAGTCACATTTTGTTGTGCAGCCACTAGCTTTATTGTGGTAATGGGTGGGATTACAATAATTCAAACCCAGATATGTTCAAGATATCTCTATTTAGACTGTAAATAAGAAATAAAGCAGTACTGCAGAGTAAGTAAATCAATTCAGTTCTGTTCTCTCACTTTGTGTCCCTTTTAAGGTTATAAAAGGGAAAATAATGGAAATATAAAGCACAATACATCAGAATTAGAGAAATTAAAAGATAGGCTAATGTCTCACAGAATCCTTTTCTTATAATTGACCTCTGCCTAAAATATCAGGTTGTCTTTTCCTTTTACAGATGTTGATGTATTACTTCAGATCTACAACATTCATACTTTATTTCTCTTTATCTCCAGCTGAGCTGAATATAGTAATACTGAAATAAATGTTCATCATGATAAAGAAAATTAACTTTAAAGGTACAGCATAATAAAGGAAGAAATCGGGATCAGGAGAAAATAATGGGCAGAATGGAGGTGCATTCATGCCACCAGCTCCCACCACGGCCAGATGTGAAGAGCTGAACATGTGACTCTCTACTCCTAGGGGGATGGGCAGTGATGCATGGTGAGGCCTCAATTAATATATACCCGAGGCCCCAACCTCCTAATGCCCGGATAGCATTTGACAGGAGGCAAGGTTAGAGGTATGTCTGCCAAGTGTGGAATGCATATTTAACAATTTTTGATCTTCAGAAACTTTTTTTAAGATTCATTTTCAGGATCTGGGCCCATGTCTAATAAGCTAGCATTAAAAGCTATTAAGAATGCTGTGAACAATTAAAATACACACTGGAACACAATAAAATAGGAACAGGAGTAGGTCACCTACTCCACCTGGCCTCACAGAACTGCCCTGTCATTCTGTAGTATCATGGTGGATCTGCCTCAAGACTTAACTCCTCTTCTGTACCGGTTCCCCACAGCCCTCAATTCCCTAATCTTCGAAAAATGTATCTATTTCCATGTTAAATACGTTCAGTGATCTGGTCTCCACAACTCTCAAAGGTGAGAATTCCAGAGATACACCACCCTCTATAAGAAGATTATGCACTCAGTTTTAAATGACTGCTCCCTTATCCTGTAACCATGTTCCCTTGTTCGAGACTCTCCCAGTATTGAAAACGTCACCCTGTCAGGCTCCCTTAGAATCATTTGTGATTCTATTTCTCTTTTTCTTCTAAACTCATAAGAATACAGATTTAATTTTTTTAGCTGTTCATGATAGGACAACTTTCTCAATCCAGGAATTAGCCCGGTAAACCTTGTCTGGATTGCCTCCAATACCAGTTTATCCTTTCTTATATAAGGGGATCAAAACTGTACTCTGTATTCCAGGTGTGGCCTCACATAAAATTGATTGAAAATACATTAAAACAAAGGAAAATATTAAAATAACATTAAATGAGTACAAGAATTAGATAACTAATTATTTTGCTCAATGTAATCTGCAGGTAAGGAATCTGCAGGGTGTTTCTGGGGAATTCAGCAATCACACAGACTGACAGATGCACCACTGCTAAGTTTACAGTCTGAACGCTGGTTGTTCTCTTTGGATTTAATTTGGCTCAATGTCCGGTGCTGAGAAAGGTTTACATTTGTATATTAGCTTCCTGTTGTCATGTACAAGCAGCTGCTTTGTGCATAGCCTTTCAAAAGACCTTCCAAAAGCAACTAAGAAAAAATGACAACCTTTATTTAAGGAAGGAATGCTACCAGGAGAATTCCCTGGCCTTAAGCAGTGCCATAGGATCGTTCACAACCACCTGAGCAGACAGGGCCATTGTTAAAGTTTTGTCTGAAAGTCAACAGCTCTGACAATGCACCATTCCCTCAAAAGTGCTTTGAAGCTTCAGCCTGGGTTTTGTACTCAAGTCCTGGAGAAGACCTTTGATCCCTCCATCTTCCAACCCAAGCAAAGGAACCATCATCGTCATACACCTGCTGCAGAATAGTAGGTAATCACCATCTTTGGAACTAATGATACACAGAAAATCTTTTTAGTCCATCCAAGCCTTTATCATTTGCTTTCTTTTCATAAGAGTTCAGTGAAATCTCAGTAAATTGCCTTATCAAACGATAGACAATTTGACCTATCGTGCATGTGCCACAAAGTAATCAAACCAGGCAAAAATCTAAATTGAATTAATGTGTAGACACCTACGTTAGACTTTTGTTTATTGACTACAGCTCTGCCTTCAATACTATAATTCCAAGCAAGCTTGTCACCAAACTCCAAGACCTAGGACTCAACACCTCCCTCTGTAACTGGATCCTTGACTTTCTAACAAACAGACCGCGATCAGTGAGGATAGGCAGCAATACCTCTGAGACGATCATTCTTAACACCGGTGCCCCGCAAGGCTACGTCCTCAGCCCTCTACTCTACTCCCTATACACTCATGACTGTGGCCAGATTCTGCTCTAACTCCATCTACAAGTTTGCAGATGATAACACCGTTGTAGGCCATACCTCAAACAGCAATGAGGCGGAGTACAGGAAGGAGATAGAGAGCTTAGTGGAATGGTGTCATGACAACAACCTTTCCCTCAATGTCAACAAAACAAAAGAGTTGGTCATTGACTTCAGGAAAGGGAGCGGTGTACATGCACCTGTCTACATCAATGGTGCGGAGGTCGAGAGGGTTGAAAGCTTCATGTTCCTGGGAGTGAACATCACCAACAGCCTGTCCTGGTCAAATCACTTAGATGCCACGGCCAAGAAAGCTCACCAGCGCCTCTACTTCCTCAGGAGGCTAAATAAATTTGGTTTGTCCCCTTCAGCTTTTACCAATGCACCACAGAAAGCATCCTATCTGGATGTATCACGGCTTAGTACGGCAACTGCTCTGTCCAGGACTGCAAGACACTGCAGAGTTGTGGACACAGCCCAGCGCATCATGGACACCAGCTTCCCCTCCTTGGACTCTGTCTTTACCTCTCGTTGTCTTGGCGAAGCAGCCAACATAATCAAAGACCCCACCCACCCAGGACATTCTCTCTTCTCTCCTCTTCCATCGGGTAGAAGATACAGGAGCCTGAGGGCACGTACCACCAGACTTAAGGACAGCTTCTACCCCACTGTGATAAGACTATTGAATGGTTCCCTTATACAATGAGATGGACTATGACTTGACGATCTACCTTGTTGTGACCTTGCACCTTATTGCACTGCACTTTCTCTAGCTGTGACACTTTACTCTGTACTGTTATTGTTTTTACCTGTACTACATCAATGCACTCTGTACTAACTCAATGTAACTGCACTGTGTAATGAATTGACCTGTACGATCGGCATGCAAGACAAGTTTTTCACTGTACAAGTGACAATAATAAACCAATACCAATTTTACAAAGATTATAATGTTACCATAGCTAAATTCCGGAATGCCTTTACTGCAATCCTTGGTGAAATTTCTGTTTGAAATATGCTACTATGTGCTCTTCTAAGGAAAGTCTTAAATTTAATTCCCAGTATTTTATGTTTTCTCATTTTTATTCACTTCAATGCTCTTAGGTTAGGGAAACAAAACTTGGCTGGGTTGTTGTTCTTGAACAATCTAGAAAGTGTGGATATCCAGTGAGAGCATAAGTGATGTTATGATGTAGGATACATCATAAATCATAAGAGTGGTTGTTCTCATAAGTATTGACACAACAGAATTACAATTACAATGAAATAGGAAAATCAAAAAACTACAGATGTCAGAAATCTGAAATGAAACCAAAAAATGCTGGATATACTCAGCAAATCAGGCAGCATCAATATAAAGAAAAACAGAGTTAAAGTTTCAGATCAAACACCCTTCCTCAGAAATGGGAAAGAGAGAAATGTTAGTTTTAACCTAATTTTAAAACTAACGTTTGCTCTTTTTCCAAGTCTACTGACCTATCTTGAATAAACTGGGCAGTTGAGCTTCCACAGCCCTCTTGGGAATAGAATTACAAAGATTCCCTACCCTCTGAGTAAAGAAACTTCTTCTCGATTTTGTCCTAAGTGGCCAAACCCTTATTTTGAGACTGCGCCTCCAGGTTCTGGACATCCCAGCCAGGGGAACCATCAACTCCACATCTACCTTATCAAATCCTTTGAGAATTTCAAAGAGGTCACCTTTCATTCTTGAAAACTATGGAGAATATAGGAATCTCCGGAATCAATCTGGTGAACCTTTATTGTGCCACCTCAATTGTAAGTATATTCTTCCTTAGGTAGAGAGTCCAGGTTCAATTTCACCAAGGTCCTATACAATTGGAGTATGGCTTAAATTAGCAAAACTACTCTTGTTTAGATGAAGAATCATTTTTCTGATGAGGTTACATTAACCATTCCCTAAAAGAAATCAACAAAATGGGCTAGAAACTGGATGGACCATACGACGTCCTCAGGCAAAGCAAGAGGCGGAGGGGTCTGCTTCCTAATTAACTCCTTGTGGTGCTCGGATGTGACAGTCCTTGTGGGTTCCTGCTTACCTGACTTGGCATATTTAATGGTGAAGTGCCACCCATACTATCTGCCGTGGGGGTTCACTTTTGCTATCCTGACGGTAGTCTACATCTCACCCCAGGCGGACGTGAAGCCGGCACTCAGTGAAGTATATACCCCAATCAACAGCCTTGAAATGGGATAACCTGAGGCCCTCGTCGTCATAGCTGGTGACTTCAACCAGGCCAACTTCAAGATGTGTTACCAAAATACTACAAGCACGTCTCCTGTCCCACCAGGGGCCCAAACACCCTTGGCCATTGCTACACAATCATCAATGACGACCATCGAGCCACCCCCCCACCCACACTATGGTAAATCAGACCATGAGGCTGTGCTCTTTCTCCCTGCGTACAAACAGAAACTTAAACGTGAAGATCTGGTACAGAAAGTCATAGAGTGATGGTCTGAGAAAATAGACGAGCTTCTAATCGATTGCTTTGAGGCAGTAGACTGGTCCATATTCAAGACTCAGTAGCCAGCCTAGATGAGTATGTCACCACTGTCACAGACTTTATCAATAAGTGTGTAGAGGACTGCAAACCAGAGATCAATCTGCGTGTTCCCAAACATGGATGAACTTGGAGAGTGAAGTCCAGGACTGCTGAGTTCAAATCAGGTGACCCTGACCGATACAAAAAAATCGAGATACAACCTTCATAAAGCTATCAGGGATGCCAAGAGACAATACCAGTCCAAAATTGAGTCCCAGACCAGCTGTCAGCAGTGGCAAGGCTTACATGCTCTAACAGGCTATAAAACAAAGTCGGGCAGCATTGCCAACAACAGCGCATCCCTTCCTGATGAGGTTAATGCATTCTATGCACATTTTGAACAGAAGGGAATTAGTATGTCACCACCCACCCCGACAGCCTCCAACGCACCTGTACCCATAGTCACCATTGCAGATGTCAGAACAGTCTTCCAGAAGGTGAACACTCCGAAAGGATCGGGCCCAGATGGTGTCCCCGTCTGTGTCCACAGGTAATGCACAGATCAGCTGGTGGGGGTATTTGCAGACATTGTGAATCTCTCCCTACTTCAATCTGAGGTTCCCACCTGCTTTGAGAAGATCACTATCATCCTGGTACCAAAGAAAAATAAGGTAACGTGTCTTAATGACTACCACCTGGTGGCTCTGACATCCACCATCATGAAGTGCTTCGAGAGGCTGGTCATAGCACACATTAACTCCAGCCTCCCAGACAACCTCGGCCCACTGCAATTCACCTACTGTTGAAACAGGTCCATGTCGGATGACATCTCCCTGGCCCTACACTCATCTATGGTGCATTTGGACAGTAAAGGCAACTACGTTAGACTATTGTTTATTGACTACAGTTCTGCCTTCAATACTATAACTCCAAGCAAACTCATCTCCAAACTCCTAGACCAACAACTCCCTTTGCAAATGGATCCTTGACTTCCTGACCAACAGACTGCAATCAGTAGGATAGGCAGCAACACCTCCAGCACGATTATCCTCACCATTGGTGCCCCACAAGGCTGCGTCTTCAGCCCCCTACTCTTCTCCCTTTACACTCACAACTGCATGGAGAGATTCTGCTCTAGCTCCATCTACAAGTCTGCAGATGAAACCACCGTAGTGGGCAGAATCTCAAATAACAATGAGTCGGAGTACAGGAGGAGATAGAGAGCCTAGTGGCATGGTGTCATGACAACAACCTTCCCCTCAATGTCAGAAAAACAAAAGAGCTGGTCATTGACTTCAAGAAGGGGAGCAGTGCACATGCTCCCGTTTACATCAACGGTACTGAGGTCGAGGGGGTTGAGAGCTTCAAGTTCCTAGGAGTGAACATCACCAATAGCCTGTCCTGGTCTAACCACGTAGATGCCACAGCTAATAAAGTGCACCAGCACCTCTACTTCCTCAGGAGGCTAAAGAAATTTGGCATGTCCCCTTTGACTCTCACCAATTTTTATCGATGCACCACAGAAAGCATCCTATCTGGATTCATCATGGCTTGGTATGGCAACTGCTCTACATGAGACAGCAAGAAACTGCAGAGAGTTGTGGACACAGCTCAGCACATCACGGAAACCAGCCTCCCCTCCATGGACTCTGTCTACATTTCTAGCTGCTTCAGTAAAGCAGCCAACATAATCAGCCACCCACCCCGGACCTTCTCTCTTCTCTCCTCTCCCATCGGGCAAAAGAAACAAAAGCTTGAAAGCATGAAGCACCAGGCTCAACGACAGCTTCTATCCTGCTGTTATATTACTACTGAATGGTCCCCTAGTATGATAAGATGGACATTAACCTCACAATCTATCTCATTATGGCCTTGCACCTTATTGTCTGCCTGCACTGCACTTTCTCTGTAACTGTAACACTTTATTCTGCATTCTATTGTTTTCCCTTGTTCTACCTCAATGCACTGTTGTAATGAAATCTGTATGGATGGCATGTAAAACAAAGTTTTTCACTGTACCTTGGTACATGTGACAATAATAAACCAATTTACCAGAAGTTCATGAGCACAGACACACTGTTACTGTGCCAGATCTGACCTGGCACAGGTGCTTTTGGATGATTCCACAGCCAAAGTGCTGAGGAATTGCTGGAACTTTGTGCTTTGTCATTAGGGTTCATGTTGAGTCCAACATCACTGTGCAGTCAGGAAAATGCTGACAAATAGGTGCCAACAAGTTTGGGACTTCCAAGTTTTTTGGACTCTCAAATTGGAGGCGGTTATGTGGAGAAATGCTGCAAGTTTACTACAAGGTCCAGGCCAATGTATTTTTTACTTCTAATAATATAACCATTGTTAATGTAACATCTGATTATGTTTCTTTACGACTTTTATCCTATAGGCCATGGTCATTATAGGCCATTATGAGGTTCGGCCCATCTAAGTTCATCATCTTACCTTTAGTTCAAGGGGGTAAATTCAAAGGAGATGTGCGGGGCAAGTTTTTTCTTACACAGAGAGTGGTGGGTGCCTGGAATGTGCTGCTAAGGGTGGTGGTGGAGGCAAATACAATAGCGGTGTTCAATAAGTTCTTAGATGAGTACATGAATGTGCAGAGAATGGAGGGATGTGGACATTGTGTAGGCAGAAGGGATTAGTTTAGTTAGACATTTAATTACTAGTTTAATTAGTTCAGCAACGTCATGGGTTGAAGGGCCTGTTCCTGTGCTGTACTGTTCTATATCCTAACCCATTTTATTCTTCCCACATTCCCATCACCTTCCCAATTCCCTGCTGAGAGGCTCCATCTAACGCCAAGCACTCTAAACTCCACTTAGCTCCAGTGCTTCCCCTACTTGTGATTAGAGAGATGTTTGAGGACAAGATCTGGTTCTCTGTCTTCCTTGAGGTCCTTCTTATACAGGGATGGTGATAAAGAGACCTATGAATGAGAGTACAGATATGTGGTACACAGACAGAGGAAGTGTCCTTGTTGAAGCCACCTATGAAGGAGTGATATAGCTTTGCATGAAGAAGAGGCTGACTGTTGGAGGTGGTCGGAACAGAAAGGGTTGTACTCAAGTACATAAACACAGAGGAACAGTTGTGGAATTTTTGTGAGGTGTGATGTGCTCGTCTAGGTTTGAGTAGTCAAAATGAGAGGTTTGGAGTAAAGTGCATGCAGGATATAGATAAGTACAGTATGTCCCTTTGTCACGATTACATGTCCCTGTCCCCAACCCTGATCATTTCCTGATCTGCTTAGGTTATTGAACCACATTAGACACTATCTAGGCACACAGTAGTAAGTTCCTGCTGGTAACTTCTGCAACAACCTCCAGCCATAGCTTCACTGGCAGCCTGCTTCCCCATCAGTAGGGAACAATACATCTCTGCTATGTTTGTACAGCTCAAAGCAAGACACCACCAAAACAAAGAGCTGTCTTTGGACATTTCATTTATTTGTTTCTTCCCTGCAACTCTATAAATCTTTAAATAGTGGAGTCTAAATGGACTGACACAGGTCATCATCACACCTTTGAATCTAAATATTGAAATATTGATCCAGGTTTTGCTGGTAAACAACAGCAAGTCTGGCGCACTTGTTTATATGCAGTCAAACCTGGAAGTCTCAAACTTCCTTATTTATGATTGGTTCCATATTTTTCAATAATTTCTGTTATTGCACATCCATGGAATTCAGTTGTGGAGCTGGAATTCTTGCTGAATTCTGCAGTATTTACTCTGTTTAATCGGCTCACAGATCCTGTGCCAGAATCTACAAGCTCATTGATTTTGAAAAGGATTGTATAGCTGCAGGGAAGGCAGGTAAGGAGGTAATTACTTTATTTTTAATTATTTGTGGTTTGTTTGATGTTTTAATTAATTAATGCCTTAAATAATTTAACTTTTAAAAATATTTTAATTCTTTTTAATTGCTTATTTCATTTTTTTAAAGTTTTTGTCAGGGACATTCAGAAACAGTTAAACAGCTTTGTCAACCAACAAAGTTGGGAGTTGGGCTTTGCCAGTTGTAAATTGGTCAGGGGACTTTCAGAGCAGGATTTTTTTGTTGCATCATTGTGACTTTACCACCATTCAGAGCCTTTTCAGCAAACTTTGGGACACATTAGTCTAGTGAGATAAGTCCTTAGTACTTAGATTAAGTGAGTTATGGAGAGCAACGATTACAAGTGTCAATTGCAAGCAGCAAGACTGCGTCAGTGAAATCTGGGAATACTGTTAATACAGTGAAAATATGTTAATACAGAGAAAATATGTTAATACAGAGATAAGGTTAAAATACTCCTGACTGGCCCATTGCAGTATCTTTCAAGTTTCCTGGATGCTGGTGGGATCCCCTGCTTCCAGTGAGTTTGAAAATTAAAACTCAGTCCTACGTCTCAACATAGAGCCACATTTACATGGCTGATTTTAATGATTTCCTTCCTTGCTTATAGCAACTTGAAGAAGTAGTTAGTTTATCATTGCCTTCTCTTTTTGACATGTTACCAGGGGAAAAATGCTCAGAGTAGCGAGTCAGTAATGTACTGATGAAATTCCCAACACAATTCACTTCTAAAATTTCAAATCCATCATAAATCTGATTCAAATATGATGTTGGGTTTGAAATTCCAGATTTACAAAGTTCCTAATATTTTCCATAAATTATGCATTAGTCATTCTCCTGTCACAGTGCAATATAGTTTCAAATTGTCTCAGTGGTAGTTTCAGGTTACCTCTAAGTCTGGATTCAAGCTCCTCTCCAGAGACATAATGTAGGCTGATTCTCCAGTGTAATACTGAAGTTAGAGATGCAAAAAAACAATACAGCAAACAGATACCACTGGTAAGAACGGCAAAAGGAATGCAAGGAAAGGTCTGTGAGATTTATTGAGGGCAACACTGAAGAAAAAGAGGGTGACTTAGGAAAATGTGGGCCCCTTTCTGAAAGACAGGTGATGTAATTGGAAATCACTTACACAATAGTTATTGATACTATAGCCCATGAGGATAAAGTAATAGAGTAGTAAGAAAAAAACAAAAATAATTAAGGAAGAAACTAAGTACAATAAATGGAATTAAAATATATTGTGATGAAGATTGTCTTGGAACAGTGATGGTCAAAACACCAGACTAGCAATTCAGAAGCCTGGACTAAACATCTAGAGATCCAAGTACAGATCCCAACACAGCTGCTGTGGAATTTAACTTCAATTAATAATCTGGATTTGTACAACAAAGACTAGTCTTAGTAATGATAACCACAAAAACTACTGGATTGATATAATCATCTTTCTAGTTCACTACCATGTTTTAGAGGAGGATATATGCTGTCATTCTGGTACCATCATCGCTACATTCAGAGTGGGTTAAGAGGATAGCCCATTACCACCTTCTTAAGGGGCAATTAGGGATGTAATAAATGTAGGCCAGCAACCCTCAGATCCTGAAAAATAAATTAGAAAAAGGAAACAAATCAGACTAAAGATGGTTAAATTCCAGAACCCAATGGCTTCTGTCCTGGAGTATTATAGATAAGCAATGGTTTCCACCCAACAGTATTAAAGAAATGGGCAAGGAAATCATTGATGCTTTAGTCACAATCTTCCAAATTCTACTGGGCAAGGATGTTAAAGGTTTTAAAACCAAGGAGTAGATAACAACTGTGATCTTATGGCTCAAGGGGGATGAACGACTTACTCCTGTTCTCTGAATTAGCAAATCTGTCTGTCAAAAGTTAAACTGAGGCTCCAGCAGCCTCTCAGACGAAAGTAGAGAATTCTATGGCATCAATTCAAAGTTAAAGGGAGTCTCCAGTGAAGAACCAAATGATTCATGACCTGCTGAGAAAGAAACTAATCTCCATCTAAAATGGGTGACCACCTATTCTGAAATAACATCCCCTACTTCTAGATAACCCCACTGGAGGGGTGGGGGGCGGGGGGAACATGATTTCAGCATCAACCTGTCAATTTGCTTCAGAATTTTATCAAAATTCCAATGAGTGAATGCACAACCTGTTTAATCTTTCTTGCTATGTCAATCCTTCATTGCAGTAATCAACCCAATGGAACTTCTCTCCAATATCTCCAAAGCAAGTATATCATTCCTTAAATGTGGATAGTAAAACTGTATGCAGTACTCCAAATGCAGTCTCACCAGGTCCCTGTAAAGTTGCATTAAAACTTTTATATTCTACGCCTCTTGAAGTTAAGGCCAACATTTCATCATTAATTGCTGTACCCTGCATGCCAAACCTTTCTGTTTCATGTACTAGAACTGGATCCCTTTGTACCAACTCAATATTTTGCAGCTCTCACTTCAATCAAATAATAATTTGCTTTTCCATTCTTCCTTCCAAACAACCATCATCTGCCCACTTCATGACCAATCATTTTAAATTATCATTATCCCTTTGCAGGATCTCTGTATCCTCCTTGCAACTTGTTAACCCACCCATCCTATAATATTATATAGTTGCTCTCGAAGTTCATTAACTTAACTATCATGATCCTCAGACTAGTTGTAGACCAACTGATCATGAATCGAGTAGAATGATTAATATCAACATCTTGGTTCCAATGAGATGCCTTCATTAAAATGTGGTGCAGGTTATTACTTCCTTGATCTTGGAGAACTCTGCAATCCTTGCAAAGCTCCTCATGAGTCTTGGATGCTCCTTCCTTTGAAAAGAGAAGATGAACTTGGGCTTGTCTGACAATCAGAGCCATGGTGAACTCCCTAATGGATCAGGAGTTGAAAGCTGCAGGATGCTGTGGCAAAGAAATTTACAGCCACTAAGATCTTTAACTGGCAAGGCAGTTCTGGTTCAACTTTGCGGCCACAGTTGTGCCTGCAGATATTGCTGACCATTACCTTAGTAAAATGCAGCCTCCCGAGAAACCTGCTTCACAACTTATTTAGAAGACATATTCATGAATTATCCCCATTGATAAGATTTCCTGGTTCACCATTCTCCTACAACCCTTCCTGGTTAATAAGACCTCTTCGTGAACTTGGGGGGTGGCTTTGTAATTAATGATGGCCTTTGTGTTACAGAGACAGTTGACCTAAATTCAGGAAGCTAGGACGTAGAAGTACTTCAATAGAGATAAGAAATATAAGTAACCACATGGTAGGACAGAATATAGAGGTTAAAATTAATTCATCTTTTATGTGTAGACTGCACTTGGAGTACAATATACCTTATATATGGAGTCTAAAATTGTAATGTGATAATCCTGGGGGGATTTTAATCTACACATAAATTGAAAAAATGGGCAAAGGTAGTCTAGTTGAGGAGCTCATGGTGTGTTTTCAGGATAGTTTCTCAGAACAGCCAACCAGATAATTAAGGGCACTTTTCACAATACACAGAATAAATACATCTCAATGAGAAAGAAGAAATTCAAGGGGAAGATGCACAATCTGTGGCCAACTAAAAATTTTAAAAGATAGTATCAAACAAAGAAAAAACATAATGTCATAAAGACAAATGGTAGTGTCAGGACACTGGAGTGCACTGCCTGACAGGGTGGTGGAGGAAGATAATATCACAAAATTTAAAAAGTATTCAGATGAGACTTGAAATGCCATGCCATGTGAGACTACAAGCTGAGTGCTGGAAAATAGAATTAGTGTAGATAAGTACTTGATGAGCCAAAGACCCTGTTTCTGCACTGTTTGACTCTATAACTGTGGACAAAATACTTTAATAAAACTTAGAATGACTAGATGATTAATAAAGAAGGAAAAATTAGAATGAGGTAAAGCTATCTGGAAATGTTAAAACGGATACTAAGTCAACAAAGTGACTGTGGTCCTGTGGAAGGTAGGTTTGCAAAACTAAAAATAGAAAATAAGGAGGTGACAGATGAACTGTACAGGTATTTTGCATTAGTTTTCACTATGGAGATACAAGTAAAGTCCCAGAAACAGCTGTAAACCATGAATTAGAAATGAATAATTAGGAGAGATAAAGAATGTTATCATTTGTTGGTAAGAGAATTGAAAACACAAGTTGGGAGGTTATGCTTCAGTTACAAAGGGCATTCATGAGACCACATCTAGAGTACTGTGTATGGCATTAATCTCTTTATTTGAAAAAAAATATTAATGCTTTGGAAGCATTTCAGAGAAGGTTTAATCAGCTGATAACCGGAAGACAGGTTATTTTACAAGGAAAGGCTGGACAGGCTATAATTGTATTCATTAGAGTTCAGAAGATTGATAGATGACCTAATTAAAACGCATAAGAACCTGAGGGGTCTTGAAAAGGTGGATGTGGAGTGGATGCTTCCTCTTGTCAGTGAATTAAGAACTAGGGAATACTGTTTAAAAATAAGGTGTTGGCTATGCAAGACAGAGATGAGGCCAAATTTCTCTCTCAATCAATTGAGAGACTTCAGAACTCACTTCCTCAAAGGGTGCTGGAAGCAGATAGTTTGAATATTTTTAAGGTAGGTATAAACAGATTCTTGATAAAGCAAAGGAAATGGTATAATTCAGAATGTGCCCTCAATTCCACTCAAAGCATTTTATGCAGGTTTCAGAAAATGTTACCTACTCAGTCAAATTACCAAATGCAGTTCTCTCCAGCCAACTCAACTCCAAATCTATCATCAGCAAGCTCAGACATGTTTAAGGATCTCTTGAAATAGCATAGGTGGTGGGGGTGAGGGGTTGGATTAGTGCTGCGGGTGGAGCTTGGTGCTCCTCCTGTTGCTAAGTATCTAAACATTTGGCATTAACTGCACTATCACAAGCCAATATGGTACGAGGGTTCATATCACTAATTGCCTATCCGCCATTCTTCCAAGTTGCACGCATGCATGTATTATAGCTCCGAGCACAATACTCAGCTTGATGAGCATCACAAGTCACATTAAAGGTATGCAAGTCCAATCCATGAACAGAATGAGATGCAAATCACCATATCATCCACTGAAAACTGGTACTATACAACTCAAAGATCTGTAGTGTCCGAAGCTAACAGACAATAGAATTCGGTAATTTGAAAGAAATCTAATCCAGCCAACAGGTGATCTCTTTGAATTTTCATTTAAGAATTTATTATTGTTTTAAAATGCAGAATTAACCAGAATTCCCTGACTTTTCAGAATTATATGGTAACTTGCCAGTGCTCCAGGTCAAGTGTTTCAAACATAATCTCTTGAATGTTTGTTAACTCTTCTTCTCAATGTAAAGATTAAAAACTTGTTAACACTATTTTTAGTTTTATACATGGCATGCAACTGTTGCTAGAAATACTAAAAATGATATAAAAACATCAATATCTATTTGTATTACTCAAGTGTTTATTTGGCATTTGCATCTGACGTACAATAAAACAAGATAATATTTTCAATTAATATTACTGGTCCCAAATCCTTGTCACAGAGAATTCAATTTACCACCTAGATTTTAATCTTGTTCAGAGTGGCGCACTCAGGAAATCATGTGAAACATTATGAATGTTGCTGACTGATAACACATTAGATAGATGTGGAATGTACTTCATTGGGTTCTGTAACTACAAGCAGTTATTATAAAGTAGCACCTGATCATGGTGAGATATATATCTTTTTTTGTTAGAATTGGCTGGAAGGAAGTTGCAAAAGTCTAGCAAATATGAAAGGATATGTACAGTATGTATGGATTGGGGTCTACATTTAGCAGTGATAAGCTTAGCACAATATCCTTATGTGTAGTCAATTTCTGACATTTGCAAGCTTTCCCTTTCATTGCTGGCTAAGCCACACATAGATAAAGAGCAATAGATGATAACCAGATATACAAATCAAAACTGGTTTGCAGTAGGTTGCATGGGAACTCATTGCATGGGAAACAATAAAACAATATACTAAATACCTAATAATCAGAATGGCATTAATTAGAATACAGCACCATTTGATATTGCCTAATAAATGACATTGACAATAAATACAGGGATTTTCCTACCCCTGTTATTTTAAGACAATGATTAATAAATAGCATACAGGGTTGTATGTTAAGATAATGACAATGGGAAGTGTGAGCTTAAGTACACTGGCATCTTAATTATGTTTTTCAATCACTTTTTCTGTTCAGCATTTTACGAGAATCCTCACATTTTGAAAATTGTAACTTGAAAGAAATATGAATGGAATAATCTTGTTGTTAGACATGAGAACTTTTATATTGATTCATCAATTATTTCATGAATATTAACCACCCATCTCACTCCCCATTTCTTGATTTTTTTGGGACAACTCCATTGACACATTTACTAAAATGAACTCAGAACAGCCCAGGAATTTTAGTAAAAGCAAATAAATATAAAAGAAAAGATTTATTTGCAGATCTCTCAATATATCTTACAGCTATAAGAATATATTCTTGATATGAATAGAGATCATAGAGGTTCTAAGGCATGGAAACTGGCCCTTCGGCCTACCAAGGCCATGCTGAACTTCAAGCACCCACTTAGGCAATCCTACTTTATTGGTATAATGGCAAACACCAGACATGACTGGAAAATCAAATATTACACCGTGATAAATTTCCCTTTTCAAACTACACTTCAATAAAACACTTTTGATGCTCTATTCTATTTGAAGATTTATAAGTGTGCATATAACAGGCCTCTATTGCATTCACAAATGATATAAAAAAGGAATTATTTTAACAGAAATTATCTTCTGTGATGGTCTTTGCATTAGGAGGCACCTAGTTGTTGGCATTACATAAAGCCTGATCATCTTTGTTAAATTAAGTTTATGACCATTAAATAAAAAGTAGAGAGCAGCACATTTCATAATTTATATATAAAGTTGCTAAAGTTATAAAGTTACCACAATAGGATTTATAACAATTTGACAGCTTACGCCTGTCATTTTTTTTTATTATAGTTTCCAATTCCTGCTTTAGTTTGAACAAATATTCATAAATATTGTCTTTTAAAATCAAACAAAAAGCTCTGTTGATCCATAAATCAAGTAGGATTTGGTTAATGCAAGGACCAATTTAATAAAATCATCAACCAGGCTAACAGAGCTTGCACCCTGAATGTTGATTGAACCACATTAGTCTTTATGGAAGAACTTGCCAAACAATTCCAGAAGGTGTCAGCAATGCAAAGCTTGTGTTTAACCAACATCTACTAAAATTAATGAGATCTGAATTACAAATGAAAATCAAATCTGATGTTTTCATATATTACAAAGCCCTCAAAAATATTGGACAGTAAGGTTATTTAATATTGACAGAATCATTTATGTAGCTCAACTGCCGTGTTCACAATTGAACATTATTATCGCCTGTGGTATATTCAGTATTTCATCTCTGTGGTTGAATATTCATTCATAGATGATGTGCTTACAGTATAATCACAGACTGTGCTTCAGAGGGAAGCAAGTCTTAGAAACATATTAGTTGGTGAATAATTAAATTCTCTCATATTCTGTCATCTAATGAGGGCTCTTTTCATATAAACTCTAAGCTTTTCCAACTTAATAAAATCATCAACCAGACTAGTAGAGCTTTACCTGCACCCTAAATGTTGACTGAACCACATTAATATTTTAGGAAGAAGCATGCTAGCAGGACTTAGTTATGGAAACAATTATTTATTCAATATTTATAATTACAATGGAACATAGGGCAGACAGAAAATAAAAATATCTCGAAGTGGAATGCAGCAAAGAAAACAAGGGAACC
Organism: Pristis pectinata; assembly: GCF_009764475.1. NCBI lineage: Eukaryota > Metazoa > Chordata > Chondrichthyes > Rhinopristiformes > Pristidae > Pristis > Pristis pectinata. Next base: position 26,474,661 of record NC_067415.1, read on the forward strand.
ACTAAAAGATAGGATATACTGTATCTGCTTGATAATGTTGTTGGGAGGCCTGTGATCATTCCTCATTTTATTGCCTGGGTGAACTGATAATGCTAATCATGCTGCTGGTAGGAAGCCCACTGTTCAGAAGAAGGACATCTGATCCTTATGGACCTGCCACAGGCCTTAATGGGAAGCAGTGAAAGAAATCAGTTGTTAGATGGAATGACAGATTTCACCAACAGGGAAGTTTCCATAGCACCTGAGCATCCAGCAGAAGAAGCAGCTGAAGCATTTGGTAAAAAAAAATAGAAAAGCAGATTATCCTTTAAAAGATTAGAAATTTAAAAGTATTCAGAGGGGCCTGGGTGTCATTATAGACAACTTATTGAATGTTAGGATGCAGGTGCAGCAAGCAATTAGGAAGAATGAAACAAAAAGACATGTTGGTCTTTATTTCAAGACGATTGGAATACAGGAATAAAGACATCTTGCTGAAATTATAAAGGATCCCTGGTGAGACTGCAGCTGGAACACTGTGCACAGATTTGGTTTCCCTGCCAAAGGAAAGATATATCTGTGATTGAGTGCAAAGGCAGCTCACCAGATTGGTTCCTAGAATAGAATAATTGTCAATTAAGCAAATCAGGCCTATACTCTCTAAAATTTAGAAGAATGAAAGATGGTGTACAAAATTCTTATGGGCCTTAACAGAGTAAGTGCAGGAATGATGATGTCCTTGGCTGGGGTGTCTAGGACCAGGGGTTACAGTCTCAAAACAAGGGCTGACCACTCACGACTGAGATGAGAAGGAATTTCTTCATCTACAGGGTAGTGAATTTTGGAATTCTCTATGCAGGAGGGCAATGGAATCTCAGTCATTGAATGGGATATGTTTGTTTCTATTTCTTATGTTCTTAGAATTCTTATGGCTCCAAACACATAAGAGGTGGCAACTTGATTTGATTCTATTTTCTTCCCCCACCAACACAGGATATACCACTGTAACAATTGCAATGTCCTTCACAACTTCATCAAACATATTGTGACACCAATCCACATTAGAAGATATTAGGGCAGACCAACTGCATGGAAATTGTGACTCTGGCTGATAAATTTTAGATGATCTCAAGTTCATGGAGAGTGGAAGATGAAAAGCTGGGCAGCCGTGCATTAGAAAAGTCAGATCTCAAGATAATAAGGTATGGATGAAGACATTACCAGCAGAGGAGTTATATACTGATAGAAAAGCTTGGCTTTTGAACTGTACATCCATGACAGTGGACAATTTGAGGATTAGCGATAACAATAGGGTTACAACAGAAAAAAAGCAGTAGTGATGCCTCCCCTAAGTTAAGATATCCCCAGAACTGGAAAGTGTTAAGTCAGTGCAATTCTTTTCTCTGACACTGCTCCCACTAATGATTATTTTCAAGTGCAGAGATGAAAATCATCCAAAATACTGTAGATAAATAAGGTCAAAAGTTATAACAAGCTACATAGTTATAAAAACACTGGCTCTAATATCATGCTTATAAGCAAGTGAATATTTTTGTTGAGATATGGCTTCTTTTTTGTGATATATTTTTGATCTGATTATGTATAAATCCAGATTTATTTACTAATTGCCCTGCATTCTAATGTTCTGTAGACTAATCTAAATAATTAAACTCTTTTATGTCACAGACTGAAGCAATCACACAAATTAGTCATTCAATTAAAACCTACTTCCTTTATATTCTTCCATATCCTAACGAGTGCATGTTGGCTGTTATTTCAGACATGTTTTGAGAGGCAAAGGATTTCAGCTAAAAGGTTGGACCAGAGAAGCTAGGATTTTCGACTTCTAGTCATGAAGACTGAGAGCAAAGTTCATACAGGTGTACAAGATCATGATAGGTTTAGATGGGCAAAGCAGAGAAAGGCTGTTCCTATTAGCCGATGGTTCAACAACTGGCAATATAGATTTAAGATATCTTTATTAGTCACACGTACAACAAAACACACAGTGAAATGCATCTTTTGTGTAGAATGTTCTGGGGGCAGCCCGCAATTGTCGCCATGCTTCTTGTGCCAATATAGCATGCCCACAACTTCCTAACCCATCCGTCTTCAGAATGTGGGAGGAAACCGGAGCACCCAGAGGAAACCCAGGGAAAATGTACAAGCTCCTTACAGACAGTGGCCGGAATTGAACCCGGGTTGCTGTAATTGTGTTACTCTAACTGCTACACTATTGTGCCTGCCCCCTTTAAAGTGATAGACAAAAGATACAGGGGCAAGGGTACATAGGAAAAACAATAATGTAAGAAGTAGTTATAATCTGGAACCAAGTACATCAACTACAACCCTACTTCTACTTTACAACTATCATCCCTGAAATGACTCCAACCTTGAATAAGTTCATGGCTATTGTCACTTTGCAGTTTCCAAAGAGCACATCAAATCATCTGATGCAGCAACCCTGACCTGCCCCAACCCTGACCTGCCCCATTTTCCTCTCTTGCCAACTTGCCCACACAGCAAGCCAGTAAATGGGAGGGGATTTGTTTTTGAGTCAATGGTCACTTTGGTTTATGAATATGCTTTGGGTAGGGGCGTTGTTGGACTGAAAATTACCAAGGGGGATATCTTATCCATATTAAAGCCATAGGTGGTAACTGCAAGGGATTTGAAGCAGCAGCAGAATGGATTGTGGTGCTGAAGATGCGTTCTAGAAATAGCTTTAACTTTAACAAAGCTGTTTCAGTATACATGTAATACTGTATAATGCTGGCATCTATTCGACAAAGCGGTGAACTTCCCAGGTATAGCTTGTAAATTAAAAGCAGAAGAAAACAATCTGACCAGTTACCTCCCAATCAGTCTACTTATAATTATCAACAAAAGGGATGAAGGTTTGTCGACAATTGTGGGCACATACTCATCAGTAATTCACTACAAGCTGAACAGTTTGTAGCAAACGACACACTTCTGACCTTACAAAGTCTTTCCAGCATTTATGAAGCTCAGGTCTGGAGTGTGCTGGAATACTTTCCAGTTGTCTAGGTGATTTTAGCACCAACAACTCTCATGAAACCTCACTACCCAAGACAGAGCAGCCTGTTTGACTGGTTACCCTTACACAAGCACTATCTCTACACTGATATATATTTACCAGCTACTCCATGTTCTATAGGAGCTTGTGAAAAGCTTCTTCGATAGCATCTCCCAAAACTGCAATCTCACAAACATGGAAGGACAAAATGCAGTTGACACATGAAAACACTACCATCTCCTATCCAAATTACATATCATCATGACTTAAATATATATCCAACCCTTTTCTGTTACTAGGTCAAAATCCCAGAATTTCCTTCCAATAGCATTGTGGAAGCAAATTCAGTGAACTACAGTCCAGAATGTGTCTCACCACAATCAAACCTTCTCCAGGGCAACAAGGACGGGCAATGACTGCCAGACTAGAGATATCCACATCCACAGCATGAACTGACAAGAGGCAACAGAGACAGAAACTTAGGTGGTTGTAGTAGCTTCAAGTGAATGATGATAGATGAAAACACAGCAAGGGTGGGGCAGTGGGGCAGGTGATAAGTAACAGCAGTTAAGATCACAGTATAGGAAAATGGTTGGGAGAATAACCTGGGTCAGGCAGTAGAAGGATGCAGTGGATGTTGGGAAAGCAAACCAGGTCAGGCGAGAAGGTGAATGACAGAATTGATATTAATGTACTAGATGGTGAACTTCTTTTGTACACAGTTGGTATATGGCTGGTGTGGATTTTGATGTCATTGTTATGGAAATAGTGAGCAGAGTATTGACAAAACCTTATACTTCCTATGATTATATTTATTTAACTGTTGTATCACCTTGAAAATTCAAATGTCAGTTTTCTACATAACTTTATAAAGGCATACTCTCATGGGTCTCACACGTGATATGCAAGTGCAGGCAAAGCTGACATTAATGAAATTTGTGTGAATTTTTTTCTAAAAATTGTGAACATGTTTTACCTGAAGAAAATGATGGTATGATGTAGTGTTAATTAATTAAGTGTCTGCTGATTCCACAACATTTTAGTCACAAGAGGAACAGTCATTAATTATGGCAAATGTACCATTCAAACCTGAATCTGTTTTGTCACTTTATTAGACCATGGCTGATTTTTACTCAGTTCCCTCTTGCACTATGGGGGGGGGGGGGGGGGGGGGGGGGGGGGGGGGGGGGGGGGGGGGGGGGGGGGAGGAGAAACTAACACAAAACTATTGTTCACATTTGCATTGAAATCCATACGCATGGATAGGGATTTACAGGTTTCCACCTTAATCAAAGGTAACTGAAACCTTTAAAGGCCTTTCACTTCAGAGCCACATATCTAAGGAATAAGCAACATGATACCAGACTGACCAGAAATAAACTCTCCTGAGATTTGACCAATCTCAGCCTCATCAGACTTCTATAGAGCATGAGTGGCCATATCCTCCCATAATATGCCCAGCTGTACCAGGGTAAATATCAGAACAGGTGAAAGATGTTCCTATTTGGCAGAATGCATTAGAAAAAAGATTTCAACTTTATAATAAAATGCATGAATGATATCTTTGCACTTTGTTAGCATGAGCCGACCACCTATAATCACCATCCTCCCAAACTCACCTGGATGTGGAAGACATATCCTGCTGGCCTACAGCAATCCAGTTTTGTCAGTCATCAAAGTGGTCAGGGTTTTTAAGTGTTTTGTCTCTGACACTCAGAAACATTTCAAAATATCTAACAATAATTTAATAAAGTAAGATGATTAAAAATTATTTTAAAAATTCTTCTCCAGCAACAGTGCCTCCTCAGCGATGCCATTTTAGTCAAGGCGGTAAAAGACCCAATGGACAACAGCACTGCATAACACGTAATGCGAACTCTATTGAAGACTACTTCCAACCTGACTAGGAAGTGAAAGCGCACCTTTAAGACACTGAAGGAATTTCTGGTGACCATTCTTGTACAGACATTTATTTTATTGCCTTATTGTGGCACTCTCTCACTGCTGTTCAAGAGATTCTTATTAGGGTCATCTTGAATTGGTTGGTTTTATCATTGAGGGGCAAATAAAGTGGAAATGCACTGTAACAAAATTACAGATGGAGAGAGATCAAGCAAAGTGCATATTGTCTAAATCAGAATCTAATTCTGGGAGGGAACAAAAGATTTTTGGAAATTTTGGTAGCAGTAGAAAGAGATGAATAGAAATTTACCTTTGATTAAGTAAATTAGTCAATATCCCCACAATAAAACACTAGTTTTTTTTCCTAATAGCACATCAGCAGAATTAATCTGTTCATTACAATCACATTTTCTCACTAATTAGCTTACACTATAATTATAAAGCAATATATAGATTGTCATTCAGTAAACCCAAACAAATTGCATGTAATTATGTTGAAAAACAGCAGATGGCATAATAGCCACTTAAAAACTGATAAAGTTGATAACTGTATGGTGCTGTTAAAATTTAAAATAGATTAATCCCTACTTACAAGGGAAATGAAAAATCATGTTATGTTTGTATTGTGTGCCAGTCTTGGATCAGGTAGTAGCACTCCTGCCTCCAGTTCTGAAGGCTATGATGTACCTCCACAAATTCAAGTGCAAAATCCAGGCTAACTTTTCAGTGCAGTACTGACTGACAGTGGAACAGTGCAACTGTTGGAACTGCATTGATTTTACAGCTGTGAAGTCAGTGCCTAAACAATTAGGTGGGTATACGTATGAGCGCATTCTGTAGTGAAAGTGCCACATTGGGAAAGTCTTCCATTTAAACTATTGCGGAGAAGACCTGAAAGCAGCATTAGATGTTTAGCATCCCCTTTGACAAAATTCATCTGACTATACCAATAAGCTGAGGTCAGTACTCTCTGACATTTAGCACAATACCAGTGTTCTTGAAAGACCCATTGGAATCAGCTACCTGAATGTTAAGTTCTTATGTGTTTGCTTCCTACCCTACAGCTGTACAGTACTAAATGATAGCAAGCAATTTTGCATAGTTCTGCCTCCAGCTTCACTAGCCATATTCTGCTCTGAGATCATCCCCTAATTTGGCTGTAACTCAACTTCAAGTCCATTTTGTTTAATTATATTTTGGACTTTGGCAATATGGACCAAAGCTAAATATCACAGTTCAAATGATAGAAAATTGAAGTATTGAGAGTGTATTTTCTTCATTGGTGGTCAGGTCTTTTCACTGTGAAACTAGCACTTTTGCCCTGGCAATTTTATTGCAAATCAATTGCAAATTTATAACAAATTTAGTATTAATGGCACTAACCTCTTTTAATTTTGCAGAATGGCCATAGTATTGAATTCAATCTGTAATAAATATTACTTCTAACCAATCGCTTTACCAATTACGGTTAAAATAAATTCTGCTAGCATGTCTTTCAGCCCAATTTTGCGTGAATTTTTGGTATGACATTGCTCTTAAGTTTGTGACCCATTGAGTGTAAATAAAACAAAATCATTCCAAAATCCAGGGTTCTTTTTATGAAAATAATTGTTGATGCTTGGCAAGTTTCTACAGAAGGCAAATGAAGGAGCCTTTCATACATATGATATACTCACTTTATGATGGAAATATTGTGTTGTTATAGCGAGAACTTCAATACCAAGACTAGCATGTTTCAATTGCTCGTGGAGAGACTGCAGCTGTCTGGTCTGTTCCTTACATCTTTCCTTGAGTCTCTGGATGGTTTGGCGCTCAGATTCTCGTGACTGGAGGTCAGGTTTTGCTGAAAATCCATTTCTTGTAACAGCTGTAGCACTCCTTAGTTTGCTTAGTCCTTGGGGAGAGGTGAAACAAACATTAGAGATCCTAGACAAAGACTTTCATCAAGTTTAAGAGACAAATCCATGTATAATCAAAATCATCTTTATTCTGTATCATCTAGCATTGATTGTATAGACAAGATTTCATTAATAGTTGCATCTAATTAGATAAGATTAAATGCCAGTGATCATTAAAACTGAAGTCATTTTAACAGAGGATGTAATTAATTTCATTGGTCATGGTCTGTTTAAAGTGTACAGCATACATGTCTCCAGCTGAGTAAGATAGGGCAAGTGAATGAGCTGAGGAAGAATGTGATTTAAATGCAGTACCCACTAGATTAGTTATTCAGGGTAGATTAAACTCATGAATAGGCAGACTCATTATCAAAGCAAATAGTACAAAGTGGAAATAAGAGTCAAAGACTTCAAACCTTCAGTACCTCAGATGTCTTATAGTGTAACTGTGCCCCCTATGAATTCTTGATGTTTAGAATTTGTTTGCATATAATAAAATTACATTAAATCACCTGAAGGAGTCGTACTCATCCTTTGAATGAGGGTTAACACTTAAATGGATGCATTTATCCTCAGAGACTTAATTCAATTTGTATTCCATTGTCTCAAATTATTGCCACTGGCATTTACTGTTAAAAAAAATTGCACTTAGATTTACATATTCAATCCTTTACCAGGTTACACCTTATGATGAGGTAAACCAATACAAATTATGAGAATCCAAAAAAAAACTAAAGTCAGACTGGTAAATGTAATACTCCCTGTTCAACAATTCAAGAAAGAGACTTACCATCTCCTTCTCAAGGGAAAATAGAGATACTGGATTTGCCAGCAATGCCCACATTGTTAAATGAATAATTTAAAAAAAAATGACTGCAGCATCTTCCATTGCTCTGTTAGTACGTGGTATGGCATTCTATCTAGCCTAAACAACTCTATGGATTTTTCAACTTGTGTTACTGCCAATGTCACAAGGTAGTTATATAAAGCTCTATAATAATTATCATTATCAGTGAAAAAATAATGTTTGCTGAGAAACTGCAAAACATCTCTATCTGGCTTTGCACTATAATAGTATAATACAATATTACAATACTATAATAGTATAATATAATAGTATAATTGTACTATAATAGTCCTTGGTATTAGGCTATTGCCTGTATTTTCTGGTTGTTGAGTAATAACATAGTTTTTAAGATTCAGAATAAAGATTTGAAATTTTAATGTTCCTTACAGAATAGTAACATGTGTGTTTTAAATACTTGTGAAAACTAGAGGGGATCATGGGTATGAGAGATTAGTGACCTTACTCATCAATTGAATTGAAACCACCAGACAACAACAAATTATTCCCCAAGTCAGTTTGTCTCCTCTCCTGCCCAAAAGAAAGTCAGGAAAAAAAAAACACAGAATAGTCCTCAATAGGATCTGAGCTGTAGAATTCACTTTATTATTCCCCTTAATGCCGTGGAAATTTGACTAAGATTTCTCGCCCTTGGCTTCAAGAATAGGCTGCAGGCTTCTTTGACCAAAGGTCTTATTCGAGGTATCCTTTGACTTAAGAAAGAACATGTTCTGGGAAAGCATTGCTTTAAGGAGAAACTTGTAAATTGAAAGAACATTTTCCATTAGTTTCAATGTAAAGAGCCTGATTGTGTTCCAGAGCTCAAGAATTCCAATCAAGAACACCTAAACACTTAAAACTACATGAAATCAAGTTTCTGAAATAACAATATATCCTTTTTACTAACCATTGTATTTTCAAATAAGATAATAAAGAGATCAGTGTACTCACCAAGTGAAACATACAACATGTCTCTCTCTTCCATCTCTCACCATCACTCTCCCCCACACCGTCACCTGCACCACAACCCCTGGCTCTCAGCAGCATTCTTCCCCACCCGAGCTCTGGCTGTCATCTACTCTTCCCTCTGGCCTGAATCCAGCTATCTCTTTTCCCCTGCTAATCTTATCCTGAACCCTGCACCCTCCCAGTCTCCCTTCCCTACCCTCTCCTCCCACTCTACTTGGACCTATTTATCTATCCCTCCATCCATCCACCCACCACCACCCCACCCCACCCACTGCCCTTCTGGCAACAGAAGTCGCTCTTGACCCAACCGTAACTTTAATTGCCACCCATTGCTAATATTAAACATTGTTTTATATTGCCAAAGAAGCCTCAAAAGTCAAGGTCATGCACCCATTAGAGTAATTGCTTTATAAAAGTCGCAAATAGAACATTTGTATAGAGGAATACCTGATGATGTCAACAAGATAACAATGCTTCCCATACTTCTTCTGATTATAATATTACATACAGAGGTTGGCTGAAACTCATAGTTTTTCTTTGCTGATTTTCTTAATAGGGTGAATTATCTTCAGCAGGATTTAATATTAATTTATGCAATAATTTAAACAAAGCCCTGGATTGCAAACAAATGCTGTCCAATTTGTGCAAAACAATTAGATCAGCCTGTAGTCTGTTTGCCTCACCTTAGCATCTAATATTTGCATTTAAGAACTTTTGTCCAGTTTTCTTGATCCAAATCATTGAAAAAGGTAGTGAACAGTAACAAGCTTAATATTGATCTCTGTGGACCTTACTGGAGACTGATCTGAATGCTGAATAACCCCCTGATTCCCACCACCGGATTCATTAAAGCTGCCTGTTGTTTAGTTACTTGCTAAAGATTTTTTGGTAATTACATTTTTTAAAAATTAATTTACAGAATTGCAAAAGGCCAACATTTACTGCCCATTTCAAATTACCCTCCTTTTCTGACCAGAACATATTATCACCTAATAAATTCCAATATAATACAATTAGATTGAAGTGGGTGATCTAAAGCGCTGCTATCAATGTTTCAGAAATCTGAACCTCCAAAAATCTGGTAGTTAGGAAAGGGGAAGCCCTGGTCTGCTACACATCCCCCGATTCTAAAGCTGCTGATGCTTACTTATTTGCTTGTAAAGGTAGAGGCTTTATTTTCCACATTGCAACTCTTGAATCAAATTGAGTATGAAAAGAACAGTCCACAAACCATATAATTTTGCAGTATAAGTTTCATTCTGGGCTTGAATTCAATTTAATAGTTGTTGATTAAACTTTACTTAGTTTCCCTTTACATATTTCCAAACCTGACTCTCACCTTTAAATATGCAGCCACACTTGGAAATATCACTGGCTTAGAATAATGATGAAAACTTATCCAGTTGACCACTATCAAGTTTAATCTCCTTAACTAGATTGCAGAAAGTACACATCAGAGCATACATTGTGAGAGAATTATACTAATGACTGATTATAATCAGCAACCAAGTTGGAGTTTTTAAATAACTAACATAGTTATAATAAAATCAATGTATTTTTAACAATTTTTTCATTGTTTCAAATACTAATCCAATTTCTGTGGAGTATATTTCTGTGAAAGCTCCCATTGAACTGTCTCATACATTGCTCGTCAAGAAGTAACAAGACTAATTATTGATACTATGTAGTGCAAACCACAAACCATTTTGACTTCATTATTGGCACATGAACAATAGATTAGGTTTTAATTTCTAAACACAGTTAAGGTATTCAGAACTTCTGTTCTTGAAAATGAATGTGCCAACTCTTTGTAATAATAGTCTTCTGTTTTATTGAGTTGCAAAGGAAATTGGTATGCTCATTCATCAATTTCTGAAAGGAGAAATAATTTGCCAACTTTCAGACATTGAATTCACTGTACAATATTATTGTTGCCATTTATAATCTATCTCATAAGCAATATTCTTACTAAATGAACTTACACAATCCATTCCTTTCAGTACCATCTAAATATATGTTATAACTGCTCTGCTTCTTCAAGTCTTTGAGAACATATCACTGCATCCTAGTTATGTCGTAAGTTTCTTGAGGGAACACAAATGAAAAAAACAAGCTAGGAGCTAGAAGCAAGTGGTTAGGAAAGGTATTATAAGAACAGTTTCCACAACACATTAATTTTAAACTATTTCCTGTATCCATTGTTAACCACAGTTTCATCCCAGTGTTACAAAACCAAAAGGTGTTTATTCTCCATGTGTCTTTTCCCACCCATCTTTAATTACCCTCATCAACATTCCCTATACTCCTTTCTCTATCACGTGTCTATCTATATTCTCTTTAAATGAAGCCATGTTTTCTGCCTTAATTCTTATTCTTTGAGGTAATGGGTTTCCCTTTCTGGGTAAATTTCCTATGGAAATTATTAATTTGCCTGCTGGCACTCTAGCCTATTCAATCTGACCATATACGCACAACCTCTTAGGTCTGGTACCAGTCTAGTAAATCTTTTTGGAGACGCAAGAGACTGCAGATGCTGGAATCTGGAGCAACAATCTGCTGGAAGAACTCAGTGGGTCAAGCAGCATCTGTGGTAAGAAAGGAATTGTCGACATTTCGGGTCGAGACCCTGCATGAGGACCAACTCTTTTTGGAACCTTCTCCAGTGGATCAAACGTTCAGCAGGTCAAGCAAAGAGGAACAGAGTTAATGTTTTAGATCAAAGACCTGGTGAAGGGTCTTTAACATGAAACATTAATTCTGCCTCTCTTTCCCCATATGCTGCCTGACCTGTTGAGTATTTCTGGCATTTTCTGGTTTTCATCTCAGATTTCCAGCATCTGTGTGTTTTTTCTTGATTTTCATAAACACTTGCCAGCTGTGAGAGTTAAAAATGTATATGCAGTCACGGATTATGTAAGGGTTCCATTCCTGAGAACTGTCCATAAACCAATTTTTCCCATAAGTCAGAAATGAACAATTTCATTGAGTGTTGATTGACATGAACAGTTATTTATTGTCTTCCCCCATGTAGTTACAAAGATACAGAATTAGGGTATCCCACATCCAGTGGCTAGTTTTGATTTCCTTGAAACAGCCTAGTTTTGATGTCAATGGATGTTACATTGTTTGATAAAGTATTTTAGAAGTGTCAATAGTAGAAATTGCCTTGTCACTTTCCAAAGCACATTTCTTAAGTGGCCTCCCACTGTGAACTGGCACCCTCATTCTTAACAGACAATGGTGTCTGTCTGATTTTTACGGGGAGGTTACATGTAAACAGTTTTTTTAAGACTGGTTGTCTTTTCAATTAAATAGATGCCACCTGTATTCCACAACTCCTGAAGATGCTTGCATTTCTGTAATTACCTTTCCCATCTTGAAAAATTCTTTAAAAATTTATGGGAGAATTTGTGCAAAGTCAAATTTCTGTAAGTCAGTTCTTCCGTAACCCGGGGAGCCCCTGTACTTATAAAGAAACACCCATGATCTTAGTCACTACTAATTTCACTTTTGGGATTGAGGTACCTGACTTGGAAAATTAAAAGGAAGGACGGACTATATGCTTTCTTTTCCTTCTTGCTAAAATGTGCTACTGCATATATCTATATTAAAATTCATATGTGCTTATTCTACAGGTTTATTTATAATTTCCCTGTTCTAATCCTTCTCTGAATTAACCACACACTCTAGTATGATGCCCTACCTGGCTTTCCCTTATTGTGGTCAGTAGCTGGAGATAATTGTTTCCATATCCTTACTAATGTCACTGGAATTGGCTGTAGTTGAACTTTGGCAATTTTTTTTTACTTATAATCCCTGTTCCTTGCACAATATTATCTTTACCTTAATTTAACATTCAATATAAAAAGAATTATCACTTGCCTGTAGAACTTGATGTAAATCATTTCTAATAAAATACTTTTCATTTCTAAAAAACAACTCTTCCTTCAGTGGTTGTCCAGTTACAATTTTCGTCTAATATCTTATCGTGGAAAATCAGGAACATTTTGCTAAGTGAGTACTCACTGAATTCTCTACCACTTAGATTATCATTACTGTAATGACCAACTAACTTGGGCAAAAGTTCTTCATCGTTAGAAGAAATTGGCAGAGAAGCAGGCTGATTTTGAACCACAAAATATATCTCTTTTGAGTGCTAGCTTTTTGTAATCTCATCAGATGATGAATACTTGAATGATCTTGAAGTTTCTGAGCAACCAATTAAAGAATAATGTCATTGTGATCACAGAAATGAGATTGGGAAACTGAATTGAAACTCAGACTGCCACTGGTTTCATAAACATACATGGGTTGCCATCTAATACATCATGGTATTCCAAAGTTCCTTGCAATGCTTTAATCCTGTCTTATTCTGGTTTTGCAGAAAAGATCAAGGAAAAATATGAAGTAGCTCCCCATCTAGATGGGAATAGCTGTTATTCTTCTTATAATGGTTTGGCTCTGACAACATAGTCCAACAAAGATTTTGGTTACTAATCTCTGGAAATTGAGATCAGGTTTGTGGTAAAAAAAACCTCTAGAGGTATATTGTATTTCTAGAGTGCAACTTCTACTATACCTGGAGTAGAAGGATGACTTGTGTCATTGACAGATTTGCTTAGAGGTTCTTTGACTAGATATCACCACCTGCTTGCTTTGGCCTTCTAATAGTTCCTCAGAAAGTACAAGGTATCGATTGTTCCAATAATCATAATCTGATAAAATGGCAAAAAAGTTGGTAAACAAGAGATATATTTTGTGGTCTATTTTTCTAATAACAACCATATTTGTCCAAGTTAGTTGGTCATTTAGGCTATTGGCAATCTAAATAAGGTAGGGTATTCAGTGAATGCTGCAACTGATACCTCGCAAACCATCTCTGGTTTTCCCCAAGAAGGTGAAAGCTCTAAATAGGTAATCAATGAAGAGAGAATCACATATTTGAAATGAGTAGTATTTCATTGATATGTTATTTGAATCAGATCGAGTAGTCATTGTGTGAGTGATAATTGGAATGATGTTGAAGAATTAAGATGTTAATTTAATGAAACTTAAAAAAATACATGAGAAAATTACAGTGATTGTGGTTAATTCACTTCTTCTTACAGGAAGTAATTTGTTTCTCCAATCACTTGTAACAAAACAAGATCAATTAAAAGCAGGAATTGCTGGAAATACTCGTGAGATCAAGCAGCATTTGAGGTCAAAGAACTGTCTGGAACTGCAAAAGAGGGAGAACAAGTTAATTTTACATTGCAGAGAGGGTGGGGGAGGGGTGGATGGGGCATAGGCAACATCTGATAGGATGAGGCCAAGATTGCCAAGATGATTCCAGTGTTTTCAGAGCCCTCTAATTAATAGATAACTGAGGGCAATTAGAGGAAACATGTTTTAAGCTGTGAAATGTAGGTCAGAACTGTTGCTGAACCTGAAACGAAAAGGAGAATACTGGAACTGTCCAGAATATCAGGCAGTGTCTGATATTAAGACCTAAGAGATGCAATTTGCCCAGGTGGAAAATAAGGTGATGTTTCTCAAACTTACTTCAGGCTTCATTGAAACAGCATAGGAGGCTGTAGACAGATGGTTAGAGCAGGAGTTGTTTGGAGAATCAAAGTGACAGGCAACTGGAAGCTCAGGATTACCCTGCAAACTGAATGGAGGTGCTCTGCAAAGTGGTCACACAATCTGCTTTTGGTATCTCCAGTGTAGAGGAGACCACATTGTCAGAAGTGAATGAAGTATACTTTGTTGGAAGAGGTACAAGTGAATCACTATTTCACTTGGAAGGATTGATTGAATTCCTGGATGGTAGGAAAGGAAAGGATTCTATTCCATTCAGGGACCTGAAGAGGACTCCAGTGATTTATTTATCCTTCTTACAATCTATGGTACTACATTTGGTGCTAATGATACAGTCTCCTCTACTTTGGGCAAACCAAAAGCATAGAAACAAAGGACTTGCAGATGCTGGAATCTAGATGAAAAACACGATGATGCTGGAGGAACTCAGCAGGCCAGGCAGCATCTGTGGAGAAAAGCAGGCAGTCAACGTTTTGGGTCAGGACCCTTCTTCAGGACTGAAGATAGGAAAAGGGGAAGGCCAATATATAGGAGGGAAATGCAGAGCAGTGATAGGTGGACAAAAGGGGGGAGGCGGGGTGGGGACAAGGTGGTGATAGGTAGATGCAGGTAAAAGATAGTGATAGGCAGGTTCGGGGGAGGTTAGGAGAGCAGATACACCGGGGGATGGGTCAAAGGTAAGAAGAGAAAGGAAAATAAAAGGGGTTTAAAAAAAAAAGCGATAGGCTAGGAAAGGGAAGAAAAGAAGAAGCATGGTTGGGGGGGGGGGTGGGGAAGGGGGGCTGAGGATTACTTAAAGTGAGAGAATTCAATATTAATACCATTAGGCTGCAAGGTTCCAAGATGGAAAATGAGGTGCTGTTCCTCCAGTTTGTGCTTGGAATTCTCTTGGCAGATTGTGTGACCACTTTGCAAAATACTATTATTATGTGAGTGTAACCCTGAGCTTTCAGTCACCTGTCACTTTAATTCTCCATCCCACTCCTACTCCACCTAACAGTTCATGGCCTCCTGCATCGTCCAGCATGGCTCAATATAAGATGTGGAACATGACTTTTACAATTTCAGGTAATTTTTTTTTCTATTTTATGAAAACTTCTCAGTTCTGCCATCTGTCACATGACAGCTTTACTCTGTCCACAGCCTCTGCTTGCTTTGCTGGGTATTACCAGCATTCTCCTTTTGGTTTCAGTTTCAGCATCTGCTCCCATCTACAATTCAGAGCATTAATATGTCTCTTTGTTTTTTCCCTCTCTAACCACCCTCATTAATCCATTAACCAGATGACTCCATAAACATTGGAATTATCTTGTTGGCAACACCCCCTCACCCTATCAGAAATATTCTGTTTGTTCTAGCCATCCCTCCTCTACCCTCTCTGCAACTTAAAACTAATTTGTTATTGCAGCTTCCAAATGATGAAGATTTTACAATCTGAAACACTAACTCTGCTTCTCTTTCCACAGCTGCAATCTGACCCGAGTGTTTACAGCATTTTCTGTTTTTATTTTAGATTTCCAGCATCAATAGCTTTTTCTTTATTTTCAAAGCCACTGTGCCCGTTGGGCATGCAATTATGTTAACAGATGTCAACATAAATTGTTGTCCATCATTTGAAACTTTGAAAATAGGGTTATGCTGAAATCAAGTAGTAATAATAACATAATATTTTTACATTCCTTGCAATGTTTGATGCTTTAAGGAATATGTTTTACAGAATACTTACGTACCTGGTGAGTGAAGCTTGCTGGCAGGTATGACTAATCTTTTTGGTGATGAAGTAATCGATTTTGGAATATCATGATCTTTTTGGACCTCCTTCTTCACTGCTGTTTTAGGAGTTTAACAATAAATTTGTTAAATAATATATCCTTACATTTTTCTACACAGGATACTTTGATAACTCAAAATTCAGGCATTAAAACTCTTGTCAGAACTATCTACAAAAGCAGTTAAAAAATAACTTGTTAAGAGAATGTACAGACTAGCAAGGTAATTCATTCAGGATAAATATTTTCTTCATTTGAAGGTGATAAACATAATTACAGACACTTCTTCAAAATATTTGGCAATGTTTCAACATTTTCAAAGATCTAATTTATACTGTAATATTAAAATTGTTTACAAGGGTAACTTATCAGGGAATCTTCAGCCCACTGTTGGATTCTCCATAAACAATGTCTTTTATTACCACAAATGGCACTATTTTTCATAATAACTTAAACAATTTACAGTCACTGGGGAGAGTGATTACATTATACATTTCTAGATTTTTGGCCAATTATACTCCATTACAAGCTATCAAATGGATTTTGTTATCATCATAGTCTCTTTATTCCCAAACTGGAGTGTTCCATCACTGTATTGCTCTATAGTTGTAAGTTGGCTGAGACTGTCAAAACACAAAGCAGGCAATCAAGTTTCAGTAATGGCCCCACAATGCTAACTTCTGCTAATATTTAAGACCGTCAACACTCAGTCACCTTAGATTCATAGAACAATGTTAAAAAAAGACTTCCATATATGAAATAGATGAAGTAATTTAGAAAAACAAATACATAGAATTAATCGCATTGTGCATTCATAGAGTTCGAGCCCTTTGGCCCATCATTTCATGCTGACCAACAATTACCTATCTACACTAATCCTACTTACTGGCACTTGGTCCGTAGCCTTCAATGCATGTTAGTCCAGATCTAAAATGTTGTGAGAGTACCTGCCTTCAGCACCCACCAGTTAGTGCATTCCAGATTGCAACCACCCACTGGGTAAAAATTTCTTTGTCAGATCCCCTCTAAACCTCTTACCCTTTACCCAATACCTATGCCCTTCAGTTTTAGATTACCTTTGCTACTGGGAAAAGTATACCATTATCTACCCTATCTATGCCCTTCATAATTTTGTATACCTCCATCAGATTCTACCCCCCCCCCCCACCCCCTAGTCTCCTCTCCTCTAAAGGAAACAAACCCAGCCTATTCAATCTTTCCTCATAACTGAAACGCTCCATCTTAGGCAACATCCTTGTGAATCTCCTCTGCACTTCCTCCAGTATAATCTTACAGTGTGGCAACCAGAACTGTACAGAGTACTCCAGCTGTGGCCTAACCAATGTTTCATAAAGTTGTACCATAAGCTCCCTGCTCTTGTACCCTATGCCCCAACTAATGAAAGTATCCCATATGCTTTCCTCATCATCATATCTACTTATGCTTCAGGTATCCTTGAACTGAAAAGACTGAGGGACCTCAATACTCTAAGACCCTACAATTCGTGCATTCTTTTGCTCCTTTTAAAGAAGTCAAAGCAGTTATTGTGATCTAAGAGTTGATGGTGGCAGTAAATGAATAAATAAGAAATTCTGATTTGGAGTTATCAGGAAGAGCACAATAAATCATGATTTTAGGCATTAATGTTTGCTTCTACAATACCATGTTAGAAATCAGAAAATTAAATCAAGGGTGAAACTAGCTCAGGCAGCATTTGCAAAGTTTGATTTCCAGATCTGAGTGCATTCCCAGAAGGGTGGGACTTGATTAAATTCGAATGGTGGAAACGTTAGCTTCTTCAGAAAGTGCTAATGGTTTCATTCGTAAATGGAACACCTTACAGCTCTTGCTTCCAGAGCTGTCTGGAGGATCTGAAAAATCAGTTCCAACCTTAATTGCTATTTGAATTTGTTGGACATAATTTGTCAGCTCTAAGGGGATGGTCATTTAAAACTCACACTCACAGACGATGGTGAATCTCTTGAGTTCTCGACCCTGGAGTGATGTGGAGGTCAGATTATTGGAGGTATTAAGAAAGAAAGTAGAAATCTTTTGAAATATTGGAGAATTGAAGGCTACATGGAAGTGGCGCAGAAAAGGAGTTGAGGCCTGGGGTAGATTAGCTATGGTCATATTGACTGGTGGAGCAGGCTTGAGGGGCCTGGTGATCTACACCTGCTCCTATCTTCTTGTGTTCTTGTGGAATATAGGTATCACTTCTTACAAGCAGACAACATTGGAAAACTAAGGAAGAATAGATAAAAAGCTGTTTGATATACAATTACTCACATAGAACAAAGAATAGTACAGCACAGGAACCAGCCCTTCAGCCCACAATGTCTGTGCTGACCACGATGCCAAATTAAACTAAACATATCTGCCTGAACATGATCCATATCTGCCCATCCCCTGCATGTCAATGTGCTTGTCTAAATGCCTCTTAAATGCCACCATCATGTATGCTTCCACCACCACTCCTGGCAGTGCATCCCAAGCACCTACCACTCTTGGCAGTGCATCCCAAGCACCTACCACTCTCTGTGTAAAAAAAACTTACCTCGCACATTTTACTTTTGAGATGCAACAGACCTTGGATCTGGAAAACTGGTGACACCGGGTTTTTTTTCCCCCCAACAACACTCTTGAAATTGATTCAAAAAGTGATTTCGACTTGATTATCCAAAGTACTGCATTCTATGCTTCATACAGATGTTGTCCTTATTTGAGAGTAGGTATACAAATAAAAATGATTGGGATCTCAAGTTCTGCCGTTTACAATTTCTAATGAGGAATAGTTTTAAAAAAAAGTAGTTAAGTCCCCAGTTTCCTGCTCAGATGCATTTCTAGTATCAGCTGCAATACTCCAGAAAGAACTAATGGGAACCCCACTATTTCCAGAAGAAATGCAAATCTGATTAAATGCCACCTTTTGGGTATCCCTGTACTTTGTACCAACAAGCTCAGTGTGGGTGCCTGGGAGAAGGTCAGCTTGTTGCCTGTTGATTCAGATTATACTACAGAACACATTAAAATCTAGACAGAGCAAAAATAAATCTAAATTTAGGTTGAAGTTAGATAATTAGTTAACACATGTATTGTATTAAAGGTTGGAAACTTTGCTAAACATTAGTGTTCTACAAATGAGGAACTTGATTGTGTCAAATTTCTTTGCCAGAAATTTTAGAAGAATTTAAAATAATTGTATTAATGTTTTCGTTAAAGCAATAAACATTATTCTAGATTTGAATTTTCCATGATTGAAGCACAGATTTCCATTAATCTTTGGAAATATTCAGCCATGTTTCTTATAGATTTGGAAATAAAGGATAGTTGCGTCAACATTTATTGTACACACAGGGCCCTGAAGTGTGAATTCTCAGTTATTTGCATTGCAATTGAACCAGCAGCAATAATCCTGTTCCTATAAAAATCAAATGTCATCACAGTCCACTATAAACAAGGCATTCATGGCACTGCAGTTTTATAGTATGGAAATTGCAGTGGAATTTAGTGCTTACTGCAGAATTTCTCTCCTGGAATTTTCCTTTTATTTTCTCTTTATGGTTCTGCAATTGTGATTATATTGGAATGAATGTCACATGCACCAACACTTGATGCTCTGAATGTACAATAACATCATATGATGCTAATTTATATTTGCCTCTACAACTCCCTAAACATATACATTCACATATTGTGCACTTTATCTTTTTTTATTATTCATTGTCAGGCAATAAGAGTCACTGACAGGCAATCATAGGGTGATTGTCTATGCCTGCAGCAGAACAACAAAAATCCAAAAAGTTGCCAGGTCGGTAGTCACCCATTTTGATGGGGAAGTCAGAGATTTATATCACATCAAATAGAGGCACTCATTTTTTGCTTCTCTTATGAAGGAAGCAAAGAGCCACTCAAATGATAACAGATCAAATGGTGGGATCTACGCTAAACTGAGATTAGACCTGCTGGTTTTAGCAGATTAATTTCATCACAGGTTTATCGGGGTAGCATCCGCTGATAGCCAAGGAATATCCCAACTCCACCCCTATCCTACTCCCTATTTGTACTCACTATATTGTTGCTAAATATAAAGAAGAACCCTTCGTACTTAAAGTATCATTAAAATTACAATGTTCTAGTAAATGAACATGATGAAATGAAGTTTTTGGTCAGCTTTGTTGGATAACTTGAGAGAAATAAATCTAAAATTGGTGTAATCAACTCTAAAAACCATATACAAGCACTGCAGAGATTTTGCATTAAAAACTGACCCAGCTCGTAAGACTGTCCTCTGGGAGTTTCCATTTATAGGACTGTAAAAATTAAGTAGGTACTTCTGGGTTGATACTTTAATTTACTAAGAAATTGACTTTGTTCCTTCATAATTATGAAAAGTGACTATTTTTGTTAAATTCTGTGAGTAAAACTGCCAACTTATTGTGACAAATTCACAGCTAATTCAACTACATTAACAGCATCATTACCATTCTTAAATATAACAAGACATTTTTTGGAAGCTTTTGGTTTTCAAAACAAAACAATTTTAAAACTCTGACCAACTGTACTGATTCAAAATAGATATGAATTTGACAAGAAACTTGAGAGGAAAAAACTTCAAAACAGGCACAATTTCTGGCACAATTTGGGCCTAGACCAGTTCTTGAGCTCAAAACACTGAATTCTAGCCAACAGCTTAGTCACTGTAAGATTTTATTCATAAAACAATTTATATCTTCTCAAAACTGCACTGAATTAATTCAGCTCTGAATTTCTTAAGAATTACCTGAAATAGCACTGTACATAAAAAGGATTACTGTGATGCACTAATGACTGCTTCAGTTGTGGACTGCACATTTCAGTAGAGCCCAGGCCCCTTGGGAAATTTCCCATTGAGACCTGGAGATTAGGTCATTGGGTAAAGTAAGTCAAAGAAACAAAATATCTGTCATTAGAATCAGAGCTGGATTGGTGACAGGAAGAGTTGGGGGTGGGGCTGGAGTTCTGAAAAAAGGACTGGGACCTAGGGTCAGAGATGGAGAGGTAAGTGGACAAGGATTGGTGCCTGTGGTTTGGGTGGAGAGATGAAAAGCTGAGGATTGGAAAGGTGAGCAGCTGACAAAAATAGACTTGTTCTGGGAATGTGTATTGATGGCTGCTCCCAGACAACCTTTTCTAATTTCCCTTGCAATTATCCACTGGGAATGTTCCACAGGGAATGATGAAACCTTATATGTGTCTGACATTGAAATCATATCAGACACATAAGGGTGAGCCATTCCAGGACATGCTGTCAAATTTTCATGGCAATGCAAAACACCCTATCAATGGTTCTTATCACATTTCATTTTGGGTGAAGTGAATTTTCAATTGCATAATCCTAGAAAAAATCTACACATTGTGATAGAATTCCTAAGCCTATCATCTAAAATGGAATGAATATGAAGGAGCATAGGATCAATCTGCTCAGTCCGGTTTACTTGCTCAAGGTTTCTAATTTTGTCAGTGGTCTTTAACTTCCTGTATATAGGAAATAATTTATAAAGATATTTTCACTTACCTAAATCTCAAATGTGAATGGCAGGGCCACAGGGAGTGTTATTGAACAGTGAGACCTTGGAATACAAGTACATAGTTCACTGAAAGTGGCAACATAAGTCGAGTGGTGAAGAAGCATATGGTATGTTTGCCTTCATCAGCCGAACCATTGAGTATAGGACATCATGTTACAATTGTACGAATTGTTGTTTAGACTGCACTTGGAGGACTGTGGACACTTCTGGTCCCCACACTATAGGGAGGATGTGATTAAACCAGGGAGAGTGCAGAAAAGATTCATCAGAATGTTCCTGGACTGGAGGGCTTGACTTATAAGGAGATACCGGATAGGCTGGGATTGTTTTCCCTCGAGTAAAGGAGGCTGAGGAGTGACCTAACAGAGATTTATGAAATTATGAGGGGCATAGATAGGGTAGATAGTCACAGTCTTTTTCCCCCAGGATAGGGAAGTCTAAAACTAGAGGGCACAGATTAAAGATGCGAGGGGAAAGATTTAAAGGGGACCTAAGGGGTAAGTTTTTCACATAGGTGGGTACATGGAACGAGCTGCCAGAGAAGGTGGTAGAAGCAGGTAAAATTACAATGTTTAAAAGACGCATGGGAAGGTATATGGATAGGAAAAGTTTAGAGGTATGTGGGCAAAATGCAGGCAAATAGGATTAGCATAGGTAGGCATCTTGGTCAGCATGGACAAGCTGGGCCAAAAGGCTTTTTTCCATATTCTAGAACTTGATGAATCTCTATGAATCAAATAAAGTGAACCTGCATCATGTTGAATCCCAGGTCTGATTGAGCAGCTCTGACAGAAGACATCAATGGGGGTGATAATAATTGGATGAGATCAGTCAATGAGGGGGACTTGCTACTACTGATCATGATCCACCCAGCCAGACTATGGGCACTTGAATAAGGAGAAAATCTGTGCTCAGCTGCAGTGGCTTCTACGATCAAATAGTCTGATGACACTTTTGAATTAACTTGGTTGACTGAAATTACTCTGATCTGCAACGGAACAGGTGGGTCTGAAAAGTCATATCCCCTTGAGTAATTTACAGAATTATGATGCCATCAGCACTAAAGTAGCAAGTGAACCATTTGCCCTAACCATTGAGGCGTCCCTTGATATTGTTAATGCACAAAGCTAATTCTTGTGTAGTTATTCCTTCAATAGAAACAAATGTAAAGTCTGTGGTAAATAATGAAGCAGCTAATTGCATCCACAAGTCATGGATAATTAATTTAGCACTTCAAGCAGAGATGGATTTAGCAATTCCTGTAGAACTGCTGGCTTTGATGTGATTTTTCTAAAAGTGTACTGAGATGTATAGATGCATTTCACAGAAGATTTTCTTAACATGAGACAAACATAAGACATTTACACCAATTTACATGTTAGGACAAATTATAAATGCAAATCAATATGGGTATAATAAACTTTTTTTTTACATCAGCTGTTTACAATCACAGAATTCCCAAATTTACACATCACCTATTATTCATCCCACTCAACTTATGTAGTTGCACTTCATAATCATTTGATACTAAACATTTTGTCATTCAAAGCACCTTAGCTACCAATAAACAAGTAGTCATCAAGGCTAAGCACATAAGACTCCAATCTACCTATCCCCTTGCCCATCTCCCCACCCCTCCAGCACACAGCCTTCACCTCTCTTTTTTTTATTTTAATGGGAATATACAAATGCAAAGTTTTGCTGTTTGTTGTTGAATAGATTGTGAATTTGAAGATATTGCAAAATTAAGATGTGGCAACATTTTGGAGGATAAGAAATGAATTTAGGTTAGTAACAACAGAAGTGATAAGCAAGACTTAGAGCAATGCTGGATATGAGCTGATGCATATTGAACCAGTTGACCTTTGTGGAGGATACTGGGATGATCATCAATGAAGATGAGAAAAGCTGAGGTGGGGAATGTTACGGACTCAGTGAAAGTCCCTTTAAGATAGAGAGTGTGTGTGTATGTGGGGCGTGCTTACGTCAATAGAAGATAAAGGACGTAATGACGTTGTTGAAGTTAGAAGAAGGAGAGAGAGAGAGAGAGAAGGGAGAGAGACACCAGCCTGCTAGTTTTCTCTATCGATGGATGAGAAACAATAACTGTGTCTGCCACTGGAATCCATGTATGGAAGTTGGAAGTAATCCGGTGGAGTTCACTTTGTTGCTGACCTGTAGAAGGAAACAGGTATTTGTGTGTGTGGACGACCACGATTCGGATGCTTTTCGGGGTGAGGAAGTCACTACCGAGTAAACACTGGAATGTCGTTTAGGTTCCATTGTGGAACATTTGGATTTCGTATGTACTCTCTCTCTGTTTTTCTACATCTACGTCTTATCTTCAGACAACAGTGGTTGTTGAAGAAGCCCTTGCTCATGTTTCACCTTATGGCTTGCGGAACTGAACTTTAAGAACCATTCCGGAACTTGGAGTTTGGGACTTTGTCACACACACACACACGAAGAGTTTAGTTTTGGGGTTAACGTTCAAAGTTTAACATTTTTGAATTCTAACATACTAACATTTTTACTTTTATTTTACGTATTATCATAAGTAGTGATTAATAAAATAGTTTTTAACACTGAATCATGCTCAGTGTGTTTCTTTTGTTGCTGGGTCGTGACAGGAAGGAGATGGGCACTGTTGTACAGATGGAAATAGGTGGTTCTGGGAATGAGTGGGATGTGGAGTCTGGTGCTGAAAAGGATTTCACAAGAGCTCATTTTACTGTTCAAGTGTCTGATTCTGGGAATAGGATCAGTAGCAGTTGAGTTTATGATGGGGATAAAAACAATGGTTCTGGTTCTCCCAGGGTTTAGTCAGAGTAAGCTTATCTGCAGTTTAATATTGGTTAACTGGTCTGGCAGCCACAGGGTAAAGAGAGGGAGAGCTGACATTAGGTGAAAGTACAAGTGATGAAAAGGAGAGATCATGAAGGACAATGTAGGATATCATTGTTAATTATGTGCTAATATGGAGCAGGATGACATAAAGCAGGATATTTATTACTTGGTCTTCTAGACTGACCATCTTCTATGGAAACTGCTCATCTACATTATACTTCGACAGTTAAAATTATATCCACAGCAAATAATTTCAATATTTAAAAAAAATTTTCCCTTTTCCATCTCCAACTGTCTATTGCTTCTTTTAACATATTTCTTAAGGGACAATTGGTTTCTACCTAACTTCAACGCTATATGGTCATGGGCTTAGGGTAAGAGAAAAGATTTGTAGGAGATCTGAGAAATCTTTTCACCATTGGTTGGAATCTGGAATGCACTGCCTGAGTGGGTAGTGGAGACAGGTATTCCTACCATATTTAAGAATTATCTCAACAAGCACTTGAATCGCCAAAGCATCAAAAGTGCTGGAAAATGGGATTAGTATAGATGGGTACATGATGTCAGCATGGACATGGCGGACCAAAGGGCCTGTTTCAGGGGTCCATGACAATAGTCACACTTAGAGTAATAGACCAATTGTTCTAGGCCTTTTAGTTGAACCTGTATGGCAATGATAAGTGGATTTCATTGTAATTGTTGGCTGCAAGTTTATTTCTGGCCTGGATTATATGGAATCAAACAACGCCAAAAGGATTAAGTTTTTTGGTGACAGGCATTGGCCTCTGGGCCTGGGGCACATTCTTTGTATAAACTAGTAGAAAAATAGATGGGATCCAGAATTGCCAAGCAGTACTTCCTTATGCCCTACTGAAAGCTCATGGTGTATGAATGTGATAGGAAGTATCTTAAGGAGTCCTAGTTCAACATGTAAGTTTGTACAAAATATCTTTCCTGGGAAGTTGACATAATAACTGAGGATAATTGGCCCAGAAATTCTATTGCACAGTACATTGGTTTTATAATCCTTGTATATTACGCGCGAAAGCACAGAATTCACTAGGAAGCATAGTGGACTCTATGCAATATCACCTGGTGTACAGTAATGATTGATATTATCTGAATGATTTTTTTTTAACCACATATGTGATTTAAGAATGTCATGGACTGTGACCACAGAAGTGACAAAGCCTGTTCCTGAGTCCTCTAAAGCTGTTGTCCCTATCTGGGCAGCTACCCAGCTGCCTAGAATGAAGCATATAAGAGTATGGGGCAACCTTCCTTCAGATGAGTTCTTGCCTTAGTGATCAACAATCATCACTCAATATATGCCCAACCACTCCCTTATTAGTCCTCCACAGGCACTGAAATCACTTTGTGGCACCAGCTCAATCTTCTACTTACCTCCATTCTAGCATTCTCACTCCCTTGACACATCTTTCCTCCTGGTACCCTCAATCTTCCCTCTGTTCCCCCAATCTCCTTCTCAAATCTCTCTCCAAACCTATCATATCTTGCCTCTACAATGATGTCCTCCACACCACCAATCTCTTTCCTAGTCTATCTGGTTACCTTACCAGAATGCCATGGGCTTCTCACCATCTACTCTGATCTCCCACTACAAATATTCTCACTGGCTACCCTCCAGCTCTTGTCCTAATCGTCCTCACCCCTTTCGTCTGCTGCCTATGGTGACCTTATGGCCATTTCTCAGATCTGGTCCTCTATCTCAATCACCACTACCTCTCACTACAATCTTCTTCCCATTATCCTTGCCTTGATCTCCTCCTTCAACCATGATGGGAGTTTGTGAAGACAAAGCTTTCCCATAGATTATATGTGAATGTGTAACCAAAGCCGCAATTTCCTACATACAACAAATTAGAGCATTATGTGCCTTAGAACATTAGACAACTGCAGCCTCATAGTAAATGGATACATGCTCCCATCACTGTGTTGCCTTCAGCTTATGAAAATATGCATTGAAGAATTTCTAGGCCATTAAAACATACTTTGAAGAACTCTAGGTTATTTACTCTCTATACAAGGAAATGCTATTTTTGATCAACAGAACACTGGATATTGTAAACATCTTCATTTTCACAGATTGATATCCACACTGTACATTTTTACTGCAGAAATATCAATGTCACTTAAATCTGTAACTTGTTTCGAAGAAAAAAAATCACAATTTCTCCAGTGCTTTGATTGTATTTTGTTCACTACCAGTTGAAAGAAAATGGTGTGCAATTAGAATGTTATACATTGGATTCTCATGAATGACGATTGATTAGTTAGCAACTGACTAAACTCAAATGTATGTTTTGACAGTTGTATTAGAACCAGATGGGTATAAGATGAAGCTGTTTATTTCCAGGGCATAAATGTCACCTTCATCATTTTTATAATTCAGTTTTCCACTGTAGCACCAGGTAAAGCACATTCCATTAAATAAAAATGAAGAAGCATCCCTTTGCCTTTGTGCTGACCAAAGAATGCCACTGGCAGCGAGGTACCTGCCATAAACACCAGGTCTACACAAAGATATCTTGACTGTCAAGCTGTCTGAACTGAAGTCTAACTGATGTTCATATTTTATTTAATATGTGTATTTGAAATAAAATTTTGTGAAACACATTTATTTACAACTAAATATTTCAAGTACTCTATATTTAGTAAATACATCCTTTCTAATATACCTTCCTGTCAAAGAAATTTAATATATTTAGCATTTGGTGCTTAAAGCAGACTCTGTGGGGCTGAAAATCCCTTAAGCTCATTTTTAGGACTGAAATATTTAAGAGCATAAGTCATGTAGATAATATAAGACATTTTGTGCTAATTTTTGCTTTTTGCTGATACTCACTGCCTGCTGTGGTGGTTTTAGGTGCAGAAAGCAAACTCCACCGATTTGCTGATGTACTGCCCGGAGGTTGCAGTCCAGTCTTTCCATTGGAAACATCAGTTACTGAGGCTTTTGCTTTTGAGCTAATTTTTTCTTCACTGTTGGAACCTGCAAAAATTCCATTATTTGTTTCTTATAATTTCACAATAAAGATAGCACTCAAAATTCTACAGTTGGTTAATGATAAATTGCTAAATTAATACACAGGAAAAAATTAACAAACACAAGAAGCTAAGAAGTACCCTAATTTTCATTCTGATAAACTAAATACCAATTAAAGCAATTCATGAAATTAAGTATTAAAAGAACTCAATTTTATTGTGTTAAAATTCTTCATGTTTGCTGCTGCTGTTGTTGACATTTATGGTTATATTTTCTGCCCAGAAAATATCTCACTAGTGCATATTGTTTAATGGAGTCTGTGAAACACATGGTTTCCAAAAGTTCTATTGTAACAACGATTAAATATATCGATCCAGCAACTTCATTTGTTGTACATGAATGTTTAATGCTGCATTAAGTTTAACCTCAGCTTTACAATGTAAAGTGAATAAATAGTCACTTCTTGAAACAGCTACAATATAAAAACCCTATTAAAGAATCCTTTATGAATAATTTTTCCTATATTAAAGAGCACAATGGATCAGTCACAGCTCATGAAACAGCTTTACTTGGATCAATGAATGCTAAACTGCACTTCACATACTGGGATTTTTGAAAATGTTGTTACAATATGGGCCTAAAATTCCAGGGCCTCTGCTCCACTAGCTCACTTGTAGAACTAGGTGAAGCACATTCAGACAATGACATGTTTCACCATTAAAAAGCATTGAAAAAGCATCCCTTTGTGAATAGTTGGGACTCAAACATCAAACCCTATTGTACTTTGTTACAGCCTTCAAACTTGAGAAGGGCTGGTTTATTCCTATTCTTTGTTTTCTTTATATTAAATAACTCTCAATCCACATTAGTATATTACCCTTGATTCTATGTGCTCTAACACTGTTCACGAACCACCTCCTTATCGAAAGCCTTCCCAAAATCCAAATACGCCATATCTATTGACTCCTCTCATCTACTCTATTAGATAGAATCTTTAAAGACTCCAATAGATTAATCAAATATAATTTCATTTTCATAAATATATGTTGACTCTTTTCAATCTTACTATCATTTTCAAAGTGTCTATCCTTTATGATAGATTACAACATTTTCCCAACTATGAATGCTTCAACTCTGAGCAGCTTCAGGTTCCTGGGTGTCAACGTCTCGGAGGATCTATCCTGAGCCCAACACATTGATGCAATCACTAAGGCGGCATGAAGTTTTACTTCAGTTTTACTTTACTGATGAGATTCGGTACGTCACCAAAGACTTAAAAATTTCTATAGATGTATGGTGGAGAGCATTCTGACTGGTTGCATCATAGCCTGGTATGCAGGCCCCAATGCACAGGATCGCAAGAGGTTGCAGAGGGTTATAGACTCTTTCAGCTCCATTACGGGCACAACCCTTCCCACCATCGAGAATATCTTCAAGAGGTGGTGCCTCAAGAAGGTGGCATCCATCATTAAGGACCCTCACTATCCAGGACATGACCTCTTCTCATTACTACCATCAGGGACAAGGTACAGGAGCCTGAAGACCCACACTCAGCAATTCAGGAATAGTTTCTTCCCCTTCGCCATCAGATTTCTGAATGGTCCATAAACCCATGAGCACTAACTCATTATTCCTTTTTTTTTGCACTATTTATTTATTTTGTAATTTATAGTAATGCTATGTCTTTGCACTGTACAGCTGCAGCAAAACAACAAATTTCATGTCATATAAGTCAGCGATAATAAATCTGATTCTGATTCTTAATGTCAAGCTAAGGGTAATTTCCTGTACTCCTTTCTCTCCTTTAGTAAAGAGTGGGATCACTTTACAATCCTCAAATCATGCAGAAACCTTCCAGAATCTACAGAATTTTGGAAAATAACACCCAGAGGATCCACAATCTCAATATCCACCTTTCACATATTGGGGATCTAGATCATCATATCCTTGGGATTGTGTTTTCAGGTTCATTAACTTCTCTATGTTTTTTTTGCATCCTCATTTGCGCTGAACCCTTGGTTCTCCAATACTTCCGGGAGGCGTTTTCTGTTTTATTCTGAGAGAAACACAAAGTATTTATCTAATTCATCTGCCATTTCCTTATTTCACATTATAAATCTCCCTATAAGGGACTCATATTTGCCCTTGCATATGTATAGATGAACTTAGTCTTTTGTCATGTTTCCTGCTGCTTTAGTCTCATATTCCATTTTGCCCTTTTTAAAATCAATTCCTTGGTCAGCCTTTGTTGATTCTAAAATTCTCAGGCACACAGTTTTACTCTCTGGTAACTTTATAAGCCTCTTCCTTAAATTTAATATTATCTTGAATTTCAGCTGCAATTCAAGGTTGTAATACTACTCCTATTATGTTTTTGTACCTTAAATGAATGTACATTTGTTGCAAATCATGTACTTCTTTAAAATGCTACCTGTCCACTATCATATGTTTAACGTATTTTCCCAATCTACCACAGCCAACCTGCACCTGATACCCTTATAGTTTCCCTTGTTTAGACGGAATATCCTGGAACTACATCACTTTCAAATTTAATGTAAAATTCTTTCCTAAGGGTGCATTTTACAGGATTATACAAATTCCTACACACAAATGTGAAGTTTCCTGAGTTGCATTTTCAAGAACAGCAGTATTTATGGTTTTTGAATGATTGCAATACAATATTTGAGAAACAAAGTTTGCAAAAGTTGATGAATTTGTTGGTAAAGGCAATATCCAGAGGTCCTCAGTCCTAACTGCACAGGAGCGGAGAGTTCACAGCCTGCTTCACATTCTTCCATTGTACTCCTAGGATTTTCTGCTAATACACCAGTACAAATGTAGGTATTTAACGTGCAAACAACAGGAATAATTTATCAAATAAGTTGTTCATTGATAACTATTAGAAATATCTATTCATTCTTTGTGTTCAAGTATCTGTAAGAATGTTAGCTCAGAAATTGGACTTTGCCGTTAAATGGGTACTACCATAACATGTAGATGTGAAAAAGCTCCTCTTAGCTACACAAGCCCATGGTGATGGTGGTCAAACCCAAATTCAAGCCATAACATCAGAAGCAGTGACAATAGTAAAATAAAATGGCCTGGATTTGGCTTTGAAGAATGCTGCTCACAAAGATCTAGCAATCTCTTTGATATAGATTTCACCTTTGCGGGGGATCCCTGGTGCATATTAATGAAGTCATCAAGCAAGTTGAGCAGCCTATCACATTGAAAGCAAATAAGGAAGTACATGCATTTTTTTTAACCAATGTTGTACACATGATACAGCACAAAAGATTGTAAGGTAGAAGCTCAAAAAACATCCACAACCTTTTAAAATAAGACAATTCATCATCTGAAACAGTTATAAAATTTTAAAATACTCTCTGAGCAAAAAGTTATTCATGTGTAACGTTTACTTTTATAGAGCCATAGTGGTTATTAAGCAGTTAATTATGGTTTGCTACATCATTAAAACGTATGCTCTTTGCAGCAAAGTATATCATTTTCAGTTTTTTGGCAGCAAAAGTTACTCATAAATACTGGAAATATCTTACAATTCTGAATATATTTAAGAAGGAGATATATGGATTTTGAGACACAGAAGTCATTAAGAGATATGGGAAGAGAGGGGAAATATCATACTGAGGATCAGCCACGATCATATTGAAGGGCCAAACAGGCTCAAAGGGCCAAATAACTTCTGCTCCTATTTTCTATGTTTCTATTACATTAGAAGCAGCTGCAAAACAACTCACCATTCAGATTCAGTTTAGTTTACTGTCATATGCACCAGGGTGCAATGAAATTCCTTGTTCATGTGAACCTCACAGAGTAAACAATATACGTGGTAATAATAAGTACAGCAATAAATAGAGCAAAGAGCGCAAAACAGCAGAATGGAGCAAAGTACAGTAGTGCAAACTCAACTAGTGCATAAAGAAATGCTAAAGTGACAATAACAGAATAACCAAGAGAGTTAGAATTAAGGTAATTATTTCAGAAGTCTGATAGCAGTGGGGAAGAAGCTGTTCATAGGTCTGGTCACCCAGGCTTTCAAGCTCCTGTATCTTCTTCCAGAAAGTATAAGAGAGAAAAGGCAATGGCCAAGGTGACAGCATCCTTCACGATACTATTAGCCTTTCTGATGGAAGGAAGTGAAAAGCCTGTGATGGACTGGATAGTGTTTACCACTCGCTGCAGGTTCTGTCAGTCCAGACCAGAGCAGTTGCCATACCAGGCTAAGATACAACTTGCCAGGACAATTTCTATAGTGTATCTGTAAAAGTTTGAGAGAATCCTCATGGACAAGCCAAATCTTTTCTGACACTTAAGAAAGTACATAAGCTGATGTGTTTTCTTGATGTGTGGGGCAGGAGGTATGCTGGTGGTATTTAGGGAGTATGTTCCTGGAATTTGTTTGATTGAATTCCCCAGTGATGATGAATAGGGCATCAGGGTTTGCTGTCTTGAGGGAGTTGATGGTCAAATATAATTCGTCCAATGCCACCTTGATGTTCGCTTGAGGTGTTATGTAAACCACTGACAAGATGGTAGAGGTGAATTCCCTTGGTTAGTAAAAAGGATGGCATTTTATGAATAGATATTCCAGGTCAGAGGAGCAGAATTGAGTTAAGACCAACAAATCAGTGCATCATGAAGCACTGCTAAAGCAGATGCCGGCACTTTCCCCTTGCCTGAGGATATTGTAGGGTACAAATGAAAGTGGAAGACCAGGGAAGCAACATTCATGTTTCCATGTTTGATTGGCTCATGTGCATATTCCAGAAGTTGCTATCAGATTTCTCCATTATAACACTGAATAACGATAGCGACAAAATTATTTTTCTCTTTAAATTTCAGGTCAGTGTTTACTAATCCTCATGTTACAGAGAATGCTGATTTAAACTGTTTTTTTTTTGCTGATTCGTTTCATGAGCTTTTGAGCTAAAACTGTCCTCCTGCTACCAATAACCTGTGCTTTCTAATTCATTAATTTTTATATATAGAGTCTCAGATGCCAGCTGTCAGACTTCAAGAGGTGATTTTCTGACCTTTTGGTACTTCGCGGTTTCTTGAAATGATTACACCAGCACTTAGTAAGGTCTCATCAGGTGTTCTGGAAAAATGCCCACCTGGTACACACCTTCATGTCAGCCTGCTGGAACTTCATGTTTCTTTGGGATCTCTAATTGTAGTTCACTTACTGTTTGAGCACTTAGTGTGCTTTGTAAACCCAAGGACTGTAAAATTTACAATTAAACAAACAAAAAGGCTGGGGATAATTCCTCAAAAATTCTGAACTTACTATAGGCAAATGGTTCGTAAACAATGAGACATAAATTAAGGAACATTAAGTGGATTTCATTCTTACAGAGGAAAAGCTTGAAAGAGCAGCATTTAGCGATGCAACAAAGTATTGAATAGGTTCACATCTTTAAAAAGGAGCTCACAACAGATGGGGTGGAAATAATATAGGTAACAAGTAACAAACAATAAGAGGAAAGTGAGACTGTCCCTGAAAATCCACTCTGTCATTGATTCAGAGATGATAGTGGGTGGAATTTTAAGAATTTTGAAAGATTACAGTTAGGAGATTTGGAGCACAAGCTTTGAAAAGAGGTGAGTCTCTGTGCGTGTTCTTGTGAGTTTCGCTTTGCAAGAGGCACATTTGCAAATTGTTACCTGTTGATTGTCCATTTAACAGCAGCGAATAAAAGGAAGGTAGGTATAAGCGTAGCAGCCATTTTGGGAGTGGATCAGTGTTAGAGTGGAGCACTTGAGGCTTTGGCGAGAGGAGGTGGAGGCTAAGGCAAATCGCTGGTAAGTTTCTTTCTTTCTTTGATTTTGCCTTTAGTGCCAGACTAGAGTAGTTAGAATAGCTCTAGGGCCAGTGGCGTGTTCATCTTGTGAGATGTGGGAGTTCTGGGAGAACTCCAGTCTCCGATAGCTACATCTGCATGAGGTGCATCCAGCTCAGCTCCTTACAGACTGTGTTAGGGAACTGGAGCTGCAGCTGGATGACCTACAGCTCCTACATAAGAATGAGGAGTTCATAGTCAAGAGCTACAGGGAGGTAGTCACTCCTAAGCTGCAGGAGGCAGATAGCTGGTTGACTGTCAGGAGAAGGAAGGAGAATAGGTAGGTAGTGCAGAGTACTGCCGTTCCCCTGAATAACAGTTATATCGCTTTGGATACTGTTGGGGGGGGGGGGGGGAACTACCTTCCAGGGAAAGCTGCAGTGACTGGGTCTCTGGCATTGAGCCTGGTTTGTGGCGCAGAAGGGAAGGGGGGAGAAGAGGAAAGCAGTAACGATAGGGGATTCAATAATAAAGGGGGCAGATAGGAGATTCTGTGGATGTGAAAGAGACTCCTGGATGGATGGTATGTTGCCTCCTGGGTGCCAGTGTCTGGGACGTCTTGGATCGGGTCCACAGCATTCCGAAGGTGGAAGGTGAACAGCCAGGGGTCATGGTACATATTGGTACCAATGACATAGATAGGAAAAAAGATGAGGTCCTGAAGAGGGAATATAGAGAAGTTGAATATAGGAAGCTGAAAAGCAGGACCTCAATGATAGTAATCTCTGGATTGCTGCCTGTGCCATGTGCCACTGAGGGTTAGAAATAGGTTGATTTGGCAGATGAATATGTGGCTGAAGAGTTGGGACAGGGTTTCAGATTTGTGGATCATTAGGATCTTTTCTTGGGAAGGTATGACCTGTACAAAAAGGACGGGTTACACCTGAACTGGAGGGGGACCAATATTCTTGCAGGTAGGTTTGCTAGAGCTATTGGGGAGGGTTTAAACTAGTTTGGCGGGGGATGGGAACCTGAGCGATAGGTTAGAGGTTGGTGCATTTACTGTACAAGTATATGCAGTGTGTAGAAAGACTGAGGAAGGATAGGCAGTTGAAAGGGAAAAATTGCAGTCAGTCGGATGGGCTGAAGTGTATCTACTTTAATGTGAGAACTATCAGGAACAAGGGTGATGAACTTGAAGCATGGATAAGTACATGGACCTACAACGTGGTGGCCATTACAGAGACTTGGCTGTCACAAGGGCAAGAATGGCTGCTGGATATTCCAGGGTTTAGATGTTTCAAAAGGGACAGGGATGGAAGTAAATGAAGTGGGGAAGTGGCTTTACTGATCAGGTACAGTGTCACAGCTGTAGAAAGGGAGGGCATCCTGAAGGGATCATCTACTGAGTTAGTATGGGTGGAAGTCAAAAACAGGAAGGGAGCAATCACTCTATTGGTAGTATTCTACAGACCCCCCCAATAGCAGCAGAGATGCCGAGGAGCAAATCAGGAGGCAGTTTTCAGAAAGGTGCAAAAATAACAGGGTTGTTGTCATGGGTGATTTCAACTTCCCTAATATGGATTGTCACCTCCTTAGTGTAAAGGGGATAGATGGGGCAGAGTTTGTTAGGTGTGCCCAGGAAGGATTCCTGACACAGTATGTGGACAGGCCGACTAGAGGAGAGGCCATACTGAACTGGGTACTAGGCAATGAGCCTGAACACGTTTCAGATCTCAGTGGGAGAGCATTTTGGAAACAGTGACCATAACTCCTTGACCTTTACCACAAGACTATGATGCCATTAGGCAGGAACTTGGGAGTGTAAACTGGGAACAGATGTTTTTGGGCAAGTGCACAATGGAAATGTTGAGGTTGTTTAGGGAGTACTTGCATGGGGTTCTGGATAGGGTTGTCCCATTGAGGCAGGGTAAGGATGGTAGAGTTAAGGAACCATGCTTGACAAGTGACATAGAATATCTTGTCAAAGGTTTAGAAAGCAAGGATCAGACAGGGCTCTGGAGAGTTACAAAGTAGCCAGGAGGGAGCTTAAGGATGGACTTAGGAGAGCTAGAAGGGGGCATGAGAAATTCTTGGCAAGTAGGAATAAGGAAAACCCCAAGTCGTTCTACACATACGTGAAGAATAGGAGGATGACTGGAGTGAGGGTAGGACCGATCAGGGATAAAACAGGCAACATGCCTAGAGTCAGAGGTAGGGGAGTCCTTAAAGAATACTTTGCTTCAGTATTCACCAGTGAGAGAGACCTTGATGTTTGTGATGATGGCGTACAACAGGCTGTTATGCTAGAGTATCTTGACATAAAGAAAGAGGATGTGTTGGAACCTTTTAAAAAAAAATTAGGATAGATAAGTCACTGGGGCCAGACAGGATATATCCAAGGTTATTAAGGAAAGTGAGGTAAGAGATTGCTGCACCTTTGGCGATGATCTTTGCATCCTCACTGGCCACAGGAGTAGTGCCCGATGATTGGAGGGTGGCAAATGTTCCCTTCCTCAAGGAAGGGAGTATGGATAACCCTGGGAATTACAGACCAGTGAGTCTTAATTCAGTGGTGTGAAAATTATTGGAGAAGATTCTTAGAGATAGGATTTATGGGCATTTGGAGGAGCATAGGCTGATTAGGAACAGTCAGCATGGCTTTGTGAGGGGCAGGTCATGCCCCGTGAGCCTGATTTGAATTTTCTGAGGATGTGACAGAGCACACTAAAGGTAGAGCAGTGGATGTGGTGTACATGGATTTTAGTAAGGTGTTTGATACAGTTCCTCATATAAGGCTCATTCAGAAAGTCAGGAGGCATGGGATCCAGGGAAACTTGGCTGTGGATTCAGAATTGGCTCGCCCATAGAAGATAGGGTGGTTGTGGATGGAGAGCAATCTGCCTGGAGGTTAGTGACCAGTGGTGTTCTGCAGAGATTTGTTCTGGGACTCCTGCTCTGTGATTTTTTTTATAAATGACTTGGATGAGGATGTGGAAAAGTGGGTTAGTAAGTTTGCTGATGACATGAAGGTTGGTAGTGTTGTGGATGTGTAGAAGGTTGCTATAGATTACAACAGGACATTGATAGGATGCAGAGCTGGGATGAGAAGTGGCAGATGGAGTTCAATCCAGAAAAGTGTGAAGTGATACACTTTGGAAGATTGAAGTTGAAGGCAGAATACAAGGTTAATGGAAGGACTCTTAGCAGTGTGGACGAACAGAGGATCATGGGGTCCATGTCCATAGATCCCTCAACAGTGCCACACAGGTTGATAGGGTTGTTAAGGCGGCGTATGGTGTGTTAGCCTTCATTAGTCGGGCTATTGAGTTCAAGAGCCGTGAGGTAATGTTGCAGCTCTGCAGAACTCTGGTTAGACCACAGTTGGAGTATGTGTTCAGTTCTGGTCACCTCATTATAGGAAGGATGTGGAAGGTTAAAGAAAGGGTGCAGAGGAGATTTACCAGGATGCTGCCTGGATTGGAGACCATGTCTTATGAGGATAGAATGCGTGAGCTAGGGCTTTTCTCTTTGGAGCAAAGGAAGATGAGAGGTGACTTGATAGAGGTGTACAAGATGATAAGAGGCATAGATTGAGTGGACAGTCAGAGACCTTTCCCCAGGACGACAATGGCTAACATGAGGGGACATAATTTTAAGGTGATTGGAGGAAGATATAAAAGGGATGTCAGGTGAGGTTTTCTCATGGTGGGTGTGGAATGCACTGCCGGTGGAGGCAGGCACGTTAGGGATATTTAAGAGACTCTTAGATAGCCCTCCATTTTTCTATCATTCATGTGCCTATGTGGGAGGGAAGGGTTAGATAGATCTTAGAGTAGGATAAAATGTCAGTACAACTTCGTGGGCCGAAGGGCCTGTACTGTGCTGTATTGTTCTGATATCTAGAATGTGCTCACCTACATACTTTAAAACCTGAAATCTATTTAGACATGGACATACACTTATGCTATTATTTTCTTCACTCATGTTATTTTGCTTAAGGTTCAATGTTACTTTCCTCAGAACGTCTGGGATGCTGTCATTTTCTTCTAATGAAAATACTGACACAAAATCAGCATTCAATGAATCTGCCATTTCCTTGCTTTCATTTACAGTCACTTACCTGTTTGATGAGGTCATATTACACCAGAACTTTTGAAATAATTGTGAAAAAAAACTGCAAAATTTAGATAATCCTGGATAGATAGCTTGAACTCCTCTCCTACATTGTTTCAAAAGTCAGTGTAAACTTAAGGAACAACTTCTCATCTTTCAACTCTATATTACAGCTTTCTGAACTCAAACTGAGTTTAACAATTTCAAATAATACAAATTCCCAACAAATCTGCTTTCCTTCAATCACCAACAACCACAGGACTTCTTTGTAATTTCATGTATTCCCATTTATACTTCCTTTAGGCCAATATTTTTCTTCATCCCCTTTTCAACATTTAATCACTCATGTTTTCCATCCTATTACAAATCTTCCCCCTTTTTCCTCTTCTGCTTGCCCCTTTATCTGAATTTTAAAACTTTTAACTTTTTCCAAGTTGGATGAAAGATCCGAAAAATTAAACTTCTGCTTGACCAGCAAAGTACTTCCAGTATTTTCTGTGTTTATTTCAGATTTCCAGCATCTGGAATATCTCACATTTGTAAAAATGTTGATTTTGATGCCTCTTGCAACTTTCCATACTCCCATATTATAGATATTACTGTCTGTCTTTTGCCACCCTTTCATTTTTGTATCCTTCCCAGTCATTAAGATCTACACTAGTTTCTGTCTTTTTTGCACTTTTGAGTATAGTTTAATACTGTTCCTTGCCTCTTTGGTTATTCATGGCTTTGTTTTAATACAGACTTCTGCTCCTTAGGGCTATAAGGTGTTCTTAATCATGTTCGTTTTTTGTGCTTATGCTGTGAATGCTCCACTGCTCTACACTTGTCTTAGTAAAAGATGTATCATGGGCAGACTTGATCACATCATGTGGAAGGTAGCCTTACCCACGTCTAGAATATTCAATAGTTGTTTTGTATTTTTCCCTTTCAAATATGAAATTAAACTCAATCATTGCTTTAAATAAAGGTTAGGCTATTAAGTAAATCTGACTTGCCATTTGCTGCCAAATCTAAAATGATTCACCACCTTATAGATTCCAGGACATATTGTTGCAGTAAATAATGCTGAACAAACTCCAGAAATTCATTTCGTGTGTAGTCTGCTTGTTGCAATGTTTATGAATATATAACACTCCACATTAAAACCACTAAAGTAAGAGTTTAAGCATTTTTGTTTTCATTTCAACTGCAACACAAACTAGGTATTTATCAAGGAGCACTGTTTACGAATAAGAAAGTTGAATGGGTTATAGCTGGGCATCATCAATTGCATCCTGCACCTGACAATGCAGTTATATGGGCTGTTACCAAACTGGATAAATTTTCCAGCTTTTCTAAAATTGTCAGCCACCCATCAAAAGTTTGGAATGCATAAATGTATCTGATCTGTACATGTGGGATTCCAATGTCACTTTCTGGCCTGCTAAGTGTAGCACCCTCTGTAGACCTCCCACCCAAAACAGGTAAACTCTGGGATGTTTCAGTATGAAGCAATTTTAATGATATCATTATTTTGTTTTATTGGCAATCAATTTGTTTTGTAGAGATCAACCAAATAAATAATTGAGTACACTGATCTGTATAAAGAAACCTTCAGTAAGTGTAAAATCTGGATAAAAACAAGATCATCACTTCTGAGGCTTACAATGAGACCATAAGCAAATCTGAAGTGGATTCAGACTTGTAAATAGCAGGTACCTTAGGAACATTGATGTACAGAGACCCTGGGGTGCAAGTCTAGAGCTCCCTGAAAGTGTCAATGCAGGTGGTCAGGGTAGTGGAAGAGGCATTTGGTATACTTGCTTTCATAGGCTGAGACATTGTGTATACCAGTTAGAACATAATGTTGCAGTTAGTATTGTGTACAGTTCTGGTCATCATATTACAGGAAGGATGTGGTAACAGTTGAGATTCACCAGGATGTTGCCTGAAATGGAGGGCTGTAGTTAGAAGGAAAGCTTGAATAGGCTGGGTTTATTCTCACTGGAACATAGGAGGCCAAGTGGCGACCTTGTAGATGTTTATAAAACTGAGGGGCAGTTCTTCCCCCCCCCAAGGGCAGGGGAGTCTAGGTAGGCACAGGTTTAAGGGGAGAAATTTAAGGAACTGAGGATTACGTTTTTCCACACAGAGGGTGGTGAATATCTGGAATGAGCTGTCAGAGGATGTAATGGAGGTAGATACAATTTCAATGTTTAAAAGGCTTTTGGACAGGTACTTGTATAGGAGAGGGATAGAGGCCTGATGGGGCAAACTGGGTTAGTACAGATGGGCATCATGGTCAGCATGGGTGAGATAGGCCAAAAGGGCCTGTTTCTGTGCTGTATTTTTCCATACTTCTGATTCTACATCACATTTTACAATACTGAGAAAATGTGCAAACAGAAATCAAATGAACCTGGATGGATTTCCTAAAAACCTTCATGGGAATCAAGCTGAAGCTCAGCTATACACAGGCTTAAGTAGAATCGGTGTTGTGGAAGATATTGTAATTTGAAACTCAGCAACTAAAGTACACTGCAGTTTCTGTTGGCTAATTGAAAGACACTATTCATTGCAAAGCTAATTTTAAATACTCTACAACAAAGCAAGAATCATGCCCAGACTGAGCACTTTATAGCTCCCATACTGATTTAAAGATCTTACAGAAGCTAAATCTACCAACTTCAGTGTATTAATTTCTAGTATTTTTGATCAATCCATATGATATTGCACAAATTTTTACAAACACAAAATTTCTTCCAGATAGCTAAATTCACTTTTGCTTGTGAATTAGAATGGAACTGTTGATTTTGATATTTCTGCACACTTGATTCTTTTGTTTTGATAATTTATTATTCCCTGTTGCCAATTTAAATAGTTCTAGTAGCATAGAGCCAAACACGGTAGATTCTTTACTCTATTCCCCATTTCTACTTGTGGGACCGAGAAATTCTCTTGCACAAGAAAACACGGACTGATGTGACACTGTGCAGGAGCCTCTTGACATTTGTGTAGGGTGCCAAGCTCCAATATTCCATCATACAGTATATGAAGTCAAAAGTGTCACATAGAATAGAATGAACCTTGCACACACAAATGGACCAAAAATAAAACCTTTTCTTTTGCAACTCCTCCCACTGCAGAGAATGGAGATCTCAGTAGATGTACCCTAAGCAGTGCAATGAGGACAGGGTCCAAAAATCTGTCATAGTCATGAATATATTTAATGACACTACTTCCACAGCTCAGAGGTAGTGATTTCCAAAGATTCACGATTTCTAGCTCTGTCTCAACCGGGAGATACCTTATTCTGAAACTATGCTCCCTAGTTTCAGATTCTCATGAAGGGAAACATTCTCTCCACATATACCTTTTCAACCTCACTCAGAACCTTATGTATTTCAGAAAGATTATTTGTCATTCTTCTAAAACACAAAGTGTAGATCAAGTTGTTCAACCTGTGCTCATAATTACCTTAACTCAGGAATCAACATAGTGAACCTTCTCTGTATTGCATCCAATGCAAGTACAGTATAAATAAGGTACCAACACTATACATTGTTCTCCAGGCGTGGTCTACCAATGACTTGACTATTTGTGGGAAGATTTCTACACTTTTATACCCAACCACCTTTCATGTCAAAACAAGTGTTGCTCCACTTGCATGACATTGTGTCACAAATTCAACAACCTCTCAGCATACTTGTATCATGGATGGAAAATCCAGGTATGCACCCTGTGCAAGGATTACAGATTATGGATAAGAGTTATGGCGCACACTAATTTCTGGGCCATAATGTTCCCCTCCTCAATCCAGATATCAAAGGAGGTTTGTGTCACTCAGGCTACACTTATTCTCTGCAAGCGACTACAGTATGTACCAATGTTGCAGTTTGACGCACTACATTTTCTCAAGACAAGTTCTCTACTTGGAGACACAAAAGACTGCAGATTTTGGGATTTGGAGGAAAAATGAACAAGCTGCTGGAGGAAATCAGTGGGTCAGATAGCATCTGTGGAGGCAAAGGGATAGTTGATGTTTCTACTTTCTTGAATGACAAACAAGGACTGCACCTGTATCCATTCACTCTGTAGCATAATGCACTAGATTGATTCCATATGGCAATCCCAAATTACTTCAGTGAAATTTTTTTTTCCCACTAAACTTTGTTCTGTCATTTACATTCTGTCAGTTGCATTCTATGTGGAAAAAGAGGGTATTCAAAAGCAAAATAATATATAGTTTCAAGTTTTAGAAATATAACTAAATATCAAAAGCATTATTTTGTCACACACAGACTTATCATTTTAATTCCTGGCAGAAGAATATCTGACAACCCTCTTGGGATGCAAACACATTTATTGCCCACACCTATTGTCCTGAAGTCATTGTCATAAATGTGAAGCATTTAAAATATTTTAAGTTTTATTCAGAAAGAGTTAAGACAAACTGGAAACACTAATAATATGTTAATTATTTGCCTCATCATCATCTCTGAAAGTCACCCTGCTATTGAACAATCTTGCAAAATATTTTGCAATAATGCAAATCTGTGCACCCCAATCACCTAATCCAACATCTCCAACTACTTGTAATACTTTAACAAATTGAGTTTGCCATATAATGTTTACAATCATTAATAAAAACCTCCAGCAGCAGCTGTATGCCTATTAATATTGTTTTCATTTTCCATAACCATGGTTATAGTTTGATCAAACTGAGAGTGAGATCAACCTTATTTCCTCAATTTAGTCCTTATTTCTTTGGACTTTCACTGGCCTCTTTGGTCAATACAATATTCATACCAATGT
The DNA here is from genome assembly GCF_009764475.1 of Pristis pectinata. Lineage (NCBI taxonomy): Eukaryota > Metazoa > Chordata > Chondrichthyes > Rhinopristiformes > Pristidae > Pristis > Pristis pectinata. The sequence continues at coordinate 26,516,780 of NC_067415.1, forward strand.
GACAGTTTTGGCCAGAGGCACTGGTTCCAGTGAATACAAGCATTTAGCAGTTGTATAGCCATAAACAATACCACAGGTCCTCAGTGTCTTCACCATACTTCAACTGGTGATCTTGAGGTATGTTCGCTAATCATTTTTAATCCCGTTTCACTCTTATTCATAATTACCCCCAGTTCCCCTGTTTATGTGCATTATCTTAAAGCAAATCATTGACTGATGCTGTTTCCATTAACATTAATTTTATTGATATTATGTTTTGGAAACAACAAAGATATGATCCCCAAATTAATCAAAAATTAACAAATCCTGCAGTTTGCTTTAATGTTGCTTTCATATCCAGTATCAACAATGTGTTCCACAAGATTACAATGCACTCTGAAATTTTAAATCAAAGTTTTATTCCAACTTTAAAAAGAACATGATGCTACCTCTTTGCTTTAACAAAAAACTAAATATTCACATTAATGGTGGTGGGCCTCAGCACTTGACTTTAGGGCTCAGTAAAACTCCAACTATCCTTGCATTAGTCTGACAGAAACCTATTTTATAAATAGTCCTAATATGCTATGGAAAGCTTTTGTGTTGCACATAGCGTGACGATTATATCTGGACTGTTTTAGCAACTGGAAGCTTACATGGATAAAATTACAAACCAAAGCTGCATGCCAGCTACACAACATTCTAACTTGTCAGTGAATGGAAAAAGGGGCAATCTATCTTCACTCTCAATCATTTGTTTTGTTACTTGACGATCACTGACACTTTCTTTCAAACAGCAGATTGATGTTTAAAAAGGGCCCTTTACTGATAAGAGTGTCATCACAAGTAAGTTTGACAGAAAGGTCTCAAGAGCTAAAAGCCTTCGTTGTGTGGGCACCTAGTACAGAATACTTCAGATACAATACTGTAGGTTTCATTGAGTTTTTTGCTTTTATCTAGGTTTTGGCACAACCAAATTAGTCATGGTTAATTAGTAACATTTGTACTGCTATTAATGTGGGGGTTTCAAAGATCAAATTACACAAGACAACACCCTTCATAAAAGTAAATGGTACCAAATAATGGATTAATTCACTCAAGTAAAAAAAAATGGAAGCCTTCAAGTAAACAAATTTGTAAGAAAATTGTAAGAAGATTCACAATTTTGTTAATTTAAATTCAAAGGCATAAAAAACACTTCTTACTGGGTGAATTTATAAAAATTAGAGATTTTCATAATTACACAAAGAGAACAAAACACATTGTGAAACACATTAGGGATACTTTAAATCCCTCAAAGTGAAGTATAAAATTATAATAACCATCAATCCAATGCCAAATGTCTTGAACCTGTCCAAATCTGATTTTTGAAGGAATGGGAACTGGAAAGATGACCAATCTACCACTAGAAGGCAAATTGGTCAGTAACATTTTTAATCAAGGCAACATGCCTCCATTTTAAAGTTTTCCATTTTTAAGCAATCTTAGCCAGATTTGGAAATACTGACTAGGAAAGTGAGGAGAGCAGGACTAGATACAAAAATTCAGTGATTTAGATCTTTACAGTATTGCTCTTGGGTCATGAATATTTGGAACAATTCTCCTAGCTCAAAGCTTACCTGCATCCAGATCTACAAGTGCCAATTCTCTCCCACAGCAATCACCATTTCACCTTTCATGAACACCCCAGCCATCCTCTGCCACTCGCTCAGCTTCATTCATCTTTCCTCCTCCTCCCCCCACTAAGAAATACCCCTTGGGTACAATCTTCCCTGTTGTAAAATACAGGCATTTCTGTTTGTTGCTGATATTCTAGGGTCTTTGTAAATATTATTTTTCAATTGTTTCTGCTCATCAAGTTAACTGATGCAAGTGTTGGATAATAAAACACTTTCTAATTTGGATACAATTTTGCTCTCAAGTCGGGTATGTCACCCTCTGAGGGAATAACACTGTTGTCTGAACTCCAGCAAAATGAAAACCGTGGATCTCGGAAGAGAATCCCTGTGACAGTACCTTTCAAACCTTTTTTCAGACCACCCATTTTAACCAAACCCACGTGACCTAAATATAATAAGTTCAGCAGTCTGCAAACCAGCATTTACAGTAACAGGGTTAGTATCCCAATTTTTCATATCCAAGGGTCACAGTCCCCATTTTGAAAATAACTGCCTTAAAGAACTAATGTGACATTTTTTATTATTTTCCTCAAGCCATTCAGCTTTCTAACTATACAAATTTAGAATTGTGTGTTGTAAGAATGGTCACTGGAAACTACATGGATATTATTCACATTCATTGCATGAAGTACACATATAGCAACAGAATTTCTCATCGCATTAGTTGATATAAGTATTGGCATCAAATGCCAATGTACTGCACAACCAATGGTCACTGCTGTTCCTTACATCAAAATTGCCTTTTCTTTCCTTTGGTTGCTTCACACTTCTGAAATGCTTGGCTCCAGGGCATCTGGGCTGGCAAGATTGGCTTTATGGTTTTTTGAACAGCTAAGCTCTGAGTGCAAACAGAGTGTGAGCATCAGGTGAAAAGTGAGCCCATTATGACTTTTGGCCCTAAAATGTACTTCTCACTTTGTTCTCGTTTATTTTCTTTGCTCGTCTATTTCCAGCAATAAGTTCAGCACTGGGCATTTAATGTACTATAGTTAGAAAATTTCCCTGAATGTATTCTATGAAACCTCTCCACTTTGAGTACCTTTTGATGGTAATATTCCAGTCTATCCCTAGATAATTTGCTTTTCCAATTATTACTGCTATATTAGACTTGCATCTGTTTGAATTACCTATAATTAGAAACCATAGAAAACTACAGTACAGAAAACAGGCCATTTGGCCCTTCTAGTCTGTGCCGAAACATTATTCTGCTAGTCCCATTTACCTGCCCCCAGCCCATACCCCTCCAGACCTCTCTCGTCCATGTATCTATCCAATTTACTCTTAAAAGTTAAGAGCGAGCCCGCATTTACCACATCAGATGGCAGCCCATTCCACACTCCCACCACCCTGAGTGAAGAAGTTCCCTCTAATGTTCCGCCTAAACCTTGCCCCTTTCACCCTAAAGCCATGTCCTCTCGTACTTATCTCTCCTAATCTAGGTGGAAAGAGCCTACTTGCATTAACTCTGTCTATGCCCCTCATCATTTTGTAAACCTCTATCATATCTCCCCTCATTCTTCTCCGCTCCAAGGAATAAAGTCCTAATATTCTCAATCTTTCCCTGTAACTCAACTCCTGAAGACCCGGCAACATTCTTGTAAATCTCCTCTGCATTCTTTCAATCTTACTGACATCCTTCCTGTAGTTCGGCGACCAGAACTGCACACAATATTCTAAATTTGGTCTCACCAATGACTTATACAACCTCAACAAAACATTCTAACTCCTATACTCAATACTTTGATTTATAAATGCCAGGATGCCAAATTCTCAACCTGTATTTTATATCTGATTATTTGGTAATCTATTAAGACCATCCACATTTTCTACCCAATTTTAAAAAAGACTTGGACTAAATATCATCTTTTGATAATCATCTGCATAAAACTCTAATTATTGTGCAGTTTCTTTGAATATTCTTGTATAATTTCTCCATTCATTTATGCCCTAATGCCACAATTTTATAGAGGCTCATGTACTTAAAGATACAAGCAACCATTTTATGGTTATGAGACTGGCAAGAATAGGGAAGATGGATTATTGGGTTTTTAGTATGCTAGAGTTTTGATGAGTTGGGATTTGTGCTGGGCAAAATTAGAGAGGATAAAAAGTACAGCAGCACTATGTGATATCTTGTCTCTGCTGTTCATCTACATGTTATCCAGGAAGAGTTTTTTTGTGCTCCACCTGTTACAAGCTTTACCATCCATCAACTATGGATTGAAAGCATATCCCCAGAAGTATTTATGTTTTGCAGCTGCAAGCTACTGACGTTAGTGGGGGGAGAAAAATAATATAATTACTTTGGATAAGAAATGCCAAATTCTTTCCTTCTTCGTTGTGCTTTCCCTTCTGTAATAACACAGTTATGCCATGACAATACTTAGAAAACATTAAGATAATTATAGAAGCTCTATTTCTATTCTATAATTTAAATTTGAATTAGCATGGGTTCATAAGTGCTGATATTTGACTTCAAATATTGTGGGAGCTTGCTCATTTTAATTCTAAGATCAATTCCCATGGAAACAATTTTTGTCTTTTCAATCACAATGAACTGTAAGGGAGTCTCTATTACTCCCATTATTGAAAGTAGCTCAAGAACCGGCATAATTAGCAATAAAGACAATTCAAGTTACAAATGCTTTGAACAGGAGGATGTAATGTTATGGTATGAAGGCTACTGCTCTAGTCATTTAGAATATATGGAAAGAAATTGTCAAAACTAAGAAGCATACAGAAGCTTTAAATATCTTTAGTCTCGATTTCACTTTGTCAGGCAGAATATGTTTACACACTTTTCTTTTGATATCTTTTACTAAGACGTGAAGAGTGACTTTAACATCTCTAGCATAATAGGGCCCATCACAATACGTCACAGCACACAGGATTGCAACGATCTCTATCAGTGAGGAAGAAACCAAGGTGGAAGGCACGCAAAAACAGCTGAGACAGTCATTTCCAGACACCTTCACCTAATCCAGGTATCATTAATAAAAGCTGACCTTCAAAAAAAAAAAGAGCAAGTCATCCAAGGGGTGACTTGCATAGAAATCGTAGGAAGATACAAGAGAACTTAATGAAAGATCTTTCATTCTGTCATTGGTCTTTCAGCAGTACATTTAATCATTGGAAAGCTTAGCTTTATGCACCCAAATTCACTATTACTGAACGAAGTTCCTTGCTGCAAGAACACCATTCCAAACAAATGCAAGCAGGCACTGAACAGAGGATGACAGATAAACAGCAATCCTCATGTGAGACAAGAACTTGAAAAACATACAAATTCATCACTGGTGGCCATGCATTCAGTTCTGGAATTCTCCCATTAAACCTCTCTTCCTTTTTTTAAAACTGTTTCGTGATGCATTTTAAAACCTTCCTTTCTGATTAAGCAGTCTTTTTTGTGGTTACATACCAAATTTTATTTGATAATTCTTGTTTGAAATGCCTTGGAGTATTCTACAATGATAAAGCCATATACAAATGCACATTGTTGTTGTTGGGAGTGTCCTTCTCACCGCACCTGACAAAAACAGCTTTCAGCTATAGTGAAAAGGAAAGTGCTATGGTGAACTTTTACATTTGATATTTTCCTACAGTGAAACAAAGGACTGCAGATGCTGGAATCTAGATGAAAAACACGATGATGCTGGAGGAACTCAGCAGGCCAGGCAGCATCATTTGACTGCCTTATTTTCTCCACTGCTGAGTTCCTCCAGCATCATCTGTTTTCCTACAGTGTTGCTTTGGGAGCACAGTTAATACTGCATTGATTAACTGGGCTAAATGAGAGATGCTGAATTTAATCAAACTTGTAGCATAGGCAAAGATATTTGATAGAACTGGACACCACATCTCCTACAGGTGCAGACTCAACACAAGTATTGAAGTGAAGTGGGGAAATTCACAAATGGCACCCTCTCCCACCTCCCTGTTGCATCAACCTGGAAATAAGAATTGCCCAAGCAGTAGTCAAGTTTTCAAGTCAGTGTGTATGATTATTTTTCTGTCCCAAATCCTTTCTGGGGGGAGACAAAGAATGTTCCCAGGCCAGGCCAAACAGTGGATGTCCACATTAGTTCCATCCAATAATAGAACTGAACACAATTCTAACTTCTCAACATCCAGCTGGTGTGGAACCATAGGCAGCAAATTATACAGGTGAATGACATGTATACTAGCAATAATTGCAATACATTCACATTGTGACAGTCCATTAATCCATTTGCATTTAAGATGCAAACCCAAACCAAAAAGGGGAGTTGTTTGTCAACATATGCTATCTACTGATGGCATGGATGATTTCCTTTGTGTGTAAGCCATGTAGACACAGGCATGCATACAAAGAGGGTCACACTGCCACACAAAGTGATGGAGCAAACTCTTACCAGGCCAAAACAAAGCCCAGAATGCTCTGGAAGAAATTTTCAGCAGGTCAGGCTGCATCTCATGGAGTTGTACAGACTTGCAGCATAGAAACAGGCCCTTTGGCCCAACTTGTCCATGCCGGCTGTGTTCCCCAGCAAGCTAGTCCCACCTGCTTATGTTTGGCCCATAGCCCTCTAAACCTCTCCTACCCATGTACTTATTTAGATGGCTTTCAAATGTTGCTAATGTGCCTGCCTCAACCACTATTTCTGGCAGCTCATTCCAAATATGCACCACCCTTTGCATGGAGCTGATGTCCCTTTTAAGTCTCTCCTCTGATCTTAAACCTATGCCCTCTTGTTTTTAGCACCCCCCCCCCCCCCCAGGGAAAAAGACTGTGCTTTCACCCTGTCTCTGCCCCTTATGATACCTCTATCAGGTCACCCCTCAACTTCCTACATTCCAGGGAATAAAGTCCTAGTTTATGCAACCTCTCCTTGTAACTCAGGCCCCCAAGTCCGGTTAATATCCTGGTAAATCTTTTCTGCACTCTTTCTAGTTTAATAACATCTTTACTATAACAGGGTGACCAAAACTGTACACAATACTCCAAGTGAGGCCTCACCAATGTCTTGTATAACTGCAACATAACTTCCCAACTCCTATACTCAATGCCCAACCAATGAAGGTCAGCATGCCAAACGCCGCCTTCTCCACCCTATCTACCTGAGATGCTGCTTTCAGCAAACTATGCATTTGCACTTTTAGGTTCCTTTGTCCATAACACTCCCCAGGGCCCTACCATTCACTGTACAAGTCCTACCCTGGTTTGATCTCCCAAAATGCAATAACTCACATTTATCTGGATTGAAAGGCATTTGCCCACAGTCCTAGCTGATCACTATCCCCTTGTAATTTTTTCATAACGTTCTACATTGTCTACCACACCAGCTATTTTAGTATCATCTGCAAATTTACTAACCATGCCTTGTACATTTACATCCGAATTGTTTATACAAATTACAAACAATAAAGGTCCCAGCACTGACCCCTGTGGCACATCACTGGACATAGACCTCCAATCTGAGAAATAGCCCTCGACCATCACCCTTTGTTTCCTACCACTGAGCCAATTAGGAATCCAATCAACCACCTCGCCCTGGATCCCATGCAACCTTACCTTCCAGACCAGCCTGCCATCTGTGGGAAAAGAGCTAATATTTCAGGTCCCTTCATCAGAACTGGAAGCTTGTTAAGCTGCAGGGAGGATGGGGGATGTCTCTGATAGGGTAAAACCAGTATAATCATGGGGATAAGCTGTAAACAAGGTTACCTGGTCATTGAGTGAATGAAAGCAGTTAGAGAGAGTGAGAACGTACAGGAAAGAATATAGGAGTTGCAAAATGCAGAGCAGGAAGACAAAGTAGGTCAGGCTATGTATGCCCTTCACCCCTAGAAGATAGATAAAAAGGGGGGGGGGGGGAAGAACACAAACAAGCAGAGCCAATATCACAGTTGGATGACTGATACAGACTGAAGTTACTTGAAGTTGGAGAAGAAAAATGGAGTTTCAGAACTGGGAAGGAGAGAAAAAAGCTTGTTAAGCTGCAGGGAGGGTGGCAGAGGGGCTGCCTCTGATAGGGTAAAATGAGGTGATTGGGATAAGCTTTAAGCAAGTTTATCTGGTAAATGAGTGAATGGGAACAATTAGAGACTGAAAATATTGACAAAAGAACATAGGCAAAAAAAAATAGGATTGTTAAATACAGAGCAGGCGGACATGCCCGCCAAGTCAGGCAGATCCTCACCTACTGAGTAATTCCAGAATTTTTCTGTTTTAATTTTAGATTTCCAGGATCTACAGCTCTTTTTTTTGATTTTCAATGCTCTGAGGAGCCTGTGGTGCACACAAATTTTGGTGGTCTGTTGCATGTTGTACAACCTCACCTTCAGGCACACAGCAAGCAGCTGAACAGCAGCTTGAGTAATGAAGGGGAAAGGAAAGGAAGAGGTAACCCAGACCAGTCCTTTCTTCCCAGTCTGTCAATGCACTCATCCAAATGCAATCCCAGCAAACAGAATCCAAATTTCCCATTCACCAATGGTTGCACAGCTGGCCTGCCTTCACTCCTGAGCATCACAGAGTCCTTGTAGCCATGTTGCAAAAAATAAAAGCATTCCATAAAATAAATACACCAAATCATATTTATGCATGAAATTTATGCCACATTCCTTTTATATTGAACTAATCCCATTGTGAATGGCATTCCTTGTCTTACTGTTCTGTATGTTTATGCACCCTGGTGCTCCAATGCAGTGGGTACAGCACGTCTAGTGGAAGGTTGTTGATCTTTTGGACAAAACTGTACCTAGTTTTGGAAATCAACCTTGAGCAATTCTGGTCTACAAGGCTCTGTTGATATTGTGCTTCATATCAGTGTGAATTTGTGACAGCAGTGAAGTCCAGCTGGCTGATAGCAAAGTGCAAGGGCACTGACTGAACAGCAGTGGCAGGAGAGTGAATGCTGTCCTCCTGTGACAGGATAACTGGTGGGTGATCCATGAAATCATTGACATTTCACAGGATGGCGTGTGAGCAATCCTAGTACAGAGAGAAAAAAAAAGAAAATAGGAACAGGAATAGGCTTCAGGCCTGCCCCACCATTTAATATGATCATAGTTGATCTATGTTGGCCTCAACTCCTCTTCTGCCATACCTCCATACCCCTCCATTCCTTGATCTATCAAATATTTATCCATCTCCACTTTAAATACTTCTAATGATCCAGCTCCCACCATCAGCTGCGGCAGAGAATTCCAGAGGTTCGCCACCCTCTGAGAAGAAATGTCTACGTACCTTAGTTTTAAATGACTGGCTCCTTATCTCGTAGTCATCTCCCCTTGTTCGAGACTTCCCTGCTCGTAAAAATATCCCATCATCTACCCTTTCATAGTCCCTTAGGATCTTATATGTTTGAGTAAGGTCAGCCCTCATTCTTCTAAACTCCAAGGAATACAGGCCTGAACTATTTAGTCTCTCTTGGTAGGACAACCCTCTTATCTCAGGAATTAACATGGTGAATCTCCTTTGTATCATCTCCAAAGTTACTACACCATTTTATAGGTAAGAGGACCTAAACTGTGCATAGTATTCCAAGTGAGACCTCACTATCATGCTGTACAATTGCAACAGAACCTCCCTACTTTTAAACTCTTTGCAATGAAGGCCAAAATGCTGTTTACCTTCTTAACTACTTATTGGACCCGCCTGCTAGCTTTGTGTGTTTCAGGCACTAGAACAACTAGATCCCTCTGTATGTCATTCACTTGCAGTCTCTCTCCATTTAGATAATAATCTGCCTTTTGAAGTCACCTCACAGTTAAATCTCATCTGCTGGGCTTTTACCCATTTACTCAATCTATCTATATCCTGTTGCAGAATCACAGTATCCTCATCACAAAATGCCCTTCTGCCTATTTTTGTATCATTAGCAAATTTGGAACCTTACATACTGTTTCTTTCTCCAGGCCATTAATGTAAATAGTGAACAATTGTGGGACAAGAATTGGTCACTGCAGTTCTCCACCAGTTACCTCCTTCCAGATTAATAAGGATCCATTTATTCCAACTCTAGTAATTAATGGGAGCACAGATTTCTGAGCTGTTGTGAAAATGAAGCCACTTTGCACACTGTAATACAAAATAATGGCAGCAAATTGGCTTTGCACAGCAGTAGTCGAGCCTTCTGCAGCTCATCGATCATTATCCTGAGTGCAATCCCCAACTGGATTATCTTCTTTCTGGTCAAGCAGAGTTTAGCAAACTATAGCAGATTCATTGCCTATCCAGCTGAGATCAGCTAACTCAGAAGAGATAGATAATCCAGACTTCCCTGGTCAGTGAGTGCAGTGACTACTTTGGGAAGGCCAGTCAAAATTATTTAATCCAGACTTCCCTGGTCAGTGAGTGCAGTGACTACTTTGGGAAGGCCAGTCAAAATTATATTTATTCCATAGTATTAAATGTTCTCGGAATCGACGTATACAATCAAGAAAACAAATCAGATGGCAGTCCTTCCCCCATAATGCCAGTCCAATTTCTCTACTGTCCATTCCAAGCTATAACTCACTGTTTTTAAAAAAAAATCTCTTAAATTTTCCTCTTGTTCTTTTAACCAATATCTTAAATCTTATTTCCTCTGGTTAAGGACACTGTCCATCAGTGAAAGGTGTATTTGCTATTTACTCTATTAAAACCCATCACAATTTTGCATACTGCTACTAAAACACCCTTCATCTTCCCTGTAAGAGATTTATTGTTTAATACCTCTGAAACCAAACATTAAAAAAGGTACTTGTGTGGATACTAAATACCACATTCATTGGAAACAATTGGCAAATGAAAAGACATTCCTGGAGTGTAAATTACAACAACAAACCAGTTTGTATGTTGGCACAATAGTTGCATTTACTACAGTTAAATGTTAAATTTCTGCTTTTTTTCTGTAAAATGGGAAAGTTCCAAAACTCAGATAGCTGAGCAATTTTAGCTGCATCAACTACTGATTACTAAGAAATGCAACCTTTTTAGGTTCCATGTACCCTGTCACTCACTGGAAAATCTCAACAACCTTGCAAGTTGGAGTAATAAATTGTTGCCACAATTGCTTAATCAAATTACATCAAATAAAAAAAACTCCGTGGAACAACTTTATTTTTCCTCACAGTACCATAAGATACCCAAAATAATTATGTAATATTGCTAGATGTATTCCTAACCTTTCGGCCTCCACCTGGAAAAATATATTATTTAAAGACTGTTATTTGCATTATTTCTAAGAGTTCCATCCACCTTGGATGGCAGTCAGCACACCTTCATTTTAAGTCAGTTCTTTTGATCTCTTCTTTTGAATAAGAAGCCAACCTTCAGAAAACAAAATCTATTTTTTTTTTAAATCAGCCATTGTGAATGGCATTATTGAGATAACCTTGAAAAACCACACACTGAGAATGCAGCTGAAAGGAAAAAACACTGCAGGTATCAGGAGGAAATGCTTCAGATGTTCATGAAAAGCTACACAGACGATGTAGCTAAAAGGAAAAACATCAAAACAATGCAGGTATCAGGAGGAAATGCTTCAGATGTCTTTGCAGATCATGCAGGGTCTTCAAATACAGCTTCTCCATAATTTCTAACATTATCTGTTGCATGTCTCACAACTTTTAAACCAAAGACTAAACAACAGTGCAGATGTTAGAGGCCCACCCACAGCCAAAGGCACAGAAAGGCACTGCTGCAGATAGTAAGTATAACACAGGAGGGTGGCATAAATGAGGCAGAGACCCATGTGCCATGTTTGTGTAATACGTCAGCAGTCTTTTCCACAATTGCTATGGATACCCATCCTGTGATCTGTTCAATAAAACAGTGAGTGTTATAAGTGATATTGCTGGAAGATTCCAAGTCCGCTTTCATGATGAATTTTGGTACAAAGCTCTGTTCAAAGGGGGCATTTTGAGGTTAGATGTTGTTATGTACAGATTTAAGTAATAATTATTTCCACTGTAAATGTGAACAAATTCTTCTACTAGAACATCTTACCTTTTCAACAGTATGATGATCTGTTAGAAGCTATTAATGTGGCATCTAGTATCAAAATGAAAATATATATGCTGTAGAATGTCACTAACAGATGGTCTTGACTGGTAATACACAGGGAACGTGAATGAAGATATCAGTATTGCTGCAATGTGGCATACCTGGTAATCTATAATGTCATTCAACCCCTTGATATCTCTATCTACAGCAATATTTCATTCTTGTATTCTAATTTGGCATTGTGTTCAGCACAGACATCATGGGCTGAGGGGCCTGTTCCTGTGCTCTACTGTTCTATATTCTAAGTTCTGTGTTTATACAACCATTAATTGCATTTAGTAGATGAGTTGTTGACATATCTCCCAAGCAATAATACTTCTTATAATAAACAGATCTTCATTATCTTGAACAAAATAGCAAGAGCTCCAATACCATGAAAATATTCTTGACATTTCTTAATTTTGATTTGAGGTGTAGTTCATATGAAACAACACCAGGAGTCATTCTGTATTTACCTTTTACTTTTAAAATAGCAGTACTACTGAGAACAGCCAACATTGCATAAATATGGGTATAAACCTGGCACCTTGTTGGGCTTTTTTGCAATGATAATGCCTTTAATGTACCAAAATAATCCAAACTACTTCACCAAAGCAGCATCAAACATATTTTGACACTAAACCAAAAGAGATATTTGGACAAACAGCCATAATCATGGTAAAAAAATATAGGTTTCCAGAAGGAAAACAGAGGTAAAGAAATTGAGAAGTTTGAGGCGAGGAAGGGAAGAGGGAGCATCAGACTTCTCGTAAGTGCTGAATACTACTACTTGGGCATGATGAAAATCTTAGTTCCATATTAATGCAAGAAGTGTAACACAAAGACAGATATGGAAAAGCATTTAAGTACAGAAGAAAAAAGACAATTTAAATGGTTCACAAGAAGCATTTCTATTTGAATAGAATGATTGATGATTATATATTCTGTTCAGTAAGGAATTTATTTTAAAATAAATAGAAACTTTAAAGATCATTTTGCTTTACACAAATTATCCCTGGACTTCTCTTATAGCTCAAGCAGTTCAGCAGAATTCATTGGAAAGAAATTAAGACCTCAGTTGACTTTGGGCTTTACTTTTGCCCAGAGCAGGCATAAATTCTGTACATTAACCTTAAACTAAATAAGATGAAGTGTTTTAAATCGGGACTGTAATCCCAGTGCAAAGAATTCATAGGCACATGCACAGCACAGAAAGAACCTGGTATTGTACAGAAGAATCACAACAAGCGAAGATTCATTTTAGACAAGATAAGCATTATGGGCATTAGCTGGAATTCCATGAAAGGGAAATGGTCGGGAACACGAATTGCTTAAAATAAGGTTAAAATTTGTACTGACCCTCTTACAAGAGCAACTAGAACAGAGGGATACAAGAGACTGCAGAATCTAGAGCAAAGAACAAACTGCTGGAGGAACTCAGCGAGTCAGGCAGCATCTGTGGAGACAAAGGGATGGTTGATGTTTCAAGTTGAGACCCTGCATCAGCATTTGAGTTCCTCCATGAGCTTGTTTAGAGCAGAGAAAGATCTAGTTGGTGGTGGTGGTGGTGGTGGGGGGGGGGGGGGGGGGGGGGGTGGAAGATGGGGGAAAGCTTGTGCACCTTCCCTGCCTGATGTTGACTTAACAAGGTTAACCACCATATAGGCTGGCAAACACTGAAAATATTCCCATAATGCCTGAGGCCCATACAAATGAGGTGCCTTCCCACCCATCACATAAATACCAACAAAGTCATGCTTGAGGCCACTAGCACTGATTCTGGCTTAGCTGCTGAGATTGAACCCCAATGGATTTTCAGGGCCAAAATCCTTTGGAACTGGCAGGTCTGCAGAAAGTAAACAATAACTACCTCATTACTGTTTAAAAATAATACAGCATAATCTACACATCTTGGAAACATAAGCTTTTAGCCATGAAAAATTGTAAAGACTGTATAAAATATACTGCTGAGTATATCAGTAAAGGTTCACCTATTTTATTGAATTGAGAAGATGTAGAAAAAAAACAAAGATATTTATGAAGCAATTTGACACATTTCATGCCTTGAGATATATAGCACTACCATGTGAGGTATATATCACTACCACAAGAATATAAAGGAGAAAATTACACAGGCATTGAATAGAGAGGAATCTGTGTTTTGGAAACATTGACATTTGCTGAGGTACTAGGGAGGTAAAAATAGTATGAAAGTAGATTATACTTGGATCATAATTTGCTCTACATATTGATGATTTGAATTGCTTTTTCTGAGGATTTAATGTTATTATTAGAGACCATGTTTCAGAATTCTGGAAAGCACAGGGGCAAGTTGCATAATGCAATGGTAGCAGATGGGTTTGTGCCCATGAGTGGATGTAATCTCTCCATGGAGAGATGTCGAACAAAAGCCAATCACTTTACCTAATGTAAATAGGTCAAGGAAGAATCATGGCTATTCTCATCAACAACTATCAGATATTAACAGTGGCCTTGGAACATTTGCTGGATAATGGCCAAGAAAAAAAAGGGTTGAAGGAAAAATTGAAATAGGGAAAATATGATTCTCAAAAACAAAATAAACAATAATGTTCTGATGAAAGGTTTTCAATCTGGAAGTTTTCTTTTTCTCTTTCGACAGATGCTTTCTGACCTTGCTAAGTGTTTCCAGCATTTTCTGTTTTTAATATTTTTTTAAATTTGAGAGGTAGTAGAAATGTTGCTTATGCATTGACACTGTTCAGTAGTGCTGAAAAATGTCTTGAACTTTGACAAACTGTGAGAATCACAAAGGCGGCGTACCAGTGCCTCTACTTTCTTAGAAGCTTAAGGAGATTCAGAATGTCACTAAATACTCTAACAAACTTCTACAGATGCACTGTTGAAAGTATCCTGACTGGTTGCAGCATGGCTTGGTACAGCAATTCCAATACACAGGAACGCAAGAGTCTGCAGAGAGTAGTGGACACAGCCCGGCACAACCTTCCCCACCATTGAAAGCATCTACATGAGGTGCTACCTCAAGTAGGCGGCATCTGTCATTAAGGATCCCCACTATCCAAGTCATGCCCTCTTCTCACTGCTACTGTCAGGCAGAAGGTAGAGAAGCCTGAAGTCCCACACCGCCAGGTTCAGAAACAGCAACTTTCCTACATCCATTCAGTTCTTGAACTGACCTGCACAACTCTAATCCTACCTCAGCAACGGAACACTATGGACCACCTCTGGCACTAACATGATTGTGGTTTTTTTGCACTAATGTCTTATTTTGCACAGTCTTTTCTGCACTGTCATGTATAATTTATGTTGTCTGAATTTGTGTCCGCGATGCTGCTGCAAACGATTTTCTCATTATACTGGTACCTCACCGTATTTGTGTATATCAACTTGAACTTCCTACCTCATTATTTTCTGCTATAGGTTTTAGCCCCGAGTTCACAGCCCTTCAGTCCTTCCTCAATCTCTCCCTGCATTATAAATTCTTAGGTATAGCCAGTCTCCTGACCTTGTTATCTCATATAACTTCACTACATTCATTTTCTCAATCATAGAAAAGCCATCGCTGATCATTTCCTCACATGCTTTCCACCCCCATTTGTCTTCTTCCTCCCACCCCTACTTCCATTTCTATAAGTCTTTGTGAAAAGCTCTTTCCAAATTCATTACAACTGAATTTTCAAAATTACAACTATCCCATCTTTGACTAAGACTAACCCACTAGTTGCCTCTGCTCCTTCCTTGCCTTAGCACTTTTATTCAAACATCTTTTAAGGTTTCATCCTGCAGTTCATTTCTCTCAATTTTCTTCCATCTGACCTCTTAGCCACTTCAAATAGTGATGAGTACATAAAGAACATGGAAAACGATATAGTTAAGTGACTGAGCAAGAAGTTGGTAGACAGAGCATAATGTGGGAAAATCCATTTTGGAAGGAAGGATGAGAGAGTATATTGATTATGTCAACTGGAGTGAAACTGCTGTGGTACAAAGTTGGGCAGGCCTTTTGCATGAAACAAAACATTGGCATGCAGGTACAGCAAGTAGTCAGGAAAGCCAATGGAATGTTGGTCTTTATTGCAAGGGGAATTAAGTATAAAAGTAGGGTAATGTTGATGCAACTTAACAGATGCTAGTGAAACTGTAGCTGGAGTATTGTATACCACTTTGATCCCCAAATTTTGGAAAGGAAGTAATCGTATTGGAGGCAGTGCAGAGAAGGTTCACTGAATTGATTCCAGAATTGTTGAACAGGTTGAGCCTGTACTTACTATATATTACAAGGGAGTCAAGGGGTATGGGTAGAGATGGGAAAGAGGTGTTGAAGCTAGGTCTGGCTCAAGCAACCTATTGAGCAACAGAGCAAGTTCAAGGGGCTAACTGGCATACTCTAGTTCTTACATTCTTATATTTTTGTTGATAAGACCCATCTTCTCCTCCCATGAAACAATTCTAATTAAAATATGGACCACCCACTTTCCTTTCCCTGCTTCACATTAGCTCATATTGTTAATGGTTCCCTCTCTTCAAGTGCTATACTTCTTTTATATCAGAGAAGTTGATTTTGTGAAGATACTGTAAATACCAAAGGTACATATTTTGACTGTACTGAGGTCCTAAAATCTGCACTCTCTCCTGATCAAGTGTCCAGTTATCATTCCTTATCTAAAAAGACCCTTAATCTCACTGCCTTTCAATCTATTGTTCCATTTCAAATTTCCTTTTCTTCAAGTCTTTGAACATGTTGAAGCTCCCCCCAAATAAGGTCAGGAGAAATTCACTGACGTTTGTCAATGCTCAAGTCCATTCACAACTGCTCAAAAAATGAAAGAGATCATGCCTACATGCAGCAACACTAAATACTAAGATATTTATTTATTAGTCACATGTGCATCAAAACACACAGTGAAATGCATCTTTTGCATTACTGAGAATGTGCTGGGGGCAGCCCGCAAATGTCGCCATTCTTCCGGCACCAACATAGCATGCCCACAGCTCCTAACCTGTATGTCTTTGGAATGTGGGAGGAAACCGGAACACACGGAGGAAACCCACGCAGACATGGGAAGAACGTACAGACAGCAGCAGAATTGAACCCAGGTCGCTGGCGCTGTAATAGTATTATGCTAACTGCTACACTACCATGCCACCTTACAACAACAACATTCAGGGATGCACTAATATATGGGCAAGTAACATTCATGCATACTAAACCAACCAATTTTGTTTAATATTTGCATGTATTCTAAGCCAAGCAAAAGTATACTTGGTGACCAAGTGTAGCTCAAGGAGTCTGCTGTTGTATTTATTTGACAAGCACTTGTTAACAAGATGGTTTGATTTGTATCACAACAGTAGGCTGGGTTTTCTTGGAAACCCAAATGGTGTTAGTTGGCTCCATAAAGGCCTTGCCCAACAAAGAAATGCTAAACACTGCCCTCTCCTAATTAGCATCAGCATTGCTGGTGTCAATGTACTTGTGTCACCACTGAACATAAAATTAGTTGGATGAGCTATACGAATATTGTGTTTATAAGAAGAGGTCAGTGGTTAGATATTTGGTGCAAGTAAAAAAAAAGTAAAATACTGTAGATGCTGGATATCTGAAATAAAAATGGAAAATGCTTGAAAAACTCAGATGGTCAGGCAGCATTTGTGGAAAGAGAAACAGTTAACATTTTCAGGTCTGAGACCTTTTATCAGAGAGATTGAACAGATTTCCCTGATGTCCACTGTCATTCTCTCCATCGCTAGATCCTACAGCTACAATTTCTTGAGCAGATCCCTATCGCTAGATTACCGATCCTTTCCCAGAATCCATTGCTCCCTCCTCAGCACTGATTATCAGAGGGACTTTCACAAACAAAGATCTGTTGCATTCTATTGGAAATACTATCGTCTCCCTGTGACCTTGGGATAAAAATGCATATTGTCTTGGGGACATGGTAATATGCTCAGTATATCCAAAAATGGGATATTACAAGGTGCGTCATTATTGAAGTTGCACTGTATCTGTTGCATCATGATCTCCAATTCTCCTTCTAGAACTGCTTAGACCCACTGAAGAATGAGAAACCTGAGCACAGTGAATAATCATTCCTACCAACATTCCATCAGGAGATGCAAAAACGAGAGTTAGGCTCTGATTAACATAATATGCAAGAAGCCTAATGCCTGTTTTAGGTAACTGCCTAGGAAGCTTGTATACTCAACATAGCTTTGGATGCATCTTACATACCCTTAGGAAATGGAAGAGAGCATGTAAAATTATGTTTTCAGTTCTTGTCCTCTGCCTAAAAAACACTAAAATGGAATCACATTCTGAACTGAATTATTCCAGCTTTTTTGCAAGAGAAACTGTTACAATGATACACTCCAAAAAAATCGCTAACTGCCAAAATGCAGTGTAGTCAACACAAAAAGGAAGATAATTCTTAAATTTCCTAAATGGTTGAAAACAGAAGATCAGACAAGGGCAGAAATCCATTTGATACTGTGGACTCCTAGAATCCCTGGACCCATTTGTAAACCTTTGGTCTGCATTAGTATCTTCAACAATGAGAGAGGAAGGGGAAGGAAAACGCTAAGAGGTAGTGAAGAATGAACATAGTTCTATTAAGAGGATTCTTAAGTGGTGCAAATTGTTGTTTTAAAATTTATGACTATTCAGCTTTCAGCTATGCATCTGTGCTATGTTTAAGTAACAGTGTAAAGCAACACTTTTACACATACCTTTAATCATTACCTGATTTTGTACAGTAACATATTGGAAATGCAAGCATAAACAATCCAGTAGAAGGCATTATAAGTGAACAAGCCACAGTTTAAAAAGATCAGCAATGAATAAGGTAACAATTAAAAAGAACCAAAGGACACAAAAAGTGCAACCAACTTCTGATGCACAGCAAGACAAAATAAAACAGTAATCTTAATCATGAAACTAATCCAATGGCACTTAGTGGCAATTCCATTGTTTGACACTTACATTTTCTCCTCTGAAGCTTTCTGTTTCCATAAAAAACTCTGTCATAAAATGCTGAAAGGAAACTCACACCATACCAGCATATTGCGTAAATGAGAATGCCCAGTATTTCATGCAAAAAGTAATTGGTGGAGACATTAATAGCAATCATATTCCAATCTTCCTTAATTTGCTCCTCATAAATTTTGAAGTGGCTTGTTCCTTGCCATATCTGTTGGTCACATTCATTGAATGTACACGGTGAAGTCAGGAAGTGTTGAGCATAACAACCAGGACAAATTAGCCAATGAAAAGAACAGGCTTCTAAACAAACTGCCCTGCAGGAGGTCAATTCTCTAGTAACCTAGTAAGTTATCTGTATTTTCAAATACCATAATTATAAATAGGAAAACACTGAGAGCTAATGACAAGGCAAGCCAATTTAAAACTCTTCAGGCAGCTGTCATACAACATGTGTGGCAGGGTAGGAATACCATGCTTTAGTTGTAGGTCAGGTCTTGCTACGAAGATCTCTGGGAATCATGTATATTGGAACAAGGCACAAAGATCAGATCTGAAAAGGCCTCCCATTATCAGACTGTCAATCACATGCCCAGAAGCAAAACTGCATAATCAAGTTAGATGTTCAAATCCAAATAGGGACTCAGCCATGACTAATTCTAGGATGCAGCAAAGCACCTTGCATGAAAGGACATTTTTACCATTTTAAATCCTACAGGTATCAATTTTCCATATCGCATTTCTTGTTTCAAGAGCAGACACCTGGGAGGTATCTTATGACAACATTCATCTCGGGAATGAAATCAAATGACTGATATACGTTCACGACCATAAAACTGTTGAGTTTTTTTTCCAAGCACGTACATCAAATCACTTAAAGTCTTCTCGGCCTGCAAAATGATAGATCTCTCTCACTGATAAAAGAGGCAATACGAGAGTGAATATTGATAGAAAATCATAACCGGGCTCTACATCACTGTAAGTGAGGCTCTTTCTTTCATATTGCTGGTGTTCTTATCTAGCTTCTTGAATCACTGCACAAATAAGGCAATTCCTGATATTAAGAGGCACATATTCACACTGATTGTATGATACTTTTTTGTTTTATATTTTAACTTGAGTACTAACCTTTTTATTTCAAATGCATTATTTTAAAATTTAATAATATATCAACCTGAGAGCAGATTTGTACTTTTGTCTCTCAATAATGCAGTCTGGGTTTGCTGTAAAATGACCACCACAAAAGAGAAAACCAAAAGAAATATCATACACACATAATTTCAACATTATAGGCATCAGCTCAGGAGGATTCACAATCTCCAACTCTGCCTAACCTGAGGAGTTTCCTCACCAACATCTGGAAATTGGCCCCCAGTTGAGAGGGCTGTCCCAAAGAATAATCAAGCAATAATTTAACACAACAGTGCTCTGAGGATCATAGCTTTATCCAACATCATACATTTTTCTACCATAATCCTTGCTTACATACTACACCACTATACAGTAGATCCAAAAATGTGAAGGCAACATAGTTATCAACTAAGTGGGCATAGCCCTGGTAATTTTCTTAACATTGATTTTGCACCCTATAAAGTCTCACTACATCAGATGGCATATAGAATCATGACAATGAGGTCAATTGAAAACCCCTTAGGGCCTGAAATCATACTTGAGCTTATGAGGTGATGGTCTGAACTGCCAATAACCAGTCATCTCAAACACAAGATACAGCTGCAACTAATTCTCTCTGATTAATCAGTAACTGTGGTAATGATAACATCTACAATGGATAAGTCCTTTAATAATGAGCAGCCCATGTCAAAAAACATCATGACATATTCAGTTACTGAGAGAAACATTTGCCAGCGTTATACAGAAAAAGATTAGAAAGAATTTATCCCACTTCTTTATGAAGTATATATGAAAAAAATCACAATTGACAGCAACTTCCTCTATGCTATCTATCAATGTAAGTGAGTCTGCTCTTAAAGTAGTTTAGTGAAAAAATGAGCTTTAATGATTGTCTGGATGTTACCAATAAAAATGTCTTACACCACCAATATCAACTAAGACTGATTGCTAACATAGAGTTTTTCTTCAATGTATGGCACTTTGTAGTGCCTGGAAAAGAGGATTATGTACATACTAAGGAAATGTGATAATGCAAAGATTTCATTAGAATTTAAATCTATATAGTGACTGTTGTTTTAAGATTCTGAAATAGTTTATGATAATGCTTTTGTTAAAGAATTTCACACTTGGCAGTGCAGGGGTTTTAATGACAATAAACAATCTTTCCTTACATAATGTTAATGCTCACATTATGTTTATTAATACCTCGTCTCACACTCTTGAGATTATTTCATATGCAGAACTAGTTCAGGAATTTTAATTGTTCCACAGTCACAACATGTACACAAAGAATAGCCCATTTATCACTACTTTAAGCCTCTAAACAAAGTCAGATAACTGAGTAGTTATCAAGCAGACCCATTATGAACATGGAAAAAGAAATGTAGTTATTCTCAAGGCCGAACTCAGAAAAACATTCAAGTCTAGGGGATAATTTGTGTCATACATTCGGGAGTTTAATCTGAATGCATGTCCTGTAATATAAAACATTAGAAGGATTAAAGAACTGCCATTAAAGGATCAACACAGCCTTGGTACCTAATGTTATGTCGATGGGCCACATCTGGCCTGTTAGAAACCACTTTTCAATCCACACTTGAATGTCCAAAATGGTCATTAGGACCAGACTGTCATTACACGTTTCTCCTGTATGAACTCTGCCTGCATTTCAAGTTATGTTCCTTACTAAGTTTCTATCCTTCAGCTCCCTTAACCAGAGCAGTACCAACTACCTCCACCCATTCTCACATTAATCATAGCCTTGAGCCCCATCATCACCCATGTCCACTTTTTGATAGACTCCATTCTGCAGCTAACTTGTCTTCCAATACCCCAATGTCCCAAATGCCTGATCCTAATACCCCCAATGGAAAACCAAATTCCAGCTCTCCCTAGCTGCAATCCTCTGAATGTTTAATCGCTGACGCCCCCCCCCCCCCCAACCCTTTTCATCTGTTCATGGCTCTGATTACTCCCCACAGGTCAGGAAAGCATGTCATGAGCCCAAAACCCAAACAGTCTTCGGTATGCAGCTCCCCTATAACTATGCATTACTACTTCTAGACCAACACTTCATCTAAGCAACCTTTAGAAGGGATTCAGATTGCCAGTTTGACATATAACAAAAATGTTGTGTACCACTAACATACATAATAAATAAATTGGGTGCTGCAAATTGTTTCAGCTTGATACTACTGTCTTATTATCTTGGCTCAAATGTTTAGCTTCTAATGATCACAAAACAATCACCATTTGATGTCATCATATCATAAAAACATTTTCCCACATATATAGTTTAACATGAAAATCCCAAATTGTTGTAACTCATTTGTCAATGGAATAAAATAAAATCAATTGAATTTAAATATTTGCAAACTAGTCTCATAGTAAGACACCTGTAAAATGATGTGCTCAGTTTCCTGAATTGTAAGTGAATTTTTAATGTTGTTTTAATTTAAAATTACTGCTTAGTAAACTCTTTGGCCCTATAAGCCTAACTTTATATTTGTCTAGTTGTAACTCCCTCACATAAATATTTCAAAATATGATGTATTTTATTGTTTAAGTAATGTTTTCATGCCATTTCAACATCTATATTAATCATATACATGCCCAATATTTATTAAGTGAAAAATGCTTTAAAAGTTATTGACATCACAGCTGTTGGATGCCAAGGATTTCTTGAACTGATGCCAAGCAGCAACCATTGTTGAAAGAAGAGAAGTCTGTGCCAGAGAGATCATGATATTTTTGAGGGGAGCTTTCTTCAAGGTTCACTAGCTCTATGATGCATGCTTGCTGTGTTATCCTCTCAACAGGCCCCATGACTCTGCAGTTGGAGCCAGTGGTAGCTCATCGCACTAGTTGTACCAGTTACGGCTGGTTTCATCATGGTGAGATTGTCAGTCAAACTCTGCTGGCTCTTGTTCATGCTAAAATACCTGCTATCTTGTGGTAGTATATAATGGACTACCTACTGTAATTATCCACCCAAAATGGAGTTAACCAAGCTTTCAAATATTATACTTGTGCCATCAGATTTGTCACAGTCTTTCACAGCTCTATTCTGCAGGGCTGAATGTAAAAGTGGATACTAAATGTCTTGGGTGCTAACATGCAAGGCCATTATCCCTGGGATGTATTATTCACAGGTGTGGGGAATAATATATGCTGGAACATTAGGGGATTGGGTATACATTAAAAATATATTGGCTAAATTCATTTAAATATTATAATAAGATACAGGTCAGTTTCAGCCACAAAATACATGAAGAAAATTAAGAGTTGGCATTAAGATGCTTTAATATTTTGGCTGCAAAAGCACAATTTATGCTCTTTTGTTGAAGGAATCCAATTGGAAAATAAACCCTGATGCCTGATAGTTTCATGAAAATGAAAGAAAAAGTTAAAGAATATGTGCCTATGGCTAGTGTAACAATCTATCCCTATTTATGTTGCCAGGGAAACTGGGTCACACTGCAGATAAAATGCTTGTATGAATTTACATTAACTTTACTGGCTTAGGACCAAGATAATGAGCCTGAAATAGGGCCAAGTCATGCTGCTTTACTTCCTTAACATGCAAAACTTGAGCTTTTTAATACATATTCATAATAATTTCATTTACATATTATTAATGATAGAATTCTTACATTATGCATGAAAGCAATCTTCATTTCCTTTCTGATTTTGTTTGGGCTTGAAGGCCACTGAGTTCTAAAGCAGACATGAGTAACAACTGAACCAAATTATCACTGAATGCTGGTATTTCTTGTACCTTTTACAAGGCAATCACATAATCTACTGAGGATAAAAACAATTCTCTTGGAAAACTGCCAAGCTAGGCAATAAAAATGTCTTCCTGCATTTAGAAACATTGTTTTTTGAGGGGCATTATAACTGTCCGCATTATCATTTTTTTCATATTTGACACTACAGCAGAATGTTTATCAAGAGAAAATACATACATTTTTATGGGTGGCAAGTGACAGTTGAGATCAAGCAGATTATTCCCACAAAAGCAAAATACTGGGCACGATGGTAATCTGAAGTAAAAATAAGTTGTTGAAGACTGGACCTGCTGCATATTTCAACATTTTCTGTTTCTATCTCAAACTATTTACTCACTCGAAATATGACCTTTCTGACTATCAGAAATATTAATTGTGAATGAGGCACCTGGTTAAAACAGATGAAAGCCTTATGACTTTATGCAAATTGGAGTCCTATTGACATGTTAATCAGAGCATGAGCAAGTAAACTTCTGCAGCTTTCCTATGAGGCAAGAATGAAAGTTTTCTAGGAAAGCCACAGAACTTCTTTTGTGAATCCCAGAGGAGCATCTCTGGGCTCCACATGGAACGTTATGGTTTTGTTCCCACAAACACCCATTCCTCACTTCTGTGGGATCCCAAAAGTCCTCCATGGCCCTAAACTGAAGGTGGTTACAACCCTGATGCTAAACTATTTTAAACTGGAATCATAATTTTTCTGCATCAGCTGCTATGTGATAAACTGAATCAATGGTTTTTGAGGCCAAAAACTCCATGTTTGGATTAGTATTCTTGTAATAGAACTACTAAAAATTAAATGAGTGGTTCTACAATTACTGTGGCAGTCTAACAATCTAACCTGACTAGAACACTTATTTTTAAAATTAATTCCTCCTGTTTCCATTCTCCAGTATTTATAATTGACAGATTTATGACATATATTTGAAAAAAATCCACTCATCATCTAGAATGAACCTGCTGAGAACTGTTTTATTTCACACACTGAACTTTTCCCAATCAATGAAATTATTTTTGATGGCAATAATTTCTGCTGTGAATAAAATGCATTGCCAACAGACCAGGCTCATAAGGTAGACAGACTGTGGCAGATGAAGTTCGATGTGGAGAAGTGTGAGGTCATTGACTTTGAAAGTAACAAAGCCTGCACAGAATATTTTCATAATGGTGATAGGAATCAAGTTGTCAAAAAGAAAAGGGATTTAGAAGAAATAAAAACTGAAAATGCTGGAAATACTTCAACCAGAAACGTTAGCACTGCTTCTCTTCCCACAGATGTGGCCTAACCTACTGAGTATTTCTGCATTTACTGTTTTTATTTCAGATTTCCAGCATCTGCAGTTTTTTTTTATTTCAAAAAATTTAGATGCCCATGTACCTGAAGTAGTTAGAGCAAATGTATAGTTTCAAGTAGTCATCAGAAATGTTAATGGAATGTTGGCCTGTATCTTAAGACAAAAGGAAGCAATCCTTCATCTGTACAGACTCTTGGTCAAATCCACCTTGGTTACTATCTTCAGTTTTGGGCCTACACGTTATACTTTGGAAAGGTAGACCACAAATTTATATTAGGACCTAAAGAATTAAATTTTGAGGACAGGTTGAATAAATTTGATTTGTATTCCACAGAGTTCAGAAGATTGCGAGGTGAACTTAAATGATAAAGACCAAAAATTAGGAAGCTATTCCTTCTGCTGAAGGAATCCACAATAAAGGGATTTAATTTAATAAATTAGAACTAGGCTATTTAGTAAGTCGGGCAGGACTCCTTCTGATAAAAGATAGTGGTAATCTGTCACCCAAATTGTCATTAAAATACTCAGAACTGAAATCGATAGTTTTTTTTTAAGGTGATGGAATCCAAGCATAATGAGCAAAGGCAGCAAAGGAAGAGACAGGTCAACCATGACCTAATTCAATTCAATGACCTAACCAAGGTCTATTCTTGTTGCTATCCAGCAAATCCATAATTAGCCATTACAAGACCCATATTAAATAAGGATCAATTCAGAAATGGAATTTTTTGGAGGTTCAACACCTTGAGAGTCTGCATAGTCTACTCTTGTTCCTAAGTTACCATGGAAAGAAGTAAACCCATAATGCCCTCTCACTAAAATAATATTATAGCAACTATGTGACTTCACTCCCATGCCTTTGACTTTTGGTAATTATCATCACTGGAAAAAGATATAATTGCATTTTAAAGCATCAAATTGAAAATACGTAAATGGATCTCACAGTTTGAAAGTAAATATACTTCTGCCCCAGTGCACTTCACAGTCATCAGAATAGTTTATCAGCAATGTCATCAAACTGGATATAATGAAATTACCATAATTGCAGAAGAAAGCGTAAATTTTGCAAATCTCTGAAGAATATTATTTTGCCACCATAATCTACAGGTAAGTAATTTTTCAGTCAACAATCAGGATCTTTAAGATAAGCAAATTACTAACTTAAATTGTATATGGTAAACTTAAACTGAACCTCCAAATTACAGACAGGAAGATTGGAATTTGCTCTATAATTCCATAGTAACTCAATAAACTAATTTTCCACACATAATTGAGTAGGATAACATCACCAAAATTAATCTGTTGGAATGTCACAAGCATTTAAAAATATGAAATCTAATTGACACTTCAAAAAGGGTGCTGATTCTGGAATGCTTGGAAATTAAACAGGATTAACCTTGCAGTGTAATACTCTGTCTCCATGGGAATGAACAATCATGAGCTCCAACTAGTGAATAAAGCAGCTCAGTGCAGCACATATAAGAAATCCAATAATTCTGGATTACTGCTACAATCTCAGGAAAATTTTTCACTGCCAATATTTTTTAATGGGCCTGACTGTGCTTGACCTGATTTTCATAGGTTGCCTCTCATAGGTTGCTCATGGCTATTCAAAACTTACACTCATCTGTTGCTGGCTTCACTGCTGCAGCTGTACTATAGGTGGAGTGTTCCCGGAGCAATGACTAGCCATATGCAGCAGAAACTAAACTTTTCCACTGTTTCCGAATGCCTTTAATGATCAGAGACACTTAGAAGCAATTAGAAGCTCTCTGAATATTTTTTTAAAAATTCAAATTATTAATAATGAATAAATAATGGAAAAGATAAATTCCTTTAAAACATATTTGATATTATAATCAAAGACATTAATATTAAAATAAATTAAAGGCAAAATAAATATAAACCGCTTATCTTCACTTAAATTTTCCATCCAGGTCAGCAACCATATTTAAATGGATGAGGCCACTCTAGGTGTACCAGTTTTAGCTGCTGTAAAGCTGAGGGGCCAGATGCTAAGCACAGTAGATTACAGAGCTGAGTCCAGGGGGGAGAGGGATTGATCAGATGTGTCCACATCTGATCTCCAGTATGTCTACCTTTTAGGATGTTTGCTAATTGGATTATTCAGAACTCTGTTGAAAGAATCCCAAACCCATGACAGCACTGCTTTTCCACATCTCAGGACTATCATATACCTGCTTAATTCAAAATATTTGATGTATTGATCCAGTGTTTCCTGGCAGTGCAATCTCCTTGTATCCACTGCTCATGTTCACAAGTCTCCACTTGAGCAACTCCATTACTTAGAACATCCTAGCAGAAGCTGTCCTGATGCTCATTGTTGAATCCTGCACAGCATGAGGCCCTCAGGCTGTAAATCCCATGACATAGCAGGCCAGACATAGCCCTGCTCACAGAAATGTTGAAGAAAACTTTGTTAGCTGGTGAAACAAATCCCTGGCTAAACTAGCTGTCAAAACAGTTATAAAATATTTCAGAAATCTTCTGATATTCTAAACATTCAAAGAAGGGTTATATGGGAAACAGAAGCAGCAAATTTATGTATAATACAACCCTTCAAATGCCAATGAGATTGTAACCAACTAATCTGTTTTTAGCATTGTTGAATGAGGGATAAATATTGGCTAGTACCCTGAAGGTATTGCCTGTGCTCTTCTGCAAACGTCCCATGGAATCTTTTACGTTCAACTGTGGTTAGTTTAAATATTCATCTCAAGAAATGACCTCAAATAATGCAGCACTCCCTAACTATGGCACTGGAGTGCCTACTTAGATTTTGTGCTCATTTTTGGACTGAGCCTTGAACCCAAAACCTTCTGACACAAGGGCAAGATTGCTCCCAGTAAGCCACAAATATCCAGTGAACCTTTTAAGGAGCATGTGATCCTCCTGAGCAATTTAATTTCTGCCCTCCACCCAAAGATGCTTAATGCCATTTGATTAAAAGAAAGAAAATCTAAATGATTATATTCACTCTCCTCTATTTCAACATTATACAATCAGTAACACCAAATAGCCCGGTAACGCTCAATGGCTACCAACATCAGTGGTAGAATATGCACAAGTTCATCAAAATATTTTATTCTTTCTGCCTTAATTGGGAAGCCATCATTTATCAACTATGGGAGCTTGGCATCAAGGATTTCAAAAGATTTTGGTATGAAAATTGATACTTGTTAGTCATTCTGCCAGACTAATGATCCAAATGTCACATTTAGTGAAGAAGCAGCAGAATTAAGATCAAGAGATTCTAGATACATAGATGAGGTACTTTATGTAAAAAATCTAGATACAAATAATCTAGTTTCTCAATAACATCAAATTTCACAGTCTGCTTCAAATATACAGACCTACAATTCTCTCTTCAAAGTGTGGTGCATTAATTATTTATCAAAAGAATAGCACTGAGCTTTGCTTTCTTCTTATCACTAGCAAGGGAAAAGTTAAGACCAAGTACATATCGTCTTCTAAGTACTAGGCAGTGGTAGTGCTTGGAAGACTGATTCTCAGATGCTGTGCTATATGACAATACAGTGCTATCTTACCTCACACCACAAGGCAATGTCAGCTCAATGACATATTAACACAGATGATGAACTAAAGGAAATTAGTGCTGGAGAAAGTAATGGCACTGGAAGCCAACAAATCCCAGGGCCTGATAATTTACACCCCAGAGGACTAAAGAGGATAATTGTGGAAATAGTGGATGCATGGGTTATCATTTTCCAGAATTCTACAGATTATGAATAGTTCCTGAAAATATGAGGGTGGTAAATATAATCTCACTATTTAATAAAGGAGAGAAAACAGGAAATTACAGACTAATTCATTTAAATTCATAGTGGGGAAAGAGTTAGAGATTATTATAAAGGATGAGATAATAGGACACTCGGAAAATATCAATCGGATTAGACAAAGTCAACATGGATTTCTGGGAGGGAAATTACGTTTGGCAAACCTACTAGACTTTTTTGAGGAGTAAGAGATAGAATAGATAAGGGAAAAAACAGTGGATATGCTGTGAAAGGACTTTCAGAAAGCCTTTAGTAAAGTCCACTGAAGAAACTTAGTATGTTAAATTAAAGTGCATGGTATTGGGGGGAATGTACTGAAAAACTGGTTGACAGACAGGAAATAGAGAGTAGGAATGAATGAATCTTTTCAGCAGGGCAGGCAGGGTGGGGTACCACATGGATCAGCGCTTGGGCTCCAGATATTTAAAAAAAAAATTATATATAAAATGATTCAGATGAGGAAACAGAATGTAATATTTCAAAGTTTGAAGGGATCGTGTGATTGTGAATTAGGAGGAGGATGCAAAGAGGCTTCAAGGTGACAGATAGATTATGCAAGTGGGCAAAACCATGGAAAAGCAGGAAAACATGAATAAATGTGAAGTTATCCACTTTGGTAGGAAAAAAGGTAAAGCCTTTAAATAGGGTAACATTGGGATGTATTGATGTATAAACAGACATGGTGTTCTTGCATACCCGTCACTGAGACAAATCATGCAGGTGAAGCAAGCAGTGAACATGGTAAGTGGTATGTCGGTCTTTATAACAAGAGGATTTGAGTACAGGAATAATGATGCCTTGCTACAATTATCAAGTGCCTAGGTGAGACCACATCTGGAGTACTGTGTACAGGTTTGGTCCCTTCACCAAAGAATGGGTGTAGCTGCCACAGAGGGAACAAAACAAAAATTCACCAGGCTGATTCCTGAGATGGCAGGAATGCTGTATGAGAAGAGATTGGGTTGACTAGGTTTACATTCACTAGAGTTCAGAAGAATGAGGGGAGATCTATTTGAAACTTACAGAATTCTGATAGATCTAGATTGGATTAAGTGAGGATATTCCCCCTGGCTGGGGTGTTGAGAACAAGGTGTCACAGTCACAGGTTATGGGGCAAGAGATTTAGGACTGAGATGAGAAATTTCTTCATTCAGAGGGTGCTGAACCTTTGTGATTCGTATTGCAAAGGGCTGTGGAAGCCAAATCACTGAATATATTTAAGAAGGAGATAGATAAATTTCTAGATGCAAAAGGCATCATTGAGTATGGTGAGAAAGGGAGAATATGATATTGAGGCAGATAATCAGCCATGATCATATCAAATAGCAGGATAGTCTCAAAGGGCTGAATGGTCTTTTGCTCCTGTTTTCTTTGTTTCTCTATTAGAGCATATCATACGGTAGCAGACATAAAGCAGAGTACTGAATACAGCAGATGATAAACGGTTACATGGAATTTCAACATGGAAACAGGCAATTTAGTCCTAACAGTCATATTGGTGTTCACCTGAGATGTGGTTCGGCAAAGATGGCTATGTATCCTGTTTTGTAGCAAGATTCAAGCATCCATGTCCAATAACTGTATCATACAACAGGTATATCTTAATAAGAATTATGTAATGCACTTCATATATAGCCTTGTGAGATGGATTCCATCAGTGTATATCAATGTTAAGAAATTCAGACACACAGCACAGTGAGCCGATGAGCCTGTATATTGCATTTCCTGATGTTGACTGGAGATGAATTTCTAGGCAATATTACACAGAGTTTTTCACAGGGATTTGTAATGTGACACCAGTACATCAATGAGCTCAGAAATTGTCAGAGCTTGGTTTATCAAAAACCATTTGAGACCTGAGATGACACAGCTGCTTCAAACATATTGTTCTTGGTTTATAAGAAAGGATAAAAGCATCTCTACAAACTCTGCATTCTTAGTTTACTTTTCCTTTTTGTAAAGCATCTTTTTTGAGCAGCAGTGATAACAGATTTTATTTCAATCTAACAGGAATTCAGTACATTTGCTTGGGGGAAAGGTTTCTTTTGTCCATCATTAATGAGAAAAATTCTCCATAAGCACCATACAACCCCCACCCACTGACCCATCACTCTGTTTAATATCCAGAATCTGTCATTCGTTGTGATATTTCAGCTTAAAAATTAGCCAAGTAAAAATCCAAGTCAGGTCCTCACGTCTCTCATCATGATGTTATGAAAGTTAAATCTTCAGTAACAAAATTAAATCTTCAGAGCTCCCTGATTTGAAAGTAAACTAATTAAATGTGTGGCATCTGAGTTAAAGAGAGTAATTCCATAATGAATTTCAGACATGTTCACTTAAGTTTATTTCTTTTGGTTCATTACTTCAAAGTCCTTCCATTGGATTAACTGCCTTGTAAGGCTTTTATTCTTCATGAAATGAATGGCCTTTAGCCATTTTCACATCTCAGGATATTGCAGCTCTATACATTTAAGTTTCTTGCACTTATTAGATCTCATACTTTGTCAGTTACTTTAATGCAGAAAATTGGAGAAGTTATATCTTAATCAAGACAAGCACTAATGGCTACAGAGAATTTATTCAGTGTTTTCTAATAGCGCATCTAGAATGTAGGTGCCTTCAACTGTAAGAAAAGTATTATTTTCAAATGTCTAACATTCTGTAGCTGCTAACATATATTAAGAAAACTGGATGCTTTGAAATAAGAGGATGTATGTTCTAGGTGTGTGTCAAATCTAAATTTGCTGTTTTGTTTACCAAAGAAACAGGAATGTCTGAAAATCAAAAACTGCAGATGCTGGAAACAAATCAGTGGGTCAGGCAGTATCTGTGGAAAGAGAAAAAATTTGTTTCAGGTCTAGGACCCTTCATCAGAACTGGGACAGAGAGAAAACAAGTTAATTTTAGTTAAGATGGAGATGTAGGAGGAAGAAGCTGAGACCTCTGCTGTGGACTGATCATATAGGATCAGAGAGGGGAAGATCAGAAGGGATGGAATTAGGAATTAGTTTATTATTGTCACATGTACTGAGATACAGTGAAAAGTTTTATTTTATTTGCATGCCATCCAGGCAGATCATAGCATACATAGGTAGACTAAGGTAGTGAAAAGAAAACAGAATGCAGAATATAGCAGCAACAGAGAAAGTGCAGTGCAGGTAAACAAATAAAGTGCAAGGGCCACAATATGGTAAATTGAGAAATCAAGAATTCATCTTTAGCATTTGAGAGGTCCGTTTAAGTGTCTGATTACAGCAAGATGGAAGTTGTCCTCGAGTCTGGTGGTACGTGCTTTCAAGCTCTTGTATGTTCTGCTCGATGAAAGAGAACTGGGGAGAGAGATAGGGTTAGAGGAAAGAGAAGGGGAGGAAGGTCAGAGGTGTATGAGAAAACTAGCTTGTTCTCAGTCAATCCCACTTCTGATGAAGGATTCCTGACTTGAAATGTTACAGGTTTTCTTTTCACAGATGCTGCCTGAACATGCCTGCATTTCCTGTTTTTATTAAACAAATGTCTGTAAGAGATTAAAGTATGTACTTAATTAATCTTGTTGAACTTTATGAACCATAGAACCATACAGCACAAAACAGGCCCTTCGGCCCACCATGTTGTGCCGTCCCTCAAACCACCCTCACACTATCTAACCCCTTCCTCCCGCATATCCCCCCATCCCACACTCCTCCATATGCCTATCCAACAAGCTCTTGAACCTGTCCAATGTATCTGCCTCCACCACCACCCCAGGCAGTGCATTCCATGCACCAACCACTCTCTGGGTGAAAAACCCTGACATCTCCCCTGAACCTCCCACCTGTAACCTTAAAGCCATGCCCTCTCGTCTTGAGCATTGGTGCCCTGGGAAGGAGGCGCTGACTGTCTACTCTATCTATTCCTCTCAATATTTTATATACCTCTATCATGTCTCCTCTCATCCTCCTCCTTTCCAGTGAATAAAGCCCTAGCACCTTAAGCCTCTCCTCATATTCAATACTCTCTAATCCAGGCAGCATCCTGGTAAATCTCCTCTGCACCCTCTCCAATGCCTCCACATCCTTCCTATAATGAGGCGACCAGAACTGAACACAGTACTCTAAGTGTGGCCGAACTAGAGTTTTGTAAAGCTGCATCATCACCTCGCGGCTCTTAAACTCAATCCCGCGACTTATGAAAGCCAACATCCCATTGGCCTTCTTAAATGCTCTTTCCACCTGTGAGGCAACTTTCAATGAACTGTGAATATGAACCCCCAGATCCCTCTGCTCCTCCACACTGCCAAGTACCTTGCCATTTACCCAGTACTCTGCCCTGAAGTTAGTCCTTCCAAAGTGTACCACCTCACACTTCTCCGGATTGAACTCCGGATTGAAGATGAAGCTGTTA
This sequence comes from Pristis pectinata, assembly GCF_009764475.1. Classification (NCBI taxonomy): domain Eukaryota; kingdom Metazoa; phylum Chordata; class Chondrichthyes; order Rhinopristiformes; family Pristidae; genus Pristis; species Pristis pectinata. Next base: position 26,549,844 of record NC_067415.1, read on the forward strand.
AAAGTAGACCTATTTATGTGTTTCATTCTGATATTTCTGGCATGGTACACCTGAGTATACCCAGTGCTGGGTCTAAAGATTGGACAGAATACAAAAATCAATAAAGAATGACTAAAAGAGTAAAAAATATGGAAAAGCCTGCAAGAAGTGTAAAAGCAAATAGTAGGAACTTCATATGTTTAAAATAATTAACAAAGTGAGTGTAGAAAATGAGTATAGAAAATAATAGAAAAAGGGAGAAGTAAGTCTTCACTCTAGAAGATGCAAGTAACATCCCAAAAGGAGCTGTAAAATCAAGAAATGTTAGAGAGGGAGGAAGTCAGGAAAATTACAATCACCAAGGCAGTGGTTCTGAGCAAATTATTGGAGCTGCGGTCTGACAAGACCCCAGGTCTGGATGGACTTCATCCTAGGTTCTTAAAGGAGCTGGCTGATGATATAGCTGATGATTTTTTTTTTTAATTTTCCAAAATTCCCCAGATTCAGTGAAGGTTCTATTAGATCAGAAAACTGCACTAGTTGCACTACTTTCTTTTGCATGATTTATTTATTTTGTAACTCATAGTAATTTTTATGTCTTGCACTGTACTGCTGCTGCAAAACAAATTTCACGACATACGTCAGTGATAATAAACCTGATTCCGTGGAGCTAATACATGTATTCAAAAAGGGAGGGAGAGGGGAAGCAGGAAACTACAGACCAGCTGGTTTAAGATATGTCACAGATATAATGTTAGAAGCTGTTATTAAAGGCATTATAACAGGACATTGGAAAAAATTAATGTGATCAGACAAAGTCAACAAGGCTTTGTGAAAGAGAAATCAAGCTTCACCAACTTATTGGAGTTCTTTGAAGAAGTAACATATTGTGCATAAAGAAGAACACGTGGACATAATATACTTAGATTTCCTAAGGCATTTGATAAGGTGCCAAGTCAACAAGTTACGCAGGTGCCAAACATACCAGCATGAATAGAAGATAGGTTGGCTAACAGAAAGCAAAGTGTAGGCATGAATGGATTTTTCTTTGGTTGGCAAGATGTAATGAGTAGTGTATCACAGAGACTGGTGCTGGGGCCTCACCTTTGAAACGACTTGGATGAAAGTATTATTGCCAAATTTGCTGTTTGCACAAAGACAGATAGGAAAGAAAGTTGTGAAGAGTTCTGGACCCAAATTCTCAATTCTTTCTCTTTCCATAGATGCTGCATGACCTTCTGAGTTTTCCAGCATTTTCTGTTTTTATTTGTATCTGCTGGGATTTAGAAGAGTGAGAGGCTACTTGATTAAAACACAAGATTATGAGGGGTCTTAACAGGGTGGATGTGGAGAGGATGTTTTCTCTTGTAGGAGAATCTAGGATCAGGGATCACTGCTTAAAAATAAGAGTTTGCCCATTTATGAGAGAGATGTGGTGACTTTGTCTATTTGAGAGTTATGAGCTTTTGGAATTTTTCTTCCAAGGGTGGCATAATCAGAGTCTATAAATAAGGCAGAAGTAGAAAAGCAGGAGTGAAAGTTTATTTGGGGGTAGGCAAGAATGCAATGCCATGATCTCATTGAATGTCAGAGCACACTCCAGGGCAGAATAGCATACTCTTGCTCCAAATTCAGATGTTCATATATATGGATGAGAAACCTGGAGCATGCCAAATAGTCTTGATATCACTGAATGATAACCTGTGCTTTTATTTGCAAGATCTCAGGCTCACTGGTGGTACTATTACCTCTTCTCCTTAGATTTAAACACATAATCTAGACCAACATCTCTAGCGCAGCAACGAGGGAGTGATGCATCATCAGAGATGCTGCTTTTGATCAGATGCTAAACATAGGTTTTTTTCTGTCCACTTAGGCAAATATTAAAAATAGTTCAAGAAAAGTAAGAGACCCCTCTTGATTTCCAAGAGGACATCTATTTCTCAACTAACATTGCTGATTATTTGGTCATTATCTGACATTGCTGATGATACCAATCTGGGTTGTAAGTACAGAGAAAAGGCTTTAAGGGGATAAAGACAATCTGAGTAAGTGGGCAAGAACATTGTATAAAGAACATAACATGGAAAAATGTGAGGTTGTCTACTCTGGTGCAATGCACAAACAGAAAAGTCAGAGTCATACAGCATCAAAACAGGCCATTTGACCCATCATGTCCATATCAGCCCGTGTTAATTCCATCTTCCTGCACTTGGGCTGTAGCCTTCAAAGCCAAGGAGATTCAAGTGCTCACTTAGACACCTCTTAAATGCTGTTAGCAGTTCTGCTTCCACCACTCTCAGATGTCCCAGGGAACCTGAGTACAACTTGCAACAAGTCACTGGATGCCAAGATGCAAGTGCAATAAGTGATTACAAAGGCAAATGGCATATCTATTAGTGGAGGATTTGAATATGGAATATGGAAGGAAGAAAGTCTTCTTGCAACTGGGTAGGGCTTAGTGAGAACACACCTGAAGGATTGTGCACAGTTTTGGTCTCTTTCCCTGGGAAAGGATGTCCTTCCCATAGAGAGGGTGTAGTGAAGATTCCCTGGACTGGCTCCAGGGATGGCAGAATTGCTAAATAGGGATAGATTGAGTAGACCAAGCCTATATTCTCTGGAGTTTAGAAGGATGAGAGGAGATCTCATTGAAACTTACAAAATTCCTTTACAGCTTTATAGGTTGGAGCCAGGGAGGATGATTCTCCTCACTGACGAGTCTGGAACCAGGGGTCACGGTGGCAAATAAGGGGAAGGTGGTTTAGGAGTAAGATGAGGAGAAATTTCTGAGGGTAATGAATATTTGGACTTCTTTACCCCAGAGGGCTGTGGAGGTTTAGTCATTGAATTCATTCCAAGAAGAAATAAAAACAGAAACTGCTATCTTCAACTTGACATATTAACTCAGTTTCTCTTTCCACAGATACTGCCTGACCAGGAATGTGCCAGGAGGAGAATTGCCTGAAGCTGGGAGCAGGGTCAAGTATGCAGCTGGATGTAGGGCTGCAAACATGGGCAGGAGTGTGGCCTTCAGCTGGGAGTGGGGTCAGGTCTGCAGCCGGAGAATAATGAGAATGTGGCCAAGTGTGCAGATGGTGCATGGATGGAATAAAGCCATATATGTGGACAGAGAGTGGCTAGAATCAGGGCCAGGTGAACGTAAGCAGATGCAGTAGGACCAGGAATGTGGGCCCATATGCCTAGAGAGAGAGTCAGATACAAGGGCTGAAAGGAAGGAGCCTGGGGGAAGGCAGGAAGAGGTCAAACAGCAGAAGTGGAAGAGGATACTCAAAGTGAAGACCTTGCATGCTAACTGTTGTGCAACCACTATCCCATGTTGAAAGAAACCACTGTGCCAGGTGAAGGGCATTGTAAACCTGCAAACATGTCACAAAAGTATACCAGTTCTTTTAACAAAAACCTCCATGAAGAATTTAAGTATTTAAAAAAAATGTCAGCTACTGACAACAAAAATATAATTTGTCATAAATACAAAAAGGGCTGCATCTGTGGAAAGAGAAACAGAGTTAACGTTTCAGGTTAAAGGCCCTTCATCAAATGTCAACTCTGCTTCTGCTGCTCAGTGTTTCCAGCATTTTCTATTTTTATTTAAGATTTCCAGCACCTGAGTTCATTCCAAGCAAAAATGAGAACAGAAAATGTTTTTCTTTGCAGGACAGCTAAAGTGATATTTCTCAGCACCTTTGAACAAAAGAACACAAAAATGCTTAACAAGGTAAATGTACAACTCAGTGAAAAATCAAAAAAATTTCCTGATACTGGAAATCTTAAAATAAAAGCAGAAAATGCTGGAAATACCTAGCAGGTCAGACTGCATCTGTGGGAAAAGTAAGAGTCAAATGTTTCAGGTTGGAGAAGTTCTGAGCCTGTTCTCTTCCCACAGATGTAGTTTGACCTGCTAAGTATTTCCAGCATGTTTTCCATGTGTTTCACATTATTTTGTAAAGCAAAATACATAACTTAATTGTATTCACGTGAGAGTTTGCCTACCATTCTGGGTGCTAAAGACAAAGTTTAGGATTTAGTCATTGTATATCACAGTTAGTTAAAAAACTTAACCAATCACAATTTTCAAAATCTGAGGCATTTATTTGCAATGTATTGGCACTAATGTCAACCAAAGAACTATTGGGTGATTTATTCTCTAAGCTTGAAAGCATCAAACAAATACAGCCACAAGTTGTTCCCAGTTCCGATGCATTATTTTTTTCCCCAATGACTGACGTGAAAACAAAAATCATAGCATTTACTTCTCTACCAAGTGAGATGCTTGACTTGTGATGTGAATTTCTTCCTTAACTGATCCTGAAAAGTTATCTCAATAGAAAACTTGTTGGACTTTGTACGGATAATACTAATATAAATGTTGGTGGCGCTAAACAAGTTGGAAAAAGCAATACAAGGCAAAATTTGCAGGTCAGATTAGGAGGCCATTGAAAGTTACTGCACTAGGACCTCACCATTCTCTGTCTTCAGTCGCCCTCCCATACTTGGTTTCTCTAAACTCTGGAATCTCTTCATTAAACATCTCTACGTCTTCACCTGCCACTTCTCCTTAAAACTCAACTCATTGACCGCACCTTCCAATATTTTAAGCAACATCCATTTATTTCTGATTGCACCCTTATGATGTATTCTGGGATATTTTCCTATGTAGTATTTGTTATATAAATACTAGTTGTTCTTGTGCTTAAACAGCTCAATACAATCTGCAACTAATGTAAAACAAAAACATAATTTAAAACTAGACTTGCTGAGATTGCAAGTACAAATATTATATTTCTGTGTTTCATTTCACTTCCACATTGAAACTCTACAAACCATAATTATTTCTTAATACAGCTGGAAACTCAGAACTAGAAAGCTAAGCAGGCTTTGTGTCAAATCATGTAAACAGATGGTATATGAAGCTACGAATATGCAAGCTAAGGGACTGAGGAAACTGTAGAAATTAAACCCAGTCCCTACAGCTGAAAACATGCAGTAAAATAGTAAATTCCTCTAATTTTATGTCCTTACATTTGTGGTATGTCCACTGGGTTCTATTACAGTATAAACTAGCAGTTCATACCCAGATCTGATAAACAGCATTCACTATTTTCTATTCCCAGTTCAAGTCTTAAAATTAAAATTCTACCAGCTTTACACATTAGGATATACAATATGTAGAAGTATAACCTTAGTATCTGAGATTATGGATTCAGATGAAGTCATAAGTTTGTAATTACAAGGTAAAATGTTGTACAAGATAAGTTTGGGCTGAAGATAGATATTTTCCATTATTATGATCTCACAAGTTATCTTGAAATGTAATAAAATGTCAGTGAATCATTATTCTGAAAAGTTATAAGTTGGAAATATAGAATGTTGACAAAAAGTTAAAACAGAAGATGCTGGAAACACCCAACAGGTCAGACAGCATCTGTGAATAGAGAAACAAAGTTGAAATTTCAGGTCTGAGACACTTCAGAACTGATGAAGGTTCTCACCTGGAACATTAACTCTATTTCTCTTTCCATAGACGCTGCGTGACCTGTTGAGAGCTTCTAGCATTTTCTGTTTTATTTCAGAATTCAAGCATCTGCAGTTACTTTTTAACTCCCAATGATTCAAGAAGGTTATTTGACCAGAGGAACTCCAGGTCCCATTCTAAGCATGTGGTAGATCTTTGAATATATAATGTATGTTAGTTTTCACTGAAACATTATTACTTTTTTGTTATATTCCAGAAAAGATGTTAAAATTAGGTGCAAATCCAAAGCTTTCAACGATATCAAACCATGACTTACTTCCTGGTCTGGGATTTTAACTGGCAGCGAGTTTCTGCCAGAATATTGTTATTTTCCATTACTTTACCATCGGTCCAGGAAATATGTGGGTTTGCCAATTTCTGCTAATGAGCATCACAGAAAATTTCTGAGACACAAGGAGGAGACACAAGGAGGCCATTCAATGCACTGATTCTGCACAAATCAAAAAAGAACTACCCAGCTTTCAACCACTGAGCTTCAACTCCTACCAACTGCTGGGTGAGATTTTCCCCCTCATTTTGCACTAATCCTTCTACCAATTATTTTTAAATCTTTATCCTCTGGTTTTTGAGCCCCCTGCTGAGGAAAATAGTCCTTCCTATTTATTCCATCTAGGCCTGTTAAAATTTTAAATATCTCACATAAATCATTTCCAACATCCATTCCAAAGAAAGCAACCCTAGCTTATACAACCTTCCCTCAACGCTAACATTTTCCAGTCTTGACAACAACAAATGCCCTCTGCACTTCTCCCATGCAATCACATCTTCACTAAACTGTATGGCGTATCCAAGATGTGGACTACTTAATGTTGCATACTATACTAGCATAACCTTCATGCTCTTATATGCTATGCCTTAGCTAATAAAAGCATCCTGACTACCTTTGTAACACCCTTATTCACCTGTCCTGCTACCTTTAATCAACTGGCGCACAATCCAAGCTCTCACTGTTTCTCCACGCCACTCTGTATCCTCACCCTCATTTATTATATAATCCCTTGCCTTACTGCACCTCTCAAATGAATTACCTCATTTGCCACTTTTCTGTCCTACAAACCAGATCAAAACTTTCCTCCTGTCAACTTCACAGCCTTTTCTGTATCATTTGAAAACCTCTATCATATTCCCTGTATTTAAGTCTAACTTATTAAATATGTATTACTAGAGCAAGGAACTAAGTATTGAGTGTTGTGAAACTCCACTGGTCACTGTTTTGTGGTAACAAAAACACACATTAACCATTACCCTTTGCTTCTTGCCACTGAGAATTTTGGATGCAATTTGTCACTCTCCCTAGGACCTCATGGGGTTTTACCTTCTTTGATCTGCCTGCTGTATGAGATCTCCTCAAAAGCCTTGATAAAATACACAGACTACATCAAACATATTGCCCTCATCAACCCTCTGTGCTACCTTCTCAAAAAAAAATTCAATCACAACTATTCCCTAACAAGCTGATGCTGAATGACCTTGATTGATCTGTGCCTTCATAAATGAAGGTTTATACACCCCTTCAGAATTGATTTCAATAATTTACTCAAACTATCTGGCCTACACTTACTCAGTTTATCCCTTTCTCACCTTTAAAAAATGGAATATCAGCTGTCCCCCAATCCTCTGGCACAGGGAAAATCAAAAAATTTACTCAGATCCTTTGTATTTTCCTTCCTTGCTTCTTTTAACAGTTTGAGATACATTTCATCTGGACCTGTCGATTTTTCCATTTTAATATTTCATATTTCCTTACAACATATGAGGCTATTCGGTCCATTGACTCTATGCAAGCTCCCAGAGCAATCTCATCAATGCAATTCCTCCACTTATTTCCCTGTAACCTATTCTCTCATGTGCCCATTAACACTTGTTGATTCTCCTATTCACCTGCACTAGGGATAATTTACAGGCACCAATTCAATTAACAGCCAGCAAACCTTTGGGATGTGGGAGGTAACTGGAGCACCTGGAGTAAACCCACACGATCACATGGAGAACATGCAAACTCCACATAGACAGTACTGGAGGTCAGATTGAAACTGGGATGCTGGAGCTATTACACAGCTGTACTACCTGCAGCAGCACTGTGTTGCTAAATTAATTAATACTTCCTCTCTTACTATTCTTTCATTTCTAATTACTCTTTCTGAATTTTAGTTCTCAGGTTATGAATAGAGTTGACCTCAATTTCCTTGCCATGAGCAACTCTGCAAGAGACTGTGCATTTGAACTTTAACATGATAACCCCACAGGAACCGAGACAATTTGATTTTAATGCCGCCACCTTTCATTTATACGACTCCTTCTTTGAATCCTGGCAGCTCTCGCTGCTAATCCATTAGAGAAAGAATGAACTGGGACAGATGTCACATGACTTTGCCAGTTAGTTCTATGAAACCCTCAAATTCAGGATTTGTGAAGCAATATCTATTGTCCGAGACTAATAGGTAAGGTAATCCATGATCACTGAAACTCTGTCTGAACTTTTCAATTGTAGTACATTGAAGTATTCATTTGATAATATGTCCGTCCAATTCAAATGGGCATCAATTATCAGCAGGAACATCTTCCCCAAGAAGGTTCTAGCATTAACAACATGGAGTCTACTCCATGGCTGCTTGAGCCATTCCCTAAGGTGCAGCAGTGCAGAAGCAGATACATTTCTGTTTTCTTGAGACCTGGTGCAAGACTACAATTCTAACTTGTTGTCAGAGTCTATTTTAAGTTACCATCTGTATGATCTGGCTAGTCCCTTCAGCCTAGTAATTCCTGGGAATGCCTAATACCGAAGCAATTCCCAGCCTTGTGGGGGAATAATAAGTCTAGCTCCCCATGCAACACATCTGTCTCTTGGCACAGGTTTCCTTCTGCACTGGCAAAAGCCTAGATTTACCTTTCTAAAATAACATTTGGTTTGGTTCCGAACAGTGTGTTGTGCCACTTGTCCCACCTGTACACTGTTATTTGAAAGAGCTGGTCTCACTTGCAGGTCCTTTGCGTTTCTACTTGCCAATTCAACTGCTCAGGCAATTTTCAGTGCCTTCTCAAAGGTCAGAATCACCTCTGATAGCAATCACTTCTAAATCGGTTCATTACTCATCATGCACACTAATCTGTTCCTAAGCATCTGAGAAAATGTGTTGGCATAATTACTGCTTTGTGATAATTTCATCAGTTCAGCTACATACTCAGCAATGTTTCATTAGGTTTTCTTAACTTTTTTTATTCATTCAAGGGATATGGGCTTTGCAGGCTGAGCCAACATTTACTAACCCCCCCCCTAACTGACCTTGAGCTGAGCTACCTTCCTGAACCACTGTAGTCCTTGAGATGTGGGTATACCCACAGTGCTGTTAGGGAAGGAGTTCCAGTATCTTGACCCAGTGATGGTGAAGGAAAGACAATATATTTACAAGTCAGAATGGTGTGTGGCCTGGAAGACAACTTCCAGATGGTGGTGTTCCCATGCTTTTGCTACCCTTGTCCTTGCCCAACCCAGCCCTATCTGGTAGAGGCCATGGGTTTGGAAGGTGCTGTCTAAGGAGGCTTGGTGAGTTGCTGCTGTATATCCTGTAGCTGGTACAAACTGCTACTGTTGCTGTGCATTAGTGATAGAGTCAGTGAATGGTTGTAGATGGGATGCCTTTCAAATGCTAACCAAACCTCTGCATGATGTTGCTTGACTTTAGGCATTGCCGGCAGAGGTTGTGGGGGCAGATTCATTAGCGACATTTAAGAGGCTCTTAGATAGCCAGATGAATTATAGAGAAATGGGAGGGAAGGATTAACATGCCCCTCACATCACCGTTAAACATCCCCCCCATAACCTTAAAAGCATTACCTCTGGTATTTGACATTTCTATCCTGGGGAAAAGATTCTGACTGTCTACCCTAACTATGCCTCTCATAATTTTAAAAACCACTATCAAGTCTCCCCTCAGCCTTCGATGTTCTAGGGAGAACACAACCCAAGTTTGTCCAACCTTTCCTTATGACTCATACCCTCCAATCCAGGCGGCATCCTGGTAAATCTCTTCTTCACCCTTTCCTCGGTCTCCACATCCTTCCAATAATGGGATGACCAGAACTGCACACAATACTCCAAGTGTGGTCTGACCAAAGTTTTATATAGCTGCAGCATGACTTCCTTACTCTTGTACTTAACACCGCTACCAATTAAGGCGAGCATTCCATATGCCTTCTTTAACATCTCATCCGTTTGTGTAGTCACTATCAGTGAACCATGGACCTGGACCCCAAGATCCCTCTGTACCTCAATGCTATATGGGACCTACATTAACTGTATACTTTCTCCTTTCATTTGACCTCCAAGCTGCAACACGTCACACTTGACCTGATTAAACTCCATCTGCCACTTTGCTGCCCATATCTGTAACTGATCTATATATTGTATTCTTTGATAGTCCTTTACACTGTCCACAACTCCACCAATTGTGGTGTCATTTGCAAACTTGCTAATCCACCCATCTACATTTTCATCCAGATTATTGATATATATCACACACAACAGAGGTCCCAGCACCAATCATTGCGGAACACCACTGGTCACCACTCCAACCAGAATAACAGCCTTCCACCCCTACTGTCTTCTATTGGCAAGCCAGTTCAGAATCCAGACTTGCAATTCACCCTGGATCCTATGCATCTTTATCTTCTGAATCAATCTACCATGAGGGACTTATCAAATGCCTTACTGAAGTCCACGTAAATAACATCCACTGCCTCACCCTCATCAAGCACCTTTGCCACCTCCTCAAAAAACTCAATCAAGTTTGTAAGGCATGACCTGTCCTGCACAAAGCCATGCTGACTGTCTCTAAGCAGGCCATGCCTTTGCAAATGTGCATGAATCCTAGCCCTTAGTATCCTCTCCAATATCTTCCCTACCACTGACATGAGGCTCACTAGCCAATAATTACTTGGATTCTCCCTATTTCCCTACTTGAAAAAAGGCACAACATTTGCTACTCTCCAGTTCTCTGGGACCTCACCTGTTGCTAGTGAGGACTAGCAATCGCCTCGCTTGCTTCTTTCAATATTCTGGGATATATACCACCAGGCCCTGGGGACTTAGCCACGTTAATGCTTTTCAGAAGACCCAGCACTACCTCCTCCTTAATCTCAAAATGTCGCAGCACATTATCCAGAGAATAAATCCACATCAATCCAGAGAAGGTCGAGTACAAGGTTAATGGCAGGATTCTGGGCAGTGTAGAGCAGCAGAGGGATCTGGGGGTTCATATCCACAGATCACTGAAAGTCACCTCACAGGTAGATAGGGTAGTTAAGAAAGCTTATGGGATGTTAGCTTTCATAAATCGTGGGATTAAGTTTAAGAGCCGCAAAGTAATGATGCAGCTTTACAAAACACTAGTTAGGCCACACTGGGTCCAGTGTAGAGTACTGTGTCCAGTTCTGGTCACCTCATTATAGGAAGGATGTGGAGGCATTGGAAAGGGTGCAGAGGAGATCTACCAAGATGCTGCCTGGATTAGACAGTATGGACTATGAGGAGAGACTAAAGGAGCTAGGGCTTTACTCAGTGGAGAGAAGGAGGATGAGGGGAGATATGATAGAGGTATACAAGATATTAAGAGGAATAGATAGAGTAGACAGCCAGCACCTCTTTCCCAGGGCACCAATGCTCAAAACAAGAGGACGTGGCTTTAAGGTAATGGGTGGGAAGTTCAAGGGAGATGTCAGAGGGAGGTTTTTCACCCAGAGTGTGGTTGGTGCATGGAATGTGCTGCCTGGGGTGGTGGTGGAGGCTGATACGTTGGTCAAGTTCAAGAGATTGTTAGGTAAGCATATGGAGGAATTTAAGATAGAGGGATATGTGGGAGGAAGGGGTTAGATAGACTTAGGAATGGTTTGAAGTTTGGCACAACATGGTGGGCTGAAGGGCCTGTATTGTGCTGTATTGTTCTATGGTTCTATTAGCATGCCCCATTCTGTTTCCACTATCCACCAATTCCTTCTCCTCAGTAAATACCGATGCAAAGTACTCATTTAGTACCTCAGCCACTCCATGAACAAATTCCCTCCTTATCTTTGAGAAGACCTACTCTCTCCTTAGTTATCCTCTTTTTTTAAAAAAAACACAAGTATAAAATGCCTTTGGATTAACCTTGACCCTGCTTGCTATGGACATTTCATGGCCCCTTTTGGCCTTCTTAATTGCCTGCTTGAGCACCTTCTTGCTACCTTTATATCCCACAAGGACCAGTCTGATTTTAGTTTCCTAAACCTTACGAATGTATGCCGTTGAGAACATACCAAGATTTCCCAAATCAGAAGCCCTGGATGAACCAGGAGATTCACAGTCTGCTGCGGGCTAGATCTGTGGTGTTCAAAACCGGCGATCCAGAACCCTACAAGTCCAGGTATGACCTACATGAAGGCCATCGAGAGAGCGAAAAGGCAATTTCATTGGAGCTAGAGACACAATCAGACGAATGACAGCTGTGGCAGGGTTTGCATGCTATTACTTCCTACAAGGCAAAACCTAACAGCATAAATGGCAGTGATGCTTCACTCCCTGATGAGCTCAACGCCTTCTATGCACGCTTTAAAAGGGAAAATCACACTAAACCTGTATGAATTCCCACAGCATCCTGTGATCCTGTGATCTCTGTCTTGGAGGCTGACATCAGAACATTCTTCAAGAGGGTGAACCCCCGCAGGGTGTCAAGTGCCGATGGTGTATATGGCCAGGTACTGAAAACCTGTGCCAACCAACTGGATGGAGTATTCAAGGACATCTTCAACCTCTCACTGTTGCAGCTGGAGATTCCCACCTGCTTCAAAAGGGCATCAAGGTGCCCAAGAAGAGCAGGGTGAGTTGCCTCAATGACTATCGCCCAGTAGCACTCACACCTACTGTGATGAAGTGCTTTGAGAGGTTGAGAAAACTAACTCTAGCCTGAGCAAGGACCTGGATCTGCTGCAATTTGCCTACCACCACAACGGGTCTACAGCAGATGCAATCTCACAGGCTCTTCACTCAGCTTGGAGCACCTAGACAACAGCAATACATACGTCAGGCTGATGTTCATCAATTACAGCTTGGCGTTCAACACCATCATCCCCTCACTATTAATCAACAAGCTTCAAAATCTGGGCCTCTGTACTTCCCTCTGCAACTGGATCCTTGACTTCCTTATTGGGAGACCACAGTCAGTGCAGATCGGTAGCAACATCTCCTCCTCGCTGACAATCAACACAGGCGCACCTCAAGGATGCGTGCTTAGCTCACTGCTCTACTCTCTCTACACTCATGACTGTGTGGCTAGGCACAGCTTAAACACCATCTATAAATTCACCGATGACACCACTGTTGGCAGAATCTCAGAGGGCGATGTGGAGGCGTACAGGAGTGAGATAGATTGGCTGGTTGTGTGGTGTTGCAACAATAACCTCACACTCAACATCAGCAAGACCAAGGAATTGATTGTGGACTTCAGGAAGGGGAAGTCGGGAGAACAGACAGCAGTCCTCATTAAGGTCAGTGCTGAAAAGAGTGAGAAGCTTCAAGTTCCTGGGCGTCAACATCTCAGGGGATATTCCCTGGGACCAACACACTGATGCAATCACAAAGAAGGCATGCCAGTGGCTCTACTTCATTAGGAGTTTGAGGAGATTTGGTATGTCACCAAAGACTCTAGCAAATTTCTACAGATGTACGGTGGAGAGCATTCTGACTGGTTGCATCACCGCCTAGTATGGAGGTGCGAACGTACAGGATTGAAAGAGACTGCAGAGGGTTGTAGACTCAGCCAGCTCCATCATGTGTACAACCCTCCCCAACATCTAGGACAGCTTCAAGAGGCGGTGCGTCAAGAAGGTGGCATCCATCATTAAGGACCCTCACCATCTAGGACATGCCCTCTTCTCATTACTACCATCAGGGAGGAGGTACAGGAGCCTAAAGACCCACACTCAAGGTTTCAGGAACAGCTTCTTCCCCTCTGCCATCAGATTTCTGTACAGTCCATGAACCCAAGAACTCTACCTCATTATTCCTCTTTTGCACTATTTTATTTATTTTTTAGTAACTTACAGTAATTTTTGTCTTGCACTGTACTGCTTCCACAAAACAACAAACTTCATGATATATATCACTGATAATAAACCTGATTCTGATTGACCCAGTCTGTCAGGAGGTGGAGCTGGGTGCACTTCTCACAGATGTAGTCATCAGGGAGACCGTGAAGTTCCCTGACTTCCCACATCTTGCAGGAGGAGCATTCCACTGCCCTGACTGCCATTTTTCTACACTAAATCAAAGGTCTTGGATTAACAGGAAAATAAAAATCTTACCTACTCCTCACCTGTGTCTCCTTGCCAAAGCCTCAGTTCCCCACTCTTACACTGGCCCACTCTCCCAATGATCACTTCAAAATGGCCGCTCCACTTAACCTCACCTTCCTCTTATTGGTTAAAGTGCCGTCCAATTAGCCAATCAATCAGACTTGCCTTTTTACAAATTCCCGCTCTCACTCTTAGCTCCTGATTCCAGGAAAAGTGAAATTAACAAGAAATAAGATAATTGTTAGACTTTCCACTTTACCTTTTTTTATTGAAAAAGAGTTTCTCTTTGGTCCTACCTGACTTCAGGAACATTTTCCTCATTACCAATACGTTATATCTTAACATACAAGTTAAGATGGATGCTGAGTTTCATCTTCTTTTTCAAGCCTGCTCAGTACATGTCTGCTAACACAATCCTTGCAAAGATCAACAAAAATAGCATCTGCCAAAGATCAAAAGAGAGATGAAGGAAAGCCCCCAAAAGCACCATGACCCCCTGTTGGCTTAGAAGAGAACAATTTTTAACTGCATATATTCAACTTTATATGAATTATATACAGTACTGGAGTCACTCAATCCCTTTCTGGCTGTATATTCACCTCTTGAAATATGCGAGCTACTAAACAATCTGTTTCAGGGATAGATTGCAGCGATGTTATGTTTCACTGAAGCTCCAAAGTTGGAGCTCCTCCAGCTGCTGACACTTTTTGTACCTGTGGTTGTCTGGGACAAGAGAAGTGTCCTGACGTTCTCGCATGGCACAGGATGTCATTTCTATGGATTTGTGATGGCCGGCCATGGGTACACAGCTAACTCACAAAGAAGAAAGAGCACCTCATCGCATCACTGCACTACATTCCTCCACTTACCAAAATTCTGAGTCTCATACTCCTTAGACACAATCCTCCATGAGGGTAAAGGTTAAATTCACTTACAGTACGCTTGAAATATGAGGGGCACCTATTGATTTTGTATGTAACTCAAGTGTTTCAGGCAATAATGGCAAAATCCTCAAGGAAGAAGCAGGCTGATAAATGAAATATATTAATCACTTATTATCAATGAAATGAGGCAAATGAAATCCCAGAGACAGCAGAAGAGCTTTAGATGGGGGCTGAGCAACTGACAATGCAAATCCACAATGGATACAGCAGCTTCCTTTCTGATTTCCTGAATAAGTTTGTAAATGATTTTCTTCACACGATTCAATGCATTAAAAAATTGGAAGAAAGTTGATGCTAACTTTGCTCTCCACTACTGGAGCTGCCTACTGAATAATTGAGATTAACAAAATATCCACCTAGATTAGAGAATGGTTGTTGCTCATGCAGGAATACTGTGAACCCAGTGTCGCTGCAAACTTGGCAACTGCAGGAGTCTAAGGACCAACAGCAGCCCATTGCTAACCCATCTTCTGTCACATGACAGACAATATTTCAGAAGACAGAAGCAGCTCACAGAGGACCAGACCCTGCACATGATGCACACAGACAGAGATACAGTTTTCTCAGAATGTCAATACAAAAATCTCAGGAGGCTCACAATATTACACAAGGTTATGGTAGATCTTTGCAGCCCCTTTGACCAATGTCTGTTGCCTTGTGGACCCAGTGGATATACACTGCCTCCAGTTGCAATGTGGCCACTACTGTCAACTTCAATGCTTCAGAATCATTCTAGGGTTCCACTGGAAGAAGCTGCAGGGTCTCTCAGTTGGCTGCACACAAGTGCTATTCTCACATGAGTTTATATTTTAACAAGAACTTCAGCATGACTGACATGAGCCAGGACAAGAGAACACTTGTGTTTGTTGCTCTAAACTCTCACAGTAAGGAGGATATTGAAATGTTCTCATGTGGCAATGAAGGCACTAGAGAAGGATGCTGGAGCTTTCTTTGTTGGACCAGAAGGAACACTCCAGGTCCTCTTAAAGAGCCCACAAGAAAAATTAATAATTCACAAGAATAATATCAGTCAAATGATACTCTGAACATCAACTTGACTATAAACTTCCTCATTCAGCCAAGTTGAACTAATCGAAGTTTGATGGTGTTATTGGATCCTGATTAGCTTATGTGAACGAGGGCCCTGCCTGCTTTGGGTAGACAGCTTAGCTGCTTTCCTGCATGTGTTCATTAGAATTGGGACTGATGGTCAGTAAGTAACTTGGAGAACTTGAAAACCATCTCATTTTATGATAGATAGGTAAGATGACTATCTCCTGTTTTCCACACAAAGAATGTAAAAAAAGAGAGAAAAGTTATGCCCTACAAAGAAGTATTTTTATCAAAGTGATTGTATATTATATTTCAATTATTTTGTTGAAGATGTTTAGCATTTGTTTCACACGTTTTTTTATCCTCATCTCTTTCTGTAAACCTAACTTGCCTTACACCTACAGCACAGAACAAATTGTAAAAGTATACTGAAGATGAAGTGAACAGACTGTCAACAGCAGATGCAATTTAATGTGACAAAGCATGAAGCAGTGCATTCTGTAAGAATAGTAAACACAGCGTTCAATATACTCCAGGGAGCTGATGAACAAAGATTTAG
The DNA here is from genome assembly GCF_009764475.1 of Pristis pectinata. Lineage (NCBI taxonomy): Eukaryota > Metazoa > Chordata > Chondrichthyes > Rhinopristiformes > Pristidae > Pristis > Pristis pectinata. Next base: position 26,566,261 of record NC_067415.1, read on the forward strand.
GGTCTGAGTAATTAAGCGATTAAATGTTAGCACATAGGTGGAAAAAAGGATCAGAAGGGCTAATGGGTTGCTGGCTTCAGCATAATAGATATATAGTACTTCCGCACTGCTTATTATTAGAGCTGTGGTAGAATTTCAAGGGTCACAGACTTTAAAACAAAACACCAATGCAATTATGAACAGATCTTATTTGGCGTTCAGTCTTGGATGACCGTTTTAGGAAGGTTATGCTGGCTTAGGGACAATATGTATTATATAGCCTGGTCTCAAAGTGATTATGGAATAAACTGATTAAGATCTTTAAAATCTTACAAAATCAAAATGCTGCAGATGCTGGCTTAAAATAAGCTCAATAAACAGCAATTTAGTTCCCTATGGGTCACATTAGAGCCCTGCAACTCAAAACTGAGTTTAACAATTTCAAATAAAAAGCCTTTGTTCCCCAGTTTTACCTCCACGAGATCATCTTTAGATATTACATTAACATCCCTTATCTTACACCATCATTTCTTTTCTTTTTTTAATTTCAAATACAAAGCAAAATATTGTAGATGCTGGAAATCTGAAATTAAAACAAAAAATGCTGGAGAGAATAAAAGTGGTAATGATTAAAGCTAATGAAGTTTCATCAGAATTTCTGAAAAGTTATCAACCTGAAATGCTAACCATTTTTCTCTTTCCTTAGATGCTGCTTGACTTGCTGAGTATTGTAATCTTTATTTGGTTTTCAGTATCATTCAATCTCTCTTGCCTCCCATTTTATCAAAGATCTTCCATTTTGTTACATCTCCCTATTCCTTTCTTCCCTGCATCTTAAAACCTAAAAGGCAGCACATCGTGCACATGACTGAATAATATCAGTGTCAGTCACGTCTACTACATGCATAGTTGTAAGTAACTGAGAATGAAATGAGTAATTTTTGTGTAACGATCCTCCATTCCTTGCATTGGTGGTGAAAATATCCTCCTTAGGTTAGAAATATAAGTTCTGTTTCTATGCTCTTTATTGATCAACTGTTTGCCCTGACTCTAGACATATGTGCTGCCAGGATCCAAATCACCAATTGATACAGAGTTGTCAATAAATACTCTGGAACTGAAGACCTCAAAACTAAAGGAAGAAGTAGACATAAGACCCCTTAAGCCATCTCCATTGTTCATTAAAATCATTGTTGGTCCTCTATGTCATGTCTTCTTAGGTGTTAAATACCTCTGTCCCTTGATTCTCTCAGAGTCCAAAAATTTATCAATCTTAGCTTTAAATATTCTAAACAACGGACTATCCACAATCCTCTAAGGTTTGAAATTACAAAGATTCATGACCGTCTTCTTCTCATCTTAGTCCAAATGGACAACTCTTATCCTGAGACCATTTCACCCAAGCTTCAGATCCTCGGGGCTGAATAAATAGTCTCTCTGCATTTTTCCTGTCAATCATTTTCTTGAATCTTGTACTTCCAAATGAGATCAACTCTTACTCTTCTGAACTCCCATGAATATAGGCCAACCTTACTCAATTTTTCTTCCAAAGACAACTCCCTCATCTCATTTGAGTGAATTGATGTTGTACCACCTCCAAGTCAAGTATATCATTTTCTATGGTGCAGAGACTAAAACTGCTCTCCATATTCGAGGCATAGTCTCAGCACCACCCTCTTTAACTGTAGCACTCTTGTACTGCAACCCAACCTCACCATACTCTCGCGGTTAGGTTACTGAGTAGCAAGCCAGGAGCCTTCACTAACAATCTAGGGATACGAGTTCAAATCCTACCAACCAGCACACAAAGATCTCTTTGTACACCCAGTATCTACTACTTTCTCAAAGTGTGAAAGAAATTGTTTTTCCAACCAAAGTGCATAACCTCACACTTTCCCATATTCTACAATGAATTATCCCCTTCTTGCCCATTCATTCAATTTGCTTTTATCTTTGCAGACATTTTCATTCTCCAAACATCTCACTTGCCCACTCCACTTTATTTTATCTTAAAGTATTTCTTGTTCTGGTGTAAGATTATCAACTCGAAACGTTAACTGTGTCTCCATCTCCACGGATATTGCCTCATCTGATGAGTATCTCCAGTATTTTTTTATACTTTAAAAAAAAATTGATAATTAGCATGTGAAGTAAGGAAACTAACAGATGAGTAATTCTTATCTTAATATTTGAGCTAAACGGAAATAAAATCTAAGAACATACAAGAACACGAAAGAATACAAGGAGTAGGCCATCAGGCCCGCTGAGCCTGCCCCATCATTTAAAATGATCATGGATCATCTGTGCTGGCCTTAACTCCTCTTCCATGCCATTTCTCAGAGAATTCCAGAAATTCACCACCTCTGCGAGAAGAAATTTCTATGTACCTCTGTTTTAAATGATCGGTGCCTTATCTTGTAGCTACGTCACCTAATTTGAGATTCTCCCACTAGTGAAAACATCCTAACATTTAACCTGTCAAACATCCTTGGGATCTTATATATTTCAAACCGGTTAACCCTCATTCTTCTAAACTCCAAGGAATACAGGCCCAAATTATTTAGTCTCTCTTGATAGGACAATCCTCTCATCCCAGAAGTTAGTCTGGTGAATCTCCTTTGTACTGCCTGCAATGTTAGAATATCTTTTTTTTTAGATAAGGGGACCAAAACTGTATGCAGTATTCCAGATGAGGCTTCACCAATGCTCTGTATAATTGCAATGAAACCTCCTTATTTTTGAACTTCAATTCCTTTGCAATGAAGACCAAAACAAAGATAAAGTCTTCTGAGAATGGACTACAAAGGTCTTGATTCAAAATCAACTGAGATGTTTAAAATAATGGAGAAAAGACAAAGAATTAAGATTAAAAAGATAGAGCTGTCACAATTAACAAGATCAATTAACCAAATAGCCTACTGTGGTTCTGAGATTCTTCTGCAAAGCTGTACACAGAACTATTGTAAACTTTCTCACTAGCATTTCCATTGCATATGTCAGCTGATTGCTAGACAACCTAAAAAATATCCAGAAGCAAATCAAGCTCTCCTATCTCCTACAACCTCTATTCATTAAACAGGATTGACAAAAAGCTGGAGACACATGAGACTGCAGACGCTGGAATCTGTAGCAACAAACAATCTGCTGGAGGAACTCAGCAGGTCGTGCAGCATCTGTGGGAGGAAAGGAACTGTCGACATTTCAGGTTGAGACCGTGCATCAGGTACCTCACTGATGCAGGGTTTCAACCTGAAACATCAAGAATTCCCTTCCTCCCACAGATGCTGAGCGTCCTGCTGAGTTCCTCCAGCAGATAGTTTGTTGTTCACAAAAAGCTGGTGTGCTTCACAGGACAACTTCCTGTAAATTGAGAGATTTGGCAGGAGGATAATATTTAAAATTGTATCCCTAAGCTGTTCAGCAATCTGCTATCATTCACTCCCCACATTAAAGCTATTACACATAACATAAGATGACACTTCAGTGAAATATTAACTGAGTGCTGCATTATTGGGGGTGTTTTGGTTCAGGGAAGTTAAGCTAAGCTTGTCAGTCCAATCAGGTAAAGGTGACAGAAGAAACATCACCATTTAAAAAAAAGGAATGGAAGTTCTACAGGTGCCCTAATCAAAACCAAAAACAGATTCATCTGTTGTTCATGCCTTCTCAGTGCTGTTTATAGAAGCTTGTTGTATAAAAAGTTATCTGCCATATTTTCTTATACAATAACAACTGCAGTTTAAAAGTAAGTTTCGGTTGTGAAGCATGTTGGAATATTCCCAACAGTATAATAAGATGGTAAGTCCTTTATTTCTTTCATACAGAAAATACAGAAGCTATGTGTGTAAAACTGATGCACACTCTGGCTATTAAGTTACATTGCTATAAATCCTGAAACTGCTATTGTCATACTTCAAAAAAAACGGATAGCTTGAGAGCACCACAATCTAGTTTTATCCTTTATTTTAACGTATTTCAGAGGGAAAGTTAAACCATATGCTTTCTTGCAGTCTAAACCTAAAAGAGATAATCTGGTCATTTATCTAATTTGCATATATGGGACTTTGCTGTATACAAATTGGCTGCCATATTTCCTGCATTAAAACAACAGTTTCCTTTCAAAAAGTACTTAATTGGCTGTAAAATAATTTGTGGGCTCCAGAAACCATGAATCACAGAATATACAGGTAAATGCAAGATTTTCTCTTCATAAACTTTGCATGAATGGGTTAAAGTCATGTCTGTCTTAGGTTTCCTAACAGTTTTACATACAAAAATCCACTGGTAAAGTTTTTGCAACAGAATTTTTCTCAATATAAAACTATGCTCATCATGTACAAAACTATGTAAAAAGCACAGTGGAGGAAACACTTATATAAACTCTTAAATATGATATCCTGCTGAAGCACATTTTCTTCTCAAAGATGTTCATTCCGTTGTCTGTGGTAAGTAGGCATTTCTAATAGCAGCTATGTGATGCAATCCATTTCTGAAATTGGACTCCATTTGAGTTAATGGAACTAAATTATAGAACGAGAGTACAATGCACAGCAGATACTGTACATATGCATTTAGTGTTAAGTATCCAGGGTAAAATTTATCCCCGCAAATTCTATACCATTTGTTACCATAAATTGAATAAATTTCAGAGGCAGGCTGCAATGGACTGACAACACTATACAGTGTATTTCTGGAATATTGCATCTGCCGTTCTAAGAAAGGATATGCTTAGGATGGAGGGAGTATAATTGATTCATAGGTTTGTCCTATGGGAAGAGATTAAGCAGGCTGGACTTATAATCTCAAGTTTAGTAGAATAAGAGGTGATCTCACTGAAACACACAAAATTCTTATGAGGCTTGACAGGGTAAAAGCATGGATGACGCTCCTCTTAGCTAAAATGTCACAACCAGAGGTCACACCCAGAGGGTGGTGAATCATTGGAATTGTTTACCCAAGAGGACTGTGGAGGCTCAGTTGCTGAATATATGCTAGATAGTGATGGATATTTGGATATAAAATGACTAAAGGAACATGTGAATACAGGAATGTGGTACTGAAGTAAATGATCAACTATGGTCTTACTGAATGGTGAACAAGCTGCATGGAGACATATGACCTCTCTGTGCTTCTGTCTCTTGTATTACATCTATTTCTTGTTACTACCAGGGATGAATTTTTGGGCAATTGATGTTTGCGAGTCTCTGATTCGTGCACTTTAACAATGTGATGAGAGTAAGGTTGAAGTTCGGACTAGACAGGTGCGTTGATTACCAGCAATAATTCTCAGCTACAAACATTATACTTTATACTTCCCTTTCATAAATTAGAGAATAAAATATATCGACACTGAGTTTACTGTCAGTCTTTAAAGATAAAAGTGTGAATTCCACATTTCCACAATTTATTCTCTTGCTTACATTAGTTGTGTGTGCATTTATTCAAGAATGCAGCTAATTAATCATTTCCACATCAATTCAGAGCAGTTTCAATTTAGCATTGATGCAAGAATGTTAGCTTATCTTCTGAAGCTGTCTCATTTTGATTTGAATTCAGAACAGGTGTAATATAATCTAGACATCGTAAAGTTGTATTTAATTTTAAATCTAATTTAATTTTAATTCTTTTGCCAGGACAATCAGGACCATATTTCTACACTTCAAGGCTTTTATGCATGCACATAACTCTTCTGTGGCTAAACACAGCAATCCTTCAGTAATGCACAATCAGCAGCATAATTTGATTTTTTTTGGCTAAGCAATGCACTTCATAGATAATAGCCTGAAACTGGAGCTAGAATTCAATATAATTGCAACCCAAGTCTCTGAATTCCAACACTATGTCCTTAGCAGGGTCATTGAACCCTGTCTGTAAGATCTTCAATGATTTACAACATTCTGTACAATATTCATCTGGAACGTGTGTCTCCAAAATACTAATATTACATAATGTTACATATGGAATGCCCTAAGATGTTAAGGAATCAAATTTTAGAGTGATATACCAATAAATAATTAAGTTTAATTCCAATAACTCTCTGTATAATGGTTTCCCCACTTTACCTGTTTCAGAAGTCTGAAGTTCATGTCAGTTTAATCAAAATTCAGGGTGACCATTCTGATTCCTTTAAGATTTTAAGATGAATAAAATAGGAGACATTTTCATGATAAAATGAAAAAATATTTGAAATGTCGCTTACGATTTGCAGCTTTGCTGTGGTCGCTATGCACACTATCATTTGACTGGTTGCTTGATACTGATGACAGACTTGAACTTCTGACAAATCCAAAAGCCACAAGTTTAGCTGCTGGCAATCGAGAGTAACCAGGAGGACGAAGTCCAGAGTGCCCAGGTTTGGGTAGACTTGATCTTTGGACAATTGGTATGGTGTTTTTCTTCTGTTCCACTAAAATACAGAAAAAAAAGAGTAATAATTTTTAAAAGATGAACTGACATAATAAACTCAAAAAAAAATAAAGCATCAAATAACAGAAATCCATACATTGGAAATTTCTAGAATGTGAGTGTCAATCATTGACACATGAAGGTCTGTCAGTCATTTCATTAGAAGTTATTGTTAGAGGATTTACAAAATGATAAATCACAACAATATGAAAACAATATTACTGAAAGAGCTCTACGATCAATTCATAATGCTAATAATTATATGCTAATAATTCAAAGTAACTACACATTCATGATTTATGAGAAATTAAAGTTTTCCTTGGTCATGAAGAACACACAGAGCTGAGTACACAAATAATCTATCTTTATTATAAATACAGAATCATTCCACATACACTTGTCGGATCCGGTTATTTTTGAATCTGCAGGTTCTTTCAGGAGTCCAGGAACGAGTTGAAAACAACTTGGTGCTTCACAAAGTTTTATTGGAAAAGTTTAAAACAAAGAAACAGTCACAGAGCACATGGCACTAGCTTTCCTACTAAGGAGATGAGCCGAGACAAAAAGAACAAAATAGGAGCTCGGGCCAGGGGGAGGAGAGCAAGAGAGTGATTAACAAAAAGCAACAGCTTTTAAACCTGAGATAAGAGGTATTCCTTTAGCTAACAATAGTCCAATCAGGAAACCTATTAGATACTTGTGGCCAAACCAACCAATGAAAAAACCACATATTCACTTGATGGACGAACCAATAAGCTAGTAAGCAGCCATTCCTTGTGCAGCCACTTGAGGTACATTAAACACTATACATGTTAAAAAACTAATTAAAACAATCAAATCCAACACACTCCAACATTCATAACATCCGTAAAGTGAACTCAAAGTCATCAAAGAATCCCAAAACACTTCAGAGTCAATTAAAACCTTTGAAATGCAGTCACAGTTATAATGCAGCAAAATACAGCAGCCAATTTGGGCATGGCAAGGTCCCACAAAAAGCAATTGGATAAATCAGCAAATCCCCTTTGATGGGTTTGATCAAAGGATAAAAGTGGCTAGAACATGCAGAGAATGTCTCTGCTTAGCTCTAAAGTCTTCCATGAAATCTTTTACATCATAGAAACAAGCTTGATTTAACATTGTTAAAAAGATATTCAAAGATGGTCACGTGACAGTAAAGCATTCACAGAGTAAGTGGCAATCTGGATCCATCCCTCCCTCCCTCCCTCCCTCACCTCACCCCCCCCCCCGCCCATTTATTTGGGGATCTCATTAATTGGACACTGGTACCATTGCTACAAACAACATAACTGATCCCAAAAATGAATTTTAAAAGGAATCACTGCTTTGGGTGCCTTTCTGCCCATGATTTAAAGGGAAAGAAGAGAAAAGTATCCCAAGATCCAGAGTTCACTTGCAAGTCCCATTGTAGTAGTTTGTAGACTCCAGCTCCAACTTGGAGAGTTCTGAAATAAATTTGATTGTGTCTGGAAAACATAGATCAACAAATCCTAAACAGGTCCTGCCACCAAATACACCGGGATCTCAAGACCTGGACCTCAGGGATATCCCTATTTCAAAGGAGCAACCCTGCTTGCTTTCCACAAAATTCATTTGTGAAAAGCCATATTAAGAGAATTAAGAACTAAGTTTTAAGAACAACTTAGAGGAGCAGCTGAAAGATAGTAAGGTTTATAAGGGGAATCCCATTGAAAATAAAAAAATTACTGCAGATGCTATAAATATGAAATGAAAATAAAAAATGCCGGAACAGTCAGCAGGTCAGGCAGGATCTGTGGAAAGAGAAACAGAGGCAATGTTTCAGGTTGAAGATTCTTCAGCAGAATGACAGAGAATTCCATTATTTGGCAGCTGAAACAGGTGCAATAATTAAAATCTGGAATGTTAATGATGCCAGAAATGGAAGAATGTAGATATCTCAGAAAGTAAAGCATAACCATTAATTCATGATTTTTGCAAAGAATGAAGGAATAGGAAAAAGTAGCTGCTTTCAGCAAAAACAGCAAAGAGAAACAGTGAAACATATTATAATTTTCCTTTAGTTATTTCAGTTATTGGAAATGGACTACAGCAAAAAGTTATCTGAAGGAAGATTCAGGCCATAGTTGCCAAAAGGTTTGCTGTACAACCTCTCACACTTAAGTAATCCATAACTCTCTCAACTCAGTTCAAGAATTTGACACAAGACTTCAGAACTGGGACCTCAAAGTTCTGACATTTTTTAGTAGAAGAAATAAATAAATACCTCATTTTGCACTTACAGTCTAAGCTCAATTAGAATTAATCTAATTTTAAAAATGTAACGTATTGGCTACAATGTCACTGTTGCATGTGGCCCAAATCCTCTACTCAGCTGAAATGGCTTTGTCAGATGCTGGGAAGCCAATTTATGAATATCATTTGAAAACCCTAGCTTGTGCAATTGTGCATCATACCTTGCACTTAATGGAGGACCCCTGTCCTTAAAGAGTTTCCATTCAAAATTAAAGGGGAAATGAGTACAAGAACATAGGAACATAATACATAGGAGGAGGAGTAGGCCAACTGATCCCTCAAGGTTATTCCTCAACTCAATAAGATTATGGCTAATCTAGTCTTACCTTTAGCACCATTTTCCCATTCATTCCTCATAACCTTTGGCTTCCTTATAGTTCAAATGTCTGTCAGTCTCTGCCTTGAATATACTCCATGACTCTGCCTCCACAGCTTTCTGAGAGAAGAAATTCCTCTTTATCTATGGGGCAAGTCATAATTCTGGAACTATGCCCCATAGTTCTAGATACTACTAAGGCAAACATTCTCTCAACATCCATCATTTCTAACCTCTCAGAATCCTATATGTTTTAGCAAGATCATCTCTAATAAGTATAGGCCCAACATGCTCAATCTCTCTTCATATGTTTATCCCTTCATCTCAGGAATCAATCTGTTGAACCTTTTCTTCACTGCCTGCATGCAAGTATATCCTTTAAGTCGTAAACCAAAAACCATACACAATACTGCATGGTTAGGCCGCACTTGGATTACGGTGTGCAGTTCTGGTTACCATACTATAGGAAGGAGGTGATTGCACTGGAGAGATTGCAGAGAAGATTCACCAGGATATTGTCTAGATGTAAGGACCTTAGTTATAAGGAGAGATTGAACAGGCTGAGCTTGTTTTCCCTGGAGGAAAGGAGGCTGAAGTATACAAGATTATGAGAGGCATAGATAGAATTGATAGTCAAGGTCTTTTTCCTATGGCAAGGGTATCAAAAACTAGATTGTATATATTGAAGGTGAGAGGTAGGAGGTTTAAAAGGGTTCTTAGGAGTAAGTTTTTTTTTTATACAGTGTGATTTATATCTGGAAATGCACTGCCAAAGGAGGTGGTGCAATCAGATATAATTACTAAGTTCAAGACACATTTAGACAGGCACTTAAATAGGCAAGATGTGAAAGGATAAGGTCCTAATGCAGGCAACTTGGATTAGTGTAAATGGATTAAAAGGTTGGGATGGAGCTGGGAGGTTGAAAGACCTTTTTTTGTGCTGTATGAGTCTATGAGGTGCAGTCTTATCAGGACTTTAATAAGTCCTGTTAAATTGTATTAATACTTCCTGACTTTTATAGTATATACCACTTACAATAAAGGCCAATATTCCTTTAGCTTCCTAATTACTTGCTGTACCTGCATGCCAACCCTCTGTGGTTCATGAGCTAGAGACCCCAGATCCCTTTGCAACATTCTATAATCTCACCCTACTTAATTTGATTTTTCATTCTTCCTTTGGAAGTGACCTCACATTTTCCTGTACTGTACTCCATTTGCCAACTTACTGCTCACACACATAACCCATCCATATTCCTTTGCAGGTTCTTTGTGACTTCCTCAAAACTTGCTAGCCCACCCATATTTGTATCAACAGCAAATCTGGCAACAGTATATTCAGATATTCATATTGATTGTAAATAGTTCAGGCCTCAACACTGAACTCTGTGGCACCCGATGAGTACGGATTTGGAATGCACAGTTGACATAGCCCCATATTATAACATTCTGCAAAGGCTTATACATATGGCAGCCACAAATCATTTACCAACACCATAGATGTGTTTTAGGTTAGGCATATGGTTACAATGGGTGAACCTACACTATGGAAAATAGTCCAGCATGGTTTTACTGGCCAGCTTTTGAGTTATAAAGGTGATAATAGTTTGAGCCATGGTCATTAACCTGATTGATTTGTATGTGGGCTGCTCATTACCCACTACCGTATCAGTCCTAAACTTTACTATTAAGAGCAGAGATGACCTTGCTGGTGGTGTCATTCCAATATAACATACTGACTGATGATATTACTGCCAATACTGCAGATGGCTGTTTTCTGCTGCTGACTCATTGGTAGTTGTAAGTCACTAACAGTAAGACAAGCAAAGGACTGCCAATATGGTCTGTCATGCTCCCCTTTATTTTCAATCACCCCACGCATATGCTTTTAAACAAACACATTGAGAAGTTAAAAATGTATTCTCTGAAACATTTCTAAAATGTTTATTTCAGATGTATATATACTATTATACAAAAGTAAAAACATCTACAGATACTGGAAAACTGACAAATCAACAGAAAGAGTTGATTGTTTCTCTCTCCAAACTACAGCCTGACTTGTTGAGTTTTAATAGCATTTTCTGTTTTTATTTCTGCATAAAAATAACATCTTACAAACAATTCCACTTAAAGTACTGACAGCGATGCGAAAATAACAGATAAAGACAAATAGAATCTCTGTTCTACATCGTGTTTCCGTTGCTTCCTTTCTAATTAGCAAGCAAATCAAATTTCTAAAGTGGAGTCTAATACACCTAAATGTTTTGCATCCACGACAAATTTCTAATCCAACTGTTTTATATTGCAAATGGCAAATCAAATTATAGAGTCACATAGCATAGAAACATGCCCTTCGGCCCAAGTCTTCCATGCTGACCAAGGTGCCTTCTGAGCGAGCCCCATTTGCCCACATTTGGCCCATATTCCTCTCAACCTTTCCTATCCATGAACCTGTCAAAATATTTTTCAGATATTGTAACTGTACCCACCTCTACCACTTCCTGTGGGAGCTTGTTCCATATATCCACCATCCTTTGTGTGAACTTGCCCCACAAATCTCCTTTAAATCTTTCCCCTCTCACAGGGTAGGGGAGTCTAAAACTAGAGGGCATAGGTTTAAGCCATGACCTCTACTTTTAGACTCTCCTACCATGGGAAAAAGACTGTGACCATCCACTTTATCTGTGCCCCTCATAATTTTATAAACCTCTAAAGGTCACCCTCAGTCTCCTTTGCTCCAGGGAAAACAGTCCTAGCCTGCCCAGTCTCTCTTTATAATTCAAGTCCTCCACTCCCAGCAACATCCTTCTGAATCTTTTCTGCACCTCTCCAGCTTAATCATATTCTTGAGTGCAATGTACAGGAGGGCAGTGAAAATGAGTTTGACAGAATTATGGAATAAATCATCTAAAAAAAACATTTTTATAGCACCTTCTGTGACTTTTTGATATCATAAAATGCTTAACAGACAATGAAGCACTCTTGAAATGCAGTCACTGTTGTAATGTAGGTAGCATGGCAGCCAATTTCCACAGTGTAATGTCCCACAAACAGCAATGATAGAACAGCCAAATAATTCATGTTAGGGAATGTTTAATGAGGGCTAAATATTGGCCATGGCACTTAAGTTTAATTCCAAAACACTTCTACAAAATAACTTTAGGATCTTTTACGTTTGCCTGGGGGAGCAGATTGAGCCTTGGTTTAATGTTTCACTTGAAAATCAAGCACTCCCTCAGCATTGCTCAGTGAATATCAACCTACATATTTTGTTTCTGAATAAAACTCATACCCACAAACTTCAGACTCAAGGATGAACCACAGCTGATCCTCATTTTAAACATTTGAATAAAACTTGAAGAAATGAATGACTGATGAATATTAATCAGTGGAATTGGAAAGTCAGTTTGCAGGGTATTTTCTGAATAGGTACTTTCCTATATTGCTATTTTCTCTGTTTCAGTCTTAAGCCATTAATGAGGATAGCTTACAAATTAGCTGCAGGCACCACAGCTCATTAAAGTACAATTGTGCTGAATCAAAGACCTGAAATGAGTTGCTTGGATTATGAGCTCATGGGGATAAGACTGATCTCTGCTATATTCACTCTTTTAGAAGCCTCAGAGATCCAATGGGATCTGCAGTGTGAGCATACTTGAGGTACCAGTTGTGCCAGATGGCAAAGCTAGCATGTGTTTTCTGAATGCCCAACAGATCTATGCAAAGTAGTCAGATCATTCTATTAATAGTACATCACTATCATGCAACACTGATCTGATGCCAGCACAGCAATTTTGGGGCTCAATGCTCCAGCTTACATCTTCCCTTAAAGAAGCATGTCTGAACATATATTCAGCAGCAAGAGGCATCCCTTACCGCTCAACCACCTCCACACCTTATTCCACTCCACCACACCATCTGTCATCAGTGCTCATAGAGTCCAACAAGTAAGCACTATTAAGCACCCATTTACACAAATCACCACATTCCCATCAATGCTCCCCCAATTCTGCCATTGACCTATGCACTAGGGACAATTTACAGTGGCCAGTTAAGCTATCAACCAGCACGTCTTTGGCATACGGGAGGACACTGCAACACCAGGATGAAACCCACGTAGTCACAACGAGAATGTGCAAATTTCACATAGACATCAGAGGTCAGGATTGAATCCAGGTTGCTGGAGATGTGAAGCAGTAGCTTTATTAGCTATGCCGCTGTGCTGCCAATGATTAAAGGTACTGTTTAAAGATATCATCAACTTCTTCCAGGCTGGTTTCTTTTTGATATTTTTGCAACTCTACAAATCCTTGATGCCTTCAAGAGTTGAGTTTCATTGTCAGTCTATAGAGAGTGGTGTATCAGGTGCTGTTAAGCTTAGAGTTGACTTCAGGCTTCTACACAAATGAGTTGGATGCACAAGTAGGGATTTCTTTTGTTATATGACATGTTTGGGAGAATGAGCTAAAGCTGTGCATTAGCAAAAAAGTTCCTAGAAGAGAAGGACATGGAGAAGAGCTCTCAGTAAGATGCAATTTCTGTCCACAGATTCCAGGAGCAAATTTCCTTTCTGAATCTCAGCGAGGAGTAACATGCAAGTCAATGGCGTATCCATGAGGGTGCCTTTACCCAATCTACCTACCTGCTGCAGCCATAAATGCAACCCTCGTAGAATGAGAAGAATAACATTCCCAGCAGTTGTCAAGGTAATTGTGGTGATGAATTTCCTTCCAAGGTGGAGCTGGAAATACTTGTAACATCTTTCAGTTGCCGAAGGGAAATCATTCATGTTCTCTCAAAGTCAGCCAATTTCATAATCCCTGAGCAGAGGCCAGGAGACTTGGAGAAATTGGAGCTTTGCCATGATTACAGGCTTCCCCATAGTGCAGTTTGGTAATGATTGCACAGATGTTGCTTTGCAGGCATTACATGTCAACACCGTTCCATACTAGAACTGTTCTTTACTGATTCTATACATTCAACATTCAGCAGTTATGCAAATCAATGCCCAGTATCCTGGCTGCAATAATCACACCTTTATTCTGTGGCACTGTAACCTGACAGCAACATTTGAATCACTGTTGCAAACAAAAGTGTAGCTACTGGATGAAGATTCCTGATGAAAGTATGCCCATAATCCTGGTTCACATTTACATACATGTAGTTACTATGCACTTGAATAAAATTATACTGCCACACCAAATGTAATAGAGAAGATAATTCACATGATGAAATAACGCTTTCACTGCCTTAAACTTTTGAGGGGTTCTCCAATACTTGAAAGGGCAGTTTCCAAGGTCTGTGGTGCCTGCCAAATGCTGCGCAACCTTCTCATCATAAGGGCCTAGCACCTGCTCACAGCTATATGGAGGCAGCTGAGAGGAGGAGGGAGAGGAGAGAAGAGAAAAGAGAGAGATGAGAATAAGGAAAATGAGGTCAATCTAGAAAGTGCCTTTCTGGTCAGGCTGCCTTCAAGAATGTATTTTAAGTCCAATTCCAAGAACCACATTACCAATTCTCCCTTCACCAACAGACTCACACCCTTCCTTCATCACTTATATAGCTTCTGCTGGGTCCCTGTGCAAAAACAAAAGCCACCACAAAATATACATTCTGATTCAAATTTGTAAATGAAACCATGTAATATTCCACAAGAAGTCAACTTATTATCCTTCTGCATGTCAATTATGGTGCAACTTAATGACTGTGGTATGGCTGGTGGAAGGCTGCTGACTTTCGCTGCAGAGTTCTGGAAGACAACCTAAACCAGCCTTAGGCCTAGGAGCATTGGCTTCAGATGGTAATATTGTGTCATGGGTGGAAGGCTGATCCAGGTTAGATCTGGCACAGGATCCAGAAGGTGATTCTCTATGGGACTGTAAAAATAATTAAAAGCAAATATGATTAAAATATGAGTGACATAAAATTTATCTAAGTATATATTCAGACAAGACTGAGAAAGGAGCAGGAATTCATGTCTTCAATGAAACTGTTAAGCTCATGAACCAATAGACACATATTCAAGGACTTCAATGATCTACAGTTATCTCACACATTCTGCTGTGCTGTCAAAAAAATTACACACCCACTTTAGAATGTTAATTGGCCAGCACATGAAAGGAGCTATCTGCCTTCCCTTCTGCCACTCACTTTCTCAAAATCATGATGTAATTTTATTAACCACTCATTTCAGTGCTTCTGATTATCTGACTGTTCTTCGATGCTCTTTCAATTTTATCAAAATTTCAATTACAATCCCTTTGATAAAATCTATACATTTCCTGTGAGCAGTTTTATTCAGAATTTACAAACTAAATACAGCCATATTATTTCTTTTTGCAATTATTGTTTATCTATCAATAATGCTACTATGATTATTAACCCCAAATTAACAACGGTTATATAATTATTAATACAAAAATAAATGCCAACTCCATAAGCAAGCACTCTTCTGCAGCATTCTACAATGCCTACAGAATTACAGCCTCAATAAACACACACTCATTTTTAATAAAACATGATGGACCTATCACCTGATATTATTTTATCCTGATTCAGTTCTTCTACAAGCTTTCTATCATATAATGCATTGCTGCAGAAATACGAAACTGAAGGTAGGCTGTGTCATCTTGGTTCAAGTAATGATGCTCTTCACTTCCAAGTCAAAAGTTTGTAGGTTTAAGTTCCATACAAAGAACCTTAACATATAATCTTAGATAAGATATTGTACAGTCTGAGCAAATGCTGCAATAACAAACAGCAAAGGGTTTGATTGTCAGGCATAGTAGAGATCATTGCAAGATGCTGTTTTTTCCAGCATTGATCTGAGTGATGACTGATCACAATTGGAAGTCAGCCAAGCATCCTAATAGCATGTGAGCAGTTGAAGATTTGACAGAGAAAGTTGACATCAGACGACTGACATTGTGGCTCTGGATGGAGTCAGACTTAGAAATTCAAATGCATAGCACTGCAATTTTCAGTATTATGCAATCCTAAAAAAACAAATTTCCTTAAATGAAACAACATAACATTTTCTGGGTCATTTTGCATTACTTCAAAAATTCAATTGGCCTGAGTCACCCATGCATGACTGTGCAATTCCCACGAGTTGCATACAGCATGATGTCATTCCCCATGCAATTGTTCTTTTGGAGTACTGCAGGGAAAATTGAACCAAGTCGTCTTGGGGGTCTAGTGCTGGAAAGTGGTCGTTTCTGAAGTCTGATAGAGGCATTTCAGGAGGAAGATGGCCAAATTAATTGTGTCAAGTTCTGCTGAGAGATGAAAGAAGAATAAGAAGGGATGTAACACCATAATCACAACTTTCTAATTATAAGCTTGTTTTTCCACAATAAATTGAACACATGGTAAAGCATGATCTCTGAACAAAGCAGAAAATTCTGCTTTATCCTCAGTTCCCAAAGGGACTCAAGCATTTTTTTTAATGCATTCAATTCCCTCCAGCATCAATTACCTTTGTCTGTTATGAATGCAGTCCTTTCAATAAGCCTAAACAGTAAATGCCAGACCTCAACTCCCTTCAGACCTTCAAAGCCAGAAATGATCGAATTGAACACAAGAGCACAGGAAAATAGGAGCAGAAGTAGGCAATCAGGCTCCTCAAGCCTGCCCCACTTTTCAGATGATCATGGCTGATCCATGCTTGCCTCAACTCCTCTTCTGTGTCAGATACCCATAACCAACAATCCCTCAATCTTTCAAGTATTTATCTATCTCCATCTTAAATATTTCTAATGATCTAGCCAAAAAATCTAGCTAGAAATATACCTAAAACACTGGGGAGGATGACAAAGCCACTTGTTGGCCTCCCCAATTAATTCAAACATCCCAAATAGCGTTACAGCCATTAATTAGTTCTGATATGTAGCTGGTTATGTAGGGAATATGACAGTCAAAATGCATACTTCAAGATCCTACAAATGCCATGAATAGATAATGGCAAGGTGGTTGGTTGACGAATAAAAGGTGGCATAGATTTCAATGAAAAAGCCTATAGTCTTCCATGTACTTAACTCAGTTTGGTGATTCACTTCGCTAGAAGAACAATGTACAACACACTAACATTAGAATATTTAGGAATTCTTCATTTTAAATATTCTCAAAATTGTATTAGTAAAACAGAATGTTGTACAACATCTAGTAGATGAACAAGATTCCAGCATCTGCAGTCTTTTGTATCTATATTCAGTATTCTTAGTCTTAGCTGTGACTTTTACATATTTTTATAAGCAAGCAACTTAAGTATTATAAAAAATAGAAATTCAAGTCAAAAAACATTGCTCCTTAAACACCCTTTGCTACAAACTAATGAAGTATGCTACAGATCCACATATCACAAATGCCTAATTTGAGCTGCATTGTCAGCAGAAAGCATGAAGTGGAGACCAGACATTTTTCGCATGAAGACAAGAAAGTGATTCACTGGGGGCTGTTCTTCTAAATCTCATTACAGTCAACCCTGTCAGGTTCAGGGGAAGCCTGCTGTTGGGGCTGCCTGTCTTTTCTTCTAGTTGGGGTATGGTGCAGAACCCAGAGAGTTATACAAGAAAAAGAAGTTGTTGTACAAGATTAATAGCTCGTATATTAATACAAAAAATGGTTTGAAAGCAGAACATTAGGAGTTATGATTGGTTTGGTTATTTGATCTTTCAAACTGTTCAAGCTGTGTCTTACAGTTTAAGTCATTATCTGGAGTTTCTGGCAGAGCAGCTGGTAGCTTTCTGTTCTTATCCCTGGCGTCATCTGTTCATTTTCTAAAAATAGTCCTTTAATTTAAAAAGAGCAGTGCTATTTCAGTGACCCCAAAAATAAACTTCTATTTAGATTTCTGATAACTTTGCTTGTTTTCTGACAAATATCTGCTACGTGAATATTCAGTAGCACGCGACCTCAGGGGCAATTCTACAGTTAAGCCATAAACCAACAGAATCACAGAAAAGTTACAGCATGGAAAAAGGCCATTTTGTCAGTCAAGTCCACACCAACTCTTTGAAAGAGCAACCTAGTAAGTCCCATTGCCCCAAACATCCCCAATGACCTGAAAATTATTTTATTTCAGATACTTATCCAGCTTCCTTTTGAATGCCACAACTGAAGCTCTCTCCAATACTACCCTGGTTGTCATTCCAGATCCTAACCATTTCCTTTAAGAATTCCTTTATCTTTATTGGTCACATGTACATCAAAACACACAATGAAATGCATCTTTTGCGTAGTGTTCTGGGGACAGCCCTCAAGTGTCGCCATGCTTCCGGCGCCAACATAGCATGCCCACAACTTCCTAACCTGTATGTCTTTTGGTAGGTGGGAGGAAACTGAAGCACCCAGAGGAAACCCACACAGACATGGGGACAACGTATAAACTCCTTACAGACAGCAGCCGGAATTGAACCCGGGTCGCTGACGCTGTAAAGCATTACGCTAACCGCCACACTACCGTGCTTAAAATAGTTTTTAATTGTCCGCTTTCCCAGCATAAACAATGCACATGTACTAAGCAAGTAAAAGACCAACCCATTCTTCATCAAATTCTGTTGAGTTGGTTAATAATAGAAAAAACTAATAAATCCCTTGTGGTTTTCAAGGATGCAGGAAAAGTTCCATGCATTTATGAGCGAAGAATTGAGAGAGGTTCTTAAAGGTTTGCTTCAATCTTAAAGGGAGGTAGTCGTTATTTAGAAAAAGACTTAACTACACCAGCCAGATAAAGACTATGAAGGCAGGACAGAGGCTGAATATCCTATGTGAATCACTCACCTCCTGACACCCTAAAGCCTTCCCACCATTGACAAGGGTCAAGTCAGGAGTGTAATAGAATACTCTCCAATTGCCTGGGTGAATGGAACTCCAAGAATTCAAGCCAATTGAAATTATCCAGGACAAAGAAGCTTGTATGATTGGTTCTGCATTCACCACCCTAAACATTCATTCTCTTCACTACCAGCACACAGTGACTGCTGAGTGTACCATCAACAAAATGCACTGCATTTACTTACTTCGATGACTCCAATAGCAACCTCTATAAATAGGACAGCATGTACATAGTAATCCTGCCAACTGCAGGTTCCCCTCTAAGTCACACACCATCCTGACTTGGAAATGTACACTATTCCTTCATCAACACTGGATCTAATCCCTGGAACTCTCTCCTCAACAGTGCTATAGGAGAACATTCACTAGCAGGACTATAGTGTTTCAAGAAACTGGCTCACCATTACCTTCTGAACGACAATTAGGGATGGGCAATAAATACTGGCTTTGCCAGAGATGCCCAGATCCCAAAATATGAACTGAAAACAAACCTATTTTAATTGAATAGCTAGTGCAGTTCCCAGAATTGCTCTTGTCAAAAGGAGTGTGGAGCTTTTCCTGGAGAAGGTGGCAATAAAAAATGTTTATAATGAAATCCCCCAAGAAGAACTAGTGTTTAGAAATCATGGTAGATCATATGGATAAGTGTTATCTTTACAGCACATTGCTCAGGGAAACAGATGAGAAGGAAGTTCTTCAGAAAAGAAAGAATGCTATTGAAAGATAGCATTGATGTCCAATGATAGATGTCCACTAAAAGCAAAGAGATGCTTGTGTACACACACAATAAGTACTCAACTGACAGAATGGTGTGACATGTGCAAAGCAGCCTGCAAACTAATGGATCTACTTTAACTGCTTTTGCCATGTAAACATATGAGCACACATCTCCAGTTTGGTGGCATCTACTCACCATTGTGCTAAATGGCTCTAGATCTTCTTGAACACTGTTCACTCTACTTTTCATGTTTAGGGCAAACCGGGCAACTCATTTGGATGTATCCCATATTACTTCTTCACAGTTAATTGGCTTGTTTGTTCTCTTTTAAAAGGAAAAGGCTACACTTAATCATGAAACACAGCATATTAGTAGGAAGTGAACCAATTGTGTAAAGTCCAAGAAGCAGTCTCCCAAATAATGGCAAAGAAGGATGTCTGGATTGAACTGTCTAGGCAGGAGATCTGCATTTTTGTTCCAGTTTGCTTTAAATTCTTCTACATTTAAACATCTAGACTCAAAGTCAAAGGCACACATTTGCTTCACTTCTCTGAGACACTACAAGGCTCCTTCTTTGGTGTGGGTAGATGCACATTGAATGTACAGCCTGTACTAATACATGTTCCTGTTCTCATAACAGTAGTTGGTAAAAGGAGGTAGCAATAGGCTTTTCTGTGAACGGAAGAGGGGAAATTAGGTGAGACACTCAAGTGAAGCACGAAGCATCAATAAGGAATAGCAAATGGATGTAACAGAAACAGCAACAAAGAAGAGGGTTAAAGCCATGCAGAACACATATGCTACATACAGCAAAAACTCTTTGTGCAGTCATCTGAAAATCTTCAGCAATGCCTGACAATATACAAAAGCGCTGAATGACCATTCATGAACCTCAAAGCACGATGAAGCCAGTGGCAAAACCAGGAGAGCCCCAAGGAGAGCTTCCATAATCATTCGACCCAAATATCATTTTGCACCCTCTCACTATGTCTATCACTATTAAAATTCTGTGTTACAATTGACAAAATGCTTTTATTTCTAGCCTACAGATGTTAAGATCAGCTTGAGCGTACCTTGATTGAAAAATCTGTGCATCCAAAGGTCTGTCACTATGAAAGTTCCTTTTTTGCAAGGAAGTGTCATAAGAGAAGAAATAATGCAGAAATCATCTAACTAGAAGATAATCCAGCTGCCTCCTCAGCAAGGACTGTAGAAGATAACAAGTAACCAGTACAGATAGAAACTTGCTGGCAATAGAAGCAAGTTCATCTGAGGAATAGCAGAAACTGGGCATAATTTGCATGGATATCATGAAGGTCACCATGAGAGACTGCTTTGTCAAAACATACTGGGGGAACACTGGATGGAGCTCACAAGCTTCATGTTCTTACTTGCATACACAAAGGGCGAGGCCCTGTAAACCTCTTTTACTACCCATTATGAATATGCTGGTAGCCAGCATAATCAAAGACCCCACCCTCCCGGGTCATTCTCCCCTCTCCCCTCAGGTAGAAGATACAGGAGCCCGAGGGCACATACCACCAGGCTCAAAGACAGCTTTTATCCCACTGTGATAAGACTACTGAATGGTTCTCTTACACGATGAGATGGAATCTTGCCCTCACAATCTACCTTGTTATGACCTTGCACCTTATTGTCTACCTGCAATGCATTTCCCTGTAGCTGTGACACTTTACTCTGTATTCTGTTATTGTTTTTACCCTGTACTACCTCAATGCACTGTGTAATGAATTGATCTGTACAAACAGTATGCAAGACAAGTTTTTCACTGTACCTCGATACAAGAGACAATAATAAACCAATACCAATACACCTGTTATATGCCTGCAAAATAGCACAGTATCAAATAAGTATTTGCTCTTAATTCTCATGGTAATATGTAATTTGTGATCTAGGAAACAACAGACTGAATTAGCAGGCAATACAATTTTACTTTTTTTTACAATGTACGTGTCTTTTCATGGTTAAATCTGCAGTATAGTGCAAGCTTAGCTCTGATTATCTCTATTTCACTCAGTATCATGAAAGTTGGTCCAGGATACAAACGAACAAGAGTTGGAAGTCATAAAGCAATATATGCACATTCTTCTCATTTGTGCTTCTGATTTATGCAAACCTTTAAGTCGAATATTACAATTTCAGAGTCTCCAAAGGCATTAAAGTAGCATGCCTTCAGCAATGCTCACATTCTCTAATCATCTGTTATTCACTATGGTCTCTATCACAGATACAGTAATTTAAAAGCTGAGATTCAAAGTTTTGTGTTTGAAAGAAATGAAACTCATAGAAAATGCATCTATTAGCATTTTACAACTGCTAACAATGATAACATTTGCCTGAGCCTACTCTGCAATCTATGTATGGTCATATTCAGTAAAGAGATCTATAAAACCAATATGTGGGTGTGGATAATTTTGGAGAAATATTTCCTATTCATTATTTATAGGTCAATAGTCAACAGACTAGGGGTAAATTGAATATCTTTAGAAAACATGCAGTGGAGTTGTGATGCATAATTCACACATACCTGCTTAAGACAGTGTAGAACACACAAAAATATTGGCTCCCACCTCATTATCATGATTTCTATATCTCAGCAAATCTAGCCGTGGCAGTTAATGCCTTAGAGCATTTCCACAGGTCAAATGTGTGTGGCTGGCAGCAGCCGAAGCCTGCTGAAGCTGATTCAAGATACACTTGCATCTCTCAAAATGCAAATGCTCACAGCATGCATTGAGAACATAAATGATAGAACAGTACAGCACAGGAACAGGCCCTTCAGCCACCATATCTGTGCCGACCATGATACGATCTAACTAATCCCATCTGTCTACAGATGGTCTGTATCCCACTATTCCTTGTCTGTTCAAGTGTCTCTCTAAATGCCACTTAAGTGTTGCTATTGTATGTGCTCTACCATCTCTCTTGGAGCATGGTCAAGGCATCAACCACCCTCTGTGTAAAAAATTTGCCTCACACATCTCCTTTACACTTTTTCCCTCTCACCTTAAACTCATGACCTTTAGTGTTTGACATTTCCCCCTGGGGGAAAGATTCTGACAGTCCCAATCATAATTTTATATACTTCTATCAAGGGTTTATTAGGTATCACAATTGCTGAAGGATGTCATTGTACAGATTTGGAAAGGATGATGGAAATCATCTCGCAGCACCAAAGAGACAGACATTCCTATTTTCATTTGCAGTTCTGTGTGGCTAATCGATTGAGGTTGAGAGAAACAAGTTCCTATGTTTGCAAGGATCCAAGGTCCAGATCTTGAAACATGAGTGGAAAGAGGCGGTTAACAGGATGAATGCCAGGAGTGGAGCTCCCAGGATGGATGTTGTGCAGCAAGAAATTTAATAACTTCAGATGTGTGGTCAAGGTCAGTGATATCATCACATTCCATTCTTCTAACCATTTGTCTTACACACTGCTCCATGCAATGCTACCCCACATTCACCTAATGGTGACCTTTATCAGTCTGGATTCCCATTTTATAGTCATATTCCCCACCACATCCTCTCAAAGGACAAATATTACAAAAACTCACCCATTTTACCTCACAGTTAAACTTATTACCAACTCTTCAACCAGAGCAAAAATATGACACATTGCACCTCAACCAATAAAATATACCTCCATCTGTCTTGCAGAAGACAGCATGTAACTGGCACCACCCGTGTCCATCACTCCTACCACCTAGAAAACAGAGCATTGGTAAGTATTGGTGTAGTGGTAATCAAGTCCAAGGACAGGGATGGTGTAAAGATCATTGAAAATTCTTATACCTAATCCTCCATCCTTTCCACCTCTCCCTCATCCCATCAGTTCTACTGATTTATAAGCTGCATGTCATTTAAGCATATACCTCTTACTTGCACTTTCCCCCTTACAACCACTATACCCTTGTACTTTTCTCCTTTCAGATAACTAGGAGCTGGTCAGTGGAAGCAATTGAGCAGGGGAGAATGAAGAAGGTGGCACTCTGTTACTCACTGCTGGTAACACAGATACTGAAAGTTTCTACAAAGTAGACGTGGTATCTTAATACTGAGTCACCACATGCAAGTGGCCTATTACCTGGGCAGAGGGAATGGGTAGGCCAGATACCAGGTCCTTAAAGGGCATGGTTGCACAAGAGTCCCCCACCATCAATATCCTGCAGTACAAGTGGACAAGCCACATAAATACCCTGGCTAGAAAAGCAGATCAGAGGTTGGGTATCCCACGGTGAATGGATCACACCCTGATACCCCATGGCCTTTCTATCATCTACAAAGCACAAGACAGAAACATGATGGAATACTCTCCACATACCTGGATGAGTGGAGTTTCATTAATCCCCTAAAAGGCTTGACACCATCCAGGTCAAAGCAGCCTGCTTGATTGGTACCGCATGAGGCACTCGGAACATTTATTTCTTACGCCACTGGCACTCACTGGCTACAGTGTGTACCAGCTACAAAATCACTGCAGTTACTTACCCAGGCTGCTCCATCTGAAGCTCCCAAATCCATGACCTCTACCACCAAGAAGGACAAAGGAAGCAAGCACATGGGAACATGCCACCTGCAGGTCTCCCTCTAAGTCACACACCATTCTGACTTGTAAATGTATCACCAGTCCTTCCTCATCGCTGGGTCTAAATTCTGGAAGTTCCTATGCAAAAACAATGTGGGAGTACCTTCACCAAAAGGACTGCAGTAATTGAAACAGGAGGCTTACCACCACCTTCTCATGGGCAATTGGAGATGGGCAATAAATGCCAACAATGCCCATATTTGAAAAAGGAATGCAAAAAAATTCACTTGAACCCTCTGAGCAAAGGTTCTACTCTATCTATACTCATGACTGTGTGGCTAAGCACAGTTCAAATGTCATGTATAAATTCGCAGATGACACCACTGTTGTTGGTAAAATCTCAGATGGCAATGAGGAGGCATAGAGGAGTAAGAAAGATCGGCTGGTTGAGTGGTGTCGCAACAAAAACCTCGCACTCAGTGTCAGCAAGACCAAGGAATGGATTGTGCATTTCAGGAAGGGGAAGTCAGGAGAACACACACTAGTCCTTATTGAAGGGCCAGCGGTGGAAAGAGTGAGCAGCTTCAATTTCCTGGTGTCAACATCTCTGAGGATCTGTCCTGGGCCCAATACATTGATCCAATCATGAAGAAGGCACGCCAGCATCTCTACTTTGTTAGGAGTTTGAGAAGATTTGGCATGTCACCAAAGATTCTTGCAAACTTCTACAGATGTGTGGTGGAGAGCATTCTGACTGGTTGCATCACCGCCTGATATGGAGGCTCCATTACGCAGGATCAAAAGAGGCTGCAGAGGGTTGTAGACTCAGCCAGCTCCATCATGGGCACATCCCTGCCATGGAGGTCATCTTCAAGAGGCAGTGCCTCAAGGCGGCGGCATCCATCATTAAGGACCCTCACTACCCGGGACATGCCCTCTTCACTTAACTACCATCGAAGTACAGGAGCCTGAAGACCCACACTCAATGATGCAGAAACAGCTTCTTCTGCTTCGTCGTCAGATTTCTGAACGGTCCATGAACCTTACCTCATTGTTCCTTTTTTTTTTGCAGTATTTGTTTATTTTGTAATTTATAGTAGTTTTATATCTTTGCACTGTACTGCTGCCGTAAAACAACAAATTTCATATCATATAAGACAGCGATAATAAACTTGATTCTGAAGGCAGGAATTCATGATGAAATTGACCATCACCTTTCATGGGCCAGCACAGCCTTTGGTCAATTAAGGAAAGGATGTCTGAAGACCATAACTTCCAACCCAGCACAAAACTAGGCAGGAATGATCCCTGCCCTCCTAAATGCTTCTGATACCTGGACTATCCACAGCCATGAATCTCAAGACACTGGTAAGATACCACCAGAACTGCCTCTGCAAAATCCTTCAAATTCAATGGAAGGATAAGCGAATCAGCATTAGCATCCTCCCCCAGGCTAATATCCCTGATGGCTAATACCAAAAGCGTATGGAGATGTTTAGGACAATATCCTGCCCAGCTTTAAGTCTGCGTGAGGTGTTCAAGAAGCACAGAGGAATCTAGAGCCTATCATTTTCAGCTGGAAGTGGTAATCATTGACCTGTAGTCATTGATACAACTGGGGTTAGTGTGTGGTGGCAAAGATCTCATTGCAGCATAGGCAGAGGTCAGTTACTTCCTCAGTGCTGCAGTGAAAGCTTAGATAGTTGCCATCAAGATGCTGGGTACCACTGTTGCCGGCAATCCACTGTCCGGCAGAATGCAAAGCTATCTAATAGCCCAGCCCAGGAGAATGTCAGTAGCTTCACAGATTATGAATATACTGGACTCTCTCAGAATGACCGTATTCATGCCTCTGCCTTTGCTACTCAGATAGTCTCCTCATTTTTCCTTTCAGGTGGTTAACATGACAAGATAGTACCATCCACACCTAATCCCTCTAGGACCAGATGCTACATGTAAATCTGGTGCAATTATTAGTGGACTGTGGCTGCCCAATCAGTGAATGTATTTAAAATCAAGATCATGTTCCTAGTATCCAATGATAATTCATTGCACAAAAAGGCAAACAGAAGAAATGGGAATTGGACTAGAAGCTGAATAAGTTAAAAGACATGTTGTTCAATTTTCCAAACATTGGGAGTTGCACCAAAATTGTCAGCTTGTGACTGACAAGCAATGCACAGTAGTGCAGGCATGGTAGTGTAGCGGTTAGCGTAACACTATTACAGCACCAGCGGCTAGGTTCAATTCCGGCCCGCTGTCTGTAAGGAGTTTGTACGTTCTCCCTGTGACTTTGTGGGTTTCCTCCAAGTGCTCTGGTTTCCTCCCACATTCCAAAGACATACAGGGTAGGAAGTTATGGGCATGCTATATTGGTGCCAGAAGCGTGGCAAGACTTGCAGGCTGCCCCCAGAACACTTTACGCAAAGATGTATTTCATTGTGTGTTTCGATGTACATGTGACTAATAAAGATATCTATGTTGGAAGCAAAATGGCATGCATCACCGAGAAGATGGCATAAAATAGTGCAATTTTACAGCCATTATTTACACATATTTACAATTTCATTATAAATCACAATTAGAAGTTATTTCTCCCACTAAAACTTCATAATTTTCTGATAATTATAGTAAGCAAACATGTACTACTTCAACTCATTTAATGTCTCTAAATTTCTGATCAATGTGCGTAATGTATTTCAAACCAGTCTATTTACCTATAATAGCTTCAACCAAGCCCTGCCAAAGAAAAAACACGAAATTATATTATTTTATAATCTCAATCTGTCCCGTAATGTGTTGCACCTAATTGATAACATATTAAGAGCTTTAATTGCCATATGTAGGCAACAAAATTGACAAGTGTTACAAACAGCTAATATAAAAGGAGATTTCAAAATACCACCCTATCTTCACACAGTCCAGAATCCTGAAATGTAAAAGATAAAAGTTCAGCTAATTATACTCAAAAACTCTTTTGAAGATAGAGATGGAACTGGAACAAAACTATTGTTAACTGTAAGTGGTCACTTCATACAACTTAATCAGCTACCAATCATATGTACCTACATTAATAACATCAAGCAGTTGATGGCAGTTCACGGGAAACTGCAATGTCAAGTTTGGTATAAGTTTAGAAAGGTACATTGTAAAGCTGTTAGCTAAGCAAATTAATTCAATGAGTTTCTCAGCCATCCAAAGCAGAGTTTCAAGATTTAAGCTGAGTTAGTTCAGCTTAGGAGTAGGACTATTAAAAAAAGCTTATTATTTAAGTACTAGATGTTCCAAAGTACTTTACAGCCGATGAAGTACACTTAAATATAGATCCTGTTGTAATGTAGAAAATGCAGTAAATACTTTGTGCGTAGCATGCTCCCACAAACAGCAATACAATATTAAACGGATAATTTATTTTACAGATGACAATTGAGGGGTAACTATTGGCCGAGATGTTTAAGACTGGTCCCATGATTCTGAAATAATGGCATGGGGTCTTTTACATCCACCTTAAAGAGCACATGGGGGCTCTGTTTAACAACTCATCCAAAAGTACTTCTGATGGTGCAGTACTCTCTCAGTACTGTAGAATCATCCTTTTGTACTATCCATTTGTCCACAAGTGCTTAAGTTTCTTATTAAATCTCTAAGCTTCTGACTGGTAAGACAAGACCAGTCAGAACAAAATGAGTCCCAACTTTGGGGTTGGGGGAAGGGGGGCAGGGATGGTGTTAAAGAACAATGTATGTGTGTGTGTAACTGTGTTTATCTTACATGTCTGTTTTTGTGTGGGCATGTGTATTTATGCAACTGTACTTGTGTGGGTATATCAGTGTTTCCTTGTGCGTTTCTCTGTATGTGTATAATAATATTGAGTAACAGCAAAACAGCTTGGTTGTAATGTCAGTTAAAACAAACCACCTGGTAGGAATGTGCTAGAATTCACATGAACAATGATCACATGTTAATGGCATTAGGTCAAGAAACCAGAGGGTGCTTGGTGCCATAGAACCTTACCCCAATAAAGAGTCAAATCCTTTAACAGAGAAGGCACATAGATAACTGGGAAGAGAAGAGGAAGTGAAAAATATTGAGGTGATATAAATTAACATGAAATATGGAGACATAGAAAGTTCAAAAATCAGACTATAAGAATTAACAAAAGTAGACACAAGGAGAGGACCAATAAAGAATGAAAAAGAATAACTTACGGGATATGTTACTGACACAGCAGGAATACTAATTGTCAATGTTGTTTCGGGCCAAGACCCTTCATCAGGACTGGAAAGGAAGAGGGCAGAAGCCAGAATAAGAAAGTGGGGGGAGGGGGCGGAGCACACGCAGGCAGGTGATAGGTGAGTTCAGGTGTTAGGCTGGGAGTGGGGAAGGGTAAGTGGGTGGGGAGGGGGGGGGAAGATGTAATAAGCTGAAGAGTGGATAGGTATAAGAGGCAAAAGAGCTGGAGGAGGGAGGGAGGAATGCAGTAGGAGAGGGGCAGTGGACCACGGAATAAAGGATGGAGGAGGGGAGGAGAGGAGGAGAGGAGATGGGCAGGTTATCAAGGCAGGGGAAGGGAGCCACAGGAATAAGGGAGACAAAGGAGTGGGGGGGGGGATGGTTACCAGAAATTAGAGAAATCGATGTTGATGCCATCAGGTTGGAGACTCCCAAGGCAGAATATGAGGTGTTGTTCCTCCAACCTGCACCTGGCCTCAACATGGCAGTAAAGGAAGCCATGGATAGACAAGTCAGTATGGGAGTGGGATGTGGAATTGCAGTGGGTGGCCACTGGGAGGTCCTGGCTGTTGCAGCAGACGGAGCGAAGGTGCTCAACTAAGCGGTCACCCAATGTGTGTCAGGTCTCACCGGGAGGCTGCACCTGGAGCACTGGAAATAATAAATGACACCCTTGGACTCACAGGTGAAGTGCTGCCTCACCTGGAAGGATCGTCTGGGACCCTGACACCCACTTGAATTCCACATCCCACTCCCATACTGACATGTCCATCCATGGCCTCCTCTACTGCCACGTCGAGGCCAGGCGCCGGTTGGAGGAACAACACCTCATATTCTGCCTTAGGAGTCTCCAACATCAATTTCTCTAACTTCTGGTAACCCCCACCCCTCTTTTTCTTCCCCCTCCCCCCCCCCCAAACTCTTGTCTCCCTTATTCCTGTGGCTCTTCTTCCCCTGCCTTGATGACCTGCTCATCTCCTCTCCTCCCCTCCTCCATCCTTTACTCCATGGTCCACTGCCCTCCCCTGCCGGATTCCTACTTCTTCTTCAGCCCTTTGCCTCTTCTACTTATCACCTCTCAGCTTATTACATCTCCCCCCCCCCCCCCCCCCCCCCCCACCACTACCTTCCCCACTCGCCGTACCACCTGAAATCACCTATCACCTGCCTGCTGTGCTCCTCCCCTCCCCCCCCTTTTTATTCTGGCTTCTGGCCCTCTTTCCTTTCCAGTACTGATGAAGGGTCTCAGCCCAAAACATCGACTGTTTATTTCCCTCCACAGATGCTTTCTGACCTGCTGAGTTCCCTCCAGCACTTTTTTATGTATTGCTCCATATCCAACATCTGCAGAATTTTCTGTTGGCTCAGGAACACTGATTAAATATTTTGCACAACATCGGTGGGAATGCCTCAAAAAGGGAGCTTAAATGCCTGTTGGAATATGGCTGCAAGCAGGTTTGACTGATTTTAATAGCCAGTTATCAAATGCTTGCTGCTTGCCAATTCTAGATATAAATGGCAAGAAAATTAATGAGAAGCAGGCTACTAGTCATTAAATTGAGCTAGTCAAAGGTAGCCACCAGGGACCAGACTTAGCCTTGGAAAATATTACTATATCCTTTCTCAGATCTCAAGATAAAGTCTATATTCAATCCCAATCAGCCAACCTCTACCTTTAAAGCCGTCCCAGGACTTGTGAGGAATATTCTTGCCTTGTGCAATTGTAGTTGGTCAAATCTAGACAGGAAAAGAATGGGTGTCCCAATTTTCTTGCAACACCCCCGCCCCCTCCCCCCTCCCCACCAAACCCTACCACTACTCCTTCCCCTCCCAACCAGCTTATTCCCCGCTTCCTCCATTCCTCTTCCCTCCCAACCCACTGTCCACTCCTCTCCTCTCCTTCTAACCCAGTCTCTACTGTCTCTCTTACCCTACCCCACTTATTTTAACTGAAGACAGGGAAAGTCTTTTTTTTGGCCTTTCTTTGTAAAATTTCAATGAGGAAGCAACCAAAAAAAGAGCTATCTAGTTAGACCATTCTTCCTGCTCTTTCACAAAAACATGTCAATTAACTATATATTCAACTTTCTTTGTAAAGATATATTGAGTTTATTTCCTCTGATCATTCAGACTGTATATTACAGTTCATTGCATGTTGTGTAAAATAACTTCTTATCACCCTACGAGTTCTTTTGCCAACTACCTAAAATCTGCATCCTTTGCTTACCAACCTTCTGGCTAGTGAAAACAGTTTCTCCACATGTACTCTGTTGAAGCTCCTTGCAACTTTGAAGAACTACACTAAATCTTCCCATAGGTTTTACTTCTCTGAAGAGAAAATCCAGTTTGAATTTAATCCTATCTGCGATTATTTACCATATTTCTCACAACATAGAAGAGGTAAATCTTCTAACACAGCGACGACCTTCCTAATTGTGATGCTTGGAACTACACACAGTACATGAACCAAAGCCTAGCCATAAACGCTAGGCATAACATCCATACCATTGTACTTTTGTCTCTAGTTATTAAGTCAAAAATCCCAACTGTTTTTTAAAAAGCTTTATCAGCTTAATCTGCATTCTGAAAAGATTTGTGTACATAAACCTCCAACTATCTTCGTGGACTATTTAGGTTTATGTTGCCTATCCTGATCCTTCCTACCAGAATGATCACCTCAAGCAATTCTACCTTGATTTTCTTTCCCACATTTTCCTGAATTCCCTTATCATCCTTCCTACTGTTTGCAATATTTTCAAGTTTTTATTTCATTTGCCACTGCCCCTCCAATACCATAAACTTTCAATTTGAAAACAGATCACTTGGCTTCTTTGTTAAACAACTTTTGAAAGTCCAGATGCACTCACCCTCTTCATCAACTCTCTCTATTTATTCCATCATAAATAAACTCAATGAAGTTTGTGCACTGTAAATTCTATGCAATTTTATCAAGTTCATCTTTCTTAACTACCAATTTCACATGTTATGATGAGAATTGATCAAAATGGGTGTAGCCATAAACTTACATGCCCAAATTATTCATGATATAATATTTCAATTACTGGTTAATTACCTGCAATTTCTTGGCCAACTTGTGCTTGAATTTGAAGTGCTGTGGAGTTTATCGGTGTTCTCTGGCTCTGCAATGCAAGTCTGCTTTTGGCTGCAGGTAGTCTCGAGATAGCTCCCAGACCTAATGGAGGCCTGATAGTCATGGGTAACCTACAGACACTTGGTACAGGATTCAAGCACTCTTCAGTAACTGTAGCCATATCCTGTTCAGAACCAATCAGACCAGCAGCTGGGGACTCTCCCTGAAAATGAGCAAAAATAAATGATCTAATCCATTGTCATATAATAAGTACATTAGTTTAAATGAAGAAGCAAGATGTGGTTGGTATATATTTAACAACCAATACATCAGATTATATCAACATTTAGTGCAAAAAACTATTGAATAATACTCTGGAACACACGAAGTCAATTTTAACTGTAGTTACCTGATCTAAAAGTTGACCATTAACCTCTGAAGGCAACACTCTAGAACATTCAGAAAAGAAAACTTTAACAATGAAGTGTTATATTCAAAACACTAGCTCTAAGGGCAAATGTTTCTCAGTTCAGTACTACTTTTGCTTGCAGCATCAACTGAACTGGGAATCCTTCAAGTTGGCCCATCTCTGGGAGGGGGCTCAGGGCAGGGATATTAATTCAAACAATCTTATGACCCATATTTGGTCCTTAAAAGGGCTCTTTGAATGTGATCAATGACAGCTCAAGATCTTCCCTGACCAGGTTGATAACTGATACCCAGACCCAAACTGCTCCCTCATCCCAGTCCCAAGCACCGGCTAGTCCCCTGGTGCCCAGGCCTGGCATCAGGGAAGCCCTGGGTCCAGCATCATGTGGGGTCCAAGGATCCAGGTCTAGCATTAGGTGAGCTCCAGGTAGACAGCGTAGGAGTTGAGTCCTTACTTCAGCTGTAGCCTCCACTGTACACTCCCCCATCATTATGATAAACTGGGTGATGATGTTACCTACAACTCCTTTTAAGGAGTTGTGACTGTCCTGAGGATTCCTGGCCCTGCCTCATAGCCCCTTTTGGATTTATGGGAAAATTGGAGTCCTGTCAGTGATCTGGGTTCAATCCTGTGACCACATGAGTTTCACCCGGGTGCTCCAGTTTTCTCCTAGATACAAAAGACATAAATTGGTAGGTTAATTGTCCACTGCAAACTGCCCCCATTGTGTTGCTGTGTGGTAGAAACTGCAGGGAGTTGATGGGAATGTGGGGAGAATAAAATGGGATTAGCATAGGATTGGGGTAAATAGTGCTTGATAGTCAGCACGGACTCAATGGGCTGAATGGCCTGTTTCCAGCTGTATGACTCTATGGTAAGTGGAGGCTGTTTCCAATCCTAGATCATGACAAATAGGTATTCTCCTCTGGGCCTTTCAAAGAAACTTTAGACTTCCTACCAAGGACTCATATCTTTTTTCAACCAATCTCCCAAAGAATAGTCCCAACAGCCCAAATCGCCACTTAAATAGTTTCAGTGAGCAACCTCCAGGTCATGCAAACTTCTTCCACCTCTTTCCCACTTTATGCCAGATGACTGAGAAGTCAATTTTATGAGACCGAGCCTGTAAAATTGACCTGGGTTCATTCTCCCATTGGCAGATGGGAAAATAATCAATTGATAGTTAAAATCCAGGGCTTTATTCCTTGTTTAATATACAACAGTGTATAAGCATGTGCAAATGTGGCTGACTTACTTAACGTGTTAGCTAAATAGATAAACAGGTCAGTATCTGCATCAGTAAGTATTGAAAATCAAAAAAACAGCAGGTGTTGGAAGTCTGAAATAAAAACCAAAAATGCTGGAAACACTTAACAGTCGGGTAGAATTTGTGGAAAGAGAAATAGTTACATTTCAGGTCCAGAACTAATAAATATTACTGTCTTCTCAAATATCATAATTTTATACTCAATTAGCCTTCAATATTTGATAACCATTCTACTATCAGACAGATGATTTACTTATCTGGGAACTATTATTGTTTGGAAAATGAACTAACTGAACTTCAAGTCTTGACATCCCCAGAAAATAATATAATTCCATAAAGCTTTTAAGATCATCAGTAAGACATTTCACAAATTGTTGATTATTTTTAAGCATGAGCAGACAACATTACAACATATGGAAGATTAATTAAAGTAATAACATTAACACTGGTTCAGATCTTTACTACTTGTTTTTGAAGTTGTTCTTTTTTCGTATTGTTGTGCCGACCTTTAAACCTCGCCTAAAATTTCAGATTTATATTCCAGATTGAGATTTCAGCAATATAAGATTAATTTTGATCAAGTCTTAAAATGTTCAGAAAGGTTGGAAATCTCGTGGGCAGTGGCAAAGAGTATTTTAAAATTAACCCCATGGGCAGACAGAATACAAAATTAACAATGCAAGCCTGTAGTCACAATATTCATGACAACTTTCCATTATAAATTTCTTTGTCCTCATTACATCAATTATGTGAACTATGTGACCTCACAATTCTGACTGCATAATCCAGCTTCCTGGTTTGGCACTGAACTTTCAGTTCTCTCATATCCTCTCTTAATTTTTTTACCAATCTCCATTCTTTCCTCATTAATTTAAATCACAGTATCTGAAGTAATGATGATGAATCCAAACCATAAAAAAGTTGCATTTCCCAATATGATTAAAGGCATTCCTTTTTTAGTGCATCTTTTGACATTTTCATTAAAAATTTCACCCAAAGGCCTCATTCCATCTCAAAAAGATGATATTGGAGACGTGAAACTCTAAATTCAGATTGTGCAGTTTGAGCTCAACTTTTATCTCATGTCCTGGGATACATCAGCTTCTATTTCAAAAGGTTCTTCAAAATTTACTGAAGAAATTTCAGAAGACAAAACTTCACTGATGTAAAGTTTATATTGTGTTTCTTTTCTAAACCAAAGAGTTCCATGTGTTTGTGTGTATCTATAGAGATGGGTGTCAGAGAGAAAGGGCAAAGAAGGGGAGAATGAAAGGGAAAAACAGAGGCTGGGCTGGACATAGACAATGGAATGAGAAAGGGATGATCAGAAGAAAAAAGTGCATCACACTTCAACTTTTGAAAAAAAAGATTGAATTTTGAAGCTAGCTAATTACTTTGCTTCTCTTCAGTCAACAATTAGAAACAACTCACATCTGAGAGGCAAATATCCTAATTTTATCACACAGTCAAGGAGAGAGAAAATACAAATAGACAGAATGACAGTCAATTGGTTTCTTTTCCAATTTGATTTTTTTAATGATTTATATTGGCAGGAAGGAAGGCCTTATTTAGGAAAATAGATGGAATGTAAGGAGATGAAGTAGATCTGGTTATTCAATGAGTCCCTATGTGATCATGCTTAAAGATATTGCAGGACTTTAAGAGATTCTTTATGTACAACTAGTGTAGAATGTGAAAAAAAATAGATTGGTAGAATAATGAGCTTTTCTTTCTAATTCAGGAAAAGGAATATTGACAGAAGCAGCATCTAGGTTACGTAAGATTGGAAGGTAATGTTCCTTCTATCAATGTATTAGAAACGCAATTAGAAGTAGTTTCTTATGTACAAATCTTTCCCCTTCCATTCTGGATCCTTGTGGCCTTCCTTATGCTGTTGTTTTATCTATTTGGTTTACAGATTAAGTAAATCAGCCACATTTGCACATACTCATACTATATGGTTTCCTTTAAACACAAAATAATACTGCTATCCACAGATGCACAAAAGGACATTAAATATTGTGTAATAGCCTTCCTATATGCCCAGCAATGCTCCAAATGTCAGCAAGTGAACAGAATTATAAGTTCCTTATAATGTTCAGCAATTGGACGGGTGGCTTCATAAGAATAAGCAACATATTTCAATGCAGGGAATTACATTAAACACAAGAATCTGGGTCACAGAGTCAGCTCAAGATATTATACCAGAAGAAGATAGGTCATTGCCAGCAAAAATAACGTTTCTTCTCATTGAGTGCTAAGACATCAAAAGGAATATAGCCAAATTAAAGTTACCAGTCACATATTTAAAATGGTTTTTGCATTTAATTTATACTCGGCTATTATAACTCTCCACCTGAAAATAGAGCCCTGGGATCCTTTAGGCCTACCTAAGAAAGCAAAAAGGTTCTCAGTTTAATATCTCATAAGACAGATGTCTGACTGGAATACCACTTAGCTAAGTCCCATCCATAGTTTTATCTTTCAGACATTAAGCACTCCCTCCACTTCCACAACCCAAAACACCCCCCTCCTCTCCTCCAGAGTACTGATTTCTCCTCACTTACCAATCTCCTTACTAACCCACGAATGTACCCAGGCCTCAAACCTCAACCCTATTAACTGATCTTCAAACCTCAAGCCCTATCTATGGATCCAGGTTCTGACTGCACCCCCTCCCACCCAACATCACCAGTCTTCTCTCCTAATGTTATTAAATAACACAGAAAGCTCACAGGGTGAATGGCCTACTCCTGCTTCTATTTCTTATGTTGTTATCCAATGTTGTTATGTTGTTGTTACTGGAGGCAGTGATCATTATTCGGAGAATCATAAAAGCTTACAGCATAGAAACAGGCCCTCATGTCCCAACTTGTCCATGCACACCATGATGCCTATCCTCACTAATCCCATTTGCCCACATTAGGTTTGTATCCTTCCATGATTTTCCTATCCAAGTACCTATCCAAATGCCTTTTGAACGTTGGAATTGTGTCTGGCTCCACTATCTCCTCTGGCAGTTCAGTTAGATTTAGTATTATTATGGAAAAGGTGAAATATGACAGGAATAAAAGTTTTAGATCAGAATAAGGCCAATTTTACCAGGCTGGGATATGATGTAATTAGTAATTGTCCAAGAAAGAACACCAGTGCCTCTTCTTCCTCAGAAGATGAAGGAAATTCAGCATGTCCCCGTTTTTATGGATGCACCCTATCCAGATGCATCACAGCTTGGTATGGCAAATGCTGTGCCAAGACCGCAAGACATTGCAGAGAGAGTTGTGGACACAGCTCAGTCCATATGAAAGGCAGCCTCCCCTCCGTGAACTCTTCCTACACTTCCCACTGCCTGGGGAAAGCAGCCAACATAATCAAAGATCCCTCCTACTCCAGTCATTCTCTCTCCTCCCCCTTTCTACCAGGCAGAAGATACAAAAGCTTGAAAACACCCACCATCAGGCTCAAGGAGAGTTGCTATCCCGCTGTTAAAAGACTCTTGAACGGACCTCTTGTACGATAAAGATAAACTCTTGATCTCACAATCTACCTTGTTGTGGCCCTTGCACATTACTATCTACCTGCACTGCACTTTCTCTATAAACATAACACCATATTCTGCATTCTGATATTGCTTTTCCCATTGTACTACCTCGATGTACTTACAGGTATGTTTTGAAACGATCTGTATGGATAGCATGCAAAAGAAAATTTTTCATGGTATCTCGGTACATGTGACAATAATCGGTACACACTCATGACTGTGTGGCCAGATTCTGCTCTAACTCCATCTACAAGTTTGCAGATGATACTACCGTTGTAGGCTGTATCTCAAACAGTGATGAATCGGAGTACAGGAAGGAGATAGAGAGCTTAGTGGAATGGTGTCATGACAACCTTTCCCTCAATGTCAACAAAACTAAAGAGCTGGTCATTGACTTCAGGAAAGGGGGCGGTGTACATACACCTGTCTACATCAATGGTGCTGAGGTCGAGAGGGTTGAGAGCTTCAAGTTCCTGGGAGTGAACATCACCAACAACCTGTCCTGGACAAACCACGTGGATGCCATGGCCAAGAAAGCTCACCAGCGCCTCTACTTCCTCAGGAGGCTAAAGAAATTTGGTTTGTCCCCTTTGACTCTCACCAACTTTTACCTATCTGGATGTATCACAGTTCGGTACAGCAACTGCTCTGCTCAAGACCGCAAGAAGCTGCAGAGAGTTGTGGACACAGCCCAGCACATCACAGACACCAGTCTCTCCTCCTTGGACTCTGTCTTTACCTCTCGTTGTCTTGTTGAAGCAGCCAACATAATCAAAGACCCCACCCACCCAGGACATTCTCTCTTCTCTACTCTTCCATCGGGTAGAAGATACAGGTGCCTGAGGGCACATACCATCAGACTTAAGGAGAGCTTCTACCCCACTGTGATAAGACTATTGAACAGTTCCCTTATACAATGAGATGGACTATGACCTATGACCTCATGACCTCACAATCTACTTTGTTGTGACCTTGCACTTTATTGCACTGCACTTTCTCTGTAGCTGTGACACTTTACTCTGTACTGTTATTGTTTTTACCTGTACTACATCAATGCACTTTGTACTAACTTGATGTAACTGCACTGTGTAATGAATTGACCTGTAAGATCAGTTTGTAAGACAAGTTTTTCACTGTACCTCAGTACAAGTGACAATAATAAACCAATACCAATAGTAAACCAATTACCAATTAACATAGATGAGAGTGGTTAGACACACAGAAAAATGCATAAAAGGAATTAGTGTAAGCCTTGTTATCATTTTCCATTCCTCTTAGCTCCAGAGGAATGGAAGACTACTCATGTGGACCCATTGTTTAAAATAAGGAAAACTGCTGGCAGCCAAATTCAGGAAAAGCTTTTGATGTTCTAAAAATACAAGTAAATGCTGCCTGGACAGCCCAACATCAACAGTGGTGGGAAAATTGTTGAAAAAGCACTTGTGGATCAGTACCACTCAATATTTAGATGGGAAAAGGTTAACCTACAAAGATCATCAGGAATTTGATCTATGTTTGGGTCTAACTAACCTGACTAAATTTTTTAGAGGAGGGGCAATAAAGGTAGAGCATTTATTGTAGTCTGCAGGAATCTAAGCAGGGCACTTCACAAGTCCATTGTGATAAATTGATCAGGAAAGTAACTGGCTCAGTAATAGAATGCAATGGATAATGAGTTTCAGTGACTGTAGTGAGGTTCTACAGGGTTCAATATGAGGTGCGATGCTTTTTGTTATTTGTGTCTGGATGGGCTAAAAGAATTAATTTTTGTAGATTTCCATAGTTCAGCATCAAAGAACTACTGTTCACTGTCAGCAATAACTGATGATGCATTTAATGGTTCAGTAGTCAATGAATCATCATACATGTGGTCAGCGACAGTTGTGCTAGCATCCAATGATACTAATTCACTCATAACTTAGAGTCATCATTTATGCCATGACCATTTGCTGAATCAGGATGCATATAATCAACTTTCAATGAGCAGCTGTTCATCTAGCGAACATTCACTGAGTCTTCAGAATCGGAATAGTCCGCATTCCATGAGATAGTGCTTCCAGGTTTCAAACTCCCAGGTTCGACACTCTTTATAAATCATATTTGTGATCTTAATGGGAATAATAGATTAATGGTTAACTTACTGCACTAGTAATCGACGCTTCTAGGCTAACAATCTTGAGAAATCAGTCCAAATTTAAATCCAGTTAATTAACTTTGATTTTTTTTCAAAACTAGTTGCATTAGTGGTGAACTTGAAGTTAGAGTGGGATCACTAAAAAACCCATTTGGTTCAGGAAAATAAATCTTTTGCAGATGACACAAAATGGGTTAGTAAGGAGATTGGTAAGTGAGGAGAAATCAGTACTCTGGAGGAGGGGAGTGGCGTGTTTTGGGTTTCATTACAATGGAATATAGACAGGATGCAGAGTTGGGCAGAGAAGTGGGAGGTGGAGTTCAATCCAGAAAAGTGTGAAGTGATACACTTTGGAAGATCAAACTTGAAGGCAGAAAAC
This sequence comes from Pristis pectinata, assembly GCF_009764475.1. Classification (NCBI taxonomy): domain Eukaryota; kingdom Metazoa; phylum Chordata; class Chondrichthyes; order Rhinopristiformes; family Pristidae; genus Pristis; species Pristis pectinata. The sequence goes on from NC_067415.1 coordinate 26,605,429, forward strand.
AAGGTTAATGGTACGATTCTTAGCAATGTGGAGGAACAGAGGGATCTTGGGGTCCAAGTCCATAGATCCCTCAAAGTTGCCGCGCGTTGATAGCGTGGTTAAGAAGGCGTATGGTGTGCTGACCTTCATTAGTCAAGGGATTGAGTTCAAGAGCTGCGATGTAATGTTGCGGCTCTATAAAACTCTGGTTAGACCACACTTAAAATACTGTGTTCAGTTCTGTTCGCCTCATTATAGGAAGGATGTGAAAGCTTTAGAGAGGGTGCAGAGGAGATTTACCAGGATGCTGCCTGAATTAGAGAACATGTCTCATAAGGAAAGGTTGAGCAAGCTAGGGCTTTTCTCTTTGGAATGACACAGGATGAGAGACGACTTGATAGAGGTGTACAAGATTATGAGTGGCATAGATAGAGTGGATAGCCAGCATCTTTTTCCCAGGGCGGCAATGGCCAATACCAGAGGACATCCATTTAAGGTGAGTGGAGGAAAGTTTAGGGGAGATGTCAGAGGTAGGTTTTTTTACACAGAGAATCGTGGGTAAGAAAAATGGAGGGTTATAGGCTGTGTAGGAGGAAAAGGTTAGATTGATTGTGGAATGGGTTTATATAGGTCGGCACAACATCCTGGGCCAAAGGGCCTGTACTGTGCTGTACTGCTCTATGTTCCATGTACTCTCTCATCTGGTTTGGTTTCAGACCCACAGCAATGTGCTTGACTCTTAACTACTCTCTGAAATAGCCTGGCAAGACATTCAGTTGTATCAAACCAAAATGCTGAAACACAATGAGCATAAAACTGGACTGTATTTAGTATCAATTGCAACACTGTATTTGGACATAGTTAAGCTACTAACAGCTCACTTGACCTCGGAAAGTCCTCCTAATAAACATCTGGGCACTGATCTCTGAGAGCAGCAAATATATACTTGCTCAAGAACCAAACTTTATAGCTTAAGTCCCAGGTTTCTGCACCACTACCCCTAGATATGCCCTGTGCCTCAGGCAGGACAGACTCACCAATGATATACAAGCAGGAGTGAGTCACCCTGGGTACCCTCAATATTAACTCTTGACTCCATGAAGTCTCACGGTATCTAGTCAAATGTGGGCAAGGAAATCATGTCCTGATTACCATCTACTCAATACAAGGCTTCCACAATGCAGTGAGAACCATCAGTAGAATATTGTATTCCTTCACAATCTATAACTTCGTGGTCTGGCAAATCCCTCCCTCAGGAAACCAACCCTGTTTTAAGGGTGGTACGGTGGCATGGCAGTTAGTCCTGCTGCCTCAAAACTCCAGGGGCCCAGGTTTGATCTTCACCTCAAGTGCTCTCTCAGCACAGCTTGGATGATCTGTGAGACTGCGTGAGTTTTTACCAGCTGCTTCAGTTTCCACCCACAGCATAAAGTCATATTGATAAGATTAAAAGGCTACTGTGAATTCTTACTAGGCAAAAGAATCAGAGAGGAATCAAAGGCATGTAAGAGTGAATAGGCTGGAGGACTACAGGGAAATAAGAAGAGGGAGAACCGGACTGAAGGGATCCAGCATGGATCTGATGGGCTGAGCAGCTTCCTTCTGTGCGAGTAGTGTTTAAGGGCATGCCAGGAGATGCACCAGGCAGATCTAAAAATGATGTGTCAACTTGGTGAAGGTTTAGGCATGGCAAACAGCAAGTGCAACATACACAGAGCTAAGTGACCAACACAGACAATGGATCTGACAAAAGCCTACAGCCTGACAAAGCGACACAATGTCCCTCAAGGTTGCTGCGCAGGTCATTAGGGCTGTTAAGAAGGCGTATGGAGTGTTGGCCTTCATTAATTGGGGTATTGAGTTCAAGGGCCGCAAGGTAATGTTGCAGCTCTATAGAACTCTGGTCAGACCACACTGGAGTATTGTGTTCAGTTCTGGTCGCCCCATTATAGGAAGGATGTGGAAGCTTTAGAGAGGGTGCAGAGGAGATTTTCCAGGATGTTGCCTGGATTAGAGAGCATGTCTTATGAGGATAGGTTGCGAGAGCTAGGGCTTTTCTCTTTGGAGAGAAGGAGGGTGAGAGGTGACGATAGAGGTGTACAAGATGATGAGAGGCATAGATCAAGTGGACAGTCAGAGACTTTTTCCCAGGGTGACAATGGCTAATACGAGGGGGCATAATTTTAAGATGATTAGAGGAAGGTATAAGGGGGATGTCAGGGGTAAGTTTTTTTTTTAAACACAGAGAGTGGTGGGTGTGTGGAATGCACTGCCAGCAAAGGTTGTGGGGGCAGATAAATTATGGACATTTAAGAGACTCTTAGGTAGACATATGAATGATGGAGAAATGGGGGGCAATGTGGGAGGTAAGGGTTAGATAGTTCTTAGAGCAGGATAAAATGCTAGCACAACATTGTGGGCTGAAGGGCCTGTACTGTGCTGTAGTGTTGTATGTTCCATGATGGAACAGCATGTGAGTTGCAGAGACGGGGCAAAGTATTTTCAACTATTGTCAGCCAGAAACAACAAGTGAATGATCCAACTTCCATTCTGACCAACTCTCCTGGTTTCTGTGATGACAGGGTCAACTTATCTCCACTATCACAAAATCTGCCAATTCAATTTCGACCACATGGAATTAAACAAAAAGATGAAAGCACTGAATGAAAGCAAAGGCTATCTGCCAAGGGAGATCTCCAGCATCATCCAGGTAGTGGTGTACGTTCCACCCCTGGCAGATGTCAAGCTGGCACTGGGGGAGCTGAGCACCATGATCAACAGTCAGGACACAGCGTACCCTGATGCCTTCCCGATCATCGCGGGGGATTTCAACCAGGCTAGCTTGAAGATGTCTCTGATCAACTACCACCAACATTTCACCTGTGGAACCAGAGGAGCCAACACACTTGATCACTGTTATACCAGCATCAAAAATGCTTACCGTGCCATCCCACGCCCGCACTTCCAATCACCTGGCTGTACTTCTATTCCCGGGATATAGGCAGAGACTGAGGACCATAGCACCAGTGGTGAGGACCATGAAGGTATGGTCAAAGCAGGTGGAGGACCATTTACAGGACTGCTTTGAATTGGTGGCCTGGACCATCTTCAGGGATTCATCTTCAGATCTGTATGAATATGCCACGGCTGTCACTGACTTCTTCAAGACCTGCGTGGATGAGCATGTGCCTTCCAGACCATACCAAGTTTTCCCAAACCAGAAGCCCTGGATGAACCAGGAGATTCACAGTCTGCTAAGGGCTAGATCTGTGGTGTTCAAGACCAGTGATCCAGAACCCTACAAGCAGTCCAGGTACGACCTACAGAAGGCCATCGTGAGAGTGAAAGGGCAATTCTATGTGAAGTTTGATACAATCGGATGCACGACAGCTGTGGCAGGGTTTGTATGCCATTACTTCCTATAAGGCAAAACCTAACAGCATAAATGAGAGTGATGCTTCACTCCCTGATGAACTCAATGCCTTTTATGCACGCTTTGAAAGGGAGAATAACACTACACCTGTGCAGATCCCCACAGCATCTGGCGATGTCAGAACATCCTTCAAGAGGATGAACCCCTGCAAGGCGTCAGGCCCCGATGGTGCACCTGGCAGAATATTGAAGATCTGTGCCAACCAACTGGCTGGAGTGTTCAAGGACATCTTCAACCTCTCACTGCTGCAGTCAGAGATTCCCACCTACTTCAAAAGGGCATCAATCCCACCGGTGCCCAAGAAGAACAGAGTGAGCTGCCTCAACGACTATCGCTTGGTAGCACTCACATGTACTGTGATGAAGTGCTTTAAGAGGCTGGTCATGGCTGGAATTAACTCCTGCCTGAGCAAGAACCGGACCTGCTGCAATTTGCCTACTGCCACAACAGGTCTACAGCGGATGCAATCTCACTGCCTCTCCACTCGACTCTGGAGCACTAAGACAACAGCAAAATATATATCAGGCTGCTGTTTATCAATTACAGCTTGGCATTCAATGCTGTCATCCCCTCATTGTTAATCAATAAACTTCAAAACCTGGGCTTCTGTGCCTCCCTCTGCAACTGGATCCTTGACTTGCTTATTGGCAGACCACAGTCAGTGTGGATTGGTAATAACATCTCCTCCTCGCTGACAATCAACATAGATGCACCTCAAGGATGCGTGCTTAGCCCACTGCTCTACTCTCTCTACACTCATGACTGTGTGGCTAGGCACAGCTCATATGGTATCTATACATTCACCAATGACACCACTGTTATTGGCAGAATCTCAGATGGTGATGAGGAGGTGTACAAGAGTGAGATAGTTCGGCTGGTTGAGTGGTGTCGCAACAACAACCTCGCACTCAACATCAGCAAGACCAAGGAACTGGACTTAAGGAAGGGGAAGTCGGGAGAACACACACCAGTCCTCACTGAGGGGTCAGCGGTGAAAAGGGTGAGCGGCTTCAAGTTCCTGGGCAGCAACAACTCAGAGGATTTATCCTGGGCCCAACACATTGATGCAATCATGAAGGCATGCCAGTGGCTCTACTCCATTAGGAGTTTGAGGATATTTGGTTTGTCACCAAAGATTCTTGCAAATTTCTATAGATGTACAGTGGAGAGCATTCTGGCTGGTTGCATTACTGCCTGGAATGGAGGCTCCAATGTGCAGGATCAAAAGAGGCTGCAGAGGGTTATAGACTCAGCCAGTTCCATCACAGGCACAACCCTCTCCACCATCGAGGACATCTTCAAGAAGTGGCACCTCAAGAAGGTGCATCCATCATTAAGACCCTCACCATCCGGGACATGCCCTCTTCTCGTTACTACAATCGGGGAGGAGGTACAGGAGCCTGAAAACCCACACTCAACAATTCAGGAACAATTTCTTCCCCTCGGCCATCAGATTTCTGAATGGTCCATGAACCCATGAACATTAACTCATCATTTCTCTTTGCACTATTTATTTATTTTTGTAACTTATAGTAATTTTTTTATGTCTTGCACTGTACAGCTGCTGCAAAACAACAAATTTCGCAACATATGTCAGTGATAATAAACCTGGTTCTGATTCTATATGGACCAGGCAAACATCTGACACTAGGTGCACCTGTATCCAAACTGTTCCACTGCAAATCTGGCCCCTGGCTGACAATGTCAAAAATTGCCTGGGCATGTCTAGTTTGCAAAAAGCGGGATAAATTCATTCCATTCATTACTGTCCAGTCATCTCACTTACAATCATCAGCAATGCAGTGGAAAATCTCACTCATATTGCAATCAAGTAGCATTTAATCATCAATAACCTGCTCGCCGATGCTTAGCTCAGGTTTCGCCTGGACCTTTTGACTCAAGATCTCATCACAGCCTATGTACAAGAACAGACCAAAGAGTTGAATTGCAGAGGACAGGCAAGTATGCGTGCTCTTAACATTAAAGCAGAATTTGACAAGAGTTTTGTTCAAGGAGCTCTGGTAAGACTGACATCAAGGGAAAAACACTTGAATGGATGAAGTCATACCTCGCACAGAGGAGGATGATCATAGTTGTTGGAGACCAATTGTTTCAGCTCCAGCTCATTGCTGCAAGTGTCTCACAACAGTGTGCTAGGCACATTCATTCTCAACTGCTTTATTAATGACTCCCCATTCACCCTAAGTTCAGAAATGGCATTGTTCCTTCATGATTGAACAATATTAAATTCCATTCACAGCTCCAAAGAAAATGAAGCAGTCCTTCATGCAGCAAGACTTAGAAACAGTCAAGCATGAGTGGGTAAGTGGCATTCCACATCTATACAAGTATCATACAACAGCCAGCTCCTACAAAGGAGAATGTAAATATCTACCCTTGACATTTAATAGCATTATCATCACCAAGTCCTTCACCATCATCATTCTGGGGGATTCACCCATAAACTTAAATGAAGCAATTAAGGTACATGTCAGAACTTGTATATCCTGTGGCAAGTAACTCACCTCATTGCTCCCAAAAGCAATTCCACCATCCACAAGGCAAAGTCAGGAGCATAACAGAATACACTCTACTTGTCTGGATAAGTGTATCACCAGGAACACTCAATGTCATCGTGGAGAATTGTGGCATGTTCATTTTTTATTAACTACAAGTTTCACCACCTGGAGTAAATGGATCTATATGTAGCTTGTACAATGTGAGTACGCAAAAGCTAACTGTTGCTCTATATATTATACACCTGCTGTAAAGTAAAACAGCTAAAGTGTTTTGTGTGTGATCTTATCTTCCTAAGTGCTTTCTCGACCAGCCTTCAAAAGGATTACAGAGGCATCCTTCACTGTGCAATCATGCCTGTAATCTTTAGCTGCATATTACCATAATCTCAAAGGACCAAACCCTGGATAAAGCAATCTTTGATCAAATAAAATTGTTGCTCTAGGATGATTTGAAAAAAAAACCCTTTAATGTTGGTTATTTTGCCAGTATTTTGGATTGGTAAACTAAATATTCATTAATTGCATTTTAAATTTCAACCAGGGATTTTAAGGGATTTATATTAATGCAAACCAATAGAACATATTCTGTGTGGATGGAATACTTCAACATGCAATATCCAACTTTGGACCACTATTGGTTATCAAGAAAGGGTCAGAAAGAATGATGACTCAAACTACAATTAAACCATAGATGCTAAATTTAAGTTTTATTATATCGGTCTCAAGACACAGAATTCTTCTTTTGACTTTGGCCCAACTTTTCCCAATTATGCAGGCGAAGTTTACTATTTGTTAGTCAAAAATTACACTTATTGAATACCTTCAAGGGACTGCAGAAGCAGAGCATGTGAATGTGTTATGTCTGTGGCATTTCTCAGGTGCATAGTTTCATAAGTATAACTATGACAGTGAAAAGCCTTCTATTTCTTCATTGAAAATTTATTCACATGTTAACACTGATGTTCTCATATAAGTCACAAGAAAACTCAGACTGAATTATTACCACGGCATTTATAGTGGACATGAAGGACTTCTAGCCTCTGTGATAGGGGAACATTTCTATACACAAAATGTGATAGGGATTTGGATTGAACCAACTAGGTGCACTAATTTGTGGGGCCTTAATACCACATAAAGTTAATTAAATATAATTTGTGCACAGCAGGATGCATTTCCACAGAACTTCCAATGGCCATTGTTCTTAAACCCTTGGAAATGCTGAAGAGGCAGATGGACTGAAATTGCATAATAACCTGAATATCCATAATGCTCTGTTCTTAATTACAAATTTCCAGTATTTGTGGGTTTTTTTCTTTGTGTTCTATCCTGTGGTTTCTTGATTGGCTTTACTGGGGATTCAACTGGCCTAAGAGGATGCTTCAACAGATCCAAAAATTCAGAACATTCCTTCCAAACCATGGCAGAAAGACGTGACACTGTTCTGGCAATAAATAATTACTGAATTCCCATAATTGAAAAAACATACAGAAAATCCTGCAAATATTTTGTAAATTGAGCAGCATCTGCAGCAGGAAAGGAAATTTTAGAAGTTCAGATAGTTCTGATGTGGAATGTCCTGCTGATTGTTTCTGGCTTTCCGGAACTTGCAGCATTTTTTTTTGGGAGGGGAAGGATTCTCTCCAGTTCCTGCTTTACTATTTAATGTATTTGAATTACTTGCACATTTAGTACTGTGCAGCCATAGTTCCTCCATAAGAAAACATTCAATTGAATCTTACTAGGAAACTTCAGTAGCTCCATGGCAAACTGCTCCCGTTTATACTCATATAAACACCAGCATGTTAAGGGACAGTGTGCTTGCACCAAATGCAAAATTCCCAATCTTGCTGACAGATTCCTGTGGCAAATCTGTCAGTAAGTCTATCACTGGGGGTGTGAACTTGCTGAGATTCCCCAGCACTTATGTGAAGAATCTGCTCAAACTCTGTGCCAAGTTAGGCCTGGAAGTGGATGCTCAAACCAATTCATTTCAACTCAGCTTTTATGACACAAGGAAGAAAGTAAAGAATAAGTTAAATTCCAATTTTAATTATCTGTGTTTGTTATTGTTAATTATTTGAAAGTTTTTACATGCTCTTAGCTGATCTATTTTCTTATTCTTCTAATAAAATAATGATTTTTTAAATTGTGTATTTCATTTTCAATAGTTTTTGAAAGCTTCTGAATATCAAGCATTCCAATAGCATTGACAAATGACAAGGCTGGGAGTGTGGCTGTGCATCTCCTGATTGAACTCCCAAGTGTATATATTATTAAACACAGCCAAGTTCTTTCGCTGTGTTCTCGGCAGTTTTATTGACCCATTTACATGGCTCACTTTTGTCAAGTTTCTCATGCCCCTGCCAAGCTTCCAAATGTATCCTGGTGCCATACAGAATCTTGTAAATTGGGTCCAGGATAAATTTGGAAGCTCGGCAGGGGCATGAGAAACTGTGCACAGTTTCAGAAGGGTGAAGAGGCAAAGTAGGATTTGGAAGGTCAGAGATTCATCATGAGCTCTGAAGTAAATTGGCAGGGCAAGATCAAGAAAAACACTAATATATGATTTAAATACATGAAAGGAAAGAGAAGATAAAGGACAGAGAAAATCAAAGGAAAGAAAAGATCCTATTGGAAGTGAAGACAGTCATCTCTGTGTGAAGTTGGAAGATGTGGGCATAGTTCTCAATAAACACTTGGTATCGGTATTGGTTTATTATTGTCACTTGTACCGAGGTACAGTGAAAAACTTGTCTTGCATACCAATCATACAGGTCAATTCATTACACAGTGCCATTACGTTGAGTTAGTACAGAGTCCATTGATGTAGTACAGGTAAAAACAATAACAGTACAGTACAGAGTAAAGTGTCACAGCTACAGAGAAAGTGCAGTGCAATAAGGTGTAAGGTCACAACAAGGTAGATCGTGAGGTCACAGTCCATCTCATTGTATAAGGGAACCATTCAATAGTCTTATCACAGTGGGGTAGAAGCTGTCCTTAAGTCTAGTGGTACGTGCCCTTAGGCTCCTGTATCTTCTACATGATGGAAGAGGAGAGAAGAAAGAATGTCCTGGGTGGGTGGGGTCTTTGATTATGCACTTTTTATCAGACTTAATAGAAGAGGAATGATGAAGTCATTGAAATTAAGGAGAAACAATGTCAGCAAAACAAAAGAGCCGGTCATTGACTTCAGGAAAGAAGGCAGTGCACACACTTCTGTTTACATCAACGGTGCTGAGGTCCAAAGGATTGAAAGTTACAAATTCCTAGGAGTGAACATCACCAATAGACTGTCCTGGTCCAACAACATAGATGCCATGGCCAAGAAAGCTCACTAGCACCTCTACTTCCTCAGGAGGCTAAAGAAATTTGGCATGTCCCCTTTGACACTCACCATTTTTATCAATGCACCATAGAAAGCATCCTATCCAGATGCATCATGGCTTGGTATGGCAACTGCTCTGTCCGAGACCACAAGAAACTGCAGAGAGTTGTGGACACAGCTCAGCACATCACGGAAACCAGCCTCACCTCCTTGGACTCTGTCTACACTTCTCGCTGCCTTGGCAAAGCAGCCAACATAATCAAAGACCCCACTCACCCTGGACATTCTCTCTTCTGTCCCCTCCCATCGGGCAGAAGACATAAAAGCCTGAAAGCACATCCCACCAGGCTCAAAGACAGCTTCTATCCCACTGTTATAAGACTATTGAACCATCCCCTATTATAATAAGGTGGACTCTTGACCTCACAATCTACCTTGTTATGGCCTTGCAACTTATTGTCTGCCTGCACTGTACTTTCTCTGTATGTGTAACACTTTATTCTGCATTCTGTTATTGTTTTCCCTTGTACTACCTCAATGCACTGTTGTAATGAAATGATCTGTATGGATGGCATGCAAAACAAAGTTTTTCACTGTACCTGTACATGTAACAATAATAAACCAATTTAACAAACAGCGTTAAGCAATGGAAATGATAAACCTTCTGGGACCATATTATGGGGCCCAACTTCTTTCTAAGTAGTTACATCAAAAGACCCTGATCAACTGTGCCCCATTCGTTTTAAAGAACCAAGGGAGGAAATGGAACAGACTCCAACTGTCATTTTCCAATCCGCTCTGGCCACAGACATTGCCATAGGGCAGGAGTATGGATAATGTGATACTTTTGTTTAAAAAAGGGAAAATGCATAGACCAAGTAATCATAAGCCAACAAGCCAAACATCAGTGATGTACAAATTATCGGAAGCAGTTCTACTGGACAGAATACAGTATATAGCCAATTTTATGGGGGGGGGGGGGGAAGGGAGAAAGAGTGTAGGTGAACGGAAGATTGGGGGGGGAAAGGTGAGAGAGAAAATCAGAGAAATGTACATTGCAGATGTAGGCCATTCAACCCATTATGTTCAAGATGGCCAAAAATTAGATATGTTTCTTTAAGTTTCTCCAATTTCCCAGCTCTCAGTCCCTTGTTTGAGAGGATATAGGTCTTCAAATATTCATCCCACAGCTTCCCATACTTATGTTAAATCTGTATTCCCAGTTGTCCTTTCTAACAAGTGAAATAGATCCTTCTTGACAACCCTCCTAGTCTTATGCATGTCAGTGAAATCTTGCCTCAAAGTTCTTAAAGCAAACAACCCCAACCTAGTCATTCTCTCCTCATAATTACAGTACTACAAATCTTTAAAAATGACATTTCAGTAACTCTAAATTAAATTATACAGTACAAGTTGAATGGCTCATTAAAGATTAAAATTTTGACGATTACAACTGCAAAATAAAATTACTTCATAAAATCTATTCTTCAAATCAAATTCTAACCATTGTAATGGTCATCAAAATGGTGAATCCGTTAGATCTTTCGAAGAGCTATTGCCTCACAGCTCTAGCAACTCAGGTTCAATCCCGACCTTTAGTGCTAACTGCATGGAGTTTGCACATTCTTCCTCTGATCATGTGGGTTTCCTCTAGGTGCTCTGGTTTTTTTCCACATCCCAAAGACATGCAGGTTGGTAGGTTAACTGGCCACTGTAAATTGCCCCTAGTGTTTAAATGAGTGGTTGAATCTGGGAAGAATTGATGGAATGTGGAGGATGTAAAAGGGCATTGGTGCAGAACTGATGTAAGTGATGGTTGTTGGTCAGCACTAACTTGTTGGGTAAAAGGGCCATCTCCATGCTATACAACTCTATCACTCTAAAAAGACATGCAGATAAATTGCACAAAATAAATACAAGTATAAATGCAATATCCATGATTTAGAAGACAAATTAGAGTTCCATGTGAAAGTTCCAGGCTTGAGAATGGGACACAAGCGTTTCAGCTAAAAACAGGGAACCATGTCTACATGATACTCCAGATATGAGGGCAGGAATCTCTGCCATTGAAATATTAATATGTGGCCTTATGACAGGAAATAAAATGAATGTGGTGACATCTGTGATAAGCATTTACTCACGAAGCTTATTAATTAGAAGTTTTAAAGTGATCTCACCATAACCCTGTAAAATCTTATAATAGTATCTCACTTTAAATATCCAGTCAAGTTCAATAGCTTGGATGCCTCCTCCATTCCCTGAGAACTGTGGGTACATATTAACAAGTTCTTTAATACCACCAAGGGTTCCCTCCAGTTCTAAAAAGTTCTCACTGAGTACATTCCACATATGCTTCTTTTGGACTATCCCATCATTTTAGAATTATTTGAACTAAGCTTCACCTGCCACTTGTTGCATATAAACTCAGCAACTCCAATTTATCCTTGAGTTGGGCATTCTGATTCTCATTGGTTGGAATTTCTCCCTTCTGGTAATAGGCACTTGGTTCAGTCAAATTGAATTTATTTCAGTTTAACCAATCCCTGTGCTGTACCATGAGTTCTATTTATTGTAGGCCTCTAATCAACCATTTTAATCTGTTTCAAACATTTCTATTTGGTTTTAGCTTGTACAGTTTATTTTCCATGAGTCAGAATTCCGTATGTTCAAAATGTAAATAAATAACATACGTTTTCTCTCTAACATGACAATCTGCAGAGGAAAACAGCATATTAACCAATTCTACTTTGTCAATCTGGAACTCAAATACCTATATCCAAAATGTTAAAGGCTGCTCTTACCTCAGAAATGCTCTCCTGCATACGTGCTTCAGTAGACTTCTTTAATGTGATATCAGCAGAAGTAGGAAATGACTTTCCCATCATCCTGGGAAATGTTTTCCGACCAGGTGGTTTGATTCCAGATACCATCAAACCAGTAGTATATATCTTAGTTCTTTGTAATTCTTGTTTATATCTGTCATGAGAACCAGGTACATTGAGCACTGAGAGAGGTTTATTTTCACATATCTTGACTTCTTTTGAAATAGAGGATTTAGCAATTGACTCAGTCCATGTAGAAAGTTTTGGAGACAGTCCCATGTCATTGTGCATAGCATCAAGTGGTTTCACCTGAATTGGTTTTCGAATGTATGTTATAATTTTAGGTCTTACATATTTGGGTTTTGGAATGAGTTTAGCTTCAGTCATCCCTTCATGCTTGGACTGGTCATTTGTTTCTGCTTCTCCTTTGTCTGTTAGAACAGTCCTGGGATACTGTAGTATTGGCTTTGGGATTCCACTGTTATAAACAGCTTTATCGGGTACTCTAGAGAATGAATTCCCCAATTGAGGGACAGGTACAGGTTCAGGCAATTTCCCAGCAGGTAATAGAGAGGGCTGCTGAAAAGCAGAATTTGAGGTGTGATCAGTAACTTGCATGTTTATTATCTGCTGAAATTGTGGGCAATTTCTACGAGTAGGATTTGAAGCCATTGAGATTACTGGGCTTTCAGACTGTCGAGGGTCCTCAGAAACAGTTGCTGGCTGATTTTCCCCAGTTATGATTAAATTAGTGTTTATTTCATTCACCTCCTTTTGTATCGGACATAGTGCCTTTCTGGTAGAACATTCATTGCTGTGCTGACCAAGACCACCTTCTGATGCCAACAATGCTTTCTCATCTATAACTGAAGCTGGCTCAGAAATATCTTGCTTTGATTTGCCTGACTTGGTGATTTTCAGCTCATCGGACTCTTCCTTTTCTGTCATCTTAGTCATGTTTTTCACTTGACCTGTTTCATGTTTTAATTTACTGTTGTCAGTACCTAAAGGCTGCTTTGCATCTTCTCTTTCAATCCCACTGATTTCAAATTCTTGCTTAGCAAGTTTATCAGTTCTTGCACATGGTGGCTTAACACTTTCAACATGGTTTTCTGCCTCACAGGTAGTGTTTGGAACTCCAGAAGCAGAAACTGCACCAGTCAATTCATTAGTAGCATTTGAAAAAGAACTCCCAAGTTGTTTAGTTGGTGCTATGGAATGCTGGGTACCAAGTTCAGCCTGCTTTCCATCTTTGCAAACCTGCCTCATAAATACTGAGGACGTGTTTTTAGATACTGTGCTGCCATTGGTAGAATTTTCCAATAGTAGTTCTTCAGAACTGAGGTTCTTAATATGTTGCTCTTTTGCGCTGTCTAGTAGATGTTTCTGCTGCACTTTCTCTTCTGTTTCAAATGGAGCTGATTGTTGACTAACATCACAAGACCCTGTAGTCTCCTTTCCCTTAAAAATATTTATCTTGTTTTGAAGTTCAGGCAAAAATTCAGCTGTTTCCTGCAGGTCACTCACAGGGGGGCAATTGTATGCAGCGTTTACTTTACATTGGTTAGATAATGCATTTAGGTTTACCTGAACTTCTGATGTATTAATGGGCACCAGCAATTCACCATCTGAACACACAGTAGATTCTGCTCTTTCACACTGAGTTGTGCTTTTAATATCAAGTTGCCTTTCTACATTTGTTTGCATCTCTGGGACTGACTTCATATTTTCTGAGGTAGATGAGTTAGAATTATATACAACTGAGATCAGGTTGAATGGATCAGATGGAGAAATGGCTCTGACCAGATTGGCTGGGGCATGCTGTGAATTACGAGTACCAATGGCATCCATGCAGATTTCTTGAAAATTCAAAGATTCAGCAGTACAACCAGTCATTGAGACATCCTCAGATAAACACCCAACACCACTTTCTTCAGATGCAGTATTCTCTGGTGACATCTTCTTTTTATTAGGTTTCTCCAGAGAATTGGAAGATGAGGAGTCCTGAACAAATGAATGTTTGAAATCCATTCTCTCATTTTTGGCTGTAGCCTCTGTTTTCAGACATTGTAGTTCCACAGCAGCTTCAGCAGCATAACTATTCCTTCCTATAGAATAATATTCCTGTTGAATTTGAGGAACATCGGTAGATTCACCTGTAGCAAATTTCCAGTTTTCCTTGTTAAGACACTGTGGACTACAAGCTTTCTCATGGTGCATGGTTTCTTCTGTGTGTTTGAGTTCTGTACTTTCAATTATATTGTGGAGATGATGTTCTGAAAACTCCAGATTGGTACTTTTGCGCAAATGAACTCTTATGTCTGTTGGTTGAGAAGCCCTATCTTGATTCAAAGGAACATCCAGAACTTCAGTTGGCAGCATTATATTCTGTGGTGCCTGGTGATGTTCATTCATATTATCAGCTGCTATGTTATGTCTCTCTTCGTTTTCTTCCGTTATAGGACTCGGGGATACTATTTCATTTGCATTGGTGTCGTCGTCTGTTCTGATTGGCTGCTCATTGTTATTCTTTTTTTCCTGTTTGTTGCCCTCTTTGTCAGTGCAGAACGTGCTGTTAATAACTGAAGAAGTCATTTTCTGTCTTTCTTTCTGTCACTTTAATTTTAATAATAGGCCATTTAATCAATTGTCAGTGATGAATAAACGTCAAATATGTTTTTGTGTTTTTAGAATAGAAAGGAACATAAAAACATCACATTGACAATGTATTCATTTCTTTGATAACTCATTAGTAAAAGATCCTCATGCAACATAACATATTGATAAATGTTCTTTCCTCAGCCAATTTGGAAGATCACAAGTACTTTTGACTTCTTCTCACTCCAGTATTCTTCATTCATGTATTATTCTTTTCTTTCATATTCATCGATTAATTTTATCACTCTTGAAAACAAATCAACAAATTGGCTTCTTTATCTTTGTTTCTGCTGTTTATTCCTTGATGCAATTGTCAGTTGACTTATTGAACCTGTAAAAATTATATGGAGAAGCAGACCATCAGTCCCTCTGTGCTGAATACTTGCCAAGTACATAAAACATACTGAACCAACAACTTGCAACATAATAACTGATAAATGCTGTGGAATTTAACATGCCAAATATTCTAAATATTCTATAACATTCTAAAATTCAGCCTAAATGTACTGGAAAACAAGCTTTTAACTGGTTTAGTAACACAAATAATTGTGGACCATGGCTCCCCTCTATTCGTGGTAAGATCAAACATTCATTCTTTTCCACAAAATATTGATAATATCAAATTGTCAGCAGCATTCAAATGCCACTCCATATCTTTTAAGCTATTTCCATTGAGTATTAGGATAGTCCCCAAAGTTGCCGTTGTTATTTTAATGTAAAATATTTCTGAACACAGTAAAAACAGCACAGTAAAAACAGTACAGAACAGCTTGCACTGCAAAAACATACATGAGGTGCCACAGTGGATAAATAATTAAAAGCAGTTACAATTTTTTTTGGAGTAGTTGAAAGGCCTTGAAAATGGCACTGCTTCAGATCAAACTAACAATGTGCTTATTAAGCACTTGAAAATCTATACTTGTGTTCTCTCAATTCCAGAAAATGGCCAAGTTATGGGTCATGTCAAAATGCTCAGCTAATAAAAATCCATGGAACTTTCTTTCTTTTTCAATCTTTTTTTTAGTTTTCAAATTAATACAGATTAATATAGCAATGTTTATACATGTAATACAAAGAGATCAAGGGAACAATCATGACATGAATAATCATAAAGAACAAAGTATAAAAAAATCTGTAGATCCAATGATCTGTTAGTGAATGAATATAATAAAAGAAAAAGATTTATTATAAAATATAAAAAAAGAAAAAAAAACAATAAAAAAATTATAAACAATATATCAAACCAAACTAAGCTAAAGAAAAAAAATTCAAAAACAAACAGAAAAAAAACGACTAAAATTTCTCAATAGAAACAGAGCAATATTATGTGATCACATTGAACTTTTGACAAGGGTGAAAATTAAATCAGTGGTAAAAAACATACACTGTCCCATCAAAATTTAGCTATAATTCATAAGCAGGTTGTTGAACAATTTGGTAAAATCAATCATGATTTAAAAAAATTAATTGCAATGAATTGTGGTTTTAATTGCACTGTTGAACAGTTATCAGTGTCTTCGAATGGTCCTTTGCCTTTTCAACCTCCAATGATGTAGTTTAAAATTCTCATCTTGTTTTTCTCTTTATGAACTTGGCAATCTCTAGCTCCCGTCAAGAGAGACTAGACAGTTTGGGTCTATGTTCCTTGAAGTTTACTCAAACATATAAGATCCCAAGGGGGCTAGAAAGGGTAGTTGTTGAGATGCTTTCACTAGTGAGAGAGTCACGTACATGGGGACATAGCTACAAAATAAGAGGTTGGTTGAGGTGCACAGAAATTTCTTCTCTCAGAGGATAGTGAACCTCTGGAATTCGCTGCCTCAGATGGTGGTGGAGGCCAGATCATGAGATACATTTAAGAGTTAAAGAGTCATGGAGTCATACCCTTCACCCAACTTGTCCATGCTGACCAAGAAGCCCATCCAAGCTAATCCTATTTGCCCGCATTTGGCCCATAACCTTCTGAACCTTTCCTATCCAGGTATCTGCCCAAATGTCTTTTAAGAGTTGTTATTGTACCTACATCAATCACTTTCTCTGGCAACTCATTCCACATATGTACCATCCTCAATGTAAAAAAAGTTGCCCCTCAAGTTCCTATTAAATCTTTCACTCTGTCTTAAACCTTAAACCTATGCCCTCTATTCCCCAACCCTTGGAAAAACCCTTATATTCACCCTATCTATGCCCCTCATGATGTTATATACCTCTATAAGATAGTCTCCTATGCTCCAAGGAAAAAAATAGAGATAGATATATACTTGGAAGATCAAGGAATTGAGGGCTATGGGAAACTGGTACAGAAGAGGAATTGAGGCCAGCATAAGTCAGCCTTGATCATATTGAATGGTGGGGCAGGCTTGAGGGGCTTGGTGGCTTAGTCCTGCTCCTACTCGCATGTTCTTGTATCACAGTAAGCACCTCCAATCCATAGGTTTCTGAGTTCATCCAATGCAGACCTCTTGTGCATTCTCCCCACCTCTGTTGATCGTGTGGTCCATGATGAACTAGCTTGGTTACACTCACTACTAAGCTCACACAATAGAAATGGCTTCTTTTTTAAATGAGATGTTCCGAGGAGCCCAGAGCCTTGGTAGAGGAGCAAAGAAGCTAGGGAGGCATGTCTGGGTCTGACTGGGCAGCACAGTGGTGCAGCAGTTAGTGCTATGCCTCACGGCTCCAGTGACTTGGGTGGAATCAAAAAAATTGAGGATGCTGGAGATCTATAACAAAAACAAAAATTGCTGGAAGTATTCAGCAGGTCAGGCCGCATCACTGGGAAGAGAAACAGAGTCAACATTTCAGTTTTGACAAAGAGTTTCCAACCAGAAATATTGGCTGTTTCTTTTCCCACAGATGCAGCCTGACTACTAAGTACTTTCAGCAATTTCTCTTTTTATTTTAGGCCTGGGTGGAGTCCTAAGCTCAGAGTGGAATCCTGAGCTCAAATGCTGTCAGTATGGAGTTTGCAAGTTCTCCCTATGAATCCACTGGTTTCCTCCAGGTGCTTTGGTTTCCTCCCACATGTCAAAGGCATTGCGGTAAATTAATTAGCTACTGTGAATTTCCCCTATTATAGGCAGGTAGCAGAAGATTTGGGAGGAGTTGGTAGGCAAGTGAGGGAGAATAGGATCTAGGGAAATAAGTGAGTGAGTGGGGTTGATGGGATTACTCTGAAACTGACAAAGACAATGGGCCAAATGGCCTCTTTCTACATTGGATGAGGATATGAGATCATCCCTTACACTCCACCTCTCCAAGTGTTGGTGACTAAGCTGGACTGAGATGAACCAGAGGCAGTTTCAGAGCAATGCAAAGGATATAAACAAACATTGGATGAAAATGGATCCAGATTTCGGGGGCAGCTGTAGGCCCAAAGTGAAAGCAATTTCCATTCATCACAGAACTGCAGCAACTGTGCTAATCTGCTGCTACCTCAAGCCAGTGGACAGAGGGTCAGGTGGGGAATTAAACCAAGCCCCAGCTTTCAAACTAAGGAGCTGAGTCCAGGTGTCTAATTATGACCCAGTGCTCAGGCCATTGCTGCATTCCTCTTCTCTTTGTATGTCTCTCTCTGTTCACACTCCTTCTTTCTTTTCTCTTCCTTACACCATCTCTCTTCTCCATCCCTCCCCCACTCACTCCCTCTTTAATTCCTTCCCACCCCACCCAATCTCACTCATACACTCCACCCCCACATCTCTGGCACCTCAAAAATGGACACAAGAGATGCTGTGCATCATCAGAAACAGCTTGGCATATCAAGCTAGGCTATAAAACTTGCTTCAATGTGTACTGCAGATTGGCATGCTGGGAGAAGCACTGAACAAACATAAAAACTAGACACCCATCTGCTCCAACTGCAAATCGAATATACAGCGTAATGCAGAGCGAAACCATCCACAATCATCAGATCAGACCAAAACTCTGGAGTTCTCTCACAGCTAGTCAGGAATGGGGATGAACTATTACTCAGCTGATGAGGAAAGGCACTAAGAACAGACCCATCCTCAATGATGACAAAGCCAAGAAAGTGAGTGCAAAAGACAAGAATGGAGTATTTTCAAATATCTCCAGTCAGAGTGCATGGTCTGTCTTGGTTTCTTCCCAAGATTCCCTTCATCGCAGAAGCCAGTCTCCACACCAGGTGGTATCAAGAAAGGGCTGAGAATCCTGGATTGGGGGACCATATAACATCACAACTACAATGCTAAAGACAAACTATAGTTACTTCTCTATCCAAGCTGTTGCACAGTTAAAAAACTACAAGCAGCCACCTTAACTGTGGAAAATTGCCCAGGACTCGGTTATCCACAAAAACCAGCACAATTCCAGTCCAGCTAATTTCCAATTCATCACTTTGCTCTTATCACAGAGATGTAATGTGTCATCAACAGTGCTATTAAGGAGCACTTACCAATAACCTGCTCACCAAGGCTCAACCTGGGTTTCATCAGAACACTCTGCTCCACACCACAATACAGCCTTGGTCCAAATATGGACAAAACAGCTGAATTCCAGGGGTGAAGATAGCATTTGACTGGATGTAATGGTAAATAAAATTAAATTGGTAAATTGGTTTATTATTGTCACAGGTACTGACGTACAGTGAAAAACTGTTTTGCATGCCACCTAGACAGATCATTTCATCCATCAGTGCAATGAGGTCATACAAGGAAAAAACAATAACAGAAAGCAGAATAAAGTGTTACGGTTACAGAGAAAGTGCAGTGCAGGCAGACAATAAGATGCAAGGCCATAACGAGGTAGATTGTGAGGTCAAGACTCCATTTTATCATACTAGGGACCATTCAACAGTCTTATAACAGTGGGATAGAAGCTGTCAAGGAGTTCTGGTAAAAATGAACCAATGGGAATCAAAGAAAGATGGCTGTGGTTGTTAGAGGTCTATCTCACAGTCACAAGACAAAGACCAACTGCCTTCAGTTGTTTCATTCAATAACTTGCCCTCATCATAAAATCAAAAGTGGGGATGTTCAATGATGACTGCATAATGTCAGATCCATTCACAAATCCTCAAACAATGAAACAGGCACACCCCTATATACAGGAAGATTTAGACAACATTTATACATGGACTGATAATAATGGCAAATAAAAACCTTGCTAGAAGAGTGGCCATCTCTGGCAACAGAGGGCTCAGCAGTTTACACTTGATGCACGATAGTGTAGTGGTTAGCATAACACTTTACAGCGCCAGTGACCTGTGTTCAATTCTGGCCACTGTCTGTAAGGAGTTTGTACGTTCTCCCCATGTCTGCGTGGGTTTCTTCCGGGTGCTCCGGTTTCCTCCCACATTCCAAAGACGTTCAGGTTAGGAAGTTGTGGGCACACTATGTCGGCACCGGAAGCGTGGCGACACTTGTGGGCTGCCCCCAGAACACTATGCAAAAGATGCATTTCACTGTGTGTTCCGATGTACATGTGACTAATAAAGATATCTTATCTTGTCTTATCAACCATTGCCGAGTCTCCCACCAGCAACACCTTGAAATCACCTTTTATCAGAAAATCAACTGGACCGGCTATCTAAATACTGTTGTTACAAGAGCAGGTCAGGGGCTATGTATCCTCTAGTGAATGACTCACCTCCTGTCTCCCAAAAGTATTTCCCTCATCAACAAGGCACAAGTCAGAAATGTAATGAAATGATCTTCACTTGAATGGATTAGGTCAGCTCCATAAAACACTGAAGAAGCTTAACGTCAACCAGAGCAACTCATCCCAATTAATTGATACGTTATTCACTTTTCTAAATACTCATTCCTTCCATCATTGGCACACCATGATTGCAATATCATCTACAAAACGTGTTGCAGGCATTTCCCAAGGACATACTGACAGTACCACCCAAAACTGAAGCCTCTACTACCAAAAAACACAAGGGCAGCTGATGCATGAGGACATTACTATTTAGAAATCATCCTGACTTGGAAATGTATCTCCTCTGTCACTGAAGTTCCATATCCATCAACATGTGTATCTTTACAATTTGGACTGCAGCAATTCAAAAAAAATCAGTTAGTCACAAACTTTTCAAGGGCATTTATGGGATAGCCAATAAATGCTGGCTTTGCCAGCGACACCTGCATCCCACTAATGAATAAAAAGGTGTTGCTCCTTGCTGGAGATATTGTGCAGAAACCTGATTCTAAAACTTCCCAATGCAATCAATTTTCACCACCATAATGCTCTGGAACAAAACAATACTTCCAAAGCTGTAGCTGCAATTGAAATATTCTCTTATAGTCCTTCATGCTTGGCACAGTGTACAAGACTTCCGTGAATGTTACTGAAAAAATAACAATCTAAGCATTAGAATACATTAGAGCAATCTGAAACTGCAATGAATGCAAAAATCACTTTTTGATTTGCGCATAGTCTAGTAATTATGGCAATGATATATTTCACATGAGATCCAGGCATTCAAATAATCTCAGACACCGAACAGTATACCATTTTCTTCTTCTGTTTAATGGACAATAGCAAAATCCATATTTTTTTGTCTGCAAACATAAAAATAATGTTTTTCATCCAGGAACATGGTAATTAATTCATTTTTCAAAGTGAATATCACATACAAAACATTTCCACAAATTAATGATTAAAAGAATAATTGCAGCAGAGACATGTATTTTCCATTGTGTCATGTAGACCTACTTACCTGCACAGCAAATGCAAAAGACACTGAATTCACAATGTCAACTTATTCACAAAATATGTTTGCATTGCAATACATATTTCCATTCTTTGCTCCATGTTCAAAATCATTGCTTAGATAATAAAGCAACTCAAAAGCTTCTGATCAGATTTAAAATGATTTCCTTCTATTAAAAAATGAAAGCATTCTTCCTCAATAACTATTATTTTGCTTTAGATTTACATCACTTCCTTACTCTAAGAATAAATCTGTTGTAATTCCACTGCCAGGAGAAAATTAAGTAGGAGAATAACTCTGCTCTCTTCTTATTGTGATGACTTCTAATTGAATCCTGAGCAAACTCTAAAGAGGAAGTGTGTATGGATGGGTGTATACTTGTGTGTATGCGTACTATGATGGGGGTGGGGAGGGAAAGGAATCATCAGTTACCACCAGTGTATTTTTTTTCTTGATAGGCAAGCCCATAACTATTTAAATACAATTCTACAGCTAGACAGCATTGCAGAAAAATTGATTTCCTTTTCTACCTCTTCTGCTTAACACTCATCAGCTGTTGCCTTTGAATATTGGAGGTTCTTTCATTAGTCATTATTTTGTCCCCTTTATTACTTCAGCAAACCTGGAAATCTGCCAGATATTAAATACTTATCAAATATTTATTTTTAATCACAAATTTTGTGCTTGCTACTTCACAGAAAAAAAAAACATATTGAAGAATTTGTGCAAACTATTGAGTGGGCATAAATTATACACCACATCTAAGAACATACAGTGCTCATTGTCATACATTTTAGCAGAGGTGGAAGCAGTAATCACTTGGCCTTGAAATTTCATGACTGAAATCAACTGCAGCTGCAGCACTTACTTTCAACATTGATCTTTTAAAAGCATTAACATCTGTTTGACTTTTCCATGCTAGTCATTTGATTTTTCTTCTATATCATTGCTGTTTAAACCAGCATCCCTGATGACATCCGGCAGAAAGCTGCCCAAGGGGATTTAATGATTCCCACAGTGAAATGTCAGTCCATTTAGCCAATACTTTACTCTGATTTAAATCAGTGTATCAAGTAGCTTTCATTTGGCAAGCAGAGTCAAAATAGGGCTCAGGTGGACTAACACATGAGATGCTGGAGAAACTCAGCGGGTCAGGCAGCATCTATGGAGGAAATGGACATTTTCCTCCATAGATGCTGCCTGACATGCTGAGCTCCTCCAGCATCTCATGTGTTGCTCCAGATTCCAGCATCTGCAGTCTTTTGAGTGTCCACTTTTGCTACTCCACTATGAAGTCTCTTCAAAGTATGCCAACTTTGAAGAGGTTTCGACAGGATTTCTATGAGACCCTCTCTCATTGCTCCCCCTCTGTGATTTCTGCTGTTCTTCGACCAGGTATTCACCTGGTCTTGAGTCCAAATGAAGGGTCTCGACTCAAAACATAGACTGTCCATTTTGCTCCATAGATGCTGCCTGACCCGCTGAGTTCCTCCAGCATCTCGTGTGTTGCTCCACATTCCAGCATCTGTAGTCTCTTTATTATCCTCAGGTGAACTAAGCTCTAAGGCCACATAGTTATTCAGGTAATGCCATTTTTACATAGCCAGCTGGTACAATCCACCTACTAACATCAAGAAACATCTCACCAGAAACATTGGCAATGCTGTTGTTTGCGTCCATTTAGTGTTAAGGGAGAATAATGGCATCAAAACATTGTCATTAGCCATAATACTCCATTAATATTGGCAATGCAATAAGCTCTGTTTGAAAAGGCCTTTCTGCCTTATGTCCATTGGGAGTAAAATCAGGAATCCTCTCAGCACTATAAAGTTATTTCAATATTTAGAATTTTCTGTTAATACAGAAATATATTAACATCGTGAATTTAACATAATGGTCCTGCAATCCGCAAGGGATTAAAGGATCAATAAAATTGAAAACGTACCACAATGTTTTGATTTAATCTCTCAAAAACACAAAAGTAAATAAGCAGTACAAGTACTGCAGAGGCAAACATTATGAATATTACAAGTGCGGACTAAGGTAGCTTTTGTATATATAAATGGCATTGAAGGATATTATAAATCAGCTGTTAATACATCTCAGACAGTGAAAATCGAAGTTCACGTGTTCAGTGTAAAGCAGTCCAGCTGCAGTGATCTGTTCCAAGTCACCATAGCAACATGAACAGCAATCTGTGCTTAACTGCTTCCCAGCACAGTAAGCATGCTTTAGCCCTTGCCAGTGAAACTATATTAACAGCCCTTGGTAGACTGGAGGAAATCCTGCCTTTGCAGACTACAGTTCACCAGGGAAGCCGAGGTTGTGCTATCTTTTACCCTCTACCCTAGGTTTATCATCTTTTCAATATGAAGACATGGGAAACATCCATTTTTCACTAATCCTACATTAAACCCATGTTTTATTCTGCCCACATTTTCATCAACTCCACCAGATTCTACCTCTCGCTTACGCACTGGGGGCAATTTACAGTGGCCAATTACCATATCAATTCACACGTCTTCAGAATGTGGGAGGAAAATGCAACACCCATACAGTCACAGGGAGAACATGCAAACTCCACACAGACAGAACCAGAAATCAGGTCTGAACCCCTGTCTCTGGTGTTGTAAGGCAGTTACTGTACCAGCTGTGGCAATGTTCCACCCAGCTGTCCCACTGGTATTACTATTTATTTTTGCAAATAACTACTTTTCTCGAACTCTATTGGCAACATTCAAAGCTATAGCGATGGGAACAAGTATTCATGCCACACCATGCCCAGGTTGCTGATGTTGGTGGTGAGGATGGACAGTGGGAATGTTTCTGCCAGCACTGTTTACACCAACCTGGCATGTCACTGTTGCTGTGCCTGCCCCCTCAGCTTGTTGCCTCTGCAGAAATACTGCCCTGTGCTCAAACACCATGGGGCCAGGATTGGCTCTTTGTGGAATGGGACCATCTTGACAAATAGGGACAGTTCGTCACCCCACTGCCTTCCTTAACACCCAACCCCATCCTAAAGAGCTTCTGAACAGTAGTGAAGATGACATCCAAAGTTGTTCTCTACTAATAATATACTGGTTCTTTATTTGTCTCAATAGAGGTTTGCCCAGTTTATTGTAATATTCAGTTTAATTGCACCCTCCCCTCATACCTATGCTCTTCAATATCCCATCCAGTCTAATTTCAGTCTCCCCTAAATCTCTATATCTTTCAATGTCCAACTGAGTCCAATACCACTCTCTGCACAGTCCCTGTACTAGTTATTAGTGCCATTCCTCTCTCACTGCCCAGCTCCTGTCATTGCTACCTCCTCTGGATTGTTACTGGAGAGAAGTACATTCAGACCCAGTCACTGTGGGGCAAACTCTATCTTTCAGTCATGTAGAACAGGATCAGGAATTAATTTTTGCAGGTAGGGACTGCGTAATCAAATAGAAATGAATGACAACTATTGGTGCTGTTAGTGTCACTACAACTCAAAACATGTATCATATCAAGCTGCCACAGAGCTATGATTCTATAACACTCAAAGAATCAGTTTTCAGTTTACAGATTCATCGTGTCTCTAAATTTCACTGAAACAACTATGTTCATCTTTTGCTTCATTCAAATAAGACTCAAATTTTCCAAGCATCAGATCCCAAAGAGCAACAATCCTGCACTTATCTAGACTATACACAACACTTATAAGCCACAGATCACTCTACCTTTCTTTTAGGTTGATGTTATCTTACTCTATTCCATTGCAAAAAAACCTCATAGCACAATTAAGATAACATATAACCAAACCTGATGTTCAATAGATGATTATCTGTATAATGCTTGTTCCAAAGCCTTGAAATGTCCACTGTGCATGTTCTGAATGATTATAGAAATTAAACTCATTATTCATAGAAGTGGTCCTTTGGAGTAGTAAGTGAAATAATTGGTTGGCGACTGTCAGTGGGAGATCCATGGAATTCCACTATCTCTCTAGTTTTTTTTGTGCTTGATCATCAGACAGTCCTGTAATTGTTTCCACCGCTTACATTGTTCCGTTGGCTGCCTAGTCCTGCCCTTTTATATCTCAAGTGTCATTCTGGGGTTGAAGGTCAATTTAAGGTCATGGTATTCTCTAGAGAGACAGTAGCATCACCGTACCTATTCTAGTCATGACTTAATTACTGAATAGCGTCTAACTATGGCCATTGAACAGCATGAAAACTGACCTTTGGTCAGCAAAGTATGCACACTCAGAATTTAGAAGAAATGCCCTAAATGGACCTAGGACCTCAATCACTCAGGACTCAGTGTCAATTTGGAAAGAAAATGTAAGGGAATATAGACTTCAAGTATTTCATTCTGAAATTACTGTTCTGTTGAACACATTTTCTTATTCTAAATAAAACTTTAGTGAGACTCCCACTGCAGAATAACTGAAAAGAAAAACATTGCAGAGATCATCGAAGTGCAACCAATTGGATAACTTTTAGACCCAACATAAACTTAGCAATGGCTGTTTTCCTGTGATGCATGACTCCATGATTACTGTGCTATCTTGGGTTTCATTAACAAAAATGTTAAGGCAATAGAGAGAGAGTATAGTACACATTTGTTACAAATTTAACTCTTATCAGGAAACAAAAATACCTGAGCATTAGCCATACTTTCACAAGGCGAAAGAAGAATGCAGTGAATGAAAAGAGTTTAAAATTCGAGTGGATAGATAAGAGCAGATGAAAACAAATTGTTTCCACTGATAGATGGGTGTAGAACAAGGGGATATAGATATGATTAAATATCAAAAATTTAGGACAGAAAGGAGAACCATTTTCACACAGGAATGTGAAGCTGTAGGATGAACAATTGGAATACGTGATTCAAGTTGAGACCACATCACTATTTTAAAACTACATTTTATAAACAGAAAGGAAAGTGAAATACAAGGATGTGGAAAAAGAGCAGATTTATGAATCTGGGCAACTGTACATATGAAGGATAATCACAAACATGGTCTGATTGACTAACCAGCCTATTTCCATGTTGCAGTTTCTATGTAATTGTGGTGATGCGGTTAGTGTATTCTGTCACATTCATTACTAGTTTGAGAGACGCTTGGCTCACTTGTTTAATGACTGGACAGCAGAAAGTCTATTGTTCAGCCAAAACATTTTTTAAATGTTGATCCCATGAGATCCAAATCCTGGGGGCTCTGAACTGAGGATGTGAGCAGATTTCTCCTGTGCTTCCGCCACCTGCTGCTGCTCACACATTCTCTGATTCACTCAGTGTATCTAAATCAAAGAGGCCATTACAATCTGATGTGTTTCTCATTGAGATTGTGATTGACACTGACTGGTGTGAGATACTGGGTTTGTGAATGTCACTCGACATGAGGTTTCTTCTATGGCAACAACTCAGATACAGAAGAATATGTTGGAAAGTATCTCCTCAGATATAATGTATAATTAAATTGCATCATGATGGCCTGGCATAATACAAGTGAATAAAGGAAGCAATATTAAAAAAAACATCAAGGTTTGGAGATGCCTCAATGACTCACTAGTTCTCAGAGCTCTGCTTGCCATTTCTACAAGATGAGAGCAGTTTTTTTAAAATTCTATTAAATGTACTGCTATTATTCTATTACTTTGTTCTGCAAGCAGACCTGAAACATTAAAGGTGCATAGACAAATTATAAAATTACAGCCAAGTCACTTCGCAACCACCTTTTTACATGGTTAAATGATTATTATGCAGGGGAATCACATCTTTGAGGGGTCAACTTTACAAATAGTCATGTGGAACAATCTAAAGTGGAAGTGATGAAATGACCATAAAATTTGAAAAGAACTGTCTCCCAAGGGTAAACGCATATTTGATGATATTTACTGGACTCATTTTAGCAGATTACTGAGTCTCTCATCTATTCTCACAATCTTTTGGTGTTTGCCTTAACATTAACTTTGGCCAATCAGTAAATCACAATAGCTACAGAAAAAAAAAGTCAGACTTCTCTAATCTACCCTTTCAGTGGGAAAACACCCCACTGCACCAATGACTTTTATTCACCTTGCACAGCAGTTGTCCTATGATCTTCTTAAGTGAGGTGAAATTAGTGTCTGTTTCATGACACATGACCCTAGGAAGTGAGTCTGTGCAAATTCCTCTTATCCTTACAGCCAGCCAACACAGAAGTTACCATCAGTCTGTAGGTTGCACATTATCACACTGTAATTTTACACAGCAACAAATACATTCATTTCCTACAGTATATTTTAATTTATTATTTAGAGGTTTATGGCAGAGCATCAGTTGTATGAACTGTCAAAACAAATACATTATATTTGTAGCTGTAGCAGTTTTTTCCATAAATCAAGAATAACAAATGGCTATCCAACATTCAGGAAAATATAAATGCTGTACACTCCAATATATGAACTATGGAATGCAAAATTAAACTTCTCAGCAGCACTTGAGAGCCCGAAGTAAGGAAACTGTCCATTAAGCTTTTCTGTGAACAAGCTAATATATATCTGTATCACCACTCTTGCTCAGCTCAAGTGTAAACAGCAACTGCATTAACATAAAATATTTTGTTTCCTCAGTGCACTGATAAGAAGAAATGTACATTTTTTGCTAGTAAATAATGAATGAAATTTTGTCAATCATTTCAGAAAGATGGATTGTAATAATTGTGCTTAATCGCATGACAATTATTCAAAATGAAAGCCTCCAAAGATTACAGCGACTAGCCAATGGTTACTACTGCCACAAATACTGTACCTCATTCCTTTGCCTTCAATCAATGAAAGTATTAAGTTTTATTAACCAAATGGCTGTGCAATTACCTTCACCCTTCTGAAATCATGGCAATATATAATTTCACTCATTAAATTGTAATGTTTTGGACATTAGCAATAACTTAACTGCATTCCCTGAGTAGAAATTTGCCTCCATTACATAGGGCTGTGAGAACTTGTCCATGCTTAAAGCAGGGTTTACTGCCCCATGCTGACGTGGGTATTCTGATAATCACAGATTTTCTTCAGTTATCATTAGAAGAAATGGCACTTTTTCCACATCGCCAGAAGTCACCTTGAAGAGGTAGCTTCACAACCAGGAAAAATGTGTGTTGTTGTGATATTAAACTTAATCCTTATAAGAAAAGTGAACTATAATGAAATCACACTGTAAGCTCAGCACGGATACAAAGGTGTTTTGGATACACACTGAATTCAAATCAGCTCATGCTCAAATGGAAACAAAGCAGAGTGAGATTGCTTCTCCTGGAGTCAGGACAGGTACTGACTCTGAATTCAGTCAGCATTTACAAGATCTCTAGATGCGTACAGATCAAGAAGATTGTTCAGCTCATCTTAAGCTTTACATCCAGAACAACCCAGCATTGTCCTCAGTGGAATACCAAATCATTACTTCAATGATTCTGAGATTTTTGCATAAAGGACTGTGCATAATGGTTTATTCGTAGAATATATCTTTCCTTTTTTTTAAAATGATACATATACCCTAAATTAAACTGTTACCAGCATGAAATGTATCCCCATGTCCTACTCACTATTTATTTTAATGAAGAGTACTAGTTTAACATTTTCTAGATTGCATACTGGTGCAGCAGGTTGTGTCAATGGAGTTAATTACATCCTCCCACATCCCAAGGATGTGATGGTTGGTACGTTAATTGAATACTGTAAATTATTCCTAGTGTAGATTGGGGGGGGGGGGGGGTGGGCAAGGGAGGCAGTAGGAGAGAAAAAAGGAAGCAAATTGGAAAATAGGTCAGTAAATCGGGAAATGGGATTGATGGGACTGAGAATTGGCATAGCCTTGATGGTCCGAATGGCCTCTTCCTGTGTTGTAAAAAAAATATGAAATACAAATCCATAAAATCTCCTCAGATTCATATTTTACAATTATGTGACATCCATCTCAAATATGGATAGCCTGTCACCTACCTTTCCTAGTCAGTCATCACTTAAAGCTATGGTGTTCTTACTGTGATCAAATTCACAACACTAATCAGGAAAGGATGGGCTCCAAAATGCCAGTAATTCACACTGACAATTCTGTGAGCAAAATTTTGGCAAGCAACAACTTGATTGTATTTGTTTGCTTTTAAAATTGTTTTATTCAGAACTTGTTTGATACATATACATATATAAGAACTTGCAGATACCCCTCGTACACTGTTATCTGTACTCTCAGCCTGCGTGAAAAGAGCTCACTCTGTCTGACAGATGTATAAGCTTCTGGTGCAGCACTCAAGCACTGAGTGGAGTTTGCTTAAGCTCCAATGGAAGCTGGGGCACTGGCCAGCAAAGATGGTACCAACAGTGTCCCCACAAGTGTGCCAAGTTGGCATGCTGGTCAGAAAGGGTTCAAGGTCTGCACAAATTATTGTATCAAATTGATGATGGTCTGCTCCCTGATATGTGATACTGCACAGCAACTTTTAGATTGGCTTCCAAATACACCAAGCATTTCATTGTGTATAGTAATTGGCTTCTTCAGTAATCTGAGTCATTGACCCCCGTCCTAACTGCAGGCCACTCAGGTATTGCAAATCATCACATGCAGATTCCACCTCTGTACTGTCCTTTAAATTGCATATCATGTTAGCATTTGAGTTGGTCGCTGCCAGCAGGAAGGTGTGTGATGGTGCCTCACCCTCAGTGCCATAGGCTTGGTGCCCAGCTTATATAGTCAGCACCTCTCCGAATACACCCATGTTTTACATATACACTGAAGTTTTCATTTTGCGTTTCAGCAAAATTTCCTATGGAAATGAATGCACATACCAGCAGGTTCAAGAACAGCTTCTATCCCGCTATCAAAAGATTCTTGAACAGACCTCTTATATGATAAAGATGAACTCTTGATCTCAGTCTACCTCGTCATGGCCCCTACACTTTATTTGTCTACCTACACTGCACTTTCTCTGTAACTGTAACACTTTATTCTGCATTTTATTTTTGTTTTCCTTTTGTTCTACTTCAATACACTTATGTAAGGAACGATCTGTCTGGATGGCATGCAAACAAAAGGTTTTCACTGTATCTTGATACATGTGACAATAATGAACCAATCACCAATTACCAATTCTATGTAAATGTGACCTCTGATAACAATTTTGAAGGTTGAGAGTTTGGAAGTAAAAGGGATTAGACAAAGATTTCACTGAAAAGCAGGGAGCCTATACAAGTTAATATATTTAGGAATATGGGTAGAAAATTAGGTGGGCACCATCATGGATAATCAATTGTTCAATCCAACATTTCTCTGAGTGCTGTACCCAGCCAATGCAATGCACAGTAGGACAATATGGGTAAAATGTGTCCTCGTATGTACCCCAGGTTGCTGTGGGAGGTGAGGGAGGAGATTGCGGACCCTCTGACGATGATCTTTGCATCGTCGATGGAGACGGGAGAGGTTCTGGAAGATTGGAGGGTTGTGGATGTTAAGATAAAGATAAGATAAAGATAAAGAAGGAGAGTAGGGATAGCCCAGGGAATTACAGACCAGTGAGTCTTACCTCAGTAGTTGGTAAGCTGATGGAGAAGATCCTGAGAGGCAGGATTTATGAACATTTGGAGAGATATAATACGATTAGGAATAGTCAGCATGGCTTTGGCAAGGGCAGGTCCTGCCTTACGAGCCTGATTGAATTCTTTGAGGATGTGACTAAGCACATCGATGAAGGGAGAGCAGTAGATGTAGTGTATATGGATTTCAGCAAGGCGTTTGATAAGATACCCCATGCAAGGCTTATGGAGAAGGTGAAGAGACATGGGATCCAAGGGGACATTGCAGTGTGGATCCAGAACTGGCTGGCCCACAGAAGGCAAAGAGTGGTTGTTGAAGGGTCGTATTCTGAGTGGAGGTCGGTGATCAGTGGTGTACCTCAGGGGTCTGTACTGGGACCCTTGCTCTTTGTGATTTTTATAAACGACCTGGACGAGGAAGTGGAGGGGTGGGTTAGTAAGTTTGCGGATGACCCGAAGGTTGGGGGTGTTGTGGATAGTTTGGAGGGCTGTCAGAGGCTACAGAGGGACATAGATAGGATGCAAAGTTGGTCTGAGAAGTGGCAGATGCAGTTCAACCCAGATAAGTGTGAAGTGGTTCATTTTGGTAGGTCAAATATGTTGGCAGAATATAGTATTAATGGTAGGACTCTTGGCAGTGTGGAGGATCAGAGGGATCTTGGGGTCCGAGTCCATAGGACACTCAAAGCGGCTGCGCAGGTTGACTCTGTGGTTAAGAAGGCATATAGTGTATTGTCCTTCATCAGTCGGGGAATTGAATTTAGGCGAGAGGTATTGTTGCAGCTATATAGGTCCCTGGTCAGACCCCACTTGGAGTATTGTGCTCAGTTCTGGTCGCCTCACTACAGGAAAGTTGTGGAAGCCATAGAGAGGGTACAGAGGAGATTTACAAGGATGCTGCCTGGCATGCGGAGCATGCCTTATGAAAGCAGGCTGAGGGAACTCGGCCTTTTCCCCTTGGAGAGATGGAGGATGAGGGGGGACCTGATAGAGGTGTATAAGATGATGAGAGGTATTGATCGAGTAGATAGAGGCTTTTCCCCACGGCTGAAATGGTAGCCACAAGAGGACATAGGTTTAAGGTGCTGGGGAGTAGATATAGAGGAGATGTCAGGGGTAAGTTTTTTTACTCAGAGAGTAGTGAGTGTGTGGAATGGGCTGCCGGAAACGGTGGTGGAGGCGGATACGATAGGTTCTTTCATGAGACTGTTAGATAGGTACATGGAGCTGAATAAAATAAAGGGTTATGGGTAAGCCTAGTAACTTCTAGGGTAGGGACATGTTCCGCACAGCTTTGTGGGCCGAAGGGCCTGAATGGTGCTGTAGTTTTTCTATGTTTTCTATGTTTCTATGTATGTGTTTAACTCAGTTTTTATTGAGATAAACAGAGTGCTTGATTGCACGGAGGGTGGTGAGGGGGTGGTTGGTGAGGATAGAGGAAATGTTGTTGACTCACAAAAAAGCCAGACTAGTGTTAGGAGTCTAAATAGCAAACACTGAGTGTTAACTTATAGAAATAGAAGCAAGTTTTACGACCAACCATGATAATACTACTCATATTCACTGCACTCTCTCTGTAACTGTAACACTTTATTCTGCACTCTGTTATTGTTTTCCCTTGTACTACCTCTATGCACTGTTATAATGAAATGATCTGTATGGATGGCATGCAAAACAAACTTTTTCACTGTATCTCAGTACATGTGACAATAATAAACCAATTTACCATTTATTACAAAGCATTTTAAAAATCACAAGAACTAACTATATTGAGGTATTACAAAAAATTTAAAGAAATATAAAAATTGCCCTGATAATAATTGCAAAGCAGGAATGGAGTGAGAAGAGGCTAGAAAATCTAAAAGTGTTTCCTGCAGAAGAAATTTCATGGCAGGACCTTTTCAACTGGTTAACTGCAGCTAGACAGATTCGTGAGCCAGTGGGAAGGGAAGGAACTTGGCAGAGCTAAGTCCAGTACAAGGGACAAGAGTCAAACACTGCAATGTTCTCATGACCAGGGGGTGAGAAGTTGGCAACCCAATCACAAGGGTTCCAGTTGCTGGAGTTGGGCATTAGGGGAGCTGTCATGCAAAGGCTGGTGTACAGTCCAAGCAACTGCAGCGTATGGGGAAACACTCCTGCTTCAACTGCCCAACAAATAGTGATGGATAAGAGTGTTCATGTTGCCCTTCAACTCTGGGCTTCCCAAGGCCCGAGAAAACAAGTCTGCAGCCATTATAACATAATCCAGTGTCAAACAGCCTCCTTAAAACAGACCTGTTCTTCTCCAGACAGTGTGTTGGCCATCTGCCCATCATTTGTGCCTCGGTAGAACTGTAGCAATTGGGTTTCAGATAGCTCTTCCATGTATAACGCCCCACTCAACACGTTGGGGTGGGGGCAGGAAGAGATACTTTATAAATCACACAAATTTGAATATATTTTGTGTAGTCAAGTAACAAATGCACACACACACAACTTGCATCTGCACAGGCTCTCATACCCCGGAGTCTGAGCACAATCAAATTATGCTTTCTGGAGACAGAAGAGTACAGCTTAAACTTATTTTATTTTACATGAATGGGTAGCAATTCCTGGCAGTATGCCTTGCAGCAACATAAAGCAAACAGTATAACTGACCTATCAGAAAACAACTGAGAGACTCTGGAAAACTTGTACCACTGAGGGCAGCACAGTGGCACAACTAGTAGAGAACCTCGGGTGAAGTCTGTGTAAAGAATGCTTGTTCTCCCTGTGATTGGGTGGATTTCCCCTGTGTACCCTGGCTTCCCCCCACATCCCAAAGACGTGGGTCGGCAGCTTAACTGGCCAATGTAAATTGCCCCAATTTTGTAGGTGATTGGTGGAATCTAGGGGTAGCTGATGGGAATTTGCGGAGGTTAATGGAAAAATTTGTGGGGAATGAGATTGTTCTGTGAGCCATCATTGACTCAATGGGTCAAAATGGATGCCTTTCATGCTGCAAAGAAATATGGGAAAATAAGGCAATATCTTGGGAGCTAACTTTTGTCCAAGGCAGACATCGATGATGAAATTGACTATTGCCTTCAATGCACCAACACAGCACAATGAGGAGAAGAGTATTTGAAGATCGAGATCTCAGATCTGGAAGAAAACTCATGGGCTACTGGGCACCAGTAATCCCTGCCCTCCTATATGCTTCTGAGACCTATACTACCAGCAGTAGCATTAAAGCTGTCTCTGCAAAATCAACCAGACTTACTGAAAGTAAGTTAACCAATGTTAGTGTACTCTCCCTGGCTAACATCCCCAGGCCATAGTTATCCACACACAGCTGGATACATAGGGCAGGCCATGACTTTTGCATGCCAGATACCAGACTCTAGATAAAGACACTCTATTCCAAACTTTGTCATGAAAAGAGACTATCAGGTTGCTGGAGGAAATGATTCAAGGATGTGCTCAAATGCAACATCCCAACTAATTCTTGGGTACCCCTGGCCCATGGCACTCAAAGTGGTGATGGAGCATTTGAGTTAGTTTGATAACCAGGCTAATGAAATTTGGCATGTCCCCTTTGACCCTCACCAACTTTTATTGATACACTATAGAAAGCATCCTATCTGAATGCATCACAGCTTGGTATGGCAACTGCTCTGCCCAAGACCACAAGAAACTGCAGAGAGTTATGGATACAGCCCAGTGCAGCACAGAAACCAGCCTCCCTTCCATGAAGTCTGTCTATACCTCTCGCTGCCTTGGTGAAGCAGCCAGCATAATCAAAGACCCCACCCTCTCTTTTCTCTCCTCTCCTATCAGGCAGAAGATACAAGAGCCTGAGGGCACATACCACCAGGCTCATGGACAGCTTCTATCCCATGGTGATAAGACTATTGAACTGTTCCCTTATACAATGAGATGGACTCTTGACCTCACAATCTACCTTGTTTGACCTTGCACCTTATTGTCTACCTGCAATGCGCTTCCCTGTAGCTATGACACTTTACTCTGTATTCTGTTATTGCTTTTACCCTGTCCTACCTCAGTGCACTCTGTCCTACCTCAATGCACTGTGTAATGAATTGATCTGTACGAATGGTATGCAAGACAAGTTTTTTCCACTGTACCTCGGTACAAGTGACAATAATAAACCAATACCTCAAGACCAATAATCGGAAGCACACAAAAATCCTGCAGAAGCAGTGGAAGGAGCGCAACGCCTCACAAACTACCCACCCATTCTCTCACTCAGGCACCTCCTGCCCCATCTATGGGAGAGTTTACAGTTCCTACATAGGCCTCAATAGTCAACCTAGAACCCACAAAACCAGGCTGGAGATGTTATCTTTGATTCTGAGAGACTACATCATATTGATCTAAGCCACTGAGACCATCTGTTGTTGTAGAGAATGCATCCCTTCACAAATTAAAATATTTTTATATTAAAATCCATGATTATATCTAGTTTTTAGCATACAGTTTAATTTCTCAATTTCATTATCTGTTTTGAATAAATGAACAACGTCTTTCTGTTAATCTATTTATAATCTGGACTTTGGGAAGTGAATGAGGATGTCTTAGAATGAATAATGTTCAAAAATCCTGTGTCAATCTTGGCTAGTCATCTTTCATCAACAGCCTAAGGGTTAATGATGCATGTAAACCAGTATCCCTCAATGCTTTGACAAAGCAATTTGGTACAATTACATTCCAGACCGACAAATCCATCTTTCTAACATTCTAGTTCGAACGACATGAACTAATACTTATTTGCTACTTATTTGTTCTGCCGTACACAGAGCACTGCATTCCTCAAAAGGCACACATGAAGGCCAAGTAATTTATTTTCCATGTTTTAAAGGATTCCAAAGGTTGTTGTGCAGTATGCCATCTTTTGATCATAGGCACATTGCAGCAATTTTCAGCAGCACCCTGAACACCAAAGCATTAGGCACAATTGATCATATGTTGCACACTCTCCTTTGCACTCTACATAGTGTGTAAGGAAAAATATGGTGAGTCCAGAGACTGGTCCCAAGAAAAAGGGTGCCCAATCAGGGCCTTGTTGGGAGGGTGAGAGGGAAAGGCCCAGTAATTGGGCTCTGAGATTTGAGAATCGGGGTCGTTGGGAAGTATTTGCAGAGGTGGCAAGAAACAGGAGGGCCATGAAGAGTGCAGGCTTTTTTTAAAAAATAACCTAGGCTGCCACCTGCTCCATTACAACCCCTTAAATTGTTGCCTTTAGATTCTTTTAGGAGTAACCAACAACAGTCACTCTTTAAAACTTTTATTTATACAGCACAATAACAGGCCCTTCCAGCCCAACAAGCCCGCGCTGCCCATTTACACCCACTCCTTAGAAAAAACTTGATTTAATTTCTCTAACAATGCTTCAATGACCCTTCCTTGCCTGATGTGGTGCTCCCCTAATCACCTGATACAATCTTCAGTCAGAAAGGTGCAAACATCCATGCACTCACTAGAAATCTGTTTCTCAGAAGTTTTATGGCAATCAGTATTTCATTTAATGGGCAACATCATACAAAATCCCTAAATAAACTTTCTCAGCTGATGATGCTCTTTTCTAAAAGCAGAGTAATTTATCACATGGAAATTTGGGCCAAGTATGTTTTAACAGGAATATGTAGTTTGTGTTCTGCAGTCACTGGCAGGATATTTGGTATGTTAGAAAATAGGTCACTTGTCTTCATGCCATATTCTGCACCTTCACTAACATAAACATGTCAATGTAGATTATGTACTTTTTTTTAGTGGTAAATGAATCATAACTTGGCATGAATTTGCATCTTGTGTATTTCAAGAAACTGGTTCCTCTTCTTCTGTTAAGTTCAGACAGGACCTAAATTTACATGAAAATCTCACAATGGTGCAATGAGGCTAAAAGTGATTACATTAACTTAAAATTTTAAAACCAATTCACTTTGTGTGTTAAGGGGCACATGCTAATGATTTGGGAGTTATTCAAATCATAACAGATCTACACTGGTGAATAAGAACCATTGGTTCCCTGTAAATTATAATCACATTCAAATTTATGGTTATGTTTCTTTTTAAATTTTATTTACAGCATGGTAACAGGCCCTTCCGGTCCAACGAGTCCGTGCCACCCATTTTAAACCCAAATTAACCTACCCGTACGTCTTTAGAATGTGGGAGGAAACCGGAGCACCTGGAGGAAACCCATGCAGACACGGGAGAACATACAAACTCCTTACAGACAGCGACGGGAATCGAACCCCAATCGCTGGCACTGTAATAGCATTGCGCTAACCGCTACACTACCATGCCTTCAGAATCCATCAATCTCTAAATCCCACAGCCATGTCCCTTTCTTTAGCAACCATTTCTGAATTTATTTGGCCTGTTCTGTGTTTTAAAATTAAATGAACTTATTGACTACGGGTGAAATTTTATTGTCTTGACTTCTGCAGTGTTTCTGCTACCTGGTTGTGTGGAGCTTTCTCCCTCCAGTACTGCGAGTCTGAAAATAGTTTATTTCCAGTGTGGAGCAGGATCATGACCATTTTCTAGTCAAATTGCACCACCCTGGAATTTTGACCAAGCACTACAGTCAATTATGAAGGTGCAATTCAATTAAACATTAAATTAATTGAAGTAAAGCTTTGAAAATTGATTGCAACTATCAAAATGGGTTTCAAAAATCAGAAGTCAAACCAATGTTGTAAACAGTGATTGGTCTTGAGGTTACAGGCACCATCATCTTGCCACTTAGGGCAAAATACACCTGTGAGTACATTCCAGTGCTGACTTTGTAGTAACACATGGGACCAAAAGATGGGAAACCTAGTTGGTAAATGGTTAGCAGGTTTCTCTCTCCCCTAGAAAAACAACTGCAAATTAATAAACTTTTTACTATTTTTAGTGATCCAAACTACAGTTTCTCCAAGA
This sequence comes from Pristis pectinata, assembly GCF_009764475.1. Lineage (NCBI taxonomy): Eukaryota > Metazoa > Chordata > Chondrichthyes > Rhinopristiformes > Pristidae > Pristis > Pristis pectinata. Next base: position 26,643,307 of record NC_067415.1, read on the forward strand.
CCTCCCCCGCACCACACAAGACACTGGTAGCTGTTTTATTCCTTTTCTACCCTCTGTCATTTAGGAACTCCTGCTTTAATTTCCCTACCCTTTTTTCTCATGGCAATATACTTTAAATAGTGCTGAAACATCTCCATCTTAATACATTTACAATATTTAAAATGGCATCTGGACAGACACTTGGATAGGAAAGGCGTAGAGGGATAGAGAAGGGTCAGCAATCCATGCTCAAAGTGGAGAAGGAGTATAGTGGGTGGCATTAAAAACCTTGAGGCCATTCATCAGAAGCCCAGTGTAAATGACAGTGTTTACTACCTCTCAAACTATCCATCAAAACTTCTTAGCCCATCTGTGACAGAATCTCTGAATCCCAATTTGGCCTCATCTGCCATCTTAGCCACCTACCAAATTAGTTTAAACCTTTCCCCAAAGCACCAACTAATATCTCCAAGGGACACTGGTTTCAGCTGAGCTGGGATGCAATCCATCCAGCCGTAACATATCCCAACTGCCCTAAAACTGGTCTCAATGCCTCTAGAATTTAAATCACTCCCTCCAGCAGCATTTCTTCATCTGCACACATACTGTAAGAAGATAAAACAAATGCAGGAGTAAACTATTCGACCCCTCATGCCTGCTTTGGAATTCAATAAGATCACGCCAGATCTTTTGCCTCACTGTCACTTAGCTGCATTAACCAATTGATTCCTCTAATATTTAAAATCCTATTGATCTCCAGCTTGAATATATTCATTGGAGTAAAGAAGAGATTTCCATCTCTGACATCCTACTTCTTAACCTCTCTCCAAACTTTTCAGCGGTTCCACAGATGCTGCCTAACATGCTGAGTAGTTTCAGCATTCTGTTCTTATTTCAGCTAAAATAATGCTTGCTAGGCATCTAGAAAATTCAAGCAATTGCTTGATTAAACCAGTGAACTTTAAAGTAAAAAGAATATTTATCTTATTTTATAGAAACGATATGCTTACACAATGTAATAATTAGCAAATTATCCTATTAAAAAGCCCATGTATTTCCAAGCATTTTATGTTTTTTATATTTCAGATTTCCAGCAGTGTTTTACTTTTCCGCCATTTTTCAACCCACCCCATCCAACTAATGGGGCACAGTTTGAATGCTGTGAATTGAAATATCTGAAGTTAATTTTAAGGTAATTACATTAATGAACAAAATCTGCAGATTGAAATGATCAGCATAAAATTATTGTCTTCGTACACTTTTTAAAGTAAGAAACAGAAATTTGTATGTGTTTCTGAAATATGATTGACAAATATGAAAAATTAAAGCAGTAAGATAGAGCAGTACAAGCAGTAATTTTGATTTCCAGTATTATATAGGAATCATTAATCATGAAGAAACACAATATAGAAGTTACTGGAGCACACAATGCACACTGCAGGTTTTGTTTCACCCATTTATGTTGTTTCTTAGTTCTCTTGGGTTCCTTTCTAGGCACACACCTTTCCAGAGGTTAGTTATTCAATCTGCTTCCAAGTCTTTGTTTAATCAGCTTTTATTATCAGCCAATAGGAAAAATGTGAGAGTTACATTTGCTCTGTGTCTTTCTCATTTAGGTGAAAGGACCATCTGTCAGATCAGCATATTCCCTGACTGCCTGCTGATATCAACAAAGAATGCCAAATTCATTCCACGCTTCCAAGGAAGACTCATAACTCATGTGCAATAAAGTTAAAATAGATATCTGGGGAAGCAGGCATGATCACAACCTAAGTGAGGGACTCATATGAGATCATAAGCCAAAAGAAAGTTAAAGTGTTTAGAAATGTCATCTAAACACTCAAATTACATTACAGTCTTGTCATCACTCTGAAGTACACAATATATATGGTTTTAATTATCATGTGTAGACTGCCTTGGTCAATTCTAATGCTATCAGCATCTGATGGTGTGGGGATCGACTGTTTTGTGTGTGTTCCATATCCAAGATGAATTGTGCTCAAAAATAAGTATATTAACTACTTATGAGGAAATAGTCTTCAGTTAATTACCTGAAGAATTCTACATTCGATATAAGACTATTCCCCCAACAAGAAAAAAATTGTTTTCTCCACCAATTTATTTATACAAAACTAAAAATGAAGAATGTGCTTAAAATTAATTACATAGCAATCTATAATTTAACTAAACATTAATGTATAAAAGGAAACTCAGCTGCCTAATGATGTCATGAAATTACATCAGATCATTGAAAAAGAGGAGAGTTCTGCTTATGGTTTTCTTTCCTAAATCTTTTATGCATGGTGTGAGCATTTATGTCCTCAGTTGCCTGTATATCACCAACATCAATCTCAATCATCAGTCATTTTAGAATTCAACTTGATTTTCTTTCATTGAAATACTACATCATAGCAGTATAGTGTACAGGATAATACTAGTAATCCAGAGTAATGGGCCAATAACAGAGAACAAGGGTTCGGTTCCCACCAGGCCAGACTGAAAAATTGAACTAAGCTGTAAAAAAAACTGGTTTCAGTAAAAGTGACCACAAAACTGCTGTTCTATCATAAAAACACAACTAGTTCATGGATATCATTGAGGGAAGGAAAACTGCTGTACTTAACCAAGCTTGGCCTTTATCTCCATTCTCGGATCAATGTTGTGCCCTATAAAATGCCCTATCAGTCGCATCAAAAACCTGCAGTGGACTGAAGTGGTGTTTGAAAGCTCACCATCATCTTCTCAAGGAAAATAAATGGTAATCCTTCCAAAACCTAAGAACAAATACAAAAATAAAGTGGTCTCATTGTGCAGCTAAAATTTAGTTACTGTAATAAGTTCTATGGAGGCCTTTTAACATTAAACAGACATTGCCATTTCTTATTATGAATAAAAATGAAATGCACTAAACTTGCTTTCCATTTGTTGAATATTTTCAGGTTTACAGGAAACAAATCCTTTCTTTTCCTCATCTAGTCACCTTTGTATCATCAAGCCATGCAAACAATTGCAAAGATAGATGTACATCTAAGTTTCTACAAATGCTAGCTGGGAGATCATTTTCCTTCAGTTTTGAGAAAGCTCAACAGCTTTGGACCTCGCAGCTACAATGAGAGCAATATATTTGCATGATGAATTAAAAATGAAAACCCTACATACATGTTGGTGCCTCTTGTCTTTGTTTTCAGTTCTGTTGACTAACTATACTGCTGTGGCAGGAGCTACTTCTTGCAAAGTTGTGGCCCCATTTAATTCTTGGTCAATTTTGAGCAGGTGAATTTAATTTCATTTTAAATTTATCCAAAAGCAGATTAGGCCTCTTTTTAATTTCACAGATGTATTTCCCACAAAAATAGCTTTAACTTTGGAACTGGTGAGGGTGAAAAGTAATTCTCACCATTTATCCACCTTATTTTTGTCAGGTGGAGAAGGTTAAACGTGGGGCTGATATCAAATTTGCAATTGCAAACTGGCAGCTTATGAGTCTGTCCATGGAATTTGTACCCAGAGATCAGGAATCTAAGGTTACAAGATATACTACTGAAAATTTCAAGAGGGAGGAGAGAATCAGTAAGGAGAAGAGGATGAGGATGGTGACAATACACATCAGCTCAGAGGTTGGCTTTGTAAGGGATGAAAATGGTAAATTAAAGCAAAATGGGTTTGGAGATTAATCAAACAACTGTACTGCCCTGGAGGACTCAAATGAGGGCTATCATTGGGATATTTTATATTGGATTATAAGTGTATTATCACGCCTGCATGACTGAATGCAGGAGATAACATCAGGAGGCTCCATATAACCTCCTGGGAATACTACCACGCAAAGACACAGAATCAATCCCCTCACATAGCACCAACCTGTACAGGTGACAACTGTAATGGAGGCACATGTGGAGGTTACGAATACATCGATGTGTTTCTGCCCAGATTTCTGCCACACCGGAGCAGGGAACAGTGACATGCTATCTGCATGTAGCTTCATGTCCTTTTGAAGCAGACGTGCCACACATCAGCAGATTGATGTTCTCATGGTCATTCATGAGCAGATTGCTGCTTTCAGACTAAACAGGGATGTTATCCCTGAGCATGAGAGGCTTGCCCTATTCAGAAGCAAATGGATAGCACCTGGGAGCAGCTTGCTTTTCTGCACAAGAGATGCTGCTCATCAGCAGATGACTCTCCAGCATGAGTAAAGAGATGCCACGCATGAGCAAATTAAACCCATCCCTCTCCAGAAGGTGAGAAGTGGCTTGTGGAAGCCACTTCCCTAACATGCAGGAGAAGACATGCATGCCTTCAATGCACACAAGTCTTAATTGTCAGCAGAGTCCTGCTTTGATTGTGCAGAGGGGGGAAGATAGCAGGAACTAAACACCTATGTTTCAGGGTCTTGTCAGATGGATCAGCTCCTTGTCTGGAGGTTGATACAAAGTTGGAGTGGACTGGTTACCACCTATTGTTACACCATTTTATACCCATTGTCTTGCAAGAGGATGCCTGGTATTTAGGTTCAATACACTGATGCCTTCCAAGTCACCTAGCACTGCTGTATCTCAGGCAGTGCCCCCAACCATACCCCAAGCTTGCAATTCCAGACTGCTCCACTTTGGTTTCAGAGAGCAACCCAGAACAAGCCCCACAGTGCAAGAACTTCAGTTAGTTATGCCATCTGTGTGGAATCTAATTGATAGGGATCAGCCTTCCAGTCCTCAGCTTGCAGCCACAAAGAATGCACAGCAATGTAGTGCTAGGATTTGTAAACTCACAAATAAGGCAGCAAAAAGCAAGTGGCAATGGGTGGTTAATTTCAAAACAAATTTTTATATCATATTTATGTTTGGTTTCATTTCTTATTGTTATAAAGTCTCACAAATAAACCAACACTATTGAAATCTGCTCCTACATTCTGACTGCACCTGTTATTGCACGGGGATATAACTGAAAATCTGTGGGAAGTGCTAGCATCACTGCATGAGTGCTATGTCTCAGTTTGGAAGCTTGATAATGTAATGCATGCCATGTAAACAAGTTCCAGACTACTCCTGATCTGAATGAAGCCTACCCCCGAAAGGGTATAGCTGCACAGCTAAGGCCTTCTTTATTATGAAGTTTGTAGACTCGTGGCACTAGTACTGGCAATAATTAGGTTTAAGTCCTAATTGCAGATTGTCCTTGACAGATTCTGGAGTTAATAATACTAGGAAGGAAAATACACTTAGTCTGACTTAGACTTTTAGAGACTTAGTCTGACTGGTGGCTATGATCACGTAGGAAAACTTGAAACAAAGTGGGGTAAATGAACTCAGAGAACAGAGGAAAGGTGGAGGAAGTGAATGATATGGTTGACTGTTCCAGACACTTCAGAGAGGTCTTGGAGAATGAGAAGAGGTAAGTACCACTGTCAATGTCAAAGGGAATGTAATCTGAGATTTTAGATAGCCAATCTGGTGCTGGTGCAGAGCAGGAACGTGGTTGAAGAGATTCAAACATGCAATGGTGAGCAAAGTTGGCAGTGCAAGGGGACAACAACTTCAAGAATTTTGGAGAAGAAGGGGAGGTTGGCAGATGAGGTGACCATCTTCACAAAGGCCTCAGGAGTGGGTTTTATGACATGGGGTCTGATGGTGTTATGTCTTAAAGGGAGAAGACTGATGCTTGAGGTTAGGTAATTATTTACAATGAAAAGTTTATATAAGGGGAGGCACTTAGGAAGAATAAAAGATCACTGAACAAAATTACCGATGTCTGAATCTTCAAGGTGGAAAAGGAGGAAAACGAGGTGTGAAATTCAAACTAGAGCTTTAGGGGGCCAGTGAGCAAGTAGGATTTTCAATGGGGAAGTGAGGTACAGGGTGCTGGTTAGTGTTGGGAGGGAGGGTTGTCATGGAAAGTGTAATAAGGCAAGGAGGATTTAACAGAGACAAGATGTCACCACCATACAGTTTTGGTCACCTTGTTACAGGAAAGATGTTATTAAACTAGAAAGAGCTGTGGAAAAGATTTATCAGAATGTTGCCTGGATTTGGGGGCCTGAGTTACAAGGAGGGGTTGTGTAGACTAGGACTTTATTCCCTGGAACGCAGGTGATTGAGGGGTGACCTGATAGAGGTATACAAGATCATGAGGGACACAGACAGGGTGAAAGCACAGTCTTTTTCCCAGGGAGGGGGTGCTAAAAACAAGAGGGCATGGGTTTAAGATCGGAGCCGAGAGATTTAAAAGGAACATCCTAGAACATGGAACATTACAGCACAGTACAGGCCCTTCGGCCCATGATGTTGTGCCGACATTTTATCCTGCTCTAAGATCTATCTAACCCTTCCCTCCCACATAGCCTTCCATTTCTCTATCATTCATGTGTCTAAGACTCTTTTAAATGTCCCTAATGTATCTGCCTCCACCACCTCTGCCAGCAGTGCATTCCACACACCCACTCACATACCTCTGACATCCCCCTGTACCTTCCTCCAGTCACCTTAAAATTATGGCCCCTTGTATTAGTCATTTTTGCCCTGGGAAAAAGCCTCTGACTGTCCACTCAATCTATGCCTCGTATCATCTTGTACACCTCTATCAAGTCACCTCTCATCCTCCTCCTTGCCAAAGAGAAAAGCCCTAGCTCACTCAACCTATCCTCAGAAGACATGTTCTCCAATCCAGGCAGCATCCTGGTAAATCTCCTCTGCATCCGCTCTAAAGCTTTAGAGGATGCTCTCTAAAGCATCCTCTCTAATCCTTCCTATAATGAGGCGACCAGAACTGAACACAATACTCCAAGTGTGGTCTAACCAGAGTTCTATAGAGCTGCAACATTACCTTGCGCCTCTTGAACTCAATACCCCGACTAATGAAGGCCAACACGCCATACGCCTTCTTAACAACCCTATCAACTTGTGCGGCAACCTTGAGGGTCCATCCTCCAGATTGCTAAGAGTCCTTGTATTCTTGTAACCTTGTATTCTGCCTTCAAATTCAATCTTCCAAAGTGTAAAACTTCACACTTTTCCATGTTGAAGTCCATCTGCCACTTCTCAGCCCAGCTCTGCATCCTATCAATGTCCTATTGTAACCTACAGCAACCTTCTACACTATCCATAACACCACCAACCTTCGTGTCATCTGCAAACTTACTAACCCACCCTTCCACATCCTCATCCAAGTCATTTATAAAAATCACAAAGAGCAGGGTTCCCAGAACAGATCCCTGTGGAACACCACTGGTCACCGACCTCCAATCAGAATACGCTCCATCTACAACCACCCTCTGTCTCCTATGGACTAGCCAATTCTGAATCCACACAGCCAAGTTTCCCTGAATCCCATGCCTCCTGACTTTCTGAATGAGCCTTCCATGAGGAACCTTATCAAACGCCTTACTAAAATCCATGTACACCATATCCACTGCTCTACCTTTAGCAATGTGCTTTGTCACATCCTCGAAGAATTCAATCAGGCTCGTGAGGCACGACCTGCCCCTCACTAAGCCATGTTGATTGTCCCTAATCAGCCTATGCTTCTCCAAATGCCCATAAATCCTGTCTCTAAGAATCTTCTCCAGTAATTTGCCCACCACTGAAGTAAGACTCACTGGTCTGTAATTCCCAGGGTTATCCCCACTCCCTTTCTTAAACAAAGGAACAACATTTGCCACCCTCCAATCATCTGGCACTACTCCTGTGGCCAGTGAGGATGCAAAGGTCGTCACGAAAGGCTCAGCAATCTCTTCCCTTGCTTTCCATAATAACCTTGGATATATCCCATCCAGCCCTGGTGACTTATCTATCCTAATGTTTTTCAAAAGTTCCAGCATATCCTCACATCGACATGCCCTAGCGTATCAGCCTGTTGTATGCCATCCTCACAAGTGTCAAGGTCTCTCTCACTGGTGAATACTGAAGCAAAGTATTCATTAAGGACCTCCCCTTCCTCTTCCCACTCCAGGCACATGTTTCCTCTTTTATCCCTGATCAGTCCTACCGTCACTCTAGTCATCGTCATATTCTTCACATATGTGTAGAACACCTTGGCGATTTCCTTAATCCTACTCGCCAATGCCTTCTCATGCCCCCTTCTAGCTCTCCTAAGTCCATTCTTAAGCTCCCTCCTGGCTACCTTGTGACTCTCCAGAGCCCTGTCTGATCCTTTCTTTCTAAGCCTTAGGTAAGCTTCTTTCTTCCTCTTGACAAGATATTCTACATCTCGTGTCAACCACAGTTCCTTCACTCTACCATCCTTACCCTACCTCAATGGGGCAAACCTATCCAGAACCCCATGCAAGTACTCCCTAAACAACCTCCATATTTCCATTGTGCACTTCCCCAAGAATATCTGTTCCCAATTTACACTCCCAAGTTCCTGCCTAATGGTATCATAGTTCCTCCTCCCCCAATTAAGGATTTTCCCATATTGTCTGCTCCTATCCCTCTCCAAGGTTATGGTAAAGGTCAAGGAGTTACGCTCACTGTCTCCAAGATGCTCTCCCACCAAGAGATCTGAAACCTGATCAGGCTCATTGCCCAGCACCAGGTCCAGAATGGCCTCTCCTCTAATCAGCCTGTCCACATACTGTGTCAGGAATCCTTCCTGGACACATCTAAAAAAATCTGCCCCATCTATCCCCTTTACACTAAGGAGGTGCCAATCAACATTAGGGAAGTTGAAATCACCCATGCCAACAACCCTGTCATTTTTGAACCTTTCTAAAATCTGCCTTCCGTTCTGCTCCTCAGTGACTCTGGTGTTATTGGGTATTCTGTAGAATACTCCCAATACAGTGATTGTTCCCTTCCTGTTTTTGACTTCCACCCACACTGACTCAGTAGATGATCCCTCCAGGATGTCCTCCCTTTCTATAGCTGTGACAATGTCCCTGAGCAGCAAAGCCACTCCCCCACCACTTTTACCTCCATCCCTGTCCCTTTTGAAACATTTAAACCCCAGAATATCCAGCAGCCATTCCTGCCTTGTGATGGCCAAGTCTCTGTAATGGCCACCACGTCACAGTTCCATGTACTTACCCATGCTCTAAGTTCATCACCCTTGTTCCTGATACTTCTCGCATTAAAGTAGACACACTTCAGCCCATCCAACCAACTGCAATTTTTCCCTTTCAACTGCCTATCCTTCCTCACAGTCTTTCTACATGTTGCATCTACTTGTACACTAAATGCACCAACCTCTGACCTATCAGTGGGGTTCCCATCCCCCTGCCAAACTAATTTAAAGCTTCCCCAACAGATCCAGCAAACCTGCCTACAAGAATATTGGCCCCCCCCCGTCCCTTTAGTACAGGTTGTATCTTCCCCAGAAGAAATCCCAATGATCCATAAATCTGAAACCCTGCCCCTTGCACCAACTCCTCAGTCACGCATTCATCTGCTAAATCAACCTATTCTTACCCTCACTGGCATGTGGCACAGGTAGTAATCCAGAGATTACTACCCTTGAGGTCCTGCTTTTAATCTTCCTACCTGGCCCCCTATATTCCATCTTCAGGACCTCATCTCCTTTCCTACATATGTCATTGGTACCAATATGTACCACAACCTCTGGCTGTTCGTCCTCCCCCTTCAGAATGCTGTGGACTCGATCCGAGACGTCCCTGACCCTGGCATCCGGGAGGCAACATACCATCCAGGAATCTCTTTCATGTCCGCAGAATTTCCTGTCTGCCCCCTCTTACTATGGAATCCCCTATCACTACCACTCTCCTCTGCTCCCCCCTTCCCTTCTGCACCACACAACCAGGCTCAGTGCCAGAGACCTGGTCACTGCGGCTTTCCCCTAGTCAGTCATCCCGACCCCCAACCGTATCCAAAGTGGTATACCTGTCATTGAGGGGAACTTCCACAAGGATACTCTTGCAATACCTGCCTATTCTCCTTCCTTCTCCAAACAGTCAACCAGCTACCTGCCTCCTGCAGCTTTGGAGTGACTGCCTCCCTGTAGCTCTTATCTATGAACTCTTCGTTCTGCTGTAGGAGCTGAAGGTCATCCAGCTGCATCTCCAGTTCCCTAACACAGTCTGTAATGAGCTGCAGCTGGATGCACCCCGTGCAGATGTAGCTATCAGGCAGGCTGGAGGTCTCCCAGAACTCTCACATCTCAAAAGGATGAACACACCACTGGCCCTGGAGCCATTCTAACTACCCTAGCCTGACACTAAAGGAAAAATCAGAGAAAGAAAGAAACTTACCAGAGACTTTCCTTAGCCTCCGCCTCCTCTCACCGAAGCCTCGTGCCAAAGCCTCAAGTGCTCCACTCTAACACTGGCCCGCTCCCAAAATGGCCCCTCCACTTATACCTACCTTCCTTTTATTCGCTGCTGTTAATTAGCCAATCAACTAGTAACAATTTGCAAATGTGCCTCTTTTAGACTCTTGCAAAGTGAAACTCACAAGCACATGCACAGAGACTCACTTCTTTTCAAAGCTCCCGCTCCAAATCTCCAGCGGCAGCTTCTTCACGCAAAGGGTGGTGAGTATTTGGAATGAGCTGCCAGAAATAGTGGTTAAGGTGGGCACATTAGCAAAATATAAAAGCTATTTAGATAAGTACATGGATAGAAGAGGTTTTGAGACTATGGGCCAAATGCAGGCAAATGGGACTAGCTCTCTGGACAACATAGTCAACATGGACAAGTTGGGCCGAAAGGCCTGCTTCCATGCTGTATTACTCTATAAGCCAGGTTTCAGTCAAAACCAGGTTGATAACTTAATCAACCACAATATGAATTTGGAATAACAAGAATCTAATGACTGTTGATCCTCTGGCAGAGTCGAAGACAATAATGGCAGATGGATTGAGCAGAACAGTAGGAAGGAGGGTGAAATTAGGATTCTTTGGGAATGCTGGTGTTAAGGTCAACAAAAGTGGAGAATGCAGCAGTATGGGCTGCTGCCATAATGATCCTCTTTAGAGAATGCTTAGTAAGTCATGGAAGATGGTTACGAATGAAACCATGAATGGAATTGTGGTTGAATAGTGGGAGGGCAGAAGAATACTGATTGACAAGAGGGAATGTGCACAGATCAGAAGTTAAATGCTTCATGATTCAATGACAAATTAGACACATAGTAATTTAGGATGTTACATGATAAGTTGCCTGATTGTAAACAGTGGTACTTTTCCCACCTTGTAATGAATGGATTAAAATTGTTACATTTGAAACAGAGACACTTATATTTTTATTGCATTCCTTTCAGGATGCCCCAACACATTTTTCAGGAAACAAATTACTTTGGTCTATTATTGTTGTAACATTGAAAAAAATGACAGCAAATTTGTGCAGTATAATGTCTAACAGCATTGTAATGGTGACCAAATAATGGAATAAATACTGGCCGGGACATGGGGTTAACTCCCTGTCCTTCTTTGAATTAGTACCTTATGATCTTTTACATCCCATGAGACAACAGACAAGACCTCTGTTGAATAGTTTATTTAACAGTTGGCCCTTCTGACCCTGCAGCACTCATTCAGTACCTCACTAGAGAATCAGTCCACATGTTTATGCTCAAATCTCTGGATTGGGAATTGTATTTAACACCATCCATCTCAACTGTGAGAAGACCATACCCTGAAGCACATCTGATACAACCCAGTACCTTAGTTATCATAAGAAGTTACAATGCCTTTTTAACTCTTAGCCTGCATGTAAAATTTCCTGAATTAACAATCTCGTCAAACAAATGAGGTGCCCAGAATTCACTTTAGTTATCTTAAGTAAGCATTCTTTTACATTTAAATCCCAGTCACTGTTTAGCTCTTTCTCTCAGTTGGTGCTTAACTAAGTGTTGTGATCTTTCTTCATTTCAACATACAGCTAGCTCTCTCTCTCTCTCTCTCTCTCTCTCTCTCTCTCTCTCTCTCTCTCTCTCTCTCTCTCTCTCGCTCTCTCTCGCTCTCTCTCGCTCTCTATACTGATCTTGGCTGTCTTCCTTTCTCTTGATGGGTAACCTTATCTTTCTGTCACTGCATACCTCTCTGTTGAGGCAGACTTCTTTTGTGAGTATGATCTATCTCTCCATTGGTCAGTATAGCTCTCTCTAATGGGTTATACCCTGCTGAAATTTACCCTCAATATTTCTAGTGACCCTAGCCTTCATCAAGCTAAAATATGGATGAGCTCCACATAGGAACATTGGTTATTTTTGTTCTGTGACTACACTGTATAGAGTAACTTTAGTTCTGGAAATAAAGTCTAACAGGAGCATGGGGGGGGGAGATGGATACATTCACAAAACCCTAACATGACATCCCACACATATCACCTCCATCATGGGCATTACGGACCATTCAAATTATGCATAGAGAATATTCAGATGTGACACTTCTAAATCACTTTTCTAAAGTGTGGATATAAAAACATATATAATATAAAGGATATTGTTGCAATAATTTCTAATTTTGTTTGGAATTGTCATTGTAAAAGACATTTTAATAAAATAGCAAAGCTTGAAATGATGGTTCACTGCTCTGTGGTATAGTGTCTCACTATTACAGTTACTCTTGGACCATTCCTGTGTGTGACGAGCTGTCAGAGATCATTGCTATCAGCTTTCTGGGAAGACATTTGCTAAGCAGATAACACTAATGGTCCAAGACAAAAAGTTCTCTCCTTCACACCTGCATAGCAGATTGAGAAAATGCCCCGCTGATAGACCCAGGAACTGTACTGTCAGTGTTCTCGCTGGACATCTGCAGTCAAATTGGGTTGCATAGCAGACTTCTGGCATAAGAATAAATTCCTGTAGCCTTATGCCATCTGTGTATGTGCCAGGAAGCAGCACACAAAAACAAAACCCAGCTAAGTCATTCGTTATATATTTAGTAATTTATTACAGCAGTTTTATAACTGGACGAATAATTTAAAATCCTACAAACTGAGAAAATCCAAATTTAAATCTCACCATACCACTTTGGGAATTCAATTTCAGTTAGAATAATCTGGAAATATGTAAAAGTGGTAAGAGTAGAAGTGACTTTGCAGTAGTTAGACTGTTGTAATACCCAATCAATCCACCAGAGTCATTTAAGAACGGGGAGGAAGCTTGCGATCTTTATACAATCTAGATTGTATGTAACTCCAGTTTAACTGTAATGCGGTTGGTTTACAACTGCCCTTTGAAACAGGTGAGTTGGATGGTCACTTGATTCAAATCTTTATAATGCAATAGTTCTTAAAAGCATTCCACCACCAACATTTGAAGGCAATGTATAAGCCTTGTTGGCAACACCATACCCCATGAATGAATTTGAAAAGAGAGTGATTTTTGGTATGCCTATGGTTTATTCTACTTTGTCATGGGTGTACTCCAGCGTCCATTTAGGTTAGATATTTTAGAAATACATGCACACGTTTGATTGATAAGTATACCTCACATTTGTCATCACATTGAAAGGCAAGGGGTGTTATTTGGAGGAGAAAGTGAAAACTGGTGCTAATAAGACACATATGTTTAGATATCTAGTTTCAGCCTGCAATCTTAGGTCTAATTGTTAGTCACCATGATTTCAATGCATCAGGAAGCTCTATAACAGAGACCTGCACATTTAACACTTCAGCACTAAGAAGGTGCAATTTTCATGGAGTTATGTATACACATACTATTCCATACACATACTCCCAACAGAAAATATGGAGAGCACTGGCTGATGGTAGGGATCAGGGGAAAAAAAGGATACCCTTACCATCAGCCAGTATTGTATCCTACCATCAGAGGATCCCTACTATCAATCATACTCCTTTTCTAATCCAGATTTATGTTAATGCCACAGTATTCTAATTCCATGTGGCTATTTGCACCTCCACTTCTCCAACCTAATTTAATAAATTTTGTGTTTTTACATTCATTTTCTTAGATTTCCTTGTATTTTCTCTTAGTCTGGTCCTACATAATAATACTATTTACCTTTCTCAATCCTTTGTATTTTTTTTCTCTCCTTTTCAATGCTACATTCCAATGCCCATCAATAATAAATGAAGATGGGTCTGGCTGAAGAAAGTGACATTCTGTAAGGATTTATTCTAAACATCCTGTGCTCGATCTATTCTGTAATGATATTGAAGAGACTATTTCAAATACATTAAAAGGCAATATCAACACCCAATGGTGCAAACAGGTGAGAAGTGGAAGTAAGTCAGAATTTAAAGGGTTTAGCATGAGGTTAGGCTGCAGATTACAGTAAATAAATGTGAAGTACTATAAATTGGAATATCAAAGATCCTAATGAACAAAGGAAATGTGTATAACTCTGATTACAAGTTTGCAGATGATACCACCGTTGTAGGCTGTATCTCAAACAGCGATGAGTCGGAGTACAGGAAGGAGATAGAGAGCTTAGTGACATGTTGTCATGACAACAACCTTTCCCTCAATGTCAACAAAACAAAAGAGCTGGTCATTGACTTCAGGAAAGGGGGCAGTGTACATGCACCTGTCTACATCAACGGTGCTGATGTCGGGAGGGTTGAGAGCTTCAGGTTCCTGGGAGTGAACATCACCAATAGCCTGTCCTGGTCAAATCAGGTAGATGCCACAGCCAAGAAAGCTCACCAGCGCCTCTACTTCCTCAGGATGCTAAAGAAATTTGGTTTGTCCCCTTTGACACTCACCAACTTTTATCGATGCACCATAGAAGGTATCCTTTCTGGATGCATCACGGCTTGGTACGGCAACTGCTCTGCCCAGGACCGCAAGAAACTGCAGAGAGTTGTGGACACAGCTCAGCGCATCACGGGCACCAGCCTCCCTCCCTTGGACTTTGTCTTTACCTCTCGCTGCCTTGGCGAAGCAGCCAGCATAATCAAAGACCCCACCCATCCAGGTCATTCTCCCTTCTCTCCTTTTCCATCAGGTAGAAGATACAGGAGCCTGAGGGCATGTACCACCAGACTTAAGGACAGCTTCTACCCCACTGTGATAAGATTATTGAACGGTTTCCTTATACGATGAGATGGACTCTGACCTCACGATCTACCTTGTTGTGACCTTGCACCTTATTGCACTGCACTTTCTCTGTAGCTGTGACACTTTACTCTGTACTGTTATTGTTTTTACCTGTACTATATCAATGCAGTCTGTACTAATTCAATGTAACTGCACTGTGAAATGAATTGACCTGTACGATCGGTATGCAAGACAAGTTTTTCACTGTACCTCGGTACAAGTGACAATAATAAACCAATACTAATACCAATACTGATGGATCAGTTAAAATATTCAGGCATGAAGTTATTAAACAGTCTTAGCATTTCACAATCCTAGAGATCATTGTCTGCTCTGAAAAAAAATTCACTCTCATGCCCTTTATCCAAGACCTTTTAAGTTTTCTTCCAATATTTATGTTTCCCTTTAAAAACTACTATTGTGAATGCTGGGTCAGTATTTGGTAAAACAGTTAATGTGCTGAGAGCCCAACATATAAAAAAGCTTGATCTCTTAGTTTTATCCATTTTTGACTTGTTGAATTAATTTAAGGCAAAATACTTGCAGAATAAAAAACATCTTCAATTCTGAATATCCCTTTTAGGGCCAAATCCCCATCACCTCTCTAAAGGCTTTGAATCCACCGTCTGCAACAGAATTTAGCACATCATCCTCTTCATAACTCTTTAAGCAATAACTTGAATTTCCACTGTATAATGCCATTATGGTAGTAAGCCATCCCAATGTACTCACCAAGATATCAATAGAAAAAAAAGTATGCAAAGCTATTGGAGGAGATATCAGTGCAGGGACCATGGGTTTGATTAAAAATAGTTTTTAAGGAGCTTTTTAAAGGAGGAGAGAAGTGTAAAGACGAGGAGAGATTTAATAAGGAAATTCCAGGGCTTAGGGCCAAGGAACTGAAAATATGGTGTCTAAAGGTGTTGCAATTAAAATCAGGGAAATGCTTAGGACAGAAGCGGAGCAGCAGAGAATAGCCAAAAAACTACAGAAGTTGGAAATAGCAAAATTTTAAAAAATGTAATTGGGGAAATACTCAGGAGGTCAGGCAGCACCTCTGGAGACAGAAATAGAGTTAATATTTCAGTTTAATTACCGGTCATCTGATAAAAGATCAATGATATGAAATATCAACTCTGTTTCTCTCTCTACAAGTGTTGCCTGGACTGCTAGTTATTTCTAGCATTTATTCCTCTCAAAAGATTTTGGGGCTGAAGGAGGTTACGATGTTTTTCTGTTCTTAGCTGGGTAGATTCCTTCCACTTGGTTCCAATCCTACTTTTCCAGAGATAAGTAAGTTCTTACTATGGACACAGAATGTTCTGCAGTGGCTTTCCTTGCTGCTCCTGGTCAGAACTTCTTGCTATCTTCTACCTCTAATCTATTGCTGCCATTTGGCAACTTTCTTTGAAAACAAGTTGCTCAGTTGCAATGTTCCATCTTGACATACAACTCTACCTCCCACCAGCACCCTCAATCTATCCATTTCCCCAATATTGCCAAAGTGGCTTGTTTGACATTCAGTCCTAGCAAATGAAGAAGGAGACAAAGCCAATAACATGATATTCCTAATGACTCGACTTCAATCTCAATATCAGAAAAAAACAAACTTAACTTAGCCTCAGCTTCCAATTTTTGCCCTCAACTTAGGTCCAAACCCCTGTTCCTCACTTCACAAAGTCCATCCACTTCTTGTGTGTGACACTGGCCTTCGCTAGCCTTGCCCCAGCCCATCTAATGCAGAAACCCTCAGTCAAATTTTTAATAGCCTCTTGATTCAACTAGTCCAATCCTGTTCCAATTGTTACTCCATGGTACACAAACTTGAGCTCATCTAAAATTCTGCTGTATGCATCCTAGGTCACACCAAGTACTGCTCACCCATCAACTTTGGCTTTGTGAACCAACATTAGACAAACACTTAAATAGGCAAGGCATAAAAGGCTACGGTCCTAATATGGGCAAAAGGGATGGGCAATAAGATCAGCATGGACACTAGGGGTCGAAGGGCCCACTTCTATGCCGTAGAACTCTATGACTCTACGATTCTTGATCCATTAATGTCTCTGATGTAAAATTCTCATCCTTGTTTTCAAATCTCCCCATGGCACCACTCTTCTTTATCAAAGCAATTGATACCAGACCTACTACACTCCCAGAATTCTATATTCCCCCAACTCTGACTTCTTAAGCAGCTAGCTCACTGCAATGAACTCCCAGCCCAGATTATATACTTAAGTACCCAGAAGAGAGGTTGAACCCATGAGTTTCCTTGAGTAAATTCCAGCTTTATACTCAGATTGTAATCAGCCATGGCTAGATGGGTAGCACGATCTTACTTGAGTGAGAAAATTCAAATGTTGCTCCAGAGCACAAGGCCTAGACCAATGTTTCAGAGCTGAAATAAGGAATTGCTGCGATGTCAGAGGTTCTGTCTTTTGGGTGAGATATTAAACTGAGGTCCAGCGTGCCTTCTCACGTAGATGTAAAGGTGACAGGGCAATTTTCTGAATAACAATGGGAAGTTCTCTCCTTTGTTTGGGGTGATATTAACTCTCATCAATATCTAAAAGAACAAATGATTTAATCATTTTCACATGATTGTTAGCGGAAGCTTATTGTGTACATATTGGCTGCTATAATTCACACATTACAACAGAGACTGCACTTCAAAAATACTAAATTGAAAGATGTTACGTAAATTCAAATCCACTTTTTCAGTTTATGTAGTGTTAATCTTTGTCTACTTTATCTTCTGAGGCTTTGGAGTGGAAACTTGGAGATACTGTCTTATACACAAATCACCCTTTACGCAACCATATTTCTATACATATTATACCATCATGAACCAAACAATACTTTCTCATCAGGTTAGTAAAAAGTGCAGATAATCTTAAACACCATTGAAAAAAATTAGAAAGGTATCACCAAATGGTTAGCAACATACTGTATGGTTTGGATCATACAGTAACTTTCAGTTTCAAAAAATGGACTGTCCTTCCTTTCTAATGCGTTCCTCCCAATGTGTCATTATTGATGTCATCAGATTGAGACCCAAACACAAGGAATGTGTCTGCACTTCCCTAGTCATAAGTGGTTCTTGTCCTTTGATTTAATCAGTGCTGGAGTGGCTCACTGCATTTTACGTTGATGCCGAACATGAGTGTTAACTTAAATTCCTTTTCTTATCTGGACTACTCTAAATGGTATTTCCATTTTCCAGCTTGTCATTCACCTTCCCTACTCATTATACCCACTTCTTGGCTGTCTAACATTATTTCTGTACATTTCCCTTAGGTGTCTTAAAGAGGCTTGAATATCAGTGTTACTTTTAATTCCAATCAGAGTTTCTATATTTGGCCATGTCCTTAAAATAACACATTTGGGTTGAGGAACTCTTCAACATCTCAAAAGGTGCATATAATGCATGTGGCCATGGCCCCTGGAAGGAATAAGCTATAATGCACCAGACCAACAGCGTTATGTACAATAGGGCAGTCTTGCACATATTTATGTTCATGAGTTAGAGGTGCAATACAGTTCACTGAGTACCTACTTCATTTTGAATCAATTCTTCCAGAAGCTGAATTTGTGACTCAATCTGCACAAAAAATTGTATTTAAAGACCACCCTACTGGCATTATTTTAGCTACATTATGTATTTTTATTTTCTAGCAAAGTCAATGCTGTTAATTTTCAATATTGTTCTTCCTCTTTTTTTTCAAAGGCCATCTGTTAATACCCCCATGCTTTCCAATGATCTCATTCTTCAGTTGACCAGAAAAAGATGTTTAATGGACTGGCCGGCCTTCTAGTTTTCCATCCTTCACCCATCTCAAATTCTGATGAAGTATTCACCATCTAGAGTATCACCAGTTTAAATCTGTGTCCTATTACTATGTGGCACAGTAGACTTTGAGCTTCATTAAGTTCACAGCCAGCAGCCATAATTTTTCCTCAACTTAACTGCACACATATGTGCTCACACATGCCCACACAGTAAAATCTCAAAAATGTTTTAAATGATTTTTAGTTTAAAATTACTCCAAAAAGATTTGTAGCTTCATCTTAATAATGAAATAAACATGCATTCTGTAAAACATCATCACCACTAAATAAAGGAAAATCATTAACTCAGCAGAACAGAAATTAAATGTGGTTTTTAAGGTAGATTTTCAGAGCAAAAAATAATAATTAGTGTCATTAATAAGGAGAATTAGCTACTGCAATAAACACTCCTGGACACAAAAATTCAGAGACCAAACTAGTACATCAATTAAAGAATTATCAGATTATATCATTGTTTGAGCGATGAACTGAAAGATGTCTGAACCACCTGCACAATGACAGACCCAATGACTGCTGGAGTGACCATCACCTTACCTGTTCTTTTGTCTCCAACACATTACTGTCAACAGGAGTGTTGCTGCAAGAAGATCAATGTCAAAGCTCTCAAGAACCCAACAAAGCTACCTCTTCTCATTCGCATTTCACAGAGAACCTGACAAATCCCAGTCTATAGGAGCCATAAAGTGTCCAGAGCTTATGGGCTACCTTGAACTCCGTCATAACTGGCAAATGCATAGAGACTCCTTGCTGCTCTAGCAAGAAGAACCAGGATTGTTTTGATGAGGATGACTAGGAATTCAGAGTGATAATTAACTACAAACATGTGGGGTTTTTGAATTGGAAATTCCACCTTTCCTCGAAGGAAAAAAAAACAGCTGAGAGCAGAAAACCTGGAACCAAAAAACTGATCATGGATGGAGAGTGTGCAGAAGTCTCAGCATCTCATTGGCATCCATGGCATACATGGATTCTTCAGCACTGTAAGAACCATCTGTGGCCCAAACACCTAAGACCCCACCCCACCGAGAGCCCAGAAGTGGATGACCTCATCAGGGACAGAGAGATAGTCAACGCAAACTGGAAGAAAAACTTTGAAGACTTCATCAACCATAACTCTGTTCTTGATATGAGTGCATTTTATTCCATCTGCAGCAGAATACTTGAGCCTACTTTGCCACTACTCCCGATCGAGAAGAAGTCAAGAAGACCAAATACCAAATAAAAACTGTTTAGGCCTTGGGAGCAGAGGACATCCCTAGTGAAATACTACAACCTGGTGGATAAGAACTTCAGTCACAAATGTACAATCTCATCATCCACATGTAGGAAGAAAATGATATTCCAGATTACATCAGAGATGCCATAATCATGACCATCTTCAAGAAAGGATCTATGGGGGGGGGGGGGGGGGGGGGGGTTCCCAGCTGCCTGTTGCAGGGATGTTCGTCACAAGCATCTTTCTGAACTACCTTCTCCCAGCAGCGGATGAGCTATTTCCAAAATTGCAGTGTGCATTTCATGCATCTGGAGGCATAGAGGACATGATCTTTACCTCCAAGGAAAATGCAAGGAATAGCACCAACCACTATACATGGGCTTTTTTGACCTCACTAAAGCCTTTAACTCTGTTAGTAAGGAGATATTGTGGAATGCCCTCCTCAAATTTGTCTGCCCGCAAATATTCACCTCAATCTTACGTTTGTTCCACAATGACATGCAACTGTTGACCAATGAGTATACAGAACTAATCTTAGTGAAGACCAGTGTCTAATAAAGCAGCAGCATTGCTCCAGAATGTTTTTCATTCTTTCTTGTCACATTTCGCATCTCACCTCCAACAAAGATTCCACAAGTGCAGAGCTAATCATCAAAACTAATGTGAAACTGTTCAACCTACGAAGACTGCACTCCAGAACAAGGTCACACAAACCTCAGTCGTTCAGCTTCAATATGCAGTCAACATTTGTGTTTGCACATGCTTGGAGGCCATGCTCCAAGTCAGCCTTGACTTATTCACAAGCCTACGAAAGGATGGGCCTCTGCTGCACCACAGGTCTGACAATAATGGTTCATAACAAGACCCTGGAATTCATGGACCACCTCTTATATCTCAGGAGCCACTACTTGGCAAAGGTGGATACCAATGATGAAATTCACCACTGCCTTCAATAAACTGTTCATCGACTGAGGAACAGGGAGATTTGAAGATCAAGACCTCAGACCTGGAACAAAAACAATCTCCTGCGACCTTGTGTGTTGAGATTGCCAGCTGAACTGAAGAAGAGTCAAGGATATGCTCAAAGCCTCCTTGAAGAAATGCAATGTCTCCTTTGACTCCTGGGAACTTCTGGCCCGTTACTACTCAGTGGAGAAGGAGCATTGGATGATATTAAAAACCTTAAGGCCATGCAATGGGCAACACAGAAGTCCTATGCAAGCAGTGAAATGAATGCACCATCTCACAAATTAACCATCCGCGAGTCTCATTAGGCATCACCTGCCCCATCTGTGGAAGAATCTGTGGTTTCCATATTGGTCTCATTAGCCAATCAGAACCCACAAAACCAAAGTGGAAGCAAGTCATCCACAATCCTGAACAACTGTGTCAGAAGAAAAAGATTGATTGGTCCCTCATTCCAAAAGGATGGATTTCATTTCCTGTTATTTCTTCATTTCCCAATCTTCTTGGATGTAATAATTCAATTTTCCCTTCTGCCTTATATTGCATTCAAAATAAAAAATAGAAAATGCTGGAAAAACTCGAACAGCATCCGTGGAAAGAGAAACAGTTAATGTTTCAGGTCTGAGACTCTTCATCAGAACTGAGAAAGAGAGATAGTGTCTTAGTGTTTTTAAATTACATCTGCTTCCCTTCATGTCACAACTTCCACAGAGCCTTTAGTGATCTTGTGCTTCCGTTACTGCTTTAATTCATCTCTCCAGATTATTGGATGTTGTAATATAGTCTATATGTTTAAGGGTATCTCTAAGAACTGAATGTACCATGTTATATGACCCTGCTATATTGTTGCACATGGACACTACTCTTTAATTTGGAGTTACTACTTTGAATAAAGCATGTTCTGCTTATAGATCCACCTCTGTTTATTTGCTTATGTTTGCAGCAATTCTACAAAAAGGATACACTGCAGCCTACTTCACCCCACTGTAGGATACCTTAAGCTGTTTTATTTCAGATTTCTGGCTTCTGCAGATTTTTATTTTTCAGTTCAATGACGCTCCTCATTGCTGTTCAGAGTTTACTTTTTGAAACTAATCCACCTACAAACCTCCGACATTATGCAAATGACTCCTAGGAGCCTCTGGCAGATGACTGCTCAAAGTTTCTGCTCTCATGGAAGGGCAAACAGGGCCTCTAAATTTTGTACCTGTTAATCCTATTCTTATTGCCCAAGTCAATTTTAAAACCATCTTCAATCTTTGTCTCATATTCAGTGTCTATCAGTGCAGATAAAGTGACTAAAGCAGTCATACAAATGTCTGCTTACAGGATCAAACACACCTGACATTAGGAATTTGTGAGAAATGCAAAAGATCTTCCTCATGCTGTGAAATAAAGGTGGCAGTACGGAAATGGTGTCTACAAGCTGCCTTCAATTTACATTTGTGGTTTATCATATCAACCACTTAACTTTGTAGTATATTTCAGATTATTCTTACTCTATCTGCCATATATTGAAAGGAATATGTCAAACCACCTTAACATTGAAAAGGGGATTTCTTTAATAATGTTCTACCGATCCAGTTACATTTTATTTATATATATTAAATTTTTTTGTATTTTATCTACAGTGTGGTAACAGGCCTTTCCAGCCCAACGAGTCTGCGCCGTCCATTTTCTCTTAAACCCAAATTAACCTACCCGTACATCTTTGGAATGTGGGAGGAAACCGGAGCACCCGGAGGAAACCCACGCAGACACGGGAGAACGTACAAACTCCTTACAGACAGCGACGGGAATCGAACCCCGATTGCTGGCACTGTAATAGCATTGCGCAAACCGCTACGCTACCATATAGTCAATGCTTTCAGTTTTCTTTGTCAGCTTTTCACTTTTCTCTTGCTGTGTGATGCTTAACAGAAATGAAAAGCAAAAGTGTTGAATACAGTACTGTGCATCTATAATTAAAACATTCACAAATCTCTTGGCAGGTTCAAGAACAGAAACCCTTTTTAATATGGTTGGCTAGACATTATTTTTCAGTAAAGGAAGAATTTCTGCTGAAAATACAATTTTTAAATGAAAATGTTTTATAAACACTGTGGTCTTTGATGGGACAACCAGCCAAATTTCAAGAATAGAAAGTTCCTCCAGTATTTCCAGGTCTGACCTTAATCACTGATTCAAGGTGAGCTTTTTACCCACACAATAGACTGGCTGTCTGACCAGGCTAAATGCTGCCAAGAATTTTTAAAGGGCTTAACGGCCAAAGATGGAGCTACATTTTCCACTGACTGGCAATGTCGAGTAGCTGAAGGGTAAAGGATTTCAATGAAATGTTGAGTCCTAAACATCACACATTCATATACCCAGAAGGAAAACATGAGCTAGTGCTCTGGGAAGCAAGGAAAAATAGTGCACCAATATTTGCTATGCTAAGACATCCTTCCTATGAAAATAGTGGACTGGGTGTGAACAAGGAAGGAGCTGGTAAGCTTGAGAAGGATTACCTCAGGTTACCAACAATTTTCCTTGCAAATAACTCTCTTAACATTCCCAGTATGGTCTAGGTATGACTGGAGTGTTTTGAAGTATATAACAAAAGTGATATTTAATTGATGGTTATCCATCCAGTCACAACCTGTATTGACTTCTTTTCCCATGCTTGCACTGTAGCAAAGATCTATCCTTGGCTCCCTCGTAATTCTCAAAGCCATGTCCTCCTCGAGAAATGTTATCCAAAAACATGGTGATAGTTTTAATTGACAATATTCAGCTCTTTCCTGACCCAACACTGTCACTAAATTATCAGATTGTTTTTCCTGAATAAAAAAATGAATAAGCAGAAATTTCTTCCAACCATACATTTGGATAATCTTTGATCACCATCAAAAACATCTTTCTATCTCTCGCTCTCTCCCCCTTTTTTCCCACCTCCACCCCACCCTTCTCCCTAGCAATTACCTAAAACTGAACAATTTGATCCCAGGATGAGATTCTGACCACAAAATCGTAACATCTCAAAGGCCATTTATTTCCACAACCATAACAATGCCCAAGTCCAGCTCTGCCTCATATCATCTGCTGCTGAAGCCCACATAAATACATTTCAACTCAAGACTAGACTATTCCATACACTCCTGCTTGGCTGGCCTCCCCCTTTCTAATCTCTGTAATATTGAGCTCATCCAAATCTCTGCTGCCCATATCCTGATTCATGCCAAGTCTTGTTCATCCCTTGCCTTTGGTGTACAAAGGAATCTTGTTTATGAAAAGCAGGAAGTTAATGTGCAGCAATACACAAAAAGTGCTGGAGGAACTCAGCAGGAATGTGCAGACTAGCAACCAACAAATTGTGAGGAGGTTGGGAATATAAATATAAAATTGTACTGCACAGCTTCAGTGGTGTGTTAAGTCTCTGTACATATCAATATAATTGTCTTGATGAGTTCAATGTAGGCTTATTAAATTGATCTCTGGGATGAGGAATTTTAAAAGAATGAGAGTAGATATTATTAAGAAATGCAAGATTATGAGAGGGATTTACAGGATAGATACCAATCCCAGTAAAAGACTTCGTTTCAGGTATAAGAGGCCAGTGATTTAGAATTGAAATGAGAAATTTGTTTACTCATAGAGTTGTCTATCTTTGGAACTCCCCTTTCAGAGGGGTGTCGATGCTCAGTTATTGAGCATTTTCAAGTCTGAAATCAGTAGATTTTTGGACACTAAGGAAATCGGAGACTTTGGGGATCAGGTGGTAAAGTAGAACTATGGTAGAGAATCAGCTATGATATTGAATGGCAGAGTCACCTCAACGGGCTGTAAGGCCTACTGCTTCTATTTCTTGTGCTCTTACTAATCTACATCGACTCCAGTTAAGCAATGCCTTTGTTTTAAAATTCTCATTCCTGATTTTCAAATGCCTTCATGCCTCAACCACTCCCTACATCTCTGTATTCTACACTCCTCAAGGGTATCCACACTCCTCCAATTATGGTCTCTCAATCATTGTCAAAAGCAATCTTCCTTACAACTACGGCTGTGCCTTTGGCTGCCATGGCTCCAAGCTGCTGAGTTTCTGCCCTAAACCATTCTATCTCTCTGACTCTCTTTTTCCCTTTAAGACATTCAGTAAACCTTGCAACTTTAACCAAACTTCTAACCTGTCCTAGTATTGGTTTACATGTACTGGTATCAGATCTCATGTTTAATTACTTTTCCGTGAAGCTCGAGATATTACATTGAAAGTGCCATATCAATATATTGTTATTCTTCACTGTAAACTACTTTGTGATTTCCTGTGATCACATCTCTCTTTAAATGTCTAAGTGCATCTCCTTCAGCTACTGGTATTTTACTACACCAATTTGTGAAACATATGGTAAAATTGGGCAGCCCCAGCATATTGCTGTTACTGCTCAAGGGAAGAGGAAATAGGAGGACTGAAAAATACGTGTGTGTTGTCAGTAAACTGAATGATATTTTAACTCTCTTTTAGGGAAGGAGCATAACATCTGAAGGCCAAAGTCACTTGTTACTGGCAGTTATGTCCTTATGACAGAGATTAACTAGGCACGACAGATGGTGGTGTTCGTTCATGCCTCCCTGCTGAATCAGAGCCTGGAAAGGCAGTTTTCTTCCATTGTTGCCAAATGGTTGTTACTTGGGTTGTTGATGTGTTTGCTGCAATCAGATTGCTTTTGATGTGTGGCACAACTCCCTTCTTTGTTCTTCACTGTTCTGTGTGAAAGTGGGTGCCATTTGGAGATAGTGAGGTCTGAAGATTTATACTACATGCCAGTTGTGAGCTGCTAGCCACCAACAGTGAATCCAAGGACATTATTATGACTCAACCACCTGATGCAGAACTTTACAGTTGGGAGCACCAGTGGATTACAAACTCACAATTGGTGATACCTTATCAAAATGTTCACATCCCAACATACAGTGCAGCATGGAGACACAAGAGACTGCAGATACTGGACTCTGGAGCAACACACAAGATGCTGGACTCTGGAAAAACACACAAGATGCCGGAGGAACTCAGCAGGTCAGGTAGCATCTATGGAGGGAAATGGCTAGTTGACATTTTGGGTTGAGGCCCTTCATCTGGACTCATCAGAAACGTCGACTGTTCATTGATGCTTGACCCGCTGAGATCCTCCAGCATTTTGTGTGTTACACTGTAGCATAATCACTTGATATCAACTGTAATAAAGATCCACTATGCCCAGTTGAATTTAATAGCAAAGATTGGCCTTACCACAAAAAACAAAAAACAAACCAGTTCTCTACAGTACAACTTCCATTAAATGGCTTTAATATGATGTTCTTACTACCACTAAGCTATTTATTCACCAAATTTATCTTTTCTTCTCATATGTGAGACTGGATTATGAGTAAAATTATAGCAAAATATTTCATGGAATATTTCAGTGTTGCAGCCAATTAGAAGACAGCAGAGTTTCACAAGCAGCAAAAGGAATGAACATTCATTAATGGTATGTAGTGGCTTTGGCTGAGGGCGGGATTTTGCCCTAAACTCCCACAGAACTTTTTCTGCTCTTTGCCATGCAGTGCTGTGGAACCATTTATTTTCACTGCAAAGGCAGGGTGGACAGTGTAACATCTCACCTGCTACACCACACTGACATGAAAATGTGAAGATTATATGCTCCCAAGTTTTGAAGAAACCAAGAATAATGCCAATAGTCAGTACATCTCTTTATTCCATTTGTACCAACAATCATTTTTTTTACTTTTAACAAACATCTGGCCTTAATAAAACTACAGAAATTGTGTATCACATACACCAGTCCTCCACAGCAGTGGTGTGGATAGTCTGATCTCCCATCCTTGCATTTGGAAAGGTCAAAAGCACTCCCACTCTCAAGGTCCCTAGCTTCTCTCTTGGCCTGGGTCCGCGTCTCTGGCCTTCCTCTCAGCTGCTCCAAGGGCTTTGGCCTCCCTCTCTACTTTTTTTGTGCAAATTATGGCAATTAATAAAATATTACTTTTCCCATAATTTCATCTGAGTAGTTTGCAACTCAGTCACAATTTTTCTTAAGTTCATCCCACAATTTAGGTAGGACCATAAACATTACTTCTACAAGTAGCTCCCTCTGCTGGATACTTATGCACCTATTTAAAATATTGCATTATCTAATATAGCCTTAACAGAGCCAGATTAAAAGCATGCACTCCCAACGCATATTCTCTTTCGTGAAAAGCACTCTCTGAAAAATTGCAGTACATGCCTCATGATGTTCAATTTATTAGGGACAGATATTTGTGAGGACTGTTGCACAAATTATAAGAAAGTATTCTGGCACCACATGTGGCACATCAAAAGCTCTCGACCATTAATCTGATTTAAAGTTTCCCAGATACAAAAAAAGGGGCAGCAATAGGAAATACTGGTGAATCCTGAAATTATAATATAACGTAACCAAATAGAAAAAGGCATAAAAAATTATGGGAAGTTGTCCTTAAACATGAGTAAATTTTGCTGACAACCATTTTAGCAGTGAAAGAGCTTATTCCAATAACCAAGGATTTTTCTAATATTTATATAAACAAGTTCCACTGAGTATTTAACTGTTGTACCTATTACTTGTTGTAATATTTATTGCTAAATTTGTGACTAATATTTTATGGTTTGTAACATCTCAATTGTAATTGTCAACACAGGCCAAGGAAAAAATTACAAAGAATTATGTTCACAGACATCATGAAACATCCATAATGCTGAAGAATATTTGGAAGTTTAATGTTAACACACTTCCCACCAGTTCAGCACATCAGTTAATTTATTCATTGATTTCTGAACATGGAATAGTTTTATCCTGAAGTGTACCTGTCAAACTAAAGCAATATAAATGATATATGGACAATAACCTTGGCACTCATTGATAATCAGAATAAATGGGAACTAAGGCAGAATTCTGCTTCAGTTACATTGCTCCTAGAATAATTTAGCACCACAACATATGTTGCTTACATTGCGCAACAGGATATAAACAGAGATTCCCCTCCTCCCTTTAAAGATGGTATTGGTTTTCTAGACCAAATTAAAAGAGACAGCAGCGATGGCACATTCTCTCTGATGCTGTATGTCAAATGCTGCAAACAAGATTTTATATTTGTGATCTCCCATAAAAGCCAAACCCACTATATCCTTTGAATCACCTTGGTTGGATATTATGGAATACTACTGGTATGTTGCTCTTTCCATGCTTATCATCCACAATAAACTGAAGCAGGAAATCTGACTCCATTGATATTTGTGCAGCTACTAGGCTGAATTAGCAAATCAGCACTTTAAGTATAGTGACATTCAAATTTCATGCTAACTCCTCCCTAGTGACCACAAAACAGTGGCAGCAGCATGTGGCAAAGCATCAAAGGAGTATTATATTAAGGTCTGGATGAGTACTAATAATAGGAATGCAATTCATCACATTTTTGCTTCAACTTTTCAATTTTATTTTCTTTTAATTGCAAAAGTCGAAAAACTGCAATGTATGTACTTGAACATCATTTCCCCTTTAAATATTTGGCTAGTGAAAATATTTAAACATGTTGTGCATCTCAACCAATGAATGCTCAACATGAAACCAGACACTCACAAATCAATTTGGCTACAACAACCTACCTCTAAGACGAGCAATCCATCTTTGCACTAAGCTTACATTCCAGATTTAAAATAATTCAGTCCTCAGGATAGATCATCAAAGGTTGAAAATCCTGAGTTACACCAAGAATGAAGGCCAACATTGCCGATTTGAGGAATATAGAAGGAAGGATTTATAACTTTCACCAACTTTTTTTATTACTCTTTACAAATCTTTTGAAGTGATTAGGAAGGTAATGAGGCAGGAAACCAAATATAAATTGGACAATATCAAATTACAGTCTAAGGTATGTAGTGGTTAATGTCACAGTTGTGGAGATTTGCCAGAATTGAAATCAAACTGTTTATACTGAGGATGAGCAATGAATTAAAATTGGAACCTGTTCTGATCTAAAATTGGATATAAGAGGTAGGCTGCCTTCCCTTAACTCCAACCCCAAATCCTCCCTCTGGATATCCATCCTATTTTGCATATCCCACACTATGTTTTCCTGCTATGTTGATGAGAACTGGATGTGCTGTTTGAGTTTATGGCTGGAGCCACGGCAACCACATTTTAAAAAGCATGAGCCTAGAAGTTCTATCATGAAGCACAAATTTGTTGTGCTATTAAGGTGCTTGTATATCAAGGCTAGTGGATGTAATAGCAATTGACATCACCCTTGCAATTTTCTAATACAAATATACAGGGCCAAACATGATTTCAGAAGCAGGCCTTTCCTGGAGAGTGCAGGCCTGCTACTCTCTTAGCCAAACAGTTATGAGTGAATTTTCTACTTTATTCCTCCAGGATGGTCATAAGGCTGTCCTTCAAGGTAGGTTCTTCTTTCTAGGTGCTCCCTACCATCACCAGTCCCTGTCCTGGTAATCTCATCAATTCAAATGGTGGTTGCTCCTGCGATGTTTTGTGTACCTATTTGGGTCTATCATGCAGCTCGTGCACAACTCATTAGGTGGCACATGTGCTGGAAAATCATTCCCTGTGGCCCTGATCAAAACTACTACTGGTGCAACAGCACAAATTCAACATGCAATTTTACAGTTGAAAACAAGTTACCATCCGCTGTGAGTGTGGGTGGTGTATAAATGTAATAAGCATTTCAAAGTTGCAGTCAGTAGATCTTGAAAAACTGTAAATATCCATAAACCTAATTCATTCTAGAATTAAATATCTGAGCAACAAAATAACTTAGCATTTTTAAAACATCTTTTTAAAGAAGTTCTTTACAGCTTTTGACACAGAACTCCATGAACTGGGTGTGAAAGTCACAAATTAACAAATACAAATTCATAGTTCTAAAACCAAGCACTCACCAAAAATTGTAAGTCATATCCCTGGACAACCAAGACCCAGAGGTGAAAGCTTGTTTCTTTCATTTTCAACTAAATGTGAAAATAATGTTAATATAGAAAAGTGAAAAACAATTCCATTGATGGTTCAGCAGATAACTGCACTTTCTGGGTACTATCGAGCTACAAATATTGTTTTGTAGTTTATGCTGAATTAGCGGATTTGATTTCAATTGACTTAAAACATATTGCCTATTTCTTTGGCAAGGAATCCTCACCCACCACTGATGATCCCTTCTCGCACTCCAATGCTCCCCTTCCTCTTGGACACCTCCTTTGGGCCTTCTGCCTTCTCTTGACCTTTTCATTTCCAATTGCCATCATGACATCAACCACCTCAATTTCCCTTCCCCTCCCCTCACCCACTCCCACCTCACCCCGTCTGAACGCATAGCACTCCACCCACTTTGCACCAATCCCAGCTTAGTCATCAACCATGCAGACAGGGGCTGTGCCATTGTAGTCTGGCAGACTGACCTCTACTCTGCAAAGACCAGACAGCAGTTATCGGACACCTCCTCATACCTACCCCGGACCGTGACCCCGGCAACAAACACCAGTCCACTGTCTCCTGCACTGTCACAGATCTCATCACATCGGGCGATCTCCCTTCCACAGTCTCCAACCTGATAATGTCCCAACCCTGCACTTTCCACTGCTATCTCTTATCTAAGATTCACAAACAAGACTGTGCTGGTAGGCCCATTGTCTATGCCTGCTCTTGCCCCACTGAACTTATCTCCTCATACATTGACTCCATCCTGTCACCCTTATCCAGTCGCTTCCCACCTACATCCGGGACACCTCGCATGCCCACCACCACTTTGACAAATTCTAATTCCCTGCACCCCACCATCTCATCTGTAGAATGGATATTCAGTCTTTTTACACCTCATCCCCCATCAAGAAGGTCTTAAAGCCCTCTGCTTCTTTCTGCAACAAAGGTACAACCAGTTCCACTCCACCATCACATTTGGAAAGGCAAGGACTGATTAGGGATGTTCTGCATGGCTTTGTGCATAGGAAATCATGTTTCAAAAATTTGATTGAGTTTTTTGAAGAGGTGACCAAGAGGATTGACAAAGAGGGCAGGGTAGTGGACATTGTCTACATGGCCAAGGCCTTTGACAAGATCCCACATGGTGGGCTGGTGCAGAAGGTTCAATCACATGGTATCCAGGCTCAGCTAGCCAATTGAATACAAAATTAGCTTGCTGGTAGAAATCAGTGGATGGCAGTGGAGGGTTGTTTTTCAGATTGGAGGCCTGTGACCAGTGGTGAGCTGGGTCCACTGTTGTTTGTCATCTATATTAACGATTTGTATAAGAATGTAGTTGGCATGATGAGTAAGTTTACGGATGACACCAAGATTGGTGATCTAGTGGACAATGAAGAAGGTTGTCTAAGGTGACAATAGGATCTAGATCAACTGGGAAAATGGGCCAAAGAATGGCAAATGGAATTTAACTTGGACAAGTGTAAAGTGTTGCAATTTCGGAAGTCAAATCAGCAGAACTTACACAGTAAATGGCATGGCCCTGGAGAGTGCTGCAGAACAGAGAGACCTAGGGGTACAAATATATAGTTCCCTAAAAGTGGCGACACAGGTAGACAGGGTGGTGAAGAAGGTGTTTGGCACGCTTGCCTTTATCGGTCAGGGTCTTGAGTACAAGAGTTGGGACGTAATGTTACAGCTGTACAAGATGTTGGTAGGACTGCACTCGGAGTATTGTGTGCAGTTCTGGTAGCCTAGCTATAAGAAGAATGGCATTAAGCTGGAAGGGGAGCAGAAAAGATTCACAACAATGTTACCGGGACTGGAGGATTTGAGTAATAAGGAGAGACTGGATAGGCTGGGTTTTTTTTCCCCTAGAGCGTAGGAGGCTGAAAAGTGACCTTATAGCAGTATACAATATCACGAGGGGCATAAATAAAGTGAATGGTCATAGTCTTTTTCCCAGAATTGGGGAGTCTAAAACTAGAGGGCATAGGTTTAAGCTGAGAGGGGCAAGATTTAAAAGGGACTTGAGGAGCAACTTTTCTCACACAGAGGGTGATGGGTAAATGAAACAAGCTGCCAGAGGAAGTGGTAGAGATGGGTACATTTACAATGTTTAAAAGACATTTAGAGAGGTAGATGGAAAGGTTTCGAGGGATATGGACCAAATGCAGGCAAGTGGGACTAGCTCAGGTTGGCAACTTTGGTCAGCATGGATGAGTTGGGCTGAAGGGTCTGTTTCCATGCTGTCTGACTTCACAACCAACAGTCCCATCCACCTGGCAGAACTTCTTACCCTAAACAACTTCTCTTTTGATTCCCCTCACTTCCTACAAATCAAAAATTAGCCATGGGCACTCACATGGGCCCCAGTTACGTCTGTCTTTTCTTTGGCTACATGGAACAGTTCTTGTTCCAAACCTTCTCTGCTACTACTCCCCAACTCTTCCTCCGTTATATACGACAGCATTGCTGCTGCTTCCTGCACCTGTGCAGAACTCGTCAATTTTATCACCTTCATTACTAACTTCCCCCCTCCCCACTCTGAAATTCACTTGAACTATTTGCAACACTTCTCTCCCTTTCCTGAATCTCTCTGTCTTCATCCCAGGAGACAAACTATCCACTGACATTTACGGTAAACCCAATGACTCCCACAGCTACCTAGACTACACCTCTTCCCACCCTGTCCCTTGTAAAGATGCCACCCCTCTCCCAAAGTTTCTCCGTCTCCACCACATCTGCTCTCAAGACAAGGCCTTCCATTCCAGGACACTGGAAATGTCCTCCTTTTTCAGGAAATGTGGCTTTCCCTCTACTGTGGTTGATGGAGCCCTCTCTCGCATTTCCTTTGGAGGGAGAAGGCTTTCATCCTCTCACCCTCCAAAAGAACAGAGATATAGAGTTCTCCTAATTCTTACCTTTCATCCTACTAGCCACCACACCCAGCACATCATCCTTCATCATTCCCGCTAGCTGCAATGGGATCTCACCACTAGGCACATCTTCCCCTCCCCTCCACTTTCCGAGTCTCTGTGACTCCCAGGTCCACTCATCCGTCCCCACCCACCCCTCCCTCACCTCCGCCACTTTCCCCTGCAACAGAAGGAGGTGCAACATTTGTTCTTACACCTAAACCCTCACCACCATCTAGGTACCTAAACAGCAAATCAGGTGAGGCAAAGATTCACGTGCACCTCCGCCAACCTCATCTACTGCATTTGGAGCTCCCAATGTGCCTCCTCTACATCGGCAAGACCAAGCATAGTCTAGGCAACCAGTTCGCAGAACACCTGAACTCTGTCCGCAATGGCCATCTTGAGCTCCTGGTCACATGTCCTTTCAACTCCCCTTCCTATTCCCACACTGTCCTGCCCATCCTTGGCCTTCTACACTGCCAGGGTGAGGCCCAACACAGACTAGAGGAACATGAGACATATTCCACTTGGGTACCACTGGCGTGAACACCGAATTTTCCAAATTCAGGTACCCCTTACCTCTTGTGTTCCCTTCTCGCTCTCCTTTCAATCCACCTCCAGTCCTCCCATTTTTGTTCCCTTTTCCATCCCCTCCTTCCAGCACCCCCATTACCCATTTTCCTCCTCCTTTCTCTCCTGGTTCCATCCCACCGACTACCCACACACTTCACCACCGGATCCCCTCCCCCATCTGGTTCCATCTGTCCTTCATCTCTCCCTTAATGGTTCACATTATCACCTTCCTCACTTATCAGATTTGATCACTGGTAGCTTTCGTGTCCCCGCTTACCACCCTCCAGCAGCCGTCTCCATCTTCACTCTCCCCACCCTGCACCGAACTCCATCTGCCTTTTTTTTCCTTTGCCTGCTTCCACCTATCACCTACTGCCCCAGTCTCACCCCTCCCCCTCTTTTCTTTATACCGGCCACCTTCCCTCTCCACTCTCAGTCCTGATGCAGGGTGTCCTCCCAAAACATCAACAATTCCTTTCCCACCACAGACACTACTTGACCTGCTGAGTTCCTCCAGCAGTTTGTTTTTTGCTCCAGATTCCATCATCTGCAGTCTCTTGTGTCTCGATTTAAAACACACCTGGATTAGAATTCTCATTCTTGATCATGCCCTTGAATTTACAAGGTAAGACTTATTGTCTGTGGTAATAACTATGCCAAAGCACCACCATGTTTAAATTAGATTACTTCAAATTTCATTAGGATTTACAACAATGAATTAGCATCAATTTTAATACAATGACTAGAGCAAAGATATACAGTACAATTCCATTAATCTGGCACGCTTGGGACTTTGGTCATGCTGAATGAGCAGAATTTCTGGACTACTGGATGTTACTCTGACACACTTTTAATTCACCTTTTTAAAAGATGTTTTTTTTTAAACTTTATTTACAGCATGGTAACAGGCCCTTCCGGCCCAACGAGCCTGCGCCACCCATTTTAAACCCATATTAACCTACCCGTACGTCTTTAGAATGTGGGAGGAAACCAGAGCACACGGAGGAAACCCACGCAGACACGGGAGAACATACAAACTCCTTACAGACAATGACAGGAATCGAACCCCGGTCGCTGGTGCTGTAATAGCATCATGCTAACCGCTATGCTACTGTGCCACATTTCAGTGAACCTGATAATTTTAAAGGGATTGTGGGAAACAGAACCAAATTTCAATGGATGCAGCCAACAGATCCAAGTGAGTTTAAAGAAATTGCAGAGAGGGTCCCTAGTGAGATCAGAAAGCAAAGTGTGGGAACCTGCGCCCAGGCAAGTGGTCAGGAAGTATGGATACTGGAGCCCCAATGGGTGGTCAGGGACCACCAGTACCTGGGCCCTGATGAGTGGTCAGAGAGCATGGGAATCGGGGACCCAGTGAATGATTGGGGAGTACAGAAACCAGGACTCAGGCAAGTGGTGACAGAGCGTGGGATTTGGAGCCCCAGTGAGTGGTTGTGAAACTCAGGACCCATGGCTCTGAGAGAGGAAATTGCAAACACCACATGGTGAGCCAGATGCCAGACCATTGGGATTTCTGAATGGTCAGATGATAGATTATTGGGGTTTTACTGTGTCTCAGGAATAAGTAACGCAATCTCATAACGTGCACAGATCCTCCTCTGACTACTCACTAGGTCATTGGACCTCTCTGTACTGCCTGTTCCAGTCATCTCCAATTGATGAATAAATTAAGTAAGCCCATTATAGTGTTAGCTTAAGTGCAAAGGCATTGATTGATGTGCTTTTGCCGCACCGGAAGTGTTTTAAAATCATAAGCGCAACAAAAGTACATCATTG
This sequence comes from Pristis pectinata, assembly GCF_009764475.1. Classification (NCBI taxonomy): domain Eukaryota; kingdom Metazoa; phylum Chordata; class Chondrichthyes; order Rhinopristiformes; family Pristidae; genus Pristis; species Pristis pectinata. Next base: position 26,678,543 of record NC_067415.1, read on the forward strand.
TTAACATTGTTTTACTCTTTGATTGATTATGCTTTGAATTACAATCTACCCTTCACATAAACATTCATTCATATTCAAATGTATTTCTGAGACTAGAGACGGATGAAGCTTACCTTTAATAATAAATAAAAAGAATTGCAATTGATGGTCAAAATGCAACTGAGTACTAGAATATTACTCTCTGACTTCTTGCATCTGGATTTGAATCCAGTTCACATGGATTAGGTGAAATCTTCAGACTCTGACGAATGTTCAGCTAAGTTAAAATCAGCTGGTATAGTTTCAATTCAAATCTAAGTGGACAGAATCCCAGGAAATAATACAGTAAACTCACTGAGGGTGGTTATAAGCTGTTTCTGCTTGGGGCAGAACATAGATAAATGTCTCAGTTTTAGAAAGTAAGAATTCTCTGCAGTAAGAATGAACTATCCTAATTCTAGGAACAACTTTTGTGCTCTAGATTAAATACAGTACATTCCAGTGCGATACATTTATATTAATATTGAAAGATTCAACAATGTTGTGATAGGATAACAGAAGCTTTGTTATAATCCCACTTAGCTCAGGTCTCCACACCAAAATTTATTTGATGTTGTTAGACCACTGAGAACCAAAACATAATCTTTTGATTCATCATGTGATTGGAGCTACATTGACCAAATCAATAGATAATGTCAGTTAGCTGTGGAAAGTAGGAAACATAACCTCATCATATGCAAAGGGAATCTCAAATCATAAACATTAAGTATTTTATAGATGCAATTACTATCAGAATAAGGAAAAACAGTAACCTCTTCCAAAACTGTCACACATTTAGATCCAATAAACATCAAGTGAAAAGAATGATCGAATACTCTTTGTTGGTTGAAGGAGGTATGTTGGCTGAGAAGCATTCCTTGTTCCTGATCAAATATTCTTTATAACCACCAGAACTAGGTTTAAATATGTAATCAGAAAGGCAACACTTCTGGCATTATCCCTATCCCTTGATACTGCAATTAAGTATTAATGTGCTCAAATCACTGAGTGGGCCTTAAAACTCATGACTTTCAAATGCATAGCACGAATGCATTACTATCAAATTCACCCAGCTGGAACAAATAAAGTGCTTCTCAGAACACGCAAACATGTTTTCTGATAGGCCTTCTGAGAAGGAGATTGGTTCTATGAAGATGTATGAACTGTTTACCATCTGCTGGCTAAAAACAATATATTTGGGGAATATCAGAACCTAGGAATCGCTTGTTGAAAAAAAACTAAAGTCCATCTAGTTTTCTTTCTGGCATTCTCATAGTCACATGATAAGAAAAGTGTTATTAACTAATTATAGCAAAATATCCCTTGTAATTAGTCTACAATATATTCACACATAATGTGAGAAAAAGCTCAGAGGTGAAGAATTTTCGGAAATGTTAGTCCCAAGTCACCTGTCACTTACAAGTTACCACATCACATCTGCAAGTATTCATATGGGAATGTATGAAAAGCATTCATGGCAGCTTATTTTAATTTGCAATGGAATATTTGCAGACTAAAAGCAAACCTGGGGCAAAATCCTAGATGGCATAGAGTATTTAGTGTGTGTATAGAACCACACATGAAAGATATGCAGATAACCTGCAAGATTTAAATGTAATAAACTTTCCTTGAACTCTTTAAGACACTAACACTGTGTGGACAAATGGGTACAATGCATCTAATTCATCTAGGTGAAAACCTGCTATTCCCTTAAAAACAGATCCTATCTTTTTCATTCTTAACCCAGTTGCAGTCTTTCATATGGTTTCATAGGGCAGGCATGGTAGTGTAGCGGTTAGCATAACACTATTACAGCGCCAGCAACCCGTGTTCTATTCTGGCCACTGTCTGTAAGGAGTTTGTATGTTCTGCCCGTGTCTGCATGGGTTTCCTCCGGGTGCTCCGGTTTCCTCCCACATTCCAAAGACGTACAAGTTAGGAAGTTGTGGGCATGCTATATTGGCACCAGAAGCGCGGCGAATCTTGCAGGCTGCCCCCAGAACACTCTATGCAAAAGATGCATTTCACTGTGTGTTTCAATGTACATGTGACTAATAAAGATATCTTATCTTATGGTTCATAACTCCATTTTTTTCCAATGTCTCCTCATCATCATCAAACTCAATTGATTCCATTTTTAACCATCCTTTTGCAGCAATAGCAACACATGCAATGGCTTTTCTTCCCACTCTCTCTGCATCAGAAGATTAAGGATCTATCCTCACCCCCCGTCTTTTTCTTGTCTATGTACTCCCTGTCAGAAAAATCATCTGAAAACACAGCAACAATTTTCACATGTACACTGGCAATATCTAGCTCCACCTTCCAACATCTTTCAACTGCCCCCTCACTGCCTTTAAATTGTCAGACTGCTTGCCCAACCTTCAATTCTAGATGAGAAGGAACACTGTTTGATTAAATAATGATGTGAGGTATCACTTTCAGGCCTTGACACAAGTGCATTTCTGAGCCACCGAATGGTTCCTCTTTTTGAGCAACTATCTGATGTTCAACCAAACTTCGCAATTTGGAGTCAAAATCTGACAAAATAAAGCAAAGGTGCACATATCTGGACCATCACAAAACAGGCTATTGCTAGCCCTACACTGCCAACTGCCTTAACATTTCTGCTATTGAAATCTTTATCACTGTCTTTGTTGCTTCCACAATTAACCATTCCAATGCAGTTATTGGTCTGCTTTCCTTGTTCTACTCTCTGCGATATAGGGCCATCCAAAATGTAACCTGCGTGTTCTAACTTGCACCAAATATTTTGCTTACTGACATTTACTGTGTTCCAGTTCAGCAATGCCTCTATTTTAAAATTTTCATCCATGGTTATAAACCACTTCCTGGACTTCCCCCTCCCTATTTTGTTGCACTATCCAGTCCTACAACCCTTGAGATATTAGTGCTCCTCTAATCCTGGTCACCTGGTTATTGCTAATTTTAATCACTCTATCATTCATTGGTGAATGTCCTCTCGGGTGCTTGTTTAAACACCGGAATTCCCTCACTAACCTTCTCCAACTGCCTTTCTTTCCTCCATTTAGGTGCTCCTTCATGACAAATCTGTCCTGATATCTCCTTACATGACTTGGTGTGAAATCTTGTTTAGAACTGGTTCTGTTAAGTGTCTTGGAGGTATTGCTATGCTAACACTAAATACAGAATATACATGCTTATATGGGAGACTTTCATTTGTGTCAATTTTCCAGGTAATTTGCCAGTGGCAAATATGTTTAATGGATGCTGGGAGCACTTAAACTCAAGACCTCCTGCATCTAAAAACTGCAATTAATTTTTCTCATGCAATTATTTTTCTCCCCCTTGACCTACAACCTTAGTTCATCTGTAGTAATTGGTATAACTACCAATTTGAAAATTAGGAATGTGGAACAAGAGGATGTGGCATTTTAATTGTTTTCCTAAAATAGGTATACAAAAACAGAAACACACACCATAAGTGGTTCAAACAAGAATTTTCCCACTTTACAGAACATGACCTATATTAACAAGCTAAATTGTTAAACAGCTTTATTACAAGGAATTCTACAAAATAAAGAATACACTCCAAGAGTCAGGATTTCCTGATGAATATGTACTATTGTCCCAACATATGTCAGAACACAAATCTAAAATAACTAGCAGATTCATATTTTCCTTTCAGCAAAATGCACTGAATTAAGCAACTTCAGATAGTCAGCTATTCAAAACTTCTCTCTCACACTTTCAGCAATCTGTTTCTTTTTTCTCTCTTTTTCTGGTAATTTCAGATTTTCTTTGTGTCCTATTTACATATATTTCATTATCCATCAGCCCTTACCATCTGCTTTCAACTGGTACCAATTACTCATGTCATTCCATCTCACTTGGATTCCACCCTGTTGAAGACATGCTGTTTCTATCCAGTCTTCTTTCTCTGCAACTTAGACCTGTTTTATTTCTAATTTTTCCAAATGGAGGTAGAAGTACATTAACCTTCTAAGTTACTCCCTCCACAGATGCTGTTTGACCCACTGAGCATTACCAGAATTTTCTGCTTTTATTTTTGCTTGAAGAGTAAAAGTATTTTAATTAGCTTGGTGTAAAAAAAAACTTTGGAGTCATTTCAATGTACATTTTTCTGTATGCCTGAGCTGAGAAGGAATTTGTATTTACATTGGGTTAATTCTACTAGCAATTGGAAAGTTTTACAAAAAAATGTTAAGATTATAATATTCATTCTTTTTGAATGGACTAGATGAATATTTGATTACGAAAGAAATTAAGCATTGCCAGAATAAGCAAAGAGATTATATTATGTTTCCTATGTTAGTAGGAGTACAAATACATAATCCATATTATTAAAATTCACAATTTAGTCAAGAATCCTGGATTCTGCAGTTTTTTAATGTTCAATCCATATGGGAAATTAAGTTCCATGTTTCTCAAGTGAATTAGCACTAAGGTAAATTTTGTAAATCATGTATTTCACTAGTAAATTGGCAACACTTTGTAATTACATTGCACACAAATGTAGTACTACATACCAAGATATTCCACAGATGAGAAACAGACAGCAAGGAGTAATAGTAGAATTAAAGGAGAGATTTTCAGTGTATAGAAGTAAAATATGGTAGGATACATTTGCCGGAGAAATAATTATTTTACATGTGCTCTGGAGGAGGAAAAAGGAATGAGAAATTTTACCTTAAAACCCATTGGTTGGGGCAAAGGATTTTGGACAAGCAATAAATCTTTTTTAGTTTTAGTTGACACATTAAAAAGAGGTCCCATCCATCCTCTCATCTGGACATAAAACGCCACTTAACAGTTTTTAAGAAAATCAGACCAATATTTATCTTAATCAGCATCACAAAGACTGATAATACTGCTTATTGGAATTACTTGTGCACAGAAATGCACACTTCCCATATGGAACCATGCTTTCCTAGGAGTGAACATCACCAATAGCCTGTACTGGTCCAACCACATAGACGCCACAACCAGGAGAGCTCACCAGCGCCTCTACTTCCTCAGGAGACTAAAGAAATTTGGTGTATTCCCTTTGACATTCACCAACTTTTATCAATGCACCATAGAAAGCATCCTATCAGGTTGCATCATGGCTTGGTATCGCAACTGCTTTGCCTGTGACTGCAGAGAGTTGTGGACAAAGCTCAGCACATCATGGAAACCAGCCTCCCCTCCATGTTCTCTATCTGTAGTTCTCACTGCCTCGGTAAAGCAGCCAGCATAATCAAAGGCCCCACCCACCTGGGACATTTTCTCTTCTCCCCTCTCCCATTAGGCACAAGACACAAAAGCCTGCAAGCATGTACCACCAGGATCAAAGACGGCTTCTATCCCGCTGTTATAAGATGATTGAATGGTTCCCTAGTACAATAAGATGGACTCTTGACCTCACGATCTCCTTATAACCTTGCACTTTATTGTCTACCTGCACTGCACTTTCTCTGTAGCTACGACACTTTACTCTGCATTCTGTATTGTTTTACCCTGTACTACCTCAATGCACTGTACAATGAATTGATCTGTATGACCGGTATGCAAGAAAAGTTTTTCACTGTACCTTAGTACAAGTGACAATAATAAACCAATTCCAATACATTGGCTGTAAAGCACTTGTAATGACACAAGTTTATGAAAGACACTGCATAAATGTAAAGCAATTTTTTAGAAACCAGAGAGAGAAAGAAAGAGAGATATATGGTTATATTGCTACAACTTTACTATTACTTTGAGAATAAAATATCCAAACTCCAGCTTCTCCTACCAGAGAATATAAAATCGCTTACCTTTCAGCATTAGCCATCACATCCTAACTCTGTGCCTTAACATCGGCACATTACCCATTAGCTACTTTCATACAACAGAAGATACCCAAACTAAATACAGCTAATTACAAAAGATTATTTCTTCAGTCGCCATGCACAGTCCTAGGGTTTATCCCTATTTTGTTGTAATTTTTTTAAACAATCGTAGGGTCTGTGATCTGAGATTGCTGCAAAATGGGGTGGTGGTTGCCTTTCCTTCAGAGGTTCTAAATCCCAGGATCTCTGACTCATTGTCACAGGGTCATTTGTGGCAGGTCCTCCAAAGATAAAATTTTCTGTGGGAATCGATACATTGTTCCACTGTGCTACTCTCACAAGGTGTGTTCCACCTGCTAATTTGCACAAAGAAATGTGGCTATCAGCAGTCTGAGGGAGAATAGAAACAACAACAGAAAGTGCTGGAAATAGCAGATTGGGCAGCATCTGTGGAGAGAGAAACAGAGATAACATTCCAGGTCAATAACCTCAGTTTCTGGACTAAGGTATAAAATGCTATGTAATATCCTGGAGTGCAATATTTGACTATGCTCCTAGGAAATACCAGTGCACCTCTCTGTGATTCAGTTTTCCACCATATCACAGAAGGATTACAGCATGGAAGGAGGTTATTCGGCCTGTCAGCTCTTTACTAGTTTTCTCCAACTAGGCCCTCTCCTCAGATCCCTGCAAATCTTTCCTTACAAATTCATAACCAGCCCCACTTTGAACACTACAATTGATTCTGCCCCTACTACTATCCCTAGCAGTGCATTCCAGACCCTAACCACTCACCCGTAATTTTTTTTCCTCAGGTCAACTTTGGTTCTTTTTCAACGACCATGTGTCCTAATTCTTGGCCCTTTTACTAATGGAAACAGTTTCTCTCAAGTTACTTTGTCTTTACCTTTCATAATTTTAAATATCAGATCCCCCGATCCAAGAAGAACAACCCCAGTTTCTCCATTCTATGCACAGAATTAAATTTCCTTACCCCAGGAATCATTTTGGTCCATCAATTCTGTACCCTCTCCAAAGCCTTCACATCCTTCCCAAAATGTGGTACCCAGAACTGTATACAATGTTCCACTTGCAGCCAAACCAGTTTTATATAATGGTTCGTCTTGCCTTCCTTGCTGTTGTGCTCTATGCTCCTAGTTATAAAGCCCAGAATCCCCTAGGCTTTTTTAACCATTGTGTCAACTTGCCCTAGTACTATCAATTAACAATGCACACATAGCCCAAGATCTCTCAGTTCCTGTACCCCTATTGTATTTGTATCCTGCAGTTTAAATTGGCTCCTATCATTCTTTGTAACATTTCATATTTCTCAGCTATACATCCACCATCTGTTCACCCACTTCATTAGCCTCTTCTTGAAGCCTATAACTATCCTCTCCACAGTTCATGATGCCTCCAAGTTTAATGTCATTTTCATTTTGGAAATTCTACCCTGCACGTTACTATATCTTAAGAAAAGCAGTGGTCCCAGTGTCAAAGAACTCCACACTGAAAAACCAATCTTGCACTTCTCTTCGTTTCCTTCAACCTTGATACGAGCTTATTATATGCCACCTTATCAAATTCCTATAGGAAGTCTGCATATACCATATCAACTACATTCCCCTCATCAACTCTCTCTGTTACTTTATTGACAACCTCTATTGAGTTTACTAGATAAATTTGCTTTCAATAAATGCACGGTCACCTCCTCTAATCAATCTACACTTGTTCAAGTTGTTACTAATTATTTTCCTGATTACTGTTTCAAGAACTTTCCTCACCACTGTGGTTAAACTGACTAGTCTGTAGCATATTCCTACACATTTCTTTGCTCAAGGGTGTAACAATTTCAGTTTTCAGTTGTCCAGTCCTTAGGCATTATCCCCAAATATACAGATTGGAAAGATTATGGCCAGGGCTTCTTCAATTCCTTCTCTTACTTCCTTTAGCATTCTAGGATGTATCTGACTTTAAGAACGGCTAGCCTTTCTGGTACCTCCTCGTTATCAATTTTAGCCCATCAAAAATCTCAGCTGCACCTTTCCTTGCTAAAGCTTCAATAGCATCATCTTCCTTCGTGAAGAGTGATCTACTGATTTCATACATCAACCATGCCCTCTGCATCTGAGTAGATTTCATTTGAGGTCTCTGACTGGCTCCACCTCTCCTCTCATAACATTTTTCCTGTTCACATGCCCATTAAATATTTTTAGATTCCCTTTTATGTTTGCTGAGAGTTTTTTTTATGTTATTTACATAGAACATAGAACAGGAACAGGCCCTTCGGCCCATAATGTCTGTGCCAACCATGATGCCGAATGAAATTAATCCCATCTGCCTGCACATGAGCCATGTCCCTCCATTCCTTTCATGTTCACATGTCTGTCTAAATGCCTCTTAAATTCCACTATCATATCTGCTTTCATCATCACCCCTGGCAGCCCATTCCAGGCACCTACCACTCTCTGTGTAAAAAAACTTCCCCCCTCTCACCTTAAAGCTATGCACTCTAGAATTTGGCATTTCTACCCTGGGAAAGAGATACTAACTATCAACCCTATCTATGCCTCTCATCATTTTATAAACTTCCTTCAGGTCTCTCCTCAACCTCCAATGCTCCAGAGAAAACAATCCAAGTCTGTACTTTCTTTACTTCTCTTTCATGTTTACTTCCCCTCTGAACTTTCTGTAATTAGTCTGGTTCTCACACGTGTTAAAAACTTATGTCATGTTTTTTACTGCTTGTTTTACTCTCTATCTTTTTGATCATCAATGGAGCTTTGGCTTTAACATCTTCCTCACGGGAATATACCTAGACTATGGATGAAATATCGCCACTTTAAGGGCTTCCTACTTTTCACAACTGTTTTGCCTGCTAACTTTTGATTCCAATTTACTCAAGCCAGATTTGTCCTCAGACTAATAAAACTGGTCCTTCTCCAACTGACTACTTTTACCTCGGAGTGTTATCTATCCTTTCCCATAGATATTCTAAACCTCATAATATTATGATTGCTGTTTCCTAAATGTTCCTCTGCTGATACTGGCCCAGCTCATTGGCCAAAACCAAGCCCAACAAAGCCACTTTCTTTTTTAGAAGCACGTTGATCAATAAAGTTCTCCTGGAAACACTTCAGAAACTATTTCCTCTCCTTGACCCTTATATTATCGCTATCCTACATTACATTTGGATAAAATTGATGCCCCCCATTATCACTATTTTATGGCTTTGTAATTTCCCTATACATTTACTCCTCAAAATCCTTCCCACTAGTTGGCATCCTGTAGAAAAGTCCCAGTGGTATAAATGCACCTCCACTGTTTCCTACCTCTAAGTAAGTAGATTTTCTTCTTGATTGTTCCAGGACATCCCCTCTCTCCAGCAATGCCGGTCTTAATCAATCCTACCAATCTCCATTTCCCTATCTTTCCTGAACACTTCGTATCCAGAAATATTTAGAATCCATTCTGGTCTTTTTTTTCCCCACAGTTATTGCTACAACACCATAATCCTTGCAATTCACTTAAAAATATTTTTCATATCGCCTGGTCCACTGGCATCATTAAATGTCTTGATTAAGGATAGTCCACTCACAGATATAGCCACCTTGCCTCATTCACTGCATATTGCTACATGTAATGCTTTCCCAAAATAGGGAAATTGTGTCTTTGATTCTGCCTTTTCAGAAGTGTTCCTTACTTTCTTGGGCAATTTGCTTTCATACTGCCTGGTATCCTGCCCTTATTCTGACAGCATTATCTATATTTTCTTAATCTGGAATTTCTCATGGGATCATCTGAATTCAGTAGGCATAAGCCCCACTGAACTGAACTCTAGGAAATTTCAAGACCGATACATCAGATCCGTGGCCCCATTACAAACCCCTTGAGGTTTATGCATTTATTAATGCAAGATTCATTAGCTTGACTCAAAATGTAAAAGAGGAAAGAGTATCCTTTGACTAGTGTCAGTTTTTCCTCAATTTAAATATGCTTGCTTCTGAGTCAGGAGATCAAAGATTCCAGCCCCATGCCAAAGATAAATACATAATTTACATTTACATTTGATTGTATTGCTAATGATTCACAACATTCAAATACCATTTCTCTGGTCACTACTGGTCTGTCAGCCCTCTTAAGTGACCATGATATCAGATAAAGAAGAACAGGGGAAATGTTTATCATCAACATATATCTCTCAATCACCACCATCAAAACAGATTATGCAGTCATCTTGTGGTTCTTAATAGTGCTCTATCTGGGTTATGAAAGGGACTATAAAATATAAACTCTTCTTGTTTTTTTTTCATCTTACTTCCCAGTTGAATAATCTTAAGAGGTAATTAATTATCCTTGAACACATAGTTTCTCTGGATGATTTTATAATGGTGAGAGGAATAAAAGGAATTTTTTTCTCAGTGGAAAATAGATTTGGATATTGATTTTTTTTTGCCTAAAGCTAGTTGCCATTCTTAGATTTTTGCCTCCAAAGCAGAAACTACTTCAGTGTGTGAGCTTGGCCTGATGTTGATAATTTTTCCATTAGGTTAGAGGAGAAGAGGTGCTGGATGTCTTAAAATGTATGAAGGTAGATAAATCTCTGGGACCTGATCAGGTATATCTAAGAACACTGTGTGAAGCTAGAGAAGAAATTGTGGGAGCCCTGACTGAGATATATACATCATTGTTAGTGATGGGTGAAGTGCCAGAAGACTGGAGGGTGGCTAATGTTGTGCCTTTATTTAACAAGAGCTGGAAAGAAAAATCTGGGAACTATGGACCAGTGAGCCTAACATCTGTGGTAGGTAATTTACTAGAGGGGATTCTGAGGGTTAAGATATGCATGCATTTGGAAAGACAGGGGCTAATTAGGATAGTCAGGACGGCTTTATGCATGGGAGATCATGTCTCACGAATTTGATTTGAGTTGTTTGAAGAAGTAACCAAGAAAGTCAATGAGGGCAGGGTGGTAGACATAGTCTATATGGACTTCAGTATGGCCTTTGATAAGGTTTCCCATGGTAGGCTGCTATAGAAAGTTAGATTGCATGGGATCCAGGGAGAGCTAGCTGATTAGATACACAATTGGCTTGATGGTAGGAAGCAGAGGGTGATGGTGGAAGGTTGTGTGTCAGACTGGAGGCTCGTGACTAGTGGTGTTCCCCAGGGGTTGGTGCTAGGCCCATGACTATTTGTCATCTATATCAATGATTTGGATATAGTTAGTAAGTTTGCAGATGACACTAAAATAGGTGGTGTCATAGACAGTGAAGCTGGTTATCAGAAATTATAAAGGGATCTTGATCAGCTGGGTAAGTGGTCTGAGGGACGGCAAATGGAGTTTAATTCAGATAAGTGCGAGGTGTTGCACTGTGGGAAGACAAATGAGGGTAGCACTTTCACAATGAACGGTAGGGCCCTGGGGAGTGTTGTAAAACAGAGGGACTGAGGAGTACAAATACATAGTTCCTTGAAAGTGGTGTCGCAGGTAGGCAGGGTGGTGAAAAAGGCTTTTGGCTCACTGGCCTTCATCGGTCAGGGCATTGTGTATAGAAGTTGGGATGTCATGTTGCAGTTGTACAAGATGTTGGTGAGGCTGCATTTGGAATATTGTGTTCAGTTTTGGTCACACTGCTATAGGAAAGAAGCTAGTAAGCTGAAGAGAATGCAGAGGAGACTTACGAGGATGTTGCCAGGACTCAAGGGAGTGAGTTATGAAGAGAGGTTGAGCAGGCTTGGACTTTATTCACTGGAATGTAGGAGAATGAGGGGTGATCTTATAGAAGTGTCTAAAATCATGAGGGGCATAGATAGGGTGAATCCACTCAGTCTTTTTTTCCAGGGTTGGGGAATCAAGAACTTGAGAACATAGATTTAGGGTGAGATGGAAGAGATTTACAAGGAATCTGAGAGGCAATTTTTTTCACCCAGAGGGTTGTCCATATATGGATTGAGCTGCCAGAGGAAGTTGTTGAGGCAGGTACATTAACAACATTTAAAAGGCAATTGGACAGGTACATGGATAGGAAAGGGTTAAAGAGATATGGGCCAAACACGGGCAAGTGGAACTAGCTTCGACAGGAATCTTGGTCAGCATGGACCAGTTGGGCCAAAGGGCCTGTCTCCATGCTGTATGACACTATGACTCTATTAGTAGTGCACAACTTTTTAAGAAAGGAAGGGACAGATTTACAATCAAACCCACTAACAAGAAATATGTATATTTTAACTATGCATAGCAGGGACTGATATTTTTAGTCATTTCAAAAACATTTTCTTTCACTGCTAGATTCACTGCCTTCTTTCTGCTCCCTCACCATTTCCTCACTGCTCCCTCACCATTTCCTCACTGCTCTGCAGACTGCCATTCTGCTACTTTTTTGCTGCCACATCTCCTGTGCCCTTTTCTACTTTGCCAATGATTTCAGAGTACAAGTCAATAGTTCCTTAAAGGTGGCAATGCAGGTGAACATCATGGTTAGGAAAGCATATGGGATACTGGTCTTCATTAGTTGGGGCACTGAATACAGAAGTAGGGAAGTTATGCTCCAGCTTTATAAAATGTTGGTCAGATCTCCAACTGGAGTGCAGTTCTGATCACCATGCTATAGGAAGAATGTGACAGCATTAGAGAAGGGTGCAGAGGAGTTTTGCCAGGGATGGAGCAGTTCAGTTATGAAGAGAGACTGGAGAAGCTAGGTCTGTCCTCTCTAGAGTGGAGGAGGTTAAGAGGGAATGTGATTAAGGTATATAAAATTATGAAGGGAGAGATAGGGTAGGCTGCAGGCAACATTTCCCCATATTAAACTAGAGGACATAGATTAGGGTAAGGGAGAAGAGAGTTAGGGAGTAATAAGTACCTGGAACGCACAGCCTAAAAGAGTGGCTGAAGCTGGATTACTGAAGTGACTAGATGAATCACTTAGGCATAGAAGGCTATGGACCAAGTGCTGGGAGATGCGATTGATGTAGAAGGGTGCCGATTACTCGGTGTGGACAATTTGGGCCAAATGGCCTGTTTCCGTGCTGTATGATTCTATGGCACCCTATGACAGCTCCTATTATTCACATTTTTCTGTATACCTGTACTTAATGTTAGGTAGTATGCTACTAAATCTGTGCAGTACTTTATTGTCATATAATCTGCAGACCAAAACTATGCATAGTACTCAAGATGTGATCCATATTTTATATGGATTCACCCATATATCCCTATTTTCACACTTCATGTGGAGAAACCCAATATTCCAAGACATTTTACTTTATGGCATTATCCATAATATTTTAGTAACCTGAACTCCAATTCTCTTCCCTCATATAGTTTTCTCCATTTAAGATACAATAATCACATTGTTTTTCTTTAACTACCTTGTACAACCTCAAAGTTGCATTAAGTTCTGTCAACATACTTGCCTGATTATCTTACCACCACCTCCATGCAAGTACTTTGGGTTTCAAATTTACTGACCATGTCTCCTTTTTTAACATTAGCCGTAAATTTGGGCAACACTTCCACTAGCCTTAAATCTAATTTATTTATGTAGACAGACAACAGATGCACCATCAGATCAGCTCCAAATGCGACACCATTAGCTATTTCCAACTGTTCTGACCAAATGTCCTTGAATTCTACTTTTCATATTTTTCCCCACAGGTCAGTTTTTAAACCAACTTCATTTCTCCTACTTCTATAGTTTTAATATTTTTCAATAGCTTCCTTTGTAACTTGATAACTGCCCACAGAAAGTGCTACCATCCCAAATTCTTGGTCCAAGAGATAGGTTTTAAGAAGCATCTTAGGCAAGGTAGAGACAAAGGTGGAATTCTGGGGTTTAGGAAGTTGAAAGCAGAATGGAGTAATTAAAATCAGGACTATGCACGAAGTTAGAATTGGATGTGCAGAGAGTTTTTGAAGTGTTTATAGGCCTTAAAGAGCTTTTGGAGACTGGTAATGTTGAGGGGAGGGAAGGTGCAGTGGCATTGTTAATTAATGCATTTGAGAACATTTCTGTTTAACCAATGCCAGATGCCAGTTCTCAATTATGACAGATATGAGATGTTGGAATAACCTGAAGAGATGTTGGTAAAATAGAACCGAGTGTTGTCAGCACACAACTTGAACCAGACGAGTTTTCAAATGATGACACTGAGAGGTAGCATGTAGATGAGAAACAGAAGGGAGCCAAAGGCAAACCCCTCCGAGATTCCAGAGATTCATTGTGGAGTTGGAAGAGAGGTCAGTGCAGATGATTCTCTGAATATAATACACTAAATAAATATATAACCAAATATAACCAGCTGTTCCACTCTGCTGAAAAAAAAGATTTTGCAAGATGAGTGGTCAATGCTGTCACAGGCTGCGGACAGGTCAAAAAGAATGAGGAGGAATACATTACCACAGTTGAGGTTGCAGAGAATGCTATGTGTGACTTTGATGATGAGTTCTCAGTATTCAGACATTCAATATTTTGGCAGGATCAGACAACAGATTAGAAGGACCGAGGGAACACTAAATGTGGGCCAGATAGGAAAGGAAGGTTGAAGGTGGATTGGTAATTTATAAGGTCAATGCAGTCATGTATTTTTGAGGAGAATGGTAGTGATGGAAATAAGGAACAGAATAACATGTTTGGTTTGAAAGTGGCAGAACAATTACTGAGGAGAGGGAAACACAATATTACCATGGGACCAACACCCTTAGCATAAAGGCTGCATTTACTGAACTCGAAACTGTAAACTCTTGAAATTCTTCTGATCCACTAATTCATTCATAGCTCATCAGCATAAAAATATGGTCTCATAAAAGAACAGATTTAACAGAGAATTCGCCAGAGATGAATATGCTTCACTGATTTACTATCAATTTGGGTTAACATGTGAAAAATTATGTTACCTCTAGAACCCTAAAAGCCTATGATGAAAAAGATCTTCGGCAACAGTAAAAACAGGTGCAATTCTATGCTTTTTCATGAGTTATCAAATGTCAATTTTATTTAAAGCCTAAATTAGTTCATATGAAGGAAAATGGTAAGACTAGTTAGAATAACGGTGAGCCAGAATATAAGCACTTAAAATCTGAAGTGTGATCTTTTAATAGTGAAAATATTTAAATGTACAGAGACAAGAATAAAATCTTCTTATTTTCTTATATAAACATTTAAAATGATAATTAGTTGAGTGTTCATTAAAGTGCACTGAAGCTTACTAGAATCTGATAAAAGACAATTTCCATTTATTGACTAAACTGCTGTTGAAAGCCAAGGAGAACTCACCAGGGTGACGTAAAAACTTGATTAGAAAACCAAATCAGAATTGAAGCTACTGAACAAACAATTTTTTGGAGAGCTTTTCACTCACTACCACAAATGAATTTATTAAATCGTATTAAATATCAGAGATAAGGAACAGAATAACATTAAAATTCCCATTTCGATTCTAAATGTAGATAGAATGTATATAGTTTCTCTGTAGCTGTGACACTTTACTCTGTACTGTTATTGTTTTTCCCTGTACTACTTCAATGCACTCTGTACTAACCCAGTGTAACTGCACTGTGTAATGAATTGACCTGTACCATCAGTATGCAAGACAAGTTTTTCACTGTACCTCGGTACAAGTGACAATAATAAACCAATACCAATACCAATAAACTTCCAGTGGTAATAAACTTGTAATGAAACATATTTCTTCTGAAATGCACAAAGCCCTTGGTTTTATTTGTCATATTTGGTGAGTAAATTCATCAGAACATTCAGATAATCTACTCCCCTTGATCTGTGCTATTACAAAAATTAATTAACTTTCACCCCAGGAGGTGAGAATAAATGATAATGCTCAATAGGGATCACCCTTTATGCTGAAATCACAGCAAGAATATTATAAGCTAAAACATGAGCACAAAAGGTGCGGCAGGGATATATTTACAAAAAAGAAATGGTTGGCTACACAACATGAAGTTAATTATGTAACTTCACTGCCTCAACAAATCCTGAAATATAGCAAAACATGCATATTAGTACATTTCAGTGAGAAATGCGTTATGATACAGTCAGTAGATATATACTTCCTCCCTGGTTATTGCCATAAATTTGCCACTCGAAGGAACCTTGTGGCTCATTGTTCAGAAGTGAAGTAGCAAATGAATAAATGAAGCAGCAGCTAATAAATTTTCTAACATATCCATATTAGATCTTCCATCCAAATATTTGAATTGTCTCTGGGACTTGCAGTGATCTTGGAGTAGAAACATTCTATGAATGGATTATTCCTGCTGGAGGTGTTTCCAAGACTAAAGTCAGTTGCAGAAATCTAAATGATGAGAAATTGCTGAGAGTACTAAATCACAACACACAATTTTCTTTAAAACTAAATAATTTTAAAACTCAAAGACAACCCAATTACCACTTACAGATGACAATCCAGAAAATTAGCAAAAGGATCAAGAGAGGTAAAAATGATCACAATAAAACCTGACAATTTAAATTCCTGGACATTAACATAATCGGATGACCTGTTCTGGGCCCATCACATAGATGCAATCAAAAGGAAGGCACACCAATGCATCTGCTTTCTTAGAAGGTTAAGGAGATTTGACTTGTCACCAAATACTCTAACAAACTTCTACAGTTGTACTGTTTAAAGTAGCTTGACTGGTTGCATCATGGTCTGATGTGGCAATTCAAATGCACAGGAAGCTGCAGAAAGTAGTGGACTCAGCCCAACATATCACAGGCACATCCCTCCCTACCATCAGTAGCATCTACAGGAGGCACTGCCTCAAGAAGGCAAGATCCATCAGCAAAGATCCCCACCATCTGGGCAATACCATCTTCTCGCAGCTATCATCAGGCAGGAGACACAGAACCCACACCACCAGGTTCAAGAACAGCTACTTCCCTTCATCCATTCTGTTCTTGAACCAACTGGCACAACCCTAATCACTACAGTTTAGCAACACTATGACCACTTTGATCATTTTGCACTAAAATGGACTTTGTTTTTTTGTTCTAATTGTGTTCTTGTAATTGTGTTCTTTCTTGTAAAAATTGTGTATAATTTATGTTTAATTTATGTCTTTCTTGTGAATGCTACTTATATGATGCTGTGTGCCTGTGATGCTGCTGCAAGTAAGTTTTTCATTGCACTTGTGCATACACGTACTTGTGCATACAACAATAAATGACTGACAATTCAAGAATAGTAATGCTAAGATGTGTGACATCATCTAAGAAGAACTTGAATTTTTGAATTTTTAAATTTCTGGTTCAGTTCAGGAGTGTTTTTCAGTTGTTATTATTATTGTTGTTTTGCAAAGTCAGATTTTTTTTATGGCAAATACTTCAACTTTTGATTCTTATAATAAATTGCAACTAACTTGGTAATAAGTAGTAACTGCACATTCAAAGTCATCACTGATGCCCATATTTTTTGTAAATTGGGTTATTCCACCCCCCCCCCCCCCCACAAAGTTACCCAACCACATCACTGACTGGCATACACTCTGTCAACAAGCATGTGTCATCACACCAATATGACAGGTCAATAGCCTATGCACAACATCTACGTTTAAACAGCTTCATGCTTAAACCAAAATTCATGGCTAGTATTATAAAGAAACAGAATTTTAATGGTGTAATAAAGTAAAAACTGATTTTTTTGAATGGGTCTTCTGAGATGTTTCTTCAGTTAGAATTGGTAAAATCCAAAAAAAAATTGAGCCCCCACTAAAGGGCATACCCAATATTCCTTTCCTTGTATTGCAAGGGAAAGAAATATAAATGCATGAAAGAACGGAGACAGAAATACAAATTCTTTTGGCACTAAAGGAGGAAAGCTCTCAAAATAGTTGTGTATCCCAAATTGTGGAGAGAAGGATGGGGAAATGGCAATGGCAGGATGGTGTGGTTGCTGTGGGCAAAGGTGACAGGAAGCAAACTTCAACAGGAAATGAAAATGGGCCTGGGGATCATGGGGTGCAATAAACCTGGATCACTTACTCACTTGGATGACAGACCTATCTCTGGAGTAGTTGCTGTGCCATTTATGCCACACAAGTGGCGAGGTAATGACGATATCCAACAAGATAAAATTCAGCTATCACACCTTGACATTCAATGGCATTATCATCATGGAATCCCTCACTATCAATATCTTGGGGATAACCATTCACCAGCAATTGAACTGGGACAGCCATATACGCAATATGACTGCAGGGCGGATCAGAGGCTAGGAATTTTGCAGTGAGTAATTCACCTCCTAACTCCCTAAAGCCTGTCCACCATCTTTAATGCTCAAGTCAGGAGTGTGATGGAATATCTCCACTTGCCTGAATGAATGCTACTTCAATAACATTCAAGAAGCTCGACATCATGCAGGACATAGCAGCCCATTTGGCGGGCAACTCATCCACAACGATTCACTCACTCCACCACCAACACACTGTAGCAAAAGTTTGTACCACCTACAGGATGCACTGCAGCAACTCACCAAGACTCTTCAGACAGCACCTTCCAAACCCACAACCTCTGTCAGCTAGAAGGACAAGGGCAGCAAAATCATGGGAACGCCTTCTGGTAGTTGCCCACCATCCTGTCTTGGAAATATATCGCTGTTCCTTCACAGTTGCTGGGTTCAAGTCCTGGAACTCCCTCCCTAACAGAATTTTGGGTATACCCAAACCTCAAGGACTGTAGCAGTTCAAGAACGCAGCTCACCGCCACCTTCTCAAGGGCAACTAGGAATTGGCAATTAAATGCTGGTTCAGCCTGCAAAGCCCACATTCCTGAAAGAATGAAAAAAAAGCCAAGGCCAATTAAGGTGATGACGTGCTCATACTAAAGTCCTTCTCACATCCAATTCCCATCATCCCACAGTCTCTTCTGATTTGCAGGGTTCATATTAGGAAAACACCTTTTGCTTTGCCCCCATTGATTGACCACAAACCTACCAATGTGCCTTTCTCCTTACATACAGCATGGCAGGAGAGATAGAAGACAGTGAAGATGAAGATACAGAGTGCAGCTTTAACACTTGCTGGCACCAATTCACATGCTGACAGATTGTGGAATGCAGAAGCTGAGCTAAATGTGAAGTGGGATCTACAAGGGAATCATTGGGACTGAGTGGCACTTCAGGGAAAGGGGGGAAAGGATAAAGCAGGTTCCCAAAGGTTGAAGTCACAAGGAGTTTTGCTGTAGATGATTCATATAAGGACTCTGATGGGCAGCCTATGGAAGAAGATGATACTATACTGACTGATTCACTGACTGACCTACCAGAAGCCTGTATGTTACTTCATGGAGCCTGTAGAAGTCCAGCACAACACTTGCTTGGGTTTATGCAGAGCTTGAACTCCATCCATTCCAACACAGGAATGGTAGGCAACCCTAACAACAGACTGCTTGCTGACTTTCAAAGTCAAACTGCTGCCATCATGTCTTCCACCAGCAACACTGCAGCCACAGGATGAAGAGAAGTTCAAAAGAGACCAAAGGGAATCCACAAGTGTGATTAGGGTGCAACAGTGGCACAGCAGGAAGTGCTGCTGCCTCACAGCTTCAGCATTCCACATTCAGTCCTGACTTCTGGTGTTATCTGTTCTCCCAGTGACTGCATGAGTTTTTCCCAGCTGCTCCGTTTCCCTCCTACATACCAAAGATGTGTTGGTTGGTAGGTTCATTTGCTATTGTAAATTACCCCTAGTATAGGTGGTGGTTGGCGTTGATGGGCATATGAGACAGAATAGGTTACAGAAAATAAGTGCAGGAATGGGATTATTGTAAGAGCCAACAAAGGTTCAACAAACCAAATGGCCTCCTTCTATATTGTATTAAAACCAGAAATGTTTATAGAATATTTATATAAGATTCATAAATTTGGTTTGAAATGTTGATTAGGCATTGGCTTGTGGCATTGGATTTTATTATGATATAGAAGGAGTCCTTTTGGTTTGTTGAGTCCATGCTGGCTCTCACAATTCAGGCATCATAACTGCTGCTGAGAAACTAGACACCAGCCTCCATGTTGGCTATATCGAAGTCAATCATGAATGGACACTGAAGAAGCGGAATCTCTTCAACCACTGGCTTGACATTGAGTGCCCACAAAGGAGGACAAGTGCAGAAGTGACACCATGCACCACGGAAATCACCTGCCGCTCTCTGATTGGATAGAAATGTATTCAGCACACTTGGAATGAATAACATCCATGGTTTCCTTAATGCAGTGTATAAACTAGGAAGAGGAAGCCAGCAAGGTGTATCTCCTCTTCCTTGGTGAATTCCAGAGATGGCAGTGAAGATAAGCTGTTGATTTAAATGCAATAAAAATGGCTAAAGGTTAAGACTGAAACTGAAAAAGCTAAGTTAGAAAGAAGTGAGAATAAAGAATAGGCACTAACGGAAGATGGTGGGTGATTTGCATCAAAGGTTGCAGACGGTTCATAAACACATGGAGGAATGTTGCATCTTAGTTGCAGCCACAAATGTTGTCATTCATGGTGTTGATTTGGCTAATAGCAGGGCAGAAGCTCAATGGGAAAGATTCAAACCTGGAATTGTCGGAAATGTGGGTATATATTTGGACGGTCAAGGACTTCAAACATGCTTTCATCTCCTAAGTCTATGAAATGGAAAGGAAATCTGGAGATGGGATCAATACACAAAAAGTGCTGGAGGAACTCAGCAGGTCAGGCAGCATCTATGGAGGGAAATAAACAGTCGACGTTTCGGGCCGAGACCCTTCATCAGGACTGGAAAGGAAGAGGGCAGAAGCCAGAGTAAAAAGGTGGAGGAGGAGCACACGCAGGGAGGGGATAGGTCAGTTCAGGTGGACTTAGTAGAGGAGGCCGTGTGGGAGTGTGATGTGGAATTGAAGTGGATGGCCACTGAGAGATCCTGGCTTTTGCGGCGGAAGGAGCGAAGGTGCTCAACTAAGCAGTCACCCAATCTGCGTCGGGTCTCACCGATGTAAAGGAGGCCGCACCGGATGGAATGAATGACACCCTCGGGATCCCCTGTGAATTCAGATTCTGATTTAGTGAAATTGAATTAAAATGTAATTGGGTCATCAAGCACCTCATATTCCGCCTTGGGAGTCTCCAACCTCATGGCCTCAACATCGATTTCTCTAACTTCCTGGAACTCCACCCCTTCTTTTTCTCCCCCTCCCCCCACTCCTTTGTCTTCCCTTATTCCTGTGGCTCCCTTCCCCCACCTTGATGACCTGCCCATCTCCTCTCCTCCCCTACCCCATCCTTTATTCCATGGTCCACTGCCCTCTCCTACCAGATTCCTTCTTCTTCAGCCCTTTGCCTCTTCTACCTATCACCTCTCAGCTTATTACATCTTTTCCCCTTCCCACACCCACCTACCTTCCCCCCTCACCTGAACTCACCTATCCCCTGCCTGCGTGTGTTCCTCCCCCTCCCCCCCCCCCACCTTATTCTGGCTTCTGCCCTCTTCCTTTCCAGTCCTCATGAAGGGTCTCGGCCTGAAACATCGAGTGTTTATTTCCCTCCAATGGATGCTGCCTGACCTGCTGAGCTCCTCCAGCAGTTTTTGTGTATTGCTCCAGATTCCATCTGGCCCAGATGGTGTCCCTGGCCAAGTTCTCAGATCTTGTGCTGATCAGCTGGCGGGAGTATTTGCAAACATACTTAACCTCTCCCTGCTTGAATCTCAGGCTCCCACCTGTTGTAAGAAGACCACTATCATCCCGGTACCGATGAAAAGCAAGGTAACATGCCTTAATGACTACCGACCAGTGGCTCTGTCATCCACCATCATGAAGTGCTTTGAGAGGCTGGTCATGGCACGCATCAATTCCAGTCTCCCAGACAAGCTCGACCCACTGCAATTCACCTATCGCTGAAACAGGTCTACAGCGGACGACATCTCCCTGGCCCTACCAACTCTGGAGCATCTGGACAGTAAAAACACCTACATTAGACTATTGTTTATTGACTACAGCTCTGCCTTCAATACTATAATTCCAAGCAATCTGAGACCTGGGACTCAACACCTCCCTCTGTAACTGGACCCTTGACTTTCTGACCAACAGACTGCAATCAGTGAGGATAGGCAGCAATACCTCCAGCATGATTATTTTCAACACTGGTGCCCCACAAGGCTGCATCCTCAGCCCTCTACTCTACTCCCTATATACTCATGACTATGTGGCCAGATTCTGCTCGAACTCCATCTACAAGTTTGCCATAGTAGGCCGTATCTCAAATAACGATGAGTCGGGGTACAGGAGGCAGATAAAGAGCTTAGTGACATGGTGTCACGACAACAACCTTTCCCTCAATGTCAACAAAACAAAAGAGCTGGTCATTGACTTCAGCAAAGGGGGCGGTTTACATGCACCTGTCTACATCAATGGTGCCGAGGTTGAGAGGGTTGAGAGCTTCAAGTTCCTGGGAGTGAACATCATCAATAGCCTGTCCTGGTCAAATATCGTAGATGCCACGGCCAAGAAAGCTCACCAGCGCCTCTACTTCCTCAGGAGGCTAAAGAAATTCGGTATGTCCCCTCTTACACTCACCAACTTTTATCGATACCCCATAGAAAGCATCCTATCTGGATGCATCACAGCTTGGTATGGCAACTGCTCCGCCCAGGACCGCAAGAAATTGCAGAGAGTTGTGGGCACAGCTCAACACATCACGGAAACCAGCCTCCCCTCCTTGGACCCTGTCTTTACCTCTCGTTGCCTTGGTGAAGCAGCCAGCATAATCAAAGACCCCAATTACCCGGGTCATTCTCTCTTCTCTCCTCTCCCATCAGGCAGAAGATACAGGAGCCTGAGGGCACATTCCACCAGGCTCAAGGACAGCTTCTATCCCACGGTGATAAGACTATTGAACAGTTCCCTTATATTATGAGATGGACTCTTAATCTCACAATCTACCTTATTGAGATCTTGTACCTTATTGTCTACCTGCACTGCACTTCCTCTGTAGTTGTGACACTTTACTCTGTTCTGTTATTGTTTTTACCTGTACTACCTCAATACACTCTGTACTAACTCAATGTAATTGCACTGTGTAATGAACTGACCTGTATGATCGGTATGCAAAACAAGTTTTTCACTGTACCTTGGTACAAGTTACAATAATAAACCAATACCAATCTGCAGAATTTTTGTGTCTCTGGGGATGTGATGGCTGCTTGTAGAAGCAGAGGGGATAAATGCAGGTAATGGGTCATGACAGTAGTTTTGCAGTAGAGTGCAGTTCCTAACAGGAACCAATTACAGTACTGATCAACGTGGAAGCTAAGAATAGAATCTGAATGATGTGCAGGTTACTGAGGACTGGAATCTGATTGATGTCCATGTTTAGCATTTTCTGTTTTTATTTCTGAATTTCAACTTCCATAGTATTCTACTTTTGTTAAGTGTATCAGCAAACCACTTTCTCAGTCCTGCCATTTGAAATAAGCTTTAAGACAAGAATGGAACACTGGAACAAGTCAGAAGAAATTATGTTATACATCTGACAGAACATCTTGAATCTTGATTTTATATTTGTCTGATGGCAGTAGATCACATCCTTTCAAGAATTTATCTGACCACAGTTCAACAAAAATCGAAGCTGAATCAGTATAACTTACTTAGAATTGCAACATTATCAAGAATGCTGTGGTTCATTGTGACAACTGCAAGATAGCTATGAACTATTGTTTAATATCTCGCATTATAATAGAGATTCCCCTGTGGATAAATTTCAAAATGCTATATTGTGAGGCAGAATGCATTAAAATTGCACAACATTTTTCTAAATTTGTTCCTTGTGGAACAGCTACAAGCATCTCTAATCTGCTTTAAATAACTGCATTAGATTTGGTTTCAGCCTGTATCTCATGTGTCTGATTAGCTACAAATAGGAACCTTAAGTTCTGTACATTACATAATAAATAATATCATTGGCTCATCAAGCCATATACAATTCTGTATCTACCCAATTGATCTGATAAAATGTTTTCCTTCTCAACCAAACTAGAGTGATGAAGCTACAAAAATACATACTGTATATTATAAACATATGTTATTTTAATGAAAGAGGCTAGTTCAGTGCAGGCATTGTTTGCTTTTACCCAGCTTTGGTACCGATTTGAAAACAAGGTGAAAGCTGAGGGTAAACCAGTACCTTAGGTCCCCATTACAATGAAATACAAAGGTTCACAACCTTCTCATCCCATCCAAGCTGAGTGAGTGAGCAAGAGAGATTTCTTACCTACAGAGATGCATGCGAAGGTCATTCAGAACAGCAGGTTTTTGGATGGCCACTCAGCAAAGATCATCATTAGCAAAATGTGCAGCCCAACTGACCAGAAGTATTCTGAGCATACTGCTGTCTCTTTGCCAGAGCTGCTATGGGTATGGACTGCCCTATTGATTCCACAGCAATGGTAATATCAGCATAGTTCATAATCTTTTAAGTAGATATTTCATTGATGCATCCGTATCAATTACAGGAATCAGCTTTCTCCTTTAAGCTCCTTAGAAAGGTGGCACGTTTACTGCGTTACAAACTCTAACTGGAAATGCTACAGGTATAGCGCATTTCATTTTTAGATGGTCTTTCCTTTTGTGACTATGCACAAGGAGGTAAAAAAAATTAATAAGTTGCCAATTTAGCAAGTTGAATGATGGCTTTGGTGTCACAGTAGACAATGGAATAGATTAATGTTATGCAAATATGTCATCAACCATATTATTATTAACCATTATAAATCAGTGCTACTATACCCATTTTGATGGTTAACAGAAGGGTGCAGAAAAAAATTAAAATAGCTGAATAATGTTCACGTACAAAATATGGAGGGATATGGACCAATAGCATGGATATTATCTGAATTGATCACTGTAAATTACCACTAATGTGGTGGGTGATAGAATTGTAAGAAATATGGGGGAAAGAATGCATGGAAATTTATTGGGGAATGGGATTGCGCTTGAGCCTGCATAGACTCAATGAGTTGAATGGCCACTTTCTATATCATAAAGAAATATGGAAATGTAGTACCAAGGGCAGCAGTGGAGACAGATTCAAATGGGGAATTGGGCAAGTATCTGAAAGGAAAAAATCTTAAGGGCTATGGGGAGAAGTTGTGGAATGGGACTAGCTGGATTGCTCTTACAAATGAGTGGGCATGGATTCAATGGGCCAAGTGCCCTCCTTCTGTGCTGTAACCAGTCTATGAAAATACCATGTTTGAAATAAATAGCAGAAATTACATTAGAAAAACAAAATAATCTCTAATATATAGCCAAAGCACAATGGTCAATAATGTAGTATACAGCGGCCAACAAATAGGGCTTAACTTACATTTAAATAAACATTTGAATAAACTACAATATATGAGTGAATCGGTCCCTTCAGTCATGTTGATTTACTATTTTTCTGTGAAAAGCAAATATAGAATGTACAGAACAGAAACAGGCAATTCAGCTCAACCAGTCTATGCCACTGTTTATGATCTAGCTTTCTCCCTCAACTGTCTACCCAGACTTCCTCTATAAAGATCTATACTATTAACACACTTTCCTAGATAGCAGCTCCACACTTTAGGTAAAGATACTCCACTCTATTTCTCTAATTCAATTATTGGTGACTATCTTATATTGTTGGCCTCTAATCTTATTCTTCCACACGTGTAGAAACACTTTCGCTGTGCCTACTAAAGATTTATACTGGTTCACCAGTCAATCTCTTTTCAAGAGGAAATTGATTGAGCCTGTTCATTTTTTTCCACAGTGAATATAACCTCACATTTCTGGTATCATCCTTGCAAAAACTGTTTTGCACCACCTCTGGTGCCTCCACATCTTCTTCATCACAAAGAAACCAGAAGTGCACAGAGTACTCCCAATATAATAGGTTTCATGAATTTCTGTACTTTTTAAACACTGATTGCTTGGCTTGCCTTTATTTATAACATGAACTTACATTGTTACATTGTGTCATGTACTTTTACTGTCAGAGCGCTCAGTTCATCTACCCCATTTTGATTCCTTACTTTGCAAGTAATTTGCAACCAAATTTAGTGTTGAAATTCATTTTCCAATTACGTATCTTTTCAGCAACACAAGCTCCTGCCTCTTCCTTAACACCAAATTAATGTCATGTGAAAAGTTATAAATTGTGCTTTTGATTCTAAAATCTAAATCATTACTATAAATTATTAACACACCTCGTAGTGGGATGCAACTTACGACCATACTGAATAGCTATCCTTGTTTTCCACTCCCTGGTCACTTTCATTAAACTATCACGTGGCATCTTATTGAATGTTTATTTTTGGAAAAATAGATAAATTAAATCCACTATGATTCAGTAAGACAGTTGAAGCAAGAGGGGTTCAGCCTCTGCAAGTAGAAGCATTTCCTAAATTCACATCTAAAAGGCCCAGCTCTTTTTTCAGATTACGTCCCCTAAAACTACATTTCGCAGTAAGTATAATTTCTACTTACCCCACTGAGTTCCCTTAGTATATTGAAATGTTCAATCCAATCACTCAATTATTTTAAAATTTCTAAGAACAGAGCCCTAGTTTGGGTTACCTTTCTTTCTCATTTAACCTTGAGTGTCCAGGTATCATCTGTGCTATGTATCCATCCAAGCCAATATATTTTTTCTAAGGTGTCTGCTCTGTAGCTGCACTCAGTACCTCAGCAGTGGTCTAAACCAGGGCTTTGTATATCTGTAGATTACTCCTACATGCTCAAAACTCAGTCTCCTATACCGACTCCACATTCATTAGCCTTTTTGTGCACATCTGACATTTTAATCACAATACTTGAATGAAGACAGTGTAATTGATTTTTAAAAGCTGAAGAAGGAGCACAAGAAGGGATTGTGCACCACAGTCATAGAGAATTACTTTCATCTCTAGAAATGTCATTTCTTCCTACTCTGCACTGTCACCCTCAGATTCTTAAGCTCCCCATCAACCTCCATCCATCTCAGCCCACATCAATTCCTACTCTGACACAACACACAGAAATACAAAATAATTTACATGTATCATCTTTTTGATATTCAGCTCTAACTTTACATCATCTGCCCTGTCTTTTTCACTGCATATTTTCTTCAACTACTTGCATAATATCTAATGTCGATCATGCCATAAATGCATTCAGCTAAACCTTGGGAAGACTGAAAATCTAATTATTATATCTTTGCCATCAATTCCACACTTCTTCTTGAATACAAGATATTCCACATAAATCAGCAAAATATTTATTTTAATGCTAGCATATCATTGTCATTCTTCAGTACTAACACTACGTGATCATTTTATGGAGCTTCTCTATTCAACCCTCGAGTGTGATCCTGAGCTTCCAGTCTTCATTTTAATTCTCTGCATAACTCCCACTTTGACCTCTCTTTTCAAAAATAATCTTTATTCATAATAAAAAATAAATACAAAGGAAGAAACAGTGCAAAAACAAAAGTTTATGGTCATTCCATTCAGTAGTGTAAACTTGAAAAAAAACAAACATAGGACCATTGCCACATGTGGCTCCCTGAGGTGATATCACTTTCATTGTTCAAGGGGCTTCCCCATCCAACTCTGCCCCTTCATGTGTGGTAGTGGAAGGAGCCTCTGCTGTGGTCCTTCCCCACCGAACCTTAGCATTGGTTGCACCGAAATTCAGTGCGTCCCTCAGCATGTACTCTTGCAGCCTGGACTGTGCCAGTCTGCATTATTCTCTTACAGACATCTCGCTGTGCTGGAAGACCAACAAGTTTCGGGCAGACCAAAGGGTGTCCTTCACCGAGTTGATGACCTTTCAGCAGCACTTGATGTCTGTCTTGGCGTGTGTCCCCAGGAAAGCCTGTAGATCAGGAGTCCTCTGTTATGCAGCTGCTGGGGATGAACTGGGACATGGCCACTTGCATCCATCTCCACACCCTCTTGGCAAATCCACAGTCTGCAAAGAGGTGGGTAACCATTTCTCCCCCACTGCAGCCATCCCAAGAACAGCATACATTGGGGATGTTATGTCATCTGTAGAGGAAAGCTCTGACTGGGAGGGCATCTCTCACCGCCAGCTGAGCAAGGTCTTGGTGCTTGTTGGTCAGATCTGGTGCTGAGGCATTCTGTCATATGGTCTGGACCATTTGCTCAGGGAACAAACCCACAGAATTCATAGTGTCCCTGAACCACAGTGACTGCAGTACGTTCCATGATGACCACAGCCTGATGGACTTGTGGCCAAAGGTGTTTACTTGGAAGAACTCTCCCATAAAGTAGATAGTGCGGCAACATCCAGCTGACTGGGACATTGCACAGAAGAGGGGCCACACCTATCTTCCACAACACCAGGGACAGGTAAGATTAAGATATCTTTATTAGTAACATGTACATCGAAACACACAGTGAAATACATCTTCTGCATAGAGTTATGGGGGCAGCCCACAAGTGTCGCCACACTTCCAGTGCCAACATAGCATGTCCACAACTTCCTAACCCATACGTCTTTGGAATGTGGGAGGAAACCAGAGCACCCAGAGGAAACCCACACAGACACGGGGAGAACGTACAAACTCCTTACAGACAGTGGCCGGAATTGAACCCAGGTCGCTGGCGCTGTAAAGCGTTACGCTAACTGCTACACTACCATGCCTGGACCTCAGTACGTAGTGACACTTGGTGCCCACATACTTTGGGTCCACACACCAACTGATACAGCTGCAGACTTTGTTCTCAGTATTCTACTCTGTTCTGATGAAGCTGAATGGAAGCTTGAGGAACAGCACCTTATAATTCAATAGGCATGTTACAACTTGAATGACTCAACAATGAGTTTAATAATTCATGATGATTCTTAGAAATAGGATCTCTGGGCATTTGGAGAATCATGGTCTGATCAGGAACAGCCAGCATGGCTTTGTGAAGGGCAGATCATGTCTCACAAGCCTGATAGTGTTCTTTGAAGAGGTGACCAGACAGATTGATGAGGGTAGTGCAGTAGATGTGGTCTACTGTCACATACCAGCAACAAAAGAAACACTCCGAGTCATGTATAAGTGGTAAAAACTATTTTATTAGTAACTACTTATGATAATAAGAAAAATAAAAGTAAAAATGTTAGAATGTTAGAAGTAAAACTGTTAGATCTTAAACATTAACCCCAAAAACTAAACTCAAAGTGTGTGTGTGGCAAATTCCCAAACTCCAAGTCCAGGAATAGTTCTCAAAGTTCAGTTCAGCAAGCTGTTAGGTGAAACGTGAGCAAAGGCTTCTTCAACAACCACCGTTGACCGAAGAAGAAATGTAGAGAGAAAATAGAGAGTAATTACAAAATCCAAATGTTCCACGATGTAACCCATATGACACCTCAATCACTGATGCTCCATTCCTTTGTTCCGAAGTATCTGCCACCCCGAAAGGCACTCGAATCGTGGCCGTCCACACAAATACTTCTTTCCTTCTACAGGTTAACGACAAAGTGGACTCCACCGGATTACTCCAAAAATCCATATGTGGATTGTAGTGACAGACACAGTTATTGTTTCTCATCCATCGATAGAGAAACTAGCAGGCTGGTGTCTCTCTCCCTCTCTCTCTCTTCTCACTGATTCCCACTGTCTGCCCCACCAATGTCATTACGTCCTTATCTTCTGTTGACATCATCACACCACACACACACACACATGCACACACGCATGCATGCACACACGCACACACACACGCTACTCTATCTTAAAGGGACATTCACCAATAGTAACCTAGTCCGTAACACACCTCCCACCTAAAAATAATTTTTTTCAAAAAAAAATTTATCTTCAAGATCAAAAAATTTTTTTAACTGCTCACACAGTTAGTAATATGTTAATAATTATCATTCTACACAATTACAGAATATCAGATTATTAAAGGTACATGTCTCCCATTTAACATCAGGTAAGACAATCACGTTATCTTTGCCTTTAATGTGAGTTATCGTGAGATCAAACTCTTGCAAAATTAAACTCCAGTTTAACAGCCTTCTGTTCTTGTTTTTCACTTGGCTCAGAAACACCAATGGGTTATGATCTGTCTACACAGTCAGTGGTTTCTGAGCATTGCAAACATATACCCCAAAATGCTTCAAAGCTAAAACAAGCGACAGTAATTTTTTCTCTATTGTGGAATAATTATTTTGATGCTCATTAAATTTCTTTGAAAAGTAAGCTACAGGATGGTCAATATTATCACGGTCACCTTTCTGCAACAACACAGCTCCTGCAGCTTCATCACTAACATCTACTGCTAATGAAAATGGCTTTTCAAAGTCAGGTGATTTGAGCACAGGATGTTAGCATAAAATGGCTTTCAGCTTCTCAAATGCTCCTTGACAAGGATCTGTCCAAACAAACTTCACTCTCTTCTTCAGAAGATTAGTTAGGGGAAGAGCAATATCAGCAAAATTTTTACAACATTTACGATAATATCCAAAAATCTTCTAACAGTTCTCGTACCTGTGGGAACGGGGAACTCAGATATTGCTTGAACTTTTACCTGAACAGGAGCTAACTTGCCTTGACCTACAACATAACCAAGATACGTCACAGTGGCATGGCCAAATTCACTTTTAGCCAAGTTAACTGTAAGGTTGGCTTCGGAAAGTCTTTCAAACAACCTTTCTAAAGCAGAGATGTGATCCTCCCATGTATCATTCCCTGTCACTAAGTCATCAATGTAGGCATCTGTATGTTTTAACCCATGAATCACCGAATTAATCATTCTTTGAAATGTTGCCGGAGCATTTTTCATTGCAAATGGCAAAACATTGTATTCACACAATCCAGAAGGGGTTACAAAGGCAGAAATCTCCCTTCCTCTATCTGGTAATGGAACACACCAGTACTCTTTTAATAGGTCAATCTTTGTAAGAAACTTAGCCTTTCCCACTCTATCTATGCAATCATCCACCCTAAGACTTTGTTACAGCATTCACTTTTCTGTAATCTGTGCAAAATCTAACAGTTCCATCAGGCTTAGGCACAATAACACAGGGTGAACTCCAATTTGAAGTGGAACATCTAATAATATCATTCTCTAACATATATTCAATCTCTTGGTCAACAAGTTTACTCTTTTCCACATTCATTCAATATGGGTGTTGTTTAATTGGCTTTGCTTCCCCAACGTCAACATCATGAGTAATTATCGACATTCTGTTTGGAACATCCAGGAACAGATTTTTAAATTTTAAAATGAATTCTCTCATCTGTTGTTTTTGTGAAACTTGTAAATGGTCCAACTTCGTTTCAAGGTTCTCCAGGATATTTTGGTTTTTCAGTTTCGATGAAACAATATTTGGTCTAAATTGGCCTTCCCCAATATCAACATCAGATATCCTAGGAACAACATTCACATCATCCACCATGGCCACAACTGAACTTCTCTCATAATAAGGTTTAAGCATGTTTACATGACAGAGTTGTTTTTTCTTGCATCTATCAGGTGTTTCGATTACATAGTTCAAATCATTTAATTTGGATTCAACAACATATGGTCCGGTAAAACAAGCTTGCAATGGGTTGTTTTGACTAGGGAAAAATATCAACACCTTTTGCCCTACCGTAAATGACCTTGGCCAAGCATGTTTATCAAAACATGCCTTCATTCTCATCTGGCTGGTTTTCAAATTCTCTCTCACCAGCTGACAAACTCTTTCCAACCGAGTTTTACATTTTTGGACATAGTCCAACAAACTCAAATGCACTTCCTCATTAACCCATTGTTCTCTTAACAATTCTAAAGGTCCTCTGAGATTCTGGGTGATATGCAGATGATACAATCTGCTTTGCTCCCAGCTCATAGACTAATTGCTGAAATAAACCAGACATAAAATTACTGCCTTGATCAGATTGGATTTCTTTCAGCAAACCAACCAAAGTAAAAAAATTTTAAAAGAGCCTTTGACACAGTCTTGGCCTTAATATTTCTAAGTGGTATTGCCTCTGGACATCTAGAAGTTGCACACATGATGGTCAACAAACACTGATTCCCAGCTTTAGACTTTGGCAATGGGCCAACACAGTCCACAATCACCTTCGAAAAGGGTTCACCAAAAGCAGGAATAGGCTTCAAAAGAGCCACAGGGGGTGATATGGTTTACCTACCATCTGACATGTGTGACAAGTTCAACAAAACATCACCACATCTTTTCTCAAACCAGGCCAAAAGAATTGTTTCAAAATCTTCCTTACAGTTTTATTCACACCAAAATGACCATCTAAAGGCATACTATGGGCCAGGTTCAAAATCTCATTCCTATAAACTTTAGGAACCACAACCTGATGAATAACTTCGCATTCCTCATTAGCAGGGACATGAGGAGGTCTCCATTTCCTCATTAACACTCCATTTTTGACATAATATCCAACTGGCACTTTCTTAATCTCATCACTTGAGAGTGCTTTTTCTCTCAATTCAGTAAGCTCAGGGTCTTTGAATGCTCCGCTATAAATTCTTTCTTGGACAGAGACAAATCTTTATATTCAGGCTCAATACAAGGATTTTGATCCTCCAGTGAAGACAGAAAAGTCTCAGACAAGTCATCATAATTTTCCTCCTGTTTAGGGCTGTCACAGGGATCAACATCAGGCTGCACAGGCCTATCGGCCTTGGCTAATTCTTTAGCTCTAGCTCGAGTCACCGCACAGGATGGGTAAATATCTGGATCATTCTCAGACTCATCAACCCTTGGTTTGGTCATTAACTGTACCACAGGGACAAATTCTCCATCTGCAAGGTCATTCCCTAATAACAAAGAAACTCCTTCCAATGGTAAATTAGGTTGTATCCCTATCTCAACAGGTCCTTCTACGAACTTTGACTTTAAAATCACCTTGTGAAAAGGTACAGACATAGTGTCACCTGTAACACCTCGCACTAGATTTACCTCACCAGTGTCAGTTTCTTCACCAAAATTTAAAACTCTGTCCAGCAAGAGAGATTGGCAAGCGCCAGTATCTCTAAGGATTTTCACTGGCACCTGGGGTGACCCATCATTCAGTGAAACAAAACCCTCTGATACATAAGAATGGAATTCCTTCCTCACCTCATCCAACTTTTCAGCCTTTACCTCTGGCAAGGACTGATCTTTAACAACATCTCCTAAACCCTTTTGATTTTCAGGTTTAACTACTTGAAAACAAGCATTGGGCACGGCCTCTTTCCTGTTCTTCAAAAGGGAACAATTAGCTATCGAATGACCAGGTTTCTTACAGTAATAACAAGTACGCTCAGGAGGTTTCTCCAGCACTGACTTCTTTTCATCCTTCCCTTTGATTACTTCCCAATTTAATCTCCGGTTTACCTGGATTGTCCTTATAACTCTTTTGAAAGGTTTTAGTTTGTCCCCATTTGGATTTATGGGTTAAAGCATAATCATCTGCCAACCTAGCAGTTTCTTGCAAAGTTTCCACTTCCTTTTCATTTAGACATGTTGTTATTTCAGCTGGGACACATCTTTTAAAGTCTTCCACTAAAATCAATTCTTTCAATTTATCAAAATCCCCAACTACATTTTTAGCCATGTACCATCGTTCAAAACATATTCTCTTTCCATTGGCAAATTGCATGTACATCTGATCTGCAGACTTCTTCAGGTCTCTAAGCTTTTGCCTGTAAGCTTCAGGTACTAATTCGTAAGCTTTCAACACAGCTTGTTTTACCTTTGTATAATCAGCTGCATCCTCAACAGACAAAGCAGAATAAGCTTGTTGAGCTTTACCTTTAATTACACTCTGTAACATAAGAGCCCATCTTCCTCTTGGCCAATTTGAACCCTCAGCAACCTTTTCAAAATGTTGGAAATACTGATCAACCTGACCTTCCTCAAAAGGAGGGACCTATATCGAACCTCCCTACTGGCTATGAAACCATCATCAGAATCAGAATCAGATTCAGAACTCCCTCAATTCATTGCTAACTCATGCCACCTCTGTCTCTTCCTTTCCTCAGCCTCCATCTTCTTCATTTCTAACTCAGCATCTATCTTCTTTTGTTCCAGCTCTGGTTTCCTTTGTTCTGCCTCAGCCTCAAACTTCAGCCGAGTTTGTTCTAACTCTAGTTTCCTTTGTTCTCGTTCAGCCTCTATCTTTGCTAGCTGAACCTGGGCCTCAGAAATCGCTGGTTCACTGCCAGGAAACTGTTTTTACACCTCCTCCTTAAACACCTTCTTCTCCACATAATGACCAGCTATCAGTCTCTGAGTATCTGCCTTTTTCATAAATCGCGTTACTGCCTCAAGATGTAGCTCTGCAGCAATTTTCACCAAATCAGGCTTCTTCATCCTCTGCAATCCTCCAGGAGTTGTTTTTTTCAAAAACGTATCCAGTGTTGCTGGTTTCCATGCACACAAACCAATTAAAAAGAATTTTATCAGACCGATCACAATCAGTCGTCCACTAAGACCCCAATTTGTTCAAACCCAGACCTCTAGCACCAGTCTTGAGTTCGATTTCAGACCCCCCTTGTCAATCTTGGGATCGATCCCAGACGAGCCCCAAATTTTGTCACTACCAGCAACAAAAGAAACACTCCGAGTCATGTATAAGTGGTAAAAACTATTTAATTAATAACTACTTACGATAATAAGAAAAATAAACGTAAAAATGTTAGAGTGTTAGAAGTAAAAATGTTAGATCTTAAACATTAACCCCAAAAACTAAACTCAAAGTGTATGTGTGGCAAATTCCCAAACTCCAAGTACAGGAATAGTTCTCAAAGTTCAGTTCAGCAAGCCGTTAGGTGAAACGTGAGCAAAGGCTTCTTCAAAACCACTGTTGACTGAAGAAGAAATGTAGAGAGAAAATAGAGAGTAATTACAAAATCCAAATGTTCCACGATGTAACCCATATGACACCTCAATCACTGATGCTCCATTCCTTTGTTCCGAAGTATCTGCCACCCCGAAAGGCACTCGAATCGTGGCCGTCCACACAAATACTTCTTTCCTTCTACAGGTTAACGACAAAGTGGACTCCACCAGATTACTCCAAAAATCCATATGTAGACTGTAGTGACAGACACAGTTATTGTTTCTCATCCATCAATAGAGAAACTAGCAGGCTGGTGTCTCTCTCCCTCTCTCTCTCTTCTCACTGACTCCCACTGTCTGCTCCACCAACGTCATTACGTCCTTATCTTTTGTTGACGTCATCACGCCCCACACACACACACACACACACACACACACACACACACACACACAACTCTATCTTAAAGGGACATTCACCAATAGTAACCTAGTCCGTAACACTACATGCATTTTAGTAAGGCACTTCACAAGGTTCCATATGGTAGGCTTCTTCAGAAGGTCAGAAAGCATGGGATCCAGGGAAGCTTGGCCATGTGGATTCAGAATTGGCTTGCCTGTAGAAAGCAGAGGGTTGTGGTGGAGGGAGTGCAGTCAGATTAGAGGGCTGTGACTAGCGGTGTCTCACAAGGATCGGTTCTGGGACCTCTGCTTTTCGTGATTTTTATTAATGACTTGGATGAGGGGGTAGAAGGGTGGGTTGGCAAGTTTGCAGACGACACAAAAGTTGGTGGTGTTGTGGATGGTGTAGAGGATTGTCGAAGACTGCAGAGGGACACTGATAGGATGTAGAGCTGGGCTGAGAAGTGGCAGATGGAGTTCAATCCAGAGAAGTGTGAGGTGATACACTTTGGAAGGACAAACTCCAAGGCAGAGTACAAAATTAATGGCAGGATTCTGGGTAGTGTGGAGGAGCAGAGGGATCTGGGGGTCCATATCCACAGATCCCTGAAAGTTGCCTCACAGGTGGATAGGGTGGTTAAGAAAGCTCATGGGATGTAGTTTTCATAAGTTAAGGGATCGAGTTTAAGAGCCACGAGGTAATGATGCAGCTGTATAAAACTCTGGTTAGACCACACTTAGAGTACTGTATCCAGTTCTGGTCACCTCATTATAGGAAGGATGTGGAAGCATTGGAATGGGTGCAGAGGAGATTTATCAGGATGCTGCCTGGTTTAGTGTATGCATTATGAGGAGAGACTAAGGAAGCTAGGGCTTTACTCTTTGGAGAGAAGGAGGATGAGAGGAGACATGATAGAGGTGTACAAAATATTAAGAGGAATAGATAGAGTGGACAACCAGCGCCTCTTTCCCAGGGCACCAATACTCAATACAAGAGGGCATGGCTTTAAAGTAATGGGGGGGAAGTTCAAGGGAGATATCAGAAGAAGGTTTTTTTACCCATGGAGTGGTTGGGGCATGGAATGTGCTGTCTGGGGCAGTGGTGGAGGCAGGTACATTGGTTAAATTCAAGAGATTACTAGATAAGCATATGGAGGAATTTAAGATAGAGGGATATGTGGGAGGAAGGGGTTAGACAGTCTTAGGCGAGGTTTAAAGGTCGGCACAACATTGTGGGCCGAAGGGCCTGTATTGTGCTGTACTGTTCTATGGTCTACAATCATAATCACTGCCCCTGTTTTTTTTTTCCAGACAGCAACTGCTGGTATTGATTGTATTGTTTCCACTCTCTATCTTTTGTTTACTTATCTTATTATCATCCCCTTTTGTCTTTACCATTATTCCTTCTGGTATTGAACTTCTCCAGCCCTTCATCCAATCAATGACCTTCCTTTCCATTAATTACTTCTCTCATCATCCTTTCCTTTGGTTCTGTGTTAAAACCTGTTACATTGCTAACTTTTTCCACTTCTAAAAGGTCATCATCCTAAAACATTATTTTTGTTTCTTTCTCCATTAATACTGTCTGTCCTGCCATTTCCAGTATTTTCTCGATTTATTTCAGATATTATTCAGTAACTATAGTGTTTTACATTCCTAATTTTTAATAAGAAAATCCTTCAAAGTAAAACACGTTTGAAGGGTAGGAAGATGAGAGAATCCCTAAACACAAGCAATTAGTGGTGGATTTTCTACTTTTGTGTAAGATTTGCAAACAAGGCACTAACTACTCAAATCAGTGCTGACTTTTGAATACCCCTTAACCCACTTGAACCCAATTTTCCTCCAAGCCTTGAGAAATTTGGCTACAAATGAAAAAACAAAATTTGAAATATAACAAGAATACACAATCACAGCATAAATAATGTGAAAAAGTACAAAACTTGGACCAGGTGATTAACTAAAATCTTTAGAAAAAAGTTTCATCTTTTACTGTATTCATTAACACATTTAATTTATTACAAATGTAATGAGCATCTCTGCCCCTAACATCATTCTCACTGCTGGCTACCTCCCTTCTCCTTCCTCCCACATCAACACCCCATCTACCTCCCACTCACCCCTCCTTTCCTTCCTTTTCCACTTATTCCATTTCCCCCTGCCTTGTACTCTCACCTACACCTTTTGTAGCATTTTCTCATAACCCCCCCCACTTATGCTGCTCTGTCTCTCCCCACTGCCTGCACTGACTCTCCCTCTCACCCTGCTCCCTCTCTCCTCCTCCCTCCCCTCACTCTTTCTCCCTCCCTTCACCCTTCCTCCTTTCTCTCTTACTCCCATCTCTCATTTTGACTACCTCCTACTCAGCACGCCAGTGGCTCTACTTCGTTAGGAGTTTGAGGAGATTTGGTATGTCACCAAAGACACTTGCAAATTTCTACAGATGTACGGTGGAGAGCATCCTGACTGGTTGCATCACCGCCTGGTGTGGAGGCTCCAATGCACAGGATTGCAAGAGGCTGCAGAGGTTGTAGACTCAGCCAGCTCCATCACACAAGAGGCGGTACCTCAAGAAGGCAGCATCCATCTTTAAGGACCCTCACCAACCAGGACATGCCCTCTTCTCATTACTACCATCAGCAAGGAGGTACAGGAGCCTGAAGACCCAAACTCAACGTTTCAGGAACAGCTTCTTCCCCTGGGCCATCAGATTTCTGAACAGTCCATGAACACCACCTCGTTATTCCTTTCTTTATGCACTATTTATTTACTTTTGTACTTTATAGACTTTATATCTTTGCACTGTACTGCTGCCACAAAACAACAAATTTCATGTCATATGTCAGTGATAATAAATCTGATTCTGATTCCAATCTTCCCCCTTGACTCTTTCCCACTCCTCTCTTTCTACTACCCTCATTTGTCCCCGCCCCCATCCCTTCCCGCCTCTTGCCTTCTCGTTCCTCTGCCTTAAGGCAGTGGACTAGTGGGGATGGCGGTCTGACAGTGTTTTGCTCTCGGGAGAAAGCGGTGATCCAACAGCATTCTTATCCCCCTCCCAATGATCCCATGGTTCTCTTGTTGCCACAGTCCTCATACTACACTGCTTATCCACCCATAAAACATGCATTCCCTTTCAACAGCCCACACAAATATTCCCCTGGGCCACATGCTCTCCTCAAGAAGGACACACGTACTGGTTCCCTGGCTTATTATCTTAGAATGTGCAGCACATCATGATTTTCAGTACAATTTTCACCTTACAAGTGTAAGACTACAAAACATTGAAAACAAGTAACAACTATGGGTAAGACTTGATAGGCATGATTTTGCAAAGTTATTTTTTTAAATCAAGTTTACACTGAAACCATTAGTACAAGCCTGAATGCAGTCTCCCGTGGACAGTGCAAATGGGCATATTTATAGAACCCAATAGTCTTTTTTGTACTTACGTTGCATGCAAAAATAATGCGTATTTAAGAAAGGGTAACTCAATGCAGTTTTATTAATAGAGGTGAAAATGGACCTATTACAAAAGATAGGCATTTTTAATCATAGTCAAGTCCATCACCTAGGAGAAACCAGATTGAACCAGAAAACTGAATTCAGAGAACTTTAACTGGTGTTCAGCAATCACTTTCTTAATAAATTATATATATTTTTTAAACGTTTTTGAAAAGTGTCTGTGGCACTTAAAAACACACACTTGCTTAAGAGACTCCCAGAAGCCCCATAATTGAGTGCAATTAGATGTTTGCCACAGTGATTAATTCAAATAGAGCATGACTAGATTTTGTGTGCAAGTACTAAGTTTCAGCATAATGTTACTAAACATGCACAAAAGGTTACTAGATCTCATTATTAGCTGGACATAATTTGTACTTTAAATTTCTTGATCTTCAGCACTACAATAAACAGTGAAACCTAGCGGAAATTCCAGGCTTCTTTTGATGCTTTCTCTGAACATTCCACTAAACTTTACTCATGTCTACTTTATCACTAACATTCATGGAGGAACAGCAGACCTATTATTTTTACCTGAAGACACAAACCATTGTGTTAGCTGTCATAAACTGTGCTAGAAATCACCATTTAATCATTTAACAATTGTCTTATTTTGCATTGTTCCCTGCACATCTATTACATCACACTTTCCTATCAAAATAGATACTTGGTACTATAATTACAACATTATTTTGTAACCAAATGCAATTTAATACTGAGAACTGCTCTACTTTCCATGAAAAGATCTATGCTGTAAACCAGACAAGTTGGCACCTATCTCTGTGCTTATTAAGTCAATCACATTTAAAAGCTTGGATTACTATTTCTGCTCAGCCAGGCAATGAAACATTGTTATAAAAAGCTTAGCTATTTCATGTTAGACATATTATTAAGAAGCTATCAAAATCTATTATTAGAATTACCAGTGTTTGCTATTTCTTTCACTGTTTACTATTCCATGCAAATCAGCTAACATGAGAGCAATGGGCTGTTTAAAAAGCTGCAGAAGAGATATCCTTGGCTTTGGAAGGTTCACCATTGTATAACATAAATCATCACACAATACTGATGATCCTTAGATGTATTGACTCCAGCTATTCCTTTTTCAGATTTCTCATTGTAGAGTCGGCTAGTTGTATATATAAACATGTAATTGCAATACAATAATATAATGATTGAAGTAATATTGTATTATTGTTAAGTGTTGTCAGCTTCATTGCACATTGTGCAATAATTTTCATGCAGCACAATGTGCATTTTATTTCTGGCTGCACATTTACATTTTGCTTTAAAACCTCTTATATATTTGGTCCAACAATGATTGTTCTGAAAGATTTCATCACTTAACCTTATGTCCCTAGAACCCTGCCCATACATTCACATTCGTTGAGTCCTATGATTTTGCCTTTCATCTCCAATAACTAATAAATTAATGTAGTCATGGAAAATGAAGAAAATTATACATATTTTAATGCCTCGCTGATTTATTTCCAGTTGTACGCACTGTTATCTGGGCAA
Organism: Pristis pectinata; assembly: GCF_009764475.1. Lineage (NCBI taxonomy): Eukaryota > Metazoa > Chordata > Chondrichthyes > Rhinopristiformes > Pristidae > Pristis > Pristis pectinata. The sequence continues at coordinate 26,718,571 of NC_067415.1, forward strand.
CTAATTCCTTGGGATTGCATGGGAGCTGAGGAACTGGCAATCCTATATTGACATGAAACCCCAGAAGCACCAAAGGTAATGTTGTTATAATCAACTATAGCATTTAAGGAGCCATTCATCCTCTCTCCTCCAAATCAAATTAGTTACAACATATTTTTTAAAGTCACATGCAAGAGAATAGGACAGTCTATGCGGAGAATCTTCCCTATCAAGAGCCAATATTAGTATCAACATTTTATACCTCAGTAACATATGAAAATTTATACATGATCTCAGGATTATATTTACAACACCATCACAACCGATGCCTCTGAGTTGCTACAGAAACAAAATAACAGTTATCTTCGCCAAGTCATATTAATGACAATTTGCCAACCACATGCTACCATATAAGCACACTACAGTTGCAGAGATTAAAATACGAGCTATCTTATTCCATGCTCGAAATATCCTGTTACAAATGTTAAACAACAAAGAAATTGGAATTAAAGTCTTCCTTTTATTACTTGACAGATGATGCACATCACAGAATGAGATACAATGTTAAGATCGAGTACAGGCTCTGTTCCCAACAAACAATGCTTTCAAAACTCAATTAGATTACGAACATTAACAATAAACTGAAGATACTTATTTCTAATAACTATTTCTAATAGTAGAATAACTAATATAATTCCAGGATCCTGATGGTTGCAAGAAAAATGCACCATGTGCTTTGTACTGAACCATGCAGATATGAACCTCAACACTCTGACTTCCTCAGGGATTAAGAATGGAGTCTCATTGCTTTACATCTGAGTTAAATGGGGAAGGAGAAAAGGGTTCAACCCATGATTGCCTGGCACATTCAAAAATTTCAAATGAAGGGAAGATGCCCTCCGATGTTCTTTCCTTACTGACACAAGAGAAAGGCTAGGGGCCACTTCACTGCTGCCATCCTGGATTGCTGTGGGAACCAGCAAAGATGGTTGGAGGGGGTGTGGTGGAGGGGGTGTGGTGAGGGGGGTTTATAGTTGAGTACAAATCTGCTATCTCTGTCAGGATGTTAGTATTCATGATCCCAAGATGCCACTCTGATGGTGCCCTCTCTAGTGCCCATCAGCTAGCTAGCACAAATTACAACCACTCTTGGCAAGATGGTTTGATTTGATACTAAGTCATTCTCCAGTATCTATGGTTGGATGAAGACCAAGAAATTTATTGTACAAATTATATCCAGCTAATGTCTTATAATGTCCTCTGGAGAATGGACAAAGGCAATGCCGTTGAATGTCAAAGAGAAATGACTAAAATTCCACTTGAATAAGTTGGTTGGTGACAGGCAATGGTGTGGTCCAATGGTAACTTGCCACATATCATTCCACATAGAAATGGTGGCAAGGTCTTTTGAGCATACTTGGCATCTCAGTGCAGGTTCTGTTGGGCTCTCTCAATTGAACCTCAAAGGCTGAATGGTGCATATTGACAGCACATCTAAAGAGAGCCTCTCTACATTGTTGCTCCCCACCTTTTTCCTCCTCCTGCTACAGCACACAGGGCATGGCTCTGTCCTTGTTCTAGAGAGGCTGCATAACATGTAGCAGTGATGAAGAAACACAAGGTTCTCTCTGGAGAGAACTGTAAAGGTTCCCACTGTGTGATCTTGATAGAGGAATCATATCCAAGAATTCTAATGTTAATTTCCACTATGTTCTCATGGTCCTGAGACCGCAGCTGCAATTGATCTCCCCAAGACATCCATGGAAAGATTGTTAAATGAGGAGATCAAGGCAGAATAGCACAGAGCACTTTGGGAGCTGGAACAATGATCAGAGAAGGAGATTGTGAGGTGGGCAGTAGGCAGACTGGTGAGAGGGAGAAGACTGTAGTGAAAGGCAGAAAATTGGGAGGACTGGGAAGAGGACCACTGAGGGCAAGGAATATACATAATCGGAGAAGGGAATGTTGGAATGGCATAGAGAAGAAATAGAAGTGAGCCAGAGAGGAGAATGAGGGGAGTGTAGTTAAACAGAAGACAGAGAAAGGTTGAGGAGAAATTCAGAGAGAGCAAGAAGGAAATCAAGAAGCAGATTCTGAATCTCTAGGGAGACTGTGAATGGAGACAGAGAGGTTTTAGATAAAATCCAAGTGCACAGCATTGAAAATAAATTGCATCATATATTAAAGTTTCTAGGCCTGCAAGTTTTCATCCACTGTAAACACATATTCAGCAACTGCATCTAATATAAACTGGACTATTTTTCTTGGTTCTGTTAATCCATATATTAAAAAAGCCAAATGCATTTAAGAAGCATTCAGTAAAGTTTACACATTTTAAATCTATTACACACTGAAGTGAGATTCTGGGAGGAATATTAAATATTTTTAATCATAGCAACACCATCAATCCTTTCAAATACTAAATTAAGATTCTCACTGTAGTTACCTTTAGTGAATATGATTTTTGTATATAAGGTTTTGTATATTTAAACCCCTTAGATTGTGTTGACTATCACTCATCTGGCAAATGTTAACAACTTGCAGCAATAGACAGCTTAACCTTGTTCAGTTTTTCATTTCACTAAATCTTCCAACTTATGGCAGAATCAGTTTATATATTTTATTTGATTCAATTCCAAAGTAAATGTGTTATGCATGATAAATGTCCAAATGCAATAAGTTCTGAAGCTGAAAAGCTCAACATCAGGGTATAAAAGATCACAGTCAAGGTACCTTTTTGTCAGTACAGGCAGATGTTGTTGATCATATTTATCTGATGAACTGTTACTTTTTTGACATTAGACTCAAGTGGTCATAATAAATATTTACTGGTTAAAGCTGTAGCATTATAATCACCAAGACAATCTGCACATCCTACAATGATGGAGGTGCATTCTTGATCAGTTAGACTTTTTATTTAAAGTACTAGAGGATACATCAACCATAATACTAGTTTTTAGATTAGTGTCTTTTGTGCGAAAGCTGCACAAATCCTCTTGAGGAAATGTCTACAGGCACCTTACTCATAATTTTATAAGAAAAAGGGAAAAGCACTGTGTTTTGGTTTGTAGCATTAAATTTGTTTGAGAATATCAGCTATCAGATGTACTTATCTCAGGATATTTGATTCCACTGATTTCACATTCATTCTCTCCACAGAGAATGAATGCGAAATCAATGAAATCAAATTTAGTCTGTGTTTAAAGGCAAAATTCTACCCCACCCCCACCTCCAGTTAGATAAATCCCATTTTTTGAAATGAAATTTTTCAAACCATATCATGCAGACAATTTAAAAAGGGCAAAAGAAGTATGAAGATGAAACAATGAAAAAAATCACAACCACCCTGAAGAGCCAATACTCAGGAAATGTAGTTAAGGAGCATAGAATTCACTTTCATAGTGAAATACCTAGATCTTTATTTCTGGTTGTGAGGAACATTGGATGTCCTAGGACTTAGCTGGTTTTAGTCCACAAGAATTTTTTCAATGCTGTGTCTTTATTTACGACCTTGTAATTTGGTCCAGTAACTGGAATGTTTAAACTGGAAGCCACTGCTTCTGCAGTTAAGAATGCTTTTATTTCAGCTGTGAGCTTACAGACAAATTGATACAAGAGCTTGTTACAAAAAGTGACTGATGTCTAAGTCATAAGAACATGAGGAAACATTCTAAGACCTAAATAAATTAAATCAGGTCTCATTTAGAGAGCTGTGTTGGATGAAAATTATTTACATTTTGGATTCCTTAGTCTCTTAAATTACTTTCAGAGTGTAAGTATAAAAAGGATCAGCATTGGGGAGGGTAACTTTATTTTCCCCTGCGCTATTTCAGCCTTTCCAGTATATACATAAAACCAGGCTGGTGCTCCATATTCAAGCAATTACTTGTTTATTTCTGTAAATTTGCACATGCAGTGCTTCAGTGAGAATCATTAGGGTGGCACAGTGGCACAGCACAAAAAAAAAGTAATTGGCCATTTAAATTGCCTCTAGTGTGTAGATGAGTGGTAGAATCTGGGGAGAGTTGATGGGAATGTTGGGAGAACAGAGTTGATTAAGGTGGGATTAGTGTAAAAGTGGGTGTTTGATGGTCGATGTGGACTTAGTGAGCTAAAGGAACTGTTTCCGTGCTGTATCACTCTATGAATCTATTTCTTTCATCAATAATTACAGTTCAAAAGTTACAGGAAAGAACTGATATTATATCAGAACTTTGGAGCAGATGGAATTTTGTGTGTCATGGATTTATTCTTGCTACTGTGTGATTTGCTTCTTTCACTAAACCTGTTTAGTAATTTTTGGCACAAACATCATGTCAGTGAATTTTTTTTTGCTTACACATAAAGCATGGATAGCACAGTGTATAAATTGCATATGTATGAATCTCTCACATATTTCAAGCCTAATTCAAATTTCTGTTGTTAGGAGATGCAGTCTAACTAAGGAACTTGATATTTTTAAATGAGTATTAGGAATAACCTAGAATTATAACAAGAAACATTAGTTATTAGTCAAGGCTGCAAAGTTGAAAGGATACCATTCTAATTGATTACAATAACCATCCTCCAAGAGAATCTATCCCTTAACTTCCAGAATCCCTGAGCCACTCTTTCCTCTTGAAGATGTTTACTGCATTCTGAATCCAAAACAAGGCCATTCAAGGTGGGCAGGCTGCTGCTATTAAGTCCAGAGAAAGTGATAATAAAAATCAAAATGCCAGCCAACTGCACTGAAGAGTGAAATTGCAAAAATATTTTCTCCTTAATACATACAGGCCTCCTTAAGGCCCAATATAGAATCCCTGTCTCCTTTTAATATATGTGGCTTCTACTAGCTCTAATATGGACACAAAACAAAAACAGTAAATGTTGAAAACACTCACAGGTCAAGTAGCATTTGTGGAAAGAGAAACATAATTAAAGGTTCAGGTCAGAAACACTTTGTCAGAATGGAGAAAGAGAGATTGAAAAAGGGTAGTTTTGGATTGCAGAGAAGGCAGGGGAGGAATGGATAAGACAAAGGGAACATATGTGATAGGGTGAGACCATGTCAAATAGGTTAGTGGACAGTTAATGATTGTACTTCTTTCTGTGTTGTGCGTTGCTAATAGCAGGGCTGTGCGACATGCCCAGCAGATCAGGCTATACTAATGAAGACAGGAAACTGAGCCAAAATCACAAATGGATCACTGGCAAAAATGGCCAGTTCTCATACAGACAGAAATAATGAGTTATCAAAGTTGAAGAATTCAATATTAAGTCAGACATGCTCAAACAAAATTCGAGCTGTTATTCCTCAAGCTTGCACTCGGCCTCATTGCAACTGTGTAAGAGGGCACAGACAAATAGATTGGAGTGAGAGCAAGATGGAGAATTAAAGTAGCAACCAACCAAAAGCTCAGAGTTACTCCTGTGGACTGAACACAAGCTCAACAAAGCAATCACCCGATCAGTGTTTGGCTTCTGCAATGTAGAAAAGACCACATTCTGAACATACAGAAATATTTAAAAGCTTACAAAGGTTAGTCAAATTATTAAAAACATTGTTTTAATTTTCTTTAGTAGTACTTTCAAAACAATTAAAAGTACTTAAGCAAACTCAAGTCATTCAAAAAAAATGTCAGCTGCCTGAAACTTAATCAGCTGTTCAGTGAAATGGATGAAGTCAATGAACCCAGGCCAAGTCTAATCCAGTGCAAGTTCCATGAACAAATTCATCAATCTAAATGTTGGAGATTTACAAAATGTTGGCACACTGCTCGTGTACTTCATGATGAATTTCTGGATTTTGCACACTGACAATCAACTGCTTCAATCCTGACAGAGTCCACCAGCAAAGCAGTCAGCAAACTCTAGTGAATACTCGTCTACAAGTTTGGGGCTTCTGTATTTGTGTATGCTTGTAGAGTAGTCCTGAGCTTCCAGACAGTAATGTTGTAAATGCCATGAAAACCATTGGCATTTCTCTAGAAATTATGGCACAATGCTTTTTGTTATATATCTATAACTATTACGTCTATTTTTTTTCTTGCAACGAGATGTCATTTGCCTGTTAGGCTTTTGTCGGGTCAAACTAAGTTAAAAGGCAATTCACGATTCTTTAAATAGTTCACCACTTTATAGGCATCACTTTTTGTGGATCATAACGATCTTCATTTGTTCCACTATCTGGAATACCAGTAAAAGACCATACCTCATCAAAACAATTAAAGGATTTGGTTTCTGATTTAGTCCAAAATAAAATTCCTCTATTCTGAAAGTCTGTTCTGGCAAACACAAGCATTACACAAATTATATAACCTTTATTTTCTTACCAGCTAGGGTTTGTGGAGAAGCAAAAAAGATTCAGATATTCAGATCTGCAAGACCCCTAAAAGTGCAGCCACTGAAGGGGAAGTAATTTAGCACCTGAAAGAAAATCTGTCTGTTTATAAGGAATTTAACTTTGCAAGATGCATAATCTAAAGGAAGCTAATTATTGGGACAAATAATCGTAAGAGATGATAATATTGAACAATTAACAAAGGCAATATTACATGGAGATGGAGCAGACTGTGATGGAGATAAAGGTCCTGGAGAACTCTTATTGATAAAAAATAAAGGAAATGTTTACGCCATCAATTTAGAAGGAAAATAGTTATACATTTTTCTTTGGAATAAGACCACAGGATGTTAGTATAATAAAGACTTTTTAGTTGTCCAAATGCTGTTAAACAAATGAATAATGTTAAATAAAATGAACACACAAAAGTATAAAGTCATTGTCATGGAATCGCAAAATACTACTAACAATAAACACAACATATTGTTATATTAAACAAAGGTGTAAAGTTCTATGCTACTCACTGCTTTGGGAAAGATATCTGTACTGGGATCCTATCCTGAGTAGTGAACTTTCGTATTCAATTTAAGATAATTGATTTATGGCCCCAAAAAATATAATTCAATATATAGAGCCAAGAACAAAAAGGATAATCGAAAATTAATCTCCAAATAAAACAATAATTGTAACCTTCAATGCAATTGGAAATGCTACTAGAGTTAGAGATGGCAATATCATACTGCAACTCTGACAAAGGTCAGTGAGAACTCATTTTCTCTGTGAAATTCTGTGTGAAGTAGATAGTTAATGCTTAGCTGATATGTTCTCAGATAGACATGTCTTATCACCTTTTCCATTCTCCTTCCCGTTACCTTGTTAACTTGTAAAACAGCAGTTACCAAAATAAATATTTGATCACCAACAACGATTCTTAAAATATGAACTGCTTATCAGTCTATGAATGTGAGAACAACTTATTTATAATTGAAGTTCTCTTAAAGTAAAGAGGGATGATTTTCAACTCATATTTCATTTTTTCTCATGTATTTGAGGAAAATAGGAAGTTTTAAATAATTTACTCCCTCGATGTACTGTTCTACATTGCATACAATATCATCAACAGCATATAAACAGGAGTGGCTCCTGTACCTGGAGTTGTCCTCTTCACTTGTATTATTTTGTCACTTAAGTCTTGCTAGATATGGTTTTGGAGAAAGTCAGGTAAAGTCAAAATTAAGTGCAAAACCAACCATATACTCTGTAGACAACACAGCATCACTCAGATTGCTCCAAACTTTCCTAACTCCAAGGAAAGCATTATATTCCAAGTCAGCAAATGGTGTACATAAAAGCTACATCCAAAAAATAAGTTGTCAAAGTATAAGTGGAGATGAAAAGTAATATGTGTAAAATCAAAATATTACTGATATTAGAAATCATAGAACTGTAGTCCTTCAGGGAAATGAAATTTATTGCAAACTAAACAAGATGAGCAATTGTCCAATCCCAACATTTCAAAATCCATTTGTTGAAAATGTCAAAAGGCACAAATGAACACCTCCTTCATGAAGCTCAAAATAACATTCATTCAGAAGTTTGGTTTGGAGCGATGACCTTCCATAGTCATGGGTTAAAACCATATTTCTCCCCCCTAGAGACTGTGGGAGATAATAGTGAGTGTTACTTGGAGAATGGACAGTTGTGATCCTGACATCTTGCGTGTGAAATAACCGATAAAAGGCAGTGTTCTGTTTCAAAAGGAACTTAAGCTGAGTTATTCTATTGAAAATAATTTCAATAGTGTGTGCAAAAATAAAATTGTCTGGTGAAGGCAGTAAAGCACTATGTCAAGCACATAGATGTACAAAAAGCATTGCAAAAAACAGCTGCAAACAGATAACATAATAGTCAAGTAATATTTCTGACATGATTCCATAACAGTTTTAGAAGTAGCTTTCATTAAATTAGTACTGTCATATTCTCCTGAATGTTTTCATTTAAGACACTCCCAAGCATATGCCTATTAACAAGTATTACCAGAGTTTCCATATTGCAAGGATCCCTCTTGGGCATATGACTCTATCGTGCACCACATACTAATCAGCATTTCCAGATTCAGTCTGTTTACTGTACTTTATTGCACATGCTGTCCATATAATGCTTGTGTTATACTAAGAAAATGAATAATTTGCATTACTCATCATGCAATATTTCAATGGCAATATATATCATCTATCAATGTAGAAACTACCAATTGCTCAATACAACATACTTGGCAGAGCAAATGGATCTAACTGTAAAAATATTATGAAATTGTTAAGTTTCTTATACAACATATAAATAATCATAACTAAAATATAATCTAAAGCAATTTAAAGTACAACATGCATTTTCAAATCATTTGTTATTCTCACTTTATGACAATGTAGATTTTATGTATGGGGGATTTAATGCTAATGTCATTCAAGTCTGTAAAACTAATTTTCAATTCTAATGATTTTTACCTCTTTAAAAATTTATCAGCACTTGAATATGATCTCAGCAGGGTTTGAGTTAAAAAAAATTATTAACATACCTCCTACCAGTATATGGTGCATTCTCAGCACAAAAGCTTCACGGACACTATTGATTTCTAGCTCAGAAGCTGAACAGTGAATTATTACTTCATCCAAATAACTAAAAAAGCACCTGAAAGAATAACAGTGAGCATTATTCTTCCTTTGTGACAATAATTATCAGCACAGTTTGAGAAATTGATCAGATTTTGACCACAAATGACCAAAATCATGTAAAGAATCAATATGATGTAGCAGCAAATCATTCATCCCTTTTCAATTCTGTTATCCTGCTACACCATATAAAAATAATTTCTATATGCTTGTTCTGACATTTAACTTGCATTGGTATATGACGTGTATAAATCATCTTTGACAAAAAGATATTTTTAGTCACATGTACATCGAAACACATAGTGAAATGCATCTTTTGCGTAGTGTTCTGGGGGCAGCCCGCAAGTGTCGCCACGGTTTCGGTGCCAACATAGCATGCCCACAACTTCCTAACCCATATGTCTTTGGAATGTGGGAGGAAACCAGAGCACCCAGAGGAAAGCCACGCAGACACAGGGAGAACGTACAAACTCCTTACATACAGCGGCTGGAATTGAACCCAGGGCGATAGCGCTGTAATAGCATTACGCTAACTGCTACACTACCGTGCCTGCCCACCAAGATCAATAAAAATTGCACATCTTTTAACAAAAAAAAGTCAAGGAAGAGCTCTAATATTTACATCACTTATTTTTTTGAAGAAGTGGTCCCAAAGCTACCTTCTGATCAGCAAAAAGCTTTATAAAGCATCTTGCACTCAGTATTTGTTTTATATTAGTGCCCCTGCCGTAGTACATTAACGATTGGATCCTTGACTATCACATCAGGCTGCAATCCCAGAAAACAATAACTAAACCAGCTCTGCTATTTGTTAAAATTGGGGAGCGATGTGCAAAGTCCCCTGTGGTGTAACTACCAAACATCTCCCCCCCCCCTCCAATTAGTATGACGACCACCAAGAAACAGGTGCTGATCACTACTGTTCATTAAAAATTGAACTGCTTAGAGCAGAATGGAAATGATCCCTAGCCAGTGTCATCTTTTGACAGTATTGAGAGAAAATGGATGCAATGCTGTATAATATTTTAATCAAAAGGAATCCACAATAATAATTAAATGAAAATAATTATTTGAAAGATCAAGGCTTTTAAGAAGTGTAAAATATATTTTATTCTTTGAATCAACAGTATATTTTTACTCAAAAATTGCTACCTTTGTGCTTTTGTGTTGTAATCATATGCATAGGCAAAGTTTTTTGCTATCATTGTAATGTCTTATCCATAATACTACAGGGGAAACACACAATTCCACATCAAAGGAAAGTATATTTGAATTATTTGTTCAGTATGTTTGATGATACACATTCTATTAGCTGTTTGCTATAATGGAATTATCTAGTCAGGGAGAACATAAAATGTAAAAAGCTAGATATTTCTTGTTAAAACTAGGGATAAATTGTTGAGTTGTTAAACTAATATATTTCTCCTGTCTCAAACTTAGCCCTAATCTGCATTATCAAGCTAAATAAATTCTCGTTAACAAGCCCTTTAAATGAAACCATTATATGAAGTGCATGACTATCAATTGTCACAGATGACAGCTTATCAGTTCCCTACGTTTTCCATTAAACTGGAATTTTTCCTAAAGGCTGGTCCAAACTAATTTAAATGACAGAGTGGAATAAACTCGAAAACAAAAGAAGGATATCAAATTTCATGGATTACATTTCTGCCTTTTCCAAGGGGCAGCATTTTTTACTTCATGAGCAGTAAAAACTGTAAGTGACTGCAGAGTTTGAGAGAGTAATCAGGCAGAAAAGAAACAAGTTGAAAAATGTTGTACTACCCGGCAAAAACAATACATGGACCAAAATGGAGGAACTGGTACAGGAAAATCCATGCAGACTCAGAATTTCATTGAACACTTACCACTTCCTTTGGGATTCTTTTCCAAAGCGACTTAGGACCAGAGATTATTGATAGTGAATGATGAAAATTACAACTTTAATGCACAAAATGGCTGGACTTTTACTAATAATTTGAATACTGAATTAAAGGACTGAATTAAAGTCACAAATGAGTGACCATTTTATTTTATAAAATTAAAAAATGAGTTATGTGATGTGAGCTATATGAATTCATTGCAAATCCTATACATAAATTAGCAGAGAATCAGTTGAAATGAAACAGAATAAATTCATACAAATACATTAGTATACATCCCACGTGTAATTTGGATTGCAATACTCCTAAAAAGGTGCAGCCAGTTTGCAGTGTCCGACGCCTTCCATTAAATCCAATCAATGAATTACTGCCCCATAATCATAGTGTCAGCTGAAGATGTCATCAACAGTGATATCATACAGTGATTAGCCACAAACCTCAACAATGCTCAGATTAGGCTTTGCCAGTCCTGGTCCAAACATGGACTGAAGAGTTGAATTCCAGAGATGAGGAAAAAAATGACCGATCTAGAAATAGAGACAACATTTCACTCAGTAGGTGATGGGACTCAGAGCAAGAGGTGAAAGTTTCAAGCAGGTAGGTCTCGGGACTTGTTGATTTCACTTAGCAGGAGACAGGACTTGGTGCAAGAGGCAAAAGTTTCAAACAGTTAAGTCTCAGGACTTTTTGAGTTTTTCTTAGCAGGACCCAGCAATTGGCACATTTGCAAATTGTTAGCTAATAGCTGATTGGCTAATTAGCTAATTGACACAGCCAATAAAAAGAAGTTAGGGTCAAGCAGAGTGGGAATTGTTGGTGTGGGCCAGTGTTAGAGTAGGGGAGCTGAGGCTTTGGCTCAAGAGGCTTCAGCATGAAGGGGTGGAGTAAGAAGCCCAAGTTTGGAGAGTGAAAGCGGCTCTTTAGGAAAAAAGGCTTCAGAGAGAAGGCATAGGTAAAAATAGGTAAGGTTTTTATTTTATTTTGTTGTTATCATTGATTTGGCTTTGGTTCAGGAGGCTTCAGTGAGCAAAGGCTAGGGTGAGGTTCAGGTGTGGTCTTTTATTTCTCTTATTCCACAGTTAGATCAGTGAAATGGCAGTCAGGGCAGAGGTATGCTCCTCTTGTAGCATGTGGGAAGTCAGGGAGACCTCCAGTGTCCCTAATGACTACACCTGTGAGAAGTACATCCAGCTGCAGCTCCTTACTGACTACGTTAGGGAACTGGAACTGGATGAACTCCAGATCATTTGGGAGACTGAGGAGATGATAGACAGGAGTTTCAGAGAGGCAATCACACCTAAATTGAAGGATGCAGGTAGCTGGGTGACTGTCAGGAGAGGGAAAGGGGATAGGCAGTGAGTGCAGGATACGCCTGTGGCCATACCCCTCAATAACAAATACATCATTTTGGATACTGTTATGGGGGGAATGACCTACTAGGGGAAAGCCACAGCAGCCAGGTGTCTGGCACTGAGTCTGGCTCTGTGGCTCAGAAGGGAAGAGGATGGAAGGGGAGTGCAGTCGTGAGAGGGGATTCATTGGTTCGGGCAGAGGTTTTCAACCTGTGGTCCGCAGACCCCTGGGGGTCCCCGGCAGGTTGCCGGGGGTCCACGAGCAAGCCAAGAAAAAAATGGAAAAGTGACCTGTTACAAAGGTGTAGCTTACTTGCTTGCTCCAGTTTTCCACTATTCAGGAAATCGGCCATATCTATTTTATCTGTTAAAGGCGACAATCTTAGAGACTTAGACGGTGTTGCCTTCTGGTAAGCTGCTGCTTAATATTCGATTTGTGTAGTCAGAGTAGTCAGTAGTGTTCACTACTCACTACTATTCTGTTGTGCACCGTAGTGTTAGTGAGACTGAGTGACGTTATTGGTGTGCCTTAATAATATTGCTTACTTACCGTGTATTTACGCCACAGTGACATCACTTAAACGAAAAGTGCGCAAGCGTGCAAATTTTAGATTGTTTTGATAATTTTGTTTATCAGTAATAGTAATTAAACTGTCCAGCGTGTATTGCTGGGTATGGAGAAATTTCTGAAGAGAAAAGCTGACCAGAAACCAGAAGATTCTGATGACAAAGGGGATAAGGGTGACCAAAAGAGAAAATGACGCAAGTACGATCCAGAATACATTTCATATGGCTTCATCGCAGTGGGGACAAATGCGGACCAACCTCTCTGTGTTGCGTGTTTGCAAACACTGTCCAACGATGCAATGAAACCAGTGAAAATGAAGCACCATTTAACAACAGTGCATCCAGATATTGCCAGTAAGCCGGAGGAATATTTTGAGCGGCAAAAGGAGCTGTACCTCAAGCAGAAAGACAAAATGACAGCCTGTGCCACTGTAAATGAGAAGGCTCTTCGCGCATCACATTTGGTAGCATTACGAATAGCACGTTCCAGAAAGCCTCACACAATTGGAGAAGAGCTTATACTGCCTGCAGCAGTAGATATGTGTGAAGTTGTACTGGGAAAAGAATCCAGTCAAAAACTGAAAGCCATTCCACTGTCTGATAAGACAGTAAGCAGAAGAATTGGCGATATGGCGGAAGATATACAGAGCCAGCTGATAGCACGTCTTCAAGTCAGATTTGCGATCCAGCTCGATAAAAGTTCGATATTGCTGGGAAGGAGAGGCTTTGGAAGACTTTTTGCTTTGCAAGGCGCTCCCAGGGCGTACAACCGGTGAAGAACTTTTCCATGTGCTTGACGCTTTTTTTGTACGATCGGCATTGGCATGGACACAGTGTATTGGAGTATGCACGGATGGTGCTGCTGCAATGATGGGACTGAAGTCAGGTCTAGTCACACGTGAAAGAAGTAGCTCCACATGTAGCAGCAACCCACTGCATGATTCACCGTGAGGCTTTGGCTGCAAAGGATATGGATGAAAATCTTGCAGATGTGTTTTCCACGTGCATTAAAATTGTTAACTTTATCAAAGCCAGGCCACTCAATCATCGTTTGTTTGAAAACATATGCCATGAAATGGAAGCCGAGCATAAGCATTTGTTGCTACATACAGAAGTCAGATGGCTGTCAAGAGGCCACATTGTGCAGCGTGTATATGAATTGCAAGATGAACTGCTCATTTTTCTAAATGAGCATAACAGATCATTGGCACAGTTCTTGACAGATGAGATGTGGGTTGCCAGATTAGCTTACCTCGCAGATATTTTCAACATTTTGAACAGGTTAAATCTATCATTGCAAGGACCTGGCTTAAATGTTCTGAAAACGCATGACAAAATCAGTGCCTTCCAGAAAAAACTCCGTATCTGGAAGGGAAGATACGAGCAAGGCATCTATGGTATGTTTCTGTTGTTGGCTGACTTTCTGACAGTGAACGAGACAAGACAGGCCACTGTGAGCACTGTTTTGAACCATATTCAACAGCTGTCATATTACCATGAGTATTTCAGCGACGATGACAGCAGCATGTTTGATTGGATTCGAAATCCATTTGAATGCATGCTTACTGATTTAACTGGACGTGAACAAGAAGAATTGGCTGAACTGTCATCTGACAGGACTTTGCGCTTGCAGTTCAACCGAATGTCACTGTTGTCATTCTGGATAGCATGTTTCCAGGAGTATCCACTGCTGTCCGGCAAAGCCGTCAATGTTCTGTTACCATTTGCAACCACTTACTTGTGCGAAATAGCATTTCCTGCAGTCACTGCCATGAAAACCAAATACAGATCAAGACTGAATATTGAGGATGACATACGTGTATGTTTGTCGCACACACCACCACATTTGAACAAACTCTGCAGTGCAAAACAGGCACAACCTTCACATTGAACTGAACACTGAAAGACACCGCTGGTAATTATTGATGATTGAAATAGTCACTATTTCAATAGGGCCTATGTGCAGTAATTTAAGTGTTGTATGCATGAATTATTGATTGTTTGATTTTGTGGACTTTGGGAGTCCACCATCTAACAAGGACATGTTCTGGGGGTCCGCAGCATGAAAAAGGTGGAAAACCACTGGGTTAGGGGAACAGATAGGAGATTCTGTGGACGAGAACAAGACTCCCAGATGGTATGTTGCCTTCTAGGTGCTAGGGCCAGACACGTCTTGGATTAAGTCCACAGCATTCTTAAGGGGGAGGGTGAGAAGTCATGGTCCACATCGGTACCAATGACATGGGCAGGAAGGGTGACAAGATCTTGCAAAGTGAGTTCAGGTAGTTAGGTGCTAAGTTATAAGACAAGACCTCAAGGTTGGTGATCTCAGGATTGCTACCCATGCCACGTGCTAGTGAGGCAAGAAATAGGAAGATAGTTCAGTTTAACATGTGGCTAAGGAGATGGTGCAACAAGGAGGGCTTCAGAGTTTTGGATTATTGGGCTCTCTTTCAGGGAAGGTGGGACCTGTACAAACGGGATGGTTTGCACCTGAACTGGAAGGGGACCAATATCCTTGCGGGAAGGTTTGCTAGTGCTGCTTGAGGGAGTTTAAACTAGAGTTTCAGGGGCTGGGAACCAGAGTGGCAGGGCAGTAAGTGGAGTGGCTGTGGGGAAAGCAGATGTTTAACCTACAAGCAAAGATAGAAATCGACTAGTTGATGAGCATGGTGGGATTAATGTTCTGAGATGTGTCTATTTCAATGCACGGAGCATTGTAAGTAAGGCAGATGAACTTGGAGGATGGATCAGCACATGGAATTATGATGTTGTAGCCATTAATGAGACTTGGTGGCAGGAGGGGCAGGACTGGCAACTCAATGTTCCGGGGTTGTGATGCTTTAGACATGATAGATATCTTTATTAGTCACATGTACATCAAAACACACAGTGAAATGCATCTTCTGGGGCCACTCCACAAGTGTTGCCATGCTTCTGGCACCAACATAGCATGCCCACAACTTCCTAACCCATACGTGTTTAGAACGCAGGAGGAAGCCAGAGCACCCAGAGGAAACCCACACAGACACGGGGAGAACATACAAACTCCTTCCAGACAGCAGCCAGAATTGAACCTGGGTCACTAGCGCTGTAATAGCATTATGCTAACCGCTGAGGTATTAAAGGTGGAGGGGTGGCATTACTCATCAGGGAAAATGTCGTGGCAGTGCTCAAAGAGGACATAGTGGAGGGCTCATCTACTGAGGCCATATGGGTGGAACTGAGGAATAAGAAAGGGATGACCATGTTAATGGGACTATATTTAGAGGAGCAAATTTGTAGAGGGATAGCAGACAGTTGCAAGAGAAAGGTTGTGATAGTAGGTGACTTTAACTTTACACATATTGACTGGGACTCCCATACTTCAAAGGGATTAGATGGGATAGAGTTTGTCAAATATGTGTTCAGGGAAGTTTCCTTAATCAATATATAGAGGTCCCAACTAGAGACAGCACGATACTGGACTTCCTCTTAGGGAACAAGACAGAGCAGGTGACAGAAGTGTGTCTAGAGGAACACTTTGGATCTAGTGATCATAATTCCACTAGTTTCAAGATAATTATGAAGAAGGATAGGATTGGTCCTCAGATTGAGATTCTAAATTGGAGTAAGGCCAATTTTGATGGCATCAGAAGGGATCTGGCTGGCGTGGATTGGGAAAGGCTGTTTTCCAGCAAAGAGATGCTTCGTAAGTGGGAGGATTTCAAAAGTACAATAGAGATACAGAGTCAGTATGTTCCTGTTAGAATAAAAGGCAAGGCTAGCAGGTTTAGGGAACTTGGGTTATGGAGGGATATTGAGGCCCTGATAAAGAAAAAGAAGGCGGTGCATATCAGGTATAGGCAGATAGGATCAAATGAGGTGCTTGAGGAGTATAAGAAATGCAAGAAATCACTCGAGAGAAATCAGGAGGGCAAAAAGAGGACAGGAGGTTGCTCTGGCAAACAGGGTGAAAGAGAATCCCAAGGGTTTCTATAGCTATAGCAAGAGCAAAAGGGTGGCAAGGGACAAAATTGGTCCTCTTGAAGGTTAGCGTGATCATCTATGCATGGAGCTGAAAGAGGTGGGAGATCTTAAATGAATTTTCTGCATCCATATTTACTCTGGAGACAGATTCGGAGACTATAGAACTGAGGCAAAAGAGTCATGAGGTCATGGAGTGTATCCAGATTACAGAAGAGGAGGTGCTGGCTGTCTTGAGGCGAATGAAGGTGGATAAATCCCCAGGGCCTGACAGGGTGTCCCCTTGGAACTTGTGAGAGACTAGGGCAGAAATTGCAGGGGCCCTGGCAGAGATATTTAGAATGTCCTTAGCCATGGGTAAGGTGCTGGAGGACTGGAGAATAGCTAATGTTGTTGTGTTGTTCAAGAAAGGCTCTAAGAATAAACCGGGAAATTATGGGCCTATGGACCTGACGTCAGTTGTTGGTAAATTATTGGAAGGAATTCTAAGGGACAGGATATTTAAGTATTTGGATAGACGGGGCCTGATTAGGGATAGTCAACATGGCTTTGTGCGTGGTAGGTCATGTCTAACCAATCTTAAAGTTTTTCAAGGAGGTTACCAAGAAGGTCGATGAGGGAAAGGTGGTGGATATTGTTTACATAAACTTTAGCAAGGCCTTTGACAAAGTCCCACATGGGAGGCTGGTCCAGAAGGTTAACTCGCTTGGCATTCTGCATGAAGTAGCCAATTGGATTCAACATTGGCTTAGTGGGAGAAGCCAGAGAGTGGTAGTGGATGGTTGTCTCTCTGACTGGAGGCCTGTGTCTAGTGGTGTGCCGCAGGGATTGGTGATGGGTCTGTTGTTGTTCATCATCTATATTAATGACTTAGATGATGATGTGGTAAACTAGATCAGCAAATTTGCGAATGACACCAAGAGTGGGGGTATAGTAGACAGTGAGAAAGGCTATCAAAGCTTGCAGTGTGATCTTGACCAGCTTGGTAAATGGGCTGAAAAATGGCAGATGGAATTTAATGCAGACAAGTGTGAGGTATTGCACTTTTGGAGAACAAACCAGGGTAAGATTTACACAGTAAATGGTAGGGCTCTGAGCTGTGTGGTAGAAAAAGGGATCTGGGAATACAGATCCATAGTTCCTTGAAAGTAGCATCACAGGTAGATAGGGTCGTTAAGAGAGCATTTGGCACTTTGGCCTTCAAAAATCAAGAGATTGAGAACAGGAGTTGGGATGTTATGTTGAAGTAATATAAGATGTTGATGAGGCTGAACTTAAGAGTATTGTGTGCAATTCCAGTCACCTACCTATTGGAAAGATATCAATAAGCTTGAAAGAGTGCAGAGAATTTACAAGGATGTTGCTGGGACTTGAGGACCCAAGTTATAGGGAATGGTTGAATATGTAAGGATTTTATTCCCTCGAGCACAGGAGAATAAGGGGAGATCTAATAGAGGTATACAAAATATGAGAGGTAGAGATAGGGTGAATGCATGTAAGCTTTTTCTCCTAAGGTTGGGTGAGACTAGAACTAGAGGACATGGGTTTAGGGTGAAAGGTGAAATATTTAAGGGGAATCTGAAGGGAAACTTCTTCACTCAAAGGGTGGTGCGAGTGTGGAACGAGCTGCCAGTGGAAGTGGTAGATGCGGGTTCAATTGTAACATTTAAGAGAAGTTTGGATAGGTACATGGATGGGAGGGGTTTGGAGGGATATGATCTGGGTGCAAATAGATAGGACCAAGCAGAAGATCAGGTTGGCATGGACTAGATGGGCCAAAAGGGCCTGTTTCTGTGCTGTAGTACCCTATGACTCTATGAACATTTGAATAAATGTGGCATCAAGGTGCCCTGGTAAAACCATCAATGGGAATCAAGAAGTCATGCCTTGGACAATAGAGGGTTGTTGTCATTGTTGGAGGTCAATCATCTCAGTCAAGGGCATCATTACGGGAGTTCCTAAATCCCATTAACTTCAGTTGTTTCAATTACCCTCTTCCCATCATAAGATCAGATGTGGAGATTTTGCTGTTGATTTTATTATGTTCATTTGCATTCATAGCTCCTCAGAAAATGAAGCAGCCTATGTCTACATCTAGCAAAATACTGACTTTTACACACGGGCTGATAAGTTGCAAACAATAGTCATGCCAGACAAGTATAAGACACAATGACTGCTTCTAACAGTGAAAGAGTCTACCTACTTGCCTTTGAAATTACCATCACCAAATCCTCTACCTCCAACATCCTGATTGGCAAGGGATAGGGGAATGGGAAATGGGTCAACCTTGATCAGATGGATGAGCCACAACAAAAAATATGGTTACAAATGCAAGTTAGAAGTAGGTCATCCTACAACAAACAACTTAAATCTTGACACCACAAAGCCTTTTCACCATCTACAGAGTTTCATGGAATATTCTCCACTTGCCTAGATGAGAGAAGTTCCAACAATCAAGAACTTGAAAACAATCCAGGTCAAAGCACTTGCTTCATTGGTGCCCCATTTACTGCCCCACCAGCACACCACAGCTCCAGTGTGTAAGATCTACAAAATACATTGCAATTCCTTTCCTGGGATAATTCGATAGCACTTCCCAAATATATAACCTCTGTCACCAAAAAGGACAAGAGCAGCAGGCACAAATTCCAGCAAGTTTTCCTCCAACTCATCCTGACTTGGAAATGTATCTTTGTTCCTTCATTGTCTTAGGTTCAACTCTAGGAGTAACTGGTTATCTTCACTAGTGCAACTGGATAATTAGAGATGGACATTAAACACTGGCTTCACTTGTGATACTCCCATCCAGTAAATGAATCAATAAAGAGTCAATTTAGTGCATCTACAAAAACTTTCCGGCCTTAATAAAGAATATTAACCGCTAAACTGCAGCAAGTGTTCTACATTGTGGATAGCATCAAGAGAGGGGGAGAGAGAAAGAAAGTGAGGGATAAAGAGAGAGAAAGAAAGTGAGGGATAAAGAGAGAGAGAGAAAAAAGATAAAGAAGAAAAAGAAAAAAAGAGAATGAGAAAGAGGAGCTTGAGTAGAGACAACAACCTCATGAACAAGAAAGAGAATGCTTTCTATCAGCAACGCAAGGACTCCATCCAGGGCTTGAATCAAGAGGAGCTCGTTGGAGGAAGCCAGAGAGCCACTTTCTAGAAATGAATCAGTCTGCACTATGGAGCAGTGCTGCAAAAAAAAATTCCATGATCTGACTGAATATATCAAGATGCAATTGCAACTGGACTTCACTTGTTCTGCAATCACCTGCAAAACACAAATACATGTACACACACCTATCCCACGATGGTGGCCGTTGCTCCAAATACTCTTTTGCACTGCTAATGCCATTATCCCTTCTCAGCCACTCACACCCATACACAGAGACAGGCAGCTCAACACACAAAAAAACAAGGAGAACAGCCCTTGTTGCAATTAGAAATTATGTCTTCTGTTTGACTTCCAGGCTTCCTGTTTCATCACACAGGAAGGTGATTGGCAGAACCCAGACCACAGAAAATGGTGCATCTCAACCATCTCTGAATCTCTCACGTAAACAATCCTTAATTGATCATCCTATTCTCACTACATGCATCTGCATGAGTACTGGCTGTTCCCACAGAGAACACCATGGGCTCACCATGGCCACATAGTCATTGTCTTCTTTGAATCTTTATCACTATAAGTTATTAATAGGGACATACATGATGGGAGTTAGCATGCCACAGGACCAGAAGTGCAAGTTAAATTTTCCTTCCAACTCAATTATCACAAAAAAACGTACATTCCTCATTCCATTCCAACAAATAAAGCACAACTTATTTCTAAGCAGGTGGATTTTACATGCAGAAACTCACATAAAGCATTTATCATTGGTGACAGTTGAATCATGTATTGTACATAGAATGCATAAAGAGTAAACACCAAGGCCTCCACATAAATGGTTTAAGATATCCATTAATCTAATGCCCAAATATGAACTGATGCTTCTGTCACACAAACTGAACATCCACCTGTTAACATAATTCATTCTTTACATAATGGTGACAGGACAGGGGTTAATCACAATCTCATCCTCCACTGTGGGCACTGGGTGAAAAATGTTCACTGCAATGGTACAAAATATACATATAGTTCATACATATGTAAATGTAATTTTAACACAATTTATCATTCTTGTTTCTTCATCATCACTTATTATCTATCATATTAAAGTGTGCAAAATATTCATATTACATGAAATTTATGATAATTGCATGTCATAGGTTATTTGGATATTGCACATATTCATGTGATTGCCATATCATGCTGTCACTCTATACAAGTCAAAATAAGGTAATGTAAGAATATGCATGCACAGAATCATGTGTCAGTAAACGTAAATGCAAGAGCATGATTTATTGCCTTTACTTAATCAATAGGTATCACTAAAGAGCTTCTAAGAAACCTCATTGCACACTTTCCAGGCTGCTGAAATTCCACTGCTCAAATTCCAAAGCACACATATGTTTCTTGTTATTTTGTAGGCATAATCAGTCATATATGGCAAGATTAAATAGCATTTACCTAACAGCAAATATGTTTCAGAACTTCATTGGGTCATAAAACAAGCAGCAATGGAAGTGCCTGGGACATGTCCATTTTTCCTCCAATGTTTTAAAAGCACCAGATACTGTGTGATCTCATTCCCATGTTTCTAACTACACCCAGCAGAAATCTATGAAATTCACACAGCTTTCAGATCCTTTGTCACCCAACACTCATTCTGACATAAAAATATCTCCTTATTCATCCATCATCCCCCACTCATCGATCCACGTCGGCTATCAGTCCAACATTTGAATTTTAAAGTTCTAATTTTTCATTCAAGTCTATCCACAGCTTTAATCTTCTCCAGTTCTAGTCTCTCAAATATTCTGTTTCCAATTTATGAGGTATCTAGAACCAGGTGTCACAATCTGAGAATAAGGTGTAGGCAATTTAGACTGAGTAGAGGAGAATTATCTTCACCCAGATAGTGGTGACTCCATGAAATTCCCCACCTCATTCAATGAGTCCATTCAAAACCAAGAATGATAGATTTCTGGATATTAAGCAAATCAAAGTATGAATAGACATTACAAAAAATGTCATTGAGGTAGATCAGCCATGTTCTTGATAAGTGGCAGAAAAGGCTCCAAAAGTCAAATGACCTACTCCTAATTCTGTTTCTTGTGATTTTTTTCCTTCAAATCACTTCTTTTTGACCAAGCTTTTGCTCATCTGTCCTGATATCAATACATAGCTCAGTATCCTATCTTATTTGATAAAGTTATTGTGAAGTGCCTTTAAATATTTTTACTACATTAAAAGCATTATACATGTAAGCTGCAGCTGATGATTAATGTGTTCATATATAAATAATAGTTAAAGGATTATGGAATTTAGCCAGCATAATTTGTGTGCATCACAATGCACCTACTGGTTACAGGAGTAGAATCATAAACACAAAACACAAGTGCAGACAACTATATGACTGAAAGAATTCCACAGTTTTGACAAATATTTCTGTTTCTCTGGAGATTGTACAGAAGATAATGAAAATACCATCTTGACTTTGATGGCTGCCTGTTTATTTTTTGAAATAATATTTTAGGTGTGCAAAGCCAACATAATCTCCTCATAAGCTTAAAAGAACTCCATGGCAAAAATAGATTAAAGCTGCCATGATTTTCATGCTACAAGACAAATGGTGGGATCTGTAAAGATATTGTTCACTTCCCAGTCAACAATCAAATTACAGATCTCAACTTGAACTCTCTAACATACTTGTTCTTAGGAAAAGCAAAACAATTTACCTTTTTCCCAATAATCCTTTCACCTGAAAAACTTAAACTTCTAAATTACCATCTCCTCAACATTATGACCTGTTCTAACATGTTTCTTAATTTGAAAGAACGCAAGGAAAGATTACATGTTTAATGATTGAAAATATAATTCAACATTTTGCTGTTCTGGAAAGTATGTTTCTACATTGATTTAAATAAACTGCATGATGCAAGAAGAAGCTGGTGGTTCTATACCTAAAATGATATTATGATGTTTTTTAGAATTATGTAGCTCAGAAAGAGGCTATTCAGCCCAACATAGTTGTATTGGTTCTTTGATAACAGCTATCCAATTATTCTTACCAGCTCACCACTATTTGTCATTGCCTTGCAATTTTTGAATTGTTTTCTTTTCAAGTTCTTTTCCCCCCAATTCATTTTTAAAATCCACAATTAAATCCACTTCCACCCACCATTTTGGCAGATAAATTCATGTATGTAAGTGCTATTCTTTCATTTTCTGGTACGTTACTACATCCAGATCATAGAAATATATGAAAATACATAAAATCGGCATAGCAAAACCAACCCTCAAAATTCACTTTGATTACATTGGTCCAGATTTATCAGTGTCGTAACAGTGGAAGGGTAGACTGGAAACCAATTTCCAGTGATTGTACTCAGCAAGTTATTGCAAAAGTCAGAAAGCTTCTGTCCAAGTTACCCTCTACCTCCTCCTCCAGAAGATTTGCTTTAACATTATTTTGCCAAAAAACTCAGAAATCAAAGCATAGATGGGCCTGATGTTGCTTTACTTGCTAGCCAAACCGACCAGAAGTAGGTTAACCTTTCAACTCTAAATGAATATTTGAAGATGTGCCAAATCTTAATTACTGTCAAACAATTGACAATGGCACCGAAACGAACTTTTAAAAGTGTGGATTCTCATTCCTTCAGATTTTCATTATCAGTGAAAGTTTAGACAAATTAAAATAAATATAGAAGTGTAAGTAAAAAACAAGACACTGAAAATCTGAAATAAAAATAAAAAATGCTCGAAACCATCAGCAAGTTGGTCAGCAGCTGCAGAAAGAGAACTATATTTAACATTTCAGGTCAAAGACCTGTTTCCAACATTTTCTGTTTTATTTAAATAAATCAATATGTGCACACCTCCTCAAAACCTACACTTAACATAATTGGAACCACTCCCATCCCCAAAATTAGGACTCCAAATATAGGGAGAACATCCCATCCATCCTATCTGCCCCAGTGTGATACCCTGGATCAATACTCTCTCGACAATCTACCTCCTGTTAACTTTTCCTTCTGTCTCCTTTATCTCAACCTTATTGTTTCTTTCCCTCTATTTATTTCACACTCTATGCATGATTCCTCTACTTTCTGTTTCCTCCTGTTCATAGCTTTCCTCCAGCTTCTTGAAACCAGCTGCTGCTGGTGAGGTATCACTCTCCCATCATTTCTTACCTCCAGCCATTCAATCCCTTTCTCCATTATCACTCCCACTCCCCTCTTTCCCATTCCCTTAAAACTACTCTCTTAAAACTCCCCCACCCCATTTACTTCATTTGCCTTTTGTTCTTCAGCTATTCCCATATAGTACTTATTCACCAATGGCAAGTACTGAAAGGCCAGGAGATCCAGTGCAATGGTTCCCCAGAATGCTTTGGAGAACTTCAAAGCAGGACTTCCTTAAGTGATGTTCCTGCCCACCGACAACTTAATTGCTCGCCATGCGGCCTACTGCGTGAGAAGATTGTTTCAGAAGATTGAAGGCCAAATCAATAGGTAGGTAGATTATGGGGAAGTATTGATCCTGGGTATCCTGAATAACTGCATAACAGTAGGGGGGAGGGTGGTGAGAGGATGGATGGGATATTCTTATATTTGGAATCCTCTTCTTAAATTCTGGATCCTGATTTTGGGGTTGGGGGTGATTCCAATTGTGTAAGTGGGAAGAGGTGGTGGGCCCGTGGTGATCAGAGAGTTTGATGGGGGAGCAATTTATGGGGTGGGGGGGAAGTGAAAGTAGATGTTGTTGGGGGGAGGGGTGGAGTAAACAGGTTGTGGCGGTTAGTGGAAAACCTTGAGAACCTAGACCAAACATTCATGTTCCTCCTTGTCCATAAGCAGTATTCTTCTGCCAAGTTTCTAGGAAAAGTAATTAACTGGAGTAAAAAGAGAGGGACCAGGAGAATAAAAGCAGGCAGCTTCTTCATCAAATTTAAATAAAGGTTCAACTTCCTGTAAGCCGACTGACTTCCTCCTCCTTGCCTCAAATAGGATATGGTTCATGATTTATTGTCGTTTATACTCTGACATGACCCATGATTGCAACCCACACAGTTTTGGGATTTAAAGTTCAGCCTTCTATCTGCCAAGTGTTAGTCATCAGCAATTATATATTCTAAATGAACGACACATATATGAAATAATTAAATTAGGTTCAAATTCCAAGCTTCTTTTTGAAACTGAGCCATTGTGAAGGAAGACATTCCAGTCTCTCACTTGCAGTGGTCTGTCTAACCAGGTTTCTACCCATCAGCTTAACATTTTCCAAAACTCACAGAAAACAGAAGTAACAGAAGTTCTATTTTGCCCTTCCATAATGAAACTAAATGTTATACTCTGGCAGTTTTTCAAATAGTCTTGAGAGATAGCTGAACAAAAACTACTGGTATGTTTAATCAGATCCACTAAGTGAAAAGTATTAATGCATCCTGGAAATGTAGGGACAGAACCATTGATTTAGACAACAACTGTTAAGAAAGGCACCAAAATCAATTCCTGGGAGAGTCTAGAGACTTCAAGTAAAAATCGCAAACGACAACTCAATGTGCGAGTATAATTATGTATTTCAGTCTTTGAATTTTTTTGTTTAAAATCTTATTAGGCATTTTGGTTACTAAACAAAAGGAAAATATGAAATGAAAACAAGATAACTGGAACTTCAGAGGTCAGAATGTGCAACTGATGGATAACATTATAAACAAAGGCTGTTGCTTAAATCACAGGCAAAATAAAGAACTCAACATCCATATGTATTTCAGTCCAAGCTTACTCCTTACTTTGACACTGATTTTAAATTATCTGTAGTTAAATTAAAAAGTGATTGGCCTTTGGGAAGTGGAGAAAGACATGGTTGATATACAATAGCTCAACAGAACTTATTGAGGAACTGGGTGGTGAAAGCAAAGGAAAACGCTACAATATTATTAATGCATGGATATAATTATAATGAGTTTACATGGGCAGTTTGCATTGTAAATAAGGATTTATAATGGACATGAATTTATATTGGAAAAAAAACACTAAAAATTGACAATAAGGTAACAGGAAGTAAGAATTCCAAGACAGTGTACACAGATACAAAACGATTAATAGGTTATATAAATAACATAAAAAGATTGCATCAATTAAAACAATATGTCACAAGTTAACAGGAACAACTCCAAATTAATTTGCAGCACCTGTTTTCCTGTACAATGCCAGTACATCAAGACATCAAGTAATAGTTAATTTTACATTTGGCCATCACCACTCTGAAGACAGTTCCAAATGATGGTTACAAAGTACAATTCATAAGCAAAATATATAAATAATTGCTGGTTTGTCAAAAGAAAGATAGTTCCCTGTACCTAATTTTAAAAAATACATAATTTAATATTCTTTCGTCCATACAGTCAAATCTATAAACTGAGAGATGATTTTGGGAGTATTTTACTTCCCATTTACTTCCCAATTAGCAGTCCTGAAAGGTTATGCTCCTAGCTAGCCAACCTGGTTAATTAGTTCATTAATGCCTGTTAATAGGCAGCACACACAGAGTTAGAAGTGCTTTTCAGCTTCCTATTATCAACAGTTTTTTTAAAACTAAAGTGTTTGGAACAGGTCTTTCCTGTCATACTTTATGCTAACCAAATGCAAAATGAATGTCTAATTTCCATATTCTGTATAATACAAGTTGAAATAAGTTGCATTTAAGATTAATGTTTAACTTAAACTTAACAGAGTCAACAAAATTGATATAATTGCATCATATGAGTAAATAAGAAAAAGCAGCCAATCACTAACTACCAACAAAATATTATCAACATTTGCTGTAATTTACAAAAGATGCATGGGTCTACATATAAAAAAAAATCCAAAAAACAGTGCTGTGCACTGGACAGATCAGATTAACCAACAGTGGTACAATTTTGTGCATATCTATGGGCACTTTACTGCCCTTCAAGAAATTTATCTCCTCATTTTTTGACAGGATCTTTTTACCTCCCAGCACTTTTGCTGGTATAAAAATCCCCGAAATGATGTTAGTAATAGTGTTTTACGCAAAACTTACCTGTACTGAGATTTTCAATCTCATGGAGATAAAAGAAAGAGCGTATGTATTCAGAGAACTGCCAGGTTTCCTCAACCCCACTGGTAATGTTTTACAATTGTAGGTGATCATAATATTTTTTGGCATGTGAGTTCAGATGAACAGTCATCACATGTAACAACTTTCCATTGGCCTTTGGGAAGTTGTGCTGGAAATTTATGCCATTTGGGATCAGCTTTTGGCCAGACATTTTCCAGAGAAAAGTAGATGAGGTGACAGAAGGAATTCAGAGAGTAGAAATCACTACTGATGATTTTGTCACTGTAGGTTTTGGAGGAAAGCTGGAAGAGCAAATCCAAATCCATGATAAATATTTACAGGGGGTGCCCAGGTTACATAATGGTTCCATTCCTGAGAAATGTCTATAAACTGATTTTTCCATAAGTCAGAAATGAACAATGTCCCCCCAATTATAACGTGAAATCTTTGGCCTCGAGACCCCTTGGGGTTTGCAAAAAGTAAACTGGGGAAGGTCAGAGTAAGCGATAGGAGTTGTTACCAGTGATTGAACTGCGACAAATGTTTGCAGCCCAGGTGGAGTGACAGGGCAACTGAGCTACTAATCAGCTAGATAATTATCAGCAGTTTAATAAATGAAAGCGTGCACTAACGGTAACTCAGGATTTGTAATGTTTGATCTTACCTGAAGGAAAATTTGGAGAAGGCATTGGCTTTTTCTATGGGTAATATCGACATTATTTCCTGGTGATGAGATTCGAGTACTGTACCTGAGAGCAGAGTCTGGGTGAATTTGTGTAAAGTGGGATACTCATAAGTCAGGTCTTCCATAACCCTGGGACCCCCTGTATATTCATTTATTCAAAGGTGCAGAGTAATGCTGAGTAAAGATAAAGTTAAACTTTGGAGATAAGATGTAGCTTTTACTAGATAGATTGCTACAGGCAAAGGACTTTGTGCAGATCATGTCAAAGTTAAAGCAGGTTTAAAGATGCCAATATAGACAGATATGGCAGGCGTCCAACATTTCTTGAGACCTGCTCAATATCTGAGTAATTTTCTCCCTCAGCCATCAGACAATGCGAAACCTCTTAGAGACTCAACAAGATGCAGAGGGGTTCTAGGGAGAATTCCATGCAGTGGTTCTGAAGAGTCATCACCATCAGACCAGTTCTTAAATATTGTAATCTTCAGAAAAAGGTAATTGTAAAATGTGATGCATCTCAGTCTGGACATCAAGCAACAATTCTGCAGAACCCATAATTAGCTGCCAATGTATCAAGGGCATGAACAGAAATGGAGCTGAGCTTTGCACAAATGGGGGCTCAAGGCAATTATGTTTGCCGTTGGCATGTTTGAAAACATCAAAAATTGAGACAGATCATTGTTCATTGCAAACACTTGTTCTCAAACCACAATGCTCTTAAGAACTTTACATAATGTTGTTGAAATTACAAAACTTGTCTTTGAAAGTAATGTACAAAAAATAGGTAAAGTGCATACCTACCAGAGGTTAATTTACAAGTGAGCCAAAAGAAACTGATCATCGTGAAGCACTTTCATTTGAAGCTGCATAATGAGAACAGCTTAATAACATTGCTGCAGGTATTGGGTTTAATCAATGATACCTAAGTGTCTCCATACTTAGATTTTTGAAATAAATCACTTTACAAGGAAAGCTAACAGAGCAGCCTGATGGCACAGCAGAGAAATAGGGGGCAGGACTAACGAGATTGCTCCTCTAGGTGCAGGCAAATATCTTATGGGCCGAATGACGTCCTTCTGTGTGATTATAAATGTAAGTGTAAACAATGTCAGTTTCTCATTTGATACGTATTGCATATACGGTTGTATTCACTGAGTCTGAGATTGTCTCTACTGGCTGAGGATGATGTCCAAATTAAACAATTCATTTCAAAGTGCTGTTTGGAATATCACAATTCACCACGTAAGGAACCTTTAATTCACACAACATTGTGGCTAGGTGGCAGGCAAAGATTGATCTTTGTGAGCTACACTATCACACTCTTCTTGTGTGTGATTAGTACGATAACTTGATTGAAGTGGTTAGACTTATTTCAATTACAACTGGGAGTGCTTTGAAAGAGCTTCAAATAACATTAGATAGATTTGGAATACCAGACATCCTGGCACTAATAATGGGCCACAATTTATATCCGTAAAACGTACAGTGCTTGATGAGGCTTGGAGCTTTTGAAACAAGGCACCATCACTTACAGACCTGCAGTGAAACGACAAAACCGAGAATACCAAGAAAACTTCTAAGAGACTTTTCACAAAATGCAAGGAATCCAGTAAAGCTGATTTTTTGGGAGGTAACAACATGATCAAGCCTTTGGAGAAATAGAGAATGTAGGAAGACAATAGACCACAAATAGAGTTGAGAAGAGGATGCTATTTTTAGGAAGCAAAATAACAATGGTAGTTTTGAGAGGTAGAAGGAAAACAATACTTGAGATGAGAGAATAGTTTACAATATCACTTTGGGACCTAAGAAAGTTGGGTAGCCAGCATTTTAATAAGAATGGGATTGAAGGAATAGGGTGTAAGCTTTAAGAGGGAACAAGTGTATTAAAAATAGAAACAGGGGTATGCTTTTGGCCCCTTGTGCCTGCTCTGCTATTCAGTGTCTCCAAAATTCTCTTAGGTAGAGAACTGCACAGATTAACTACTCACTAGCTGAAGAAACTTCCCCTTATCTCAGTCCTAAATGTCTGACACTTATTTTGAGCATGTGACCCTTTGCCAAGAAAAACAAAGTTCCTACATTTACCAGTTGAGTCTCATATGTTTCAGTGAAATCAGCTCTCATTCTTATAAACTCTGGTTATTTAATGTAAGCTCAGTCTGTTCAGCCTCTCCTCACAGTCCAATCCCCCCGTACTTGGATCAGATTGGTGAACCATCTTGGACTTCATCCACTGTAAGTATAACGTTCCTTAGGTGGGGAGAACAAACCCGTACACAATAATCCTGGTGATGTCTCAACATGGCTTTCCCCTTGTACACTAACCCTCATAATTAAGGGCAACATACTGTTGCCTCCCTAATCACTTGTTGCATTTGAACCTTAATTTGTGTACAAGGGCAGCAAGATCCATCTGAACATCATTTCAATCTCTCATTGTTTAAAAAAAATTTTCTGTTCTATGTTTCTATCAAAGGGGATGACTTCACACTTCCCACATTCCTCACCTACTCATTTACTCTGACTATTTCCCCAAGAAGCCTCTCCATAAGACCAAAGACCGCACAGTGGGAACAGGAGAAGGCCATTCTGCTTCTTGTCTACTCTGCTGCTCAACAGGATCATGGCTGATCTCACATTCCTCAAGTCCACTTTCCAGCCCTTGCCCCATAACCCTTGATTCCATCCTCCTCACAATTTATTTTGCCACCCAAATTTGTGTCCTCAGCAAACTTTAATATATTACATTTGATCCCCTTTCCAAATCATTGATATAGATTGTGAACAGATGGGGACTTAGCACTGATTCCTAAGGCACCCCATCTAGTCACAGCTTCACAATTCAAAATGACCCACTTTTACTTATTCTGTTTTCTATCAGGTAACCAATCCTCAATCCATGCGAAAATATTTTACCCAACCCCGTGTCCTCTAATATAAAAAAAGAAAATTCTGGAAACATTCAGCAAGTCAAGTAGCATTTTTGAAGAGAGATGAGCAACACAATGGCACAGCATAGAGTGCTGCTGCCACACAGCTTCAGTGACCAGGGTTTGAACCTGGCTCAGTGCTATCAGTGTGAGGTTTACATATTCCCCCTTTCACTACATGGTTTTCCTACAGGAGTTCTGGTTTCCTCCCACATCTCATCGTTGACCACTGTAAATTGCCAATGTAGGTCGGTGGCAGGAGAATCAGCAGGATGATGGACATGTGAGAGGGTATACATTACAGGGAACTGTGGGGAAATAGTACTGATGAGAATGCTCTAATTGCCAGCTTGGATTCGATAAGCCAAATGTCCTCCTCCTATGTCATCAGAAATTCTGAAATGTGAAAATGGAATCACACTTCAGGTTAAAAATGTTCCATGGTCTATTCTGATGAAGAGTCTTTGAACTGAAACATTATCTCTGTTTCTCTTTCCACAGGTGCTGCCTTATCTGTTGAGTGTTTCTGGCATTTCATGTTTTTATTTCAGATTTCCAGCATCTACATTTGTATTTAATTTTCATTGCCACATGCACCTACTTTGTTCAATAATCTTGTGTGTTACAATCAGAAAGTGAAATTACACCACATCACAATCACAAAAAACTCAAAAAGATTTATATATTTCCCTTTCATAAATCCATGCTAACTTTGCACTGTCCTATTACTACTTTCTAAGTGCCTTGTTAGTAATTCCTTAATAACAGATCACATCATTTTTTCGCTATTACTGATGCTAAGCTAACTCATTTGTAGTTCCCCACCTTCTCTCTTTTTTTAAATAGTGGAGTTACATTTGCTATCTTCCAATCTTTAGGAAAGGTTCCCAAAATCAAAGTTTGTATCCATTATCATATTTCTCATTATTTAGGCATATTGTTTACTTTCCTCCCTTCTTTGTTACTCCGAATTCAATTAGCACCAATAGAGTGGAGCAAAAAAACAAACTGCTGGAGGAACTCAGCAGCTCAGGCAGCATCTGTGGAGGCAGAAAGATGGTCAGCATTTTGGGTCGAGACCCTGTCTCTTGCATTTCCAACCAACAAAGTGGGCTGGGAGGTGAACAGACCAGGACTCTATTCTCCTGAGCAAGAGAGGCTGCAGATGGCCTAATGGATGTTCTTAAACCAACGGCTTTTGATAGAGTGGAGGCAGAGAGAATGTTTTCATTTGTGAGGAAGAGCATAACCAACTTAAAAAGAAGCAATCAATCTAAGACAAGAAATCTAAGACAAGAAATCTAATGGGGAATTCAGAGGAAATCTTGTTACAGAAGAGTGGTGAGAATGTGGAACTGGCTACCACAGGGAATGGTTGATGCAAACAAAATGAATGTACTGAAGGTGATGCTGGACAAGCACACGAATCAGAAGGCAAACAGATATATTTTGATGAGGAATGATGGGAGAAAGCTTGAATGGAACATAAAAACCAGCATGGATTAGTTGGGACAAATGTCCTGTTTCTGTGCCCCATATCCTAAGTAATCCTAAATGAAGCATCTGCTCTTACCAATGCATCTCTGTACCAGGATGCCAAAGTGTTTATGAGCAGCCCAGAATTACACACCCTCTGATTTTCTGTTATCTCTGTGGAAAAACATCAGGCACAAACTACACTGTCAATCAATTACACCATACCTCGCTAAGTTTAAATGGGTCTGAAAGCTGTGAAAGATAAGCATCCGAGAAGCAGTCAACAAGCTTCTCTATCAGAAATCAAAGGATAAAATAAATCACTTTTAATGTACATGTGCCTTTGTTCATGTGGTGGTCAGTGAATAAATACTATCTTATCATTTCAGCACACTTTGTAAAACAATTCACGAGATCTTGAAAATAAACTATGATAGCACAAATGTTCAATTAAAGCAATCAAAAAACTGGAAAAGTACATGGCAAATACTGTTGTGTAATGAAATCCATTTCCTGAAATAGTGGCTGGCTTTTTAATCTAATTTGAGAATTCTAATTCAATATCTTATAAATTTACTGCAGTTACATAATAAGATTTAGCTTTACTATAATTAACATCTTCAAACATTTACATTAACTGTTCTGTTATTTACCCTAGTCATAGAACTTTTCAAACTTAGGGCAGAACGAATGGATTAAATAAACAGTTCATTATGTTTGAAGTCACAGTATACATCAAGTAGATCATGACTGACCATCAACAGAATGAAAGATATGCTATTCTGAAACTGGAAGCTGTACAACCCAAACACAAGTTGCTCCAGCATTCAATAAATTAGCCCACGCATATCTCAAGCGCTCACATATATTACACCTTACAAAATTCAATTAATGTACAAATAATTCCACATGACCCACAAAAAACAACTTACCAGGAATTGTAAGAAGGATACTTAATTGGTGAAGGATAGCCTCCAGATCGAAAAACAACGTTATACTCCTGCAACAAAGGAAAATACATTATTGGGGTAGAAATTAATAGGTCACAACTTCATAAAGTTATCCAGTGGAACTTATTCGCAAGCCAACTACTATTATTTTCCCTCCACTATTAAGAAGAACCAAAATGATAATCACTTATTGAATTTTTCTTAAGGCTCTTTATGCTTTTGCTTGGCCCATTCGAATCCCAATATTTGGAGAAATTCAACCGCAATTTTAAAAATATTGGTCCCTCCAGGAAACCCAAGATTTAAAGATCAATCACATTTCGACTCTTCTAATAATGTAAATTAAACTGAAAACAAATGTTGCTTCCCCACAATAAATGACAGGACAGGGCAGTTATTGTTGTACTTCTCACATCTGTCCACAAAGCATCCCAGCTGGTAGCTGTGGCGTCTCTGCAGATGTTACCCTGCTCACACTGCGATCTTCGATCCGATTCCTGCAAATCAACGTTTAATACCCTTTTCTGGCTACCAATCCTGTGTCCAACGTGACCATACTCTCTCCGCGGACGAGCTGAGATCAGTGTGAATACCATGCAGATACCTGTGCTCCGGTGCCGAGTTGTCACACGCAAATCACAGTAGCCGCTTGGCCTGCGCTCCGTAGACCGATCGGGAAAGACCGGACTAGACTAAATAGGACTGGCGCTCCCGCTGTAATCACCAAGCCTGTAGCAGTTGTAGCCTCCCAATCCGCGCCAAATCCCACTGTCAAACAAATGGCTCAATGTAGACGCAAACAACAGCGTCTCCTACCGACATAGCAGGACTCCAATAACGCTTTATTTTAATAGCCAGTCCCCTGACTAAATATTCTTGTTTGTAATGGAAATTGATGCAATTGATATAACGATATTTATCTTGCAACTTCAACCATTATAAAAGCATGAGTACTTGGCACAAAACTGCTAAACAGAGAGGTTTCATTAGAGATTTCCTTTTTTTAAATGGCCACAACTTTATCAATGGCGCATCAATATTTTAACAAATGGATTACATTTACACCTTGAAGAATGGAAGAATATCCCCCCTTGCAAAACCAACAACTCAAAGCGAATAAACATGATTCCAATTGGATTAGCACATTAAAGATGGATTCAAGAAGTAAATTAGGTTGTATGCACCTTGCCGAGAGAAAGGAAACAAATCTAAGAATTGAATTAGCAAAAAAAATTGAGAGTTGAGTCAAACGAGAGGTCTGAAATGAAAGAAATTGACTGGGAACGAAACTAATCCATGAATTTTTAAGAAAAAAAAACTAGCTGCTGGAGGAACTCAGCGGGTCAGGCAGCATCTGTGGAGGCAAAGGGATAGTTGATGTTTCGGGTCGAGACTCTTTGCCTCCACAGATGCTGCCTGACCCGCTGAGTTCCTCCACCGGCTTATTTTTTGCTCCAGATCTCACCCGAACAACTGC
This sequence comes from Pristis pectinata, assembly GCF_009764475.1. Lineage (NCBI taxonomy): Eukaryota > Metazoa > Chordata > Chondrichthyes > Rhinopristiformes > Pristidae > Pristis > Pristis pectinata. The sequence continues at coordinate 26,753,022 of NC_067415.1, forward strand.
TTTGAAGAATTGATAATTTAGAGACCTGGAAAGCCCTTTTATGCAATATATGGTAGTTGACTTTTTTTGATAAAAATTCTACAAGAAAAGCTAGTAATTAAACTCAAAGCTATTGAAATACAGGAAGTCCCCGGGTTACGAAGGAGTTCCGTTTTTGAGACTGTTCGTTAGAAGGTCGGTTCGTAAGTACGGGCGTTCGTAAGTCGGGGACTTCCTGTATATAAAATGGGTAAGAATCTAGCTAAATGAAAGAAAGTGCTGTTTGAGAGAGGAATTGTTTTTGAGTGGGGGATCCTTCATGCTGGGAACATCAGAAATTTATGTTTTAGACCCAGGTGGAATGATGCCCAATTTCAGTAACCATGTTCTGAGTTTTATGAATGCCTGATGATAATGATGTGTCATTTTTTAGATATTTGGTGCTACTGCCAAAATTGGGTATTCGGAGCCCTTAGCAAAAATCCAGGATGTCAGACCTCCTCCACTCCAGAATTGAATGCGGCCTGAAACCAGTTAACACTAAAGGTTTGACCCAGAGCCAGGTGGAGCAGCAATATTCCTTCAGATCTTCAGTGATTACACCCTTTGTACATTCGTTTCCTTCTGGGACTTATTTTTGGGTTGTGCCCCATTAGACAAGTGGCCCAAATTAATCCAGTCTATGTTTCAAATTGACCACCTATATTCCAAGCGTAGCATCTATTTAAGTAAATAAAGCAACCCTTGGGAAATTGCCATTCTAGAAACTCAATGTAAAGTGATTGTTTGCATCACCACCAGCATAAGCACTTGGTCTTTAGGTATTTACAATCTAAAGAGGTTAAATGATGGAACAATGTCCTTAGTTCTAGACATTCTAGCCAGCAGAAACAGTCTTATAGAATTTATCCCATAAAGTCCTCTCAGCATCAAAGAGATCACTTCTAATTCCACTAAAGTCCAGAAACCATTGGCCAACCTACTTTTATCTCAGATGACAGCATTCCAGTAATCAATCTAGTGAATCCAGGCATTTGTTTGTTTGCACGCTTGCCCATCCTGTGGTAGCCAAAGCATCTTCAGCAATGATTTCTTCTCCCACTCTTGTACAGTCACCTCTAGAATTAATCAAGTATTCATCTGTGGACCTTTCAGTTCCTTGCCACTTTGTGTTGTCTTTTACTGAAAAGTAATTGTCTTATATGTGTACTCTGATGGCACCCAGTGTTTTCCCCCTGTATTGTTGTGGTACACCCTCCTCCATGCTGTAGAAGAAGAATCGGCGCGCGGGAGCTGGCCCAGTGGAATCTCTAGAAGTTTGTTTGGACAGATTCTTGTCAAGAAGCATTTGTGAAGCTGAAAGCCATTTTATGCTACCATCCTGTGCTCAAAACACCTGACTTTGAAAAGCCATTTTCATTAGCAGTAGATGCCAGTGATGAAGCTGCAGGAGCTGTGTTGTTGCAGAAGGGTGACCTTGATGATATTGACCATCCTGTAGCTTACTTTTCAAAGAAATTTAATGAGCATCAAAAGAATTATTCCACCATAGAGAAAGAATTACTGTCGCTTGTTTTAGCCTTGCAACATTTCAGTGTATATGTTTGCACCACTCAGAAACCATTGACTGTATATACAGATCATAACCCATTGGTGTTTCTGAGCCGAGTCAAAAACAAGAACAGAAGGCTGTTAAACTGGAGTTTAATTTTGCAAGAGTTTGATCTCATGATAACTCACATTAAAGGCAAAGATAATGTGATTGCTGATTGTCTTTCCCGATGTTAAATGGGAAACATGTATCTGTACTAATCTGATAGTCTGTAGTTGTGTAGCATGATAATTATTAACATTACTAACTGTATGCGCAGTTAAATTTTTCTTGGGAAAAATTTTTTTTAGGTGGGAGGTGTTACGGACTCAGTGAAAGTCCCTTTAAGATAGAGAGTGTGTGTGTATGTGTGTGTGGGGCGTGCTTACGTCAATAGAAGATAAAGGACGTAATGACGTTGTTGAAGAAGTCAGAAGAAGAAGAAGAAGGAGAGAGAGAGAGAAGGGAGAGAGACACCAGCCTGCTTGTTTTCTCTATCGATGGATGAGAAACAATAACTGTGTTTGCCACTGAAATCCATGTATGGAAGTTGGAAGTAATCCGGTGGAGTTCACTTTGTTGCTGACCTGTAGAAGGAAACAGGTATTTGTGTGTGGACGGCCACGGTTCGGATGCTTTTCGGGGTGAGGAAGTCACTACCGAGTAAACACTGAAGTGTCGTTTGGGTTCCATCGTGGAACATTTGGATTTCGTATTTACTCTCTCTATGTTTCTCTACGTCTATGTCTTATCTTCAGACAACGGTGGTTGTTGAAGAAGCCCTTGCTCATGTTTCACCTTATGGCTTGCGGAACTGAACTTTAAGAACCATTCCGGAACTTGGAGTTTGGGACTTTGTCACACACACACACACAACGAGTTTAGTTTTGGGGTTAACGTTCGAGGTTTAACATTCTTGAATTCTAACATACTAACATTTTTACTTTTATTTTACGTATTATTATAAGTAGTAATTAATAAAATAGTTTTTAACACTAAATCATGCTCAGTGTGTTTCTTTTGTTGCTGGTTCGTGACACCAGCTCCAATCCTCCACCAACTATCAGCTTAACCATTAATTCTGAGTGATAAGACTGCTTATAAACTATTGACTTCCTTCAATTATTAGGAAGACTCAAGCCATCATCTTCAGCCACACTTACCTCTCCTCTTTGACCACAAACTCCACATCCTTGCCACCAATTCTTTCCTCCTGTCTCAGGATGAAGATTGACTAGGGATTGCCCTCTTCACTTTACTACCATTGGGGAGGAGGTACAGGAGCCTGAAGACTCACACTCAACGTTTCAGGAACAGCTTCTTCCCCTCCACCATCAGATTTCTGAATGGTCCATGAACCCAGGAACACTACCTCATTATTCCTTTTTGCACTATTTATTCATTTGTGTAACTTATGGTAATTTTTTTTGTCTTTATGCCTTGCACTCTACTGCTGCTGCAAAACAACAAATTTCATGACACATGTCAGTGATAATAAACCTGATTCTAATTCTGATATTTGTTTTTAAGCTGAGCTTTCAACCCATATTCTCTGCATTACAAACATTGCCTTTTTCATGTACAATACATCAGGTCATCTGCTCAAACTTTCATCCTTTCTGTTGGCATCTCCTGTATTCTGCTCTCTGGCCTCCCATTGCTTCTCTGTAAACTTTAGTTCATCCAAGACTCTACTGTCCACAACTTTCCCAAGCATATTAACCATTAACTACATTAGCTCCATGTCCCCAAGTCCCTTAAAGTTAAAATCATCATCATCCTCATGTGTAATTCTCTACTAACAACAGTGTTGAAATGAATGAGTAGGTTGGGAAATGCAGATCATACAATCATTTAGAATCTGCATTTTCCATTGTGTTATTATTGACACCTTTCTATTTATTTTGGATACTCCAAAGAGAAGAGGAACAGAGGGATTTGTACAGATGCTGGCCAGGGTTATAAAATTATAGTTCACAGGGGAATAATGAGAGTTCTAGACAGAGTAAACAGGAAAGAAGTTGGGAGGTTATGTTGCAGTTGTACAAAATGATGGTGAAGCTGCACTTGGAGTATTGTGTTCAGTTTTGGTCACCCTGCTCTAGGAAAGATGTTATTACACTGGAAAGAGTACAGAAGAGATTTACAAGGATGTTGCCAAGACTCAGGGGATTGAGTTATAGAGAGAGGCTGGGCAGGATAGGACTGAAAGGTGATCATATAAAATCATGAGGTGCATACATAGGGTAAATGCACTCAGTCTTTTTCCCATAGCTGGGAAATCAAGGGGGCATAGGTTTAAGGTGAGAGGGGAAAGATTAAATAGGAACTTAAGGGGCAACTTTTTTTTTTACACATAGGGTGGTATGTATGTGGAATGAGCTGCCAAAGGAAGTAGTTGAGGCAGGTACAATAACAACTTTTAAAAGAGAGTTGGAATGGTACATGGACAGGAAAGGTTTAGAAGAATATGGGCCAAATGCAGGACAATGGGACTAGCTTGGATAGGCATCTTGGTCCCATTTGGATCAGTTGGGCCGAAGTGCCAGTTTCTGTGCTGTATGAATCTATGAAAGACCTAGTCCCCCAGGCAGAGAAAATAATAAAGGGATTTAGATTTGTGTCCACTGGTAAAAGGATTGGAGAGAAGTTGAGGAAAATTCTTTCCACTCAAATTTTTGTGAGTTTATGGATCTTACTACCTGAAAGGATGGTTGAGGGAGAAACACTCAAAACACTTGAACACGTGAGAATGTGAAGCACATTGACTGAAAGTTGGAAAGTAGGACTAAACTACTATGTCATAAATGTTTAGGGTTCTATGGTATAAAGCAGATCATGCCAATTCTGTTGAAGGATCCTACTTGAACCACCTTGAAAAATTTATGTTTCAGAAGTCAATGAAGTATAATACAAATATTTAAACTTCTTGTTTAACAGCACATTTAAAAGGCACATTTAATCTTGAAACCAATTCTATGACCTAGTTTAATAATTTCTAAAATGCCTAGTCAGTAGATTCTCAACCTATTATACAATTACTACTAATTTAGATCTATAGGGGCTTTATTAAATAGTTAGGACTTACAATATGAAACTTGGATAAAGTTTAATATGAACAAGTGTGAAATATTGCTCAAATTTATCAGACATTAGCAGCACTGACAGCTACTGACATGAAGAGGTTTTCCTACATACACTGCTCAGAGCAGTGATAGGTGGACAAAAGAGGGGAGGCGGGATGGTCACAAGGTGCTGGGTGGACAAAAGAGGGAAAGCGGGGTGGACACAAGGTGGTGGTGTCCACCTGTCACTGCTGAGCTTTTCCCTGCTTTATATTGGGCTTCCCCTTTTCGTCTTCAGTTCCTGAAGAAGGGTTCTAACCTGAAATCTTGACCACCTGCTTTTCTCCACGGATGCTGTCTGGCCTGCTGAGTTTCTCCAGCATCAGTGTTTTTCATCTAGATTCCAGCATCTGCAGTCCTTTGTTTCTCCAGATCCACAACTCTCTGATGTAGAGAATTCCAGAATCACAACGCTCGGAGAAGAAATTCCTCTGTCTTAAATGGGTGGCCACTTATTCTGAAACTTATAATTCCCCCTAGTCCCCTAGGGGAAACATCCTCCTAGCATTCACCCTACCAATCCCCCTCAGAATCTTATATGTTTAAATAAGATCACCTCTCATTTTTCCACGACACTGAAGCAAGAACTTTTCAAGAACATTTTAGGTGCTGATATACTCAGAGTACTTCACTCTCAAAACAACTTATCTGTAAAAATTGATGACAAACATCAATTAATTCAAGAAATTTATGGAGTTTCATGGAATTCTTTGGATATAAATGGTACTATTGACAGGGAGGCACATACCAATCAGGTGTCATGGGTGTGACTACTGCATCATAAAAAGGTGTGACTGGGAGCAAAGCTTGGAAGCAACTTGCGAGAGACTGCTAACAAGCTTGATCACCTGTACAGATGGAAATAAACTTTATATAAGATAGCTTTCATGTAGTATCCTATAATTTTTTATTTTTATTATTTGTAGTGATTTGCATTACATTAAGGCGGCATGGTAGCACAGTGGTTAGCGTATGCCCTATTACAGTGCCAGTGACCCAGGTTCAATTCCGGCCACTGTCTGTGGAGAGTTTGTGCGTTCTCCCCGTGGCTTCGTGGGTTTCCTCCACGTGCTCCGGTTTCCTCCCACATTCCAAGGACATGTGGGTTGGGAGTTGTGGGCATGCTATGTTGGCGCCAGAAGTGTGGCGATACTTGCGGGCTGCCCCCAGAACACACTACACAAAATAGATGCATTTCACTGTGTGTTTCAATGTACATGTAATTAATAAAGAAATCTTATATCTTATTAGTTGAAGTGTCCACTTAATTGTAATCAATTTCAAAAGAAGTTCTAAGTTATGCTCATATTTACCCCATATGGAAGGGTTCTGGCCAAACTCAGATAACAGGTATAAAGGAAAAATATCTATTGTAGGAAGATTATTCAAACTAGTAAGCCTTGCCAAAGTTCACAAGACATGCAGCATACATAAGGTAAGCATAATGTACACCATCACTGCACTTCAATTCTAAAATCATTTCTAACATTTCTCATTTAATAAACAGATAAGTACTAATACACAACATTTAACTTGTGAAATTGTGGAGAGCACATTTTTGATTTCCTGAAATGCATTTTACGGTGGATAAAGCTCTGCACTAAGGGCAGTATTCAGTTAATTATTCCTACAGAGTTGCCTTTTCTATGTTTTATCAGACTCCGTTAAAATATTTTAAATTGAAGTTCTATTCCTGTCTCAGACACGTCATTTTGATTTGCTGAATTCCTAGATGCTACAGAGAAGCTCAACCTAGGTATTCCTCAGCATCACTTTGCATGCCACATTAGTGAATTACTTTTCACAGAATTCTCCGGTGTCTATGAGTTTGTCAATCTGTCAACCTGCCATTTGACTAATCCCCAATTATACTCTGCCTCCAAACCCTCTAATCTTGTTCTGCTATCTGTCTTAACTTTCTCCTCCCATTAATTTTGCTTCCAAGCTAATAAATACAAAATATTCGTACATTTAAATCAAGTATTTGAACAAGTAGTGACAAATTATTACATGTCATCATACTGTTTTCAGTTCTCAGAATAATAATCTAATTGAACTCTTCACATGCTTCTGGATGAATGGATATAAATCAATAAAGTCTACAATATATCAATCATAGCTTTCCATGGCCATAATATGGGAAGGAATAAATGAACTAAATTATCAATTTTGTCAAGGGAGGCATTTCTTATGCATATTGGGATGTTATCTTGGATGTTAATTGACCTTCTGCCCTCACCTAACACAAGACAATAAGAAAGATTTTGATTTTGATTAACTATGATTAATTATTCTGTTGGGCTAGTGTTTTTCCAATTAAATTATGTATTTTTATGTATCTTTTTTATGTATTTTATACATTTTACAAAATAATTCACTGTTAGGTGATATATTTAACAGCTTTTTTTTATTATCCTTCCTCAACTTGATACTGCTATTAAAGTGTTAATGCTAAAGTAGCATCCTCCCAGGTCTAATCAATAGTTATTTCTGCAATGCCTGACCCTGACAGCTCTTCAAACATTTTCCGCTTGGGCGCCTGAAATTTCTTCCATCTCCAAATTAATTATATAAAGAAAATGAGGCAGATAAATTTGCTAAGGTCTATTTTAAAGCAGATGCTAAAGAAGAACAAAAAAAAATAATCTGATACAGGAAGGCTAAGCACATATGTGAAAGCAGCTGTATTTAGAGTCATAGAGAGATACAACATGGAAACAGGCCCTTCAGCACATCAAATCCACCCTGGCCGTCAACCATGCATTTTACACTAATTCTACAAACTCCCATTTTTTAATTATCAGCTACCTCCAGACTCTAGCACTCACTCCACACTAGAAGGCTATTAACCTACTATCCCACCAGGAAAAATCCACACTGTTACAGGGAGAACATGTAAATTCCACACAGACAGCACCTGGCATCAGAAATGAACCCATTTCTCTGACGCTGTGAAGCAGCAGCTTTATTAGTTTGCCACTGTGCCGCCCACTGTGTTTATCTTTTTTACAGGAAGGTGGTAATTCAACAAAACAAAATATCTCAATCGATCAAATTCCACTTTAAAGCTTTGTACTTTAATATGGAAGTATTCAAGATTCAAGCTTCATAATACATATTAATGGAGACAGTGGGAATTCTACCATGCATCACTTGAAACCTCAACAGAAGTTCAGCTGTTTATTAATTATCAGGGGAAGTGCACATGATTTATATAATAAATCTAATAAAATTTGGATTAAAGCCAAAACAGTCAACCTTAGGTAAAAAATACACTGACTTAACCTACTGAATGCTTTTTTTCTGCAGCCAACAACAAGGGGCCATTTACAAAAGAGAAACATTTATAATAAGATATCTTAGTTTGTTCATTGGATTTCATTGACTAACTTAGAGAGCCTAGTGGCATGGTGTCATGACAACAACCTTTCCCTCAATGTCAGCAAAACAAAGGAGCTGGCCATTGGCTTATGGAAGGGGGGCAGTGCACATGCTCCTGTTTACATCAACAGTGTCAAGTTCAAAAAGGTTGAGTTTCAAGTTCCTTGGAGTGAACATCACCAATAGCCTGTCCTGGTCCAACCACGTCAACACCATGGCCAAGAAAGTGCACCAGTGTCTCTGCTTCGTCAGGAGGTTAAAGAAATTTGGCATGTCCCCTTTGACCCTCACCAACTTTTATAGATGCACCATAGAAAGCATCGTATCTGGATGCATCACAGCTTGGAATAACAACTGCTTTGCCTGAGGCCACAAGAAACTGCAGAGTTGTGGACACAGCTCAGCACATCATGGAAACCAACCTCCCTTCCTGGTCTACACTTCTTGCTGCCTCGGTAAAACAGCCAACACAATCAAAGACCCCACCCACCCCAGACATTCTCTCTTCTCCCTCCTCTCGAGCAAAAGGTACAAAAGCACGTACAACCAGACTCAAGGACTGCCTCTGTCCCATTGTTTTAAGACTATTGAATGGTCCCCAAGTACGATAAGATGGACTCTTGTCCTCACAATTTACCTCGTTTGGCCTTGCACTATATTCTCTGCCTTCATTGCACTTTCTCTGTTACTGTAACACTTTATTTTGCATTCTGTTGTTTTTCCCTTGTACGACCTCAATGCACTGATGTGATGAAATGATCTGTATGGATGCCATTCAAAACAGAGTTTTTCACTGTACCTCAGTACATGTGTCAATAATAAGCCAATTTACCAATTTACTTTAACTTTCCTATTTTAATGATCTCGACGTAAAAAGACAAAATTAAAATTGTAAGAAAAATTAAAGCTTTTTTCAGCATACTTAACAGATTAGTAATGTGCAAATGTGAGCACGGAGGAAAGATAGGAACAAGATAAAGGAATATTTTTGTGAAATACCATACCTTTCAGTCAAGGAAATTTTTTTGAAGTTCTGTTATGTTGTTATTAAATCACAAGCACATGACATCTGCTTCCAGCGTAAAACCTACACGTGGTGTATTGTTATAGTGTTGTAGGCAATGCTAATAATCCACAATTTACAACAAGAAGGCTTGTACTATTATATTTACTAGAGTTTGTGAAAATGAGAGGTGATACCACAGAATAAAGTGGGAATAACTGATAGGGTTACTGCAGAGAGACTACTTCCTTTGACTGGAAATTCTAGAACCAAGAGGCAGAGCCTGAATGAACACTGGGATGAGAAACTTCTTTATGCAGAGGGCTGTAAATCTTCAGAATCCTCTGACCTAGAGGGCTGTGGCTGTTTAGTGGTTGAGTATATTTAGGACAGAGACTAATATCTTTTTCTGACTAAGGAAATCAAGAAATAAGGAGATCAAGCAGGAACATATGAACATAAGAAATAGGGGCAGGAGTAGGCCATCTGGCCTGTCGAGCCTGCTCTGCCATTCAATAAGATCATGGCTGATCTGGCCGTGGACTTAGATCCACCTGCCTGCCTTTTCCCCATAATCCTTAATTCCCCTACCATGCAAAAATCTATCTAACTGTGTCTTAAATATATTTAATGAGATAGTCTCCACTGCTTCCCTGGGCAGAGAATTCCACAGATTCACTACACTCTGGGAAAAGCAGTTTCTCCTCATCTCCATCCTAAATCTATTCCCCCGAACCTTGAGGCTATGTCCCCTGGTTCTAATCTCACCTACCAGTGGAAACAACCTTCCTGCCTCTATCTTATCTATCCCTTTCACAATTTTATATGTTTCCATAAAATCCCCTCTCATTCTTCTGAATTCCAGCAAGTATAGTCCCAGGTGACTCAGTCTCTTATAGGCTAACCCCCTCATCTCTGGAATCAACCTGGTGAACCTGCTCTGCACTGCCTCCAAAGCCAGTATATCTTTCCTGGCTTTCCTGGAAATTGGATGAGGTACTGGATCAGCCATGATCTTATTGTAGGGTGTCATTAATTGAAATAAAGGATACCCGAAGATCAAGACCTCAGACCTAGCACAAAACTCATGGTCTATCAGGTAGCAGTGATTCCTGCACTTCTATATGCCTCTGAGATCTGGACTGCCTACAGCAGACAACTCCAGGCACTGGAAAAATAATATCTATTCACTGGAAGGACAAAAAAACCAATATCATTGTCCTCTCCCAGGCCAATATCCCCCAGTAAAGAGACCCTGGTTAGATACAGTTGGCTATGTTGGGCAGGCCCTGGTCATTCACTTGCCGAATACAATACTCTTGAACAGACACTATATTCTAAGTTCTATATGGGAAGAGATTATCTGATGGACAGAGGAAAAGATTTGAAGAAGTGCTCTAAGCTTCCTTGAAGAAATTCAACATCCCCACTAATTGCTGGGGATCTCTGGTCCATGGCTGCTCAAAGTGGAGAATGAGCATTTGGGGCGGTATGGAAAATTTCAAAGCTACGCATCCAGAGTACACAGAGGCCCAGCTTAAGCATGCAGAAGATGCGTAGCACCTCACAAACTACCCACTAGCCCACTACAACAGCTACCACTTGCCCCATCTGTGGAACTATGTGTGGTTCCCACATTGACCTGACTAGCCATCTCAAAACCAACAAAACTGGAGTGGAAGTGTAATCCTCAGTCTTGAGGGACTATCTAAGAACCTCAGTCTTGAAGGACTATGTAATAATAGTTCATTTACTAATTTTCATAAAATAAAACTGAAACCATTGTGACTCAAAATGGAAGAAAGCTGACAGCAAGTTCAGTACTACATACGAGCATAATAAAACATGGAAATCCAGAATTTACTCACAGCTGTTTCTGTGGTCCACAGCTGCAATTTTCACCAAGTGAGACAGAAGAATGAATTGTCATGTGCTTTAATTTTTTTCACTATTTGCTCTGCAAGACACTGAAAATATTATACTTTGTTGAATGACGTGTGAGAGGGAATTTAACTGGCCTATTTCCTACTGAACAAGCTCCTTTGCCATGAAAACCAACATTTTATATGGATTGTCATTCCCTGCATAACTGATAATGTTCCAAGGATTTTAAAGTAATAATTTTTATTCCTGTTTTAAACTTTGTGGGAATTCAGCTTCTATATATCCCTTTAAAGCAAAATTAAAAAAGAAAAATCCCATGTCCTTCAAGAGAAATTAAAAACAACATTAAATCAAAATGAAAAGACATAAAATGCTGCCAAACAAAAGCCGCAATACTGAGGATTGGGAAAATTTCAGAATTCAGCAAAGGGGGACCAAGGCAATAATAAAAAAAAGCAAAAGCAAAATACAAAAGTGGGCTAGTAAGAAACATAAAAACAGTCTATAAGAGCTTCCATAGATTTGTAAATAGGATAATATTAGCTGAAATGAATGAGAATGAATGAATGAATGAATGAATAAAATGAAATGAATGAATGAATAATAAAATAAAATTACTGACTGAGATATCAGAAATTACATTAGGGAATAAGGAAATGGGAAATAAACTAAACAAATATTTTCCATCTGTGTTCATGGAAGAAGACACACAGAAAACCTCCCAGAAATAGTGGAGAACTACATGTCTAGAGAGAAGATGGAATACTTAGTGGAAAATGTGGTCATCCAATTCAGCGGAAAAAAAAGCAGATGACTTTTTAAATGGTAAGAGATTGAAAAGTGTTGGCGTTCAGAGAGATTGGATATTTTTGTACACAAATCACTGAAAGTTAACATGTCAGAAGAAAAGCATTTAGAAAGCTAAGAAGTATGTTGACCTTCACTGCATGAGTAGAGATGTCTTGTTCCAATTATATAAAGCCCTGGTGAGATCTCATCTGAAATAATGAGAACAGGTCTTATCACTCTCTTCAAAGAAGAATATGCTTGCAATAGAGGGAGGGTCGAGTCTTGACAGGATAAATTCAGAGTTGATGTTTCCCTAACTGGAGTGTCTTGAACCAGGAGTCACAGTTTCAAAATAAGTATCAGCCATTCAGGACAGAAATGAGAAGAAAATTCTTCAACCAGAAGGCACTAAATCTTTATAATTCTGTAACTTAGATGGATGTAGAGGCTAAGTCATCATATGTACTCGAGATGAAGATCAACAAATTTGTAGGGACCTGAAAGATATGAGATAAATGAAGGAAAGTGGTACTGAGGTAGATCAGCATGATCCTATTGAATGACAGAGTGAAAATGACGGGTCGATTGGCTTCATTCCTGCTTCTATTCCTTACATTTTTATGTAACATAATCTATTTTTGTGTCCCAATCTTTATTTTGCTCTGTAGAATGTTTAAAAAGTTTATTTCCAGGCACAGCTCACCTTGCACACATAGTGTAATTTTGCATTAGCTGAACATATCCAGGACCACCAGGACTTCACAATGCAGCAAAGAATTTTAATCCCCACTCCACAAACCGAGGCCAGGGCCAAACTCCCTGAACCCAACCCATAATGCAGCCCAAACTCATTATAACCATTACCCATCATCTCTGGCAGTTTAGTAGATTACCCTCCCCTCACTCCAAAACTGATCTTGCTTGCTGACCCCTCATCAGTGACATACCTTAGACCGCTACCCAACCCCAGCTTGATCCTCAGCCTACAAATTTTGCCTGCTTCTACCCCTTCAGCTACAATCACAGCCTCAGTTATATTCGGTGGTGGGTCGACCGCCACACTGAAATGGTATTGGGACTCTGCTGCTACAACCATCTCACCTCATCCATTTGCGTACACTACAATTTCGAGGCAGTTACACTTCTGGCAGAAAGAGGAACTAAAGTTGGCAAGCCCGGCTGTGGAATATTTCATTGGAGTTATGATTAGACCTCATGCCCACACATTACAAATAAAACGGTGGGTGAAGGCACGGGGATAATGGGCTGATGGTGGGCACATGTGGTTAGGACTGGACGATCACCAACACTAACTGGTAAGGTCCAATGGTCAACTTCCGTGTTGCCATCTCGATGTAAATAAAAGCAGCCCTCACAGCCCCGTGTGTCACTCACCACAAGTTTAAACCGGGCGAATCGGACTAAAACGCTTATCTCGTTACTACGGCGTATCTTTGAAGGCAAACCTGATCACACGCTCCCCGCCCCCATTCAGCTGAATCAACTGAGCAGCAGGCGCAACCGTCCCCGGTGACATCCCGCCCTCCCCTTGATTGACATTCAAATCACCCAATAGCGACTCTGTGGGCGGCGGACGTATGTCGTGGATCAACGAATTAAGCACGCGAGGGGGTGATGGAGAACTTCAGGCCGACGTTCCAATAGGCGCCGGGGAACGTTCGGTGACGGTCCGGGGGACGGAGTCTTTGGTTAAACTGGTTGTCATCTGTATAACGTGAAAGGAGCGTGAAGTTTTGGCGTGGAGACGATCTAATAAAGTGGACAGTCACGATTGCCTGGAGGTAAACACACTGAGGAAACGAAGCTTTATCTATGCTGATATTGACGTTACTGAATAGTCAAGGTGCAGGTTCACATTAGTTTTGGGGGAAAAAAAAGGACAGTCTATCCGATTGTTGTGATGTGTCGATGTAGTTTAGTTGCTCTGGAAGACGTTTGCTGCAAATGTCGGCCACTGCAGTTCATTTGGATTCAAAGTTTGAAATTATTCCAAGCGTCTCCTGGCTAGTTTGCACTAAAAATCTTATAATCATTTGGATTTCACGGAACGATACTCTATGAAGGAGCTACATGGTAAATCCCATTACCTTGTACTTTCCTTGCGGCCCAACATATTTTAATCATCTTTTTGGCGTTCAGATTGGAACTGGTTCAATCGCAAAAGGAATGCATTCCATATCACAATAATCCATTGCATAAGCACTATTTGGCCTTGTGTCACCCTTTTTTTTGCCAGTAGCTTGCAACTTGTGTGCTTTTGTGGAAGTTTTAGTCAAATATATATGCAGAATCATTTTCTCAGAGAGAAACTTTCTGTATATTTACTTGACTAAAACTTTACAAGTTTTATCATCTCAGTCAAATGCCTTCTTAATATTCTCTCTTCTAAGAACCGTAACTCTGATTTCTTTGGTCACTCCGTGGAATTAGTGACATTGTGGTGGTTCTCTTCTCAGATTTTGACGTCTGCCCTCGAGCTAGCTTTAGGGATGTTTAATAGCTTTCTATCTGCTTTTTTTAACAACATTCCCAATTAATCATGCTACATTCAAAGATTACTCCCAACCTCAGTATGCACAGTTTCTGTATTCTTTTCAAATCGTACCATTTAGTTTATATAGTCTTTCATACTTCCTGAAAAGAGCTTTACTTTTTTAATTTGACAGTATGCTAATTTTGGAAGGCAGTAAATAAGGTAGGCAGAAAGAGCAATGACGCCATCACAATAGCTTGGAATAATTTGAAAAATTTAAATAAGAAGAAATAGCACATAACATCTCTTCACTAGAAATCCTTCCTTGCAGCCTGTGAAAATTAAACATAATTTACAGTTCTTAGTTTCAACCTCTTATTTCTTTGGTTCTTTTGCTGTGCTGTAAAGGCCATGAACAAAATATGATTAGTCATTAAATAAGGCAGAATGTGCAGAAACCAGCTGAATCAGATATTTATGCTGGTAGATCTGTAATTCCTCACTTTGAAAACAGCAATTGAAACTGAGATTTGAATGACTTCTAATTACTGCACTTATCTGTTCAAATAATAGTGATTCACAACTCAAAAATGACAAATTTGATAACCACTCAAAATACGGGAAATAAACAGCAGGTCAGCTGAAATCCGTAAAGAGAAAGTTTTTTAATCAGAGAAATCTGTGGCAAGGGATTAGGGCAGCCTTGCATCTGTTTTGCCAGGTTTGTTGGGAGGTCATTTAAATGCAGTTGAACAAATGGATATCCAGTTTCCACACCAGAATTTCTCCCTAGATGCCAGTTTTCATGTAAAAAAACAAAATGGTTGGATGAAAGTTGCTCAATGATCAGCTGGGTGTCTTTCATCAATGTGCTGAAAGATAAAGAGTAGAGAACTCATGACCAACTCAGAATTATCTGCTTTTAACTGTATAAGTGCTTAAATAAAAGATCTTCGGCCAAGGAAAAAAAACTACATTTGTAGGTCTTCTACTAGTTGGCTGTTGTGTGAATTAGTGCTTTTTATTCCATCTCCCCATGGTTTTTGAGAATGTAACTGTGTTGCTTTTTTTTCATGCTGGGAGCCATTTTACCAAACTTCCATTCTATTTGTGAATCTAGTGAAATAAGGGATGAAAGCAGTTAATTTATGATTAAGAAAAATAAAAGATTTTATTTATTTTAGGATGAAGAACATTACAAATACTAGAATTTTAAGGAGAATGATTGCTTTGAAACCAAGTAAATAGCTTGTTGTGAATACTAAACTTGCATAACTAAAAGCTTATAAGCTACGCTGCAGTACATGTAGTGTTTACGATGGGGTGATAACTTCTTTTAGCCAATTTTGAACTCTGCCTTGATTTACAAGTTGCACTTGCACCTTCTGAGTGTGAGGTCTCCTGGCTCAACCCATCTCCAGAGAGTTTTGGGGCATAATTTAATCTGATCAGTTTGTCTAGTACTTCTTTCAGATAAGATATTTAATAAAGAGCACGCATGCATCTCAGATGAACTTAAAAGGTCCTGTGACACTATTTTTAAAGAAAAGCCCAGTATCCAGGTAAAAACTTATTTCTCAACCAACACCACTAAATAAAAAACACCATTAGTCATTCATCTCCTTGCTGTATGTGAGGCCTTGACTGTTGTGTTCCCTGACATTACAATATTGACTACGTACCAACTGTAGTTCATTGACTGCAAGTTGCTTTAAGACATCCCTGACATTACAATACTGACTACATACCAACTGTAGTTCATTGACTGCAAGTTGCTTTAAGACATCCTGAAATTCCAAATAAAATTCTATCTAAGATCAGGGGAATTAGACTTGGGGGGGTGGGGGAAGCAAGTGGGTGGAACATGAACACTACCTTGTTGTTCCTTTTTTTGCACTCTATTTATTTTGTAATTTATAGTAATATTATATCTTTGTACTGTACTGCTGTTGCAAAACAACAAATTTCACATCATCTAAATCACTGATAATAAATTTGATTCTGAAAGGAAAATTGTATCTCTTTTTCATATGATCTGTCAACCACTAACCTTGCTGCATCTTAAATTTTGACTAGATCTTTTCTTTCTACTTTATCCATCCTTTCTTAGTTTTACTCTGTACCGATCCAAAACTTCATCTTTGACTCTTCAATTATTCTTTCTATTTATTTTCTGCCACTTTATCCTCTGATTATATTTTCTCATAATTTAACTTTATGATGAAACCTTATTAACTTTCTGTTTCCTACCTCACACGTGTAATTTAAATGTTCTTACACGGCACATTACGCCTATGAAGATTGTTGATGTACTGATTGTCTTCTTTCAAAGATACTAAAATAGTTCCCTAAGATTGGAAATGGGCAAATGTAACCCCATTATTTAATGGAGGGTGAGACAACAATGAGTAGTTGATATCTGGAATATGATGTCGAGGAGGCAGAGAAATCAGATATAATTTACTGTGTTTAAGAGGCACTTAGACAGACACTTAAAAAGGCATGGTGTAGAAGGATATGGCCCTAAAGCAGGTAAATATGATGAATCAAGATGGGCAAAAAGGTTGGCATGGACGTTGTGGGCCAAAGGGCTTGTTTCTCTGCTCTACAATTCAATGACTCTATGACTGTACCACTCCAGATCAATTAGCCCGACATGAATAGAAGATAAATTGCTAGAATTTGTTATTATTAAGGAAGTGATAGCAGAATGCTTAGAAAATAATAATAGCATTGGGCATAGCCAGCATTGATTTATGAAAAGAAAATCGTGTTTGATAGACCTGTTGTAAATTTTTGAAGTTGTAGCAAGCAGAATGTTATGGTTTTTGGTGATTTTTACTAAACAAAATTAAAGCATTTGAGATTGGGACAATGTATGCTGATGTGGTTTGAGGACTAGTTAACAGACAGAAAATGGAAAGTAGTGTTTGCAGGCTTTGAGTAGTGGGGTGCAGGAATAATGCTTTCCCCACCTCCCCTGTGTCTGGTGTCTACAGCCAGGGTTCAGCCTCAAAATAAGGAGTCGTCCATTCAGGACTAAGGCGTTATAGAGCAATACAGCGCTGATACAGGCCCCTCAGCCCAACAAGTCCGTGCTAATCATGGCGTCCACCCATCAAGTCCAAACTTCCTGCATTCAGCCTATATCCCTCCAAGCCCTGCACCTTAGTGTACTTATCCAAGTGCTTCTTAAATGTTACAATTGTACCTGCCTCAATCACTTCCTCTGGCAGTTCATTCCATATATTCACCACCCTCTGTGTGAAGAAGTTGCCCCTCAGATCTCTTTTAAATCTGTGCACTCCCACCTATGCTTCCCAAACCTATGCCCCCTAATTTTGGACTCCCCTTCCCTGGGGAAAAGACTGTTACCATCACCTTATCTATGCCTCTCATAATTTTAAAAACCTCTAAAAGGTCGCCCCTCATTCTCCTATGTTCCGAAGAATAAAGATCTAGCCTGGCCAACCTCTCCCTATAACTAAGGCCTTATAGTCCTGGCAACATCCTCACAAATCTTCTCTGCACTCTTTCCAGTTTAACCACATCTTTCCAAAAATAGGGTGACCAAAACTCTACATAGTACTCCAAGTACAGCCTCACCAATGACTTTACCACTGCATTATAATATTCCAACTCCTAAACTCAATGCCCTGACTGATGAAGGCCAGCACATTAAATGCCTTTTTCGCCACCCTGTCTACCAGTGATACCGCTTTCAACAAACTATGCACGTGTACTCCTTGGTGTAGGTGAGGAGAAATTTCTTCATCAGAGCCTGGTGAATATTTTGAATTCTCTGCCAAAGGCTGTGGAGGCTCAGTAGCTGAGTATATTCAAGACAGATTGATAGAATTTTGGATATGAAGTGGAATCAAGGGGGCTCTTGCAGGAAAGTGGCACTGAGGTAAAAGATCAATTTTGATCTTTCTGGATGATGGAGCAGATGCAAGGAGCCAAGTGACCCACTTCTTCTATTTCTTATGTTCTTATTTTCTTAGTTAATTCAAAGAGGGCTATTACCTAGCTTGGGTAATAATGCTTGGATTTGGGAAGAAGGTTTTAATTTCCACTGATGGCTGAATGGCATCAAGATTATTTCCAGCATATGAAACTTTTGAATTTGTTTCATGTTGGGAATAGACAAATCTCTCTCTGTTAAACAAAAGTATTGTTTTCAGCAGTTAGAACAAAAAAATCTTTGACTGTAAGAGGAAATAGAACTTGCAGCTGTGGTCATTCAGCTATTACCAGCTCCAGTCTGTGTCTGAAGGAAGTGAATTTTCTTTGTGGTGAAGTTTGAAAGGTAGATAAGTAATGAGTTCAGTTGTCTCTGGATTCGAGAGGAACTCCACTTATAACTGTAATAAATGCATCAGAGAATGTAAACAAGATCAATATATTAGCCTCCAGTTAAAAATCTGATGCAAGACAAATAGAAGTATCAGAAGGTATAAATTCTTCAGAAATCTGCACTATAATGGGTAGGTGAACAAGGTGGAATATAATATGTGGGAGTGACTTTGGCAGCAGATATGTGAGATGTATAATGGGGCTAGTTAGCAATTTGCAGAAAGTTGAGAATAGTTGGCAGAGGCAAAAGTTGAGTATTTGGTCAGAAGGATATTTGAGGCACTGGGTAGTGTAAGGGCATGCTGGTAGTGTAGGGGAATGCTGGTAGTGTAAGGGAATGCCAGTATGCTGAGTGGAATACTGTGAATATGAGTATGGTGAGTTTGCAGCAGGCAGCATCCCTAGTTTTATTTTGTTCTATTCACCTGAGCTACAGCTTAGACAGTCAGTTGGGGAAAGTGAAGCGGCAGCAAATTGGAATGAAGCAAACACAGTTAATGGAATCTAGCGAATTGAGGTGTGGCTGAGTGAATAAAGCTGATCAAGCAATTAATTATATTTTGTATTTGTGAATCAGTGGAATCCAATGTACTAATTAATTGTCACCACATTCACTTAATACTGTATGTGGCTGTGTGTAGAATCCAAGACTTTCCAACACCCTCCACGCCTGCACCATCTGTTATTTTTCTAGATTGACTTCCTCAATCCACCTGTACTGCCTCTGCTTATTACTTATTACAAATCTGCATTCCTTACTGCTCCACATTATGTTGCAGATTTCCTTCTCGTCCTCATTTCCTTCCTCCTATAATCTCCTTGTTACTCAAATATATCTCTCTTCCCCAATTTATTACATACACCCATGTCATCTTAAAAATCATAGAATAACCAGCATTCCGGTTAGTTTGTCATATCCTCTTTCCAAAATCAACCACTTCCATTTTCTTTTGAAACATATTGTCTGCCTAAATGTTGCCATTCATTAGGAGTAACAAAATATAATGGATAAACTATTCTCAATGCAGTATTCTCTTGCAAAGAAAATGTTGATTATTTTATTGTGTAATTTGCTTATGTTTTCTCTTTCCTTTTTCAATCTTTTTATTAGTTTTCAAATTAATACAGATTGATATATAGCATCAATATTTATACATGTAATACAAAGAGATCAGGATAACAATCATAGCATAGATAGTCATAAAGAACAATAAAATATCTGTAGATCCAATGATCTCTTAATAAATGAATATAATATAAAAGAAAGGAAAGGAAAAGATTTATTATATAAATTTTTTTTAAAAAGCCCAAATCAATAAGAAAAATTGTAAACAATATAAACTAAACTAAACAAAAAATATTTCAAAAAAAACAAACAACAAAAAAAGAAAAAAAAACTGGGCTAAAATTTCTCAATAGAAAGAGAGCAATATTATGTCGTCAACTCTGTTCCTCTAAATTGGAAAGTTATTGAAAGGGATCTACATCATGTGAAAATATTGAATAAATGGACTCCAAATATCTTCAAATTTAAGCGAAGGATCAACAGTACCACTCCTAATTTTTTCCAAGTTTAAACATGATATAGTTTGAGAAAATCATTGAAAAGTAGTAGGGGGTATTGGATCCTTCCATTTAAGCAAAATGGATCGTTTGGCCATTACTTATGTTTTCTCATCAGTTTTATGTAATGATTTAGAATCATATGAATGTACAGATTTCCTTGCATTCTACTTTTCCTTCTCCAGGTTTTTGTTAACAATCATTTTCTTTGTGTTTTTGTCTTGTCTGCAGGATCCTGTTTCTTTGAGAGCAATGAAACGGCTTTTTTCTGTTGAGCCTATTGTTGCTCTTTATATGTTGGCTAATGTGGCAGGTTCTATCTTAATTCAGCAGTATATTTATCGTAAGATATGGGAGAATGAAACTAACAGCAGCTACATTGAGAATGAAAATAGTTCAAACTGCTACCAAAATGACAGTATCTACTCGAAACAACAGGTCAGTGTGTACAAATATTATTCTATCAAGCTGCAATTTAAGTGGAATTGTAAATATCCTGTAATAATATCACTATTAGCTATATTTACATATGTGGCACCAACTTGATTATCTTTTATTAAACAATTTCCTGCACTTGAATGTGGTTGAGACTAAATGAGCCACTTTAGATTCGAAAATGGATAATTTAGAAAATGAAGATGTGTGGCTGAGGAACTGGTGCAGGGGCCATGGATTCAGGTTATTGGATCATTAGGATCTCTTCTGGGGCAGGGGTGACCTGTACAAGAGGTATTAGTTGCACTTAAACCAGGGAGGGACCAATATCCTTGCAGGGAAACTTATTAATGCTACATGGGAGGGTTTAAACTAGATTGGCAGCGGAGTGGGACTCTGAGCAACAGCCAGCAAGAGTAAGTTTAGTAATCAGGATAGCTAGGGGCATAGTAAAGGGAAGAAAAGTCAGTTAAACTGCATTTATTTTAATGCACGAGGCTTAGCAGGTAAGGCAGATGAGCTCAGAGGGTGGATTGGCTCTGGGGGCTGGGATGTTATAACAGAAGCATGACTGGTGGCTCAATGTTTCAGAATACAGATTGCTTCGGGGTGGTAGAGATACAGGTAAATGAGGAGTGGGTGTTGCTTTTTTTGATAGGATGGATGTAACAGCAGTGCTTGGAGATGATATTCTTGGGGGGATCGTCCAGTGAGGCCAATTGGGTAAACTTAAAAACAAGAAAGGAAGGGTCACTCCAGTGAGGCTATATTATAGACACCACCCAATAGTCAGCAGGAACCTGAGGAGCAGGTGTGTAGAGAAATTGCTCATAGTTGTAAGATAATAGGGTTGCGTTAGTGGAAGATTTTAATTTCCTGGGTATTAACTGGGTCACCCAGAGTGTTAAGGGCCTGGGCGGGGTGGAATTTGTGAAATGTGTCCAGGAAAGTTTCCTGAATTAATACATAGAGGGTCCTCCTCAGAAGGGTGAAATACTCTACTTGGGGAATGAAGCGGGCAAGTAACTGAAGTGGCAGTCAGGGAGCACTTCGGTTCAGGTGACCATAATTCTATTAGTTTTAAGATAGTGATGGAAAAGGATAGGACAGGTCCACAGGTTTGGTCCTAAACTGGAGCAGGGCTAATTTTGGGGGAACTAGGCAGGATCTAGCAGAGGTTGATTGGGTGAGCCTGTTTGAAGGGAAAGGAACCAATGGCAAGTGGGAGGCTATTAAGAGTGTGTTATCAAGAGTTCGGGGCAGTATGTTCCTGTTAGGTTGAAGGGTAAACCTGGCAACTTTAGGGAACCCTGGCTGACAAGGGATATTGAGGCTCTGGTCAAGAAAAAGAAGGAAGCATACATTGAGTTTAGGAGATTGGGGATGAGTGAATCCCTTAATGACTATAAAAAGATTAAGAATACACAAGAGGGAAATCGGGAGGGCAAAGAGAGGGTATGAGATAGATCTGGTAAGTAAGGTTAAGGAAAATACAAGAGGTTCTATAGATAAATTAAGAGTAAAAGGGTGGCAAGGGAGAGAGTAGGTCCCCTTAGAAAGCAGCAGGGCCTCCTATGTCTCAAGCCACAGGAGATGTGTGGGATTTTCAATAAATATTTCTCCTCTGTTTACTGAGGAGAAAATCATGGTTACTCGAGAGATAAGGGAAACAGGTGGAGATGTTTTGGAGAACATTCATATTACCAGGGAGGAGGTATTTGCAGCCTTACAGCACATGAAAGTGGATAAATTCCCAGAGCCTGACCAAGCGCATCCTCAGACTTTGTGGGAGGGTAGAGAAGAAATTGCGGAGACCTTTGCGGGATATTTGCTTCATTGTTAGCCACCAACGTTCCCGAAGACTGGAAGGTGGCTTGTATTGTTCTGTTGTTTAAGAAGGGTAGTGAGGACGAGCCAGGAAACTACAGCCGGTCAGCCTGACATCAGTGGGGAGGAAGTTACGAGGGGGAATTCTGAGGGACAGGATCGACCAGCATTTGGATAGATAAAGTCTGATTTAGGTGGAGTCAGCGTGGAAAGTCATGCTTGATGAATGTTTTACAGTTTATTGAAGAGGTAACTGAAAAGATAGATCCAGGTAGGGCAGTGGGTGTTGTCTATTTGGACTTTAGCGAGACCTTCGACAAGGTCCTACATGGTAGGCTGGTCTGGAATCCAGGGAGAGCTAGTCAGGTGGATTCAAATTTAGCTCAGAGGTAGGAAGTGGAGGGTGGTAGTTGCAGGTTATTTCACAGAATGGAGGCTAATGGTGTGCCACAGAGGTCCGTGTTGGGACCCTTGTTATTTATTATTTATATAAATAATTTGGATGCGAATGCACAAGGCTTGATTAGTAAATTTGTGGATAACACGAAATTAGAAGGTGTTGTTGATAGTGAAGAAGGTTATCGTAGATTACAGGGGGATCTTGAACTGTTAGGGAAGTGGGCCGAGGAGTGGCAAATGGATTTCATTACAGCTGAGTATAAGGTAATACATTTTGGAAAGTCAAACTGGTATAGGGCTTATACTATGAATGGTAGGGCACCAGGGAATGTAATGGAACAGAGGGACCTGGGAATACAAGTGCATAGTTTGTTGAAAGCAGCATCACAGGTAGACAGGGTGGTGAAAAAGGCATTTAGCACACTGGCCTTCATCAGTCAGGGCACTGAGTATAGGAGTTGGGACATTACATAGCAGTTGTACGAGTCATTGGTGAGGCCGCAGTTGGAGTACTGTGTACAGTTTTGGTTGCCTTATTATAGAAAAGACATAGTTAAACTGGAAAGAGTGTAGAGAAGATTTACAAGGATGTTGCCAGGACTGGAGGGCCTGAGTTATAGGGAGAGGTTGGCCAGCCTAGATCTTTATTCCATGGAACGTAGGAGAATGAGGGGCAACCTGATAGAAGTGTTTAAAATTATGAGAGGTGTAGATAAGGTGGATCGTAACAGTCTTTTCCCCAGGGTAGGGGAGTCTAAAACCGGGGGCATAGGTTTAAGGTGAGAGGGGAAAGATTTAATAGGGACCTGAGGGGCAACTTTTTCCCACAGAGGATGGTGAGTATATGGAATGAGCTGCCAGAGGAAGTGGTTGAGGCAGATACAACAGTATCATTTAAGAAGCATTTGGATAGGTACATGGAGGGGCGGGGCTTGGAGGGTTATGGGCCAAACGCAGGAAATTGGGACTAGTTGGGTGGGCACTGGTCAGCTTGGACTGGTTGGGTGAAGGGACTGTATCCATCCCTTGTTGCTCTATGACTCTAAGATAAACTGAACTCTTGCAAGATATATACAGGTACACCTAACATTTTTAAAAAAAATTCATTTCATGCCTTTAACATGGTAAATGTACCAAAGCACATGTGTAATCTTCACAAAATTTGATCCATAAGGAAATATTAGAAATTCAAAGTATAGGGGGAGTTCTGGAAACGTGGGGGGGAGATGGTGGGAGGGCATGGTTAGAAATCAACAAACAGAAAACATTCCAGGTCTGTGATGTAACAAAAAATTACTAGATTTTGAGTAAATACAACTCCAGAGAAATAGGGTGAGGGAGGAAAGTACAGAAGAAAAGGTTAAAAGACACTATGCTCTCCAATGAGTTTCAGTGAAATAGTCCATGAACTTCAGGATGGAGTCTTGGAGAGGAATTGGTATTGAAGATTAAAAGGATAGGCAACTGTAAGCTCAGGGATCACACTTGTGGACTACATAATGAGAAATTAATATAATACATCAAACTGGAAGAAATATAAGTGAACCACTGTCTTATCTGAGTTAGGAGGTAGTTTTTAATGTAACTTCTAAAGGAAGAAGGCGAGCCCTTTTGAGAGGAAAATCCATCTTCATCTTGGGGATTTGCAAGCTGAAGGCATAGCTGCCAGTGGTGGAACAACTATATCTGGAGGAATGCAGAGATTTCTGTGTGTTGTGAAATGCAGGTCTTGACAGAGATGGAATATGGCAAAGTCAGAAAAAGATTTGGAAAACTAAATGCAAAATTTTAAACTTGAGGTGCCTTTGGACAAGGAGTCAGTGTAGGTCAGCAATTTAAAAACATGGCAAGTGAATATAAGATTTGGCCTAAGTTAGAATTTGAGCAGCAGAGATTTGTATGATCTGAAGTTTATGGAGAGTGTGAAGTGTGTGAGTTATCCTGACTCAGGATAACTTTGGAATAATCAAATTTGGAAGTAACAAACATAAGGATGATCTTTCAGCATTAGATGAGCTGAGTCTGACAATGTTAATAGTGGTGGAAGTCAGTGTTAAGGAGAGGATATGGGACCAAATCCACAGCTTTGAGTCAGTAGAATGCCATGTTTGTGAATAGTCTTTTTCAGACTCTGTTGAATGTGAGGAATGAAACTTAGTGACCAGGATCAGTAGTTTGGGGTAAAGAACCAAAACTGATGAATGAAATCTCCGCTCCAGTTATTTTGTATAGTATCTTTAAAATGTAAATTTAGACTGATATATAAAAAATCATCAGTTAAGTTGTAGTGATTTGGATCTAATTACTTGTTCTCTTACCTAAGGTTTGTTCAGAGTATTTGTGTTGCTGATGACCTGACCAATTATTTCCCCCTTCCTATGCGTTTGTTCGTGAAACATTGATGTAGGTGCACTGAAGGTGTCTTATTGTTGGATAAGGAGCTAGGGATTTTAGCTCAGTGATGAAGGAACACTGATATGTGTCCGAATCAGATTCGTTTGTCACTTTGGGGTGAATATGGTCAAGTGTGTGCTTGTGAACATTTTTTGTTGATTTGAACAGGTTATACCTGTGTTACATCAGTTGGTGAGGAAGTGCATATGTAAATAATGTATGGAGGACTACTCAAGTGGAGTGTTCTGTACTTTGTGATGCAGAGCTGCTATGGTGTCAACTGCACTCACTCAGGCAAATGGAAACTATTGCCTCTTGCTCCTGACTCATACCTTCTAGTTAACATAATATAGAGAGTTGGGTGATAAGCCATTCTCTGAGCAGCTGGGGTTGCCATGGCATTTGTGGCTATTTCTTTTGAGGTTCTGTTCAGTAGAAATACTGGGACATTGATGGTGGGATGATTGGCCAGAGTCAATTGATAGGATCTCTTGTTGGACACTTGAGTGACACAAATGTTACTCTACTCTTGTCAGCAAAAGCCTGAATGCTAATCAACCTATTAACTAAAATGTGACACTATACGAGTTCACCTTTACTCTAGGAAGCCACTGTGTGAACAATATATCATTTACCCTAATTCTATACTTGCCAAATATATGCATTGCCAATGCAAATTCCATACCTCTCTTACTGACAAATAACATTAGGATAAACTATGCACTTCAAGTTATGAATTGCATTTTAATCTTAAAAAGTAAAATTAAACTGAAGCCAACAGTTATTTTCAGTTTATTATATAAAAAAAATGAAGAAACATTTCTGTGGTACCTTTCCATAAGTGCAAATTTGATATTGAGACAGATCTCTGCATTAGTGGAAACACTGATTTCTTCCTAGTATTTTAATTTTTAGTTGTGTGACAAAAAATGTGTATGCCTAGAAATTTGTCCCTGGTTGGTAGCACTAAACTCTATATGGTAGTAGTTGCACATTGTACTCTGCTCCCTATGTTTGGTTCCATTGAAGTTGGAAATTGAATTGTAGACATGAAATAGAATGCACAGATACGTTTATATTGATTATTTCATGCTACTGACCAACAATGAATTTCTCAGCCATGACATTAATGCCATAAACAGTGAGTGGAGGCAGTTGCGCTTGATTTAATTGAAATATTTCTCCATGTTTTTTAAAAAAGTTTGCATTGTGACTTTCTTGATTCTTTGATTTTTTTTCCCTAGGTGGTCCAGGAAAAATCTTCTCACTATTTTATGACTATGAATTTGGTACAGTTTTTTCCTGGCCTAATTATCACCTTGGTATTGGGTGGAGTCAGCGATCGCTATGGACGCAAACTATTTGTCCTCCTTCCTTCTATTGGTGCTCTGATTAACAGCCTAGCTAATTTAGCAGTGGCCTATTTTTCTTGGTCTCTTTATATCCTTTTTCCATCAGTGATTCTCACTGCATGTTTTGGTGGTCCCGCAGCTTTATTTGCTGGAGCTTTTGCTTATGTGGCAGATGTTTCTTCCAATAAGCAGAAGAATATGCGCATGGCGTTGCTCGATATGATTTTAGGAGTAATGGGTGGCATAGGGGCACTATCATCTGGATACTACTTAAAGGCAGCAGGCTTTAATTGGCCATTCTTGACCATTACCTTGATTAATCTGGCCAATATTGTTTATATCATCTTCTTCTTTGAAGAGAGTGCTCAGGTGCCAAGAACTGAGCAAGACCAAATATCATTCTCTGACAAATTCAAAGAAATATTATCCAGAATATTTATTATTTTTACTAGTTCTGATTTCAGAAAATGTGTCCAGATTGGTTTATTGCTTCTTGCTCTTTCAACATTTGCTCTTGCTGAATTTGGTGCTTTAGGACTTTATACTCTCTATGAATTAAATGCACCTCTTTGTTGGAATGAAATTCTGATTGGAGCTGGCTCTGCAACTGACTTAGCCATATTTTTGCTGAGTTTTTGTGGAGTGACAATATTTTCCTATCATCTTGGAGACATTTTTATCATTTTTATTGGAATACTTTCCTTTGTTGGAGGAATGATCATGGCTTTCTTTGCCACAACTACTCTGCTCATGTTCTTGGGTATGTTAAACTTTTTTATTTATAGAATTAAATGTGATGATAACTAAGAAGAATTTACATAAGAATTAGACATAAAAGTGGCTACTCAAAACTATATTTAAGATACACCTAGTTCCTACATGATTCCTATTGTTTTGAAGGTACGATTTCTTATATAGCCTGTTCTGGTATAACCATTGTCACAACTCCAGAACTTATAAAGTGTAAATTAAATGTGTAAATGTTACAGCATGTAATACAAACCAAGAGATTTTAGAGCTGATGGAAATCACAAGTTAAACATTTTAATTAAATGGAACGCAGAAACTGCAGTAAATCACCAGGAAGCCTGAAGATAATTGACAGCTGCTGCCTTTCAATTAGGTAAAAATGAATCAACATACCATGTAATTTCCAAATATTTCCCTTGAAACCTATGTATACTTGGTGAGGAATTACCCCTCTGAATTTTTTTTCGTAAAGATCTGTTCTTTTGTATTTGTGATATCGAATGCAATTTCCAGCACATCACTAATGAATAGTGAGAGGAAGATTAAGTTTCTTTTTATAAAGTTTGCTGTGGCTATGCAGTTCAAAAATAGAAATATTATTGGTGGCATGGTGAAGGATGAGACACCAAATTCCACATTACAACTAGAAGGAAAAAATTGACGCTGAGTAACTTGTGAGGAGAAAGAAAATTTATAGGCTATTGCAGAAGTGCACATTATGTACGGAGGTAATAAGAACATTGCAGAGAAATGTGATTAGTACACTTTAGGAGGAAACAGTAATGAAAGGAGCTGTAACATGTATAGGACAATGAGGGAAAGGTACAAATGGGTGCAGTATGGTTTTTATATTAAACATTTTTGGCATTAAGAAATCAGCAGCCACAAACTTTTAAATGGCATGCTGATTTGCTTTTGTCTATTTTGTATTTTCGTCAAATACCTATTTTACTCCATAGAAGTTTAACCTTGGGAACAAAATTAGAAAAGATGTGAGTTTTTACAAACAACATCACTATATTCCACAATGAAATGCTGTTAGACCTGTGCACAACACTGACTAGGGCATGAGGAGTCTTCAACCTGAAACAGTAACAGCTTCCCACAGATGCCACTTGACTTGCTGAGTGTTTTCAGCACTCTGTTTTTATTTCAGATTTCCAGCATCTACAGCTTTTTTTTTATTTTTCAATGCCTAAGGCACAACTGGAAAAAAACTATTTAGAAGGATGTTAACCATGCAAAGATTCACCAGTAGATTGACAACGGTATGGTTGCCAAGAATGAGCATTTATAATTATTAAGAGCTGGAAACATTGGAGTTTCCTTCACTCCTTGTGCAGTAAATTAATGCAGATCTGATAGAAATTTTCAACACTATGAAAAGTTTTCAGAGGATAAATTGTTATTTTGTTCCACTGATTACATTGGATGAAAAATGAAGAAATACGCTTAGTTTTACTAGGTGATTAAAAACAACATATTAGGTATTTGAAAAGAAAAGGCAAGGAAAATTGAATTAGGAACAATAGCTTCCATTCAAGATTTGGCCCTGATGCAAGCAATTTGCATTGAATGAATTAAAATGTGTTGATTAAAACCAAGCATTGATTGTTTGCAACAATAATCCATGTATTTCCTGATTTCAAAGTGTTTATAATTACTTAAAAAATGAAGCACAAATGTTGTGCCAATATTGGAATGATATCACAACAGAGCAACAAAGGACTGCAGATGCTGGAATCTAGACGGAAAACACTGATGCTGGAGGAACTCAGCTGGCCAGGCAGCATCCATGGAGAAAAGCAGGCAGTCAATATTTTGGGTAAGGACCCTTCTTCAGGACTGAAGAAAGGAAAAGGGGAAGCTCAATATACAGGAGGGAAAAGCAGAACAGTGATAGGTGGACGAAAGAGGGGAGGTAGGGTGGACGCAAGGTGGTGATAGGTAGATGCAGGTAAGAGATGGTGACAGGCAGGTGCAGGGGAGGAGTGGAAAGCAGATCCACTGGGGGATGGGTCAAAGGTAAGGAGGAAAAAAGAGGGGGTAGAAAAAGAGAGAGGCTAGGAAAGGGAAGAAAAGAAGAGGCATGGTTGGTGGGGGGGCAATGTTGTGGGGATTACTTAAAGTGGGAGAATTCAATGTTCATGCCATTAGGCCACAAGGTTCCAAGATGGAAAATGAGGTGCTGTTCCTCCAGTTTGCACTTGGACTTCTGGCAGTGGAGGAGGCAGAGGACTGACATATCTGTGATGGAGGGGGAGTTGAAGTGACTGGCAACGGAGATGCAGATCACGATACGGATGAAGCACAGGTGTTATGCGAAACGATCACCTAGTCTGCATTTCATCTTGCCAATGTAGAGGAGGCCACACTTGGAGCACCAAATGCAGTACACCAAATTAGAGAAGGCTCTCTACAATTTTATGCTTGGAGTGGATTTGTGGATGAATGCTTTGCATCTTTTTTCCCCCAAGGTCATTCCAAATTGGAGTAAGACAATAGCAAATTACCAATCCATTTAATAAAACATAATGATGTTCTTTTCCACTGAAGTTAATGAAAAAGCAAACCAGATGTAGTATATAATTGCTTGCCTATTTGCATGGTCCTTCACCTCCAAGTGCCAAAGACTAAAACTTCTAAGCACTTCATTCACTCAGACTAAAACCAACCCAATTGATAATTCTGAAAACGTTGACTGGATACAGGAGCTAATGCCCAGATACCACTTTCCTTTTTCAGAGGTTTGCCGCCTTTAGTTACACTCAAACTGATTTTTGTAATCACTTTCCCTTTAACGTAACCATCTCCAGGCCCTTGAATCAGTAGATCTAAGACAGAACAAAAAGCTGATAAGATAATCCTTTATTGACCAATCATTCTTAAAGGATGGAAATGTCTGATTGCTGCTGAAACAAAGATTAAATTAGCACTTGAGGAAATTTGGAAATGAGATATGATAGAAAAAAGTCCTGATGGGCAGAGGAAAAAAAAATTGTTACTTTGCATTTTTAACGTGTGTGAGGCAAGTGGAATTTTTTTATTCTTTCCCTTTAATTTAACCTCTGGTAAACATTGTGACCAAGTAATTTAAGCAAAGTCTCTGGTTTCTTCAAATTTTGGGTGATTTAATGTCAGGTTAAGTCAACAGTCTATTAACATATTAAAACCCGGGGGGGGGGGGGGAATTGCAAGTAACTTTGTAATTCACTTTGATGGTGTCACAACAGATCTGTATAATTAAAGAGAAGTTAGGTTTGAACTCCAAAACAAATGTAATCTGGCTGTTCTCTATTTGTGACTGATTATCTTGCTTTCTTTTAATATAGTGAGACTGGTTTCTCTCTTTGCTTTCATGCCATTCCCTGTCCTAAGATCAATGCTGTCCAAGTCAGTTTTGCCCAGTGATCAAGGTAGGTTAATTTCAAAATATTTTTCTGCCTTGGGTATACTTGTTAGTTCTCCTTTGAATTTCCAGATTTGGGTCACTTTTTCCATTCAGGAATTTGGGAGATCTACTGGGTCATATCTTCTCCCATTTTGTATCTATTCCAAATTTGTACTTATAACTTTAGCTTAAGAGAATATTGCTTGTTGATGGTAACTTCCTCACTTCCTTAAATTTGCAGCACGAAAACAGGCCATTTGGTCTTTGTTTAGTGTCCATGTTTATACTCCACATAACTATTTTAATATCAAAAATGTCTGATAATATGATTTTCAAGAGATTGGAGCTGTGTAAATTAATTTATTTGAATCTTTTTTGTTCTTCTTGCAGGTGCTCTTTTTGCCTTAGTTGCTTGCCTTGAAAGTCTAAGTGGTACTATTTCCACCACAATTTTCAATAATGTTTATGCTGCAACTGTTGAACAATTTGCAGGGTTTGTCTTTTTGCTGGCGGCTTGCTTATGCCTCATTCCATTTGGCATTTTGTGGTAAGTCATGGTATAATGTAAGATTCTATGATTTAAGCACAGCACTGGTAGGCAATATTGTGTCAGTGCTGTCATTTTTTTGGGAGGGGAGTGCCAAATTAGTCCTATCCTCTGCTCCTTGCTCCTTTCCACATTCTGTAGATTTGCTCCCAAGTCTCCTAAGTTACAATTGAAATTACTTTATCAGACGTTTGGGTAGTATATACCAGGTTACTTTAATTTTCTGCATTAATAAAATTTCTATTGCCCTCTGATTCTTTTATCAATAATCTTAAAGATGTCCCTGCCTACCTTTCTTTCAGTTGAAAGTTCCCAATTAGAAATGACTTCTACACTTCACATCAACTAATTCCATGATAAATTCCTATCGCTATGTTTACAATGGAAAATATTTAGCTGTTGGGAAGGCTGGGGGTGGTGCCATGACGCAGGTACTTAACCACGGACCAGTACAGGCTGCTCCAGAGGTCTAGGAGAGACATGTACCAGTAAGGAAGTGTGTACTAGAAGCAACGAAAACCGAGAACTGAGAGCAGGGAACTCCACGGACATTTTCTGCTTTTACTTCAGATTCCCAGCATCTGCAGTTTGTTGTCCTTTTGAATGGTCAAAGGAACAGTGCAGATTGGGAAAACTCTTCTGAAGGGACTGAGGAGTGCACATGATCAGAAATAGTAGTAGGAGCTCGAAGATGGTCTAGATCGTGGTGGGGGGTAGGGGGCAGAAAAGTTCTGTGATCAGTAGAGTTAGAAGTAGAAATGCAGATCATTTAGCAGTGCTGGAGTCAGCAGGTAGATTTAGGATTTATTACAGCATAAAATTAAAAATTACAGCTTAAGGGAAGAAAAATTAGACTACAAGAGAGAATTGGGTATAGGAATAGAGGCACTCCATCAGAAAATACAAACTTGATAAAGAGTATTAGCAAAGGTACTGATTACAGAAACCAGCAGTGAAATAGATTTTAGCTTTGACCCAGGAAAAAAATGGAGCTCTTCTTGAAATTGTGTATTTTAGTGTTTTTAAGGAGTTCACAGGTGCAAAGAATATAATGAAAGAATACATCTAACAGATGATACAAATCCTAGGATAATTCTGCCCCATGACTGCTTGTAGTGATATATCTGCTGACCATATGTTGGGATTGTGTTGTGTGGCATGGAAATCTCCAGCCCTTCTTGGAATGCTTGTAAGTTGTTATCTTCAATTCTCTCTTACAGAGTATATTTTGACTATTGCCCCTTGGGTCTTGCGCTACAGTATCATGCCATTCATTGATAAATTGACTGATCAGCTAGGCCAAATGAAATGGGAGTGTTGCTGTTTTCACCAATCTTGAACATGCATACAAAGTCATTAAACTTTGTTCTGCACTGAAACATGTTCTTTAGAGCATCTCTCTGTTCACGTGATCCCTCTGCTGCTTCATCTCAGTCTTGGATGGCTTCCTGGGCCCCATGCATGCAGACCTTCTCCTTTGATTTCCACAAGAATGCCCCGTTTACTGTCTGTGAAGAAAGATACCAGCTCCTCCATCAGACTTGTGCCCCTTTTTACTCAATTTTCAAACTATACAGTGACCTGCAGCTGGCTTTGTAGTCATTGATAACCTCTTTAATAGATGGAGGTATGACTTTAATCAACACTAGTTAGTTTCAGCTGTTGTGCAGGTCTCCCAAAATTACTCCTCTTTATCATGCACTAAAATTAAACACTATATGATCAGTGCTGTTTCATAGGAACCCTGTATGCAATTGGTAAACATGGAGGAGGTATCACAAAGGTATACGCTGCCAACCCAGATGAAAATACAACATCTATTAAATTATAGTTGTCACTCTAACAAAACACCGAAGCAAGATAGAAGTTTGTCCTTGGTTGTATGTGCTAGATGTATAAACTGCCAATTTTAATCCACTTCTGAAAGTCTGTTTCATTGAAGATGGTGGAAATTAATCTTAGAAGCAGAATATGTAGCCACAATTGTATTTTTCATGGACAAACTTCTACCACATTTCTGATGAATGAGTTTGTGTGACAGTGAAATTGATTAATTTTCTGTACATTGTTCCTTCTCCAAGTGTTCTGTTTTGGTGGAAACCTGAAGAGGAAGAGTACACCAGACTGATTACAGAAGAAGAAAGCAGTTAGTTCTCATGCATTCTTTCACTTAGATTACAAAAATTATTATGTGATGATTTACCACTTTTAGAGCCTCATTACGATTCAGGATATCTGTATGTTCCTATTTTTAGAAATATAATTACTTGCCTGGAACAATCCTTTTGGTAATGGAAGGTACACAAAAAGTTAAATAATCAACCTGTTTTGAAATACATAAACTTCCTAGGACCCTGTAAATAAAATATAATGCATCAGGTTGGAAGCAAAATACTGCAGATGCTAGAAATCTGAAAAAAAGTCTTATTTGTAGAAAAGTGAAAAATGGATATAAATGTTGTCACTAAGTTCGTATTATAAAATGTAATTGTCAGGCAGACCATGTAGTGCTGAATTTAGGGTTTTGATCTTTTGTAGCCCTGAGCCATTTTCTTGAAGTGAAGCATCTGCCTGATTAAGAAGTTTGAGGGGTAATTGAATCCAGAACTAGATTGTATCTGAGATGCAGAATCTAGGCCAGTTAGTTGTGAAATCAGGAAAGTTTTTCCACACAACATAGTGGAAACCTGCAGCAGACTAGCCTAAAAGGGTGTAGATACTGGATCAATTTCAATTAATCAAATCTAAACTGAATAGCAAGGGATATGGAAAAGAGGATGTTAAATGTTGTTGCATTAAAAATTGGCCATAATCAAATAATAATCTGAAATAAATTCAGGGCATGAATGATCATAGTAACAAGGTTGGGCAAGCCAGTTAGTAATCTGAAGAACCTCAAGCACAACCATTGCTTGTCCATAAACTCCACAGCTGTAGGTTCAATTCCAATTTCAAGAGTCTGGAACATAAACCAGGTCAATTTTGCAGCGTTGGATCACTCATTGAGCAGATGGATCTCAGTTTAGTCAACTGAATATCCAAGATTCTACAGCACCATATTGTAAATTTTGTCTATATTCTCGATTCTGGATGAAGTCCTTCCCCCCCCAACCAGTACAACAAAAACAGAATAATTGAGAGATGGGGTAAAGCTCTATGTGTGGACAAACATTTCTCAGTTTTGTGAAATGCATGATATTTTTGAGTATTTCACTAACCACAACAATATTGCAATGAAGTTACAAAGTGTCATGAGTGCTGATGATGTAATCGGGTGTTAAGAAGTACATGTTTTACTGATCATCTGGCTGTCAAGATATCACTGGTTAAGGCATTTTGACTGGATATATGTAAAATTCATCTCTTTTAAACATGTCAGAGTTTTAGACAATTTTCTGCTCCTGTGTCTGTGTGCAGCAGTGCTGCTGTTCTAATAATAACCAAGATGCAACAGTTTTGATTATTTCTACTTTAATAGACATAGGAGACTTTTTACAAACAAAAATGCAATACTAAAGTTCTTTTCAAAAAACAATGTTAGTTCCTTGATTGCAAATTTTCATTGATAAACTTGTGTAAAATGGTTTCTGTTTTGCTCACTTTAAGCAGTTCTCAAATTAAAATATTTATCAACAGTACACCAAAACTTCTTCCTTGTTTAAAAATCTCTTACATTACTACTTCACAAATAAAGCAACAAAATCATGAATAATTATAGAAATAAACTATACTTTTCAAACCATAAAAGATTTTTTTTAAGTTGCAATGCATTGCACCTCAGCAAGAGATGAATAGTGACATCTAAAAGTGATTCCCCTTGATTCATGATGTAAATGGTGTAATTTTAAAAGCCAACTGTGGAATATCTTTTTTTCTCGAGAAAGTGAATTCCAAAAACAAGATGACTTAAATATTGTTCAACATAATATTTCAGAATATGATAGTTTTATTTTTCTTATGCTCTGAATTATTTTCCTCATTTAACCCATATAGTTTGGGGTGATAAAGTTAGGCTGATTGATTATGGATTATTAAAATAACACAGGCTGATACTGATGCAGAAACTAGCTAGGAGCTGTTGCCTCTGTGCCTGAAATTGAAGTTCTAAATAGAGTTTATGGAATTCACTAGACCTAATGATACTCACACAAATGCATGAATAATGCATTCTCTCCAGAGATTCCTCATCTTCTACAGTTGCCAGTTTGGGTGCAGGAAATTATTCTAGCAACATACTAAATCCTCTTGCATTCAAAATTCCCTAATCAAGGTTATGTGTTTTTTTTAAACTCAATTGAAGCATTTTGAGTGTGACCTTACCAGTTGGCTTAATAGTATTTTTCCTGGGTAAGCATTCTTGTGGAACTCACAAGACCAGAATATAATTTAAAACCAAGAAACTGGGTATATATTTTGAAGAAGCTAAATTTAAGATCTTGCTGTTCACTGCACCCACAGTTCTATTTCTCCCTTGATGGGTGATGTGGCAATTTCTTGACCTGAGCTTGTTTATTCAACAAGTGGATTTACTATTTTCGTCCATAGTGTGTTTGCTAATCTTAGTTGGCAAGAGTACAGTTATCTTGTGTTCCTCGGTAAGGAACCAATCTTGAAATGTGCCAAAAGGTTGCACACATTGACTTAGTAAAGATGGCATCAGTTCAACTGTGGTACATCCACAATGGCATTGTCTGCCAACATAGTTAAGGCTCATATTTGTCTAAACCATGTTGACTGATGAAATTTTGTGGTTGTAGGATCTATTTACCATATTTACTCACAACTCAAAATAAATTGTACCAGAATTACAGGCAGAATCATAGGAAATGTATGATACAGCTGTAGACCATTCTACCAACAATCTTATAAACTGATTTCTGTACTTCATGAACCTCATGCTAATCTGATTGTCATCTGATCCTAACCTGATTTGCTCCAAACATTTTGCCATCAGCTTCCACATTCTCATCACACATTTTGTAAAGAGCTTTCTTACCTTATAAATAGAGGTACAGAGCATAAGAGCAACAAATTTATGCTACATATTTATAAAACATTGATTAGCTCAACTTTGGATTAATTTGTTCCATTCTGTCAACACATTTTGAAAGAATGCTCAGGCCTTAGAGAGGATACAAAAGGGATTTACCATAATTATTACGGACTCAGTGAAAGTCCCTTTAAGATAGAGAGTGCGTGTGTATGTGTGTGTGGGGCGTGCTTACGTCAATAGAAGATAAAGGACGTAATGACGTTGTTGAAGAAGTCAGAAGAAGAAGGAGAGAGAGAGAGAGAAGGGAGAGAGACACCAGCCTGCTTGTTTTCTCTATCGATGGATGAGAAACAATAACTGTGTTTGCCATAGAAATCCATGTATGGAAGTTGGAAGTAATCCGGTGGAGTTCACTTTGTTGCTGACCTGTAGAAGGAAACAGGTATTTATGTGTGGACGACCACGGTTCGGATGCTTTTCGGGGTGAGGAAGTCACTACCGAGTAAACACTGAAGTGTCGTTTGGGTTCCATCGTGGAACATTTGGATTTCGTATTTACTCTCTCTATGTTTCTCTACGTCTATGTCTTATCTTCAGACAACGGTGGTTGTTGAAGAAGCCCTTGCTCATGTTTCACCTTATGGCTTGCGGAACTGAACTTTAAGAACCATTCCAGAACTGGGAGTTTTGGACTTTGTCACACACACACACGAAGAGTTTAGTTTTGGGGTTAACGTTCAAGGTTTAACATTTTTTGAATTCTAACATACTAACATTTTTACTTTTATTTTACGTATTATCATAAGTAGTAATTAATAAAATAGTTTTTAACACTAAATCATGCTCAGTGTGTTTCTTTTGTTGCTGGTTCGTGACAAAATTGGTGGCCCATACGGGGATCGAACCCGCGACCTTGGCGTTATCATCACTGGCATCTACTGCTAATGAAAATGGCTTTTCATAGTCAGGTGTTTTGAGCACAGGATGGTAGCATAAAATGGCTTTCAGCTTCTCAAATGCTCCTTGACAAGAATCTGTCCAAACAAACTTTACTCCCTTCTTCAGAAGATTAGTTAGGGGAAGAGCAATATCAGCAAAATTTTTACAAAATTTTCGATAATATCCAACCATTCCCAAAAATCTTCTAACAGCCCTCGCACCTGTGGGAATAGGGAACTCAGATATTGCTTGAACTTTTGCCTGAACAGGAGCTTGCTTGCTTTGACCTACAACATAACCAAGATATGTCACAGTGGCATGGCCAAATTCACTTTTAGCCAAGTTAACTGTAAGGTTAGCCTTGGAAAGTCTTTCAAACAACCTTTCTAATGCAGAGATGTGATCTTCCCAAGTATCATTCCCAGTCACTAAGTCGTCAATGTAGGCATCAGTATGTTTTAACCCATGAATCAGTGAATTAATCATTCTTTGAAATGTTGCCGGAGCATTTTTCATTCCAAATGGCAAAACGTGTTCGAATCATGTCGGGGTCACCACTCATCAATCCTTGGTTTGGTTGTTAACCGTACCACAGGAACAATTTCTCCATCTGCAAGGTCATTTCCCAATAACAAAGAAACTCCTTCCACTGGCAACCTAGGTCTTATCCCTATCTCGACTGGTCCTTCTACGAACTTTGACTTTAAAATCACCCTGTGTAAAGGGACAGATATGGTGTCATCTGTAACGCCTCGTATTAGATTTACCTCACCAGTGTCACTTTCTTCACCAAAATTTAAAACACTGTCCAGCAAGAGAGATTGACTAGCCCCAGTATCTCTAAGAATTTTCACTGGCACCTGGGGTGACTCATCATTCAGTGAAACAAAACCCTCTGATACATAAGAACGGAATTCCTTTCTCACCTCCTCCAACTTTTCCGCTTTTACCTCTTGCAAGGACTGATCTTTAACAGCATCTCCTAAACCTTTTCGATTTTTAATTGCCTGAAAGCAAGCATTGGGCACAGCTTCCTTCCTTTTCTTCAAAAGGGCACAATTAGATATCACATGGCCAGGTTTCCTACAGTAATAACAAGTACGCTCAACAGGTTTCTCCAGCCCTGGCTTCTTTTCATCCTTTCCTTTTTGATTACCTCCCAATTTAATCTCCGGTTTACCTGGATTGTCCTTGTAACTCTTTTGAAAGGTTTTAGGTTGTCCCCATTTGGATTTATGGGTTAAAGCATAATCATCTGCCAACCTAGCAGTTTCTTGTAAAGTTTCCACTGCCTTTTCATTTAAATATGTTGTTAATTCAGCTGGAACACATCTTTTAAAGTCCTCCACTAATATCAATTCTTTCAATTTATCAAAATCCCCATCTACATTTTTAGCCATGTACCATCATTCAAAACATATTCTCTTTCCGTTGGCAAATTCCATATAAGTCTGATCTGCAGATTTCCTCAAGTCTCTAAATTTTTGTCTATAAGCTTCAGGTACCAATTCATAGGCCTTCAATATAGCTTGTTTTACCTTGGTATAATCAGCTGCATCCTCAGCAGACAAAGCAGAATAAGCTTTTTGAGCTTTACCTTTAATCACACTCTGTACCATAAGAGCCCATCCTTTCCTTGGCCAGTTTGAACTCACAGCAACCTTTTCAAAATGTTGGAAATACTGATCAACCTGATCTTCCTCAAAAGGAGGGACTAATCGAACCTCCCTGCTGGCTGAAAAACCATAATCAGAATCAGATTCCAAACTCTTTCGCTTCATTTGTAACTCATGCTGCCTCTGTTTCTCCTTCTCCTCACTATCCAGCTCCATCCTCTTCAATTCCATCTGCTTCATTGCTAGATCAGTCTCTATCTTCATCTGAGTTATCTTTTGTTCAGTCTCTAATTTCTTTTGTTCGGCCTCTAATCTCTTTTCCTCTTGTTCGGCCTCTAATCTCTTTTGCTCTCGTTCAGCCTCTAATCTCTTTTGCTCTCGTTCAGCCTCTATCTTTAACTGGGTTTGCTCTCGTTCAGCCTCTATCTTTAACTGGGTTTGCTCTCGTTCAGCCTCTATCTTTGCCAGCTGCACCTGTGCCTCAGAAATTGCTATTTCACTGCCAGGAAACTGTTTTAACACTTCCTTCTCAAACACCTTCTTTTCCACATAATGGCCAGCTATCAGTCTCTGAATATCTGCCTTTCTCATAGACTGCTTTACTTCTGTAAGGTTTAACCTTGTAGCAATCTTTATCAGATCATCCTTTTTCGCCACCTCCAATCCCTTTTGGGTTGGTGACTCCAAAAATGCCTTAATATCCATTGCTGCTGGTTTCCACACACACAAGCCAATTAAAAAGAATTTATCAGACCTCCCTCAAAAATCTTTGGATTGGATCCCGAACAAATCTCGTCAATCTGGGGAACGATCCCAGACGACACTCGTTAATCTTTGGATTGGATCCCGGACAAATCTCGTTAACCTTGGGAACTATCCCGGACGAGCCCCCAATTTTGTCACGAACCAGCAACAAAAAAAACACACTGAGCATGATTTAGTGTTAAAAACTATTTTATTAATTACTACTTATGATAATACGTAAAATAAAAGTAAAAATGTTAGTATGTTAGAATTCAAAAAATGTTAAACCTTGAACGTTAACCCCAAAACTAAACTCTTCGTGTGTGTTTGTGACAAAGTCCCAAACTCCAAGTTCCGGAATGGTTCTTAAAGTTCAGTTCCGCAAGCCATAAGGTGAAACATGAGCAAGGGCTTCTTCAACAACCACCGTTGTCTGAAGATAAGACATAGACGTAGAGAAACATAGAGAGAGTAAATACGAAATCCAAATGTTCCACGATGGAACCCAAACGACACTTCAGTGTTTACTCGGTAGTGACTTCCTCACCCCGAAAAGCATCCGAACCGTGGTCGTCCACACATAAATACCTGTTTCCTTCTACAGGTCAGCAACAAAGTGAACTCCACCGGATTACTTCCAACTTCCATACATGGATTTCTATGGCAAACACAGTTATTGTTTCTCATCCATCGATTGAGAAAACAAGCAGGCTGGTGTCTCTCTCCCTTCTCTCTCTCTCTCCTTCTTCTTCTGACTTCTTCAACAACGTCATTACGTCCTTTATCTTCTATTGACGTAAGCACGCCCCACACACACATACACACGCACTCTCTATCTTAAAGGGACTTTCACTGAGTCCGTAACATAATAAAAAACTTCACATAGGAATAGAAAAGTTGGGATAGTTCTACGAGCAAAAGAAGTTGGAGAGATTTGATAAAGGTTCAAAATCATGATACTGAAAGAGGAGTAAATTTTCCCAGGGGCAGAAGGATCACTAACTAAAGTATGAGGTATTAAGGTGATTGATATAAGAATGAGAGAGGATGCAAGGAAACACTTTTTTACACAGCAATTTGTTCTAATATGGTATATACTGCTTGAATGTGTAGTGGAAGGAAATTTCTTAGTGATTTTCAAAATGGAAATAAAAGTCAGAAGTGAAGGATTTGCAGGACTGTTGGGATAAAGAGGGGCATGGGATTAGTTGGATAGCTTTTTCAAAGAATCGATAGACATATATGATGGATAAATGACCTTCTTCAGTGCTATATCGTTCCATGACTCCATGCTATATGTGTCCCATTCTTATAGAGTCATACACAAGTAGAAATGGTTACTCCTTAGTCACCATGCCAAGATCTTTCATAAGCATGGGGCTTGATAGGGTGATTGAGCAAGCAATTATCCAGCAGCACTTTCCAAGCCTGCAAAGTGATAACCAAGGAAGACAAGGGCAGCAAACACATGGGAGCCTTGTCAATACAGCCTGCCCACTCAGTCACACAGTGATGCTAACAACCAGGAAACATTCATTATTACACCTGGGAAATGTTCCTTTATAAATATGTAATGCAGAAATAACACTTCATGATCAACTTTCTATACACAAATGCTGGACCTGAAAATTGATTCCTGGGATGAGAGAGTTATCATTAACTATGAAAGGTTGATCTGAAAGGGCTTGTATTATCCAGAATTTGGAAGAATAAGAGGTGATCTTTGAAACATAAATAATTCTGGCAGGCATCTTATGGAATTCTAAGGATTTCCATTTTTTTAATAAAGTGACAAAAGCTTCTCTGGTTGGAAAATAAGGCATTGGGCAGGCACAGTAGTGTAGTGGTTAGCCTAACGCTTTATAGCACCAGCGACCCAGTTTCAAATCCAGCCACTGTCTGTAAGGAGTTTGTACGTTCTCCCCATGTCTGCATGGGTTTCCTCTGGGTGTTCTGGTTTCCTCCCACATTCCAAAGACGTACAGGTTAGGAAGCTGTGGGCATGCTATGTTGACGCTGGGAGCGTGGCGACACTTGCAGGCTGCCCCCAGAACACTCTACGCAAAAAGATGTATTTCACTGTGTGTTTTGATGTACATGTGACTAATAAAGATATCTTATCTCTTGTAAATTGTCCCAGTCCTCTGATCACTGGTTAAGGTTACTTCCTTGATTTATTCAATTATTCATCTAAAACAAACTGCTAACCGAAGCCAAATATTTCTAATTATAAACAGTTGCTCTCTTTGCATGGTTTCAATTTTATTTTCCATGTTATTTTCTTGGGTTTATTTTGCTTTCATCAACAGCAAATTACCAATAACCATAATAATTGCTTTACTGATCCTAACCACAAGATGCCACTGCAGAATACAAAATATTCAGTTTCTGCCTTTAACCATTTGGTAAATTTGATATCTATATACATTTGCTATAATATCAAATTTGCCAAATGGTTAAAGGCAGAAACTGAATAGTTTGTATTCTGCATGTATAAATGTGAAATTATACATTTAAAAATATATGCTTTTGGCAGTTGAGGATTTTCTTGTTATTTAGAGTAAAGACAACTGGGGTCACCTTTGCTCTACCTCTGAAGTACTACTCAGTCCTGATTGGTATTCCTACACACTGTGAGCAAGGTCAATAGGGTAGATAATGATCCCAACAACCCATAGAGAAACAGTGAAGGGCTGATTCACTATTCATAAATAAAACACAAACTTGAATCGCCAAATAAAACAGCAAAACCATTTAATTTAATATGACAAGAATATAATCCTTAGAACATGTTTTCACTTGGAAAGCTATGTAAAAAAATTTCTTACTGTTGAACTGAGTGAACAGTTAATTGCACTTCTCACCTCTGAGTCAGAGGGTTGTTGGTACCCACAGAATCTCAGCTAATAGCCAGGTAGTGGATTGAGGAGCTGCTACATCATCAGTTGGGGCTGTTCAGAAAGCAAGGGAGAATTAGAGGGAATTGTAACAACTTCAAGGCAGAATCTGATGCTGCAGTCTTTGGTGGTGGAGGTTAAGAAGGAGCTCCAAGAGGTAAAGAGCAGAGTCCTCCAGTGTCTGCTTGGTGGAACAAACTGAGATGCACTCACTTCTTCCGAAAGGTTTACAGAGGGAGCTCTGTGAACTATAGCCTGAAGGACATGGATGACTCCTTGCTGACATATTAAGAATCTGATTATCATTTTGTTCTGGGCTATAAAATTTGAAGATCACAAACAGCACAGCCTTCCAGAACTTATTGTCCTCTATTTGGAATGTCTGGAGCACCCACTAACTCTGGATGAGTAAACAAGGTTTATTGCTAACTGAGTTGTTTTTGGCTTTCTGGGACTGCATTGGTTGAAACCTGCTGGAAACGTGGATTACAGA
The DNA here is from genome assembly GCF_009764475.1 of Pristis pectinata. Taxonomy (NCBI): domain Eukaryota; kingdom Metazoa; phylum Chordata; class Chondrichthyes; order Rhinopristiformes; family Pristidae; genus Pristis; species Pristis pectinata. The sequence goes on from NC_067415.1 coordinate 26,795,964, forward strand.
TGCTGTCCCAGGTCATTATCTGTTGAATCATATTTTCTCTTGGGACTGGTGATCCACCTGGTGTCACTTGGCAGAAAGACTTCTGACAATCTTGCACTACTCCAGCGTATGATTGCCCACATAAACAACAGTCAGGGCTTGCTCAGTCAGCCTAGATCAGGAGAATGCATTTGATGGATATGGTAATGGAGCTGGTGGATACAATTGCTCTGCACAGATGTCAGTAGTAGTCATAATTAATGTGTTGGAAACAAAGAGCTTTCTTATAAAATCTGGAGTTAGGCAATCTATCTTTGCTGAGACTATCAGAAAGAATGCAGGCATAAGATGATTCCAGACAGTGGAGGAGGTCAGGTAAAAACTTCTCTATACTTGGAAAATATCACTGTCTTCTGCTGGACTCCACTGTTGGTCTATAGATTGATGAGCATCTGTGGCCGGTTCAAATTGGCCTTGGAACCAGAGTGAATCTAAAATAGGTGATGTTATATAATGAAACTAAAATAGGTGGTGGTGTAGATAGTGTAGAAGGTTATGAATCTTGATCAGCTAGATATGTGGACTGAGGACTGGCAAATGGCTTTCAATCCAGATAAGTGCATTTTGGGAGATCAAACCAGGATAGGACTTTACAGTGAATGGTAGGGCCCTGAGGATTATTATGGAACAGAGGAGTACAAGTGCATAGTTCGCTGAAAGTGGTGTCACAGATAGGGTGGGAAAGAAGGCATTCATCAGTCTGGGCATTGAGTATAGGAGTTGGTAAGTTATGTTGCTGTTATATTGCAGTTATATAAGGAATTGGTGAGGCCACACTTGGAATATTGTATACAGTTTTGGTCACCCTGTTATAGGAAAGATGTTATTAAACTAGAAAGTGTGCAGAAAAGATTTACCAGGATCTTGGCTGGACTTGGCGGCCTGAGTTACAAGGAGAGGTTGCGTAGACTAGGTCTTTATTCCCTGGAATGTAGGAGATTGAGGAGTGACCTGATGGGGGTATATAAGATCATTAGGGGCATAAGCAGGGTGAAAGCACATAGTCTTTTCCTCTGGGAAGGGGTGCTAAACACAAGAGGTTTAAGATCAGAGGTGAGAGATTTAAAAACATCAGGAGCAGCTTCTTCATGCAAAGGGTGGTGTGTATTTGCAATGAGCTGCCAAAGATAGTGGTTGAGGTGGGCACATTAGCAACATTTAAAAATCATCTAGATAACTATATGGATAGGAGAGTTTTAGAGGGCTCTGGGCCAAATGTGGGCAGATGGGACTAGCTCGCTGGGCAACACATTCGGCATGGACAAGTTGGGTCAAAGGGCCTGTTTCTGTGCTGTATTACTCTATGACTCTAATCAAACAAAAAGCAATGCCTTATTTAGTCATAGCCTAGTTGTCTATGCATTTTATTAACCTATATGCTCTAGTAACTGACACCATAGTACCAACATCGGGGCAATGCTGCGGGAGCCTCTGGGTCAACATCTGGTTTACCGGCATAATGGCTTAAAGGGCATCTGCCAAGTCTGGGATATGTCAGGTAACAGTTTTTACTGTTCTTTGGGAACGGGCCCTCCTGAACCACTGAAAATATAATGTACAAGATGAGAGCTGTCTAAGAGAGACTGGGGATCATTGGTGAATCAGCAATAGCAAGGAGACATGGATGAACTATAACAGTTGTTTATTCCTGTCTTGGAACAAAAATAAAACAGAAAGGGTGACTCAACCACAGCTAACAAAGATTAGGAACTAAATTACATTCGAAGACATAAATCTTGGCCTGTAAAAGCAGCAAATCTGAGGACTAGGATCAGTTTAGAATACAGCAAAGGAGGGCCAAGGGATTAATTAAGAGGGAGAAAATGGGAGTATGAGAATAAGATTGCAGGGCATCTGAAAAACTGACTGTAAAAGCTTCTATCAATACGAGGAGAGAAAAAGATTGGCAGCTTCAAGTTCCTGGGTGTCGACATCTCAGAGGATCTATCCTGGGCCCAGCACACAGATGCAACCGTTAAGAAGGTGCACCAGCGTCTCTACTTTCTTATAAGTTTAAGGAGGTTCAGCATGTCATCGAAGACTCTGACAAATGCCTACAGATGTAACAGAAAGCATTCCCACTGGTTGCATCACGGCCTGGTATAGACGCTGCACAGGAATGCAAGAGGCAACATAGTCGACTCAGCCAGTTCCATCATGGGTATATCTCTCCCCACCATCGAGGACATCTACAAGAGATAATGTCTCAGGAGGATGACATCCATCATCAGGGACCCCCACCATCTGGGCTATGCCCTCTTCTTGATGCTGCCATCAGGCAGGAGGTACAGGAGCCTGAAGACCTACATCTCGAGGTTCAACAACATCTTCATCCCCCCGCCATCAGGTTCTTGAACTGACCTGAAAAACCCTAACACTACCTCAGACTATATTTCTTTTTCATTCTCCCAACCTTGCACTAGTGTCGATATGCTTATTTCAATGTTTATTTTTGCACACATGTAAATTATGTATAATTTATGTTAATTTGAGTTAAGGACTGTAATGCACCATGCTGCTTCTGCAAAAAGCTAATTTTCATGGCATTTATTCCCTGGGTATGTATGCCTATGATAACAATAAACTTAAACTTGAACATGAACTTTACTTGTATATTCCATTCTTGTAAATAAAGAGTAACACACCATTTGTCTTCCGAAATTGTTGACAGAGGTTGTTAGATATTTGGATGTTAAAGGAATAAAGGGATATAGGACTAGTGCACAAAAATGGTGCTGAGGAAATGTTCTTATCGAATGAGGGAGCAGATGGAAAGGGCTGAATGGCCAACTCCTGCTTCTACTTAGGCTTTTACAAATAAAGGTGTACAATCTGTCTAGTAAAAACTGATAGAAAATTTCATGATTCCTTCTTGACATGTGCATAATTTTTATTTCTTGTGTTATTTAATATGTGTCATCTCTCTGTTGTTATCTGCGGTATTATCCTATCTATCCCTTAATTATCCTATTTCCATCCCAACCTACCTTTTTATTGATATATTTTATGCCTTGTTCCATAAAATAACGTCATTGTTGCTCTTGGTCTTTCTAATTTTTTAAAAATCTTGACCTTTCCTAAATCCATCTTTTTTTTCTCATCATAGGTAGGAAGTGCTCTGTCTGTGCACTTTACGTATGCCTCTTTTTTAGCCTCAGTTGGATTCTCGCAAGTGTTTATCTTCTTTCCTTTTAGCAGAATATATTTTTCTTATTGGACACTACCTTAAATGTATCCTATTGTTGTTCTACATTGCTATTTATCAACATTATTGCCCATTTTATCTTCACAAGTTCTGTTGTCAAACCTCAAAATTAGCTTTCCTCCCATCTATTAACCAATTTTTGCAACACCTACATCCTTCTCTTTTATAATCTATTATGCTCGCTATTGCCTATATATTCCCTTGTCTTTACTTATCTGTTTTGTTTAATTTGTGAATTCTCCCTTGTTAGGCTTTTTGCATTGCTTTAAAACAAAGTCAGACACATTGTGGGAAGTCCATTCCTTTATGCCCTTTACCTATCTCTTTATTCCAATTAATATTAGAGTATTTGAAATCTCCCACGATCATTGTTCTGCTTATTTATTTCCCTAATTTAATATTTCTTCCTATTTCCCATTGTAAAGTGATCTGTTGACACTGCTTACCAGTATGATTGATCCTTTATCTTTTATCTCAATCTATATGCATTCTATTTTGTCTGCTTTATAGGTGTCTCCCTTGTTACTACTGCCTTTGTATCCCTAATAAATACCGCAAATCAACCTCCTTCGTTTCCCTCTCCACCCATTCTAAATATATTATACCCTGTGATGTTCAATCCCCCTGTCCTTTTTTTCTAGCCATGTACCGATGATCTCTGTTATGTCTGATTTGACTGAATAATTGATTGTCTCCAGTTTCCATGTCTTATTCTGGACTCTGTCCGTACAGACAGCTTAATTCATTTTGCATAGGATTTCCCTTCACTCTATGGTTAACTACCTTTTTAAACCACTCTTCTACAATTTTATTTACTCTCTTGCCATCAATATCCTCTCTTCCTTTATTCTTTCCTACGTTACATATCCTGTTCTGATTATATTTAGACTCCCTATGTATTTTTTAGATCCCACCCCTCTTTTTAATAGTTTGAGAGACAGGATGTATCCTGGTTCAGGAACAGCTCCTTCCTGTCCCAGAACTGGTGCTGGTGTGCCATGAAAAATAACCACTCTTTCCCACACTTTAATCCTCTTGTTTTATCTGCTTGCTTGCCAATTTGCACAAGATTCAGGTATTAATTCAGGGTTTACCATCATCAAGGTCCTGTGTTTCTAGAACATAATTTCTGATACTCTTCCAGAGGACCTCCACTCTGTTCCTATCTGTATCTTTTGGTCCAACATAGATAATGACAACTGGATTTAATCTCCCCCTTTCCAAAATTCCTCTCCAGCCACCATGAGTAATTCCTTCCCCAGCACTGGATAGGCAACACATGCTTTGGGATTCTTGTTTAAAGAGGGCACTATCTCCAGATAGATCAGTACAGGCAAAAAAACCTAATTGCAAAAACCTTTACATGAAAGAAAATGCCAATTTTGAAGAATTATGGAAAATTAGCCTGTAACTGTCACTTTTAACAGTCTTGATTTAGTTACACCTTGTGGTGTTTGTAAGTTGTTGTATCTTGAGTGTTTTCTTTTAAGTAAGCAAAGCCACCTAATATTTCAGAATGCTAATTAAAACTGTTAAATCCCAGCCCAAACTGAACCAAAAACCAGACAATTTCATGCCCTATTCATGCTACAATCCCCTCTAAAGATTAACCATCAAATAGTACAAGCAAACAAGTAACAAAAACTGAAATATTAACATTTATTATATGAAATTTTAAAAAAAATACAGAATCAACTACATTTCTGATCAAAGTGACAAGTTTGCAAACCTAATAAATTCCATTATTGGTGAAATAAACTAAAATCTTTAGTTTATTTTCTGGCATATATGAAGTTTTAATATTTTATAGCCTGACATTTAATTACTCCAACTTCTTTTGCTGATGTTAAAAGTCTTGCTCTTTGATCATTTCAATGCATATGTATTTTGTATACCAGAAATTTTCAACGTTAATGGATTACAGAGCCCTATGATGTGTTTTTTTAATGTGCAGGAACCTGACAAAAAAGTATCGAGTCTAATCTTAATGGATAACTTTCATTATAGGTGTGTGTTTTAAGGAGACAACATTCCCTCAATATGACCAAGGTCAAACTGAGAAATCATAACATATTTCCTTAAATCACAATGGCAAGTAAACAATGGTTCAAATATATCCAAATTTTTAGATACTAAGTGTTACAACCTTTTGCTGTTCAACAAATACTTGCACCAGTTGCCCATTCTAGAATACCTTAGAACTTGGTTTGGTACAAAATCAAAGAACTGTGACAGTAAATAATGATGCTGCAACCCTAACTGCTATTAAATGACAAGTCAGATCACATTGGAAATAATTGATATGGTGCTAATTGTGACTTTTCATATTTTAGTGATGCTATAAAATGGCATTAAAATAGTGTACAACTTAACATATTGCTATATTTTTTTTATATATGTGCATCTGGGATTTAAGCATTCATAACAGCAATTACAGAGGTAGGACTTGGACTATTGGCAGACTAATTCTTTGAGGCATTAATTTAGAAATTGTTCTTTCTTACAAACTTGAATGCCATGAGAAAGTTTTAAACTAGACTTCATTTTGGGCCAGTTACTTGTCTGAAGTGTCTATATTTTGGATGTTCATGTTACATTCAGAACAACCTATGCAAAGCAGCAGGAAGCAATACTTGTCTCTTTAAAATCCTCAGCAATGCCCATTAATTACAGTAAGCCAAGTTTGTACTCCATCATAAGATGTGGTTCTCCCATTACTTCACTTTGAGCTGGATCTAAAAAGAAAAAAAAATAAATAACAATTTTCACAAAATCTTAACATTGTTATAGAATACAGGAAGACTGCTGGACACTTTACCATAACAATTTACTAAAATATTAAAATTCAGACATCCAATTTACTTCTCTCTCAAGATCTAAATACACTTATATCAATTGGTATGTTTTACTTTTAAAAATAAAGCAAGAAATTTAAACACAAGAATTAGCCTTAAACTTGAGCAGTGGTTTCAGGTTTTTACATGCTGCACAGCTTTGAATTCAGTTCCTCTGTTAAAATGAACAAAAGCAAAAATAATAAAATGATTACCATTTAATATGTCTTCAAATCCAATGCATTCATCATTTCCTTGAAGTGTTTCCAGTGCAATGTTGGAGCTCATGAGGAAAGGCAAACGCTGCACCTAATTTGAAATTTAGCAATAGTTTTTTTTTAATATTCTGATAAATTAGATTATCAGAAATAATACTAAATAATTTGAATTAATCTAATACTTTACTATGCCACTTACAATGGCCTTGAAGTATAGTCAAGTCCTAGTAAATGTAGCAATTCATTTCAAGTTTTGGAACCATTAATTGAAAGGAGTGTATTGACCAGGTTCAGGAGAACATCCTTGTCATTTATCAAGAAATACTTACCACATGCACAAGGTTTAATCTCTTATCTAACAGAAGTTACTTAAAAAGCACAAGATACTCTCAATATTATGTTGGAACGCTGCCATACTCTAAAGAATTGGAATGGAAGTGAAATACTCCTGCTTGTGATGACAGTACTAACCTAGGCTGACATTACACTAAGCCTGTACTAATCGTATTCTATTCTCCCAACATTCCCATCAACTCCTCCCAGATTCTAACACTCACGCATACATTACAGGGTACTTGCAGTGGCCAATTAACCTACCAAACTGCACATCTTTGGGATGTGGGAGTAAACCAGAGCACACAAGGGAAACCCATACTGTCACAGGGAGAGTGTGCAGATTCCACACAGGGACCACTGGAGGTTAGAAATGAATCTGGGTCGCTGAAACCATGAGCAGCAAGCTCTCCCAGCTGCAAGTCCTATTTACAGAATTTCCCATATTTGCTCCAAAACGTATGTGCTTCAAATCTGAATATACAAAATATACTATGTATTCTCAAGACATGCTCTACTTTCATCAACTGCAATTTCAAAAGTTCCAGAAACTAGAGATCCTTATAACTTAAGACATGGAGAGAAACTTATTTTAAGTTGAGTGTATACAAGCCAAGCCATATGATCATTTTGCTTAAAAATGTGGGCAGTTGAAATTTGCAGAGAAATGCTAATTGTAAAAACACATTGGCAGATGATCTCAATATCTATATGCAACTTTGTATACTCAAAACTGCTGCTGAATTTGAACATGTTCACTATAAAACGCTTTCAATGCACACCTTTCAGAAAGTGTACATTAACCACATTGCCACTGAGTTTACATAAATAACAAAACAAAAGAAATGCAATTAGTTTCATTACTTAAACTAACAAAACAAATAGGCTTACCTGTTTTACTGCTTTGTACTCCATTTGTAACTTTAGTGGAGCATATAATCCTTGAATATTTCTCAACATAGCAAAATTCATTTTATTTTGATTGAGCTGAAACTGAATACAGAAAATATTAATTTCTAGAACACTGATGCAAAATGAAATCAATTGATTCATAGTATCCAATTTCCTATTTGTATCCAGTTTAAATAGATATATTTTACAAGATTGCATAATATGTCATCTTTTGCTTATCAGCAGTCTTTTGATAATGTGACTGAATGTGAAAACTTACAGGTAACAGAACTAGATGGCCATTTTGCATTAATAAACTTTGATTATCTAACTATAAGGAAGTATGATCCCATAAGATCCATATGTCCTTTACACCTAAGTAATAAGTGAAAAATCATTGCTTGTGTTTCTTCTCATTGAATTATTCGTCCATTTCTTATGAGTTTCACTTCTAGGTACTTTTCAACATGAATTAGGGCAATAAAAATCCTTCCCCCAAATCCAAAGATGCTGATGCTAAAGCAAGTACCCTAACCATATCCCAACTGAGACCAGCAAACAAAATATAAAGCAATATGTATCTCAGTAAAATTCAAAATTTCCAGGCTTACATTGCTTTCCGAAACTTCCAGGGGATGACTTGGCAAAAGCTCGGACTTCACATTGGAGAATCTTAGAAGACAAGAAAACATGCAATTTATTTAAGAGATTAACAAGTGTAAATCATTTTAAAAGGTCACAGGTTCACTCTTCCCTTGCCCACATGCTTTCTAACCCACTCTCGAAGATATTTATTTCAACTGTCCCAATGTACATTCATTTTTCTCCTTATAAAGTACATTTCCACCTCTTTGTTATAATACAAATCTGCACCTGTCCTCCACTCTTCCTTAGTCAACTATGCCTGTGGTATTAACAAATCTCAGTATCATCTCTCCTATGTCATTTCTATGTCCAAATTATTTATATAAATGAAAAATCATATCCCAATTATAAGTATCCAAGATACCTCACTATTTAAATTCCTCCAGTCTAAAATGATCTACTTGTTTATTCACTTTACAAACCTGGATTCATGTTAGCCTTCTCGCTTCTTTATGGCTTTCAGACAGGACAGCGAACAATGCTATTTGGGATTATTAAGAATTCTTTAAAAAAACTGAACAATGACAAAATTTACCAAACAAAATCACTTTCTCTGTTTGTATCAAAATGGGCCAGTTCTGCTGTAAATATCCATCTCTGATACCAAGCCAGTTTTTCCTCTCCCCACTTACATTGCATTATCTATTGGGCACTTTCTTATTGCTCTGACCTGCGTTTCTCAGCTTTTATATATTTCTTTGTTTTCTTTCTCCATAACAGTTCTCCTAAACTACCAACCAGATAACTTCATCGACCACTGTATCCTTGATGTCACCTTACCAAAGATATTCCATCTCTCTTATTTATATCCTCTGTTACTTAAAAAAAGATTTGTTTTCTCTTTCCCAGTTCTGAGAAAGGGCCTTTATCCCTAAGCAATAACTGTTCCACTGATGCTACCCGGCCTGCTGAGTGTTGCCAGCATTTTCTGTTTTTATTCAGAAAATTTTATTTTAATTACAGAACAATTAATTTATTTACCCTCTTGAACACCACATTTCACAATAGCACTATTGCACTTGGGATACCTTTCAGTGCCCACTCTTTAACAGAATATAGAGTGAGCACTACCTGCCACTGCCTGGCCCAATGCAAAGATGTTACAAAACAAAAGCAGTTTATTTGCCCCATTCTCCTATCCTCAGCAAACCAAAGATTGACAACCAAACTACACATTTAGACAGACTTCAAGAAGAATGAATAATAAATTGTAGGTACAGGCACAAATTTAGTTTCGAATAGCAAAACCAAATAGTGACTGACACTGAAGTATACAAGAATCCCACCGTCAATCTAATCAATAAAATTCAATGCTATATTTATAGGAAAGTTCAGTCTTTCAGCATCTGCAGGAATATTAAAAATATTCTTTTGTGCTTATTGAAAGAAATTCCTGCTTATCCAGACTAAAAATCTGTCCTTGATTAATTTTCAATTGGTCATCATCTCTTTGCCCAGAAGGCAATACATAGCCTTAGCTAGTAAAATATAACCACTGCTTCTTTCATCAATTAAACTGTAAGGAGTTGAAACACAATTAACAATTAATAGTTATACAGACCCTTCATTTAAAAAAAATCATAACACATACAAAGGCAATTCAGCCAACTGAGTCTATGCTGGTTCTCAAAGTAATGCCATTTTCACATAACCCATTCTCTCACACATGCCCATCAACTCTACCCTGACATTCCTACCACCACTTACATGAGGGGCAATCTAAAGTAGTCAATTAATCTGCCAATCAGCAAGTCTTTGGGATGTGTTAGGAAACTGGGGCAGCCAGGGAAGCCCATAGTCATGTGGAGAATGTGCGAACTCCATACAGGCAATATTGGAGGTCAAAATCAAACCTAAGCTGCTGGAGCTGTAAGACAGTAGCACTACCTGTTGCACCACTGTGCAGCCCTGGTAGTTCAGGAGCAGACTTCTCACCTGCAGTGTGGGAGACCTGGATTTGATTCCCACTCAGTGCAGTTCTCTGCATGAATTCATTCACATTGCGTGACATAGTGGAGTAGCATGTAATACTGCTGCCCTGTAGCCCCAGCGACCCAGGTTCAACCCCTGATGCAGCTAAATACTGACTGTGGGCACTGCAGTTCTAGAACAAAATGCTGGCCTTAAAAGGAATGCAGTGAGACGTGCCACAGTAATGTGGGGGGGTGGCAGGCAAAGGGAGAACAAATGATGAGAACAATTTGTATAAATGTATAAATGTTTCTTTCATTATCTTGAGCATTGAAATTAGGTAGATCAGTCAGAACAACAAATAGCCCACACCTATTTCTTTATCTCGTAAAGTGCAAGAACAAACTTATTCGAGAAACAATTCAGCTATGCCAAAAATTTAAAACCTGCAATTGTAATTGACCTACTTCATTTCCAGCCCATCACCAGGTAACATAGGAAGACATTGGTAGACATTGGCTGCAACAGGAACGGCTGATTAATTTTCCAAAATAACTTGTATTGTTTATTTTCCGCAGAACTGATATTTTTGGCTCCATGACCAGGAAACTCAAGATACTGAAATATTACGGTTCTTAAAATAACATGGTGATTTCACATTAAAAAAAACAAGCTACTTCCTGCTCTGTACAAAATGAAGCGCACTTCTTTAAAAGAAAATTTGTTATGTACTTGGCCTAAATACAAAGATCACCAAGGTATGAGTTACAAAATCAAGAATGACTTCATAAGCTCTTTAATGATTAGTGTATTGTATTCATTATACAAATAGATTTTTCTAACTACTAAGAAATTTACAAAATGTTACCAAAAACGAGGGAACTAGAACTAATTTTTCACCAATGCTGTATATAAAGTAACAGGTGTAAATGGCTCCAAATGAAGGCTTTTGAATTTTGCATCCTAAGCAGACAATGGGATTAGTACTACTGATATGAAGAACAAATACACATCACCTGTTTGAAGACAAAATAGACTGCAGATGCTGGAATCAAGAAAAATAAACAAAGCCCTGGAAGAACTCAACAAGTCAAGCAGCATTTGTGGAAGCAAAAGATGCAAGTTGTTGTTTTGGATAGAGACCCTGCATCGGGACTGAGGGGAAACAGGAAAGACTGGCAGTTTATAACAGTATGTAGGAGGGTGGGATAGAGGCTGGAAGGTAATAGATGGAACCAGATTGGAAGGGGATGATGGGCAGATGGAACCAGGTGGGAGAAGGGTATGGGAGGGATGAACAAAGGGAAATGAAAACTATGAGGACAGGCAAGTGTGTAGTAGGAGAGCACTGGGGGCTGTGGGTTACCCGAACCTGGAAAATTCAATATTCATACCATTGGGTTGTAAGCTACCCAAGCAGAATATGAGATGCTGTTCTTCCAAACTGTGTTTGGCCTCTCAGTAGCAATGGAGATGGCTGAGGACAGTTAGGTCAGTGTGGGAGCAGGGAGGAGAGTTAAAATGGCATGCAACTGGAAGCTCGAGGTGGACATTGTAGACAGAGTACAGGTGTTCTACGAAACAATCACCTAGTGTATGCTTGGTTTCACCAATGTGGAGGAGGTCATAGCACAGGTGCTGAATGCAGATGACCAGGTTGGAAGTAGTACAGGTGAACCTCTGCCTCACCTGCATGGTGGTAAGGGGGGGAGGTCTCTGGATCGTGGTGAAGGGGGAGGTGAAGGGACAGATATTACCCTCCGTCAGTTGCAGTTGAAAGTGCCAGGTGATGGGGTGGGGAGAGATGAGCAGACCAGGGAGTCATGAAGAGAGCAATCCCCGCAAAAAGCAGACAGGGGTGGGGGAGAGAGGGGAAGGTGTGATTGGTGGTGAGGTTGCATTGGAGCTGGTGGAAATGGAAGAGGATGATGTGTTGGATGCTGAGGCTGGTCGGGTGGAAGGGGAGGACTGGGGAACTCTACTGCTGTTTGGCCATGGGGGGTGGGGGTCAGAGCATACGTACGGAAAATGGAGATAATATGAGTGAGGGCTCCATCAACTATGGCAAAGGAAAGAGGAGGACATTTCAGTAGCTCTAGAGCAGAAGACCTCATCTTGAGAACAGATGCAGCATAGACAGAGAAATTGAGAAAAAGTGATGGCATCCTCACAGGAAGCAGAGTGGGAGGAGGTATAGTTGAGATAGCTGTGGGAGTCGCTGGGTTTATAGAAGATGTTAGTGGCATGTCTATCTCCTGAGGGAGAGCCAAAAAAGGAAGTGTCAAAGATAGTCCTGATTAACTTGAGGGCAGGGTGGAAGTCGATAGCGAAGGTGATGAAATTGATTAGCTTCGCACAAATGCAAGAGGCAGCACTGCTGCAGTCATCAATGTAACAGAGAAAGAGCTGGTGGGGGAACAGTGCGTGAGTGTGCCGGAGAAAGCTTGGAACAAGGACTGTTCTGTGCAGCTTACAAAAGACAGGTATAGCTAGGGCCCACGCAACTGTCCAACTCAATTCCTTGTGGGACAAATAAGAAACCGATAAACCTAAAAACTCAGCAAGACCTTGGTTCCCATCAACATCTTGGCTGTGACACCAAAGATGTGCTTCAGAATTTACTACATCTGTTACAACAGCTTTGTCTACAGTATTGACATATACAATGTGGAAAATTGCCCAGTTACTATCTGAAGTGTCCCTTGTTTTCTTCACTTTAGTTCCAGCCAATTACTAGCCTATCAGGATAGTGCTAGTCAACAGCATTAACAGTGCAACCAATTCACTATCCAGAATATTCAGATCTCATATTCATTGCAGCTTTCATTCATAGCTTGCTATCTTCTTTCAAAATTAGTGGGCTAGCAAGGGGAGCCACTCTTAATTTAAAGCATGATATGACAGAATATGGGAATGTTAAGAGAATGATTGCCTGGATGTGTGATGTAATACTCTAAAATGCTTACCATCACCAGGACAAAACAGTTCACTTGACTAACACTTATTCATTACCTCCTTAACAATTGGACCAACCTATCATCATTTTTTCATTACTAATGTGTTAAAATCTTGGAACTTTCTACATAACAGCATCTAGAGAGCATGGACTACAGTGGTTCAAAAAGCTTGATGCCACTAGGAATAGGCAATAACCTCCCCCACCTCCATTCCTAACAGATCCGTTGCAACACTTAAGTAATAACAATACTCTTTGTTAAATATTACATAAATCAAATCTCAATTGCTCTCCGTCAAATACAAAATACTCCCTCAAAATCTGATCCCACTGTTGAAAATATTGTATGACAATGCACAAGATCAAAATTGTATAAATGCAGATGACTAATAAAATACCTTTCAAACTACAGCACTCAAGCTTCAAAACCATTCTAAGGTACAGAAACCAATGTCTTCATCAGTTTAAACATTTCATAAACTAAGTCAATTAAACCCATGAACTCTACGCATCGTGCAGACTTTGACCCCAGAGTCACATAATCGAAGTCAGCGAAGAGTGAAGACCATGAAAGCAAACAACAGTGGTATCAACTTGCACAAAAACCCGTCTCGATAGCTGATGAATAGGATATCTTCCCACTTGCTTATCTTTCACGAATTCTTAAGTATGTGGCACCATAATTTTGAACAACCTCTGTACCATTCAACAATAGTTCTGAAAATGAAAACATACAAGATATACAATACATACCCTCCACGCATGGTATCATGCACGCCATAGGGTCCTGCATGAATGCCAAATTCTGCAATAGGAACACTGTCCTTCAGTTGGGATTTAAGTCCTCTGGTATTCTGTGACAAACAATATGACAACAGTCTCAAAAGTAGCCTCTTATTGCTTGCATAATATAGTTTTCAAACAGGAACAGTTTAACATTATGCAACTTAAAACAGTTGAATAATTCAGTGAAGGGCTCATTCAGTTATAAACTTGTATGACGTTTCTGACCTTGGGGCATAAACAGATGAAATACAGTGCCTGGCACCCCAAGTGCAGTAAGCAGCACCAACACTAATTAGCACAGCGTAAACTATATTCCAGTTATTCATCTCCCAACATACAGAATGTTGAAGGTGATATTAATTCCACAGTAGATCAGGCAACAACACTGAACAGGAAAGCCACATGTAGTGTCAAATCAGGTTATGTTAGCTTGCACAGATATATAATTGATTATTGCATCTGTGTTATTGTAATTGATGCTGGATGCCAGCGATATTTCTCTAGAGAAAAAGCTCAAAAAATACAAAGGGTGGTGAATCTCTGGAATTCTCTGCCCTGACTGCGGAGGCTAAATCATTGAGGGTATTTAAAGAGAAAGTAGATAATTTTTTTGAAAGATTAGGGAACTGAGGGCTATAGGAAACAGGCACTGAACTGGAGATGAGGCTTGGGGCAGAACAGCCTCGATCATATTCAATGGCAGGACAGGCTTCAGGGGCTGAGTGGCCTACTACCACTCCTATGTTCTTACGTTCTAATAGAGTAGTGCTATCTTCTGAATTCACTGCCATAGTTCCCTCCTCCTCAAATTTTAAAATGTCCAGATTTTGCTCTCCATTTTCCATAACACTTCTGCAGCCAGTAATCCTTTCAACCATGTCTTCACCTTTGATGATGTAGTCACAATTAAAATCATCACTGTCACTCTGACCACCCCCAATTCATTCCTTATTTCCACTGCCTTAAATCCAAAGGATGAAAAATATGAATGTATATGATAGACAACTGGATTAACCAGTCATCTCCAAATTAAGGTTTGGTCACATAAAGCATGATTCAATCCTGCTCTTATATGTCAAATTTGCCATTCCAAGAGTTCAAAGATAATCTCTGCCTTCTTTCTTCAAATGCAATATTAAATCTCTTTCCCAATTTGAATCTCTAACAAGTGTCCCTAAGATTATCTTCCTTCTTTAGCCCTAATGCAAAACATAAATCTAGTTTCCTCTCTTGTTCTGTGAGCTCATCTTGTTCACCATATACTCCCTCAACCCCATCTCCACCAATACACCTCTATCATCGCCCATCTAAATGGGACCACATTTACCTGATTGTTTTCTTATGTGTCCAATATGGCCTGAAAAATCATCTGCAGTGGCTTCCCTTCTCAAGCCTGTACTATTACCGTTGGTGTCCCCCAAGCATTTATACTTAATAACATATTTATCATCCATATCACTCAAAATCCCCTCAATTTCCTCATGCTTTCCTAACACATAGCTCTACCTCATTGTCAGTCTTGACCTCTATTTTGTGACACTGACTTTCCAACATCTGGTATTGCAGAGTATCAGCAGAAATGTTGGGAAGACTGAAGTTCCTACAACACTCTGCTAAATGGTCATCACTTTCTTTTCTTCCACTTCTTTCAATCTAATGTACTGCAATCAGTGTTCGTGATGTGATCTCGACAGTGGAGAAACCAATGTAGAAGAAACTACATCTCAGAGCATCTGTGCTCAGTCCGCAGGAGCAATCTGGAGCTTCCAGTTGCCTGCCACTTTAATTCTCCATATCGTTCCCACTTTGACCCACCCATGTTCTGTGAAGCTTGAGGAATAGCACATCATCTTCTGTCTGGACATATTACAGTCTGCTGGTCTCAATATTATACTGAACAACTTCAAGTAACTTGCTTTCACTGTTTGTATCAAAATTGGCTGGTTCTGCTGTAGGTCATCCATCTATAATATTTTCTTTCTTTGTCTGTGTTCTCTCCAATAACTCTCATTAATCTATCAACCAGATAATTTCATCAACAGCTTATAACTATGGCTATCATCCTCTAAGAGATATTCTCCTATACAGCCCTCCACTTCAGCAACCAAAATTAGCTTGTTTTCTCTATCCCAGTTCCGATGACAGGCCTTTGACCTGAAACGTTAACTCCGTTTCTCTTTCCACTGACGCTACCTGACCTGCTGAGTATTTCTATTTATGTTTCAGGTCCTCAGCATCTGCAGTTTTTTTTAAAATTTCCACCTTCTAAACATTACTCATCTCCATGCCAGTCTCTAACTTGTCTGCTGCTGAAATCCTCTTCCATGCCTTTCTAAACTAAAGCCATTAAAAACTCTGATATCAATATCTTAACTTGAATCAAGTCCTGTTCACCCATCACACAAGCTCCTCATCTTATACTGTCTAGTACATAATGCCTCAGTTTTAAAATTCTCACTGTTGTTTTCAAATCCTTCACAGTCTCAACACTACCCTTGGTTGCCTGTGGCCCATGGGATATCTCTGCTGCTCCATTTCTGGTCTCTTGCTCACCTCTAAATATAATCTTTACGCCAATTCAGGTGCCAAGAACTCAAATGCTGGAATTCCCTCTTTAAAACTCACCACCTCACTACTTCTCTTTCCACCTTTAAGATACTCCTTAGAACATAGAACAGTACAGCATAAGAACAGACCCTTTGGTCCACCATGTCTGTGCTGACCATGAGGCCAATCTAACTAATCTCATCTACCTGCACACAGTTTGTATCCCTCTATTCCCTACTTGTTCTTGTGTCTGATTAAATGTCTCTTAAATATTGATAAGATGTGCTTCAACCACCCACCCTGGCAGCATGTTCCAGACACCTTCCACTTTCTGTTTAAAAAACATTCCTCGCAGATTTCCTTTAAACTTTCCTCCTCTCACCTTAAAACTATGCCCTCTAGTACTTGACATTTCTACCCTGGGAAAAAGATTCTATCTACCCTATCTATGCCTCTCATAATTTAATATACTTCTATCACATCGCTCCTCAGCCTCCGATGCTCCAGCGAAAACAATCCAAGTTTGTCCAACCTCTCCTTTTAGCTTATACACTCCAATCCAGGCAACATCTTAAGTGAACCTCTTTTGCACCATCTGCAAAGCCTCCAAATCCTTCCTACAGTGTGATGACCAGAACTGCACATAATACTCCAAAGGGCCAAGTGAAGTTTTATACAGCTGCAACATGACTTGCCAACTTTTAAACTCAATGCCCTGACCAATGAAGGCAAGCATGCCATATATCTTTTTTACCACCCTATCCACATGCGTTACTTGAAATCTACTTGTTTGACAAAGCTTTTATTGATCTGTCTGATTAGTAGAATTGCAGATGACATAAAGATTGGTGGAGTTGTTGACAGTGTGGAGGGAATCTTAGGCTACAGGGCGATATCAATGTGTAGGTGAAATGGGCTGAGAAATGGCAGATGGAGTTAATCCAGATAAGTATAAGGTGATGCATTTTTGGGGGTACTAATGGCTAGGACATACACCATGAATGACAAGTCCATTGAGGAATCTTGGTGTGCAAGTCCAAAGATCCTTAAAGGTGGCAACAGAGGTGGGTAACATGGTTAAGAATGTATATGTTGCAGCAGTGAATACAAGAGCATGGAGGTTTTGCTCCAATTTTATAAAACACTGGTCAGACCTCAGCTGGAATACTGCATATTGTTCTAGTCATCACGCTGTAGGGAGGATGCGATAGTGCTGGAGAGGGTGCAGAGGAGGTAATATCTGTCCCTTCACCTCCCTTTTCACCACCAGGATGTTGCCTGGGATGGGGTGTTTTAGTCACATGGGGAGACTGGATAGGCCTTGTCTGTTTTCCTGGAGCAGAGGAGGTTAAGAGGGAACATCATTGAGGTATATAAAATTATTAGCATAGATAGGATAGACTGCAGGAAGCTTTTTCCCTTGTCAAAGGGAATAAAACTACTAAAGGGTATAGAGTTAGGGAAAGGGGTAAGAAGTTTAGAGGGGATTTAAGAGGGAGCTTTTTCACCCAAGAGAGTGGTGGAAGCAGAGTTGCTAACAGCACTTAAGTGTTGTTTAGATGAGCACTTGAATTACCACGGCATTGAAGGCTACAAGCCAACTGCTGGAAGATGGGATTAATACGAATGGGTGCTCACTGGCCAGCGTGGATGTGGGGGCCCAAATGGCCAGTTTCCTTGCAGCATGACTCTATGAATATTTCAAGTGCTTGGTTGTTAAATGAAGCTCCTCATAAAATGTTTCCCATTGTGTGTAGGTGAGTGGTAGAATTTGGGGGGAGTGAATCAGAATGTAGGGAGAATAAAATGGGATTAATGTAGGGTGTGTAAATGGGTGCTTGATGCTCAGGGCAAACTCCCTGGAAGAGCCTGTTTCCGCTTCGTATGACTCTACCACATTTCTGTATTTCTCTCAACTCTACATAGCACTTACTCCTCCATTTCTCCTCCAAAAAAAACCCAGAATATGTTTTAAACAGATTAATTGATCAATTCCTCATCGCTCTATGTTTCTTTCTTTGAACCAATTGACATTTCAGAAGTAGATTTGAGTGTAAAATCTCTTAGCCTTCCGCAAGTCCTGGTGGGCAACATCTGAAAGTAAATTTTCTCATTTCATCATTATGTAGTTATAAATCCAAGGGAACTTTGGGCTGTCTCGCAACCTTTCCGAAAGGACAGAAGTACCATAAGAGCGGAAATATAATGAAGTAAAATATACAGAGTACGATGTTATTTACTTTAATGCACCGGTTAATATAAACGCAGCCGAGTCTCTGATCAAGGCTTTTTCGGAGGCGCTCTGACGATTCTAGAAATGATGCACTGAATCAAGACTGTCAGAGAAATCCCTCCCAGCTTCAGCCCGGAACTCTGGAGTTTTTCAAGGGGTCACGAACACCTTGTCTCCGTGGGACTCCGTGCCTGCTGAGGGTTGGTGCCCGGGGTACCGGAACACGGCGCCAAGATAAAGCCCAGGCCCAGAGCCTGCATCCGGCTCGGTGACTAATCAGAATGAAAAGCAACATGTAACCCACGTAACACCAGGCGCCGGCTCTTCCGCCAGCTGCGGAGGATTTCCCACGCCCACCCCAGTACCGGATTGTACAGCCCGATCCGACCTGACCTAGGTCAAATCGCCCCCCAAATTTCAGCCTCACCATTTCGAGCGCCTGCTTTTCCTGCCGCGCCGCCGCCGCTTCGCTTCGCGCTCGGCCACGACTTCCGGCCTCGTGAGCGCGCCTGGCGTGACTTCCGGCTCGCCGACGGCTGGACCTTCACTGGAGGAGCAGAGGGGGAGCATTAGCTTTCTCTTCACCGTCTAAGCTTTCAAGGAAAGACAAGTTAGGATATTTCAAAAAGAAATTATGCGTCTGCATCTCAGACCACTCATGCCTGCAGGTACAGCAAGTAATTAGGAGGGCAAATGGAATATGCTACAACCGTGCAGGGTATTCGGAGGGCAGCAAACCTGGAGTATTGGGTACAGTTTTGGTCACCTAATTTAAGGAGGGATTTACTCATATCGTAGGCAGTTCAGAGAAGGTTCGACAACTTCATTCTGGGGACTGGAAAAACTGAGGAAAATAAAAAAAATAACTGCAGTTGAAATAAAACACAAGGTGTAGAAAGCACTCAGCAGGTCAGGCAGCCTCTGTGGAAAGAGAAGCAGTTAATGTTTCAGGTCCCAGACCCTTCGTCAGGAAAAAGGCCTCAACCTGACCTGCTGAGTGTTTCCTGTAGCGGTTAGTGTGACGCTATTACAGCGCCAGCGACCCAGGTTCAATTCCAGCCACTGTTTGTAAGGAGTTTGTACGTTCTCCCCGTGTCTGCATAGGTTTCCTCTGGGTGCTCCGGTTTTCCTCCCACATTCCAAAGACTTACGGGTTAGGAAGTTGTGGGCATACTATGTTGGTGCCAGAAGCATGGCGACACTTGCGGGCTGCCCCCAGAACATTCTACACAAAAGATGCATTTCACTGTGTGTTTTGACGTACATGTGACTAATAAAGAAATCTTATCTTACCTTAAGGGGGATAAATCATCTGGTCTAGATCTTGGATTGTTAAGGGAAACAAGGGTGGAAATATGAGGGTGTTAACCATAATTTTCCAAATATTAGCAGATGCAAGGGTGGTGCCTGAGATATGGAGCACAACAAATGTTATACTCTATTCAAAAAAGTCTGTAAGGATTTACAGTAACGACAGGTCAGTCAGTTTAACCTCAGTGGTGGGGAAACTTTGAAAAACAATAATTAGCGATGACAGTCACTTGGAGAAGTGTGGATTGATTGTGGAAGACGAGCAAAGATGTATTAAAACTAATATATTTAATTAGTCCAATATGGTTTGATTAACTGAGTATTGGTGAGAGCAATGCAATTTACATCATGCATGAAGTCTTTCGAAGCGCATTTGATAAAGTATTGGATAATGGGCTCAGCGCAGGATTGGATCCCACAGAATAAAAGGGGCATTAAAAGCATAAATAGAAAATTGGTTAACAAGCAGTAAACATAGCATAGTAGTAAACAGTAGTTTTTCAAAATGGAGTGAAGTGCTCAGGTTTCAGTGCCAGAACCAGTGCTTTCCTTAGTGTATATTAATGGCTTAGACTTGGGTATACATGGCACAATTTCCAAACCTGCAGTTGATAGAAAACTTTGAAGTGCAGTGAACCATGTATAGGCAAGCTGGTGAAATGGGTGGGCACATGGCTGATGCAATGTAACACAGAAAAATGCAAAAAGTTTAACACTTAGGTAGGAAGGATGAGGATAGGTGATATAAGTTGTAAAAAGGATATAGGAACAGAGAAATTTGAGTATATGTGCACAAATGATTGAAAGTGTAGAAGCAGGTTGAGAATCTGGTGAAAAAGCATATGAGATACTGGGTTTATAAATTGAGGCATGGAGTACAAGAGCAAGAAATTCATGATGTGCCTTTGTAAAACACTTGTACGGTATTAATTGGTGTATTGTGTTCAGTTCCAGATGTCACACCTTGGGTAAGATGTGAAGGCCTTTGAGAGGGTGCAGGAGATATTTATTAGAATGATTCCAGGGATGAGGAGCTTCAGTTATGTAGAAAAATAGGAATAGCAGGGATTGTTTTGCTTGGAATGGAGGCAGTTGAGGGGGCATCTGATCAAGGTAATTAAAGCCATGTTGGGTCTAGACAGACTAGATGGAAAGAAACTGTTCCCATTAGCAAAAGGATTAAGAGTTACGGGACACAGAGGATTAAAGTCAAAGTAGAGTTCATTGTCATATGCACAAGTACATATATAAAAGGTGCAATGAAAAACTTATTTGTAGCAGCATTAAAAATAACTTAAGGAGAAATTATTAAGTGGTTAGATCCTGGATTTACGGCTAGTGCAGTGGAGGAGGCAAATTCAGTCGTTGACTTCAAATTAGTCCAGACAAGTACTTGAAAGGAAAAATGTTTCAAGGCTATGGTGAAAAGACAGAATAGTGGGATTTGTTCGATTGCTCTTGCTTAGGTCCGACACAGACTCTGGCCTCCCAGTGCTGCCAACTTTCTGTTACATGCATTTGTACAGCACTTCAACATGGTAAAGTAGCCTAAGGAGATATAGAAGAGAATAATCAGTCAAAAATTGACACCATGCCAAAGAAGATAACTTTAGGACAAATGATCAAAAACTTCATCAAAGGTGTAGGATTTAACTGCATCTTGGAGGACCAGCAAAGTGTTCAGACACACGGAGCTATTAAAAGGGAATCACTCGTGCACAATCCATTGCACTTTCTGCTGTGTGGTTATAGCATTAAGAGCTAAACATACCATTTTATATATTTGCGTATTGGATGTATGGAGATCTTTTTTTACTGCCCATTGAAGGGGTTGAGGGGAAAAATGGTCAAGGAAAAAAATCAGGTAAAACTATCGTGTATATTTATTATACAGTTAATGTTCGAAATATTTGCAAAAAAAATTTTGTGATGAATTTCTCAGGGTGTTATCCTGATATTCCACTGTAACTTCGTGGAAGACCTATGGAAAAAAATATAGAAATGGTGCAAAAAGCATTTACAGTGTTCTGGAATTTTTTGGTGACTTTTTTTGTTGCAGATGATCACTAAATTTGTATTGTTAATCTGCAAATGTTCACCCGAGGAGTCGGATGTAAATTTAGCAGGACAGATAAAGATTTTTAAAAAATGTATAGGATACCAACCTTTTCGTTGAAAGCCACATTTCCAACCAAAATGGAAAATCTTAATGATGCTGGTGCTATATGTTAAGTACATGCCCTTTGCACAGCTTGGAGACACAAATCCTAGAAACCAAAATTAATTGCTTCAATTTAGTAGCCATGAAAGATTCCCTCCCACTGAGTTCAGTTCACCCAATGCATCTTCCTCCATCAGGGCAGGTGCTACTAAATGCCCTTATTCAGTTTCATGTAATGAAACATACATATAATGAATTTCATTATATGTATCATGTGTTCCTTTGTATTTCTTGGCCGCCCCCTGTTTTTTCCAGATTAAGTTCCATTGCCTACATTTATCCCAGTCCATTGATACTTTCCTGCAGCATAGAAGTTTCTTCCTTACCATCAATGATATGGCCAGGCTTGTCTCATCAGCATACTTCAGAATCGCTGCCCCTATGTTTAAGCTCAAGTCACAAGTAAATGAAAAGCAATGGACCTGATGTTGACTGAGTCCTGCAGGACCACAGCTAGTCACTAACACTCACATTGATAATCACCCTTTCCTTTCTTCCACTGATTCAATTTTCAATCCAATCCTCTTGCTTAAATCCAGATCTTGAGCTCTTCCATTTGATGATATTTCCTGAATAGGTGATTGTCCAGGAAGCGGGAAGTATCCTGGATATCCCACAAGGCATAGGATATTCGTTCAATTGGATTAAGGAGTCCTGCCATGCCTCTTTTTACTAAAATAAGATCTAAAAATCCAACAAGCAGGAAAAAAACAGCTGTGATACAATCAATAAGCTTCCTGTTGACAACCGATGTCATTCTTTGTTCCTTTTGTTCTCAACATTACAATCTTGCTTCTTGCTGCTGCTACACTCAGGTAAGTCTGTTTGAATCACTGAATGGTGTCTCATTTCCTCTCTACACTGAATTCCCCCACTAACCATATTTCCAGGTTTCACACTTCATTCAAGTTGTACATTATTCAATTTGCAGTTTCCATCCACACTTCACTCACCAATTCTGACACTGAAATGATTCCCAAGATCATGCTTAATTCAAGTTGCAATCCATCCCAATTGCATGCTATATGACCACACATCTGCATAGCTGTCATCTGTAAAATATAGGAAAAATGGAAATACAGCAAGAGGTTCAAGTTCAGCTCATCGGAACCTTATGCAATAAAGTTTTATTGTGGAGTAATTTTCCAGTTTTCTTACATCAAGTTCTAGCAAAGCACATAATTGCAGTCAATGGGAACAATCTTACCAACCTGATATTCTTCTTCATAGTCCCTTAGGGTTAAGAATGACTTGCTTCCATTCAGTTCTGTAGGTGCTGAGATGGCTGAAGAGTCTGTGAGGTTTGCAGACTCTACCACAGGTGGGCTAGATGATGCTTGAGGACAGGTGAAATTATAGTTAAGAAAGTTTGTGCTCTTCCTGTTGTTTCAGGATGGAATCTGTGAGATTTAAGCTGCTCTGTGTCTTCCTGATTTGAATGGCCAGAAACTAGGTATTCCCATAAATTGGGAGGATACTACATTTTTCAAGGAGACTTTAAGGATATTCTTGAAGCATTCTCTCTGTCCTCTAAATCTTTGCCTGTGATGGAGCTCAGAGTAGAGTGCATGTTGTTGAAGTCTGGTATCAGGCATGTGGATGATGTGGCCTTCGCACTGAAGCTGGCTGAGTATGATCAGAACCTCTGCTGGGGATGTTGACCTGGGAGGCAATAAACCAAGAAATGCTTGATGCATGTAAGAATGGAACAGCAGTTGTCATGGGGGACTTTAACTTCCACATAGTTTGGGCAAATCAGGTTGGTCGAGGCAGTCTTCAGGAGGACTTCATAGAATGCATCCGTGATAGTTTTCTTGAACAGCATGTCAGTGAACCTACAAGGGAAAATGCTATCTTAGATCTGGTAAAATTAACAATCTTGTAGTTAAGGATCCTCTTGAAAAGAGTGATCACAGCATGATTGAGTTTCTCATACAAATGGAGGGTGCAATAGTTCAATCTAAAACCAGTGTATTATGCCTAAACAAGGGAGACCACAATGGGATGAGGAAGGAATTGGCTAGAATAGACTGGAAACACAGGCTATATGGTGGGACAGTTGAGGAACAGTGGAAGACTTCCAAAGAGATTTTTCTCAGTGCTCAACAAAAGTATATTCCAGTTAAAAGCAAGGACAGTAAGGGTGGGGAGAGTCAGCCATGGATAACTAAGGAAATAAAAGAAGGCATCAAGCTAAAAGCTCATGCATACAAAGTTGCCAAGACTAGTGGGAAACTGAAAGATTTGGAAAACTTTAAAAAGCAACAAAGAGCCACTAAGGAAGCAATAAGGAAAGGGAAGATAGATTATGAATGTAAACTAGCACAAAATATAAAAACAGATAATAAAAGTTTATATAATTATATAAAGTGAAAAGGGATGGCTAAAGTGAATGTAGGTCCCTTGGAAGATGAGAAGGGGGAATTAATATTGGGTAATGTGGAAATGGCCGAAGCCTTGAATGACTCTTTTGTGTTGATCTTCACGGTGGAGGACACGTCCAACATGCCAAAGAGAGATGTTATAGGTGCGATGGGGGATGAGGACCTCGATACAATCGCTGTCACTAAAGTAGTGATGAACAAACTAGCGGACGAAAGGTAGACAAGTCCCCTGGTCCTGATGGGATGCATCTCTGGGTACTGAAAGAAATGGCAAAAGTTATAGTAGAGGCACTTGTGATAATTTACCAAAATTCTCTGGACTCTGGGCAGGTCCTGGCGGATTGGTAGACAGTGAATGTCATGCCACTGTTTAAAAAAAGATGTAGGCAAAAGGCAGGTAACTATAGGCTAGTCAGCTTAACGTCTGTAGTCAGGAAAATGCTTGAAGCTATCATTAAGGAAGAAAAGGCAAGACATCTGGAGAGAAGTGATTCCATCAGGCAGACACAGCATGAATTCAGGAAGGGCAGGTCCTGTTTGACAAACTTACTGGAGCTCTTCGAGAATATAATGAGTGCAGTGGATAGAGAGGAACAGGTGGATGTTGGATTTCCAGAAGGCATTCGATAAGGTGCTGCATAAAAGTCTTATCCATAAGATAAGGGTGCACGGAGTTGGAGGTTATGTATTAGCATGGATAGAGAATTGGTTAACCAATAGAAGGCAGAGAGTTGGGATAAACGGGTATTTCTTTGTTTGGCAATCTGTGGTGAGTGGGGTGCTGCAGGGGTCGGTGCTGAGCCCGCAACTGTTCATGATATACATTAACGATTTGGAGGAGGGGACTGAATGTAGCGTATCTAAGTTTGCTGATGACACTAAATTGAGTGGAAAAGCAAATTGTGCATTGGATGTGGAGAGTCTGCAGAGAGATGTAGATAGGTTAAGTAAATGGGCAAGGGTCTGGCAGATGGAGTATAATGTTGGTAAATGTGAGGTCATCCATTTTGGAAGGAAAAATAGAAGATTAGATTATTATTTAAATGGTGAAAGATTGCAACATGCTATTGTGCAGAGGGACTTAGGAGTGCTTGTGCATGAATCGCAAAAGGTTGTTTTACAGGTGCAACAGGTTATCAAGAAAGCAAATGGAATGTTGGCCATTGCTAGAGGGATTGAATTTAAGAGCAGGATATGATGCAACTGTATGGGGTACTGGTGAGGCTGCACCTGGAGTACTGCTGCAGTTCTGGTCCCCTTACTTGAAGAAAGATATACTGGCTTTGGAGGCAGTGCAAAGGAGGTTCACCAGGTTGATTCTGGAGATGAGGGAGTTAGCCTATGAGGAGAGATTGATTTGCCTGGGTCTATACTTGCTGGAATTCCGAAGAATGAGAGGGGATCTTATAGAAACATATAAAATTATGAAGGAGATAGAGGCAGGAAGGTTGTTTCCACTGGTAGGTAAGACTAGAATGAGGGGACATAGCCTCAAGATTTGGGGGAAAATATTTAGGACGGAGATGAGGAGAAACTGCTTTTCCCTGAGAGTAGTGAATCTGTGGAATTCTCTGCCCAGGGAAACAGTAGATGCTACCTCATTAAATATATTTAAGACACAGTTAGATAGATTTTTGCATAGTAGGGGAATTAAAAGTTACAGGGAAAAGGCAGGTAGGTGGATCTGAGTCCGTGGCCAGATGAACCATGATCTTATTGAATGGCTGAGCAGACCTGATGGATTAGATGCTGTACTCCTGCTCCTATTTCTTATGTTCTTATAACACCAATCCTACCAAAGGATTTGGAGGATTTTGCAGAGATAGTGATGGTGGTACTTTACCAGTGCTTTGTGTTACCTGCTTAGGCTGTCCTCGTCTCTGAAGCATACAGGAGGGCAGGGAGCACACCTTGGTGCTATATTTGATGTTTCGGTCAGCCTTCCAACACCCTTTTCCTCAGTTGCTGAAGGCTGTCTTGACACACAAAGTCACATTGAATATCATTATCAATGTTTGACTTCAGTGAGAGATGGCTCTGAGATGTGGAAAGTGATCCGTTTTTTTTCAAGATCTCACTGTGATTTTAGATTGTCAGGGTGTGGTATTATGCAGTGGGACGATGTTGGTAGAGGTAACGAGGGTGGAGCTTCTGATCTCTAAATGTGCATACATGCAAGCATTGTTTGCATACAGTAATTTGATGACTGTGGTTGGGTGATCTTGGATCTAGAGTGGAGGCAATGAAGGTTGAAGTTTCCTGATTATCTTGTAGATGAACTCACTCTAGTGGAAAGTTTTTTGGAGGTAAGGTGCAGTATTGCAATGAGGGAATTTGAGAGGAGGATTGGTGCAACGGGACTTTGGTGGGTGGATTGGTCAAGATCATGTAGAATAGTGATCAATTTCTGAAGACTGCCAAATTTGAGAAGGATTCTCTATAATCCCTCTTTATTGATGAAGTCAAAGGCTTTTCAGAGATTGGTATAGGCCATGGACAGTGCCTGGTGCTGCTCCCTACATTTTTTCTTGGATTTGTCATAGAGTGAAGATCATCATATCCTTTGTACATCTCCATGAATGGAAACTGTATTAGAACTGTGGGAGGAGCTCTTCAGCTGCTGGGAGGAGATCATTGAGGAGGATTCTTGTGGTGACTCTGTGGCAGACAGCAGGAATTTAGAACGTTTTTTTTCTAATTTATAGATGAAATCACTGTATTACTACTTTAATTTCACATGCAAATCAGGTTGAATTAACCAGAATTGTGATTACAAAAATATTCAATTAAAACAATGCTTTTAGCTGCATTTATTCACTTTGGTTCCACATTCATTAATACAAACAAAAAACTCATGATCTATTATGAAATTTTCAACTGACCAGCCTCAATGGGTTTTCAGGGGGTGTGAGGCCACTATTTTTCCAGGACCTGCTGTAGAATGGTAAAATATTCGATTTGACCTGCTGAGTGTTTCCATCATTTCAGATTTTCAGCATCTGAAGTTTTTTTTAAATTTGCTTTTGCACTGTTTACAAATGCATGATATCTTTCTTTCAAGTAATAGGCTACTTATGTACCACATTAAACTTCGATTGGTAACAGAAATACCAGAACTTCCGATCAGGAGCTGTGTCAACCATATCTCTTAACCCCAATTTAGAACAATGGCTCTAGTTCTGCAAACATGCTTAGTATTGAATTAACAACGCCGTCCCAGGTTCCACACAAAAAATAGGGAACCTTCAATTTCCGATGAAGATTCTGGGCGCGCATCATTTCAGTAGCACACAGTAAACGATATTTCAACAAATGTACAGCTTTATGCGTAGACACTTGTTAAAAATGTCTTTTTCTGTTGAACGTTGCATCGACAGAAACACTAAAAAGCAATAAGGCTAATTATGGAGATAAAATGCTCTATTCACTTGGCCAGAATAGACAACAAATCTGTTTCACCGTTTGATGACTTGGTTTCGATCTCCGGTATTCTCAGTAACTTCCTCAAACACCTCCCATCCCATTTTTCTAATGTTTAAATGTTCCTCAACACGCAAGTAAGGTGGTTTCCTTCCTGCCAACCGTGAGAATGGCAAAACTTAAGAGTAAAAAAAAATCAAAACACAAGGAAACACGCAAGGCAACGTGTCCATTACCCACCCATAACGAGTTAGAATATATTTCCAGCATAACGTATATCGCGATGTAGAATTCAAAGTACCTCATATTATATTTTAATATATTTAATATTTCCTTACAACATAGAAGATTTTAGATCGTCTTACAGTTGTTTCGCCTCCACTTTACGGAACTGTAGCCAAGTAAAACAAACGTACTTCAATAGTATTTCTCAAATGATTGTATTTTAACTATTTTAAGCTAACATTTAAGTACCACTTTATCTTGGTGTTGGCATGCGGTAGCGGTGAATGAAACTGCCCTGTAATCGATGAGTATCTTTGGAATAATTGAAAGCTCTGCACAGTTTGGTATGTATGCCGGATCTCTGTCTAATCGGGAATCAATATATTGAGAAGAATGTGTAAAATGGCACTACGCAAAGCGACAGTGAACCTGCCAAGATTCGTTCCCTCGACGTCACCAGGGTGGAACGTTTCCGCAGCGAGCCCGGAGGAAGGGTATATAAGCACATGATGCCGATCAGGGAGCAGTTTTTCCAGAGTGTCGGCGATCTTAATTTTTCGCATTGGATACCTTTTACATCTTCAGATTTGCTATTAATCCGTAGTTGTTTCTGCAGATTGTTCCGACAAGACAGAGCCAACTAACTGAGGAGCAGAGTTTTAGAATAGTCCTGGCATGTTCGCATTGGGCATCTAGATCACACCATACCGCGGCTGTTACACATCGGACCTTCAACGTGCTGATATAGAGGACCGATAAATACCTTTTGGGGGGAAAGCCATCTTCATTAAAGAAAACCTTCAGCTTGGAAATTGCGCTGCAAGGCACTTATTTCACTTCAAGATGTCTTATGTTTTAATATCGATTGTACTTTATAGTCAAATTGGAAATATAGTTACAGCGCGTAAGTAATGCTTTCATCTTTTAGAAATCACGAGAATTGCAATATCTAAGAGGAAGGAAAACTTAACATTCCAGTGGATAAAATATGTATTACTAATTAACTTTTCATTCTGGATTTTAGCTAATTTTTAACAAACTGTTTATTTATTGCAGACATGTATTTTTACTGTAATTGCCGGGGACAAGACTCCTTTTAATCTTAAAAATAGTCCCACTAATACATTGATCAGCGACAGCAGCGTGATGCTGGAACATGTTCTAAACACTTTAAGAGCAGGAGTGGGGGGCTACTGGGGGGGCGGGCTGGAAGGTTTTTCTTAGGACAGAAGTTCATTTATGATTAGGAATCGTTTCGAAGTGGCGATTAGAGTATAATTATGTAGTGATCACGGTGGCAAACTACATTTCGCTCAATCCGTTCTGAATTCTTGAAATACGCCGCCTTTTCTGAGTGAGGATGTGCGAAACTAGACAAATTCCACGCCTCTTTCGACTTTGTCCTCAGTTCAGTTATTTCTGAATGCCGGTAGTTGCTATGGAGCTTCACCGTTAAGTGGACAGTATGTATGATTTTGAAAGTGATTTCAGAGTGCAGTGTTTATGGAACTCGGTATTTTTCAGGATTTCGGAACGGGATATTGTGAAATGTAGGTCGCTTTCTGTGGTATCTGTATAATTGCTGTTCCCGGAATTCACTTGTGGATATTCCGAAGTTTCTTCAAATCTATTGTATTGTCACTTCTCAGCATTAACTCTGATTTCTAGTCCGGAATTTGAAACTCGTGGGGTGATTTGCGATCTCATCAGAGGCAGTACCATTCAGATTTCCTTCTGGCTGTTTTTTTTGTTTGTCAATAGTAAACACCATCTTGTGAAATCGTACGTAAAATACGTTCTTCTATCTTTTTGGGAACACCGCGGGCTACTTTCGTTTTCACGGGGATCTGATGGATTCTGAACTGGCTGATGAGGCCAGTGAGCGACCCGCACATTGCCTCAGGTCTCACATGAGCTGCTTGACAGGATGGGTGGGTAAAATTGGGATGTGGTAAGCTCCTTCTGCCATTTATATGCTGGGCTCCCGGTCAACGGTCTCTAAGTTCTCAATGACACCCTGAATGTTTTTTTCACTGAAAGCAGTTATGGGTCAGAGATTCTCGTCAGTCGGCGAGGATGGCGAGAATCCCTTTAAATCTTTTGCTCTGCCACCTGGGTTTGTTTTGCTTTGTTTTTGCCGCCACCGATCAGAATGGAATGTCTGTTTCAAGAGTCGAGTATCAGGCATGCGAACAACGTGCCCTGCCCGCTGGAGCTGGGTGAGTGCAATTGAGGCCTCAGACCTGGGATGTTGGCCGAGGTGCGCCCGCTGATCTTGGTTTGTTTATCCTGCCAGTGGATCTGAAGAATTTTGCAGAGACATTGTTGGTGGTATCGCCAATGTTTTAAATTGTCGAGCATACAGGAGGGCGAGGATTACTGTTGCTCAGTGGACCGTGAGCTTTGTGCTGGATTTGAGGTCATGCCCTTCACACTTTTTCTCAGATGGCCCGAAAGGCAAAGGTGAATTTCAGTGGTCCATAGTTTCCAGGGTCTGGTTGTGGATCTTCGTTGTTAGAGGGCAGTGTTGTACAATGGAGACATATGTCGGAGGCCTTTGTGTTGCGAATGTTAGGTCCTTTCTGTCCTATGCGTCAGCGAAGGAATGGATGGTGTCCATTCTAGTAGTTAGATAATTCGTGCCAGATTTATTAATAGTCCAATTTCTGAAACCCGCAATAGGCTGCACCATTTTTAAATTATAAAAAGGTAACTATTTTTATGTTTATAATTTCAAAATCTAATGTTTCTGGTATAAAAACAAAGACAAAATATGTCCACTACTGTAAACTTGAAATCAAATCAGGAAGTGCTAAAAATATTCCTATACGCTTTTAGACTTAGTGGGCAGTTTCCTTATTTCTCATTTTTCCCGTAACGTAACTAATCTATTAGGCCCCATAATAACGCGACCCTTGCGTGGCTTCTGGTTTGTTTATAACACCATTAGCCTTAAATGAGATTCGCAGACCAGCGTACGGAGAGGTGATGGGAACTGAGGGCGGATGATCTGTCGGAGAAATACGAAGCAGTTTGGTAGTTCTGCGGGTGGGGTGGATAATCGACTACCTTCTCCGCGCCACGAAGACAGGATCTCCAACAGTTTAGTGTACACAATGACAGCTCAGGGCCGTTTTAAGCCCAACCTACCGCAGTTCATCTTGGGTCAGTTTGGGGTTCGGTGTCAGTTCAGGTGCTCCGAGAGAGATCGGTGCAGTAAAACAGTAAGCGAATGGAAAATACCAATTGCCTCATCTTTTTCAGGTCAATCTTAAATGGTTGCAGTTACGATTTAAATATCGCTCTCTAATAAAGGCAAAAATAGAAGGCGATTTTATGTGCTAGTTTTAATACTAATTTAGTACTAAAATAACTTCATCATTTCTAAAGATTCACCAACAAGATGTGAATTTTTACATTCTTAAGCAAATAAACTGCAATAAGTTATGGAATCGACAGAGTCGAACACGATACCATGACCCTCACTCGGGTGATCTTTTCCAACCTAGGACTAGAATGCTAAATCTACCAAATCGATTAAATCCACTTTTACGTTTTCGTCTACTGTATAAAGCAGAACGGAGTTAAATAATTTAACACAAACCAGTTAAAGAATAGAATAAATGGAACGTTGTATTAATTGGGTGGTAATTTCAAAGAAGCATGTGGGTAATATGTTGGTAGAGTACAAGGTATAAGTTCTTTGCTCAGGCTCGAATTCCAAAGTCAGGAATAATTCAAATTCAATTTGTAATTTCCTATGTGTAACAAATTCGTGTTCCAACAATGAAGGTAGACAATTTCATCATGCGTCCATTTCTCTCGGTTGGAGGTTTTATCTTCCACATCAAAGATACATCTTTACTGATAGTGGCAGATGACTTCTAATAGTGGTATCCAAAGGCATTCAACATTTTTTGGTGCGCATATGAAATGCAAGCTAAGTAGTTCTGTATTCTAAACTATTTCGCAGACGATTACTTTAGAGGCTTGGTAAGTATTTTAAAACAGGTATGACAATGATTTAAACTTGGTTGCAGTCAGTGTGAAAAGGCCTCAAAGGGGTCTGAGTGAATTCGCTTTCTTTAGTAACTAGTCAGCAAAAATGCAAAAGTAGCTTAGTAACTACGTTCAGAAGTGAAGGCTAATTGGCTACTATGCATTGTACATTAAAAAAAAATCATTGTTTCCTGTAATTTAATTGTAACCACACAGCATGTTAATTAATATAAGATGAAAACTAGACTTCTTGTATCTAACATTTTTATTTTGAGATAGGTTTATCCTCCAGATCAGTAGGTTTTTAATGTATTGAGACCTTTCATGTAGAAATGGTCAAATAGTTTGACAATTTTTATCCTTTGTAATTTGGAACCCTAGTTTTGATAAGAACTATTCATTATTTATTGATTTGCAGCATTTCAGAGGGTCTGGACAACATACAAGTAACAAGTTTGTAATTTCTGAGTCACCTTTGGTACAAATGCATGTCAACCATTAAGTGCATTAATGAATCTTAACAAAGCAAGAAAGTTTACTTTGGAACCAGGAAATGTGGATCCAAAATCATCATTCTGAAGCAGTGCAAGTATTGTTTATTAGCCAGAGTGAAAACTTGGTAAATTAATGAGTGACTAATCAGTGAAGTCACGACAGAAAATAAATGTGCTTTTCCTTATTTTGATTACCATTGGAGTAACTAAGTGAATCCAAACAAAAGAACCTAACTCAAACAACAAATAAGCTAATTTAAAATTGAAATTCTTAATATTTACCCAGAGTTTTATCTTCTTTTCAGCATTTTACTGTATGTAAGATACAGTATTAAAGCTGTGTGGGTGCAAGTACCTAATACTTTGTGTTTTTGTTTGCTTTGTAGGATATAAAACTGCAACATTTTGTTGGAACTTATTAACATTTATTCTAAATTGGAGGTCACTGAACATTATCATGAAAGGGCTTTCTATTGTGTCAATGTATGTCATTGCTTTTCACTGCTGATTGTTCTGGTCTCAGACCTTAGAACTATCCTTTATACCACCTCTGGAGTTCAGAAGGATTTATTTTACTCTATTGCACAGCTTCCAGCTAAGGTACAGGGACATTCAGAGAAAGAGAGAGCACTAGTAATTCTTCTAAATACTTCCAGCTTTTTGTTACCACAGTTGATAATGAATACATACCTGTGAACCATCAGATTTATGCATAATTAAGATAGAAAAACATCTTTTTTCTGCTTTTCATCTTTATGATTACAGCAGAACTTATATTTGACAATATAAGGAACAATGCATGAGTTAATGGCTAATGAGGCTTGAAATATATGCAGAAGGGCCACTGGGCAAAGCCATTGCTGCATGATTGATAACTTTATTACAAGCTGATGGCTATTTAAGTTTCAGCAGTCAGAGTTCTGAACACATCATGATTTGTTAAAGGGAATTGCATTTGTCTTCTATTAAAACAAATTAATCTGACTTAAAATAAAACAAATGACAAAAAAATCAGTTTCACAAAAAGGCCCTGGAATTTGAATATGTTTGCCCACGTAACATCAGTGATTGCCTATTAAAGGTAAGTCAGTATTTATGATATGTGATCAGGCACCTTGCTTCACAGCAAATTCTGTAATTATATTTAATATTATTTAATTCCATTCTTATTTAATTATAACGAACTCCCATAATGATGGGAAAGCCAACAGTAAATATTCTTTATATCTATGTTGTCTAAAACACACTACAATATAAATTCAAAAACAAAAAGATATTGCATAATTAGGAATTTACCTGTCCAGATTCTTAGAACTACTCAATTTTGAACTGTTGTCTGATGTGCATTTCCAATTCAGTTTACTTACATTCACTTCAATCTAGTATCTGTCACTTTAATAGTTTTTCAAATCTATAGTCTCAATTTTAGTGACAAGGAGAAAAATCTAAACTGTTCATGAGCATTACTGACAATAATTGTATTTCTTATTCATGTACTGATAATACTAAGTAAAACTGACTGATTAAATTACAGAAATGCACTTTTGCACAAAATTCAC
Source organism: Pristis pectinata (assembly GCF_009764475.1). NCBI lineage: Eukaryota > Metazoa > Chordata > Chondrichthyes > Rhinopristiformes > Pristidae > Pristis > Pristis pectinata. The sequence goes on from NC_067415.1 coordinate 26,830,175, forward strand.
ATGGTCAGCCACCCACCCTCCCTAATAGTTTGTGTGGACAATTGACTTTTAAGTTTCTGTATTAGTATTTCCCACCATTTTAATTTAGAGAAGACTCTTGTATTGTTTGGGCATATGTTGAAAAGTTTTCTTGAGAAGTGAAGGGTTCATAGGTCCATGCAAATTATTGAAAAAGGTAAGTAATATTGGAATTTATTTTATGTGGCTCTTGCATTTCTGTGTTTTCCTCAGACTTCTTCATGTTGGAATCACAAATAAGTAATCTCAATTTCAGGTAGATCACCACAGGGTAGGCTCCTAATGGTCACTTAGTGACAGACAAGTTGATAAATTGCAATGTATTTTCAGGCAGTGATCCTTTAACAAACATGTGTCAAAATAAAGGGATTAAGATTTAACCCTTTAGGAAATGCTGGAAATAGGAGCACTATTCAGCAAGCTTATTTATTATTTTGACCATTTCTGTACTTGTATAGTAGGTGGACAACTGAATATTTCCACATGATTGGCTTCTACATGTGGAATAGATTCTGTGTATGTTTTTAGAAGATTTTCTATATTGTTATGTGTTTGCCTCACATATTCCATAATGGATATATGGTTTGCTGAAACACTTTAGTTAAAGTAGTGTTTATGTGTAACAAGATATAAACAAGGCTTACAATTTGTTTCCCTGCATAATATCAGTGATTGTACATGAAAGATAAGTCATCAATTAAAAACAGAAAATGCTGGAAATACTCAGCAAGTCAGGCAGCTTCTGTGGAAAGAAAAATGGAGTTAACTTTTCAAGTTGAAGACCCTTCATTGGAAATAATTACATGACTTAATGATTTTATTTTTGAAGGTAAGCCATTGTTTGAGAAGTGTGTTCAGGGGCTCTGCAAATGTGAAAAGGTGTTATATAAATGTAGCTTCTTTCACCATCTGATCCTGTTTTATGAGGTAGTGCCATGTTGGCACATTTTTTCCCACAACAATAAGAGCAGTTGGATAATCTACTATTTTAGTGTTATAAGGAATAATAGAAAATAGCTAAATTGCTTTGAAAGCACTGTTTGGTTGTTTCTATATTAAAGAAATAACATGACTCTGCTTCTTTGTTTACAAATGGCTTTGTCTCACAATAATTTTGAGCTAGCTTCTGTAAGATAGGAAAAATATAATTTGTGACATATATGGGTAACCCAACTATAAATGTTACAGTCCTTAGGTTGTTAGATATTGGGTTATAGCAATGCTTTCCAGATTGCAGTGCATTTTCTGCATTGGGGGAAGTGATTGGGTAATAGTTAAACTAAGAGAAAATGAAATCAACATCAAAAGTTTTAATGACTTGCAATAGGGAATGATTTCCGCATTGAAGCTGAATAACACTAGCTGCGACTATTAGTAATCTTCTTTCCATGGTTTCCAACACCAAAAAAGAGGTAGTATATATATTTTTTGAAAAACTGCTATTTCTTATCAGTGCCATGTTAATGTTCTTTCAACACAAATTGAAGCAGCTTTTGTTGGAGGAAGTTGAAATGATCAGACAATGAATAGTCGGTTTATCATTTGGAGCTAACTATGGAGCAACAAATGATTTGATGTAGTGGGGCCACTGTTGCTAGGATAACGCTCTGATGGAATGCTGGATTCATTGAAGACTGAAGATCCCTCTGTCGACTTCTAGGAAGCTTTCAAACTGCTGGTCGCCAGAACTTGTCAGTTGAGAAACATCATATTCAGGGTCATTTTAAATAACAAATTGTTGAAAAGAAGCTGCTCAGTTGTATCTTTGTTTAGTTCATAAGAAAACAAAAAATATATAATTTCAATGTTATAATTGATGCCTACAAGTATAATGAAAGCTAGAACTATGTAATCCTATAATTTTCAATGCTTTATATAAAAATAGTTAACGTATAACTTTTAAAAGTATAACTTACGTTTTGGTTTAAAACTTCAAAATGAAGCAGGATAGTTTTCTCTCTTTCCTAATTTTGACCTGAAATGTTAACTCTGTTTCTCGTATCACAGGTGCTGCCTGACCTGCTGAGTGTTTCCAGCATTTTCTGTTTTTGCTTCAGATTTCCAACATCTGCAGTTCTGCTTTTAATTTTCATGGCTCATTAAGTACTTCCTGGCTATTTTTACTAATGCAATCCAAAAATTGTCCAACCGCCTAGCCCCATTTCCAATATTCTTATGCTTTTCTTTGATTTCGTTATTTATCTTTTTTTCACTTAGGGATTTCTACAACTATTCTTTTTATCAATACATTTCATATGCTTAAAGATTTTCTGTATGACAGAAAAATTTCTGTCCTTGCTGTTATTAACTGTTTAAAATCGATGATATTTCTTTATTGACTTAGCAAACAGATGATAATAGTCTCCCACTATTCACCCTTGTTAATTCTTCATTGTTTAAAATCTTGCAATCTTTTTATCTTTCCATTACTTTCTCAGCTTCAATAGGAAAGGTCTCTTTTAGTAACTTTAGTATATTTCCCCTGATATTAATGTACTAGTTCTATCATATGGTATCTTTATAGCTTCAGTGTCCTTTCTATTATAGAATGTTCAAAACTGCAGACTGTATCCTAACTTCTAACTACTGCCATTTTTGTCATGAACCCTTTTTTAACCTTGCATACCAGTTTATAAAATACAAAATAATACTACCCTTTTTAATGACATTACCTGCCTATTTATTCACTTTTGAACAAATTATATATTCTTATGTCTCTCTACTCTTCCATCTTCTTCATTATCATTCTGTTGGATTGACAGTTCTACTCCTAATCTTCATGCATTGTCACAATCATGTCCATTGAGGCTTCAGAAAACATACACGTAGATGAACACAGATTTTGTTGTCCTTAGATATTTAATAGACCAGGCAGATCCACAATAACCTTGCTCTAATGACATCAGCATTTTGATCTCCAATCGCCTACCTGTCCAGTTTTCCAAATCCCTTGGAATCTTTTTCTGACCTCTTCAAGATCACATAGTATTATCCTAACTTTTCTTCCTAACCATTTTACTTGTAAATGTATATATTTGACAAGTAGGAGGTCACAATACACCAAAATATATAGGATTGCCTTCCTGTCCAACACATTTTCACAAGCAAATTAATCATAATGGTAAATTTTCCCTTTATTGTAAATTCTTAAGTCATAATTCTGAAATATTTAATCACAAACATGTTAGTCTACATCTAGTTTCTTATGGAATGTAGAAAGTTTGCTATCTGTTAAAATGCTGAAGTGGGATAACAGAAGGAATCTATTCTTTCTGTTCATGAAGTCATAGATGGTGTGAAACTACTGGACAATATAAAGCAAGGTGGCAAAAGAAGAGTTCAGGATTGGGAAAGGCAAGTTAAGGATAGACACTAGGATGAATTTCTTCACAGACAGATGGAACAGGTCTGAGGAAGAGTAGATGATGCAATATTACAACTAGTGGCCAGTTTATAAAGTGCATAGAAAGCTCTTATGAAATCTGGTTTCACTGTATATGTAACATGAATAAAATTGCATTAGAGTAAATAAATATTTGATGATCAGCATGGACTTGAGCCAAAGGGCCTGTTTCTGTGCTGAATGATTCTGACTCCATGAATGTCATGTGGCTTCAAAAATGGTTAATGTATTCTACCAGAATACAACCCACAATGGAGACATTCACCCCAATGGCTTTATTAGTGATTTCAACAAATATATTTATGCAATCATGTAGCTTTGATTCTCTTGTTGCATGTGATACAGAAAAGATGCTTCGTTTTAGAAATGGGGTCTGCAGAGGAAAGCAAGAACAAACAGATAACAGTGATTTTGTGTTATAATTATGTGAAATAGTTAATGTATTTTTGCATGGATTATTCTCTAAGAATTTTGAATGAAATGTCCAGTACCTGGAGGTTAAAAGATTTTGTTGCCCCAAATCAGTAGCTGAGAATTTGCTATTTTAGGACTGATGATGACTCAAATAATTTCAAGTATAATTGTACGGTCCCACATAAAAAAATATTTTCTCTATGCTTGAATGTAGTGTTTATAACTTATAAAGCAGCTCCATTAAGGCCATTAGTCTTTTAATATACAACATTTTATGAACAAAACATGGATCACTGTGATTAGTTGACTTGGAAACATTAATTGCATTTTTTTTATTTTTATTTAGAGTATTTGATTTTCTAATAACTGAACTTTAAGTTCAGAAGCAAATTTAATTTACTACCATTTATACAATCATGTTTTTGAATTGTTAGGACTTTCCACATTCTTATGAAATGCATGATGAATATTGTTTCAGTTAACTTATAGTAACATAGTATATATAATGAAAATGTCAAAAATAGTTTCATTTAATTTTTAATTTAGAGATAATGAGGATGATAAACTTCTGTAATGAGATGGTGGATGGTGGGGGGAATGTAAATCAAAAACTACAGATGCTGGAAACAGAAAAAGCTGGAAACACTGCAGGTCAGGCAGCAACTGCGGAAAGAAAAATAGAGTTAACATTTCAAGTCAAAGACCTTTTGACAAAAATAGTAGAGAGAAAACAAATTAGTTCTAAATTGCAGAGAAAGTGGAGGAGGGATGGACAGGATAAAGGGAATATCTGTTTTAGGATGAGGCTAGGGTTTGCCAAGAAGATAAGCTGTAGATTGAGTATTCCAGTAGGTAGGTTAAAGAAGGTGGTAAGAGAGAGAACAAAAAAGGAACATAAAAGCTATTTCTGAAGACAGCTAGAAAGAGAGAACAAACAAAGGAATATAAAATCTGCAAAATGCAATGTTGTAGGAAATGCGCAGCAGATCAGCAGAGGCTAGTGGAGAGAGAAGACCTGAGCTAATATTACGGATGGATATCCACAGAAGAATTGGTTTTGTTTGTGTTCTCCATTTCTAATCCTGCTTTAAAATAACTTAACTAATACATTTTCCAGCCATGTAAAAGACCACAAACAGCTTGTGTACTCATTTAGACAAGTTGGATGAGATGTGTAGAAAAAAAGTCTGACAAACAACATATCCTTCATTTGACCAAAACTAAGAAATATGCAAAAAGGTAAAGATCACTGAAGTCAATTGTAGGTCCCCTAGAGTTAGAAATGGGCATATCATAATGGGGAATATGGTTATGGCACAACAATTAAACATGTATTTTGATTCTGTCTTCACAGAAGAGGACTCAAGTAACCTTCATGAACTATTAGGGTACCAAAAATCTAAGGAAGGCACTGAACTAAAAGAAATTAGTATTGGTAGGAAAATGGTTCTGGAGATGCTAATGGCACTAAAATCCCATAAATACCCAGGTCCTGTCAATTTGCGTCCTAGAAAACCAAAGCATGGAACTATAAAAACAGTGGATGCAGTGGTTATATTTTCTAGAATGCTATGGACTATGGAATAGTCTGCACAGACTAGGGAGTGGCATGGCAGCCATTCGGAAAGCAGGGAGAGGTAAATGGGAAACTACAGACCAATTAGCTTTACATCAGTAACAGAGAAAATGCTGGAGACTATCATAAAAAATGAGGTAAGAGGACCCTTAGAAAATACTGCTGGGATTGAACAAAACATGGATTTCTGGAAGACAAAATTATACTTGACATATCTTCTGGGGTTTTATGAGGATATAACTAGTAGAATAAATAGGGGAAAACCAGTGGATGTGGGATACTTGGATTTTCAAGAAGTCTTTGATAAAGTTCCATGTGGAAGATTACAGCATAAAAATGAAAATGCATGACATTGGGCATAACGTATTGGCATGGATTGAAAATTAGTTGACAGACAGGAAATGGAGAGTAGGAATAAATGATTCTTTTTTATCAGTGGCTGGTGGTAACTAATGGGTACTGCAGGAATTGGTGCTTGGGCCTCAGCTATTCATAAAGTACAATAATTCAGAATGAAATATTTGAAAGTTTGCAAAAAGCATTAAACTGGACAGGATTGTGAATTGTGTGGAGGATGCAAAGAAGTATTAAGACAATTTGGACAGATTGAGCAAGTGGGAGAAATCAGGGCAGATTTAGTATAACGTGGATAAACATGAAGCTATCCACTTTGTTAAGAAAAATGGAAGAATAATATGTTATTTAAATAGCGCCAGATTGGGAAGTGTTGGTGTACAAAAGTGGATGCGGGGGTGGGTGGGTCGTGGAATATTTTCTCCGGTTGGGTTGTGCCTCACAGGGCAGAAGGTACAGTATTGCAATGAGGAGAAATTTCTTCTGGGAGCAATGAACATGTGGAATTTGTTACCATGGAGGCCAAATCCATAAATATATTTCAGAAGGAGGTAGATAAATATCTAGATGCAAAAGACATCAAGGGGTGTGAGAAGTGAGCATGAATATGGTATTATTCATGCTCGAATATGGTATTATACATTATTATGACGAGCCATAATTCTATTGAATGGCCTACTCCTGCCATGTTTTCTATGCTAATAAGACTTCAATATTTTTGTTCTCTATCTCTTTCAATAAAAGCCAATATTCCATTTGCTTTCCATATCTACATGCCAGCCTTTTGTGTTCCTCTAATAAGTATTCTATAAACTGCCTCTACTCTAAAAAAAATTCTAATTTTTTATTCATCCAAAGTAGTTAACTTCACACTTCCCTGCATATACTCCACCTGCCATACTCTTGACCACTCACTTAACCTACCTGTATACCTTTGCAAACTTTTGCGTCCTTGCAGCGTGCATTCCCAGTTATCATTGTGCAATTTTCAAATTTGGGTATAATACACTTCATCTAAATCATCATAAATGGTTGAAACCTCTGGTGGCTGTAAGCAGATCTAGCAATGACCATTAGTTAGCCAATCTTCTTTCTGTGCTAATATTTTAACCCAAATGCCCTGAGTATTTACCTTATGCAGTAGCCTTTTTGTGGGGCATCTTGTGAAATGTGTTGTGCAAATCAAGGCTGCATTTAACATAGTATGGCATCAAAGTATGATTGAAGTCAGTGGAAGTTGGAGGGGAAACTTTGATTCAAACCTGACACAAAGAGAGATGACCTGGCCAATCATCTCGGTTGTAGCATATCACTAAAGGAGCTACTCAGGGCAGTGTCCTAAGATGGCATAGAAGGACGATGTTTGGTAGTTTGACCCTAACCACTCACTATGCCAAAAAAATCCTATTGTTGTTTTTCCTAATCAACATCATTCTTTGTCTCCCCAGTTCTTGACCCTTTCCCCAATAGGAACAGTTTCTTTCTGTCTTTACCACTCATGATTTTATATACTTCAATCAGATTTTGTTTCTCTCAACCTATTTTGTTTCCAGGATAACAACTCCAGCTTCTTCCAATCTACTCACATAACTCATTCCTGGGATCATTCTGCACTCTCTCGAAAGCCTTACAGCTTTCCTGGCATTGAGCACAGTACTACAATTGTAACTGAACCAGAGTTTTATCAAGTTTTATCATGATCTCCTTGCTCTTCTACTCCATCTCTCTATTTGTAAAGCCCAGAATTTCAACCATTGCCTGCTATGTTCAATAAATTATGCATACATAAGGCAAACTTCTGTTTTCTTAAACTTGTAGAACTGTGCCCTCCAGTTTATATTACCTCTTCTTGTTCTTCCTAACAATAAGTAACACTCCACACATCTGTTTATTGTTTCCAGAACTTCCCCATCATCAAGGTTAAGTTGAATGGTATGTAGTCACTGGGTTTATCTTGACCCTCTAATGCCGGATAACACTCAGTTTTGGGCTGATAAGTGATGAGTAATTAATTAATTAACTTATTAGTACTGTAGATCTTTTTTCAATTATTGAGTGAAATATATGTCTTTTACAAATAAGATTCCTGAATGTTTGTGTCTTCAGAGAATAGCATGTTAATAACAAACCATACTATTTACATATGAGCAAGCAGAGAAACATTTTGTTTTATTAAGCTCAGCTTAAAACTATAATAAAACCTGGAATAAGTGATACCAGTAACTTTATCTTTTGACACTTGCACCTGTACCTAGATCAGTAATATACTGAGTTGATTCTTGAGTTTTTTAGCTCAAGGGTAAAGTAATTCAAAGGAGAACAATTTGTCTGACTAAAGACCTTGACTGTATCAAGCTTGGAAATGGAACAATAAATTAAGCTTTCATTTTGTTATACAGAATAAACTTAATAAATTGAAAAGGATATTGAGGCAACCCTCCATTGAATTTATATTTGTAACTTTTGGTAGTCATTTGAGATGTAAGGAAATTCAGTATAATAAGACTTCCTGTATTGAACCTATTGTAAACTGCAAACATTCATTGTTTTCATATTTACCCACTGTGACTCTCAGAGAACCCTGATATTGCAAGTTGTTGGCATTGTTTCCATATTGCTGCAATTGTGAAACTAATTTAAAAATTCACCACCCATTTGCTGTTTTTTCTGGAACTAGTAAATTGTCCTCATGACCTTCCTTAAGAGTGTACATCAGCTCCCAATTCAGTACTATATTTAAAATCTCCATGGTTGTAATTGTTTTTAATCTGATCAGGAACTGGACACCCAGAGATTGAATAAAAACTTTAATTTGAAAACTGATGTGGAAAATGCACATTTATTTTCTGTTTTGCAGGATCGCCTGACCTCCTCAGTCCTGAACTTAGTCTAAGAGCTAAGCAACATGTCATTAAAATTAATCAGACTCTACATGTGACATGCAGGTAATCTTCTAATAATATATATACATGGAAAACAATTTAATTAGATTTTTCAGAAGGCTATCTAATTAACCAAGGTGTCAAATAGAAAATCAGGATGTCTTAATGTGATAACAAAACTTTGTAGGGAGACTCCTACACATTCAACTGAATGTATTTCATGGTCTAGATATTATTCTGAAGTGATCAGTATTTTTGTTCAGTGAAATTTTTTACTTTTGTTCAGTACAGGTAGTGGTGTATAAATGATATAGAGCTGTTATAACTGAGAAATTTGGGTAGATGGGGCTTATTAAGCCTTCCTCTGATCTGCTGACTGGGTCCCATTGGCATTTGAATGTATTAAAGTGGGATCCATCATAATAGCAGTTGCAAGTTCCCTGGTTTGATACTACTAATGCCCTGCCATAATAAGATAATTAGATACATATGTGAGCAATGCTGTCATGAGGATTTTGTAAGCTTAGAGAGTCATGATACTTTATAAAATGATATCTGGAGCTTAGGAGCATATTTATGCATAGAGATTTTGAACCACATCTCACATCAACATCTCACTTGAAGCTTTTTGAAATCCTTTTCCTCCTTCCTTCCATCAAAAGGCAGGACATTTTAGGAATAGATAGGAATGTTCAAAATAAGAATGCAACTTCAGAAATTATCAGGAAAAGAGACCATTAAAGTGGACCACTAAAGGAAGAAGCTAAAGAGAGCCAGACATCAGGTTTTAGTTTCAAGTTGCCAGGTTCTCAGTCTCAGCATGCTGTATTTCATAATCCAGTCTTAATTTTTCATACAGCTTTCTGGGTTTGTAATTGACTTAAATTTAGTAGTAAAATTTAATTAACTTTAAATTTAATTATTTCCTCTAACGCATATACAATACCAGATTGCACTTTACATGTAATTACACTTTACCAGATTGCTCTTTGACATTCAGTCTATTTTAAGACCTGTGATATTGCTTGAAAAATGATGACAAGGGATTCATTCATAGCCCTAATACTTAAAACACCTACTGGTAACCTGAATGTTAGGTAAGTACCATTAGGTAATGTTATTTGAATCCATAATCTAGGGATTGTGAGCAAATATTTAAAACACTAAGTTAAAGACATTTATTTCTTAATCACTAAGATATTGGACTGGAAAAGCATATGATTTTTAACCAAAGAAAAAAGAATAGCAAATATATAAAATACAGGAACACACTTTTACCTGTTAGGTTCCATTTAGCACTGTAATTCAAAACTACCCGGTATACAAATAAAAAGTAGCTATGCATAGAAAATGCTGGGAATACACAAAGGTCATGATTTTAACATGGGACCATTTTAACCCCTGGGCATTGGCATTATTTTGAAGGAGCAACTCCAACCCAAAGGAAGGAAATGAGTGAAGCAAGCATGGGAGAAACAATGGGAAGGTGCCTGGCCACCAGAGAAGTGAACTAGATAAAAAAAACAGACTGCTGGAAGAATCAGCGGGTCAAGCTGCACCTGTAGAGGCAAAAGGGTAACCAATATTTTGGGTCAAGGACTGAGAGTGTAGAGGGAAGATAGCCAGTATCAGGATAAGTGAAGGGGAGAGGTGAGACAGAGGCTGCTAGGTGATAGATGGAAGCAGATAAAGGAGGGATGATGAGCAGATGGAATGTAATCGTAGTGAGGGGAGCAGGGAAAACAGGAGATAAGGAGGCTCAGGGTTTACCATAAAGAGTAGGGGAGTATTTTGTTGCCTCTGTTCCACAAGAAAAACATTTTTTTTAAAGGAAGTGGCTTTTTTTTTACTGCTGCCTCTTAGGGAATGGTGCTACTATCAAGGCTGGCACTAGCTGTATCAGTGACTAGATATTAAAATTTCATCTGAATTAGATATTAAGACCCCAATTTTGAATTTTGCTGGGTGATGCATTGGCTTCCAGAGCTGCCATGTTCAGTTTGACTGGTGTGATTGCAGCTTGGACTGGATAAGTATCAAGAGGTCTTTAGTACCTGTTCTAATTGGCTGCAGGTTGGGCATGGTGGGATGGGGGCACGGGTGGAGTTTAAACTAACTGTAGCAGGTTAGCCAATTGGCATTTCTATTTATAGATGCTGAACTATCTGTTACATATTTCCAATCTTAATTCCATATCTCCATATTTGTAGTTTTGTCTTATTTAATCTGCTTAAAACAGGTAAGGAAAAGATGTGCTTAGACTTGATTTTTGATTATAAATACAAACCTATAAAATGGAAAAATTGAAGTTTCAGTGTACAGAAGACAGAGTAACCTGATTTTTGTTTCAAATGGAAAACTAAACAATGTAATGTTTATCTTTTTATTTCTATAGGGGATCATCACCAATATCATGGTCCTGGCCAGACCATGTAATTAATGCAACTGAAAGAATAAGTATAATTAACTTTAATAGTGGGGACCACAAGAGACCGTATTGTAGTAACCTGACTTTGAGCAAAGTTCAGACTAAAGACACAGGCTACTTCTATTGCAATACCTCTTCTTCAAATGCTCAACAAAGAAAGACTGCTGTCTATATATTTGTTAAGGGTAAGGCAAACATCGGTCATTGATATATAAACATCCTTTTTGTTTCTGTTAAGGTACAGGATTTTTTGTATTCAATTATTTATTGATTCTGTTGGAAATAGTAACTAAATAATGACCAAATAGATGATAGGAAGTAGGAAACATGCCAAATTTTTATTAATATTCAATATAGACAAATAATCAGGTCTTGCTACCATTGAAGTTTATTGTACAAAAGGCTGCTGGGATCATGGTGTCAATGTTACCTCTTGCAGAAGCTCCAAAAATAAACCTCTTGTTTTTCTGCCTCTCTCTCTGCAGTCATATATTTACCTCTGCTTAAAATATTTATCCCACTTCTCCTTAAAAAGATGCAGTAGTCTCTTCCGTAAACACATTTTCAAATATGCTGCATTCTTTTACATGGACATTTTAATTTTGTTCCTCACTTTAGTGACAATTTTAAATTGATAATCACTCATCAGTAAACTTTTTCATAATTTTAAAGATTCTATTAAGTCCTTTTCTGCCGCACTGGAAAAAGGCTTAATATTCAAGTCTTTCTGCATAGCTGTTTTCTCTTCTCTGGCATTGTCATGTTAACTTGCTTCATCTTTGTGTAATACTTTTCATCATTTTACTTTCCTTGCCTTCGTCCTTAATACTTCATAATCACTTCTTGTAATTCTCTCCAGCACCTTGATCTTTGTACTTTAAATATTTCTTAATCATTAATTTAAACATTATATTCTGATTGCTATTTCCAAAATATTCTCCTATGGTTAATTTTCTTATCCGCTCACATTAATTTTCCATTGCTAGTACTGGTAATGTTTTCTCTCTTGGGCTTCCTTTTGGATCACAAGAGAGACCAGCAGTACCTTGCTTTTCTGTTCTATTGATGTGAATGTTCCACGAATTGCAGCCTCTCTTTCGCTCACCACCTTTCCAATCATGGATTTACTTTCTGCTATTTGCTGAGCCTCCTAATTTATAAATGTGATTCAAACCCATTGACAAATCAAGGTATACATGGTGGTCCCAGCACTGATTCTTAAACAGTGAGTAAACCACTTTCAACTCTTCTCTGGTTTGAACACAACCCTGTTGATGCTTGAGAAACAAAGGACTTCAGATGCTGGAATCTAGATGAAAAACGCTATGATTCTGGAGGAACTCAGCAGGCCAGGCAGCATCTGTGGAGAAAAGCAGGTGGTCAACGTTTTGGGGCAGGACCCTCCTTCAGGACTGAAGATAGGAAAAGGGGAAGCCCAATATATAGGAGGGAAAAGCAGAGCAGTGATAGGTGGACAAAAGAGGAGAGGCAGGGTGGGCACAAGGTGGTGATGGGTAAATGCAGGTGAGAGATCGTGATAGACAGGAGGAGGGGAGGGCAGATCCATGGGGGGATGGGTAAAAGGTAAGAAGAGAAGAAAAAAGGGGGTAAAAAAGAGAGAAAGGCTAGGCTAGGAAAGAGAAGAAAAGAAGAAGCATGGTGGGGGGTGGGGAAGGGGTGTGGGGATTACTTAAAGTAGGAGAGTTCAATGTTCATGCCATTAGGCAGCAAGGTTCCAAGATGGAAAATGAGGTGCTGTTCCTCCAGTTTGCGCTTGGACTTCTCCTGGCAGTGGAGGAGGCCGAGGACTGATATATCAGTGATAGTGTGGGAGGGGGAATTGAAGTGCCTGGCAACGGGGAGATGCAGATCATGGTTACAGACAGAACACAGGCGTTCTGCGAAATGGTCACCTGGTCTGTGTTTCGTCTTGTCAATGTAGAGGAGGCCACACTTGGAGCACTGAATGCAGTAGATGATATTAAGGGAGGTGCAGGTGAATCTCTGTCTCACCTGAAAGGACTGCTTGGATCCCTGGATGGAGGTGATAGAGGTGGTGTAGGGGAAGGTGTTGCACCTATAGTGAGGGCAGTGGAAAGTTCCCGGGGTGGGAGCAGGATTGGGGGGGTGGTGGGGGGGGGGATGGAGTAAACCAGGGAGTCATGGAGAGAGTGGTCTCTGCGAAAGGCAGAAAGGGGTGGGGAGGGGAAGGTATGCTTGGTAGTGGGGTCCTATTGGAGATGGCAGAAGTGGCAGAGAATGATGTGTTGGATATGTAGGCTGGTAGAATGAAATGTGGGGACAAGGGGGACCCTATCCCTGTTGGGTCTGGGAGGGATTGGGGTGAGAACATAGGTGTGGAAAATGGCAGAGATATGGGTGCAAGCTCTCTCGACCACAGGGGGAATCCATGGTTAGAAAAGAAGTTGGACACCTCTGATGTCCTGGAGTGGAAAGCCTCATCATGTTAACAGATGCAGTGGAAGCAGAGAAATTGAGAAAAAGGGATTGCGTCCTTGCAAGAGATAGGGTGGGAAGAGCTGCAATCGAGGTAGCTGTGGGCGTTAGTGGGTTTGTAGTTCATGCTTGTTTGTTAGCTCTCTGTGTACCCTCAACACTCCATCCATGCTACTATATCTACTTAGAACATATATTGTAATTTTTCATTACTTTTCTCATTTTTAATTCATTTTCAGGATCTGGGTGTGCCTGGTAAAGCCAGCACTTATTTCCCCTTCTTAATAGCCTTGAGAAGATAGTGGTGAGCTATCTCTTTGAATTGCTCCAATCCTTCTGGTGAAGGTGATCCTGTGTGCTGTTGTGTAGGGGAATCTGAAGATGGTGGTGTTCTCATGCGCCTGCTGTCCCTTGATGGTAGAGATTGTGGGTGTGGGGATACTGTCAGAATAGATGGCACACATTGCAGTCTCTGTGCACCAGTGGTGGGGGGAATGAATGTTAAGGTTGATTGATGGGGTGCCAGTCAAGCGGGTTGCTTTAACCTGGACTAACCTGAGTTCAGCATTGTTGAACCATTGTATTCAAGAAGGTGGCCTAATGCTTATAAAATAAGAGGACAGAAACAGGTGGACTATGAATACAAAATCTGCTATTGACACTTAATCCTGCGATTGAATGAAATTGGAAAAGAACACTGAGTATTTCTAATAAGTTTCTTGTGAGGCATCTAATTGATGTATGTTACAATGTAGCCAGCATGCCTGAGTTTGTTAAACATCAATGTATCGAATGCTTGCTTAAACTATATAAAAAATCCCCTGGTGTTTTCAGTGTATCTCAGTATTTAGGAAACAGATTGCCAAAGAATTAGAATTAGAATGGTTCTGTATTGTTTCCTGTGGCAGGACATTGTCTTTAGTCAATTTCCCAAATTAGCTCCATGAGGGCCACTATTTTGCCTTTTTCTCAGGTTTAAGGTGAAAATTTTAATTTGTTCTACATGTAAATATGTAGGATGCACTAAAATGCCTTTAATTTAGACGTGCTTTTAAAAATAACTTTTCTTGTCAGCCACATAATTTTATAAATCATTTCTCTTTTCATTAGACAATTGCTGAGAAAGGCAAAAAGAATACTGTGCTCTACAATCTACAGCTATATTTTTGCTGATATTTTAACAATTCCAAATATTGTCTCGACTGGAAAAATGGTTTATTCTAATTATCAGGATAGTTAACTAATCTACTTCGTGTAATAATGAGTTCAAATCTGAACCATCTATGGAGCTTCCTTCAGGTTTTCTTTATTTAAATTGCTATGAAAAGACAGAATTTGAAAAAACAAATTTACTAATATGAAAACAAATAATCATGTAGCGTATTATAGGTTGTGATGTGCAGAAAGTTTATCATTCTGTTCATATCACTTATGATATCTTTCATTAAAAAATTACAAATCCCTGTGCAGAACTCCACAATTTGCGCGTTGTATGGTAGCAGAAACTTTTAAGAAAAGTAATCTTGAATTATATCCACATCCATTTGGCACCTCTATCCTCTACACCTATCTTCAACTCATTTGCTACTAAAACTCTCATTCATGTCTTTGTTACCAACAGATTTAACAATTCCAGTGACCTGTGACCAGTCCTCAAGTTTCCACTCTCCATAAACTTGAACTCCTCCAGAACTCTGTTGTCTGTTTTCTGACTCACCTATCGCACCTATGCACACTGACTTACATCGGCCCTTGGCCCGTCAGCATTCGAGTTTCTTATTACCACAGACTTCACCCCCCCCCCACCCCCCAGATCCCCTCCCCCATCCAGTTCCATCTGTCATTTATCTCTTCCCTAATGCTCCCCATTATCTTCCTTACTTATCAGATTCCACCGCTGGTAGTCTCTGTGCCCACAGTTATCATCCTCCAGCAGCTGTCAAAACTTTCACCCTCTTCTCCCCTCACCTGGCTCCATCTGCCTGTCATCCTTCAACCCTCCTCAATTCACCTTTCACCTACTGGCTCCTGTCCCACCCCTCCCCCTCTCATCTTTATGCTGGCTATCTTCCCTCTCCACTCTCAGTCCTGATGCAGGGTCTTGACTCAAAATATCGACAAATGCTGGTCAACCTGCTGAGTTCCTCCAGCAGTTTGTTTTCAGCTCCAGATTCCAGCATCTGCAGTCTCTTGCATCTCCTCAATTTCTCATCCTCTCATTCAAACCCTTCCACTACTTAGCCCCTTTTTACCTTTGTAATTTCTTCATCCCTACAACCTATTGATTTCTGCATTCCTTGTGCATTCTTCCAAACATATCTGTTTAGACATGACTTCAACCAAAAGCCTTTGAATTACATTATGCAACTCTTGTCTCTCCCACTCTCTCTCCTACTTCAAGACTGTCCTGAAAACTTGCAGCTTTGATCAACTTTTAGTCACCTGCCATAATATCTCAAACAAGTAGCTGGAGGAACTCAGTAGGTCAGGCAGCATCTGTGGACAGTTGATGTTTCGGATCAAGACCCTTCATCAGTCGAATACCCAAAATGTCAACTGCCCATTTCCCTCCACAGATGCTGCCTGACCCGCTGAGTTCCTCCAGCTTCTTGTTTGTTACTCCAGATTCCAGCATCTGCAATCACTCATTTCTGCCTTAATATCTCCTTTGGCTGGTATGAAATTTTGTCATAATATTGTCCTGTGGAGTGCCTTGTATTGCTATGTGAATATTATTTATTGTTGGTTCTAAATGTTAGTAATTGTTATCTGGATAGAGAGGATTTCCCAGACAAATACTGTTAATAGTATTATGGTATTAATCTAGATTTAATTTCAAACATAGGTGAGCATTTTCTTATCCATTGGTCATTGAGGTAATTGCTACACCTCCACTGCTGCCCTGTTTGAACTTAGAGATCAAAAACATGACCTTGCAAATTAGGTGTATAGTTATAATAAAATTATCTGAATTTAAGCTATCTCAAGTTTAAAAAAAAGGTAAATTACTTTCTATTGTAAATTATTATCTCGCAGTACCTTTATTTTGTTAACTCTAATTTCTTCTATCTACAAGCTAAATTTAATTTAGTATCTTTTGAAATTAATTAATTTAAATTAAATTAATTAATTTCAAAAATAACCAGCTCAGTGCAGAATTACAATACCTTAACCATGCTTGTTGCCCTGTCTGTCTGTCACTTCCTGCTCTAATTCTCAGCAATGATGGTATTGAGGTTAAAGGGGGAGTCCCAAAGGCATAGTGTTGGCTTGAATAGCTGGTGACAGTATGTCTGCATGTAGAAGTGCCCAGCACCTCTTCCTAACACTTTGCATGATCTCCACAATGAGATGGTGAGTCTCAGGAAGCCACACAGTAATAATCTTTAATCATTTTGTGCCAATTTTGAATAGTCCACAAGGGAGTAATTACTTTTGCTCCCTAGTAATGACTTTGAGGGTGTGTGTTATGTAACAAAATAACACTTTTTTAAAAATTTCAGAATGCAACTTTCCTTCAACATAAAGAAAACAAATCCAGGCTTTCATCTGATTAAGTGGTCCTCAGGGTACCCTTTTCCTTCTGGCTTTTTACTTTGTGCGGAATCATAGACAATAGAATCACTTTACTTAAAATACACTGATACAGCTAGGGAATAAATCTGTAAAACAAAGTTGGGAATATTCAGTTGGTATGTTATTAAATCCACTGAGAGTGAAAGGTAGGGATGCTTTGTAACTTTTACCATCCCCTGTTTTAAATTACCATTATAATGGGATGTAGAGTTTCTGGTTGGGTTAACAATTATACATTTAAACATGGTGTAATTAAATTGCATTTTTTTGCATGAGTAAAAATGTTTGTTTTATGTGAGTTTCTAAAGTTGTGTGTGAAACTGCTATATAAAGCAGAGTATAAAGACAACTTGTATTTCTGGAGACCTTGGTGTTCATATCAAGATGTCTATAGAATGGTACAAGTCTGGGGTTGGAAACAAAAGAAAGGGAAAGCAAAAAGAAGGAAGCTGTATGGAAGAGAAAAACCTATAGGCAATCTTTGACAATGGGAGGAGTGGGAGAATGTGGAATTGGAGTAGCAAGACACAAATGCTAATAGAGGGAGAGACAAATGAAGTAGGTGAAAGTTTTCAGATGATAACTAAACTTTAATTAATAAATCTGTGCCAGTGAGCTAAGGTCTGCACATAATTCTAAACATTGTTGCATATTTTTAATTTCTTCTTGCAGCAGTTTAGACCCACCAAAATAATTCAAGATGACAATCTTCACTTACTATAATCAAAACCTGTCATGTAACTACATCCTTAAAACATCAGACAGATTATATATTCTGCATTTAGACTGCTTATCAGAATACATTAGCATAGTATGCATCTTTGAAATTTTGATGAGATTCAAATTGAACCCTGTTACTGGTAGGCTAAACAGTTGAAAGATCTTGTAGTTTAAAGGAAAAGTCATTTGGAACTGCATTTTGTATATGCAATATCACACCATTCCTTCATACATGATGTTCTGTTCCTGGTATGTATCCCATTTGGAACTACAGTACAAATGAACATGGATATCTAGTAGCAGAATCATAACCAGGCAAGTATAAAGATTGTGAATCCTCACAGTACCTGGTATAGCTGAGAAAAATACTTTTGAGTCTTTTTATATGTTTAAAAAATTATGTTTCTGAAAATCTACTGTTTAAAGACAGTAATCTTTTTTACTGAAAAAAAAATAATGGAATCAAATGTCAGCTTTGTTTATAAATAGTAGGAATTATGGTGGACTTCTTTAACTTGAGGTAGATAGCTTTATGCGAACTCTGAGCTGATGTATCTTTGTGCCACAAAAGCAATCACATTGTTTTGTACATTTCAACTGAAAATAAATGTTGATTCTTTTTTAGACAAACGTAGTCCATTTGTCGAGCAATACACAGACGTTCCCAAAGTTGTGTACATGACTGAAGGACAAAGACTACTTATTCCATGTAGGATCACAGCCCCAGACTTCACTGTCACTTTGAAAATGGTAGGTAGGATGTGATAAGTAACGAATATTCTTAACACCTATTAGCACCAGTACTTCAAAACTTTGTTCTAAGAGATCTCCACATCTATAGTAGCTTGTGCCAAAGATGATTGATTATTTATCAAATTGATTAAACTGCTTGTAATCTGAAGAAATCAGAAAAAAATATATATGTGACTATATGCAAAATCCATAAGCAGTATTTCCAAAAATGGAAGGAAACTTCACACTTTCTGTTTCTTCTTGATTAAGTTTTGTTGGTCTACCAAATCCTGTTTAAGTCAAAAGCACATTTTGCATTCATTAAATTTTGTTCAGAAAATTGCAGTTGTTACAGGTTTGAATATGCATTCTCATTCTCTTTCAAAAGACATGCAGAATAAAATATGTTCTGGTTGAGGAGCTAGTGTGTAAGAAATGTAGATGGTCTGACCATAATCTTCTATTCTTCCATTCCTTCCTAGATACAGGGTAAATGCCAGAGACTGAAAAATGGCAAATGTAACATTCTTGTTCAAAAAGGGGTGTATGAAACCACTGTCAGGAAGTTTTCAGAGGCAATAATCAGGGGAAAAATTAAAAGGCATTTGAAGAAGTTTGAATTAATTGGAAAGCCAAACCAGAATTGTTAAAGGCTACTCACATTTAACAAACTTTATTGATATTTTTAATAAGTTAACTGAGAACCCTGGTGAAGGAAATGTGGTACTTTCAGAAGTCGTTAGATAAAGTCCCACACAAAAGGTGGGTTAACAAAATTGAAGCACATAGAATAAAAGGGTCAGGAGTAGCATTGCAGCAAATTGCCTTATGGACAGAAAACAGAGAGTGCTAAGCACTTTTTACAGTCTGGAGGATGGTAGCTAATGAGTTCCCGAGGGGTCAGTGCTGAGGTCACTGCTTTTGCAATATATATTAGTGACAGAATGTGCAGTATGAAGTTATCAAATTTCTGGATGACACCAAGCTTAGAAAGGTAATAGCAGTGGTGCAGTAGGTAGAGTTGCTCCTTCACACCTTCAACAACCCTGGTTCAATGCTGACACTGCTGTATGTGTAAAGTTTGCACATTCTCCCTGTGACAACATGGGTTTCCCCAGTGTGTTCTAGTTTCCTCCCCACATCCTAAAGATGTGCTGGTTGGTAGATTAATTTAGTTACCGTAAATTATCTCAAGTGTAAGTGGTGGTAGAAGAATCAGAGCTGAGTTGACGGACAGATGAGAGAACAGGGTCAGAGAAAATAGGAATGGAATTGCTCTGAGAACGGGCAAAGACTTGATGGGCTGAATGGCCTCCTCCTGTGTTTTAAGAAATATGAAACACATGTACAAATTGTGAACAGCATAGTAATTGTTGAGAGGGTGATGAGTAAAGCATTTGATTTCCTAGGATTCCTAAAGTGTTAAACTGGGGTTATTCTTTCTGAAGCAAAGAATGTTAAATGATTTGATATGCGTACAAAACGTGATTGGTTCAGATAGGTTAAATAGAAAAAGATTGTTCCAAATATTGGATGAATCAAGGATTTAAAGTTTTGGCAAAAGGTACAAGTGTGAAGTGAGGAAAATCATTTTTATGAAGAGAATAGTTATGATCAGGAACTCATTGAATGTGATGTTGTCAATCAGGATTTTCAGAGGAAAACAGCATCTTAAGCAAGACTATATCCATAGACATTTCACTACTGTTCCTCAGTTTAATCACACCATCTGCCACTATTCAACAAAACCAAGGAAAGCACAGAAAAAATGTTAAAGAAAGTAAAAAATCAGAACCATTGACCAGAAAATTGAATTTAAGGAGCATCTTATTCTGTTCCTCAAACAGGTGAAAAGGTTCTGCATAAAGTAGGAAGTTTTGAAATGCAGTATTGCTATTTTCAAGGCAGATCCCCATGCAATGAGGAAAGTAAATGACTAAATGGAAGAAAGTCATTCATATATAGCAAAAAAAACCATGAGATGCTTCATGATTCAGTTATTTAGTTATTTAAAATCTTAGTATATAGTTCCAAAGAATGTATCGCAATTTGGGTCATATGGAGAAAATAATTCCCATTAAGCAATATAATCTACGAATAGAAGTTTCCATATAACAACCAAGTTGGCAGCAAAGAACAGAGACAGAAGGTCTGTATCCTGTGTTGACGGGAAGTTGGTGAGATAGGCCCACGGTCATGTTTATTACATCCTTTTGAGGCATCCTCCTGTCCCACCCCTGTAGGACATTTTACTGAAAAAACATGAGAGAAGTTTTTGCATTTGTTTTGTAATGTTTTTTCCTTTTGCATCAAAGTGCTTAGTTAGCAATGTTTAATCTAAATGGCTCACTTTATTTTTATCCTTGTACTTTTTTGCCACCCTCTTCCTAAGAGAATAACTCACCACAATGTAACTGTCTTTTACTGAGAGGGTGTAATACCATGTAATTTTGCAATAACTAATTTTTAAAGCCAATTCCAGCTCAACCAATAGAATTTCAATAACTGTGAGCTAGAAATTCCTTCAAAATGTTGCAAAGTTTTATCCATTGTGTGATTCAGATTGGATTGGGCCACTGAAAGCAATTGAGTGTTTACTTTCATGCATTGTGATCTTCCATGGATTCAAATTATGTCCAATAAATGTATGTAGAGTGACACATTAAGCAGCATACAGACAAATGCTTTGGTATTATCTGTACAAAATTCTTTTATCTATTTGTGGTCTACAAATATTACTGGCCACTCAGATTGAAGCAGGCTATAACTGTTTCGGCATTAGCAGAAGGAAGTGACCCTCACCTGATCTATTGCCATGTAGACATAGACTTTTGCATTTTGTTTAGTAAGACCTCCTTCAGTATGTGAAAAGCAAAAAGCTAAGCATACTGGATATCTGAAATAAAAGCAGAAAATTCTGAATATTGACCTGACCAACAAGTGTATCTGTACCACTAATCAATCTGTTCTTACACAAGGACAAGAAAATAGGAACAGGAGTAGGTCACCTGGCCTCAAGCCTGTCCCATTATTCATTCTGATCATTTATACTTCAGGTCCCTCTGACGGAGATGTTTTGCAAGAAGAAATTTCTATGTACTTTGGTTTTAAATAACTGTCCCTAATCATGAAACTAAATGCCCTTGATTGTGATTCATCTGTCCTGTCATGCCCTCTTAGGATTTATATATTTCAATAAGACCACCTTCATTCTTCCAAACTCCAAAGAATACAGACTCAGCCTTTTCAGCCTCTCTTGAGATGACAATCCTCTCATCCCATGAAATAGCTTGGTGAATCTCTTTTGGACCACCTCCAATATTACTATATCCTTTCTTAAGGTTAGGGAGCCAAAAATGTGCACAGTACTCCAGATGTGGCTTCACCAATACCCTGTACAATTCTAATTTACAGCCAGGAGGAAAATGAGGTGCAGAAGTTAAGGAGTTCCATTCCAGTTCTGGAACTATTATTTTTTCTGTGTATCTTAAGACCATAAGACGTAGGAGCAGAATTAGGCCATTTGGCCATTGAATCTGCTCCGCCATTCAATCATGGCTGATTTATTTTGCCCTCTCGACCCCATTCTCCTGCCTTCTGCCTTCTCCCCGTAACCTTTGACATCCTTACTAATCAAGAACCTATCAACCTCCGCTTTAAATATGCCCAATGACTTGGCTTCCACTGCCATCTGTGGCAATGAATTCCACAGATTCACCACCCTCTGGTTAAAGAAATTCCTT
Source organism: Pristis pectinata (assembly GCF_009764475.1). Classification (NCBI taxonomy): domain Eukaryota; kingdom Metazoa; phylum Chordata; class Chondrichthyes; order Rhinopristiformes; family Pristidae; genus Pristis; species Pristis pectinata. The sequence continues at coordinate 26,852,478 of NC_067415.1, forward strand.
TTTTCTATTCTGAGGCTGTGCCCTCTAGTCCTGGACTCTCCCATTACTGGAAACATCCTCTTCACATCCAATCTACCTAGGCCTTTCAATATTCAGTAGATTTCATTAAGATCCCCCCTCATCCTTCTAAACTTCGAGTATAGGCCCAGAGCCATCAAACGCTTCTCATACATTAACCTTTTCATTCCCGTGGTCATTCTCATAAACCTCCTCTGGACCCTCTCCAATGCCAGCACATCCTTCCTTAGATATGGGGCCCAAAACTGCTCACAATACTCCAAATGTGGTCTGACCAATGCCTTATAAAGCCTCAGCATTATATCCTTGTTTTTATATTCTCCTCTCGAAATGAATGCTAACAGTGTATTTGCCTTCCTTGCTACCGACTCAATCTGCAAGTTAACCTTTAGGGAGTCTTGCACTAGGACTCTCAAGTCCCTTTTCATCTCCAGTTTCTGAATTTTCTCCCTGTTTAGAAAATAATCTACTCCTTTATTCCTTCTACCAAAGTACATGACTATACACTTCCCTATGCTGTATTCCATCTGCCACTTCTTTGCCCATTCTCCCAATCTGTCCAGTATCCATTTCCCTTTAGTGAGATGCATTTCATCTGTTCTCATGTTGTTGATAGATTTCCATATGTGATATCTCTAGGACTCCAACCTTATGATCAGAAAGCCCTTAAGTATGCACTTTACTGGAGATAGGTTAGCTGCATAGAGTACAGATGTATAGGGTTTTATGAGAGGAAATACTATGTGCTGAATGTGTTTGATCAGTAAGAACTCAGACTATATTATGAAGCTTGTCAGGGTGTGCAGATAGATCACCTGCTTGTTGGCCAACTTAAATGTGCTCACTGAAGCCCTCCAAGTGTTTTTGACAATAGAAGCATTTAGACAGACACTTAGACAAGGCATAAAAGGATACAGTCTGAATGCCGGAAATTGGATTAGTGTTGATGGGCAAAAAGGTCGGTAAGGATGTGGTGGGCAATAGGGCCTGTTTCTGTGCTTTCCAACTCTAAGATTCCATCAATCTATGACTCAGACTGTTTAATTTTAGAATAAATTGGCTTTGTGTTGAGTATTCTTTGTACAGAGGAGAAATGTTGAATGAAACGCCATTTAATTTTTATTTTCATTATATGCTAGAAGAAATTCTAATACAAAGAAAATAAAATTAATTATAAAATAACAACAGAATCTTAGGTTTGCCTTTAATGTCTTTTACGTCATATTCAAATACATTACAACCTTTTAATTTATTCAGTGCTGATTTAAATAATGTTATCAATTCACAAAGGGGTAGCCTTGCTAACTCAAGCATTGGTCTGGCCAATGGGAATCCAATTTCTTATCACATGAGGAAAGCTGCAATGACTTTGACTACTTGAGGTACATGTTGTAAACCAGAAAGATAGATTACAAACTTCAGCATATTCTGGGATTGTTATGAATTGAACTTCTGATGAATGTTCTAATGATGTAAACTGTTTTATGACATAGTTACCTTGGTAACTTTTATATTTGGAAGAATAAATTTGAAGGCATGGTGACAGAAGAAGGGTTAAACAAAAGCCCTGTTCAGATAATCGTTGTCCTTTTTGGAAATCCTGAATGATGAATCACTTTTTTTCAGAGTGTGGCTACCTTCACTGTGGATAAATGGAATAGTATACTAGTGATGGTAGTAAATTAAATATTGAGTGGAAAGTTTATTTGAATAGACTTGCTAATAATCTGATGCATTGTTTGAAATTATTGCTTTAGATTTCAAAGCAACTAATGAAATTTGAGCAGTATTTTTATCCACCATCTTTAGAACAAAAATAGTCAGAGTTAATTTCTTCCCACCTTTAAATAATTCACTGTATTGACATAATTTCTGCCTTTGTTTTCAGAATTCTTTTTCCTTTACCATTGATGGAAAGGAAGTCATGTGGGACAGTAAACTAGGCTTTGTTATTCCCAAACCCACTTACAAATTTATTGGCCTGCTATCATGTGAAACCACTGTGAATGGAAAGACATTTTCTTCACACTACTTAACACATAGGAGAGGTTTGTAGCAACACTTCCTTTATTTACCATTGTAGTAAATGGTGTGTATCATTTTCATCATATTGTGTTTTCATACCTGTTAAATAATATTTTCCCAACCTGATGATTGAGTCACAAATAGTTACCTCTCTGTGTCAGATACTTTGCAGTAAAATCCTCATAATTGTATATTGTTTATTACCTCATAGCAGACTTTCATTTCTAGGATGGCTCCTTAAAACAGCAATTTCTGAATAGACAAACCAATTTTTATATTCATCTGACTGTATAGTCCTTTGGTATATATTGATTCAAACATAGTAAGCGAGTATTTGCAGTTACAAAACTATCAATATTTGTTGACATTGCATTGTGAAATAGACAGTGACTTTGAGATTTCCGCACACGTATCGCACAATGATTCAATGCTTCTCCAACCAAGTTCACTCTTTTTCAGACTTCTTTATTGTATTCAAGTGTAAACAGTACATTGACGAAAATGTCAGGCGCTTATGAACTATTTTCATTTAAAGTACCCTACAAATGTTACACTTAAGTTATATTATGTTTATTTGAGTTTCCAGTGTTGTTGCTTAGCAAACTTCTGAGCACTAAGAACTAATTTTATTGTTGTGGACTAATCCCCTCAAATATTTCATTTTGAATCTTTAAATAAATATTTTTATCTTAATGTTTATGTGATATTTCAGTACCTACCTTCTTAACTATATGTTTCAGTCTTCCATACTGAAGTAAATACATCTAAAACTGTGCTATTTTTCCTTCCTGATTTTGTTGATTCTGAGAAGTCTTCAGTTTGATTGGCTACTTAGCCTGCTGGATGAAATCACTATTGCAGGACTTTGCTGATTCCTATGAACTGATGTTTAACATATATCATTACTGCCAGAAAAGTGAAAAATCATGCATAGAAATCACCAGATCTTAGTGGGCAGACATCTTTGAGGTCCGTGCAGAGCACTTTCACTTCAACACTGACATCAAGCCCAGTAAATTGCAGACCCAAAGCAGACAATTAATTCATGGCCAAATTGAGTGAACCAACTTGGCTGAAAAACCTAATCCATTCAAAAAATAAAATATTGAATAAAAATTAGTTTTAAGAATGTAGTGACTAATTGGGCTTATTAGATTGAACATCCCAATTCAAAGGGAACACAGTTATGCCTCATTATAAACAGAGCTATTCCATCTGTTTGCTTCAATAAACTGTTTAGATGAGAAAAAAGATGTAAAAGCAACAGAAGAGAGAACTTAAACAGCAATGGACAAAAAGTGCTGTATGTCTTTTACTTCAATAGTTAAAGCTGTTGCATATCATAGACCATGTGCAAATATTCTTTTTTATATGTTTATTGGGCTAATTCATATTCTGTTAATTTATGACAGGAAATAGAATCTGTACGGCATTTGGAACAAATAGGGAATAATGCATCAACTTGCATGGTATTGAGATATCTGAGTTTTCCAGAGTATTAATTTTATTTTATTGTTTAAAATTTAGTCAGCAGCATCAAGAGTGTACAGCTGAATGTGACCAGTCCAGTCAAGATGCTGAGTGGAAGATCGCTTGCTATAAAGTGCACAGTGACCACAGAACTGAATTCAAGAGTTGAGATTTTCTGGGATTTCCCTGGCAAAGTAGGTGTCTTAAGCAGGATACATACTTCAAAGGCATTAAAGACAAAGTTTAGTTGATAACTCAGCCTTTGTTAATGGGTCTCTTTCTCCTGCCCTTCAGAATTGCCAGGAAATGTTGACATATGTTGCACTTTAAGTTCACATCTATGAACAAATAACTTAGATTGGCAGTGAGCCTGGAAAATGAAAAAAATATTGCACTGCCTTTAATTTCACATTTCTGGATCTTTACATTGTGGTATCCCTCCAGACTCAAATTCTATACAAAACAATCAAACTGCTGAATTAATGCTAAATAACAAGAACATTTAAACTAAATATTTTCTTACTCCATTCACCTAATAAGCTAGGAATATAACTCTGATAATCTATTTTATAGAAAAGAATCAATGAAACTAATTTTTAAAGATATAAACTTATAAATTGAATTCATTCTCCACAGCTACAGTCTCTGCTTCCCTACCTCACTCCAAGCTGCATCATCTTCAAAAGAAAATGTTTAGGCTTGCCTGGATGAGTGCAGCTCAAGAAGCTCAACACCATCTATAACAAAGTGGTCCACTTGATTGGTACTTATCCACAATCCTAAACATTAATTCCTTCCACAACCAGCACACTGTGCATTGTGTACCATCTACAAAATGCATTATAGCTTCACCTCTAACCTATTCTCACAGAATCTCCCAAACCCATGACCTCTACCACCAATGACAAGAACAGCCGACATGGAAGCACCAGTACCTGCAGGTTTCACTCCTGTTCCATATCATCCTGATTTGGAAATATTTTGCCTTTCCCATGTTGTTCCTGGGTCTAAGTCCTGGAACTTCTCATCCCACAGCACCATGGGATCACCCGCACTAGAAAGACTACAGTGGTTTAAGAAAGTTGTTCACTACCACACTACCATCTTCTCAAGGGCAATTGTGGGGTGGGGTGGGGGGGGCAGCAATAAATACTAGACTTGCCAATGATTCCGAAATCCTGAAAAAAGGAATAAAGAAAGGAAAACAAAAGTTTTGAAATTGTTTTTATGGCTCCCCGTTTACTGTAAAGCTTTAGCCACTTATGAGAATTTTATCATGCTGTGATTTTCTAATGCTTTGATTGGTGACTCTACAATTTTTTTCTGTGGGTACTGTCAGGTAAGATACTGTCAGGTAAACACACCCGCAGACTGCATATATTTTTGTGTAATTTATTACAATATTGTTTTTAAGATTTTTATATATAAAATGTCAGAGGAACATTTTTAACATGATGAGGGAAGAATTATTTTCACCAGACTTCTGAAGTAAAAAGATGCATTATGATCACACAAATAATTTGCCTGATATACTACATTGAAAACGTGCTACAAGAAACAACCTTCTAATATTGTTTTTACTTTCGGAACTTAGTTGTGCGTGAATCATTACAGAAGCAACCTAATCTGAAATTCATATTTCCCCTCTCCCTTCCTGTTGAAATTAATGAGAAGAACATAATGAATTGCTACACAGGAAAAGGTTATTGTGCGTGCTGTACCTGCTGCGTGTGACAAATTGCTTTTCACTTGCAATGAAAAAATATGTACAAGATAAAATAGCTTTTACTTAAACAAATAAAACTAAATACCAGAACAAAATACTAACCAAATTTAGAAAGAAAACAAACTATTTAAATTGCAGGAAAGTTGTGAAACAAAATATTGGTGTATTAGTTACTCTGATTTAGAGACTGATTTGCAATTAAAATAGGGTATAAATGAAAATAGGATATCCTGGCATTATTCAGCAGGTGAGACAGCATCTGTGAAGAGAGAAATAAAATTGATACTACAGGTTGATTACTGTTCATCAGAACTAGGAAAAGTTAGTTGCAGAGAAGGAGGAGGGAGAGGGCCTACCCTGCTGATAGGGAATTGATCATCTTGTGGGTCAGTCCACTTTCAAGTACTTAGTTTTCCCTCCCAAGGCTGCTACCATTGCCTATCTTTTGGGCTAGCCCATCAACAGCCCAGTTTATGTGTCCAGCTCCCTCCTTCACCACCACCCAGTCATTTATCCAATCCCCAATGTTGCTGATCCCCAGCCCCCACCTCCCTACCTCTCTCCCAAGGTCCTCTGTACCTAACCCCTACGGATCCCACAAGTCGCCACATCTTCTCTCCCCACCCATTTCTGCCTTCCACAGGGACCACTCTCTGTGTGACTTCCTGGTCCGCTTATTGCTCCCCACCTGCCCTCCCTGACCCCTGGCACTTTCCTCTGCAACCATAATGGTCACCACTCCTCGATCCACCTGTCACCTACTGGCTGCTGACTCACTATTCCCCCTCTCCTCTATATTACTGGCTATCTTCCCTCTCCACTCCTAGTCCTGATGCAGAGTCTCAACCTAAAACGTCAACAATTCCTTTCATCCCACAGATGCTGCCTAACCCACTGAGTTCCTCAGCCAATTTGTTTTTTGCCCCACTGAAATTGATACACAATTTATCCAATTTCTTTCGAGTATGTTTATTTTTAACTTGCAGATACAGTATCAAGAGCCACTTCCTTTAGGAGAAAGGAAATGGGTGAATTTGAACAAACTTGGCCATTGGGTGTTCTTTTATTTTATCTGTGGTATGCATTAATGTACAGAGGAAAAGAATCAAAGATGTGTTCAAAGTCTCCTAAAAAAAAATCCCCACTCACTCTTGGAAATCCCTGGGCCATGACCCCTTGAAGTGAAGAAGGACCTTTCAGGATGATATTGAGAATCTTGATCATGCATTGGGAGCACACAGAGGGCTGTGTGAACGTGGAAGTGATGGACCACCTCACAAACTACCCACTTGCCTGCCCTGTAAAAGTTTACACTTCCCACATTGGCCTCATCAGTCAACTCAGAACCCACAGAACTGGAGCGAGAGCAAGTCATCCCCAAAGTCTAACTGGCTTCGACTGGCAGAACTGGATTTCTATATTGGTTTCATTTACATAATTGATGTTATCATAATGAAATTTAAACAATAATCCTCCACTGGCTGAAGCCATAACCTTGTCATAGGCAAGACTAATTATTTCTATTTACGTGTTTCAGGGAAACAGAAGCAATTCTATAACAAAAAGAATTGACCAGACAGATCGTATGATAAATACATTCTACAGCATCCTTGTTATAGACAAAGTGCTCACATCAGACAAAGGAAACTACATATGTCAAGTAAGAAGTGGAGAAACCATGAAAAAAAGGAAAGTGACCGTCAATGTTTATGGTAAGAAATAGCAACATTTTCAAAGTCAAAATATTCGTTTACACGCAAGTCCTAGAAATCCTTACTGTGTATTCTTGCATTCCATGTGGTGTACTTACCTGAAAGGGTTAGGCAGGTCGGAGAACTTGATACCAGCATTTATATTACATGTCAGAATTTGCAGTGTACATGAAACAAGGTGGAACTTCAGCTTAGAGACTATTTTGTATGTAACATATTATTTTATATTAGATGAATTCTGTAGCTCATTCTGATTAAATTCCCTCTGGTCTTTACAATATATTTTTTATTACAATATATCTACTGTTCTCTTAATATTATCAGAACCATTTTTAATGTAATTAAGCAACAAGGGAAAAAATTCGAGAATCAAGGTGACTGGATGAAATATCCTTAGGGCCCAGGAATTAGTGAGATCTGCTTCCATCAAGTATGAATTTGTAAAACCTGCCCTAAGGAATGAAATATAAGGCAATAATTTACAGCAAAGCACCAACATCACTCATTTATCAGTTTATCTGCATGGATAATAGATCTTACATTTATATAACACAAACAGAAATAGTCAGCAAGTCATGCAACATCGATGTAAAGAGAAACAGTGTTAACATTTCAGGTTGAAGACTTTTTGCCAGAACAGGGAAAGAAAGGAAGAAGTTAGTTTTAAGTTGCAGTGAAGGTAAGGGGAGGGTGGATAGGACAAAGGGAATATCTATGATGGCTTGGGGCTAGGGTTGATATGGGGATGGGTTGTGAATGAAATAGGTGGTGACAAAAAAGTGTGGTGTGTTGCAAATAGCAGGTCGGGGTGTGCTGAAGGGGAGGGGAAAATAACTGAGCCAATATCACAGATGGATGACTTACAGCAAAAATGATTAATTCTGTGATCATTTTATTTCATTTCTCTGTCTATAGACAGAGAAAACAAGTTATTGGAATTTGAAGAATTTGATATTGGGTCCAGAAAACTGCAATGTTCCCAGATGGAAGATGATGTGCTGTTCCTTAAGACTGCATTGGGCTTTATTATAATAGTAGAGGAGGCCACAGACAGATAGGTCAGAATGGGATGGAGAATTAAAGTACATTTATATAATGCTGTTTGTGTTGTCAGAATACTCTCACAGTATTTTTCAGCCAATAAATTACTCTGGCTTAATGTCACTACTGTTTTGTAGAAAAATACTGCAGCTAATTTGCACACTGCAAGGTCCCACAATGGTATTACAATTCATGATTGCTTAGTTTCTTTTGTTTTCTACTGTTTGAGATAAATGTTGGCCAATACATCAGGGCGGCCAATACATCATACACTCACCTCTTTTTTGTATAGCACTAAAGCTCAGTAATGTTACCTGAACAATAGGCATTTCTTTCAAAGTAGTAGTTACTCAGTTCAAAGGTGCTTTTAAAGGGGCTCTAGGTTCTTGAAACCCCCAGAGAAGCTTTGGTTTAACTTAATCATGATAATGTCCCCATGGGTCATATTATAGAATATTTCAGTACAATTTACATTATCCTATCTGATTTATCTCACATGGTGACTACAATAAGTGTCTGTCATCATCTATTTACCATAATTTTTAAGGAGGCAATTGTATAAAATTGATAAATTAGAAGCAGAACAGACTTTAGATTTACTTCAAGCTTTATAGTTATGTGTTGTACTGATAATTTATATAATCATTAATTCTTGTGCATGCATTTTTGTTTCAAATTACACCAGGAGTTTGTTATCTGTCTCTTGTATTTGCATTTTACATCACATGAAAATGGAAAAATCAACATTGTATATGATAAATCTCATATAAACTGTTCCTTAAAGTAACTATTTCTGTCATTAAAACCATTCTTCTTGCTTTTTTTAAAATCTATCCTGAGCAGAAAAACCATTTATCAATGCCAGATGCCGGAAATCATGTGTTGCTGAAGTGCTTGCCGGTCAGGAGATCTACCGTTTCCCACTAAAGGTCAAAGCATTTCCACCTCCGAACGTTTTATGGTAAGATTAAAATTGTAACTGAGATCAAAAAAATGACTGCAAGAAATATTCAAATATTGCCTAAAGATCAATGTTTGTCTTTACATAACTTCCCCATTATGCCTGGACATGTGGGTAAGACAGATTGTTCTGAGTAAGAACTGATGATCTATAGTTCACCATGTATGAAAATGGATTCAATGTTTAGCAATACCAATGAGTTAAATTTACTCATCCGCGATGGGTTTGGGAAGCTCTTGGTAGTAAAATAAAGACAATGTTTTGATTTCTTGTTTTACTGCCTCCTATTTTGGTTAGTGTTAAAATAATAATTGAGAAAGACAAAGGTATTTGGTGGAAGTAATTCATAATGACATGGACTTAATTTTACTTTGGAATCAAGGGATGTGAAGTTAATGCAGGAAAGGACATAATGGTGTGAAGGGCTGTGCTGTGAAGGCCTACTCCTGTGCTGTTTCTAATGTTCTTAAAGACTAGTGAAACTTTGGCTTTCCAGCTTAGAAAGAAGAAATTTGATTTTCCTTAGAGATATACATTATTGAGGGCTTTAGCAAAAAATTAACATGGACTATTATTTAAACTGAAGTTGAAGAAGTAACACTAGTAGTTGGAAGTTCATACTAGAAATGATGCCTGATGTAAAGAAAATGACTGATATAAAGAACAAATTCTTCACATAAAGAGTTATTAACATATAGAATTATGTTTAGACACTGAAATCATTTAAGAAACCATTAGTTGTTGCAAAAACTATACTAGATTTCACTACATAGTGATTTAACTAATCTGTAGTTATACAGTAACTTTTAAGGGTCTATTCCAATCGAAAGAACCTTGAAGGTGTCACAATGGCACAGAAGAATGGTGATGTGAGGTTTAAGAAGCTAGGAAAGTGAAACAGCGGAGAAAAATTTGGGAAAAGAGAAAAAGATTGTGAATTCATTATGAGGAGACTATTTGTTTAATGAAGCCAGTTGGTAGTTGGACAGCAGGGTTGGCGGTACAGGATACCTGTATTTAAAATTTATATTCATGATTTAGTAGAAAAGACAGAGAGTATAACAAATGTAATAACAATTACTGTTGATACAACTCTAGACGGGAAAATAGCAGAGTTCTGGATAGTGAGGAAGGTTGCCAATGTATTCAGCAGGATATAGACCTGACGGAAATGTAGGCAAAGAAGTGGCTTAATCCAGACAAGTGTGAGGTGTTGCACTTTGAGAGGTCAAATGCAAGAGGAAAGTATACAGTAAATGGCAGGACACTTAGGATCATTGATGTACAGAGGGATCTTGGGTGTAAGTCAATAGCTTCCTGAAAATTGCAACACAGGTAGATAGGGTGGTAAAGAAAGCATATGGCATACTTGCCTTCATTGGTTGGGGCATTGAGTGTAAGATCCAGGAAGTCGTGTTACAGCTATGGAACTTTGGTTAGGCCACATTTGGAGTACTGTGTGCAGTTCTGGTTGCTGCATTACAGGAAAGATATGAAGGCTTTGGAGTGGGTGCAGAAGAAGTTCACCAGCGTGTTGCCTGGACTAGAAGAGTATTAGCTATAAGGAGAGGTTGGATAAACTACAATTGTTTTCTTTGGAGCATTGGAGGCTGAGGGGTTACCTGATAGAAGTATATAAAATTATGAGAGACATAGATAAGGTAGATAGTCAGATTCTTTTTCCCAGAGAGTAATTGTCAAATACTAGAGGGCATGGGTTTAAGGTGAGAGGGAGAAAGTTTAAAGGAGGTTTAAAAGGCAAGTTTTTTTTTACACACTGGGAGTAGTTGGTGTCCTGGAATGTGCTGCCGAGGGAAGTGGTGGAAGCAGGTACAATAGCAACGTTTAAGAGGCATTCAGACAAATATGTGAACAAGCAGGGAATGGAGGGATATAGACCATATGCAGACAGATGGGAATAGTTTGGATTAGCACTGTGCTCGGCACAGACATTGTGGGCTGAAGGGCCTGTTTTTGTACTGTACTGTTCTATGTTCTATGTAAACTGTAAGAAAGATTCAAAATGTCCACAAAGACATATAGTCAGGTTAAGTGCATAAGCAAAAAGAAGACAGATGGAGCAAAATGAGAGAAACTCTCTGGTTATTCACCATAGTAAGAGTAAAAAAGAATATTTTTAAAGGGTGAGAAACTGGTAAATATGGGTGTTAAAGGGATTTCACTGTGTTGGTTTATGAAATGTGAAAAAAAACAACAAAGCAGTTAGGAAGGCAAGTAGTTTGTTGGCCTTTATTGCAAGGAGGATGGAGTACAAATATAGGGAAGTCTTGGTGCAATTATTCAGGTCTTTAGTGATTCCTCAAACTGGACATTTTTTTGACATTGAAACAGCATTTTAAAATATCCTAATGCTCTTTGTAAAAGTTGCAAGAACTTCATTTGCAAGTTTCACAGAATAGTGTATTTGAGTTTCCCTTTGGTATCACTGCATTGAAATCATTAACGTTAGTTTCAGGGTGTACTGCAAGTTCTTGCAGCTCCAGAATGCAACACAGTAGGTTTGATTTTTGTTGGTAACTCTTAAAGGCAATTCAAGCAATGCTCTTTCAGCTACTGTGGTATGAGCAAACTGGTGAAGAACAGTGTCCACAAGAAGAAGATTCTTTATGCAAATAATCCTTAGAGCTACAATCAGGGTGATCTCAGTGGGGACTTAAGTGGAGTGAATGCTTTCATTTTGAGGAAGACTGCAATTCCGGCAAATACCTGTGCCCATTGGCCTGCTCCTGTAAGAAGATAAATGGAGTTTGGGTGACCTCCCAAATGCAGTGATGAACAACAAATAATAGGATGTGGTAGAGATCAGCAACAGCAGCCTGGAATAATGCTGAGGTTAGGTAGCTGAAAGTGACCATGTTCTTGAGCTCCATGGGCACGGTAGTCCAGGCATACAACAAATTACATTTGTGATCATTGGAAGTCACAAATCTCAATGGCCAAAGAATGTAATTTTAGTGTAGGTTTTTCAATAGCATTATTTTAAGCAAAACTGCATTAGTAAAACCCAATAGCTCAGTGGATAAATATGAACTGAGCTATTCCATTGGGATATCCTTCTCTTGTTATGGAGTGGGACAAATGTCTGAGCAAATCAAATTACCTAGGGCTGCAGTAAGGCTTTAAACTAAATAATGGAGGCAGGAGTTAGGGAAGGGTTCTGGGGAGGAGAAATTTAGAAAGTTAAAGAGTTAGAGCAGGGAAAAATGGTAAATAGACAAAATTGACGATACAAGAGACTATAGGTGCTGGAATCTGGAGCAAGAAAAAGCTGCTGGAGGAACTCAGTGGGTCTACCAGCATCTGTGGGGGGGACAGGGTTTAACAATGTTTCAGATTGAGACCCTGCATCAGACAAAATTGGAAGCTCTTTATCTGAATGCATATATCATTTGTAATGAGATAGCTAGAATTTAGAGTAATATACTGGTGTGGATTGAGGATGGGACCACAGACAAAAAGCAGAGAGGAGGATTAAATGTGCCTTTTTAGGTTGGCAGGCTGTGACTAGTGGGTGCTTTAGGGAGTGTTGTGGCGAACAAGCTATTCATAGTCTGCATTGTCATTGGATTGAGGGTTAAGTCTAATATATCCAAGTTTTGCCGATCTAAGCTGGATGGTAGTGCGGCTTGTGAGGGGATCAGATACATACATATTAATGAAATTTAAATTACGTCATTGTGTACAGATTGTATACTGAACATTATATTTCTCAACAGTAAAGTTTTCTAGATACAATCATACTACCATGTAATGTAATTACCTAGATGTTATACAATGCACGGTGTAATCATCTTTTTTCAACAGGGTAAAGAACGGGCAGCCTATTACTGAAAGGTCAATTCGATATAACATCACTGGTTATGAACTGACTATAAGAGATGTTTCAGAAGAGGATGTTGGTAGTTATAGTATTATACTGGAACATAAACAATGGAGGCTTTTGAAAAACATCACATTCTTTCTCAATGTAAATGGTGAGTAAATCTTATCTGTAAATTTATGAATCAGGTAAACCACCCAAAACAGCTTCAGGTACCAGACATTCCAGAAAAAAAATCTGTCAAATCTTTTCACTTTTGCTTGTTGTGATTGCAATCAGACCATTGTTTTGTTGATATCTGAAATATCACTGTAGTCTGGGTCAAGTAATGAAAGCATCAGTTTAGATTAGGGAATATTCTGGTATTTCATTGATTTAATTTAAACAGCATTCTCAAAATGGCAGCAGCCAATCCAGAGCTCTTTTTTTCCCATTAAAACTTAAATGGAATACTATTACCTTTCTTTAATTTAAAACCCATAACTATCACTTCCTATAGTTGGAAATGTTGGCATATACATTATATCTTTGGCACACCTTTATTAGAGCTCTGCAAACATATGCCTTGCTCAACATTTAAGTCAGTAATATTTAATGCCTACTGTCTCTCAAGATAGGTGGTGCCAATAATTTACCAGAAAATATGATATAATGTTGTTAAACTGATATTTATACAAATATATTAAGTACCTAAGAACTAATTGATATTTTCGACACTCAGATTTATAATTAGGAACACAATAGATAGGGGAAAACAATCTGAGGAGGACTGCACTTTTGCAAGATACTCACCCAGTTTTTCCTCTCAAAATCTAAGTATACGAAGAAGTAGCAGTGGACTGCTTTATAGTCATTCTAATCACCTAGTGTCCCTGTATGCAACCACATCTACAGAATCCAGTGTGTTCAAGTGCAGAAATAGGAAGGTCCACTGTATTTTATTCAGTAGTTGTTAAAGTCTGTATTACACAATACCACCATTCAGTACACAGGGAAGTATATTTCACAGTGGTCTGAGATTGACAGTTACAATTTAAGATATTGGAAGAAGTTACAGAAACTAAATGGCACAGAACTTCCCATGAAATATTGGTAGTTTTGTGCAAAACTGCTGCATTTTTTCCACATAAATGCCAACAACTTTACACTTAAGTGCTGAACTTGCTGGCCACAGTAAAGTTGTTTGGAAATCCCTATGTTTGGGTGCTGATTCCTCCATTCCCCTTGACACATTGGGGCCCCAGTCCCCATACTCCCTTTAACACACTGGGGCCATGGTTTCCACTCTCCCCTTAAACTCCCCAGGACCTTGTCTCTGTTCTTCCATGAACTTCTGGTTTTCTTTCTCGTGCTGCCCTGAAACACCCCGAGTGGCCCCTTTTTATGTTCCATTGAAAGTCACTAGATTCTCTTTTCCGCAGTCCATTTAAACTTACCAGGTTTGTTGGAAAATTTATTATGTGCAACATCTTTAAAAAAAAAGTGAACTTAAACTGTGTTGTAGTATTAAATGAAATAATATTCAGAAGTCTGGATAATTTGTCAGTCTGGCACCACTAAGCTCCTGAGCATGCCAGATTAACGGAGTTAAACTATACTCTTCATTAGGATTTGGCCAACTGCACACTGACATTGGATTCCAAATGGAATCCAAGGGTCAAATATACTTAGGCTGTGGAACCTGCCCTCTGAACCTACCCCATTTGTTTCAGTGAAGAGGAATGGCTTAGAAGGGACAAGGAAGTTTATATTTTTATTAATTTATATTTTTTGAATTAATTGAGTTTCCTTAAATATTTTAAATTCTTTAACAGTGTTTTTGTGCATTTAATTTTCATTGAATTTTAATAGTTTTTGAATGTTTTGAATGTCAGGGAAATTCAGAAGTCAATATCCGTAATAGGTTTGACAGTGGGCTAAGCCAGGGAGGACAGTCTAAGTTTTTCAGGTGGAAAAGTTAAGTATGTCTTGCTGCTGGGGTTAAGTTCTGGTCCAAAGTGAAGTCAGATAGTGAAAGAAATATATTAAATGTTATTCATTGTAAATCCAACAAGTTAGTGAGGCTGCAGTAATATGTGCAGGAATTACTTATTCCTTTTGAATTTCCCACATTAGGCATCAGGTTGGGATTTTCTGACCTGAAATTGCCTTCACAGAAAATCACACGTGCTACCACTCCCAGGATAATTACTTAACCATTAACATCTGAATAAAATATAAAACAGAACTAGATCTGACTTTGTGGATTTAGATGCCTTGTTTCTCAAAGTCTGAGTCCTCCCACATCATCTTCTGTTGGATTCAAAAACCTTCCAGCCTAGCGAGGAACTGACAAATAATTTATAGCTATTGTGTCATCTTCCTTTCATGTTTGTCACATGCACATCTCAATGAATGTCCATTTGAGGTTAGTTCAATTCAGTTGAGTCATTTCATTGCACATTTCTCTTGAAATTTAATGGGTATCTTAGCATGCTGCTCATACCATAGTTACCTAATATTTATTCTTGGTCACCAGCTGCCTTTGTTTGACAGTTAATGTCCATGTTTTTCAGCAGTTGCAAAACAGTGCTGGCCAGTTCAATGTGGATTGGCTGTCATTAAATGTATAACATTGAGGATTCCAGAATCCACTGTACACTGCTCTTTTTCAATTTAATTTTGTGTTGTTAGTGATACTTAAATACATTTTTCCTTCAAATACAGAATGAAACTTAACTAGCTGTAAAGACACTGTAATGCTAAGAAGCATTTTGGTGTTGTTCTAATAAATCCACACAAATTTTTACACAATGTAAATTTACACTTTTTGAATACTGAACATACAACAGATACTCAGAGAATAATCCAAACCCCTGGTCCCCCTCCCAACATAGTAGTAGCTACTACTGTTTAGCTATCATAATATGAGAAAAGCTTCCACCAGAAATCTTAACGGAAGTGAAGTTGGACAAAGAATTACTGGGGAAAGTAACTTGGAGACTAATTAACATGATGCAGCGTCTCGACCTGAAATGTTGACCATCCCTTTACTTCCACTGATGCTGTTTTGATCTGCTGAGTTCTTCCAGAAGTTTGTTTTTTGCTCCAGATTCCAACATTTGCAGTCTATTGTGTCTCTGGATGTTATGCAGATTCACTGACTGTTTCTCATATGTCCTTTTCTTCGGTCAGTTCGATATTTGAAGCGTGCAAAACTACATCATTATGTTTGAGTCTCCAAACAGAACTATTGTCAAGTGAATGAAAATCATCAGACTGCAGATGTTAGGAATCTGAAATGGAAATAAAAAGTACTGGAAACACTCAGCAAGTCAGGCAACATCTTGGGAAATAGAAACTGAGTTAACATTTCAGGTTGAAAACTTTTTTTTTGAAAACTTTGAAAATTTTGAAAACTCTTGAATATATGCTGAATTATATATATGTAATTATATATATCTAATTATATATATGTACTCAACCCCAAGTTACATCTTCTCGTCAGTTTTAATCTCAGACCTGTGCAATGAATGTCTGCCTTTTAATATGTTAGAGGAACTTAGATAGTGAACAAAGAATCTGCCAGTCACCATAATAACCAATTTTTTCAACTTCAATATTGTATACTGGGCACATACCAACTGGGCAATCCAAGCACTTTTGTGAATATATATTAGGCTGACTGACTGTCTTTCTAGAAATCTCCTCATGAGGAAAATGAATTTAGAAAAATAATACCATCTCTCCAGCACATCATCAAGTGACCCTTTTCAATTCTATTCAATGGGCCCAGTAGAGTTCTAACCTAATTCCAAAATGCATACCATTTTCAGAAGAAGTGATGCCGAGCATATTTAGTTATTCCAAATGTGTACATGATGTGGCGTATAGTGGTGACACAGTGATAGTGTAACCCAGAAACCTGGTGAATAAAATGATTCACTGGAAATTCGGGACCTGATGAATTAGGTGTTTGATCCTCTAAGCCATTTTGGGATTAAGTGAGGGTCTGTGTGAGATGTGGAATTACACAAAACTTGCATGTTAAAATCATTAACATTCAATAAACTAGGGAAGTATGAGGGGTTTTGGAACAAAGTTAAAGTTAATAGGCATATTTCACAACGATTTGAAGGATACATGGATAGTTATAGATTAGGAGCTGAATTTGGGGGAGACCACATAACCTATAAACCTGCTCTACCACTTAATAAGATCGTGACTGATCTGATTATAACCTCAGTTCTGCACTCCCAACTACCCACGATTACCCCTCACCCCCCTCCTCACTGATCAAGAATCTATTTGTCTTTGAATATCTTCACAAATATTCAAAGACTCTGCTTTCACTCTTTGAAGAAAAAAGTTCCAAAGACCTGCAACCCTCATCCCTGTCTTAGATGGGCAACCTTTTATTCTTAAACAGTGATCACTAGTTCTAAATTTTCTCATAACAGCAAACATACTCTCCATATCCACTCTGTCAAGATCTCTTAGGATCTTATATGCTACAATCAAATCAAATCGCCACTCTTCTAAACTCCAGCAGATACCAACCTAGCCCATCTGACATTTTCTCATAAGACAATCTATTCATTCCAAATATTACTACAGTGGACCTTCTCTGAACTGCTTCCAATACATTAATATCCTTCCTTATATCAACAATACTCCATGTGTGGTCTCCTACGTAACTGAAGCATAACCTCCATATTAATTTCCCTAATAATAAATGATAATATTCTGTTAGCTTTCTGAATTGCTTGCTGAACCTGCACACTAGCCTTTTGTGAATCATGCACTAGGTCACCCAGATCTCTCAACATCTTAATATTATGCTTTTATTATTTTTCCTAAAATGGAAAATTTGACATTTAGCCACATGATACTCTATTTGCCCGAGCTTTACCCAAAAACTCAACCATTTATATCCCCTTGCAGCCTCCTTATGTCTTTTTTGCATCTTACTTTCCCACACAGGCTTGTGGCATCAGCAAATTTAGCGACTGTACCTTTGGTGCCTTCATCTAAGTCATTTGTATCATTTGTTAAAACTTGTTTTAGACAATATGCAGCCTAATCTTTGAAATTTTTGAAACAGAAATTTGGACTTGGATCATTACTTGCTTCCTTGAAGTTTACTGCATATAATAGATAAATTATATGACTAAATGATAATTTTGTTCTTTACCGTAAAATTGTCAGCAAGCATCGGTGAATAATCATTGCCCAGTTTAACAAAAATTACCACAAAATCTTGAAAACAGCAATTCCCACTTAGTTTCAGTGTAACTAAAGCTCTTCAGTGACCACACAGTCACCATATATTTGAAAACTTATTGTTGATTTTTAAGCCTTTTATGATCATCTTAATGAGGCCATGGCACCGACCATACCTCCTTTCAAAAAGGGTTGTTCTAATGTGTGCTTGAGTTGCTGATGATACACAACCTCTCCTGACGTAGAAGGTCAGATAAAATTAACAGAAAACCATTGAGAAAGGATTGGAGAAAAATTATGACCTTTCTTGTCATAATGAAAATTTGTTGATAACATGAAAGTAATGGTGTGTTGATTAAATTACATCAACAATATAGTTACATTTGTACAGGAGCACACTGAGTAATTTGTGGGAGCCATTGAAATTTGATATTGACAGGTTTCACTGTATCAGGTTGAATGTGGGGTCAAGCAAAGTATAATAGCAATAAGACTATAATCTATTCAGAATACTTGAAGAGACAGGGTAGTGTCCAGTTCATAAATCTCTCTAGATATTCACAAACTATATTAACAATAATTAACAACAGTATTTTGCATGTTAAAGTTGTATTATATTATTGCATGTTTTAATTGTAAAACTATATACTGCCCTACAAAATGTATTTGGACAATCCCTGTACAGTTAAGACCCAAATGTTAGGGAATGCTCTAGAACAACTGTGGACACTATAAAAAAACACATTCTTGCTATCCTAGGTGTCTCAACTTTACCCAAAATGGAAAAACTGAAGCAGCTCTCAGAGTTTCAAAAAGCTATCATTATTGACTATCACTTGTGTAAAAAGTCCACCCGTGAAATATCCAGAAGGACTGGAATACCAAAGTCATCTGTGAAGCTCATTATCAACAAATACAGGAAAAGACGCACTGTAGACAATAAATCCTGCTCGGAAAGAGCAAAGAAGGCCCATGGTGAAGCCCATCATTCCTCGAGGAAAAAGGTCAAACAAAATAGGAAAGTCAACCGTGGAAGCACATTAAGGTTCAGCAAGGACATGTGAATGCGGACCACTGTGCAGGCATGTGCAACATAGCAGCAAAACTGTCACTTGTAACACTGCTAAAACTGTGAAGTTCTGTTTTGAAACAAAAGCAAAGAAGGTGCATTCATTTGCTGAAGTGGGTACCGCAGAAGTGCAGAACTGAATCCAATAACCGCTCTGACACAAGCCTGAACACAGATTTGATACGCCTTATTTTTCTGTTGAATCTACAATTTACCATTCTTGAACTTGCAAACAGTTTGATCATGAGCAGAGAACTTCTAAAAGGAGGAGTTCTGAACATTAAAAACTGAAGATTCACACGCAACTGATGAACTTTGACAAAGAACACTTGTTTGTTGTTCATTCACAGTCTTTTGTTTTAATGTTGTAACATCTATCCTGAGGATTGTTCAAACACTTTTTGTAGGGCAGCATTCTTTTCTAGAGATTGCAGTATATATCTTCGCAGAATAATTAAAAAGTTCTATTTTTCTCACAAACATGAAAATCTATTGTAATGAGACAAACAGGATGGAACATGGATATACTAAACTGCAACAATGGTACTGTCTTCACTTAGGCTCTGAGCATGTGAATAAGGCCTTAGTATATAATTTATCAAAGTGCATAATTTTGATCTTATGGCTTTTGTTTGGCTTTTGGTTTTCTAATTAATTTGTTTTTACAGTAAAACCACATATATGTGAAAAGGCACTGCCCACTCAGAACCTTGATCTCTACCCACTGGGCAGCAAACAGACTCTGTCATGCACTGCCTATGGAATCCCCATTCCTAGAATTCTGTGGGTATGGCAACCTTGTGCCCAAAATAGTTCAAAAGCACAGTAAGTAAATTTACTTTTTTTTTTGTTTAACATTTATTTACATTGTAAAGTACTATTAACAGTATGGGTTAAGTGCAGGTTATTGGTTTACTTACATTTATTTAATTAAAAAGTCAGTGTTTAATATATATTTCATTATTGTAATTTCTTATGCCTTATGAATGTAGGTAGCCACAAATTGTGCCAAATGAATATTTTTATAAGTGCATGTATGCCAAACACAAAAATAAATGAAACAGTTTTAACTATTATAAAATCCTCAGGGCAGTTGGTGTTAAAAAGGACTAGATATTTTTGTTTACCTAAATAGGCTTTCTCACAATTTTAAATTATCAGAAATGAAATTCACATTATCTCCTCTGGTAAATACCATTTTAATCAGAAACTTCCATTGAATACCCTTTAAAGATCATCTACAAAGTATATTTAAATCTTTTTAGAGGCTGGTTCTCCTTTCTTCAAATCTCTTCCCCACTTTACTCTTATTTTTGCCTATTAGCTAATAAACATCTATCCAAAAGACTATTGGTAAGAATTGTGTTTGATTGGGATTTCTAATGGACAAAGCTTCACTCTTAGAAGCTGCTGGCAAGCTACCTATGGTAAGCACTTTCTGTTTGCACTTATGGTATTTTCAGGAGGCAAGTATTTAAAAAGGCCAAAGATTAATGTGAATCTCCTTTATTGTAGAGTTAATCATGGTTAAGCATTTATAAATTTTTATTTTCATTTTGTCTTTGTTTACTTTGATGCCACACTTTATCATTGATGCAACATATTCTAGTTTTTAAGTTTTTTATTACTTACCCTGTTTGATTAGGCTATGCACAGTTTAAAAACACTGAAATCTAATCTGCATAATTCCCTGTTCTGCCCATGTACTTAGAAAAGAAATTTTACACAGTACAATTGAGTTCACACAGAATAGAAATATACAACAGAAAAAAGTTAATGAAATATTCATTAGAGATTTTATGTTGTCCCTAAACAGACAACAGGGAAAGCAAAAGGCAATGCTTTGATGATTGTGACAGAGTATGTATGATTGATTTATAGAAACATTTGTTAGGACTTGCTGGTTTATTCAAGAACCATTATGAGAACTGGTATTTCATCCATTTCAATTTATGATTAGAAAAGCACAGAAATATCCTTTTGCAAATGTTGAATACCTACTTTCAAAGCTACAAAAATGTTCAGTGTGTAGACTTTGTAGGCAGGTTGAAGCATATTTAAAGGGAATGATTTCTACAGACTTTTCCCTTTCTAATGTGTTTATTCTTTCCATGGTATTTAATAATGATTTTACAGCCTTAATGTTCAATGATAAAAAGAGATTTTTGCTTTCTGCTGTGTTTCATTTTATAAGCTGTTTATTACTTAATTTAAATAAAGAGTCTTGTAATCCAATCCATGCCAATGTGTAACATTAATTTCAGTATTTTTATTTCTCACAAAAGTATCTCCCTCTGAACCATTACATTTAGTCATTGCATGTCTGATGGTAAATATTGCAGCTCTCATAATCTATTTTATTGAACTTTGTGAGCATGATGACATAAAGGAATTGATGATTTACCTGGTTATGTATGACTACATAAACAGATGCTTACCACTTTGTGTGGGGTGAGGAATGAGGTGGAACTGATTAGTACACAATCTTAGTGACATGGAATTGAACCTATCCAGATTTATAAAATCATTTGGTCATTGGGCTGTAAACCTCTTAGATGTTGTGATGCCAAACAGGTTTTTAGTAAATGGGGTCCCTCAGCAATTATTTGGTAATACTTCTTGATTATTTGATGGCCTTCTGCAAGTTGATATTTTTCAAAGTCCGATTCAATGAGGAGGCCTCGCGTTCAGTTAACACTGTTCCAGAAAATTGTTCTTGGTGTATCAAAGGTGTCAATTCTCTTCTTTACAGCATTGAGAATTGAGAAAGACAATTTCTGCAGATTCTTAAGTTTGGAAAATATTAAAATAACATGAAATATGCTGCATATTTATATTGCAACTCGAATAGGTCAATATGTTTCCAACAGCAACTATATCTATTACAGAGGCAGCCGTTACTTTCTTTCCATCTTTGTGACGGCAGAGGCCAAAACATGAGCTTCAATGGCAAGGCAGACTTTGGCCAATTCAATTCCTTTCATAGAGTATCAAGCAACAGCTGAGAGCACTGGATACAGCAAAGACTGTATAAGCCACGTCTCTTGCTTGTTATATTTATATAAAGCTGGGAACTTTTTGAGCAGATAGAAACTCCCTCAAATGGCAAAAGTAGAAATCAGCCTAGAAGATTTGGAAGTGGCTGTAAATTAGGTCAGTTTTAATCAAGTTACTTTAAATAACCCGTTTTAAATTTTGTTTCACTTTTATCCTGCATGGAAATCTAAACTGTCCAAGGAATGGTCTGCTCCATTAGGAAAGATAAAGCAAAATTTGTGAATGGATTGAATCTCATGTGCTTTTCTTTTTTGGTGAGACGTTCTTGGCTTTGCACTACATCCACTTCACAACTTTTTTCACTATGTGATGCAATGATCTGAGTACCTGCCAAAATCTAGAAGGAATTGCATGTAATATTGCACCATTGCTAGGAGTAACCTTGGTTGTGCTATATTTTTAGGCTTTGATGCATTGGTGCTGGCTTCTACTTCTTCACTTTGAAAGCTATTAGCATCAACTTTCAAACAAGTTACACTACTGATCATTGAAATGATACAGTATATTTCACTTCAACTTTGTATTGTGCTCCTGTAATTTCCTGAACAATTCCTCCAAAATTGGAAGGTTTTCTTCCTTTGTGTTTGTGGCATTAAACAGATCATCTTACTTACATGAGCAATAATTTACAGCTTGCAAGATTTTATCCATCACGGCCTGGAAAATCTTGGATGAAGATTTGACTCCATAGGATAACCTGTGTATGAATAAAGTCCTTTGTTTATGTTGCTAGTCATGTATTACAGTCTTCATCATCACTCATTGTACCCTGTTATACCAGAGGAGCTGTTCTTGAGCAGATGGCCATACCTTTTCAACAAATTTTTAATGTGTGACTTTGAAGTGTAAATGCTGAAAGCATTTCAGCCAGTCCTTTCCTATTAAAGTTGACCTGTCGTCATCGTTCATTACAATGGTGGGTGCCTTTATTTGCTATCTGTTGTGTTGAGGTGTATATTCCATTCAACCTAAGATGTGTTAAACCTTATTCAGATCAGTTTTCCAGCATGATGATGCTTTCCATCAAAGGTACCTGGCTGAATTTACAAAAGGAAGTGTATTAACTCATTATCAAACAATCTGCAGCAATACCTATATGCATGTTTGTTAATCAACACCTTTATTTGAAAGTGGCCCTTCAGCCCAACTTGTCCATGCTAACCAAGTTGTCTACTTCAGCTAGTCCCATTTTCCCTGCATTTGGCCCTTATCCCTCTAAACCTTTCTGATCCATGTACCTGTTTAAATGTTTTTTAAATGTTCTAATTGTACCCGCCTCTACCACTTCTTCTGGCAGCTCATTTCATATACCCACCAGCCTCCGTATGAAAAAGTTACCCCTCACACCCCTTTTAAATCTTTCCCCTCTCACCTTAAACCTATGTCCTCTAGTTTTAGACTCCCTTACCCTGAGAAAAAGACTGTGAACATTCAACTTATCTATGCCCCTCATGGTTTTATAAATCTCTATAAAGTCACCCCTCAGCCTCCTCCACCAGGTAAAAAAAAGTCCCAGCCTATCTAGTCTCTCCTTATAGATCAATCTGTTTCATAAGATTTTTACTGTGCCTCTGAACCAGGTATTGATCACATTTCATAGTATGAGAATAGTTTTGAACGTGTCATATGCTTTTGAACCAATTTCTGTCAGGAATATTGCTTCTAAGAACATACCCTTTTTTTCAACATATAAACTGAATGACTCTCAAGCTTGTTCATACATGGCTAACTTTAGATCTGGCCCATTGAGGCAGCTGTGCTATTACACCTCTATTCAACAGTGTCACAGCTAAATTTAGCTTAACTTCATATTACAATTAAATTTAGTGTGTGTTATAATCCAGTGACAGGTCAACCCTGCTGTTCCTTGCCACTGTGGCTTACGTTATCATCAGCACATGCAGAGAGCTTTGGCAAATTATTTTCCACAACAAGCAACCAGTTCTAGTGCTGCAATTCATCTAAAGTGTACTTTGTGAGAATCATTTACAATGTTCAAAAAAATCTTTCAACATCCTCATAAGCAATTACTAATGTCTTAATGAATGCATTAGGAATTAGTATGTATATCCAAAGGAGTAGGGGTTTATTTACAAGACACTACATGATCTATTTAAAAGATGAGACTTTAAGACTTTTAGATGACAGGCTGAAGCCAGAAAATGCTGTATAAATCATTGGTCAAGTCGCACTTGGGGTATTGTGTACAGTTCTGGTCACCACAGGAAGGATGTGGTAGCATTACAAACAGTGCAGAAGAGATTCACCAGGATGTTGCCCAGAAAAGCGGGCTTTGCTTATAAGGAGAAATTGTATAGGTTGGGTTTATTCTCACCGGAATGTAGGGAGCTGTGGGGTGACCTCACCGAGGTTTATAAAATGATAAGGGGCAGGGATTGGGTAGGTAGTCGGAGTCTTCAGGTGGGGGAGTATAAAACTAGAGGGCATAAGTTTAAAGTGAAAGGGGAGAAATTTAAAGGAGTTCCAAGAGACAAGTTTTTCACACGGAGGGTGGCAGGAATATGGAATGAGCTTCCAGAGGAAGAGGTAGAGGCAGATACAATTAGTATTTAAAAGGCATTTGGATTGGTATAATGATAGGAAGGGAGTAGAGAGATATGGGCCTAATGCAGGCAAATAGGATTAGCAAAGATAATCATAGTCTGCATGGACGAGTTGGGCTGAATGGCCCATTTCTGTATTGTACAACTTGATGACTTAAATTTCACCCTCTTTTAGTATATTAACTGTGTGCTAAGTGCTAAGTTTAGATCTAACACTATAGCAGAGGTTATCTTGGAGATGAGGTCAAATCTGGAGGGATGATGTGGGATGAAATCATGAAAAAATAGTGGTGGTGTGGCAGAAATGGTGGTGGGGGGAATTGTTTAATGACGCATGGCTCTCCCAGCAGATGTCCAACCTGAGCTTGGTAAATTGGTTTATTATTGTTACATGTACCAAGGTACAGTGAAAAACTTGTCTTGCATACCATTCATACAGATCAATTCATTACAACAGCACATTGAGATAGTACAAGGTAAAATGATAACAGAATGCAGAATAAAGTGGTACAGTTACAGAGAAAGTGCAGTGCAGGTAGACAATAAGGTGCACGGTCATCATGAGGTAGATTGTGAGGTCAAGAGTCCATCTTATCGTACTAGGGAACTGTTCAATAGTCTTATAACAGCTAGATAGAAGCTGTCCTTGAGCCTGGAGGTACGTGCTTTCAAGCTTTTGTATCTTCTGCCCGATGGGAGAAGGGAGAACAGAGAATGCCTGGGATGGTTGGGTCTTTGATTATGTTGGCTGCTTTACCGAGGTGGCGAGAAGTGCAGACAGAATCCATGGAAGAGAGGCTGGTATCTGTGATGTGCTGAGCTGTGTCCACTAGGCTTTCTACCTCCTTCCTATACTCCAACTCATCATTATTTAAGCTGAGGACCTAGTGACGTGGTGTCATGACAATAACCTTTCCCTTAATGTCAGTAAAACAAAAGAGCTGTTTGTGGTCAGGAGTGGGTCAATCATGCTTTATGGCTGCAGGTGATCCTGAGGCCCTTCAACCAGGGTATAATTTTCAATAAGTAAAATTGATGACCTTTAAATCTTGAAGGTTTTGCCATTTTCAGTGTGATGTACTCTTGCTGAATCATGTACCGGCTGTAAATTTCAACCTATTGATCCAATTTTTGGTGTTAAATAAATAATATGTGCCATGCATGTTGATGACAGGGAAATGATGTCATTAATGTGAGGAAGTACCTTTTCCAGTTTACTGTTGAGAAGGAGATCATCTGGAAACATGAAAATATTGCAAAGGCACAAAATCACATGCCTTGTGCTATTTTTCCATGAAGAGGCCAAAAGTGAATTTTCTGTAACCCAAGTTCCAGTCTGTGACAATGTTACGCTGTTGCAAGTTTGGCCTACCATATGTTTCTTCAGTCTAATAGGACACTATGGAATCAGGAAGGACAACGTGTTCCATGGCTAATATTACAACACAGTGAACCTAGATGGAGGCTTTTTTTTAACCATGAGAGGCATCACAGCTAAAGCCCACCCTGCAGTTTTGAGTAAGGATCCTTGATAGCAACCAAGAAAGAGATGTCTAGATAACTTTAGTTCTCTTTTGTAATAAAAAAGGATCACACTGAAGGTGTATTTTAGTTTCCTCACCATTTTGTTCACGTAAGCAAACAAGGAAGTAGGCAGATGAAAACGTTGTTAAAATTTGATGCCAAAGACCTACATTTTTAAATAATAATTGAAATGAAAAGCCAATGTGCTATGTGGAACAGGTGGAGAAGCTCATAAATATTTTCATTTGGCACCTTTAACAGTATAGGACCTGTTAAATGGGGCTTAGTTCCTTGGTGTCACTGGTGTTTGTAGAAACCAGGAGCAGACTAACTACTCCTCCCAGATTTTTCATTCACTTCCCTCACCAAGATTGTCTTCAAAACTATATTCCCAATGTCCACCCGGGCCTCTCCCCACCCCCGCCCCTCAGTACCACAGCTAATGCCTTTAAGGATCAACTCTGATTGGGTTCAATGAAGAAAATGCTGGATTCCCTCCAACCGCACCCCCACTTCCCCCCAGTCCATTGGAGAACTTTCTGTCAGTTCATATTGATCACATAGTTTGGTAGACAAATTCAAATGAGACCCAGCAATGAATTTGTTTTGGTCTTCTCACTGGTCTATTGTGTGGTCAGTCTATTCACTATTTGACCAAAGTAACCTGTAACTGAAAATCTGCTACAACCTGCCACATGAACCATAAGTTTTCAGAAATAAAAGTTAATATAGGAGCAAATTGAGTGACACTTGGGCTTTTAAACAGAAGTGTGGTAGAAACATTCTTGTACAAGCCATCATTGGAATTCAAATCTCTGCTCTGCTTTTATCTCAAGAACTGTTGAAGGCAAGCTGCAGTCTTTGGTATAACAGGAATCACTGACTTTAGATCAAATATTGAAACATACTTAATCAGAATCAAATTTGAAGGCATTAGAAGGAGAATGAATACTCCACAGGATGAATTTTGAATTCAGATAGACTCATTACTGTTTAGAGATTGTGACTCATATCCTAATTTAGAATTTATTTGAATTAACAGCCTTTGTGTGAGTTCCAATGCTACAAGGCAGTCATTAAACACATTGGCAGGCAGATAGCAATGGCCTTCTCCTGCATGGGCCATGGGAGTTTTCTTATCTTACTTTAGCAGAAGGTGCTACAAGTTTCCTGTGCAAAATCACAGTATATGCTGCTTTCCTCTTGTTGTTTTAGTTTCCTCCCCCAAGCAAGACCATTCCCAGCAGCGCAATTGTCTCTCACTCTTCAAATGCGGTGCAATGCACTTCCCTTAAGTGCCTGATTAGTGCTTGAGACTCAATCAATTCTAAACATTCCATCACAACCACAATGGTGACAAATATTTTTTCAAGGTTTAAGTTGCTATGACAGCCATGCCCTTTAACAGTGCCATGAGAAACTGGTAGTGGGATAAAATTAAATTGTGTTAAAAGTTTAACGGAAGTATTAATTTAAGTTCACAATTAACTTTCAGTATCATGATTGCATTCTGTCCAATATCCATTTTTTCCAACATTGATAAAATACTTAAATTATAAACCTTTCAGATGGTCAGATGATTTTTCGTGAAGTGACTACACAAGGAAAACAATGATTTCATAAGTGTCAGAAAGACTCAAATAGTCAATTAGAAATCTTTCCCTAAAGATGTTGGTGTACTCCAAGGCCCTGGGCACAAGTAACAAGAACCGCACAACTTTTGGCCCGAATTGAGCCTATGCTGTGGTCAGATTGGAGAACATCAGAGCAGAGAAGGCTGTGGGTTTAGGTGAGGGCAGTGACTGGAGACCAGCATATGTGCATTTGGGGGTATAGATCTGTGACTGGCAGTTGGGAGGAATGGATTAGGGACCAGCAGTGCAGGGATGGATCAGGGACTAGTTATTGGGAGTATGGAATGGGGACAAATTGCTGGGGGAATGGATTGGGGCCCAGTTGTTGGGGAGATGGATCAGGAACAGCTTGTTGCAGGATGGATCAGGGACCAGCAGTTACAGGGATGGAACCAGGATGATTGTTGTGGGACTGGATTGGGGATTGGTATTTAGGGGGATGGATCAGAGATTATTTGTTGGGGGGGGTGGGGGTGGAATGGATTGTGGACAGGCATAGAAGAGGGAATTAGAAAATTAGATAGTGGAAGGGACTAGGAAGTTGTCATTAAAGTGGGGGATTACAGGTGGGAGGGAGAGGAAATGGGTTGGAGGCCAGGGACCAGTAGATAGCAGATGGCTTGGTGCAATGAATGGATGGGTCCCTGAAGGGTAAAGATAAGTGTTTCACGTCTGTTCAAGTCTGGCACTGTGCTGAAACGACCATGTAGCCACAAGTGTGCCCTACGCTGGCTACTTCGAGAATAACATGGTCCAGGTCTGTCACCCTCCTACAAGGCCATTGTGTACGACCATCACAAACATACAAATTAGTAGGAATAAACCATTCAGCCTCTCAGACCTACTCCTCCATTCAATTAGATCACAGCTTATCTGATTGTCAGCTGAACTCTGCATTCCTGCCCACCCCCAGTAAACCTTTCACTTCCTAGTTTATCGAGAATCGTTCCAGTTCTGCATTAAGAATATTCAGGATTCTACTTCCACTGCCCTTTAAGGAAGAGCACTCCAAAGCTTCATGAATCTCTTAGAGAAAAAATGTCATCTCATTCCTGTCATAAACGGGTGACTCATTTTTAAATTGTGACCCCCAGTTCTAGATGCTCCCACAAAAGGAAACATCTCTAGATCCACCCTGTTAAGACCCTTCAGGATCTTGTATATTTTGATTAAGTCATCTCTCACACATTCTGACAGATATAAACTTAGTCCGTCAACCTTTCCTCATAAAACAACCAGTCCAACCCAGGTCTGAGTCCAGTAAACCTCATCTGGATTGCTTCAAACACATTAAAATCCTTAAATAAGAAGACTAATGTTGTACACAAAACTCCCAATCTCCAGATGTGGTTTGGCCAGCATTCTATACAAGTGGGTGAATTATGTTACCTCATGATTCCCTGATGTAGCAAGTGTGTTGGCGGTGGTATAAGGCTGACTCACACCTAAGAGTACCTCATTGAGTTTCTGGAGTGACTCAAAGTGATTTATAAACAGACATGGTCATATTTCATTATGGAAAAGTTTGATTTTCAGTTGCAGAAACTGACTAACTAGTGCATGCAATTGAACCTTGAGTACTGATCTTTGTTTTGGTATCAAGTACAGTTTCTTCTGGGATTCCCAAACTATTGATGTGATGGTGACAAGCTTCACATACTGGAGACACAGGTGACTGCAGATCTGGAGCCAAAAACAAACTGCTGGAGGAACTCAATGGGTCAGGCAGCAGTTGTGGAGGCAAAGGGATAATTGACATTTTAGGTTAAGACCCTTTTCCTCTATGGATGCTGTCTGACCCACCGAGTTCCTCCAGCAATTTGATCTTTGCTTCACAAGCTGCATTAGACATAGGTTTGAAATGAAGTACCAACAGTCACCTGCTCAATTAATCAATTAAAAAGATTGGATTTTTCTCATGTTCCTTTTCTGGCCTTATTACTTCACTTCAAGCTATATATCAATCCCTGTAAACAAAAAGTTAAAGGGAGATTGAGGTCAACATATAATCAATAGTGCTGCCATTATTTGATTTACAGAGAAAACAATTTACTTTACTTTAAAGAAAACATCCCAAGGAGTATAATGAAAAAAGATTGATATGGTGAATTTAGGCCTTTTCACCTAAAGCTTGGTCAAAGGTGATCATCATCAGGGAGAAGAATGATAGCAAGGGAGGAGGGCAGAGAGATTTTGGGAGGAAATTTAAGAGCTTTAGATTGCTGAAGGCACAACCACCAGTGATAGGGAAAAGGAAATTAGGGAGTAGAGGGTAAACAGGAGGGAGTGGCTGATGGCAAGGTAGTGCACAAAAAGGTCAGAATGAGGGATGCAAAGTCTGTGTAGGGAGATAATAGAACTATGGAAGGTGGAGGCCATGGAGTGATTTGAAGACATGGGCAAGAAATATAAATTTGAAATATTTATGGAATGGGAACCTGCATAACTCAAAAGCCTTATTGAAGAAATCAAAAAGTAAAGCATTGGGAAATTTGGGCATGGACTTTGAGAGGCAAGAAACATCCAAGGAACTAAGAGAAAAGGAAAATTGCAGACATTAGCAGTTTGTAGACATTAGGGGAATTTTGAAGAGGAGAGGAATAAAATCTGGTGAAAGACAGTATCAGAAGAAAGAGGAATAAAGTTATAGAAAGGAATATGCATTTACAAATGTCTTCATCAAACATGTTACAGGTATGATGAGACAATATTATGATACCTTAATATGCCAAGAAGCATCTAAAGTACAGGTTTGGCTAAATACTATATATTATCATCAAATTGTTTCTTGCTGCAGAAATTCCAGCAGAATGAGGGATCAACATAGAACACCTGCTTGAGAAGGGCACTGTGCATCTTGAGGGAAATGGCTTACAGGAAACTAACATATCAGTTGACTGGCTCTCCTTGAGTAGAGTGTCTCACAGTTATCCATCCACCCTTTGCATAACTTGTACTCCCTGCCTCTTTGCCTTGTCCTTAAACCATTTTTTTTCAAATATCTGCTGCTTCTGTTTCCTGATGATACTGTGTCCAACATTATAACAAGAATACTCCCTGGACAACTTGAGTGCAGCCAAATTTTCTTTCTCTAAATGTGATTTATTTGTCTTGCCAGTGTTTGTTACCTTGATGCTTCCTATTGTTGATAGTTTGTGATTGATGTGTTCTTCGACTTAATCTATTGCATGCTGTGTCAGCTTTTGGGACAGTTGTCCCTGCCCACTTTCTTGTGAGAATAATGTGCTGTCATCCTGAGGGAATTACTGTTGGCCATTCTGCACTTGGCCCTTTTTTTGGATACTACCTTAACATAGTGAGGCGGGGAAGTAAACTTGATGCCGTAATAGAATAAGAAACTCCTATTGACAGCACTCCCTATGTGCTCCCCAGGCTTTATCTATGAGAAGGAGAGGTTAAGCCGAAAGATCTTTTTTGCAACCTCTTAAACCTATGTGGTATAGGAATAGAAACACACACATGCACGCACAAACACATAAATTATCAAATGCTTTTTGCACTGCTGCCCTTTATTCACCAGGTCAGACATAGCAAACACAACTTCCCTATCATAAGTCTGTGTTGACACTACGAAATCATAAGATTTTCTGGGTACTACTTATCTAATAAGAGATATCTTTTTACCTACTACTCACATGAGGTTAACCGGCCTATAGTTCTCTGTGAACTCTCTCATTTTTTGTTCAAGAGCAATATTGCATTTACTATTATTCTAAAATCCAAGAAGCCCAGAATATCAAAACTAATGCAATCATTATCTTTGCAACAATGCCTTACAATATGACGCAGGGGATGGCAAGCTTTAAATTAAATTTTTAAATTTTACTTACAGCGTGGTAACAGGCTCTTCCAGCCCAACGAGTCCGCGCCGCCCATTTTAAACCCAAATTAACCTACCCATACGTCTTTGCAATGTGGGAGGAAACCGGAACACCCGGAGGAAACCCACGCAGACACGGGAGAATGTACAAACTCCTTACAGACAGCAACGGGAACCTTCATGGAGTAGCAGGAACCATGGCTTCTTCTGGGCATACAACACAAAGGAAGTGGAGGAAGGTTCACACTAGGAGTCAGGCTGTTCAAGAATCTCACATTTGTATCCATGATCAGTGAATGCATATTTAAATGCCACATCCTATAACTGGGCAATTGGCATTATATACAGAATAAATGTACCACCCTCAATAACCTGCAATCTCTATCATTTGTATGCTCCATCACATCCTCACTGGTCCAAGTTTCCCAGTGATATCTCAGTGACTGAACACACTGCTAATCACTTAGGCACATTATCCAAGCTCATTCACTTGCACAATCATCCTCACTTGTAAGATAAATCAGCGCACATTTGAAGGTAACAACAGTTAGCAGTGGGTTACTACCACAACTACCACAATGCAGATGATCATTGTCACAATAATTGAAAATGTAGCCAGCCACAGAGCCAAAACTTACAAGGTACCCAAATACCGAATGCTCCTTCTTGTCTCTCATCTTGCTCCCATCCCACAATAGATTGAAGTTTACCAGTTGCAGTTGGCACAAGCTTGCATTTCTTACTTTGCATGCAACCCCTCACCACAACTATAAACTTTACTTTACCCTTTCCACATATGCAAGAAATATAACTTGGCCAGAGAGTGACACAAGAATAAGGACAGAGTGAAAGTGAAGAAACACGGATCCTTGATGTTATACTCCTGGTCACAAATTCTGACACTGCTCTTAATTAGAAGTTGGCTTAGAAGTGGACCGGTAAGATTCTGTGGAACATAAATCTGAATGCATTTGTAAGCTACTCCTCCAATGCTGTTGCTTTTGCCAATCAGTCAGCCAGGCCAGAATACTGCTGATTAGGTCAAGAAGGTCCTGGGTCTTTAGGATCCAATGCTGCTCAGGGTCTTCAAGGCCAACTGCAGCCTCAATAGCCTTCCACCATCCCTGCTTCAGCCACTGAATTAGCGCTGTGTAGGAGCACTAGTCTAGTTTACCCTTGGTGATGGTAAACAGTCACCAAGGGATGATTCAATGCCATTTGTCATGCTTTGATTTGTAAATTTGCTTTGAAATGTTCCCTTTACATTTTTGCATTGTGGAAGAGAGGACAACGTGATAGTCATTACCAGAGGGAATGTAGTGAGGACAGGTTGTTGGTTGTTGGTGAATGGGAAATTAAGATTATCTTTACTGGTATCACAGTTGGAGGAGTTGTTCAGGGTCAGCATGCCCAGAAAGGGTTATCTTAGTTTTCCTCTCCCTTACTTTTCCGAATCAGCCTCATCCACCTCCTCTTCCTGCATGACAGCTGCTTGCTGTAAACAAAGAGGTTAGAGCTGAACCCTCACAATAATGAGTTAGTTTGATTGTAGACCACATTGAATCGTAACAACCAATCTACTGAGGGCTTCTCCCTAGTAATTCAAACAGCAGTCTGCTTCACACACCCATGATCTGCTGTATCGTCTTTCATGTGCCACTATGGCATTCATTAATAAATATTGTCCATATGTGAGGTGGTCCATGGTCCCTCTTCAAAGGCTATTACAAAACCTACTTAAAATACAAAACATGTTAATAAATGCAAAACCAAAAACAGTTCAATACTTGAGTGGTCAGGTTATTGCTGTGATTACAGCACCTCATGTGGCAGAATGCAAGGACAAAACAATGAGACTTGAAATATGGTTGATGAAGATATATATGGTCAAAACAAATATATTTTGATGTGTCAGGTAGAGGTGGAGCTCACTTGGATGTGTAGGCAAGGAATGAAGCCTTGCCTGCTGAAGAAGAGCCAATTATATCTTTAATTCAATTCAGAACTCTTACTAACTGGGCTTTAAGGCATATTGCAAAACCAACATCTTTGGCAAAGCTTTCCAGAGGGCATTTAATGCCTTTTTTTTAACCCATGCCTTTCAAAAACTATCTGATAATATATAAAAACAATTGCATTTTGTTATTTGATTGGTACCATTTACAAAGTAGTTTCTTAATAATATTCCTTTTTAGAATCAGTAGCTTTAATATTATAGTCAGTGACCTGATTTAAGGAGAAACCATGCGAGCAGTTTATCATTACTATAATGACTCTTAAATGCTGTTTCCAGATGTGAAGCTTACGCAGAGACCAAAAGCAGCATTGTTTCTCTGGATAGACTTGGCAGCAGCATCAACATTATTGGAAATAAGATTCATGGCATTAATGAAAGAGTAGAGTTACTGCAAGGGAAAAATAAGGTATTTAAAGAATTAAATGCATTTACAAATATATACATACTATTTTTAATAAATATTGTTTTGAATACTGTGAAAATATTGTTTGAAGTTCATGCTTTAATCCGGTTAGATTTATTTAAGTATATTGTGTTTTACTGTGGTTTTCTTTATCCATTTCTTTTCCACACACATACATGGCTCCTAACATGGCTAGGCACCTATTACAAGGCACATACTTAAGCCACACCATAACCAATACATATTAGCAATCATATGTTTAGCATGGTGAATCATTTGACCTATGGATGTATAAGTACATGAATTTGTTGGACTTAATATTTATTAATTAGTGAATAATAAAGTCAGAGCCTGTTTTTTTAGAAAATAAATTTTAGTTTACTTTTTAATTTCTGCTCACTTTCCTCTGGAACTTAATTTGAATTCAAACTTTACTAAAATTTCCACTGGCAATAAGGCATGTACAAGGATATAGCTCTAAACCCAGTCCCAGTGAGTCTGAGAATATAGCACAAAACATGAACATGCATGTCTCAAAAAACTACCTACATTTTTAGTTAATTGTCAGCATTTACAATGGGATCTTGTTGCAACAAACTTGCTGGATAGAACAAAGGCGTATGATTGTGCTGCTTTAGTATTAAGTGTTTGACCTCACTCATCTTCTGCATCCAAGTAGTATACAGGTAAAGTGAAAATCTAGTTTAATCTAAAGAAAAAAATCTGGATAATTTCTCAGGCGATCAATCTAGTTCTGGAGATTGTGTAAACGCTGACTTCTTTTACTTATCATCTTATTTGTAGTGTAATTTTCACCTCAGCCAAGGACAGGATCAGCCGTTATTAGAAAGTGCAGGTCATACTCATATTCTAGTTTAAGTGATCCTACTGTCTACATATTAGTTGCTGCTTTTTCTACATTACAATACCCTTCAAAAGTACTTTATAATCTACCTCAGAAGTGAAGTCATTGTATAGATGGAAGTTCTTTTTATATAATTCTCAAACCATTCAGTGGACCATTGTTCAGATTAATCCAATACATAGTAGTAGTTGTACTCAGGTTAACACTTGCATAAGTGCTGTCATAAAATTGCAAATGCTAATTAGCAATCAAGTATATTGTTAAAGAATTATTTTATGCTCAAATCAAGTGATTAAGAAAGGGAAATTTTTTTCTGATTCTTTCTTTCTGTTTGATTCTTTTGATCTGTCCTTCTCCAAATTTAAAGAGGAAAGAACTTGCATTCATGTAGCCCTTTGTACCAAAGCACCTTGCAATCACTGAGTTACTTCTGCACCACACCAACCAATTGTGCATACAGCAAAGTCCCGAACAGCAACTGGATGAATGTTGTTTATGTACTGGTTGTTGGCCAGAATTTGTGAATGCCCCATTGCTTTAATAGTATCATGAGTACAATAGCAAAGTGATTAATTTACTCACCAAGTATTCAGAGGCCCGACTTTGTGAGATCAAATCCCACTATAGCAGCTGGTGAATTTAAATTCACAAAGCAAATAAAAATCTGAAATGAGCAGTTCAGGGCTGGTGTTTCACAGAAGTACAGATATGACGAAGATTGAGGATTGTAGCAAACTAAAATATGGATAGCAAAGTTTTAAATACAGGGTAGAGGAAGAGAGATCAGACAGGAGTATACTGCATTAGTCAAGAGATTCTTAAATG
The DNA here is from genome assembly GCF_009764475.1 of Pristis pectinata. Classification (NCBI taxonomy): domain Eukaryota; kingdom Metazoa; phylum Chordata; class Chondrichthyes; order Rhinopristiformes; family Pristidae; genus Pristis; species Pristis pectinata. The sequence goes on from NC_067415.1 coordinate 26,888,273, forward strand.
CATTCCTGGTAGTTGGTAGGTTTTTCCAGAGGATTGGGAGGATGGATCCTAAGGCTACCATTCACTTCACTGGGTCACCAAAATTTTGGCCAACTATGTCCAACACCTGCTGTCGGTGCCACAGGTGGCTATGACCTATGGGCACTAGCTGGCATTAGATGGGCAGCTCAAACTGCCACAGGTATTTTTGTGGGAAAATTTCAGGGTGATAAGGTCTGTGCTAGTATGCAGGTTTTGGGAGGGGCAGCTACTGACGCCAGAGTTGGGGAGGTTTGCAGGCACTCAGATGACCGGGAAGTGAGCAAGGAGAGGTAGGGGAAGTGCGAGGGTGGGTGCAGGCAGGGGTTTGGTGTGGTGGGGAGAGAGCAGAATTAGAGCAGGATAGTGGAGGTGCAAGTGTGAGAGCAAATGGAGGGATTTGTGGGAAGGAATAGTGGGAGAGCGATAGGGGAGATTTGGGATGGAGGGATAACAAGGGATGGGGGAGAGTGAAGGGGAGATCGTAAGTGAAGTGAGTGGGAAAGCTGGGTGAGGAGAGAGGAAGAATAAGGATTTAGAGAGAGGGGGAGATAAAGGCCTGAGGGAAAGGGGGAGAGAAATGGGAAGTAGGGACAGAAGGAGGAAGGAAGGAGAATTGGGGAATGGGACTGAGGGAGGAAGCAGGATATGGGAAAGGAGGTTGTTAAGGAAGAGGGTATTGGCAAGAATGTGTGTGAGAAACATATACAGAGCTTTCTCAGTAGAAGGTTTTTTTTATTCTCCATATGTTTATTTTCAAACGGTTGGATTTTTCCAATCCTGTAACTACAATATCTGCAGGTTTCCACTTAAGATCTCACATACTGAATTATATCCTAAACAGAATTATCTCCAACAGGTAAAATGATGAAAGCTGCTAAAATGTCTATAATTATCACATTATGAGTGCAATGAGTGGCAATTAAGTCACTGAAACATCAAAAGGCGACTAATAAAAATAGTAAATTACAGTCAAAGTAAAATGGGTTTTGAGAAGGCAGTGAACCATTGATTTTGGATCCAAAACATGGAACACTTTAATGAACCTTTGTGTAGTTGGCTCTAAAGGCAACAGAGATATTGGTTGAAGAGTTCAAGAGCAGGTAAGCAGAGGTAGCAGCAAGGTCAAGTTATGTGACAGAGATGGAAATAGGCAACCTTAGTAATGGAGAACGTATGTTGTTAAGAAAACTGCATTGCCCAAACACACTGCAAACAGTTGATCAGCTTCAGGCAGTTTCCTGGGAAGGGAATAGAGATGAGGGAGCTGAATTTGCGATGAGGAGCAAAAGTAAAATGGGTTCGCTTCACCGTATTAGGCAGTGTAATAAACAATTCTTCCTGAACATTAAGAATGATTGAGTTACACTAGCCAGAGAATAAAAGAAATGGAATTATTGTCCCAGAATCCCAGAGAATCTTACTATAGAATATCATGGATATCTCATGTCCTTTGGAATTAGTGGCCTGTAACTTGTATCTTAAACTGAAATTTCTTGGAAGTGTAAAATCAGTCACTGCAGTTAAAAAAAAACCTGTTGAGTAATATTGGGTAATGAAAAATAATGCAAATTTACTTTCATCATCTCTCCAATGCATGGCATATGACAATATGACATATATTCAAAACAAAATTAATGTTGCATTATTTTATTGGAAACTTCTTTGTACATACCAGATTTTTTAAAGTAACTGAAATATGGATTTTACACACAAAATATTTTGAGTAGTACAATTCTATACAAAATCTAGGAACAGTTTTAAATTCCAAGCTCTAAAACACATGATGAAACTGAGTCCCTGAAAACAAGGAATGGTAGGTCAAAGGTTTTACCAGAACAGACAATATAATAGTCATAAAGTAATTAATGGTCTCCTTAATATGACCCCTAACATTTAAAAATGTTATATATGGAGTTGAATGAAAGCGGAGGAAATGAGTACAAATAAACTCTGATTAAACCAGAATGATGACCATAATGTTGTCGCAACATTTCCGCCCAAACTGCTTTATAAATGAGGAGAGCTGAACAAAATCATTATAACATGGCAGAGCTAATGCCATTAAATAACTATAATCAATTAAACAAGCTCTATCACTGTTTTCCTGAGAGATAAGGTTTCCTTGCCCCACACCCCAAAGTTCATGCCATTTTGTTAGAAATACATATAGTATTGTGCATTTAAAGCATTTTAAAGTTGTGGATCACTTAATTATTAAAAGTCCTAGTCTGGTTGTCATTGTAAATTGTGATTGAACACTTTCAGGTTCAAGGTCCAGGTCTTTCTGTCACTCAAACCCATCCATAATAGATGGTAGGAATTACAAGAGTTCTTTCCTGGATAGCTTGTAAGAAGAGACATAAATAAATATTATCCAGCCTGTGTTGTCATACCCATATCTTCTTCTGGTTATCTGAGATTCACTTCATGAGGTTGACAACAGCCAACATTCTGGACAGTAGCATACTTTTTTTTAAAAAAAGGATACTAAGAATTTTAAAATTAATTCTTGAGATGCCCATCCCTAGTTTTCCTAAGATGGTTGTAACCAGGTGACCTCCTAAGTTGCCAACTACACTTGTCTGGGCATAGAGTCCTGGACAAATCAAATCAACTAAGGATGGCAGATTTCCTTTCCTAAATGGTATCATCATGTAATCCAATTTCACGGTCACATTCAAAGTTTCCAGATTTTTTGCACCAGTTTCTCCGCATTATTAATCTAGTTTTCTGGATTAAGGGCTCTATAACATTAGTCTATCCTTAGTATTGCAGGGAAGAAATGGAATATATCATTGTGGAGGAGGTAGTGTGGAGGGGGAAACTATGTACATTTAAGTTGATTATTTCATTGGAATTTTGCCATGCCATAAATAAACGAAATCCTAGCTCAAGATTCATTACATGTCAAGCCTGGTTCAGTTTAGTAGCTTTGTCTCTGAATCTGAAAGTCATGGGTACATGGCTAACTCCAAAAACTTTGAGAAAATAACCTAAGCAGGGTCTTCATTGCAGTGGAGAAGTGCTGCGCTGTTGAAGTATCATGTGACTTTAACCCAAAATCCCAAATACCCTTTTAGACCGATTAACAGATCCCACAGAATTATTTGAAGAACAGGGAAGTTCTTTCAGTGTCCTGGTCTGCAGTCAGCCCTCAAACAGCACCTAAAAAAGAGAATCAGATCATTTATTTCATTTCTTCTGATGGGATCTTGCTGCAGACAAATTCACTACCAGCAATGTGACAGGGATTATACTTCAAAAGTACTTCACTGATTGCAAGATGCTGGAGACATCCTGAGATTTTAATACCCTTGATATTAGTGTAAATTCTTTCTGTACATTCTCCATTTAGACAGTAGAATCAGATGAAGATATCCAGTTTTCAACATTTTTTAACATTAGGATTAAACTGACAACAAAATTGTACTGTGGTGATTCTGGTGTGTCAGGGTCATTACTAATTGCGAAAGCAGGGGAATGTGTGTGTGTGTGTGTGTGTGTGTGTGTGTGTGTGTGTGTGTGTGTGTGTGTGTGTGTGTGTGTGTGTGTGTGTGTGTGTGTGTGTGTGTGTGTGTCGGGGGGGTGGTGGTGGTGAGGATGAGGGATGCCTGGAACATTTGAGGATGTTTAAAAAAAAGATGCAAAACAAGGTCCAAAAGGATACTTTAAAATTAACAGTATATACTGAAATATTTAAAAATTGACTTAAACCAAGCAAAGCATCAGATTATAATTATTTGTCATTTCACTTCAAAAACATTCTTTTGTTAAGCAGTTTGATGGCTTATTTATGTTTCAAATTTGCAGTGACATTAACATTTCAGGGTATATATAAACTTCTATCAAATGTGACTACAGAAGGCCCTATTGTGAGTACCATTGGATGAGACAGTATCAAATCACTTGTAAAATGACTGGATTAGCATTCTTTGAAACTACCTGAAGTTGTTCTAAATGTTCAGGGTGAAAACACTCACATGCAGAATAATAAGAATTCCCTCCTGAGGAGGACCATTGCTAATATTCACAATATACTACTCGGCTGAAACTAACTACTAAAACCAGCCTTTGCTTCAGCTGAGTATAAAACAAACCAAATATGTCTGCATATTCAAAGCCAGGAACAGAACGATAAAGATGTTAAATAGCTCCATGGGGAGAGTTTTCCTGTTATTCTACCAATATCATTGTTTTGGAATAAAGTATTTTCAAAGAACTAAGATGTAACAATTTCACAATTATATGGCAATGAGTAAATAGAACCATTGAATAACTGTACCTGGTTACACTGCAAAAGGAAATGTTTCATTTGATGAGAAAATGAATAGGATATTCATTATTGTTTTATTTCCCTTTTTTTTCCTTTTAGACTGTCAGTGTTCTGGTAGTAGCAGAATCTAATATTTCTGGAACTTATCATTGTTTGGCTTCAAACAAAGTTGGAAAAGATGTAAAAAGTATTAATTTTTATATTTCAGGTAAGTGATTGAAGCAGCAATAAAAGCTATGAATTGCATATTTGATAAGAATGACAACTTGCATTGCTTGCATTTAAAGAATATTTAAAGACTTCACAGAGTAAGCATCTCTTGAGAATTTAATCAGGGCAAGGGATGAAATAATAAGAGCTGAACTAAAGTTGTAGACAAAAATGGTCAAAGATATAGATTTGTGTATGCTTATAAACATGGAGATGGAGGTGAAGGAATTTAGGGAAGAAAATCAGGAGACTGATGACAGAACATCTGGAAACTCTGTCACCATGACATAGCTAGGTAGTGTGGTGGGAAAGAAGGGAGGGATACAAGCAAAATCATGGATGAATTTGAAGGATAGAATGTGTTTGTTTTGGGAACAAAGGACCATTGCAGATCACACATTGTGTATGACTGACAAATTTAGAGGAATATCTGACTTTGAACTTATTTATGAATGGTGCAGGAATTCAGTTGGCAAAGAGAACATTAAGGAAATTGGGTACTTTCCAATATTGCTGCCTGGACTGTAAGTCAGGTAAACCGTATCATCCACCTCATGTACAATTCCTAACAATGTTCATAGACCAAAATCATTTATTCATTATGGATTCTACAAAAGGAAGACAATAATTCTTATCTAGAATGAAATTTATTAAATTCTAATTTGAAACATAAACAAGACATTCATATTTGTGAATATGATAGTTTGTTGCAAGTTAAAAGTATTACATGTTACCATTACTACTAGCTCACAACGGAATTGCAATCTAATTATTTTTTTATTTCAAGTACTATTTCCCCTTTTTCAAATAATTCAGAAACTCACAAAGTATCAATCTCTTACTGTGTATTGGCAGGGTATTAACAGAATTTAATCAAATTACAACTAAGTGTTATTAAATTGGATCTAAGTAAGTAAACCCCGCAGTTATTTTCTTAATATTATTTGCTGTTTCCTCAAAAGTAATCTATTTCATACACTCTTTCCTCCTTTAACAAGAGGTCTAGATAATCTTGTCTCAGTTTTGGTCATCTGCTGCTTAATTGACTGCCCAGAAGGCATGCTAGAGTGATGTCAGACTGGACTCCACACTGTCTGGTTTTGCTTCCTCTAGCAGAAGACTTAGTCAAGTCTTGAAACTAGTCTCTAAATGAATTCCAATGTCAGCTGTCAGGGACAGATTGTCTGACCTGTTGGCATTTACCTGCTTTTTTGGGCAGAAAGATGCACATCAATTGGCAAAGCTCTGACCTTCTGATCTCCCGACATCTAGAATATCTGCATTGCTAGGAGATCAATATTCCCAGCCTTTGTGTGGGCAAACTGAGTCTCTCTACATACCACCAAAATTTTCCAGTGAACCTGGTCTGGTCTTTGGTAGAATGCCTCTGGCCGGGTGAGACTCCTGGAATAAACAGTGTCTTCTTCAGTCTGAAACTGAGTTTGGGGGTCAGAGAGATGGAAGTGGAATGTAGGATTTCCTCTGGGGAGCATTTATTTCTGGGTGTTTTGAAAATGCATTTACCACAAGAGATAAATTTGTGGAGACCAAGTAAAAGAAAGCTGCAATTTGATCAGTAGTTCCCAGTGTACAACCTTCCACTCATCCCTATGTTATGAATAGCAAAGAACATTATTACAATCATTATAAATGAAAAGAAAAGGTTATAATGCTCACAGGCAGCAAAGCTAAACTACTTAAAAATATGCTTTCCATTGTAGGAGAATCTTTGAATTTCAATTTCTAATTGCAAAAAGATCAGCTAATAGGCACTACAAGTGTTTTTCTGTTGTTCCAGAGACATTTCAAATAGGGTAATAAATTATACCAATGTAAGTACATTTTGGTATCACAGGATAGGATAAATGCTATGGTTGGTTAGTGGTAGAGTAACAAAAATATGGACAATAAGGTTAGGAAATGACTCATAAAGCACTAATAATGCTTGGATCACACAGACAATGGTTAAAATGCATTAGCAGGTTCAAGGACTCTGTATGTTAGAACTTTTCAATGTGACATCAGAATAGCATTCTGTTCTCACACTTTTATCAATATGCTTATAGAGTAAGTGCCAGTTTCAGTAATCAGAAACATTTGGTTATCAAGTAGAAAATAGTCATGTTTGCTCCAACAAGGCAAAGCAAATTATGCCTTTTGTTTCAATAAATATGGAAAAACATGATCAAAATGCTACATATTATAAATTATGATGTTATTTGTCACCAAATAAGTAATACATTATGAGTTTATGCATCCTTAATTTATATCAGCACACTTATGGTACTGTTCAATAATTGCAAAGGAAGATTATTTTTTATGATATTGCACACATTTCTGTCAAAATTAGGACATTTGGAGGCATCAATATTTAGTTTTCCTCATTATTATTGTCAATTATTGGGAAGGTATATTTTTGGTAAATTCCAAATATGCAGAAATTTTGTAATTAGAAATGGGAAACTGCACATTTAATATCAATGCCAAGAATTTTCAAGTAACACGTCGATTGGGAACAAATAAAAATTAGTTTACACCAACAATCACAACTTTTTCTAAAATCAACTAACTGTTTATGCTGGAAATCTGAAATAACAACAGAGCCTTCACTCCGTCCGCGGCAAAAGCCAAGATCTCCTGGTGGCCAGCCACTTCAATTCCACATCCCATTCCCATACTGATGTGTCTATCCACGGCCTCCTCTACTGCCACGCTGAGGCCAGATGCAGGTTGGAGGAGAAACACCTCATGTTCCGCCTTGGGAGTCTCCAATCTGATGGCCTCAGTGTTGATTTCTCTAACTTCTGGTAACCCCTCCCCTCTTTCTTCTCCCTTCTTTCTTTCCCCCTTTTCTTCCCCCTCCTTGTCTTCCCTCGTTCCTGTGGCCCCCTTACCCTTCTCTTTCCCTTCCCCCACCCTTATGACCTGCCCGTCTATTCCCCACCTCCTTCCCTTTTTTCCATGGTCTACTGCCCTCTCCTACCAGATTCCTTCTTCTTCAGGCCTTTGCTTCTTTGACCTATCAGCTTCTTACATCTCCCCCCTCCCCCACCCACCTACCACCCCCCTACCTCCCCCCCTCTCACCTGGACTCACCTATCACCTGCCAGCCTGTGCTCCACCCCTCCCCTGACCTTCTTATTCTGGCTTCTGCCCTATTCCTTTCCAGTCCTGATGAAGGATTTTGACCCAAAACGTCAACTGTTTATTTCACTCTATAGATGCTGCCTGACCTGCTGAGTTCCTCCAGCATTTTGTGTATGTTGCTCCAGATTCCAGCATCTGCAGAATCTCTGTGTCACCGTGAGAACCATTTATTCCTACTTTTTGTTTACCCTCCCATAACCAGTCCCTAATTCATGACAGTATACTACCTTCAGTCCTACGTGTTCCAATTTTTGTCTAGTAATCTCTTGTGTGGCACATTATCGAAGGTCTTCTGGAAGTCCAAATATCTGGAGCCTTGTCCATTCTGCTGGTTATAATCACAAAAATCTCTAACAGATTTGTCAAACGTGATTTCCTTTAAATAGAGCCACGTTGGCTCCGTTCAGTCTTATTATTTTCTGAGTGCCTTATTCCCAATTTCTTCATAGTTGATTCTAACTGGTTTGCTGTTCCCCGTTTTGCCTTGCCTTCCTTCTTTATATAGTAGGGTTACTTTTTCTATTTTACAATCCATGGGAATCATTCTACAATCTAAGGAATTTTGAAAGACAATAACCAGTGCATCCAATGTATCCATAGCCACTTTGTTTGTAACCTTGGGAGGCAGATCATCAGTTCCTTGGGAGTTATCAGCTTTCACTCCATTGCTTTCTCTGGCACTTTTATTTTAACACTGCAAATGTTTTTCTGCTCCTTATTCTCTCTGAACCTACCTTTTCTATGTGCTGGAGAGAAAGTGGTTTGTTTCATAATGAAACCCTCATCAATTTTTCAGACATTTTTGTCCTGCCTCCCAGAGCAATCCCAATTCCATTCCCTCCAAAACAGTTCCCTGTAACCCATTCTCTTTAACATGCTCATCAGCACCCACTGATTCTCCTGTCATCTACCTACATTAGGAATAAACTACATGCTGGTTGCCAATTAACCTTCCTGACCAATAAGATACAGCTGCTGTATCTTATTGCTCAGGAAGTTATTTTCTACATGATAAAACATGATTACACTGACAAAGATTATCTTTGGGAAGAATTTTGACATTTAATTTACATATCTGGGATCAACCTATATTTGTATCATTCTTAAACACAAATTCATCAAAAGCATTTATGAACTGTTGAAGAATGCAATAACTTGGTTCAGCCTGATAAATGTTTTAAGTAGTAGCAGAACAATTTCTGTGGTTAGTACTTCAGTTCAGCAGTTAAGAAATAATTAGCCCCCTGGTATCAATTTGGCTGGAATGTTATCAAGCTAGAGCAAAAATACATTTTTAGAATGATAATTTAACATGCAGCATTGAATTCACTTCAGTAAGCATAACTAGGAGATAAGGGTATTAATCTTCAAACCATAATGTATTTTAGCAGTACAGGTTTCTTAAATATTCAGGTGGGAAGTTCATGCGGAGTATAATTTGGGATTCCAGGATATTATTGGAACCTTAGGTAATGAACAGTCTGTTGAGGAGAGTGTCCAAGGAGCAGCATTGAGCACTATAAATAATGATTGGGCATTGGTGCCTCATATTTCAATTTACTTCTGCCTCAGATATCCCTTGCCAATACCTCCTCGCTCCCCTTGTTAATATCTCCCTGCTCCCCATTAAAATTTACCTCTGTGATAGTTAATTGGCACTGGACTGGTTGACTTTGGCAAACACAAATACAAACTGTCAGGTAGCGTCAAAGATTGGAGTGTAATATATTGATATGATTAAAGTACTGATGGCAGATTGTTGGAATAAATAGGGCAATTCTAGGTTAGTAGGTGCAACAAGAGAAGTTCCTCAAGGAGCAGTGTTGATCCTCAGCTACTTACAATCTACATTAATGATTTTGAAGGACAGAATATATAGTTATGGAGTCATACAGCATGGAAAACAGGACATTTAGCCATGTCCATGCTGACCAGTGGTCACCCATCATATTAGTCCTGCTTTCCAGCACTTGACCCATAACCTTCTATGTCTAGGCAATTCAAGTGCTTGTCTAGACACTTCTTAAATGTTGTCAGTGACTCTGCCTCCACCGGTGTCTCCAACAGTGTTTTCTGGGTACTCACCACTCTCTGGGTGAAAAAAGAGATTTAAGTTTGCCAATGATATAAAAGCCAGGTGGGAAAGTGAGCTGTCAACTGGAGTGCATCTGGAGAAAAGTGAGATTATTCATTTTGGTAGGAAGAATAGAAATGTGGAATATTTTGAAATGGTGAGAAGCAAGTACAGGAGAGCATCTGTAGAGGGATGTTTCGATGTTTCGGCTTGAGACTCTTCAGCTGGACTAGATATAAGTGCCTTGGAAGTAGTGCAGCAAAGATTCATCAAAAATTGAATTTGCAAGGCTGAGTAGTTGTTCTCCATGGAGACATTGAGTAAGACAAGCTTTTACCCACTAAAGCTTTTTTAAAAAAATGAGTAATGTTACTGAAATGTACACAATTCTTGAGGTAGATTGAGAGAATAGATATTGTAAAACTATTTCTTCTGGCTGGAAGGTTTGGAACATGTGTGCAAACCATATAGCCCATAGGATTTGCTTGCCACTTTTCTATTTGCAGTTACCTGTAACAGCAACTTGGTCCTTGGAGCTTTTTCCCATTTGCCGAGGCCTTATGGAACAGAGGACTTTCATGTCCTAATTAGTAAGTGTCACTCCAGAAATGGTCCAGAATTAGGGTGTATAACCTCAGGGCAAGAATCAGCCAGTTAGGACTGTGATGTGGGGAATTCTTTTTACTCAAAAGGTAGGTTGGAATTTTCTTTTCTAGACGGTGTTGGCTACTCAGTGGTTGAGAATATTAATGGCTGAAATTAATATCCCCCATACAGAGGGATATGGAGATTGGCCAGACAGAGACTTTAAGGATAAATCTTGATCTTATTGAATAGTAGAGTAGGTTTAAGGAATATTGTGGCCCAGTTCAGTTCTTTCTTCTTTTCTTACATGTATGTGTTTTGGACAGCACAGTCCACAGTAAAAGTTCATTGCTGCTTTTGATCATTCTCCATGGATCTCTTCTAAACAGGGGTTGAGAGTTGATTCCAGTTCAGCTGCAATCTCAGTTGTAGCATCTGGACACACAGGTAGAATTTTCCACTTCTGGCTCGTGGTGGAAGTGAAGGCAGGAAATGATGCATGTCAGTTTTCCTCCATTAAAATTTACGGGTGGAAAATCATAAGCTTGGCTTGTGCAATTTCCCAATATGTGTTCCCAGTATGTGCCAAGAGTGGAGAAGTGGAAGTTCACCCCACCCAATCCACTGTCCAGATTCCAGGAGAAGGGCCTGGATGTAAAGACCTATTGATGTCCATAACACCATAACTCAGAAAAAGTCAGGACTTAAGGGAAGGGAGGAGAAAAATGTCAGAGGAAAACATGAGGGTTGCATGCATCTCTTAGTTAAAGTGCTTTGAAGCTAATAGTTGGGTGTGACTTACAAGTTGCAGGGCAGTTGAAAAAAACAATGCAACATTAGCTGAGACTTAGGAAAGATTCCAAATCCTGCAACTTTGTCCTCAGTGCTTGCTGTTGATCATTCATTTTCAAAGTGAGAGTTGCATCACAAGGACAAATTCTCAGTTTCTGGTTTACAATCCTCTGTCTCTGCTGGCACACAGCATGACTGTGGGTGTGTTAGTAATTACTATGGGTGAGACAGGAACAGGACTGCCTTATCTCTGAGATTTCCCAGTGTCACTAAATGCATTTTGTTTTGAGATTCCTGATGGTGCTCAGCAAAGATAAACAATATCTTCCATCAGGAAACCTGTGAGCTATTTTCAGAGGAAGTTTCAAATCACTTAAGTAAATAAATCCCCTTTAAATTATTTCAAAGTGTGTTGGTTAGTTTGGGGGAAGATTTTAAAAGTAAGGGGTGTGCTTTCCATCAAATTGTCTCTGATATCCTACACTGAGTGAATGGTAAATGGTTCATTTATATCAGCTTTATTCAAAATATCGAGCAAACTGATTAATAGTATTCATTCTAGGATTATCCTTCTAAAGGTTTAGATTCCATTTCTGATTATCCTGAGAATATTTTTGAATTTAGCTTGTGTACGCTGATCATGATTAAAAATCCAGGCAATTTGGTCTAGAGTATTTTGTCTGACTCAACCTGATTCTAATTGCTTAATAATCTTTTTATGTACATGGATTGTCTTCAACAGCATGTTTTATGATATTGATTAGACAGTTTTTTATTTACCTGCTTTTGAAATTTTTCATTACATGTTGATGAAGGACGAGCAATATGGGAAAATGTATTGGAGTTAACACCCGAGAGTTAAAGTAGCAAATGAAGTAACTGTGAATCTATACTCCTGTCATGTCTGCTGTTAGCTGTAGAATGATGTGTGGACTATGCAATTCCTGCTTATACCTATTCCAAATTGCAACTAACCCCAATAAGTGTGACCTAATAGAAACATTTTTGGTCCAGGATTAGAAGTCCATTGCACAAGTGTGCTTGCCATTCATCTCTTTCACTCCTGAATGGAATGTACAAATTCCCAATTCTTGCATAAAATGATTAAGCTTTGTATGTTTACAGCTATAATACAGTCAAAGCACTGCCAAATTCTGCAAAGAATATATTGCAAGCTTTAGCCAATTGATCATTTCTGCATGAATTTATTTGTTTTTGTTATGTACTTTCTGTTCTGCTTAAGATGAATTGCTGAATGAACAATTAAATAGCAGAAGTTGTACAAAGGTTAGCAGCTTAGTTATTTTTGACTACTAGTTACAAAACCCCAATGTAAGCATAATTCTGATCCAAGCATAACATTTTTTGGGAAACTAATCAAAAGTTTATCAAGATTCAATTGTAGTTGTATTATATTACTCTAATGTATATCAACAACCTGCTTCCTCTCTCTTCCACCCTCCCCCCCACCCCCCAACGCATAAACACACACATACACAGACCGTAATCATGGAATCTCCAATCAAGAACATTATTTTCAATGAACTCTTATTATAGGGTCCTGTGATAGATGTGATCTGAAAAACTGATAGATCCACTGGGATTTTACCCCATTCACTCTCCAATCCTCCTGCCCCCATTTTCCTCTGACCTCCTGAGTGTTCTTTACTTTGTTTCTTACAAGGATACAGTTCCATTCTTGGACAAAGAACAAAAGAAACAGAAGCAGCATAATGCCATTTGACATCTTCTACCTGCTCTACCATTCAGCAAGATCAGGCAGACCTTTTACCTCAGTATCACTTTCCTGCACTAAACATCAAAATCTTGGTTCCCTTAACATTCACAATTTTATGGATCTCTATCAACAACTGAGCCGCCACAACAGTCTTGGAAAAAAAATTCCAATGAATCACTAATCTTCTAGGTGACGTAATATTTTTGCGTCTCAGTAATGAATGCTGGACCCTTTATTTTGAAACAGTAATCCCTGATTCCAAACACCCCAACCAGGGAAAATACCATCCCTGCATCCAATCTGTCAAGTCCTGTAAGAATTTTGCATGTTTCTCATTCTTCTAAACTCTAGAGAGTATCATTCTCATCAGTCTCTTCTGATTGGACAAACTCCCCACCCACCCTGAAAGCCAATTTGGTGAATCTTTCTTGCTTCCCCCTATTACAAGTTTATCCTTTATCAGGTAGGCAAACAAGACCCCTGCACAGTATTCCAGGTACAGTCTCTTCAGGGCCCCATATAAGTCTAATGAGACATCTTTACTCTTGTGCTCAAATCTTCTTACAATAAAGGCTAACGTACCATTTAACAGTATTTGGTCACAATAATTTCTCTAAGATCTTTTTTGCACTCCTGCTAACTTCTTTCAGCTCTTCACTCTCTTTAGACATGTTGTTCTACGCTATCTCTGAATGTTTTCTGTGCCTTCTTCTGGGAAGACAGACCCAAAATATTTGTTTGATTTCTCCACCATTTCCTTATTCCCTGATGTAATATTTCCTTCTTAGCCTGTAAGGAATCCACATTAATTTTTGCTAATCTTTTCCTTTCTACATACCTATGGAATTCTTTAGTCTATCTTTATTTCTTGCTAGCCCACTCTTGTGTTCAATTTTCACTTTCCCTATCAATTTCTTGGTCCTTCTTTGCTGAATTCTCTGTGAAAGTCCTGTGATATCTGCCAAAGAGACTTTTTTTTATGCTTGATCTTGTGTAAAGACTATTAGTAAATTTTAGAAACAGAAACAACCCAGCTTGTTCCCATCTTCGCCTCTTTCCTCTAACATACACATCTGACATCCACATCTGTGTATTTTGTAATAAGATCATATGTTACCAAGTAAACGGAAGACTGAAATTAGTTAGTTAAGGTCAAACTGAGGATCTTCAAAGATCTTCCGATTGCTATGATTTGGTGGTGCACTACAAGATGAATCCATCCATTAGTTACCATGGCAGCTGCCTTATGACTGAATTGTTTTCAATCATGTTGATATTGAAAAATGCTTATTAATGATCATAGTTTATTATTGTCTTATTAGATGTACGCAATCAATTTGGATTTGAGATTGGCATACGACATAATGTGTCACCGACCGAAGGTGATGACCTGACATTTTACTGCCGAGCCAATAAATTTCTCTACTCAAACATTGCTTGCCGTCTTCTGAGTAAGGACAATCACACCTCATATAATCTCAGCAGTCTAAGTGAAATGACCACCAAAGAATATTCGATTGCTCTGAACTTTACCATCAAAAATGTGTCTCAGGATCAGTCTGGAACTTATGAATGTGCAGCCAGAAACATTATCACTCAGGAGGAGGCAGTTCAGAAGCAGGAGATTTATATTAGGGGTGAGTATTAGATTATGTGGTTCCTTTAATGTAACTAGGATATGAACACTACCAGAAGTTAAATACAGCCACAGAGTGATTCTGAACATCTGTTGCATCCCTTTTCTAGGTTTGCTACTGAAAATAATTCATGAGCCAAAAGAACTTAACCTTCACGCATGAACATTCTGGAAATGTACTTGTATTTTTGTGCAATAAAATTCAGTTCTGAGTCTAAGCCTATCACTAAACTTAGTGGATGACTTACTGCACAATGTTATTGTTGTAAATGGCCTATTGTCAGTTACCCACAAATCTATTGCATCATAGAAATGGAAAAGGAGTCAGTATACTAAGTTATATATGCACACCTCACGGTTCAGATCATTTGGATTGTACCTAATGTAAATGAGAAGTGTCAAATTCTTGAAGGTTGTGATTGAATAATGGCCACATCAGAAGTTCAAGCAGAGATTTTGTCTTGGAATGATTGGAATGGTAGCCATGATACATATGACAGTACGTTAATTGGATTTTACATTTGACATGTTATTTTTAAAGAAAATCAGACAACTTGCTTATTACAAATGAAATGAGGATAATGGTTCATGAATGTGGTACTAATGTTTTTTGTTTTATGAGTAAGAAAGATCACATATGTTATGCTGATTTAGGGTTTGTTTGCTTGCTGATGCTAAAGGAAATTTAAAATTCATGATCTCCATCCATGCAACACATAAATGTTCTCTTTTATTATTATTTTTGATCCTGCAAATGTATGATAAGAACATAACAAATAAAAGCAGGAATAAGACATGCAGCCCTGAGCACTTTTTTCACCAGTCAATAAGACTTTGGGTGACCTTTTATCTCAGTACCACTTTCCTGCAACTTGATTCCCTTAAAATTTAAAATCTATTGCTCATTCTATTGAAAATAAAGCAACCAAGCCTCCACAGCCTTTCTGGATGGAGAATTCCAGGGATTCATAATCCTCTGGATGAAGAGATTTCTTATCTCAATCATGTATGGTCAATTTCTTATTTTGAGTCTATGATCTCTCATTGTAATGATATAATTTAACAGGTGTCAGTGCCTGGATCAGGGGTGTTGGCATAAAGTCTCTGCTTCTCTTTCTAGTAAAACAGAGTACTGGTTATGAAAAGACCAAATATGATGGAAACTGTGAGAGAAGCCTGGTGTATAAGGCTGCAAGATGCACTGCAGCACATTCCTTAAACATTAAGAATGTTTAAAATTCCCGTTATCTTGTTGTTCTGATGCCATTGTTACCAAAAATGCAAGACTCATTAGTAAAGGAGTACATTATTAAAATAATTTTCTATAATTTTAATAAGATTTCTGTAATTTTAATTGGATAATTTTGTTCAAATTGATAGTGCTGACAGCATCAATGGGGAGCACTTTATTGGAAGAGTTAATGGTTCTGCCATTATCAGGGTATTAAAACAAAGTGCAGTCCTAATCACCATTTATTAATTTTGTCCCTTTGCTCCTCCAAATCAGCAACCCAACATCCGGTGAAGAAACACTCAAAAAACGTTTCACAGGGATGATTTTAGATTTTTAAGAGAACTAATTATAAGAAGTGTCATTAGGAAAACTTACTTTTTCAGGTTTACTCATTGCAAAATAGATTCCCCCATCTATGACTCCTGGCTTCTGTATTGTCTGGTTTTTCTTCCTCCTGTGAATTTTTGTTATTTTGCTAACGAATGTACGCATTGCATCCGCTGTTAAGGATGTCTTCTGAAAAATGACTCAAACATTGGTTAGTGTGTGTTTGTTTTATTAATGAAACAATGCCTGCAGTCTTCAGCAGCAGAGGATTTGAATAGCTGTTTCATATGTGTGTGCAGAGCAGCACCATGCCAGCTGGCTTCATGACAAGATGATTAGTATGTTATTCTATTTTGCATCAATTAAAGGAGGGGAGATTAATTAACAGATTGGCAATTAGTTGGCCCAACTTCAGTTCTGCATGATTTTTTATTATTACATGCTGGAAATCACGTCCCAGTTATCTTTTTTGTTGGCTATATCTGAGCCACAATGTTTAAAATGTGGAGAAGAAAAACAAACTTTCCTTGATTTGAACAGTGTTGTGAATGAAAACCTTCAAGACACGTAGTAAGGCACGTCCCATAAAATATAGCTACTCATTTGTGGAACTGAACTGACGAAATCCAAACAGTTTCTCGTGCTTGTGAACTCCTGAGCGGACTTCCTCTTTTAAAAAGTGGCACAATGCCCTGAAACTGAACTTATCTTTCACATGGGAATTGCTTTTGTTGAGGGTAGAAAAGTAAACAATGGCATTTCCACCCCCGCTCGATACCAGGTTCACAGGGAATCTACTCATTTATGGAGAAACCATAAGAGAGTAATTGTGGGAGTTTCTCAACTAAGAATAGGACATTTTTTTAGTTATGTTCCCAGTGTGACTATTTTAGGGTAAACTAAACACATCTACTAGGTAGCTTACAAATATTGCATTACAAATACTACAGATAAGGCACTGAAATTTCATGTTTCTATTACTATAATTTTCTTTCCGCTTGATTACCTTAGCCCTCTTTAGCACAGTACTACCGGTGGCATCAGCCTCTGATACCTTGCTTAAGTAAACATGTATTCCTATTATCATCATTGCATTCTGTTGCTTGTGACAGTTTTAAAGAAGTATATTTATTTTCAAGCATTAGTTCTTACTGTTTCTTGTGTAGTCATTCAAATGAAAACAATTGTATATTGACCATAGCTGTGCCAAAGAATAGTTCTTTTAGTTCTGAAACTTTAAAACTTCTCTTGAAAAATTAAAATATTCCTCATTTAATTTGTATGGTGAAAGTTTAAATAATTATATATTGAAGGACTTGTCTGCTCTTATTTTAATTGGGTAATTGAAAGTCAAACATTCTAAGTGGTGTATTTTATCACATGTAACTTTGAAAAAGTCAGGAGGCAAAACATACTTGCCTTGACATTAATATATATAGTATAACTTATGGAAAAACTATTCCATATGATGCTCTCCAACTTCTATTGATCTTGAGATTATAACTCCTTTGATTTCAGCTCAGGAAGCTCCATACTTGCTTCAAAACTTAAGTAACCAGGATGTGAACATCAGTAGTTCAATTACGCTGGAATGTCAGGCAGAAGGAAGGCCGATGCCACATATCACATGGTACAAAAACAATCAGAGGTTACACATGGAATCAGGTGCGGCTTTGGCAGGAAATGAACTTGACTGTAATATGAGCTTGAAAATTACACTTAGTGAATTATAGTAGGAATGCTTTATGCAATTATATATTTCCTTGAGCTGTTAAAGTGAATATAACTCTAAAGATTTTCTTGCAACCACTGTTATATTTTTTAAGTAGCAAACTTGGTATTCATTGCTATAGAAAACAGAACAGTACAGAAGAGGAACAGGCCCTTCGGCCCAAGATATTGTGCCGAACTTTGAGAGATTTAACTATGCAGAAACACTAGCAGTCTAAGATATTACTAATGTTTTATTGAAGATGTACACCACATTAGATAACTTCACAATGATAATTTTGTTTCTTAATACTATACAGTTTACTTTGGTATGAACCATGATTTTTATAAGATCTAATTGAGTTGGAAAAATAGAAGAATGCAGTACCTTCTAGAAAGAAGATTTGTGTCTTTGGTTCCCATAGTGCGGTTCCTGGTATCAGCTGTGCCATCAGGGGAAGGCACTAAGTAAACATTTGATATTTTCCCACAGTGAGAGGAAATTGGTTACTGGGTCACACCAGATTTCCAAAACTTCCAGTGACCAGCTAAAGTTTTTTACATATTTTATTCTCAAATTTGAAGGAATTGAGTTGGGAATGAAGAAAGAGGAGTGAATTGGGAAAAAGATATTTTAACTAACATATTTAAATGTATTAAAGAGATCCAGAAACTTGAACCTTCTGTGAATGAGCTGCAACTTTTGATATTCTGTTGAAGCCATTTTAATAGTATTCTTTTCTAATATTTTTCCATTAGTAATATCTTAGACTGCTAGTGTTTCTGCATAGGTAAATCTCTTAAAGTTAAGTATGATAGATAAGTTCTTGTTTTTAATTCAATTGACCTATAAATTCAATAAAAAAGAGCAGCCTGAAAATTTGATAGACTATAAACATTATTTTTGCACCAATGTATGGGTAAACCAAATCAAATCTAGTGTTATCTTTAATTTCAGTATAATTTGCCTGATATTGTTAAGTAGAGACTAAATAGGAAGTTGTATTTTTTTTCCCAGTGAAGATTAGGCTTTTATAACAGTGTATCTGTATCATGCAGGATGTCATAGCATTAGTTTGCTGTCTGGCTGTTCAGCTTATAGACGTAGTAAATGGGATCTAACTATAAACAAGATAAGGCTGTGTGTGGAATGCATAGTTCTAATTCTCCGTCACATACTTTGTACAAAGGTATTACTCTGGGACCAGGAAGCAGAATGTTAATTATTGAAAGAGTCAAAGAAGAGGATGAAGGCTTATATCAGTGCCAAGCGACAAACAGGAAAGGCTTTGTAGAGACTTCTGCTTACATCACTGTTCGAGGTAACTTACAGAAGATAGAAGAGGGATGTTAAAATCATTTTATGATGCATAAGAATGTATTAGAAGGTTAGGTTTCTTAATTTACATTGGGTGTGAAGTCTTGTAGCTATTTTGGGACTTGGGCTTCTTGCACATAGTCTAATTTGGAGAGAAAGATCACTTAACCATTCAAACTATTATATCTCTAATTGTGCCTGAAGATAATGATAATTAGTTCTATAATTATATCTTATTCAACTGTATGAAATTTAAATTAGATATTTTAAAAAGTGCCTGAAGAAAATCATTGCAGGTGAAATTCAATGTTAGCACTAACACAAAATAGAGTATGGCAGCCCAAGAAACTTGGGCATGGTGTAAGATGAACTATTGCCTGTTTTGTGCTGCTGTTGTAGTCAAATTCACCCTAATACCTGAATGACAATATATTATCCATGTGCCATCGTCACACATTATGTACCTGTAGATTACACCTACTATTATAGACCTGTGAGTAGGATATCACAGAATAATCTTGTATTTGGATAACATCTAAGATTGTTAGTGATGAAGTTATTCTTAACTGGATTCTAATAAATTTCTTCAATTATTGTTATTGCCAAAATTCAGTTTGCGACCTCAAATAATACCACTCTACATTTACTCTCTCAACTCCAGCCTCATTTCCTTCACAGCAAAACTCTTAATTCTGTTGTGCTAATAATTCTAAGCAGAATGCTGCTATTCTGAACCATTCTACCTTTCCCCCCAAGCTCAAAATTGCACATCCCACACACATTCTGTCTTTCCCATATTTATGTTGTATTGAGAAATAATGAATATCTATCAGACAAGGTAGAATTATTCTGCAGTTGGTTACTGGAAAAGGTTGAAATATGATTTTTTTTTAGTATGATAAACTTGCAAGAATCAGACTGAAAGGGTGGGTCTTCACAGTGACACTAAACCTGAGTTAGGTGTATCTTACCCACCCATTTTCCCCTTTCCTTGTACTGTGACACTTTACTCTTAGGGGACTAAACAGAGACCAAATGTTTCTACATTTGTACAGGCACTGGAGATGGGGGAAAGAACAAAAGATCCCTCTCCTTCTTTCCACTTCTTCATAAATACAAGACGGAAAGATTTAGGAGGAAATGCTAAATCTTGCTAAATGCTAAATGCAGGAGGCTCAAATGGAGCATTGACATCAACATGGACAGATTGGGTCATTTGGCCATAATTTCTATGTGATTCAATGCTTTTAACTGAACCTTGATATAGAAAGTCACTGGCCTATTTAGTATTTGATTGTTAAATATTTCTGCTCAAGGATTTTCACCATGTGAAAGTGGCAAAGTTCAGTCTGCTTTTGCAAGGCCAATTCTGGTAATTAAATCTGAAAAATAAATTTCTAGCTTTCTTTTCATAAAATGAAAATTATATGCGGGGTAATTTTTGTGTAAGCAGCATTTTTTTACATTAGGTGTGTATATGTTATATACAGTATGTTACATTAAATGCCTTCAAAGGATTTAGAAGAAAATGGTTTCTGTTTCCTCCAATGTTTACTACATGATTCTAGGGTCAACGGAGAATTCAAATATGGAGCTGATAACCTTGACATGTACCTGTGTAGCTGCTGCACTTTTCTGGCTCCTCCTGACTCTCTTCATTCGTAAACTCAAAAAGGTAGGATGCAGTTATTGTCTCAGCCAAGTTTCATATGACCAGTGATGATGCTTAACTTGCTATGTGCTTCATAAATCAGCTGATTTCATTTCAGGACAAGTTTTTTCGATACATCTGCATTATAATGCATGGTTTGCATCTTCGAGCTGCTTCCATGTGTTATCACAACACATGCAAGGCTTTAGATTTGCTGGCCTTTGGAGGCACATGAGCACACTTCCTTAATGTTATCAGGTGAACATGTGTGTATCCATCAGCAAATTACTGGGAGAGCCAAATGCCTGCTTCTTGTCTTGCACATAGCTCCGTGTTAGTGGCTTTTTTCTTTGAAATTAATCATGCTAAATGTTGCAGTGACATAACAATGAGACCAGATTTTTAATCTTATTTCCTGTGGAATTTCTGCAACATTTGGACAAAATCCTCATGTAATCATAGAAGTTTATGGCACGGAATTTGGTCCATCATTTCATTGCCAGTGTGCTTAAGCCAGCAGAGAAAATAAAAATGCATGGATGGATTGTGCTTAGCTTCCAATAGCTAGAAAATGGTGCTATATGACTACTTATTATTTGGGAGCAGCACCTTCGCTCTGCCACTGGCAGCATTATGTCAGTAGAAAGAAACATCTCCAGAGATGATACTCTATGACATCAAATCTGTGGATAGCTTTGTTTTTATTTTAGTTCTGAAGCTAAAGTCAACACAACTGGAAGTAAGCCATACTAGACCTTGTATTGGGGAATGAGCCTGGTCAGGTGATCAAAGTTTCAGTGGGGGAGCATCTTGGGAACAGTGACCATAATTCTGTAAGTTGTAAGATAGTTATGGATAAGGATAAGACTGGTCCTTGGGTGTCAGTGCTAAATTAGGGAAGTCTAATTACAACAGTGTTAGGTAGGAACTGGGGAAAGTAGATTGGGAGCAGCTGTTTGGGGGTAAATCCACATCTGACATGTCGGAATCTTTTAAAAGGCCAATTGGTTAGGGTTCAGGACCAGCATGTTCCTGTGAGGATGAAAAATAAGGATGGCAAGGTTCAGGAACCGTGGATGACAAGAGATATTGTAAGTTTTGTTAAAAAGAAAAAGGAAGCATATGTAAGGTTTAGGAAGCTGAAATCAGAATAATGTCCTTGAGGAATATAAAGGAAGCAGGAAAGAACTTAAACAAGGTATTAGGAGGGCTAAAAGGGGCCATAAAATGTCCTTGGCAAGTAGGATTAAGGAGAACCCCAAGGCATTTCATACATATATTAGGAGCAAAACTGGGGCAAGGATAGGTTCACTCAAGGACAAAGGAGGAAATTTATGCGTGGAGCCAGAGGAAGTGGGTGAGGGTCTAAATGAGTACTTTGTATTGGTATTCACTAAGAAGTAGGACATGGATGATGATGAGATCAGGGAGGGATATGTTGATATTGTAGGGCATGCTGATGTTAAGAAGGAGGTGGCATTGGGTATCTGGAAAAACATTAAGGTGGATAAGTCCCCATTACCTGATGGAATTTATCCCAGGATACTCAGAGAGGCAAGGGAGGAGATTGCTGGAGCCTTGACAGAATTTTTTGTATTCTCTTTGGCCACAGGTGAGGTCCCAGAAGACTGGAGAATAGCCAATATTGTTCCTTTGTTTAAGAAGGACAACAGGGACAAGCCTGGAAATTATAGGCCGGTGATCCTTACATCAGTGGTAGAGAAATTATTGGAGAAGATTCTTGGGGATAGGATTTACTCACATTTGGAAAAGCATGGACTTTTTAGGGATAGGGAACATGGCTTTGCGCTCAGGAGGTTTGACTGAGTTTCTTACAGAGGTGACGGAGATGATTGATGAGGGTAGGGCAGTGTATGTTTTCTACATGGACAATAGTAAAGCATTTGGCAAGGTCCCTCGTGGTAGACTGGTTCAGGAGATTATCACATGGAATCCACAGTGAGCTGGTAAGTTGGATTCAAAATTGGCTTGGTCAAAGAAGACGGAGGGTAGTGTTGGATGGGTGTGTTTCTAACGGAGCTCTGTGACCAGTGGTGTTCCACAAGGATCAGTGATGGAACTTCTGTTATTTGTAATATATAGTATATAAATGATTTGGATGAAAATGGAAGTGGTCTGATCAGTAAGTTTGCAAATGTTGTGGATAGTGAGGAAGGTTGTCAAAGGATACAGCAGGGTATAGATCAATTGAAAATTTGGGCAGAGAAATGGTGGAGCTTAATTGGGACAAATGTGATGTGATGCATTTTGAGAATCAAATACAAGAGGAAAGTACATAGTAAACGGCAGGACCTTTCAGAGCATTAATGTACAGAGAGATCTTGGGGTGCAAGTCCATAGCTCCCTGAAAGTGACAACAGGGTGGTAAAGAAGGTTTGCCTTCATTGGTCAGAGCATTGAGTATAAAAGTTGGCAAATCTTGTTGCAGCCGTATAAACTTTTGGTTAGGCCACATTTGGAGCATTATGAGCAGTTTAATAACCACGCTATCGGAAGGATATGGAGGCTTTGGAGAGGGTGCAGAAGAGGTTCACTAGGATTGGAGTATATTAGCTATAAGGAGAGGTTGGACAAACTTGGATTGTTTTCTCTGGAGAGTTGGAGGCTGATGAGCAAGCTGATAGAAGTATATAAAATTATGAGATGCATAGATAGGATAGATAGATTCTTTTTCCCAGGGTGGAAAAGTCAAATTTCAGAGGGCATAGGTTTAAGGTGAGAGGGGTAAAGTTTAAAGGAGATGTGCAAGGCAAGTTTTTTACACAGAGAGTGGTAGGCGCCTGGAATGTGATGACAGGGGAGGCGGTAGAAGCAGATCCGATAGTAACATTTAAGAGGCTTTTAGATAGGCATGTGAACAGGTAGGGAAGAGAGAGTTGTGGACCAGGTGCAGGCAGATGGGATTAGTTGGATTGGCATCATGTTTACTACAGACTTGATGGCCAAAGGGTCTCTTCCAGTGCTGTACTTTTTTATGTTCTGTGTCCTACATACCACTGCCTAAAGCCAAGTCATCATGTCAGATTACCTAAATGTTTCTGCACTAGTAAAGTTCTAACATTTTACATATTACATATCTCAGAAATTAAATATAAAGTTGTTAAGTGGATTGAACCCTGTTTTGATGATCGAAAAATCCTTCCATTTATTGTGTTCTGCCCTTGGGTTGTTCCAAGGTCATGTCTCATCATGAAATTCTTGTGCTATTCAAAGTAGAAGAGTACTGAAATGGTTTTCTGTTGTCTTTCTCATTATTGTTAATCTTAACAATATTTTTTTCCTAAGTGGCTTAAAATCAAGACTAAAGAACCCTTTACAGTGGGAGGGAGCAGCTGTATCTTTTAAACACAAGGGACTTATGTGGCCTTCAAGGGATATTTGTCTTCACACACAAGTAGTGAAAACTTAGCACCGGCCCCCATCACCCTAGCTCTTTCCTCTTCCCCACCCTCCCCATCTGCCCATCACCCACACAGTCCTCCCATTGGTTTCCCTCCCCACCTCCTTCCCTTTATTCCATGGTTCACTATCCTCTGCTATTAGATTTCATCTTCTTCAGCCCTTTGTCACTTCCAACTATCACCTCCCAGCTTCTTTCTTAATTTCTACTCTTCCCCTCTCCCTCAACTGCCTATCATCCCCCTCACACCTGGATCCACCTGTCATCCGCCAACTCTAATTCCTTCCCCCCATCTTTTTTGAACTGGCTATCTCCCCTCTTTCTTTCCAGTCCTGATGAAGAGTCTTGATCGGAAATGTCAATTGTCCATTTCCCTCCATAGATGTTGCCTGACCAATTGAGTTCCTCCAGCTCCTTTGTGTGTTGCTTGTGAAAGTTTGGAATTCTTTCCTTATTTAAAAATTCAAAACTGAGATTGATAAGTTTTAATTAGGTAAGGTTGTTAAGGAGTACAATATGGAGTTAGATGGCGCTATGAAGAAGTTCGGCCATGCTCCTAATTAGTGGTGGGACAGGTCTGAGGGATAAATGAGCTCTTGCTATTCCTATGGAAGTAAGTGGTTTTGGTATAGTACAGATGAAAAAGATGAGCATCATAGGTCATATTGGAGAGTAGGTAAGTAATAATGAGGATATACTTGAAACTGCTATTATTTCAACTGGAAATCTAGGAAAGTGGGCAAAGGAATGACAGATGGAATTTAATTCAGAGAAGTGCAAAACACTGCATTTTTGGAAGTTAAACCAGGCCAGAACTTTCACAGTGAATTGCAGGCCCCTGCAGTTTTGTAGAACAGAGGGACCTAGGAGTATAAGTACATAGTTCTTTGAAACTGGCAACACAGATAGACAGGATTGTGAAGAAGGCATACGGTATGCTTGCTTTCATCAGCTGTGGCATTGAGTACCAAGAGTTGGGATGTTGTGTGTATTAGTATAAAATGTTGGTTAGACTACAGTTGGTGTATTGTGTGCAGTTCTAGTTGCCACACAATAGGAAGGATGTGATTAACCTAGAGAAACTGCAGAAAAGATTCATGAGGATGTTGCTGGACTGAAGGGCTTGAGTTATATGGAGAGACTGGGTCAGCTGGGACTCTTATCCCTGGAGTGAAGGAAGTTTATAAGATTATGAGGGGCATAGATAGGGTTGATAGTCACAGTCATTTTCCCAGGGAGGGGAGTCTAAGCTAGAAGGTATAGGTTTAATGTGAGGGGGAAAGATTTAAAGGGGATCTGAGGGGCAAGTTTTATACACAGAGGGTGGTGGGTATATGAAACTAGCTGCCAGAATAAGTGATAGAGACAGGTACAATTACAATGTTTAAAAATGAATAATTTGGACAGGTACATGGATAGGGTAAGTTTAGAGGGATATAGGCCAAATGCAGGCAAATAGGATTAGCTTAGATAGGCATCTTGGTCAGTATGGATGAGTTGGGCAAAAGGACTTGTTTCTGCGCTGTAAAACTCTATAAACCTCTGAGATTTTGACTCATCTTGAGTTTGATATTAAACAAGTAAATTGGAATAATGGTGAAAGCATCAAAGTTTCATCAGCAAATGTGTGAAAAATATCCATTCTTGTGGATAATTTACCAAGAAATAGTAAGGGTATAGAACCCAGTGTACACCTTTAGCTGCACTAACGATAAGTAAATAGCACTCGATTGACAACAATGTAGTAACTGAGGTGATGGAGGTAAAAGCAAAACAGGCAGAGAACAGGAGAGAAGGTAACTTTTGGAGGAGGATGAACTGATTGTGAAGATAATAAAGGAGTTCAAAATTTCAGAACAGTAGACGGCCAGTTTCACAGTCATAAATTATGTCATTTGTGACACTAACTAAGAGAAATTCAGTATTACGGATAAGGTTGAAGTGAGTTTGAAGGAGCCAGTAGGTAGATACATTGCTGCAAAATTACAACTTATTCCAAATCATGTGAAAGACAAGATGAGATCTGGGTTTCCTTCGGAGGAAATGGGTATGGATGCTATCTGAATGGGAAACACTAATAATGTTAATGTATTGGAGACAAAAGTTAAGCATAGACTGGGAGTGAACCATGAAAATTCACCTGTTATTTTTAAAAAGATATTTGGCAATATGAATGGAAATCAGAGGAAAAGTTTGTATATTTTTAAAGGGGGAAGTTTTTGGAATATGTCCATGGTTAACAGTTTTATAAAGTATTTTTATTCAATTTGTTTTTAAAAATAATCACATGTAAAATGTTTGTGAATGCTGCTTTGCATTAGGAATTGCTTAACTAAAATACCTCACAGATTTCTGATGCATTTGTTGCTGAATACCCTTTCACTTTCTAAACAAATAATTGTTCTTGTTAAATAAACCTTAACACTGAATGATTGTTTTATCCATGCCTGCTGTTTAATCAGGACAGTCTGACAGAGCAGATAAATTAGCACTGATTAGTCCTGTGAAAGATGCCATTTAATTTTGACTGGATCACACTGGCAGTTTTGTTGCAGGCTATTGAACCTTGAAGGTTACTTCGGTGGAAATGCTTAATGATACAATGTTTTTCTTTCCATCTACTAACCATTATGATGATGTGTATTGGCATGAAGAATATACGAGACTAGAGGACAAATGTGGAGGTCCATACAAGTGTTTTCTCATGCTTTGGTTTTCCAGCCTAGATCTGCAGAAATAAAAACTGACTACCTGTCAATCATAATGGATCCAGATGAAGTGCCACTCGATGAGCAATGTCTCCCTTATGATGACAATAAATGGGAATTTCCTCGAGACAGACTGAAGCTAGGTATGAGCAGAAAAATGTAATGCTTTCTCTGGAGTACATGGTAACACAAACTGGTCATTCATAATTCTCAATTGACAACTATTTTCTTAATAAATCTTTAGTAAAAATACCAAAATCCTTCTTTACATCCATGGTAAGTAATCCACATAGGTACAGGGTAAGCCATTAAACCACATTCTTGGATTATTTGTACCAGAAGTCCAAATACCAAATTTTTCTCCTAATTTTACTTTTTAGTTTACTCCACTGGGTAGAATAGCTGTTTACATGATATAAATTATGTACCTGCAAAATTCAGTTTGGTAATGGGTGATTTGGATGCTGAGGGTGCTTAATTGGTTCCAAAGTAGCACCTGAGACATGCACACTCATTTGTGTCATGCGATATATTGGAGGCTGAATTGGTGAGGACGTTAGTGAATGAACAAGAATGCTCACCTTAAGTATGCAGAATGGGCATATTGTGATGTCTGTCTGCAACCTTCAAGTAGTTGGCCCCAGCGTTGCCACAGCTTTCTTGGACAGTTAGATCTTGTGGATTTACCTTGAGGTTAAGTATTGCCATAGTGAAACTGTTGCTTGAATAATGAATGGGAATGGGAAATCTAACTAATTTTATCCTTGGCTGATCCACAGCATGGCGGGCAATTGTGCTGCTTTTGGTGCTGCCCCAGCTCAGTAAAATAGCGATTGAACCTAGAACTGTTCTGGTCTGTTGGTGTGGTACAATCAGATATCTCCTTAAGTGGAGTCAACTGTATTTTGAACTATATTTTAAAAACGAATGCTTCACTTGGTTCCTGATGTACTTTTAGATAAGGAGCTCAAAATACAGGTTCAACTGATATCGGAATAGAAAATTCCAAACCCATTTGTTTGATTGAGACTGATGACTGTTCTCTGCAATTTATGAATTTATGTGCCACAAGAGCATTCAGAGAATATACTTAAGAGAGACAAACTGAACTCATGGAAGCAAGGTTGGCTCCAGCTTCATTCTTTTTCATTGGCACCAAAAGCAGTAATTTGATAAATTAGTAGTAAAAATAAAGTCCCTGGAGCCAATCTTACCCTTTAACAGTGTCCTCATCAGGCTTGAGCTGATGTGTCCATTTTCCTTAGACATTAATGGAGATATAATGGATAAATAATCACTTTTAGATGGCGCCAGAGTGTGGTGATTTGTTGCAAGCTATTCTCTACAGATCTACTCATTATTTTTACTATATTCGTTTCAATGCACTGTGTAATGAATTGATCTGTACGATCGGTACGCAAGACAAGTTTTTCATTGTATCTCAGTACATGGGACAATAATAAACCAATACCAATACTTCTTCATGACCAAAGATCCACCTCTTCTCATAGAGTAGACTTTCCTCTGAAGATGTCCCAAAGTTTTTTGAAACAGACACCATGTGAGTTTACAATCACACAGTCTACAATTCTGCTTTTCCGTGTCACTTTTCTGAAAGGGCAGGTAAAGGAAATTTGCTCCAGACACAGTAAAATAACATTCTTCCAATGATGCTTACTTACTAACTTCCTTGAGATCTTACTATTTTGCTTGTATGTTAATTAACTCAGCTATAGAAGTAGTATATAATGGTTTTCTTTTTATTAAACATTTCTTGCTTATATGTTGGAAATAAAATCATAAAGTCAATCTCTGGCCAAAAAAGAATTGAAACCTCCTAGTACATCAATTTAAATACTAGTTTTTCTTCTATGCACATCAAATTCTAAAATCACCAGTCTTTATAAAGCTAGCTGTTAGACTTGGTTTCCTTCCATTGTGATCAATTGGAACTCAGGATCAAAAACCAAAATACTGCAAATATTTAACAACATATACCATTAATAGTTAAATTCCATTGCTTTTTTATAGTGACGTTCAAGGTACATACTGTGGTCTGATGAAAACAATACTTCATTTTCACATCTCTGTTACAGTACTGGATGAAACTGGATAAAACAAAATAAGGTCATATGAGAAAGGTTATTGCATTGTGGATTCTAAAGAGAATGGAAAAAATCTTTTTATTAACTTCACTGCTTGTCTCAATCTATAGGTAAAGCTCTTGGCCGTGGGGCTTTTGGGAAGGTGGTGGAAGCTTCTGCTTTTGGCATCAATAAATCAGCCACGTGTAAAACTGTTGCCATTAAAATGCTGAAAGGTATTTTGACTTTGATATTTCAAAACTGCCGTAGTGATTGCTACAGCTTAAAGACCCAGTTTATTTAAAATATATACTTGACAAATCATAATTATAGAATCATAGAGCCAAACGGCATAGAAACAGGCCCTTGGCACACCAAGTCTGTGCCGACCATCAAACAGCCATTTACACTAATCCCTATGTTGATTCTCCCCTCATTCCCGTCAATTTCTATCCTGAGATTCTACCACCCACTTGCACACTAGGGACAATTTACAGCAACCAATTAACCTATCAGCCTGAGTGTATTTGGGGTGTGGCAGAGCTGGAGCACCTGGAGGAAATCCACACAGTCACAGGGACAGCAAGCAAACTCCACACAGACAGCAGCACAAGGTAGGATTGAAAGTGGGCTGCTAGCGCTATGAGACAGCACCTCTACCAGCAGTGCCACTGTACTGCCCTATTGTGTTAGATAAAGACCATCTGGTCACTATTGGGTAGATAATAAAATTAAAAAGCAGAAATTCCATTGTCCAATATTTTAGTGCCAAAATTCCTATGATTGCTTTCATAAAGCGGATGACTTTGCCATTGATCTTGCCTAAGTTTGTCTTATTACCTTATTAGTACAGACTACATGGATGCAAATGACAATCTAGGTGCATTCACAGTGTATGCCCATTTCTGTGAGATATCCAAGGTATGCACTCACAGCAGAAGGGTGTGGTGGGTGGTATGGCAGTGGTGGTGGTTAGTAAGGCATCTCTCCTGATTTATATAAAAAAAAACTTTTCAGGGAGTTAGATCAGTACTGTTGAGGGTGGGGTGTTGTCACACACATGGCACATGAGACACCACAGGGCCCTGTCCAGTCTCAATGTCGGAATTTCTAGTTTTCAAGGCCTGTCGCTTCACTTCTCTCCCTGACCACCATTTATCCCATAAGGGGAGACTGACTTTGTTCACTTACAAGACAACCAGAAACTTTTCAGTTGGCTCCCCAAGGTTTTCATGGGGATCCTGCCCATCTTCTGCCACAGTCACTGTGGAAAATCTGTTGAAAC
This sequence comes from Pristis pectinata, assembly GCF_009764475.1. Classification (NCBI taxonomy): domain Eukaryota; kingdom Metazoa; phylum Chordata; class Chondrichthyes; order Rhinopristiformes; family Pristidae; genus Pristis; species Pristis pectinata. The sequence continues at coordinate 26,918,487 of NC_067415.1, forward strand.
TCTGTTGAATTATGCATACTGCATAAAAAAAGAGAATGGAATAAGGATATGAGCGTGTAAAATAATAAATATTAGTTCTGGCATTAAAAGATTAAAAATTGTGGAATTATTCTAAATCCTTATGTCCGTGTTTTGTATTTGTCTTTACTGTGCTTGTGTACAACAATAAAGCCTTCAACTGTTTATATTTTCATTGAATAGATATTGAAAATGCTATAGCTTGAGATTAGTATTCTAAGTTGTTTAAAATATTTTCTTTTCAGAGGGCGCCACAGCCAGTGAACATAAAGCTTTAATGTCAGAGCTAAAGATCTTGATTCATATTGGAAACCACCTAAATGTGGTGAATTTATTGGGAGCATGCACCAGACATGGAGGTTTGTAACATTATGACTCCCTTGCCAGTATAGTGGAATTTAATAGCACAGAGCAAAATGTTTGTTGATGTTAGTCTGAAAAATTAGCTTATTTATGATTAAAAATAACAACGTGATTATGGAAGATCTCAAAAGGCAAGGAAAAACTGCAGATGCTGAAAACCTGAAATAAAAACAGAAAATGCTAGATATTCAGAAGGGCAGGGAATGTCTGTGGAAAGAGGAAGGGTTAACATTTAAGGTCATGACCTGTCATCAGAACAATTGTTATCAGGTCATTGACCTGAAAACTTCCTTCTAATAGAAGTATGAGGTTAAATAGATGAAGAGAATGAAATGAAAGAGTATCCGTGGAAACAATGACCAGGATTATTGTTAGTAACTGCTGCAATCATCCCCAATATTTGAATACCACCATAATGTTCAAAGGCATGGATGGTATACAATAACTAGTCCAAAGCTATTTGATAACAATAAGCCTGTGCTTGCCACTGTACTAGTGGCAACTTGATCCCTGAAGCTGGCTCCTGATTAGTGAGACCCTGTGGATCACATGGTCATCCTGCAAAAATAGTAATACCTGCTCCCAGAAATACCTTGATGGTTGACTAAACCATAACCCTATGTTTACCAGCTATCAAAAATTTCAAAAGACTTGTTTGTCTTTTCATTTAGTATGCATGTAGATGCAGAGTGTAGAAAGACTGTGAGCAAGGATAGGCATTGGAAAGGGCAAAATTGCAGTCAGTTGGATGGGCTGAAGTGTATCTACTTTAATGCGAGAACTATCAGGAGCAAGGGTGATGAACTTAAAGCATGGGTAAGTACGTGGTGGCCATTACAGAGACTTGGCTATTGCAAGGGCAGGAATGGCTGCTGGATATTCTGGGGTTTAGATGTTTCAAAAGGGACAGGGACAGAGGTAAAAGAGGTGGGGGAGTGGCTTTGCTGATCAGGGACAGTGTCACAGCTGTAGAAAGGGAGGATGTCCTGGAGGGATTGTCTACTGAGTCAGTGTGGGTGGAAGTCAGAAACAGGAAGGGAGCAATCACTCTATTGGGTGTATTCTACAGACCCCCCCCCCCCCACCCCCAATAGCAGCAGAGACGCTGAGGAGCAGATTGGGAGGCAGATTTTGGAGGTGCAAAAATAACAGGGTTGTTGTCATGGGTGATTTCAACTTCCCTAATATTGATTGGCACCTCCTTAGTGTAAAGAGGATATATGGGATGGAGTTTGTTAGGTGTGTACAGGAAGGATTCCTGACACAGTATGTGGACAGGCCGACTAGAGGAGAGGCCATACTGGACCTGGTACCAGGCAATGAGCCTGATCAGGTTTCAGATCTCTTGGTGGGAGAGAATTTTGGAGATAGTGACCATAACTCCTTGACCTTTACCATAGCCTTGGAGAGGGATAGGAGCAGATGATATAGGAAAGTATTTAACTGGGGGAGGGGGAATTATGATGCGAACTTGGGAGCATAAATTGGGAACAGATGTTCTTGGGGAAGTGCACAGCTGAAATGTGGAGGTTGTTTAGGGAGTACTTGCATGGGGTTCTGGATAGGTTTGTCCCAGTGAGGCAGGGTGAGGATAGTAGAGTGAAGGAACTGTGGTTGACAAGAGATGTAGAATATCTTGTCAAGAGGAAGAAAGAAGCTTATCTGAGGTTTAGAAAGCATGGATCAGACAGGGATATGGAGAGTTACAAGGTAGCCAGGAGGGAGCTTAAGAATGGACTTAGGAGAGCATGACAAGTCCTTGGCGAGTAGGATCAAGTAAAACCCCAAGGTGCTCTACACGTATGTGAAGAATAGGAGGGTGACTAGAGTGAGGGTAGGACCAATCAGGGATAAAAGAGGAAACATGTGCCTGGAGTGGGAAGAGGAAGGGGAGGTCCTTAATGAATACTTTGCTTCAGTGTTCACCAGAGAGAGAGACATTGACACTTGTGAGGATGGCGTACGACAGGTTGATACACTAGGGCATGTCGATGTGAGGAAGGAGAATGTTCTGGAACTTTAGAAAAACATTAGGATAGATAAGTCACCAGGGCTGGACAGGAATATATCCAAGGTTATTACAGGAAGCGAGGGAAGAGATTCTGCACCTTTGGCGATGATCTTTGCATCCTTACTGGCCACAGGAGTAGTGCCAGATGATTGGACAGTGGCAAATGTTGTTCCTTTGTTTAAGAAAGGGAGTGGGGATAACCCTGGGAATTACAGACCAGTGATTCTTACTTCAGTGGTGGGCAAATTACTGGGGAAGATTCTTAGAGACAGGATTTATGGGCATTTGGAGAAGCATAGGCTGATTAGGGACAGTCAGCATGGCTTTGTGATGAGCAGGTCGTGCCTCATGAGCCTGATTGAATCCTTCGAGGATGTGACAAAGCACATTGATGAAGGTAGAGTAGTGGATATGGTGTACATGGATTTTAGTAAGGTGTTTGATAAGGTTCCTCATGGAAGGCTCATTCAGAAAGTCAGGAGGCATGGGATCCAGGGAAACTTGCTGTGGTGGATTCAGAATTGGCTCACCCATAGAAGACATGGTGGTTGTAGATGGAGAATAATCTGCCTGGAGGTTTGTTCTGGGACTCCTGCTCTGTGATTTTCTTTTATAAATGACTTGGATGAGGATGTGGAAGGGTGGGTTAGTAAGTTTGCAGATGACACGAAGGTTGGTGGTGTTACGGATAGTGTAGAAGGTTGCTGTAGATTACAACAGGATACTGATAGAATGCAGAGTTGGGCTGAGAAGTGGCAGATGGAGTTCAACCCAGGGAAATATGAAGTGATACACTTTGGGAGATTGAATTTAAAGGCAGAATAATACAAGGTTAACAGCAGGACTCTTAGCAGTGTGGAGGAACAGAGGGATCTTGAGGTCCACATCTATAGGTCCCTCAAGGTTGCTGCACAGGTTGATGGAGTTGTTAAGAAGGCGTATGGTGTGTTGGCCTTCATTAGTCAGGGTATTGAGTTCAAGAGCCGTGAGGTGATGTTGCAGCTCTGTAGAACTCTGGTTAGACCACACTTGGAGTATTGTGTTCAGTTCTGGTTGCCTCATTATAGGAAGGATGTGGAAGCTTTAGAGAGGGTGCAGAGGAGATTTACCAGGATGCTGCCTGGATTGGAGTGCATGTCTTATGAGGATAGGTTGAGTGAGCTAGGGCTTTTCTCTTTGGAGTGAAGAAAGATGAGAAGTGACTTGATAGAGGTGTACAAGATGATAAGAGGCATAGATCGAGTGGACAGTCAGAGAATTTTTCCCAGGGTGACAATGGTAACACAAGGGGACATAATTTTAAGGTGATTGGAGGAAGATATAAGGGGGATGTCAGGGGTAAGTTTTTTACACAGAGAGTGGTGAGTGCGTGGAACACACTGCCTACAGAGGTTGTGGGGGCAGATACATTAGGGACATCAAAGAGACTCTTAGATACATGAATGATAGAGAAATAGGGGGCTATGTAGGAGGGAAGGGTTAGATAGATCTTAGAGCAGGATAAAATGTCATAGAACATAGAACTGTACAGCGCAACACAGGCCCTTCGGCCCACAATGTTGTGCCAACCTTTAACCCTCACCTAAGACTAGCTAACCCCTTCCTCCCACATATCCCTCTACTTTAAATTCCTCCATATGTTTATCTAGTAATCTCTTGAATTTGACCAATGTACCTGCCTCCACCACCGCCCCAGGCAGCGCATTCCATGCCCCAACCACCTTTTAGGTAAAAAACCTTCCTCTGATATCTCCCTTGAACTTCCCACCCATTACTTTAAAGCCATGCCCTCTTGTATTGAGCACTGGTGCCCTGGGAAAGAGGCGCTGGCTGTCCATTCTATCTATTCCTCTTAATATTTTGTACACCTCTATCATGTCTCCTCTCATCCTCCTTCTCTCCAAAGAGTAAAGCCCTTAGTCTCTCCTCATAATGCATGCACTCTAAACCAGGCAGCATCCTGGTAAATCTCCTCTGCACCCTTTCCAATGCTTCCACATCCTTCCTATAATGAGGTGACCAGAACTGGACACAGTACTCTAAGTGTGGTCTAACCAGAGTTTTGTAGAGCTGCATCATTACATCGCAGCTCTTAAACTCGATCCCTCGTCTTATGAAAGCTAACATCCCATAAGCTTTCTTAACAACCCTATCCACCTGTGAGGCAACTTTCAGGGATCTGTGGATATGGACCCCCAGATCCCTCTGCTCCTCCATACTACACAGAATCCTGCCATTAACTTTGTACTCTGCCTTGGAGTTTGTCCTTTCAAAGTGTACCACCTCACACTTCTCCAGATTGAACTCCATCTGCCACTTCTCAGCCCAGCTCTGCATCCTATCAATGTCCCTCTGCAATCTTCGACAATCGTCTACACTATCCACAACACCACCAACCTTTGTGTCATCTGCAAACTTGCTAACCCACCCTTCTACTCCCTCATCCAAGTCATTAATAAAAATCACGAAAAGCAGAGGTCCCAGAACTGATCCTTGTGGGACACCGCTAGTCACAGCCCTCCAATCTGAATGCACTCCCTCCACCACAACCCTCTGCTTTCTACAGGCAAGCCAATTCTGTATCCACATGGCCAAGCCTCCCTGGATCCCATGCCCTCTGACCTTCTGAAGAAGCCTACCATGTGGAACCTTGTCAAATGCCTTACTAAAATCCATGTAGACCACACCTACTGCACTACCCTCATCAATCTATCTGGTCACCTCCTCAAAGAACACTATCAGGCTTGTGAGACATGATCTGCCCTTCACAAAGCCATGCTGGCTGTCCCTGATCAGACCATGATTCTCGAAATGCCCATAGATCCTATCTCTAAGAATCCTTTCCAACAGCTTGCCCACCACAGACATAAGGCTCACTGGTCTATAATTCCCTGGACTATCCCTACTACCTTTTTTGAATAGGAGGACAACATTTGCCACCCTCCAATCCTCTGGTACCATTCCTGTGGATAACGAGGGCTCAAAGATCCTAGCCAAAGGCTCAGTGATCTCCTCAAATTGCTGTGGGCCGAAGGGCCTGTACTGTGCTGTTATGTTCTATGTCTCAGCCACTTATAAATGTTCAGAAACAATTAAAGGATATTAAAAATAATCATAATTAAAATGTTTTACAATATAAAACATCATAAAGTACTTAAAAAAATTAAATACATACAAGTTAACCCAATTAGTTCAAAACAATTGAAATTACCTGAAACTTACCTATCTCCCTTGGAGCTCTTCCTCTCCAATGAAATCAATGAAATCAGTGAACCTGTGCCCAATCTAACCTGGTGCAGGCTCAGCAGGTAGACTTCCCAATTAACTTCAAGGAAATGACAGGAGGTTGGACCTCCACTGCTGGACTCATAAGGCATTCAAATGTGTTTTAGATTGTCAATCTGTTCTTCACTGCAAAAACAAATGTGCACTACCACTCCAAAGCAACTGTGGGTGTCTCACTTAGACACTTTGAACCTTGTGATACATCTGATACTGAGATTTAGTCTTGGAGCCTAGAATCCCTGCAATCTCATAGCAAGAAATGTGCAGCTGAGGATGTTGAGAGCAGAGTACAGGGAGGAAGTGTTATACATCAGTGCCAAGTCTCAAAAACGTCATTTAGTGGGAACAACACCATCAGAACACCAGATGAATTGTAAGTTTCAAAAATACTTTCTTATGAAGAAAAAGTTTTTAAATCTTAAGATACAATTTAACTTTGTAATGCAATCCGAGAGCCTCCATAGCCAGTTTGTGCACAAGGCAAATCATTGGGAGCACATTATTGATTTTCTGATGTGCAGAAATGACAGGCAAGGTTCTGGATGGAAATGCAATTTAGATAATTATTCCTTGTCTTATCCCAGCGTAATTGAACCACACTATGCCTTACTTTTCTATGCACAGGTCCTTTGATGGTGATCGTTGAATACTGTAATATGGAAACCTCTCCAACTATCTTTCAGACCAAGAGGAATAACTTTGTGTTGCACAAGGTGAACATACATAACCATTCATTAAAAAAAATACTGAATTATTACGTTTCCAACCTATTGAATGTAATTAATGGACAGTATTTCACTCACAACAGGAATGTTTCTACACATTGCACCTTTTATTTCTCTTTAAAGGAAGAGTCAACTGAGTGATGTGATTAAATATTCAAAATTAACCTACTGTGATCTTTTCTCTATTCAGACTCTGTCTCATCATGCTATTGGGAGTAGGAATCAATAGGAATTTATTATGTGGCAAATTACATGCAAGGGTCTGCATCCTACTATTTTGAAGTGCAGGCCTCAAAACTCGTTTAGGCTATTTTCAAGCATCAAATAGACATAGATGTTGATGCCTGCACTCAGGAACATAGGCATGAGGCTTGCAAAAAATTTATTCTGCAGTGTCTTCTAAATATCTGCACTGTGAACAAAATGGATTGCATAGAATATGATTATTCTGTCATAGCTTGCCAGAATAATCATATTCTATGCCATCCATCATACTCAGGGTGTCCTTGAGCATCTTTTGTGAGGATGGGAGTAGTTTGAAGGACACAGATCATTACCAGTTAAGGATGTTGGATATATTTTGAAGCCAGGAGGAGATCTGAGGCTCTTTCTGGCTCCACGTCAGTTCAAGACAAAAAATAAAGTTATCATATCACTTTGACTTTCTAATTGCCTACTTAAGCTGCATGCCAACTCTCAGTGATTCATGAACAAGGACTGTCAGGTCCATCTGGACTCCAATACCTTTCACACTATCAACAAAAAAATCTTTGCCTTTCTATTTTTCCTACCAATGTGGATCATTCCACATTTTTGCCTTATATTCCATCTGTTATGTCCTTCCCCATTCCCTTAACCTGTCCACAGCACCCTGAGGCCTTTCTGCATCCTCCTCACTGCTCATGCTCCCACCCAGTCTCCAAGCTTAAAAATGATGTGTTTCCTTCTACCCTCTATTTTCTGTCAGTTAACCAATGGCATTTCTGAAGGACTTAGTCTTCTATTTAACTGCATGCTATGCCTGGGTCGCGACTTGCCATAGCTGAATAGGGTGAGTGATAGGGGTGGGCGTTAGTGGTGTGGTGGAGAGGACAGAGAAAAATAAGAGGTTCCATTTAGCAAATGATTTCCATCGATTTACCAAACATAATGCAGTTAAAATCCATTTACTACTTCATTAACTAGCTATGCAATATAATAGTGTGTTGCTATCAATGGAACTGCAGATTTTAAGAGGTGTAAAATGTACCTTTGCTATCAAGTTTTCAATGTATCAACCAAAATCAACCAATTTTTTAAAGCTCTTGTCCTGTATTTTATGTCTAGGAGACTACACTACAGGCAGATCAAATGCAAGGAAAAGATCCCCATGGAGGGGAAAAAGAGAAGGCTGGCAAGTGTTTGCAAGCTCTGAGAGCTCCACCAGCTCTGGATTTGATGAAGATAAAACTCTAAGTGAGGTTGAAGAGAGAGGAGGGGTAAGAACTGATTCCTTCCTGATTTCTTCCTGATTTACAGCCCTCAAAGTTATTTTTACATCAGACTGTGTATCTTTGATGTCCTTGCTGATTATCTATCTAATAAACATCCGTGGGAGATTCTTAATAGGAGGAGACACACCTTTCAAGTTTGGAAAGGAATAAAAATACATGGTGTACCATCTGTAGAAAAAAATGTTCTTATCAGCATATCTATAGTTTTCCAGAACTGTAGAGAGGAAACCTCACCTCATTATTTTGCCACTAATCTGTGGGAGGTGAAAGGGTGTAGCAGAGTTAGCAAACATGGCAGGAATAAAAAGCATACATCAGGAGTTGTTGTAGCTTTACCATTGCCATGTTTTGACCAGTGGTTAACCAAATGATCTGAAATGTTAGTTACTGTAGTATCCCACAGAGCCAACAGCTTATTAGTGAGACAACACTGAAAACAATCCAGGAATGGATGATAGGGCTTTCCACTCCTCATTTGGATCCACCAAAATATACACAGTAATTAATACTTTAAGCTATATTTTGTTCCAAGGGATTCCACAGAGCTAATGAATGTTCAAATTTCAGTGATATTTGGTATCACAAAGATTCATGTCATGAAATACAAAGTTTTGTTTGCCAAGCATTGCAAATAACTGCTTATTTTCTGATGTGTGCTAGGCAGTGAGTAGTACGGGTCTAATGGTTAAATTATGACACTCACTGCTAAGGGCCATACATGAAGAATGATTTACCTTTCAATCATTTGCTATTTAATTTCCATTTCACTCGCTGCATACACAGTTCCAAAAAGCTCAACCTTAACCTTTCTACCAGGCACTTTACCGTCTTCCTACTTAACAATGAATGTAACTAAATCTTAATCATTCATTTTCTCTTAAACCAACTAGATGTTAGTAATCTAAGTTTTTTAAAAAAGGAGGCATTATGGTAACCATACATCCTCTGCTTCCAGTTTTAATTTCCATGTTTGCCCCATTGTCAGCTCCTTTTGTTTTACATCATTGCTGATTTTACCATTCACTCCTACTGTCTGTTCTATCCCTTTCTCTTCTGTAAGTTACTTGCACTGCTTTTCCTTGACTTCACTCCTATTCATTGCTAGCATTCTTATGTTTCTGATCTGGAATAATCTGAGTGTATTGGTTTTGCTTCTTTCTCCACAGATGTTGCCTAATCTCCAAAATGCTTCCAGCACTTCCTTTTGTTTTTATTTTGGATTGCTAATATCCTTGGTATTTTGTGGACAAATGATCTCTTGGGCAAGGTACCAAAGAGTAATTGGCAATGTCACATCTATTCCAGGGCTTGAGTCTGGGAACAAAGAAGAAAATTGGAATGTTGCAGTCAAATTTGGATATGAAAGCAAATCACAACTTGTAGGAAAGGATTCTGTTGGAATCTAGGACATTGGAGGACAGTGAATTTCACCTTTGAAGCTTCATAAATCCCAAGAGTTTACAGTATATTATATTGTACCTTATTATTGCATTTCTGTGCAATGATGTGTTTTTAATTGGAATAATTTCCTGATTTATAATTTTACTTGTTGAAGGCAAGTTGTTTGCATAACTTAAATGGAAGAAGTTTAGGAGACTGATTCATGTGTTAATCAGGACAGAAATGTAGTAGCAATGCAGCAGATTATGGGAGAATTACTGGAAAAGAATTTTATGGAAAAAGGAAAGATTAATGATCTCTGGGGATATGGGAGAGAATAGACTATAAAAAGGAATACAGTGCCAATTGTGAACTGTAATGAATGGCTAGGAAGGATGTAATTGCTTGCTATTTGGGATCATTATGTTGAGTTGGTTCAGGAGGATATAGCAAAAGTGTGTTTGAGTTGATTGTGTCAATACTGATTCCACGGTTCCTGCTAGATTAGTCAAAAGAACATTATTATAGGCAAGAAATAAAATACTGAAAACATCTGATGTCTGAAATAAAATAAGAAGGCAATGGAAACACTCAGGTCAGGTAGCATCCATGGTGAACGTGAAAAAACTAATGCTCAGATATTATTCTTTGGCTGAATACTTTGGTGGAGTTGACTTCAATCTTGTTTTTGATTCAAAGGGTAAATGGATATGATGGAATTGGTAAAGATTTACTATTAAAGAATTACTTCAATACACAGAGATCTTCTTTTGTTATCTGATGTAGTAGTAGAGCTGTAAATATAATTTTATATTTAGATGATTAAGCCGGATATTACATTGAAAGTAACAAAGTATCACTCTGATGTTTCCTTCATATTAGTGGATCGGGCATTGAATTGTTATATCCTTACAAGGTCTGCCCCATGTAACGGCAGTCACATACTGGAGAACTTTTAATTTTCCATTTATGCCTCATATATCTGTTTCTCCCATAGCTTGAGTGGATACAGTTTAGAATTGCTCATGAGGTTCAGGGAAGATCAAACCCGGAGACCTTCTGCATTGAATCTAACATGAGCTGTTTATTTGGGACTTCTTGTGAATGCCATTGGTTTTTCCAAGCTTCACTGGGATTGAAGAATATAGAAATAATTTGCATTAATATTAAAGGATTATATCTTGTTCCTCATACAGTGAGAACTTTATTACTGAACTGATAAATGCAGTAGCAATTCAAAATTAACAATTCATTCCTTTCTTTTTGAATAATTGATAGATGCTGTTGACTTGTACAAACAACCAATTACCATGGAGGATCTGATCAGTTACAGTTTTCAGGTGGCCCGAGGCATGGAATTCTTAGCATCAAGAAAGGTTTGAATGCAATCCAAATAAAAATTCTGAAACTCTGGGTCATTGACATTAGAAATAGTTGAAGGTCTCTTTGCTGACTGCAGCTCTTTTTCAAACAATAATACGACTTGCATGCATTGACCACTGATCAGGCTGTAGTTTGCTCTGGTGTGGGACAACTCATTGTACGGGAGTTGATCCCACACCATGGCAGTTCATCACGTTGATGGAGGTGGAGAGTGGGCCATGAGCAGACTGGAGAACATCATGTCCCCCTCCCCATGTTTTCCCTCCCCATGTTTTCACTCCCCTTCATGGCAGTCTTTTCTGCTGATATGCTGTGGTTACCATGGAGAAATTGTTTTAAGTACTAACTTGCTTCCCAGCAGTCAACCTTGCACTCCACACAGGTCCCAACAGGAACAACTGAGGTCCTCTTTTGGGCTGTGCTAAATGATGAGCTACCTTCAATGTATTTTTGGCAAATTTTGCAAATTATTTTGATGGATCAGAGTGGGCATTAGCATTATAGTCACCGAATGTTTAGTGCAGAGAGAAAAGATTACACAATTTCAAGGCTACAAATTGTTAGCAATTAAAGTAAAAATGTTGAAAGCTCAGGCATTTCTTCTGCAAAACATATATGGCTTACATGATTAATCAGTTAGTTGACAACTATGTACATTCATTTCAAGATCCATTGATGAAAATGTATCTGTTTAATGAATTGACTATTACAAGATATCAAACTCCCAAGGGGTCTGGCAGTGTAAATGGTGGAAGGATATTTACCTGTCTGAGGAGTCTAGACAATAGGTCACACTCTTAGGATAAAAGTCAGCTGGATAAAACTGAGGTAAGACAAAAGATTTGTGTATCTTTGAAATTCTTTATCCCTGAAAGTTGAGCGTATGTCCAAAACAGAGGTTTATGTATTTTGGGAACAGAGGGATCTGGGGATGGTGTTAAAAGGTAGAGTTGAAGTGGAAAGTCAGTTATGATCTTATCAAATAGCAGAGTAGGTATAAGGGGCTGAATGATCTACACCTCTATTATTTCATGTTACTATGTTTATAGACTACATGCTTATGGACATCAACATCAGCAGCAGTCTATTGTATATTAAATTATCTCAATATAATTTGAAAAATATCACACAATTTAAGCAGCATTTTAATTAATTAATTAATTGAATCATGGTTAAAAATAGAAGACACAGGAAATAGAAAGCTGAATAAGAATTCCAGTTAAAACATAAAAATTTTGATATTTCCAGCATTGGTAACCATCTCCTTTGGAAAAAGTAGAATTGTTAAAGATAATGTATAATCTATTATCACAAATAGCTTGGAACAAACCTAAAGTGTTATGTTGACTCCCCTAGTTTAATTGGTACAGTTAAGGCAGGGACCCAATAGTCAATGGAATGACTGTCATTTCCTATTCATTATTTGGCCCATCTTTCTCTATCCATTGCTTTACATAACCTGTGGAAGATCCTGTGCTTTGTTCTGTAGCACTGTGAAAATGTCATGGAAAAATCATGGAAGAATGTTTTCTTACCTGTTATCTGCTGCCAAGTAGAAATGTTCACGTAAGCTATGCTGAGGCATTTGTAGAAGCACAGTACGAGGCTGGATTTGTGACGCCCAGCTCTTCCTCCCATCTAGAACTGCAATGAATGATTATTACATTTAATGACTTACTTTCAAATAGTGATTTCTGAAAACAAATACATTTGTTACGCAAGTTCTGAGGAACTCAAGCAGACATCCTACTTGCTTCTGTCTACTTCCCCAGGAAAAATGTTAAATTATATTTTTTTTGTATCATTAGGCAAAGAGGTTTTACTAAAAAAGTTTCATTATAAATAATGATATCAGGAAACTCATGGCAATGATTGAGGAAATGAGTTTTGAGAATGCAACTCTTTTATTACAGTGCATCCATCGAGATCTGGCAGCAAGAAACATCCTTTTATCTGAGAACAATGTAGTAAAGATCTGTGACTTTGGACTTGCACGAGATATTTATAAAGATCCTGATTATGTACGAAAGGGAGATGTAAGTTCATTTAATGGGATTATTTGAAAAGATGCGAATAACTTGACAAGTAAAAATTAAGATTACTTTTGCATAAGGAGCTAGTCATGTCAATAACCTTTGTTCATTAATATTTGCAAGGCAGGCTCCCTCTCAAATGGATGGCCCCGGAATCTATATTTGACAAAGTTTACAATACTCAAAGTGATGTCTGGTCTTATGGAGTTTTATTGTGGGAGATATTTTCCTTAGGTATGTCATAATATCTACATCTATGTATTATATTTTGATACAGGACACCTTGTGGCTACACATTGCATGCATATACAGAATATATAGACAGACATGCGTCTAAATATTTATACAGACATGTACAGACATTTATAGAGTGGCTAATGTGCTACCATTGTTTAAAAAGGGTAGCAAAAACAAACCAGGAAACTACAGCCAGAGAGTCTGACACTGGTGGTGGATAAATTGCTGGAGGGGATTCTGAGGGACAGGATCAACCAACATTTGGAGAGAGTGGGTCTGATTTGGGACAGTCAGCATGGCTTTGTGCGTGGGAAGTTGTGTCTAACAAATCTCTTGTAGTTCTTTGAGGAGGTAACAAAGAGGATAGATGAAGGTAGGGTAGTGGGTGTTGTTTATATGGACTTTAGTAAGGCCTTTGACAAGGTCTCTCATGGCTGGTCAGTCTGGAAGGTTAGATCGCATGGGATCCGGGGGAGATAATGGATTGGATTCATAATTGGCTCAGTGGTAGGGTGATGGTCGAGGGTTGTTTCTCAGACTGGAGGTCTGTGTGTAGTGGTGTGCCACAGGGGTCGGTGCTGGGACCTTTGTTTGTAATTTATATAAACGATTTGGATGTGAATGTACAAGGTGTGGTTAGTAAGTTTGCAGATGATACTAAAATATGTGGTGTTGTAGATATTGTAGAAGGTTATGAAAAATTACAGGGGGATCTTGATCAGCTAGGTATGTAGGTTGAAGATTGGCAAATGGCTTTCGATCCAGATAAATGTGAGTTATTGCAATTTGGGAGATCAAACCAGGGTAGGACTTGTACAGTGAATGGTAGGGTCCTGGGTAGTGTTATGGAACAGAGGGACCTAGGAGTGCAAGTGCATAGTTCACTGAAAGTGGCATCACAGGTAGACAGGGTGATGAAGAAGGCGTTTGGCACGCTGGCCTTCATCAGTCAGGGCATTGGATAAAGGAGTTGGGGAATTATGACGCAGTTATATAAGATGTTGGTGAGGCTGTACTTGAAGTATTGTGTACAGTTTTGGTCACCCTATTACAGGAAAGATGTTATTAAATCAGAAAGAGTGCAGAAAAGATTTACCAGCATATTGCCTGGACTTGGGTGCCAGAGTTGCAAGGAGAGGTTGCGTAGACTAGGACTTGGTGTAGCAGTTAGCATAACGCTATTATAGCCCCAGCGACCCGGGTTCAATTCCGGCCACTGTCTGTAAGGAGTTTGTATGTTCTCCCCATGGTCTGCATGGGTTTCCTCTGAGTGCTCTGGTTTCCTTCCACATTCCAAAGATCTACGGGTTAGGAAGTTGTGGGCATGCTATGTTGGCGTCAGTAGCATGGCGACACTTGCAGGCTGCCCCCAGAACCCTCTACGCAAAAGATGCATTTCACTGTGCGTTTTGATGTACATGTGACTAATACAGATATCTTTTATTATGTTATCTTTATTCCCTGGAATGGAGGTTGAGGGGTAACCTGATAGAGGTATATAAGATCACAAGGGGCATAAAAAAGGTGAAAGCACACAGTCTTTTTCCCAGGGAGCGGGTGCTAAAAACAAGAGGGCATAGGTTTAAGATCAGAGGCGAGAGATTTAAAAGGGACATCAGAGACAGCTTCTTCACACAAAGGGTGGTGCGTATTTGGAAATGAGCTGCCAGAAATAGTGATGGAGGCAGGCACATTAGCAACATTTAAAAGCCATCTAGGTAAGTATGTGAATAGGAGAGGACTAGGGGCTAAATGTGGGCAGATGGGACTAGCTCGCTGGGCAACACGGTCAGCATGCATGAGTTGGGCCAAAGGGCCTGTTTCTGTGCTGTATGACTCTATGACATTTGGTTTGGCACATGAAATAATTTATTTTGGATAGGTAGTTGTTTGATTCACAGAAAGTTCCCCAAAGTTGGTTATAAAAATTACCTAATTAAATAATCTCCATAGGTAGTTTCTATTTTAATATGATTCTCAACAAGGACACATACCCTTTGCTTGCTCAGCTATATTGACTCACAGTCTGGCAATGCTTTGATTTTGAAATTCTCTTTCTTGCTTTTACATCTCACCCTAACCGCATTCCTCCAGCCCAACAGTGGTCTGAGTTCTCTGGGCTTCCTCAATTTTGGTAAATTGGATCAGTCAGAGATGACAGTGGAATATTTAACAGTATAGGGGATGTATTATATAATGACACTTGTTGAACCAGATTGCAGTCCCCAGAACAAACCACACCTCAGTAATGTATCTATTATATCAGCCTAAAGGTGTGGTCAGCAGTGAAGTGAAGAGATCTGGATCAGTTGCATTCTATGCATCTCTACCAGCTTGTTACTGGGATAGCCATTGAGTCATAGAAAAATACAGCGTGGGAAATAGGCCCTTCGGTTCTTACCTATACACTGTGGAACGAGACCATTTGGTTCGGACTCCCATTAGAGCTCAGAGGAGCAATCCATTAGATCCATTCCTCATTCCGTATTTCCCTGTAGCTCTGCAATGTATCCTCTTTCACACATGCCCATCAATTTCCCTTTCAATTTTTTATAATTGACCAACACTGGGGGGAGAGGAATTTCCATTTACCAGTTAACCTATTAGTGTATCTTTGGGAGGAGCACCCAAAGGAGACCTGTGCAGTTATGGAGAGAATGAGCAAAACCTGCAAAGTTATCTCTTGAGGTCAGGATTGAATCTGGGTCACTGGAGCTTTCAAACTGATCCCAGCACTTTGAAATGATTAATAGCCTGTAAATTTCAGGCCTCAACTAATGACGTTTGGTGAATGCAAACCATGAGTCATCATAAGACTGGTTGAGAAACAGTACATTATCTAAGTGCCACTGAGTGCAAGTAAAGAGCACTTGTAACCAAGCAAAATCTAATTTCCCATAATGTATTAATTCAGACTGACTCTTCAACATGGCTCAGCATCGTTCCAATCCATCTCCTTTTTATGCATCCAGCTTCTTATGTTCTCTTGGCATTTACTACAATAGTTGTTCCAGCCTGTAGGTAGGATAGCTTCTGGATAGTGGGGGATTGTGTGCTGCCTGAGCCTCCACTGTTCTGTGTTAAACTGGAAATGCAGCTGATATTATCCGGTCATGTCAATCGATTGCTTGACCTGGACCATTGATGATCACCACTAATCAATGAAGAAAGGGAATATGCTGGTGGAAATTATCAAAATATGTGTGGAACAATCAGAGACAGGCCAGATAATAATTTACCTTGTTCTCTGCTAGTACACCCTGTCTGTGTGTCCCAGAACCAGCTAGAATTATTGTGTTATTCCATCCTGTTTCTAACAATTTCTCAAGGCCTGGTTTATTCAGTCATTCCAGAGACTTCTCAACAACTTTCATCTGCCCCATTCTCCTCTATTTCATTGTTCATTAATCATTAGTGTATAATTGTGAACAGGATCAAATGCCTGCTCCTACATCACCAGACTATAATATACTTGTTGCCTGACAGTGTTTGGTATTGATGTGTGTAATGATGGATCCTACTACCAACAGTCCTGTGTAGAGCATTCACAGTACTATTCTTCAGAGTCATCCAGAGCCAGACAAATTATCTCACGAGCTGCCTCAAGAGATTCAAAGGAAAGTGGATAGAGATACGAAGGCAAAAATCTCTGCATGTCACTGTTAAAAATAAATGGTTAAGAGCTACACACTTCTGTGTATTGGAGTAGAACTGGTTGAGTGTTGGATATGGTCGTAGTTTAACATGTGACGAATTCATGACCCATCCACATCCCCCAGACGCTCTGGTTTCCTCCCACATCCCAAAGATGTGTAGGTTGGGAGGTTAATTGGTCACTGTAAATTGTCCCTAGTGTATAGGTGAGTAACAGAATCTGGGAGGAATTGATGGGGATGTGGGCAGAATAAAATTAGATTAATATAGGATTGGTATGAATGGATACTTGATGGCCTGCACAGACTGGGTGGGCTGAAGGGTCTGTTTCTAAGCTGCATGACTCTATGTTCTTATCTCAATTGCCTGTTTTTCAAGCTTCTTGTTAGCTTCTCTAGGGTTTATAAGTCACCATTAATGTGTCAGTACAGAATAATACAGATTTGTGTATAAGGGTTATTTCTTGACATTTACTTTTGTGGAATTTATCAGTTTCAAGGCAGTGAATGCTGTACCTAAATCGGAATGTTTTCTTGATGGGTGACAATGATAAGAAGAATGTTGACATTTCTGCCTCTTCACCCACCAACTTGCCAATATCACTTTCTGGGTTTTGTCAGATCTGACACTGACACAAATTTGTTACAGACAGATCTTTCTTGACATAGTTTTCTTATAATCTGCAATTTGTAGTGAGAGTTACCGTTATCCCTATAGTTACTCTTAAAACATGGTCTTACTTGCATATTTGATTCAGGTGCATCACCATACCCAGGAGTCCAGATCGATGAGGAATTTTGTCGAAGATTAAAAGAGGGCACAAGGATGCGAGCTCCTGACTATTCAACCCCAGAAATGTAAGTTGGCTGACAATAACAAAGCAATTGCTCGATTAAAAAATTCAAGGCCCACATATTTTGCCTTCCATGATGCTGGAAGTCATAAAATATAACCTATGTTCTAAAATAAAGCCTTGCTACTCACTGAAATTGGTCTAAATTAGTGACTAATGATATTTTAAGTTAAATTGCACCAACACATTTCAGATTTGCATTTAAATGGTAGAAATGAATTTACTAAGTACATATTGTACACAGTTATGTGTGTGAGAGTACAATAAAACATTAACTAGTCTTATTATTCACTTGATGTAACGGACACACAGAATATGGAAAAAAGCTGTTAGTGATGTTCTAAGAATATGTGTTAAATAAGGTAAGAGCAGTTTGGGTTCCTTCTGTGATTACAATAATTGTGGCTGTTTTAATTAAAATGGGAGTTGTATAGAGTACTTCACTAGGCATGCTTTAATAATGAATGAATATAATAGGTGACGGGCAGATTGTTCTTGAGAGGTGTAGCATGACAGAATATACTCACAAGATTCAGTGTAAAACATTTAGAACAAGGATAAGAGAAACATTTCTCCCTCAGGGTCTGTGGAACATGCAGCCTGAATCTGTGTAGAGTGACAATTTTATTCCAACCTGCTTGGTGGAAATCAGACGGGCCATTAAAATTGCTCGGAAGGCCTACCTGTCAAATTTTTGTGTCTCCTCCTGCAGCCTTCTATTTTCATTTGGACTTCTATATGGCCCAGAAGAACAACTGTTGGAATGTGCCACCTGCGGACTTGAATAATGCAACATTTTCCCTGCTGGTCTCACATTTAACTTTGTGCTTCATGTACCTTTCCTCTGCTATGTTTGAGCCTGGATTTTTGTTGAGCAGAGATACTAAAGGATGTGAATCAGATGTGGATAAGTGAGCTGAGGTACAGAGTAGCTATGATTTATTGAGTTTCAGACAAAATTCAGAGAGGCTAACTGGGTGACTCCTGTTGCTACCTTGTTTTGTAGTGGTGTGCCGTTTTTTCCAACTATTGATGTAGAGCCCAGTTAAATCTATAACCAACTTAATAGCAACCCCATCTCTGGGAAACCTGAAAGAGATTGATTGTATAAAACTAATTTGATTTTAGTGTGATGTTTATAGGTGTTAATTACAGTTAGTTTACTTTAAATGTAAAATTAACATAATGAAACAATTGCATATTTTAAAGCAAAACAAGTTAAGTGTTTGTTGGGTCTATTCCAGCTATCAAATATTACTCGACTGCTGGCACAATGATCCCAAACAACGGCCCACTTTCACAAAGCTTGTGGAGAGACTTGGGGATTTATTACAAGCAAATGTTCAGCAGGTACTAAAGAGTTGTGAAGAACACTGCCTGGCTGCTAAGTATCTCCAGCTTTTTCCATTTTCATTTCAGATTTCTAGCATCTGCAGCTTTTTGCTTTTCCATTATTGCTATTAGTTAACATTATCATAAACCATTATTGGTTGCAAAGTGGAATAGTTAAAGAAAAGCATTCATTATTTTTTACACATAAAACAAAACATGTTGTGATTGGCAGGATGGAAAGGACTACATCCCCCTGAGAGACATGCTCGTATCAAATAACTTTAACTTCTCAGTCCCAACTTCGCCAGACTCCTGCTTGGGAGAAGAAATGGAGAATTCAAAATTTAATTATAAATGTACAGGAAGCTGTGGGTAAGATATATTACATTTTTATCAAGAAAATTAAAATCTTTACTGAAAATTCAGTCAAAAGGACAGACAGTGAATTAAATTATGTTGTAACTGCAGAGGAAATTCACCAAGAGGACAAGTGTCCAGACTGTGAGCTTACTTCTGGCTCAGTTCTATGATGTTTATTAACTTGCAATGTCACCCACATCTGTTCATAAATAATACTGATGTAAGTGAAAAACTCTTGCTGATTTTCGCTGCCTTATTTTCTGCTCCTACTCAAGACCAATTTAACTCCAGGATTTTTTTAAAATCAGACAAATTAAGATCAGTTAACTCCACTTGAAATTCTTTTGCTTGAGGCAGAATTAAGATTAACAAATATCTTTTTTTGTACTTCCAGTAATTGATTACAGCATATATAAAATGTTAACTGATAAGAAATATGCAACATGAAAAAGGAATAAGCAGTTATTTAATCAGAGCAAAACTTGAATCAGTACAATTATTTTTTTAACTTAAAAACACTGAATAAATGCTTAAGACAAGAAGAACCCACAGGGAACGTCTACAAACTTCTTGAGTTGTCAATTGCATTGCTGATGGGAAGCAAGATTGAGAAAAAAAAAGTGGAAAATTGTAAGGAAAGGTTATGTCTTAATGCATCTTACTTGCCAGAAAGAAGCATTGGCAGGGTCCTGGATGCAGTAAGGTCACCATCCATGCAAATGAAAAAAATCTGCTTGAGTGCTGAACATATTTGGGGAGAGAGGAAACAACTCTGTATTTTTGAAATCTTTGTTGAATCTGAAATCTTATGAGAACCATAAATAGTTCAGAATCAGAAGTCTTTTTTACTGAAAAGCTGACATGCAGCCCAATTTTAATATGCAATATATTTTTATTACTGCAGATATATTAACACTTGTATGAACAAACAACCACAGGATTTGGAGACATTTGAAGAGTTACCACTTGAGCTTACAACATTAACAGATGTAAGTTTTCTTATGACTTGTGTATTGTTTGATAGCCTTGGCTCTGTTTCAAAACGTAAGACTTACAATATAATTTTGCAAGCATCCTTCCCCATGTTACAATGGATAGATGTTATCTGCAGTGTTATGACAAACTTTACAGAGTCACTTCTGGCTTCCCTCTGAATCATTTGGGGATGTAAAAAAATCTCTCCCTTTTCCCTTTGAATTTTGAACACCTTGTGCTTCATGATAATGAAGAAATAAATAGAATAAAATATGATTATAAATATATCTGAAAATTATTTCTACCCTAAAATTGGAGCAGTTTTATGGAATATTTTCTTGCTTCCACAATTTGCATTGATAAAACAGACAAAGGTTGATCTTAACCGGAGTTACAACTTGTACTAAAATTATACTATTTGTACAAACTGTAAGTAAATACTTTGGGATGGATTTGATTTCCATATTAAACAACAACTAGCATGACATATAAAATTAACAAATTCATACCAAGAATGTGCAAGTTTGCCTCTCAAAACTTAATCTATGCCTGTCAAAACTGGACCAAATGGACTCTGTAGTCAAAAATTATCAAAACAAGGTACAAAGAATTGAAAGATATAAGATGGCAGAGACAAGGAACTGAACCAGACATAACAATGATCCGGGACAACAGGTCAATGATAGAAATGGTAATCAAAGGATCCACACAGTGGAAAAGAACAGAGAGGAAGGGGAATGCGAGGAAAACTACTGCAAGTCATGAACTTTTAATTTAGCTCTTCAACCTCCTGCAACCCAATTAGTAGTCTGAATAGTATTGTTTCAAGAATAAAATGAGAGTAAAGGTGGGAGTAGACAAAACATAACAAGGATGATATCCAGGTACAAAGTTTTGAAATTATTAATCATGACTGTGCCAGTTAATACTAAATGTTTTCCTTCATGGGGATGCTGTATAATTCTCTGGGAGATAATGAACCTTTTAAATATGCATAGTCAATGGTTCTGTCCTCCACATCCAGAAAAATTAAATCCTTCCCCACCTGTGCCCACTTTTTCCAGAAGTGCAAGGCACAATGGGCTGACCATCTGCTCCCAGGGGCATTTTGTGAGGTGCGACAGGCCCCAGTGGCAAGTGGGCCTCAGACAGCTGAAGCCCCATCCCTGCATTACCCTAATGGCCTTTGACAGATCATTGCTAACAAAGACTTTTGAACAGTTTTTGTATGTAATTGTTTGTCAAAGACATTTTATAAAAGATCAAAAAGTTAAAAGTTCTGAAAAGATAACATCAATTAAAAACATATTAAAGTACTACAATTTATTAAAAAGTATTAAAATATAGTAAAATAATTCAAGCACTTACCTTTTTCCACAGCACCAGTGAGCAAATGAATGGGATTACTGTTTATCTGGCAGTCTTCCCCAATATAAAACTGAGGGCCAATGCAAAGTGCATTGGTGCACAGTGGTGAGTCCAATGTTGAGTAGAAGGTTGGGTGTGTGACCTTCACAATGTTTCAGACTTTCCATTTAATGTGTGAATGAGGAAATGCAAACAGCTAATAGCGAGTGGTTCCCTACAGGTAAATACAAAGAGTGCTAGGAGATTCTTTGCTGCTGGTTAATGTCAGTTCTTCCTTGGGTGGCCTGAGTACTTTACTTTTAAGGCAGTTTTTTCACCACTTCCACTTATGTGATAGCATGACCCAGTATTTAAACAATAGCATCCTTTGGGACATTAAACTACTTTATTCGTTGTAGAGAAAACATTCAGAACGATAGTTAAAGTTTATTTCTATCATGTCAACTTAAAATATTGAACACACAATGCTGTCCTACTTCATTTGGTCATCTCACTATGGTAATAGCTACTTTCTTTACACTTGTTCTCTTTGTTACATTCTTTTTCTTATCCTCGCTATCTGAGTGCCTCTTTTGAAACTGTCCTTACTAAAGTTTAATAGCAATTTTAATTTTATTTGAAAATTTTCCCTGGTCTTCAAAATGATTCCAAACCAAGATTTGAGACAAAGACCATATGTTTTTAGAGCATCCTATCTGGATGTATCATGGCTTGGTACAGCAACTGCTCTGCCCAGGACCGCAAGAAGCTGCAGAGAGTTGTGGACACAGCCCAGCGCATCACAGACATCAGCCTCCCCTCCTTGGACCTCTCGTTGTCTTGGTGAAGCAGCCAGCATAATCAAAGACCCCACCCACCTGGGACATCCTCTCTTCTCTCCTCTTCCATCGGGTAGAAGATACAGGTGCCTGAGGGCACGTACCACCAGACTTAAGGACAGCTTCTACCCCACTGTGATAAAACTATTGAACAGTTCCCTTATACAATGAGATGGACTATGATCTCACGATCTACCCTGTTGTGACCTTGCACTGCACATTCTCTGTAGCTGTGACACTTTACTCTGTACTGTTATTGTTTTTACCTGTACACTCCGTACTAACTCAATGTAAATGCACTGTCTAATGAATTGACGCGTATAATTGGTTTGCAAGACAAGTTTTTCACTGTACCTCGGTACAAGTGACAATAATAAACCAATACCAATACCAAATAGAGTTGTATTTTACCACTTGCAATATATCCTGGCAGTCTATTTGTTTAAGCAGTCATCCCACATCATTGTACGTGCAACTTCAAAGTCACAACCCTGCATCCTACGCACAGGCTTACCCACTCAGCTACCTAACATTCACCTTTATCTGTATGAGATGTGATCTGACAGATACAGACCCACTCTGGCACTGCATTTAAATCTGCCTATGTTCTTTTTTTCTCTCTGTAGTCCTTATTTCTGCATCATTTGTAAACACACACACAGACTCCTGGCACCCTCATCCACATCATTTATAAAACTGGTGAAGGAACGGCTCTAGTACAAGACTCTATTATTGCCTTGTACTCCTACAAAATCTGTACCAATAATAGTTACTTTCTTACCCAAACCAAATCTACCTACTAATCCTACAGAATTTTACCATTATTAAATAGACTGTGGTATGATATCAGGTCAAAAGGTTTTTGAAAATTAAAGCGGATAAATACAACTGAGCTACCCATATCCAAAGATCCAAAAAGGAAGTTAGTAAGACATAACCTTTTTAGGTTTCTAATAAGCTCTTCCTTTGCTACTGAACCTTTCTCCTAACTTCTCTTTAACCAAAACAGATTAATGGGCCTGTAATTGCTTGGTTATAACTTAATTTTTTAGATAATGTCAGACAGTTCATAAGATAATACCTTTTGGGATAACACTGACAAGGTCTGATTTTAATAAACATTCAGCAAATTCTAGCAGCTTGTAACTTCACTCTATAAAACTATGGAAATCTATTTTGTTTTTCAAACCCAAATTTAAGAATAAATTGTTCCTAAACTCTTTCTTTGGATAGGTAGTCAAAAGATCCTGAAATGTCCAAAGTCAGAAAAAGCTATGATTTAAATTGTGCAGTGTTCTGCTCAGACCACACTTGCACACTCTGCCGGGTTGGAACCAAAGGAAACATTTAACCATCAAAAGCTGTACAGACAAGAGCCATGAGACTGATCCCTAGTATCAAGCTCAGCAAAATGATTTAAAGATTGCAGAGACTGGGCTTTCCAGCCTGCAAAAGATCCACCTGAGAGATGACCAAAAGATACTAAATGGTATAAAGATTAAGTTGGATTGCTTTTACAGAATAAGAGAGAGATAAAGAGAGAGATATCTTTATTAGTCACATGTACATCGAAACACACAGTTTTTACATCGTGTGTTCTGGGGGCAGCTGAAAGGATAGCTATAAAGTTTAAGCTATAAAAGGTAATTTAAAAATTTATATCATGAAGCTCCCCATGTTAGATGATCAACTCTTGAAGAGCACTTCTTAAACTAAGTGATAGTGGAAGAAATTCAGAAATGATTTTGGAAATAATTACATAGACAGATGGGATCGTTATCCACGTCTTACAGTTTGCCTTTGAGTATGTGCATGAATAATGCTTTACTTATAACAGCTTTAATAACTTGTAAGTTTTTCCAGTTTTGAAATAACAGAGGGACATTGGTCAGAGGGACAAGGAAACATGATCCATCTCACCTACAGTTCCACATTGATGCAAAACCATTATCTTGAATATGAGCTATTGTCATCAATGAACAAATAATTAAATCGTATTTCAAATTGCTAAATGGTTTATAGATATAATAAAATGAAATATCAATCCAAAGTTAATTTCTCCTGTCTTTCTTAGGATTATCAGACTGACAGTGGAATGGTTTTGGCCTCAGAAGAATTAAAATGTCCAGTGCCGATGGACAGCAAGCCAATACATCCGCAGTATTTTGGGTAAGCCAACACAATATAATAAATTTGTTAAAAGCAGTAATTATAACAGGAAACTGGAACCAGAGAAAAAAGGAGACATGGCTTAAAAAATGAAACAAACCCTAGCAGGGAGTACATGCAGTTTAGCACTCTGTGTTTGTCCTCTCCAAGTATGCAGGAAAGTGATTAAGTAGGAAGTCCTTTTTGTGACAAAATGTTTTTTTAAAGCTGAGTAAATTTGTGCTGCATAAACATCATTTCAAGTTGTGAGGGCCAGGCAAATGTGCTGCAGCAGCTTAATTCCTAAGTAAGCCTTGGCTTTTTACGAGCTACACAGTAATTATCTGGTGTCTTTGTCATTCACTCTAATTTAATTAGGTTGCAAAACTTGGAATAAAATTGCTGGCAAGTTTTTAACTTGAAATCCTTCCTGTACTTCCCTGTTTCCTTAGATTTTTTTCTTTATTTGCAAAACAAGAATAGATCCAGTTTGTTGAGTTTTTTTTAACGGCTGTAACTAAAACAGAGTGCCACAAATGAGCTTTTTATAACAAAGTAACATGCAAAGGCAGAAATGGAAATTGAAAGTTGAGCAGTCTATTTTTGTGGTGTTGCTTGAAGGAGGTACATTGGACAGGAGACCAGGAGAACGAGTTGCTCATGTTTGAATTGTGTTATAGGTTCTTTAGCATTTACCAGACACAGTGAGCAGAGCCTTGCTTAATGGTCCAAATTGTTCTGAGCCATAGCTCCAGCTAGCCACAGTGTGAGCTTCAGTGCTTTCCAAACTTCTGTGTCAGCACACTGCATTTGAATTCTTGTTCTACCCCTGGACTCGCTATTGGATCTTGGGGGGTGTTCAGTGATGTGAAATCAAGAAAACTGCAGATGCAGGAAATCTAAATTAAAAGCAGGAAATGCTGGAAACACTCAACAGGTCAGGCAGCATCTGTGGAAAGAGGAACAGATTTAACATTTCAGATCCAGGCCCCCTATGTTAGAAACTGAAAAAGAAAGAAAACAAGTTAATTCTCATTAGCAGAAAAGGAGGGGGAGGGATGGATAAAACAAAGGGAATATCTCTGATAGGGTGTCCCCCATAGGGGAATCAGAGATGTCATTAGAGACATTTGAAAACAGTTGAACAAGTCCTTGATGGCAACCGACGTGATCGCTACTTGCTGTCTGCTCCTCTTACAGAAAAGCCATGGATCCAAAACTCTGGATCATTGGGAACCATTAGGGGTTAGTGGGCTGTGAGACTAGCACAGGGACAGGTTGGATTGAGTTTGATCCAGCCCAATGTGTCATCTGAAAGACATGTCCTTGGGAATAGAATTCTTTCCCATTACTAAAATGATTTATGTGTTGATTACATCGTCAGTTTCACTGTGCTGCTTAGTCATGGTGCAGCTGACCCAAAGTAATGCAAGTTTATCGTGTTAAGTAGGACACGATAAGGCCATCAAGTGAGATGACAAAAAATCTGAAGTCTTACATTTATATTGGATCATTACAGAATATCCAGAGTCCTAATCAGAGACTTGCACCTGATGGACACTTTTAACCACATCTAATTATGTCTTGATGATATCTTGCAATCTGTTCTTTGTTCAAAGACACATGACCTCATTTCCAATATTCACTTCAATGGCATTTCCAGATAGCATGCCTTCTGTTACCTTCATGTGTGAAAACATTCTGTGAACTTCCCTTCTTCCTTGGCTTCTTGAATCAAGGAGTACAATTTTTTCTGCAACGGAGCTTGTTCTTCCAAATTTTGGCTCAGTGTACGCCTCACAGCATGGAAAAATGGAGTTTAATTACACCCTCCCATGGCTCAGTGAAGTTATAATGGAGTTAATTAAGATCAACCATTCTCTTCACAAGGAACTTCACCTCCAACATCAGGCTTACACCAATGAACCCAAACCAATATAGTAACAACTTATGTGGAAAAATGTCTGAGTTCTCTCGCATCTGTACCATTAATAATAATACATTACTTTTAACTGATGTTAGTTTTATGCATTCTCAACAGTTTGAGAAAGGCACTTGAGAAAGTTTCTTGCTTTACAGTGGGTGAGAATGTTTGATCTTCCTGTAGCTAAATGAGGCCATCCAAAATGTACAAAAGAATCTGACTGACTGGTCTTGTATGACCATGTTAGAAGGGATTCTGTGGAGCCCAAAAAAGAATGCATTAAGAAGTGTGAATCATGAAATATCCTTATGCTTTCACCTTTGAACAAAGTGTACACACATCATGGATCCAAAAGCTAATGCTGGAAATTCAAAATAAAATAAAATATTCTGGAAATATTCAGCAGATCAGGCTGCATCTATGGAGAAAGAAACAGAGATCTGTTTTTCTATTTTTTTGTTTCTTTCTCTGCAGATGTAGCCTGATTTGCTGAGTATTTCCAACACTTTCTGTTTTATACTCAATAGCACTACTTGTATTTCCTGTCTTCTATCTCATTCCAGAGATCTGAACACATAAAGTATCAGTCCAATCCGAATGGAGTGCTCTGGTGTTGGAGCTACTGTCTTTTAAATTGCTTACAATGTGCAGGTAGCAAGGCTGATATCTATTGCCCATCCTTAATTGCACTGAACATAAGGCAATTAAAATTCAACCACATTGGTGGGTCTGGAGTAACACATAAACAGGTTGACGATGACAGACCACCTTTTCTGAAGGCAATTAATGAGTCGGCTAGTTTTTTAAAATGAGCCAGTAAACTCAGGCCCTATCTACACTTTCTATAAGTGAGTTACATAAACATTGTTGTTTTTAAATATTTTTTTATTTCCTATTCCATGATGAATGCATATCTGCCCTTTAAAAAGTTTTGAAATAAATTTCTGGGTGTTAATGCAATGAGTTTGGACCTCAGCTATTAAATATCCTCACTTAATTTTAACGCCCTGTGTAAATGATGAATGGAACAAGTATTAAGTTGCCTAATAATGAATCAGATCAAATTGTAACAAAGATCCTATTTAGAATCCATAACTATGAGATTACATCATTTGCTGCTGATATATTTAAAAAAGAACAGTTCTCTGATGTAAAAATGTATATATCACAATGCACCGTCCTACCAGACTTCTGTCATCCAGAGGTACAGTGGCATGCAAAAGTTTGGGCACCCCTGGTCAAAATTTTTGTTACTGTGAATAGTTGAGTAGAAGATGAACTGAACTCCAAAAGTCAAAGTTAAAGATGAAACATTCTTTTCAACATTTTAAGCAAGATTAGTGTATTATTTTTGTTCTGTACAATTTTAGAGTGAAACAAAGGAAAGGAGCACCATGCAAAAGTTTGGGCACCCCAAGAGATTTGAGCTCTCAGATAACTTTTACCAAGGTCTCAGACCTTCATTAGCTTGTTAGGGCTATGGCTTCTTCACAGTCATCGTTAGAAAAGGCCAGGTGATGCAAATTTCAAAGCTTTATAAATACCCTGACTCCTCAAAACTTGTCCCAACAATCAGCAGCCATGGGCTCCTCTAAGGAGCTGCCTAGCACTCTGAAAATTAAAATAAATGATGCCCACAAAGCAGGAGAAGGCTATAAGAAGATAGCAAAGCGTTTTCAGGTAGCCGTTTCCTCAGTTCGTGATGTAATTAAGAAATGGCAGTTAACAGGAACGGTGGAGGTCAAGTTGAGGTCTGGAAAACCAAGAAAACTTTCCAAGAGAACTGCTCATAGGATTGCTAGAAAGGCAAATCAAAACCCCTGTTTGACTGCAAAAGACATTCAGGAAGATTTAGCAGACTCTGGAGTGTTGGTGCACTGTTCTACAGTGCAGCGACACCTGCACAAATATGACCTTCATGGAAGAGTCATCAGAAGAAAACCTTTCCTGCATCCTCACCACAAAATTCAGTGTCAGAAGTTTGCAAAGGAACATCTAAACAAGCCTGATGCATTTTGGAAACAAGTCCTGTGGACTGATGAAGTTAAAGTAGAACTTTTTGGCCACAATGAGCAAAGGTGTGTTTGGAGAAAAAAGGGTGCAGAATTTCATGAAAAGAACACCTCTCCAACTGTTAAGCACGGGGGTGGATCGATCATGCTTTGGGCTTGTGTTGCAGCCAGTGGGATGAGGAACATTTCGCTGGTAGAAGGAAGAATGAATTCAATTAAATACCAGCAAATTCTGAAAGCAAACATCACACCTTCTGTAAAAAAGCTGAAGATGAAAAGAGGATGGCTTCTACGGCAGGATAACGATCCTAAACACACCTCAAAATCCACAATGGACTACCTCAAGAGGTACAAGCTGAAGGTCTTGCCATGGCCCTCACAGTCGCCCGAGCTAAACATCATCGAAAATCTGTGGATAGACCTCAAAAGAGCAGTGCATGCGAGACAGCCCAAGAATCTGACAGAACTAGAAGACTTTTGCAAGGAAGAATGGGCAAAAATCCCCCAAACAAGAATTGAAAGACTCTTAGATGGCTACAGAAAGTGTTCACAAGCTGCGATACTTGCCAAAGGGGGTGTTACTAAGTACTGGCCATGCAGAGTGCCCAAACTTTTGCCTCGGGCCCTTTTCCTTTTTTGTTATTTTGAAACTGTAAAAGATGGAAATAAAAAAGTAATCTTGCTTAAAATATTAAAGAAATGTGTCATCTTTAACTTTATGCCTTTTGGAAATCAGGTCATCTTTTACTCGCTTAGCTATTCACAGTAACAGAAATTTTGACCAGGGGTGCCCAAACTTTTACATGCCACTGTAAATGAAGCCTCAAGTAATCTAAGCTGGCCTGTCAATGACAACCAAGAAAAGTATACGGTATTCATTTGACCCTGGTATTGAACCACATTCTTGTCAAGAACCATTGTGAACTCATTTATGGAAATAGCTAAGAAAAGAAATGCTGCTCTTTTATTGGTATTGGTATTGGTTTATTATTGACTCTTGTACTGAGGTACAGTGAAAAGCTTGACTTACAAACTGATCGTACAGGTCAATTCATTACACAGTGCAGTTACATTGAGTTAGTACAAAGTGCATTGATGTAGTACAGGTAAGAACAGTAACAGTACAGAGTAAAGTGTCACAGCTACAGAGAAAGTGCAGTGCAATAAGGTGCAAGGTCACAACAAGGTAGATTGCGAGGTCATAGTCCATCTCATTGTATAGAGGAACCGTTCAATAGTCTTATCACAGTGGGGTAGAATCTGTCCTTAAGTCTGGTGGTACGTGCCCTCAGGCTCCTGTATCTTCTATCCGATGGGAGAGGAGAGGAGAGAGAATGTCCCGGGTGGGTGGGGTCTTTGATTATGCTGGCTGCTTCACCAATACAATGAGAGGTAAAGATAAAGTCCAAGGAGGGATTTCTTAGATTACAATAAAGGTCTAAAAATTCCTTTGTATAATTCATTGGTTTTTGAAGTCTGTGAAGCCAAAACACGAGAGGTGAGGCCCACTTTAGCATTATTTAATGGAGTCCCAGCCTTGCCTTGAATGCTACCAGGAAGCTAAGGCATCCATCCACGTCCCAGGTGGGTCCTCCCTTAGCGTTTTTCTTGTTGATCCTCCCCAGGTCCACCCCTCATTTTACAAAACCAGTGTCCACCACCCCAGCTGTCTGCTGCCTAACTGACTTCCTCCACTAGCTCAGGACTTGTACACTTTAGAATTTAGCTGACTAGGAACCTCACACAAGATGGGTACAGACCACCAGCATCTATTGCAATGCTGCTTTAATGCACATTTTGAGGTATCAAGTAATTTCTAGCCCAACAATTTCAATTTAGAGCAAAAGGCCAGGACATCCACAATGATGACAAAACACATGGAGAAGGAAAAGCCCATCTGAAGCTTCAGTTCAAGATCTCAAATACTGAACATATTAGTGTCCGAAATTGGGAACTTTGCAGCCTGAAAACCTTGGGTCTTAGGTCCAACTTGGAAGCCCTAGAAAAATATTTACACCTTAACCAACAGGGAAACTAATAATAACAACCCTAGTAATTATAGCAAGGTCAATATGCATACTAGAAATCTAAGCTTCAAACTTATTGAAATCTTTTCGAACAGACTTGTCAGCATTCCATTCTGCCTCTCTCCATACTTACTGAGGGTATTAATTTCAGACAGAGCTGGTTTAAGAACTGTCAGCACTTTAGATAGCAGGTGTAAGGTAAAAGAGGAGAAATTTAAAGGAGTTCTGAGGGGTAGGTTTTTCACACAGAGGGAGGTGAATATTTGGAATGAGCTGCCTGAGGAAGTGGTGGAGGCAGATATTATTACAATATTTAAAAAGCATTTGGACAGACTATTGGATAGGAAAGAAATAGAAGGATACAGGCCTAATGCAGGTAAATGGGATCAACAGAGATAGGCATCAAAGTGGGCATGGACGAGGTGGGCCAAAAGGACCCGTTTCTGTGCTGTGGGATTCTATGAAAGAAGGATTAAACAGAGAATGCAGCCAAAGGGCTCCACCAGAATTTTTACACTACTTAATATTTGGAACAAGGTGGCTGGCTGAGTATTGCATTCTGTTAACGTCTACTAAATATTGAACATTAACCGGAACTTGGGAATCATTTTGTTTTACACAACACACACAAAATGCTGGAGGAACTCAACAGGTCAGGCAGCATCTGTGGAGGGAAATAAACAGTCGACGTTTCAAGTCGAGATTGGTTTCGTATTTTTAGTGAAGCAGTTTCATGCAGACATTGGGAATTTGGTATCTTTTGCTGCAACTTCATGTATTCTTACATTGTGGTAGTCAGTAACATTTGTTTTGTTTTTGCAGTTTGAAGCCAACACGCAAAAGCAAAGAATTGGGTTTATCTGAAACTGTCAGTTGGAAGAGTACTTACAGCTCTGGTTACCAGTGTGGAGAGGAAGGCTACCGAGCAACTGCACGAGAGAGTTTCAGCTCTCTGAGTTCCTTAGAATCAAAAATGAGTTGCTGTATACCACCACCAGACTATAATTCACTGGCTTTTTATACCTCTCCACCAGTTTAAAGGGCTGTTTCACCAACACTCAAGGAAAAAAAATCTGCGTCTACATATTCAATGATTTGCACTACATCTCTAAGCAAACTTTGTTGTTATTGCTGTTACCAATATCAAAACGTAAGTGTGCTACCCACTCCCAGTAATCAGGTGGTAAGTGTGTCATGAACAGATGTAGATACATTAAGCTTTTATAAACCATCTTATTAGGGAAAATATAGTCCTTATTAAAGTGAGGGAAACACTCCTAGGGATGGCAGTTCCACCTCATAAACCCATCAGTCCTGGGTCAGTTATTGTACAACAGGTACAATAACAACATACACATGTATAGTTCAGAAAAGGGTTAGAGTTATTATCACACTATCCCAGATAATGTTTATGAGAGCATTCAAGACTGCATTAAAATTTTCAATCCATGCACCAGACACTGACGAACCTTACCTGCAGCCAATTTGTGGCATGTTAAGCAGAGTTTGGAATATGCCTCGCAGTGGGCAGTATGTTACTGCCCAGTAAAATTTCATTAAAGTGTCACCCTCATTATTATTCATGATTTTCAGGTAAATGTAAAATACAGGTTCATGTAAGTGCATTCACGGCATATTAATAAACCTGTTATCAATATAAAGCTAAAATACTCATTCCATAATTGTTACTTCTTCAGAGCAGGAGTGTTACCAGGGACTGAAAGCTACTGTCAGTGCAACCTGCTGGATTTAATCCACACAGATTAACAGAGATAGGCAGCAAAAGGATACTACTTTTGATTCTGGTTTTATTAAAAAGAAGATGCTTATTGGGATTTAATTCTCTCTGCCATTTTGTACTTTAAACACAAGCTATTGTGCTAAAATAGAACAGACGGGAAGTGAGATTCATTAGGATGCTAAAATTAACTATTAAAAGCATTGAATAGTTGTATTCATTTGATATACTGTGAGAATTTTAGTGGTTCAGGTTTTTTTTAAATCTCTGCAATAGAAGAACTCTCCCGTCAGTAAATTTCTTGTATAGAATTTTACCTAAATCATTTCTTTTTCTTAGGTAGCCTCTTGGGTTGGTGGATGACTTGTTTCCACTCCAACTCTGTAGGTTCCAAGGTGGCTAAAGAATACCATATGGGATCCACAGTCTCAGCCAGAGACAGGGCAGGAGGTGCCTGATATGGCAGGTTGGTAGGTTGTTTGGGAGTTTCTGTGTTCCATCTTCATGCTTCCACTAAAGAGATCTGGGGTACCCAGTTCCTACATGGATACCCAAATTCTACTCTGAATAGTCATGGCCCAGGAATTTCTAAAAGTTAATGAGGATATTACATTTTTTCAGAGCTTTGAGACTTTCCTTGAAGAGTTTGCTTTGTCATCTTGGAATTCCTGCGCCATGACAGAGCTTGGAGTAGAGTGCTTGTTTCAGGAGTCTGGTGCCTGGCATGCATACTCTGTGCCCAGCAAAGTGAAGCTGGCTGAGCACAATTAGAGCTTCAGCAGCAGGGATATTGGTCTGGAAGTGGATGCTGACATTGGTTTGCTTATCCTACCAGTACATTTGGAGGATTTTATGGAAGTAGCTTTGGTGCCTCTTGAGTGCTTTGATGTGCCTGATGTAGTCCATATCACCTGAGCAGGAAGGAGGGGATCTCGTATTTGATAGACCATGAACTTAGTACTCTGTTTCAAGTCTAAGTCTTTGAATAATTTTTTTCCTCAAGTGGCTAAAAGCTATGCTGATACTCTGAAAGTGCTCGTGATTTTTGTCATAATTTTTGTCTAGGTTGAAAGATGATGCCTGGAATATGGGGAATGATTCATATTTTCCAGGATCTTGCAATGGATCTTTATTACAGGGGGATGCCAGTGGTTGGAAGAGGATTTTTGCCTTATGGACGCTTTGTGTAAGGCCTGTTCCCTTGTATATTTCAGTGAACGAGCTGACAATAATTTGGAGCTCGGCTTCTGAGTATGCAGATGAGCAACCATCACCTGCAAACTGTAGCTCAATGAATGAGGTTGGAGTGACCTTGGTTCTGGTGTGGTGGTGACAAAGGTTGAAGAATTTCCCATTTGTCCCATAGGAAGCTTGTTGGAGTCGAGATGCACTATTGCAGCAAGGAGGATAGATAAAGGATTGGGGTGACATCACAGCCTGGAATGGAATTGAATTTCTTTTTGGAGCCACATTTGAGGAGGATTCTCCATAATCCCTCTCATCTGAAGGTGTCAAAGGCTTTTTCTTTGGGTGGGTGAGAATGGTGTGGTGATTGATCCCACTCCCTGTGTTTTTATTGGCGTTGTTACACCGTGAAGATCATATTGTTTATTCCACTTGATGGACTGAATTCATTCTGTGACTCAAGGATGAGCTCTTCAGCTGCTGGGTGGAGGTGAATGAGCATGATCCTTACAATGATTTTCCCAGTAAACACAGCAGGGAGACCCCTTAGTGGCTACTGCAATTGGATTCGTCTCCTTTCTTGAAGAGGATCACAATTAAGTCAGCTCTCAGGCCCCTAGTGTGCAATTCCAGATAAGGGAGAGGGCCTGTGGATTCCTGCCAGAATTTGCTCTCTGCTAAGTTTTTGAATTTCAGCAAAGATATCATCTGCTCTAGGGGACTCACTGTTTTTCAACATCTTCTTTCTTATGGACTCACCAAGTTTTAGTTGAGGATTTATTCAGAGTGCTCCATCTTTAATAAGCTCTCATTCATTCTCCCAAAAGAATATGGTTATCAGGCAAATAGAAAACCAGAAATCCTCACATTTGAGTTTCTTTTAA
This sequence comes from Pristis pectinata, assembly GCF_009764475.1. Taxonomy (NCBI): domain Eukaryota; kingdom Metazoa; phylum Chordata; class Chondrichthyes; order Rhinopristiformes; family Pristidae; genus Pristis; species Pristis pectinata. Next base: position 26,952,693 of record NC_067415.1, read on the forward strand.
AATAAAATTACATACTCCTTCTATCAAATTTGGAAATGTAGCTCCAAGATAGTTTTGTTTGAGATAATTTTATTAAATACTTAGAGCACCTGCAGCTTAATAAATTATATCTTTTGGCATATTCCATGTATTCCCGCTAAAAGTAGAATCTCAAAATTCTAATTTTCCTAAAGAACTTGTTCTGATGGCTGAAAGATATATTAAAACAATGTAAAGAAATATAAAAAATATAAAACAATTTTGTGTTTCTATTTTATCCTATTTTAGCCAGCTACTTAGCTAGAGAGGGAGGAAATAAGGAAAAACCAATGCTTTAAGTTTTGTTCAGCTATTTTACATAATAAGCCCAACCTATATAATCCAAAAATTAGTACTTAACATTACAATATGTGCGCTGAGGAACCACAGGGCTGGTTGTTATTTGCTGAGAATCGCAAATCCTAATTTTCATCCTCTATTTATATTGCTTGAATAAGACTCTACCACCAATAGACACATATGAGTTTATAACCGATAATTCCAGCTCTTCTACTGACCTTCTGGCTGCAACCGAAAGTTGCAACATCTTATTTCTGATTATTGCTTCCTTTTGTTCCTGCTAGCCACTTGGGTATTTAATGCAGGGCCGTCACTGTCAGCTGTCCAGCTGATCAGGAATGAGCGAAATTCTGCTTTTACTTCCCCTATCTGCTACATCTTGGGCCAGATGGTTCTCAGTCCCACTTGCAAGCCCCTCCCACCACAAACACACTGTTATCCCCATGGCTGCAGTGACTTCTTCTGCCTTCTTGGGTCCAAACAAACTCCAACCTTTGCTGGCAAAGCTGAGTGGTTCATAAGCAGTTGCCTGGGGCTGGTCCATAGGAGGTAGATCCTGAGCTTCCCCTTCCTGGACTGCCCTCATGGTCTATTAATAGTTGTCAGAATGTCCTTGATGATCAAAAGAGATTTAAAAGTGGACCAAAATGATTAAAATATTTGGAAAAATAAAAATTGTTAAAAACATAAAAATAATAAATTTACATGAAAACATGTTTATGATATTAATTCATTAAAATATTTAACAAAATAATGAAAATTAAAGAAAGCACTTGTGTGCACTTACCTTTTCACCCCAGGTCAGCAATGCCATTCAAATTCATCCACCTCAGTTCAAGAGGTGAGTCTAACAGTGGAACAGGAGGCTCAGGTGCACTGGCATCTGATCACCAACACAATCCCCAACACCATGTTGTAATGTTGACTTGCGAAAGTCAAGAATGCACAGAACTACAGAGGGAACCTTGCCAGCAACTCCCTAAAAAACCACAGACAAAACGTCAGTATCTTTGGACTATGATGTGGATGACATGATGTTACTCAGATGACGTTTCTAATAATTTGTTACTTTTTACTGGGACTCTAAGGAAAATTGATATTGAGCCTGCATTGCTGTGGAAAGAGGATTAAAGAGAAAGGAGTGGGCAGTTTCAGTTCCATCATTCCTGATTAAGGTGCTTGCTATTGCCAAGTGATGGAGAGTTATTTAAAACAAAACTCAATCTGAATTTATGTACCCACTGAAAGATCAAATGAAAACATATATTATCAAATTCTCAAAAAACATAGTCCAACTGTTGAGGGAATATGGCAACAGTTTTTGCAGGATTATAGGATAAGTATCCCACTGATGTTGGCTTGAAGAATCCAGTGGCTAGTGAGAAGCTAATAATTGTAATTCAGAAGAGAATAAAGTCATTTTTTGAGATTGCATTGTAATGAAAGATCTTTAAATTCTTTGTGACTAATATCTTTATTAGTCACGTGTTCATCGAAACACACAGTGAAATGCATCTTTTGCGTAGAGTGTTCTGGGGGCAGCCCACAAGTGTCGCCACGCTTCCAGCGCCAACATAGCATGCCCACAACTTCCTAACCCGTACGTCTTTGGAATGTGGAAGGAAACCAGAGCACCTGAAGGAAACTCACGCTGACACGGGCAGAATGTACAAACTCCTTAGGCAGCTACATATAGAAAACAGAGTTCTCTTACGTGCATAGAATGTTTACCATTTGAGCATTTTGCTGTAGTCCTTATTTAAATGGAGAATCAGATTTTAGATTGAGTGTAATGTTTTCTGTTTTATTTTTGAAATTGAGTGAACTAAAGGGTTAGTTTGGAGTCATATACACTTTCCAACTACAAAAGTGTTTTGGTCTTTATTGGAACGTGCTGCGCCACAAAACTGAATAAAAGAAAAAAAAAATTCCTTGTTGCACCTGAAAATCTGTGCACAAATCTTGGTGCCACATGGAAAATGCAGTAGAAGGAAACTCATGTAGGCATTAGGACATGGTCAGTTTTATGGCCAAAGATTCAATTGGTCGATAAACTTGATAGAGGAGTTCAAGGAAAGTTGGCCATATTGCTATTATGCAGATAATTCCTTAACATGCAAAATTCTGCATTCCTTTAGCCACATAACTAGTTTGCCTCTGGATTACTGCTGTATGTGGCTTTAAGTGCAGGGCAAATTCCAGGTCATCGTATAGATTCTGTGAGTGAGTTAATTGTGTCATTTTCATGTTCAAGTATAATTTTTAAAATAGCTGAACATCCCTTGGTAGCTTGCACTGAAAAATGATGATAAATGCTTGTTATATCTCAGCAAGCTAGCTATTCTAAATCACAATCCTATATGCTGTTAACCAAGGTCCCATATGATGAGAACTCTGCCTGAAATGAATTCACTGGGTAGATTTTTGGAACCTTTGCACATTGCAAATGGGCATAAATAAACATGAGGTGAACTACTGCAACTCATGGCTTGGGTGGTCTGTATTTACGCTTGTGTGTAATGCATTATTTTCAGATTAGTACATTAAACAGAACAGTGTAGGTACCTTTATATATTCTATATTCTCAGAGTTTAAGCCTTTAAGTGACTGAAATTTCTTTGGTTGCATGCTGTTTATCCTGAATGACGATGAGGTGAATTCTGTATGTCTTTTTTTGGAACTCACAAGTGTAATTGTTATAACTGTATTTCCATTTAGAAGTAATAAAAGATGTTTAATTACTTCCATTCCGGTGCATTATATTTTACTGTATCTTTGGATTGTATCAAAATCTTACTGATCCTGTATGTTGATCAGTGCAAGAGCATTATAGACTATAAATCTTTTTTGTCTTTGAAGATTTCAAGTTGCAGGATGGTCTGTCCCTTACAAGAAGTAAATCATATTTGTTCTATTCTATTAAGTCTATGCTGGCTCCCTGTTTCCCCATTTATTTCCCTGTAACCTATTTTCTCTCATATACCCTTTAACTCCCAGCTACCTACTCTAGGGGTAATTTACAGTAGCCAATTAAACTAACAACCATCATGTTTTTGTAAGACGTTAGAAACACTAAAAAACAAAAACAATCACATACAGTTATCTGAACAATTAAACTGTGTGAACTATCTGTACTTGTTTTTGTAAGACGTTAGAAACACTAAAAAACAAAAACAATCACATACAGTTATCTGAACAATTAAACTGTGTGAACTATCTGTACTTTTCTTTCTCCCTCCTAGCTCCAATTGAATGGAGTCATGAACCCGCAGCAGGTCTAACCCAGTGGGTTCAGTGAGCAGATTCCCAGAGTAACTGCTGGAGACTAAAGAAAATTAATACTTCACCACAGACATTGAAACACGATTGGGAAATTGTCACTGACACCCCTATCTGGAAGTTGTGGACTTCTGCATTTGTGCAAGTTTCCCGACCGTTACAGAGGAAATGGCAGCATTTCCACATGGAACTCATCCCTGGCATGTCTCAGGAAAGTCCAGGCTATTAAGGTGCAGTAGTGTCTTCATGTATTATCTTATAAATGATGACAGTAGTAATTGGCTGGATTAGTTTCATCCTGTGTTTTGTGAGTGGTATAATCTCTCAGACAGCTAATTCAATTAGAAGAGGTTTGTAGCTGGATTGTCAGAGAATGTAAGCTTTGGTGTGTTCTGGGCCCCCAGCTCCTTTTGAATCTTGGCTGCAATGGCATGACACTCTGTGGTGGAGGCGACCATGGGAATAAGCCAAGTGAAATAATCCACTTGTGATTCTTGTGGCTTTCAGACAGCTCTGTGATTAGAATGCTTATACATCTTCCTGCGTTTGCTCCTGCCTTACCTTTTTAAAATCTGCATCAGAACCAGGTACCTTGGGTTGACGGGAATGAAGGAATACCAGGCCATGAGACTACAGATTGAAGGCCCATAGCATCCGATGTTTTGGCCTGTTATTCAGTCTCACTTTGCATATTAGTGAGCCCCACCATGCAGTAACGATGACCACATTGCAGTTGAGACTTTGTCTATCAATGGTGTTGTGCTTAGAAGTATCCAGGAAGATAACCTATTAAGGTTTATTATCCAGAAGAGTATTGATCTGGTGACCTGAGTCCAAATCCCATAGCAATGTCTGGGGAAAATAAATTCAAGAAATTAAATAAATCTGAAATAAAAAGTTAGTGTCAGTCATGAGGAAGTGAAACTACTGGATCCTCATGAAGCCCACATGATACACTAATGAGTTACAAGGAAAGAAGTCTAGCACTTTCCTCCAGTTTAGACTGTGGTATCATCTGCAAACTTGTTTTATTTATTACACTCCCAAAACTGAGACGTCTGCTCTTAGAAAAAAAACTAGCAGATTTCAACAAAGATCCTTAACATTTTATCTTTAACCTTTTTATTCTGCTTAATTTCTTAATGGCCTGAGGAACGGAGATGTGTCAGTTTTCAGCACTTTATTTTTGGAATGCAGGAAAGAGGGCTAGCTTACTTTAGTACACTATTACTGCCATATCGCTCTGGAACAGAGACTCTATTGCCTGCATATTCATTGCTTAAAATCAGAAACTCTTTCCTGCAGCTGAGATTGAATCCTAAAAGAAAGAACATCAAAAAGGCCTAGAAGGCAGGAACACATGTACAGAACCAGCATGTCTGTGTGTAGAGTGAGCAAGAATTGTGAATCAAGAAGCAAAAATCTTCTAGTTCTTCCTATTGGAATGGTGGGTGGGTGGGGGGGAGATTAACTGGAAAGGTGTTTCCTTGTATTGTGGGTGAGTACCTACCGAGATAGCTTTAAGCAAAACATAGATATGAATTGACTTCAATATGGATTTAATCCAAATGTTACTTAGTTTCATTTAAAAAATATAGAAAATGATCCATTAGTTGTGAAGTTGTAATGTAGAAGTAAGTTTTGTTAAATTCATTCATGATGTATCCACCACTGGCAAGTCGTTGCCCATGAAGACCACATTCTTGAACCCTCACCGTTCTTCTGAAGAAGGTAGTCCTAGGTGCTGTCATGTCAGGAACTGACCCACCAATAATGAAGTTATTGCAATATATTTTGTTGCAATTATAGTGAGGGAAGTGGACCTTGCAGGTGGTGACATTCCCTTACACCTGCTGTCTCTGCCTAGGTGGCGATGGTGGTGGGTTTGGGAGGTGTTGAGGTAGCCTTGTTGAATGACTGTGGTGCATCTTGTTGATGGTACACAGCAGCCATGGCATGCCAATGATGGAGCCATTCACAATGTTTACACTGGCGGGTGTCATATCACGCACAAAGGCTGTAGTTGTTAGACAGACAGATGTATCTATAACAGATAAAGTAATGTGGATGAAATCAAACAGAATCTTCACTCAGTTTTTGTTCCCTTATGATGTTCCACATCCCAACCTACTGAGTAACTCTTGGCGATAGATATTGAACACCCCACCCTATGAATATGCTATGACTGTACCTTCCAAAGAAAGTTCAATGTGTGGGAGTACTGATTCACCAGATGAAAGAGACCCATTGACGATCAGTTCATCAGGAAGAGGTTTTCTCATGAACAATCAAACTTCATCAGGCTCAGCATCAATATTAAGGACTCCGAAAGTCACTTCTGTCCCACTGTATACCACTGTGCTTCTAGTGGTGGTGGGTCTGTCCAGTGGCTAGTTATGATGTACTCAGGGACTGCGATGGCAGTGAATGGCAAATTGGCTGAAAGGCAAGATCCTGTGAGTTTGACAATGTCATCTTGCAACTTGGTTCCTCAGTGTGGCATGTTGCCAACTATTAATGAGGGGATTTTGCCAGGTCAATTAAGTGTGAGCTTCTCCTGTCCAGTGCCCGGACCAATGAAGAGTGGTCACTCTGGTGTAATTATTACTGTGGTGATTTCATTCAAGAGAAAGGTCCATGAAGCCACCCTAGAGAGATGAATAGTTGCTGTCTGGGATCACATGTAGGGGCACACTGGGTAGGGCTGGCAAATTATTTGTGAAGAACATTAATAAACTAAAGAGGGTTTTAAGACAATCCAGGAGTTTCATGGTCACTGCTACTTAGAAAGTTATGTTTTCCTTAATATATTTAATAAACTGCATTTAAATTCCCTAGCTGCTGTGGTGGAATTTCTCCGAATTTCTCATCTCTTTGAGTCATTAGAGCAACCCTTAGGATGACTGCTGACAGCTGAAAGAAACTGTCAGAAATCCCCTGATTTCTCTTTCCACAGGCGCTGCTCTTCTATTTTTGCGACTGGACTACCTGTCTAGTAAAATAAACACTAAGCAACAGTACCCAGTGAAATGAAACATGTAGCTTAAAGTAAAATGCAAAGTAAAATTATCAATTGCAAATCAAACTTAATTAGAATTTTCCAATTTCATGTAGAAATTCAAGATTTTCCAGTGGTGGCACAATGGCTCAGCAGGTAGTGTTGCTGTCTCACTGCTCCAGTGACGCAAATTGAGACCTAACCCCTGAAGCTGTCTGTGTGGAATTTGCACTTTCTCCCCATGACCAAGTGGGTTTCCACCGGATGCTCTAGTTTCTTCCCACATCCCAAAGACATGTAGGTCAGCAAGTTAGTTGACCACTGTAAAACTGTGTTGGTGAGCAGTAGAACCTGGGGTGAGTTGGTGGAAGTGTGTGGAGAATAAAAAATGGGAGTAGTGTAGGATTTGTGTAAATTGGCGCAGATTCAGCGGGCTGGAGAGCCTGTTTTTGAGCTGTGTGACTGTTTGACTGTGTATGCTCCAGTCATGCCATGAAATGTACCCTTAGTGAGTAAGTGTGTGTAGGAAATGAGGAAGCAGCACCCGGAGTGGGTGTTTTATTTTAAGATTTAGCTTGTACTTTTCAGTAGGCTATTTATAGCTTGTAAAGAAAAACCACAATATTTCTCAATCCCCTAAGAATCACTTTGAGAAATCTGTTCTGTACAGGAACATTGTTCGGGATAAGTGATGACTGAGTTTGCGGTACAGCTCATGGCCATACTGATCAGAATTTACTTAACACTGAAGGTGGGGCCATGGGGGGTGGGGGGAGGGAAAGGAGAAAGAGAACAACCTACTGATAGGTATTATGACAACAAGTGAAAATGAAATTGCTGTATTTTGGTTTTTTCTCAGATTTTATGATGAGTGAAATTAGCTTGACTGCTATCTTTATGGAATAATTATAATGGAAAGATTATAATGGATCCTTTGGTATTATTTAAATACTTAGCTAATAAAAATTCAGGATATGAAACCAAATCTAAAAGAGATGGGGGAGCAACTCATGCCCTAACTCATACCCACTTACAGATCTCTGGGGGAATTCAGAGCTGGGCGCACGAACCTTCTCCTCCTACACCCTCTCTCTCCACAAACGTTCCTCCACTCACAGCCAGGACGCAGCCTAGAGCCCACACTAAGTCATGTGCCTTCAGTTTGACTGAACGGAAAATCAAGACACCACAGATACTGGTAATCTGAGATAAAAACTGAAAATGCTGGAATCTCAGCAAGTCAGGCAGCATCTGTAGAAAGAGAAACAGAGTTAATGTTCCAAATCATGTCATATCTTTCTCCTTCTACAGATGCTTTTACTATAGTAATTCCTGGCAATGGTTGAGCAGACTTTTATCTGCACCAGCACCTGTGCAATTGGTCACATCAGCTGACGTAAAAAAAGAAACTGCTTTTGCAGAGGGCATCAGTGTCTTCACTCATACGTTGTAGCAGTTCCCTGCCACCACAAACCACCACCACCCAATTCCTGCACCCCCCCCCCCCCCGTCCTTCTCCCAATCCCCTACCTTTCCCTTGTCTGTCACCAGAGGGAAGAATGAAAAAAAACAACGAGATGCTGGAGGAACACAGCAGGCTGGGCAGCATCCATGGAGAAAAACAGTCAACATTTTGGGTCAGGACCCTTCTTCAGGCCTTAAGAAGGGTCCTGACCCAAAAGTTAACCATCTGTTTTTCTCCACGGATGCTGCATGCCCTGCTGAGTTCCTCCATCATCTTGTTTTTTCATCTAGGTTCCAGCATCTGTAGTCCTTTGTTTCACCAGAGGGAAGAAAATTTGCGTCCTTTATTTAAATAGCAGAGTTTGAAAGCTCAGCCAGCATCTAGTGCTCACTTCCACTGTGACCACCAGACCTGGCTCTCCTTCCACAGGATGTACTTAAAAGAATACCATGATTCGGGAATACTGAAAGATTCTCAGGGGGGTAAATGGGAATGTGGATCTGAGGTTACTATCAGATCAGCCGTAATCTTATTAAATGGAAGAACAGGTTTGAAGGGCTGAGTGGCCTACACCTGCTCCTCATTCACATGTTTATAATGGTCACTATGTTTAATGCAATGCAAGATTACAAGCAGCAGCACCACAATACAAGCACACCATGAATGGTTGACAATAATTTTCAGGAACACATGAAAGGAAGAGCCATCATGTCTTTCAATTCCATCTTGATGACAATGGCGATATCCCACCTAACATCCCATCTTGATGACAATGCCACTCTTTGCTTGCAAACTTCATTGCTGCTACCACTGGAACTACCCTGGCTTTCTATTTTGAATTATCCAGTTCATCGCTCCTCTCCAGACTTTCATGATTCCAAAGTAAATCACTTGAATTCTGTGCTGAGAGCTCCAGGAGTTGGCACTTTTTATGAGGTAAGATACAAGATATCTTTATTGGTCACATATACATCGAAACACACAGTGAAATGCATTACAGACACCAGCCTCCCCTCCGAGGACTCTGTCTTTACCTCTCGCTGTCTTGGTGAAGCAGCCAGCATAATCAAAGACCCCACCCACCTGGGACATTCTCTCTTCTCTCCTCTTCCATTGGGTAGAAGATACAGGAGCCTGAGGGTACATACGACCAGACTTAAGGACAGCTTCTACCCCACTGTGATAAGGCTATTGAACAGTTCCTTTATACGATGAGATGGACTATGATCTCACGATCTACCTTGTTGTGACCTCATACCTTATTGCACTGCACTTTCTCTGTAGCTGTGATACTTTACTCTGTACTGTTATTGTTTTTACCTGTACTACATCAATGCACTCTATACTGACCTAATGTAACTGCACTGTGTAATGAATTGACCTGTACGATTGGTTTGTAAGACAAGCTTTTCACTGTACCTCAGTACAAGTGACAATAATAAACCAATACCAATACCAATACCAAAATCTTTTTGTGCAGTGTTCTGGGGGCAGTCCACAAGTGTCGCCAGAATCAGTTCTATTATCACCATCTTATACGACATGAAATTTGTTGTTTTGCGGCAGCAGTACAGTGCAAAGACATAAAAAACAACAAATTACAAAATAAATAAATAGTGCAAAAAAAAGGAACAATGAGGTTGTATTCATGGATTGTTCAGAAATCTGATGACAGAAGGGAAGAAGCTGTTTCTGAATCGTTGAGTGTGGGTCTTCAGGCTCCTGTACCTCCTCCCAGATGGTAGTAACGCAAAGAGGGCAGGTCCCGGCTGGTGAGGGTCCTTAATGATGGATACCGCCGCCTTATGCACCGTCTCTTGAAGACGTCCTCGATGGTGGGGAGGGTCGTGTACTGTTCTCTGATCCTTGCCTGCAATTTCTACAAATCCTGCCCACCCATTACCATTGTCTCAATACGAGGTGTTTCACATCATTCACCAAAACCTTTGTATCCTGGTATATTACCCCGATGCCTCCAACAGTGTCACCCAGCACGCTTTCCCTACAATCAGACCACTATATATGCCCCTACTGAGTAATTAACTAACATCAAGTCTCTATTCTGACCACTTCCTATTGATGGGTACCAGGCCATCTCACAGACAGGCTAAATTCTAAATCCAGGTGCTGGTTAATTACAGCAAAGCAAAATCTGAAATAAAGGAGGACAAGTTGCTCACAGGGATGGGATGTTTACAGGCTGTGATAGGACATGTCGTTTATGGGCAATGGGAGATCTTATTGTGCACAGAGCAAGAGGATATTTTGGTATCCTGGAGGGAAGACATTTTCTTTAAAGACTGGAGGACATTGTTCAAAGAGGGCAGTGGGACTTGTTGTTCACAGACAATGGGATCTGGGGGTGGGAGGATATTTGTTGGTGAAAAATCTGTTATTCGGGGGGATGGGGGGATAAATTGCTTGTAGGTAAGGAGTTATTTATTCACAATGGATGGGCAGACATGTTGTTCACTGGGGATTCACCAGGAATGAGAAGATATTTTGTGGGCAGGTCAGTGGGATACTCAGTTCTCAGCGGGTGGGAAGACATTTTATTCACAGAGGACTGGGGCACATGTTATTCCCGGGGCAGAGGTCATGATTTTACTGAGCGGAGGGGGACATTACACCACAGAAAGTGCCGGCAATGACCACTTCCAAGAAGAGAGAATCTTGACATTCAGTGGCATGACCTTTACTGAGATTCTCAGTGTCAACATCCCGTGGGTCATCATTGACTGGAAACTGAACTGGACCAGCTACATAAACACTATGGCTATGAGAAGAGGTGAGAGGACAGATATCCTGTGGTGACACCTCCTGACACCCCGGGGCCTTTCCATCATTTACAAGGCATAGTTCAGGAGCATGAGAAAAACTCTCCACTTGCCTGGGTGAGTGCAGTGTCAACATTCAAGAAGTTCAACGCCACCCAGGACAAAGCAACCCAATTGTTTGGCTACTATTAGCTACCATAAACATTCATTCCCTTGACCACTGGTATACACTGGCTGCATTATGTACCATCTACGAAAGGAGGCTCCTCTGGCAGCCTCTCCCAAACCCGTCACCTCTACCACCAAGAAGGACGAGGGCAGCAGGTGCATGAGAACACCACCACCCCCAAGATGCACCCCAAACAGACTTGGAATTATATCACCAGTCCCATGTTGTGTCAGGGTTAAAATTATATCACCAGTCCCTACCCAATAGCTCTGTGGGAGTACTTTCACCACAAGGACTGCAGTGGGTTAAGTTTTTCTTCATTTTTAGTCCATTGTCCACGTTGAGCAACCTTCTCCTGTCCCTGGCGACACAAAAGGCTGCAGACATTGGAATCTGGAGCAACAAGCAAGATGCTGGAGGAACTCAGCAGGTCAGTCCTGATGAAGGGTCTCAACCCAAATCATCGACTGTCCATTTCCCTCCACAAATACTGCCTGACCCGCTGAGTTCCTCCACCAACTTGCTTGCTTCTCCTGTCCCTTTGTGTAGAGTGTGATGGGGATGTGCCTTGGAGGTCGGTGTTCCTTGCTGCTACACTGGTCAGTCAATATGTGCTATCTGGTTTTTCAGTGGCCAAGACCTGCAAGTGAATCTTGGACAGTGTGTGGGGGAGAGTTACCTGGGATGGAGGTATGTCTAAGCTGTAGACCATGGCTACAACAGTGGTAGAGTGCCATGGGAATGGTAATGGTGGAGGAGACCTGGTAGATGAGCCCTAAGGACCTGCATCAGAGGCGTGTACTGTCCTGCAGGATACAGTACTTGAAGACACATTCATTCATCTGGACTTTGCAGATGAATTCAACCAATATCTGGTCGACGTTTCCTGTCGATCTGGACTCGACCCGAAACGTCGACTGTTTATTTCCCCCATAGATGCTGCCTGACCTGCTGAATTCCTCCAGCATTTTGTGTGTGTTGTTCCAGATTCCAGCATCTGCAGAATCTCTTGTGTCTCCAGTGGCTACAGGTGTCCATTGTAACCCAGAGCCAGCAGCAACACGGTAGCTGTGGCGTGCTACTTAAACAGGGCACGTTTGTTGCTGAACCGGTTCCCACCAGGTTGATATCCGCGGTGCACCTCACCGTGAGCTGCAAGCTGGTATTGACCAAGTGTTCGCCGTTCCCAGATTTGCTGCCTGCCCTGCGATCAATAAATAGCCCAGTTGACCTCGGATGGACGCCACAGCAGTCGTGCTGCTCACTGGGTACGGGTACCGGTTGCCTGTTCTGACTCAATTACACGCGTGTTCCTCACAGCAGTTTGTGTTTCCAAGGCGCCGTCCAATTTATCGCCTGCAGACTCCAACGTGTAATAGATGCTGCCCAACACGAGGATATCCCCCTTTTCCCGTCCGGTTGCCGTTACCCGGGTTAGCTCTGAGAGTTGCCTGAAGGCAGTAAGACCCGGAGCAGCCCTTTACTTGTTTAACACGCAGAAAATGAAGAGTGCTTCGGTAACATTTCCCAACACTGAAGAAGTGAGAACTTGATTCTGAAGAAAGGTGAATGGTGAAATGTTTGTTTGGACCTTTCGCAACTCTCAAACTGTAAATCTAAAAGTATTTAAAAGTTTCACCAGTTTGCCATCTAACAGTGAAGGTGTTGTATTGCGGCTAATGGGGAGTTAAACATTTTGATGCTGAAAATTCTTGTCCTTAGAAACAAGGCCCACTAAATTTGATTCTGCCGCCGACGTTTGAGCTATTGAATCACTTGTAATGAGGCATTTGAAAAGCACGTGTATGGGCTGTGAGCGATGCAGGTGAGTTTGTGAGCTCAGTGCACGGACTATGATGTTGGTCAGCACAGTCTCTGCGTACAATAACCATCTTTGCTGGCAACTCAGATTATAGATTGATGGAGTTATTCAGCATGGAAACAAGCCCTTCGGCCCAACTCATCCATGCCGACCTCGGACAGCTGGACACGTTCGCCAGAGGGGGAACCCTCCCCACAGCAGCCGACGGGACCACACAGCCTGCAGGTTGGTTGATGATTGATTTCTGTCATTGTCTTAGCGCACAGAAACAGGCCCTTCAGCCCACCATTTCTGTGCTGACCATTGAGTACGCGTCTATACCAATCCCATTTGCCGCACTTCATCCATAACCTTCTATACCTTGGCGGCTCAAATGCTTGTCTAGATAAACGTGGGAAGGGCACCTCCCTTCACCCCCTCTCGGGCAGCGCCTTTCCGATTCCAACCATCCTCCAGGGAAAATATCTTCCTCAGAACCTTTTATCCTTTACCCTAAACCTGCGCTGTCTCATTTTAGATACGTGTTGTCACGATTCAACGAAGTGTTTTGCTCTTTGCAAGAAATGAATGCGGCAGGAGGCTAAGGAGAGTTGGGTGGCAGTGTTTGGCTTCTGAACCCATCAACTGCTCCCAGTTACACTGGAGACACAGGAGAGTGCAGATGCTGATATCTGGAGCAACAATCTGCTGGCAGAACTCAGCGGGGCGATGCAGTCCCGATGCAGGGTTTTGACCCGAAATGTCGACAGTTCCTCTCCTCCCACAGATGCTGCTCCCGGTCACGGGTGCATCTGTACAAACCACTGAGAAACGAGGTGAGTAGGTGAATACACGGAGATGGGAGGAGGGGTTGGATGGATCACCCATAGATTGCCCACTAAAATGGGCTGTTTGTTCTCCGTTGGAGAGGTTACCAATAAAAATTTCCACGTGTTTCAGCTACAATTCCAGTCTCTGAGTACAATAAAGGTCTTTGCTGGCAACTCTTAGATTATAGAATGATAGTTATACAGCATGGAAACAAGCCCTTCGGCCCAACTCATCCATGCCGACCAAGATGCCTATCTATGCTAATTCCATTTCCCTGCACTTGGCCCACATCCCCCTAAACCTTTTCTATCCATGTACCCGTCCAAATGTCTATTAAATGTTGTAATTGTACCCACCACTACCATTTCTTCTGGCAGCTTGTTCCATATACCCACCAGCCTCTGTGTGGGGAAAAACTTGCCCCTCAGTTTCCCTTTCAGTCTTTGATCTCTCACCCTAAACCTATGCCCCCTGGTTTTAGACTCCCCTACCCTGGGAAAAAGACTGTGAACACCATCCCTATCGATACCCCTCATCATTTTATAAACCTCTGTAAGGTCATCCCTCAGCCTCCTTCACTCCAGGGAAAAACAGTCCCAGCCAGTGCAATCTCTCTTTATAACTGAAGCCCTCCAGTCCAGACAACGTTCCTGTGAATCTTTTCTGTAGCCGCTTTAGCTTAATCACATCCTTCTGAATAGCTTGGCGACCAGAACTACACACAGTACTCCAAGTGCGGCCTAACCAACGATTTGTACAACTGTAATATGGTATCCCAACTCCCATACTCAATGCCTCAGCTGATGAAGGCAAGCATACCAAATGCCACCTTCACCACTCTGTCTGCCTGTGTCACTACTTTCAGGGAAATATGTGCTTGAACCCCAAGGTCTTGCATTCAACAACACTCCCCAGGGTCTGCCATTCACTGTGTATGCCCTGGCCTGGGTTAACTTTCCAAAGTGCGACATTGTCTGTCTTAAATTTCATCAGCCATTCTTTGGCCACTTTCCCTGCTGATCCAGATCCTGCTGTAACCTTAGACAACTTTCTTCACTGTGCAGTTTGCCACCAATTTTTGTGTCATCTACAAATTTACTAATCATGCCACCTACATTCTCTTCCAAATCATTAAAATATGTGACTTCTTATTGCTGCTTGCATAAGCAAATAAACAGAGCTAGGGTAATCAACAGAATATCATTTATTGAAGTCAGTAACTCTCAACTAAGCACACGTGTTTGGGTACAACAATATATCAAGAGTGATAACAGGTGAGACAAACCAGTTTATATAGGTACCTGCAGACATCTACGTATAAACAAAGTGAAATAAAATGTGAGAAAGAGGATTCACTGTGAGAATGTTGACATAGAACCGTAGAACCATACAGCACAAAACAGGCCCTTCGGCCCACCATGTTGTGCCATCCATCAAACCACCCTCACACTATCTAAACCTTTCCTCCCGCATATCCCTCTATCTCACGTTCCTCCATGTGCCTATCCAACAAACTCTTGAACCTGTCCAATGTATCTGCCTCCACCACCACCCCAGGTAGTGCATTCCATGCACCAACCACTCTCTGGGTGAAAAACCTCCCCCTGACATCTCCTCTGAACCTCCCACCCATAACCTTAAAGCCATGCCCTCTCGTCTTGAGCATTGGTGCCCTGGGAAGGAGGCGCTGGCTGTCTACTCTATCTATTCCTCTCAATATTTTATATACCTCTATCATGTCTCCCCTCATCCTCCTCCTTTCCAGTGAATAAAGCCCTAGCACCTTAAGCCTCTCCTCATATTCCTGTCACGAACCAGCAACAAAAGAAACACACTGAGCATGATTCAGTGTTAAAAACTATTTTATTAATCACTACTTATGATAATACGTAAAATAAAAGTAAAAATGTTAGTATGTTAGAATTCAAGAATGTTAAACCTCGAACGTTAATCCCAAAACTAAACTCTTCGTGTGTGTGTGTGACAAAGTCCAAAACTCCCAGTTCCTGAATGGTTCTTAAAGTTCAGTTCCGCAAGCCATAAGGTGAAACATGAGCAAGGGCTTCTTCAACAACCACCGTTGTCTGAAGATAAGATGTAGATGTAGAAAAACATAGAGAGAGTACATACGAAATCCAAATGTTCCATGATGGAACCCAAACGACACTTCAGTGTTTACTCGGTAGTGACTTCCTCACCCCGAAAAGCATCCGAACCGTGGTCGTCCACATACAAATACCTGTTTCCTTCTACAGGTCAGCAACAAAGTGAACTCCACCGGATTACTTCCAACTTCCATACATGGATTTCAGTGGCAAACACAGTTATTGTTTCTCATCCATCGATAGAGAAAACAAGCAGGCTGGTGTCTCTCTCCCTTCTCTCTCTCCTCCTTCTTCTTCTGCCTTCTTCAACAACGTCATTACGTCCTTTATCTTCTATTGACGTAAGCACGCCCCACACACACATACACACACACTCTCTATCTTAAAGGGACTTTCACTGAGTCCGTAACATTCCATACACTCTAATCCAGGCAGCATCCTGGTAAATCTCCTCTGCACCGTCTCCAACACCTCCACATCCTTCCTATAATGTGGCGACCAAAACTGAACACAGTACTCTAAGTGTGGTCTAACTAGAGTTTTGCAAAGCTGCATCATCACTTTGCGGCTCTTAAACTCAATCCCACGACTTATGAAAGCTAACATCCCATAGGCCTTCTTAACTGCTCTATCCACCTGTGAGGCATATATGGTTTTAACCATGCTACTTGTCATGGACTTTATTTCCTCCAATTATAGCAAATGCTACCACTTCTGGAGATCACATGATATAACCGCCATTGTCTCCTGCACTTTCCTCCTGCTGCTGCTGCTGTCTGATTTATGTGTCACCTTATCGTGTAAGAGAGAGGAAAGTGTGTTAGTAAATGCTATTGTGTATTGTGTTTGAGTGATGTGGATAGCTGGAAGTACAGTATGTAGAAACTGTGGGATCTGGGTGTCAGGGTACAGGAAGGCACATGAATGTTTGCTACACGTCGTTCTTGATAAAAGAATAGAGCTTGCAGTTATATAAACTTGTCTGAATTTTGAACCTTGTGGTTTCTGGCAACAACATATTTTTAAAATTCGGTCCTTGATAAACTGTAGGAATAGCAGTGATCAGCTTGTGAAGATTAAGGGCCCATGAAGAGTCAAAGTGATAAATGAAAGATCTTCATATACAAGTGCATAGCTCATTGAAAGCAGCATCATAGGTAGACAGGGTGGTGAAAAAGGCATTTAGCACACTGGCCTTTGTTAGTCAGGGCAGTGAGTGTAGGAGTTGGGAGATTATGTTGCAGTTGTATAAGTCATTGGTGAGGCCACACTTGGAGTACTGTGTACAGTTTTGGTCACCCTGTTATGGGAAAGATGTGGTTAAACTGGAAAGAGTGCAGAGAAGATTTATGAGGATGTTGCCAGGACTAGAGGGCCTGAGTTACAGGGAGACGTTGGCCAGACTAGGTCTTTACTCCTTGGAACGTAGGAGAATGGGGAGGGGGACGGGTCGACCTTACAGAAGTGTTTAAAATTCTGAGGGGCATAGATAAGGTGGATGGTAACAGTCTTTTCTGCAGCGTAGGGGAATGTAAAACTAGGGGGTTAAAGATGAGAAGAGAAAGATTTAAAAGGGACTTAAGCGACAACTTCTTCACACAGAGGGTGGTGAGTATATGGAGCCAGACGAAGTGGTTGAGGCAGGTACAATAGTATCATTTAAAAAGCACTTGGATAGGTACATGCAGGGGGGGGGACTTAGAGGGATATGGGCTGAATGCAGGAAATTGGGACTAGCTGGGTGGGCACCGTGGTCAGCATGGACTGGTTGGGCCAAAGGGCCTGTACCTGTGCTGTATTGCTCTATGACTCTACGTTTGCAGATGATACAAATGTAACAATCAATGTGTCTCTAGGATCAATTTTTAAAGATTTCTATAAGTGACTTGGATGAAGGCACAGAAGGAATGGTTGCTTAAACATAGAAGTAAGTAGGGAGAGGACACATGGATGGTAAAAAAAAGTTAGTGGGCGAAGATTTGGTGAATGAGTTATAATTGGGAAATTATTTACTTTGCCAGGAAAGATAAAGAAAGCATATTAGTTAAATGGTAGGCGATTGAATTGCTCTGAGATGCAGAGGGATCTGGGTGTCTGGCTAGTATGCAGATACAACAAGTAATTAGGAAAGCTAGCAGAGTGTTGGTGTTGAATATAAAGCAGAGAGGTTTTGCTCAGTGGGTTGTGAGAAAGATATGGCGAGGCTTCAAGGGGATATGGACAGATTAAGTGAATGTGTGAGGTCCTGGAATATAATGTGGGAAAACATGAGGTATTCCTCTTTGATATTAAGAAGATAGGCGAGCACTGTAATTTTTAAATGGCGAGAGACTGAAAAGTGGTGTTCAGAAGATGTCCTCATGTACAAATCATGTAATGTTAACTTACGGCACAGAAAGCAATTAACAATTAATTGACCTTTATTGCAAGAAGACTTGAATACAAGAGTAAAGGTGTTTTGCTCTGATTATATAGGGTCCTGATGAGATTGCTTTAGGAATATTGTGTACAGTTCCCCAAGGAATTTACAATGGAGGCAGTACAGCAAAGTTTCACCATATTGATTACTGGGATGGCTGTTTGTCCTGTAAGGAGAGATTAAGCAGTTTGAGTGTAAACTCTTCAGAAGTGACCTTGCTGAAAAGTACAAAAATGTTATGGAGCTTGACGGGATAGATGTGGATGGAGATAATGTTTCTCCTTGTTGGGTTGTCCAGAACCAGGATTCGTTCAAGCCTGAGGTAAGGAATTTCTTTACCCAGATGGCTGTGAATCTTAGAAATTCTTTACTCTAGAAAGCCGTGGAGGCTCGGTTGCTGAGTATAATAGAGAGGTCATGGATTTTTAGATATTTGGAGAATATATATAGTGTGGGAAAGTGATGTGGAGGTCAAAGATCATGATTTTACTGAGTGGCAGATTAAGCCTGAAGGGGGCAATGGCAACTCCTGCTTCAGTTTCTTATCTTCTTGTGGCCCATCAGGCAGGATGGCTTCCCCTCCCTGTTCCTGCAAATCAGGTGACCTACGGAATTCATTCAGGAGGAGAGGATCCGAATCTTTATTCGGGTCTAACAGTTGTACAAAATGGCCCTGATCACTCCTGAATCTAGCGAGGCAAGGGCCACTTAAGTGAAGTTAATTAACTTCTCAAATCTGTATGAGTCAATCTTTTGCAATGAAATGTGTCAAAAGATTAACTTTTGTATGATAAATACATAATTTTGTATCAAATAACCCCAAGACTACATGCCATTGACTGTACAAAGGAGGGTGGAGGAAGGACATCTGGAGAACAATAGATACACTTATAAATAAAAGAAAAGCATCTTAAAATGGTTGTAGTATGTACAGCTTTTAAAGTCGTCATGCCTGTGTACCAATTGCACCAAAGCAGGTTTGTGGCAATATAAGGAAGGTAATGTGATTAGACTTGGAACAGGATGTGTAGCATCAGACACGGCTGCACAATGGCAAATTGTGAACACTCATTCCTTACCTTTTTTTGGGCGTTTAAGCAGGGAAACTAACAGGAGTTACTTCAAAAAAAATCTGGACTTCTATTTAGAACAGGGAAGGTCAATGAGGAAAATAACAGAAGTATTCCAATTCTGCAGAGAGTAAGCAGTGAATAGATTTTTTTCTATTGCTTGATTGAGTAACTAAAGGATCATCAATTTATGATTACTATTAGCAAATATAAGTTTATGCTTTCTGGTGCAAAGTGCTATTAGAATATGGGATCAGTTGCTTCAGGGTGTTATTAAAGCCAGGCAATCCACACAGGAGAGGAAATCAAGACAGACACAAAGTAAAACATTAAAAGGTGCAGGGGAAAAGCTCAATAATAGGATTAGAAATAGATACTTTGATGTGGCACAGTTACAAAAAGCTAGATGGTACCGTCTGTGGGAAAGTCTGTACATTTATGTAGACGGTTTCCCATGATGAGTGACAGGAGAGACCTCTCCGAAAGATCAAATAGTTTTGAAGAACTGCAATAAATAATACTCTTTATTTTTTACACCCCTTTCTCTTCAGTTTTATTTGTACCACCTGAATTAACACAAGTTACAAGAATAACTGGTAAAACTCTAACTGAATCCAACAATGTGAGGAAACTGAACTCAGAAATGTGTTCTTTAAATTGCTGGAGTCAGTAATATTTTCAGACTTTATGTTAGAAATGGATTCGCCTTTTAAATAGAGATAGCAATTTAACAGAAAAAAAACATTGTTAAAAGTAATTATAATGTTTCCCAGGGTAGAAATGTAAAACAATGGCAATAAGGTGAGAGGGGAGAAAGTTTTTTTTTAAGCAGAGAGTGGTGGGTGCCTGGAATGCACTGCTGGGGTAGTGGTGGAAACACACAATAGTGATGTTTAACAGGAAATTAGACAAGCACATGAACAGGCAGGGAATAGAGGGATCTGGATTGTGCAGGCACATGGATTTAGTTTAATTTGGCATTGTGGTCAGCACAGACATTGTGGGCCGAAGGGCCTGTTCAAGTGCTGTTGTGTTCTATGTTTTATGTTGTGTTCCAACTTGATTTTTCACTTGCAATGGTGTTATATTTGTAAAGTCAGAACAGTGACTAAATTTAACTGGACATCCTAAAATAGGAGCAGGAGTAGGCCATCAGGCGCTCAAGCCTACCGTACCATTCCATCTTATCATAGCTGATCTATGCTGGCCTCAACCCCTCCTCTGTGTCAGTTCCCCATAACCCTCCATTCATTGACCTTTCAAATATTTATCTTTTTCAACCATAAATATATCTAATGATCTGGCCTCCACCACCTTCTGGGCCAGAGAATACCAGAGATTGGCCCAATTGTCTGCCTATGTGGAAAGTAGCTGTGGAGGGGTGGCCAAGAAGGGAGATCTCGGGTGGTCAGCTGTCTCAGCGTGCTGAGTGTGAAATGTTACTGCTTGCTTTGGTGTGGTGTACATGTGTTGGGGATGCAGGTTAATTTGCCACATGGAAAACCTTTGTAAACTGCCAAAGTGGGCCTGTGCATTGTTAATTATGATTACTCTTGGATTAATGGAACTGAGAGCGAAGCTGGGTGTAACAGAAGAAGGTTGTGGCAACTTATGTCCTGTAGAAGTGCCACAGTACAAATGGACATGCTGCACCAAAAATGACGGTGCAGAAGATATGGCCCAGCAAGATTGTGCTTCAGTACTTAAGTGGGAAGCTGGTGGCAATGAAAATTGTCACTTATCAGAGGGGTTATTGGCAGTTCAGTGCAACTGCCCTGTACCGGCAGCTGATATTTGCTCTTGTTTGGTGCTTCATCTCCATCTAGTGGTAGAATTCAGGAATGCACTTGGGGAACAACGCCTGGGTAGATTACAACCTGCACCCCCTCTGTTCCTTTCTGTCCTCCTTCTGATCTAGTCTGGTCTTCTCACTCACCCCTTTGTCCTCAAACATGCCACCCAGTCCCCTCTTACCCAGCTTCTTTCCCAGTCCCCACCTGGTTCCATCTACCCATCACTCACACTCTCTACCCACTTGATCCCCTCCCCTCCCCATTCCCATGTGCTCTATTTGGACTCACTCATCATCTTTGTTTCATATCAGATTCCATGATCTACAGCCCCTTGTTGTTTCCACTAACCACCTCCCAGCCTCTGTCGCTGTCTTCACTCCTCCCTCTCCATCTGCCCATCAACTCCTCCTCACCTGGATCCACGAGCCAGCTCCTGCCGGGCCCCTCCCCCTCACCGCTTTATACTGGCTATCTCCACTCTACATGCTCCATCCTGATGCAGGGTCTCGACGCAAAACGTTCACTGGCCCTTTGCCTCCACAGCTGCTGCCCAACCTGCTTAATTCCTCCAGCAGCTTGTGTTTTGCTCCAGAGTCCAGCATCTGCGGTCTTTTGTATCCCTAATGCACTGTCTTACAGAACAATACCTCTAACACAGCAAAATATTCCATGCTAACTAAGGAAGGGTGAATTAGAGAGAAAAAAAAGACAGCACCAAAAGGGTGACCACAAGGTTATTCAAAGAGCTGGTGTTGATGACGGGGTTAAAAAGCTGGATGAGTTCTGGCAGTAAGTCTCGAGACTAGATGCTCAAGTGCACAACAACCATTGGTGGGATGGGAGGTTGTAATGCAGGAAAGGGGTATAAAGGGATTCAAACTGAAGGAAAAGAAAGTTTCATTTCAGACACTGGAACTAGGAGCCAGTTCAGGTCAAGGATAGATGTAAGTGAACTGGATTAGCTGCAAGGTAGGATGTGGAAAAAGCAGCATCTTAGGAGCTGAAATTTACATGGTAGAGGGAACGATGTTACAAGTCTCACCAGATGAGCTCTTCAACAGTCAAGTCCGGTGCTAACAAAGATGTGGATGAGAATCCAAGTGACAATTGCCTTAAAATGATAAAATCGGACTGGTGCCTTTTTAAAGGGGGCATGGCCTAATCATTCCTGTGGTCAGGGCATGTGATGGCACCATACAAGGGGGGTTTTCATGGCACAGAGGCCTTTTTTTGAGGCACACAACCTTGCCATGAGCAATTGAGCTTGCACCACTCCGCAATTTCTAATTCTAGCAAGTTATTTTTGCCAATATTAGTATCTTTTTCCCACAAACTACTATCAACGTTGTGTAATGCTGACCATGCTCACAGCTGCCCTGAAGTACCACCGCCGTGTGTCATTCTGCCACCATAATCCTGCTTTTAAAATGCAGCAGATACAAATTCACAAGCTGGATTCCACTACTTTTAGCAGTTGACTAAGATCAGTATGAATGAGTGTCAAGAGCTAGGATTTTACAGGATTGTTGCAACACAACACCAGCATTTGCCAATGTGTTTGAAAGCAAGTTGTCTAGTCAGCTATTTGTGGTTGTTTCCCCTTGTCCTCCAGTACTAGAAGCCAGCAAGGAAAACTGAAGTTGCAGCAATTTCTCATCACTTATGCTGGGGAATCCATATGATCAATGTTTAGTAGGTTACAAACAGTTTCCACTGATTTTAATGGTCGATAATGTCATCAAGCAACTTCAATTAATTTAGATCATTTAAATACACTAAAACAATTTTAAAGGTTTTAAATGTATGTAAATTCAGCATCAAGAGAGATTCTGGGCAAATAGTATTTGGGGTCAGTCAGTATGATGTTTGTAAGTCAGGACTCTCCTGGCTAAATGGATAGAACTGGTCACCTTAAAGGGTTTCAGCAGCAGATAGGCTAAAGGCAAGGAGCATTTGTAAGAAAATGTTCGGTTAGCTGAAATTTAAAAGGACACAGATGTCGCTAAGGAATCAAAAGCAAACATAACTGGGAGAGAAATCTCAGAAAGTTGTTTATTTCCATTTGAAACAAAATTGTTGAGCAAATTGGACAAAAAGTTTAAAAGAAATCATTCAGGTGTCTGTTAAACGGTCTCTGGGAACAGATGTGCAACAGGGAGGTCTATATTTGGAAAGTCACACGTTTGATCATTTTGTGGCAATCTTTCCTGAATGAGAAACTCAGCAAATGACAGCTATGTCAACCAGCATCAGATTTCTCCATTGTGATGCAAATTAATAGGATTGGGTTTAGCAGATTCTGTGCACATATATCTTTATTTAGGAGGTGGTTAACAGGTTGAAGTCTGAAAATCAATTTTCAGCTCACTATTTTTCATCTCCTTCAAGCAAGCACAATATGCCAGAAGTATTACTTTAGACTTTGTTTTCCAGATTAAAATTTCATTTAACTTTTATTATTCAAAAGAGCGGTGGGTGCGTGGAACACACTGCCGGCAGAGGTGGTGGGGGCAGATACATTAGGGACATTTAAAAGACTCTTAGATAGACAAATGAATGATAGAAAAATAGGGGGCTATGTGGGAGGGAAGGGTTAGGTAGATCTTAGAGCAGGATAAAATGTCGGCACAACATTGTGGGCCAAAGAGCCTGTACTGTGCTTCTGTGTTCTAAAATGTCAAATAATTTAAGTAGTTTAATAAGCATTAGCTGCATTACCTTTTTACTGCATGCAATTACTTGTTAGTGCATTGCAGATAGAGGCAATTCCTGGCAAGGCCAATATTTACTTTTTCTTCAGTAATTGCCCTCAAAGGCAGTGGTGAGCTATTGCTTTAAACCACAGTCTCTCAGTGAAAGGTGCTGTCTGCACACAGTAGTGTTGGGAAGGGAGTTTCAGGACATGGATGCAGTAATGAAGGATCAGAATGAGTTCAAGGGTGGTGTTACCATACATCTGCTGCCCTTATCCTACTTGGTGGTAGAGGCTGTAGGTCTGAACGATACTAAGAAAGTAGCCTTAGCAAGTAACTGTAATGAAATCTGTAAATTCTACACACTGAAGCCATTATCAGGCTGGTGCATGGGGTACCAATCACTGTGATGCCAGTTTTCAATAATACATCCTACTAATCCATCTGGGAACTTCTTGGATAACTTTAGTTCTAAGCTTCCCATTAAGAAATATTTTCGGAAAGACTATGATTTGAATTATATAAATTAACCTTTATCTAACAATTGTTACAATTTTATTAAATAGGAGCAATTTTGATTATGACGTATTTTCATAAACACTGGGTTGGACAATGCGTTTATTCTTTAATTGCTGCCATTGCAACAGCAACCAGTATTTTCGCAACACTGATATTAAGCTAATTAGTTCAGGATTTTGCTTTGTATCTTTAACAACCGAATTATATTTGAACTTGCACTTTGACAAATCTATTTTCTGGCTGCAGAGTGATATGGGTTTAAGGAGTAGTAATTTAATCCCTTGTGGCTATTTAATAACAAAAGAAATCCTTAATGTATAATTGGGTTAAGTATATTAGCACAGTCAACCAATATTTAATGGTATTTTTCCTTCCTGATTCCCAGCAAATCCAGTCCAAGAAACTATGAAATTCATGCTTTCATATTTCAAGGGGATTATATGACAAACATGGACATTGAATTTAGAAAAATACAAAAAGAATGCATTTAGACCCTATTTATAAACTTCATCTAGTATAGTTCATAATAAGTCCACATTCTGAAAATAGGTACAAAATGATTACCAAAGTTAAAATTCAGCACATCGAGCACATTGCTGAAATATGGGGATGATCAGAAATTGATTTATTTCAGTAAATTATTTCAAAAACCCCAAACTGTAAAATCACTAATGTTGCTTACAATGCTTACTCATTTTACTTTTCATGATGGTAACTGTGTGAACATCCCAATGCAAGCTGAGAAAGGGAAATATCTTTGGAATTCCTGAAAAGTTTGAGAACTTTCTTGATCAGTATTTTCAACCCAGCCGGAAGCATTGCTGGATAATTTGAGAAGACAGATATTTTGATCAATGCACACAAAATGCTGGAGGAACTCAGCATCAATGGAGGGAAATGATCAGTCAACATTTTGCGTCAAGATCCTTCATCAGGACTGGAAAGGAAGAGAGCAGAAGCTGGAATAAAAGGGGAGGGGGAGGTACGGTAGAAGGGAATGATGTGAGAAGCTGGGAGGTGATAGGTGGAAGAGGCAAAAGGCTGGAGAAGGAGGAATCTGATAGGACAGTAGACCATGGAATAAAATGGGAAGAGGTGGGCAGGTCATGAGGGTGGGGAGGAAGGAGAAGGAGTGAAGGGGCCACAGGAATGAGGGAAAACAGGGGAGGGGTTACCAGAAGTTAGAGAAATCGATGTTGATGCCTTCAGGTTGGAGACTGCCAAGATGGAATATGAAGTGTTGCTCCTCCGTCTGGCCTCAATGTGGCAGTAGAGGAGGCTGTGGACAGACATGTCAGTGTGGGAGTGGGAAGTGGAATAGCTGGCCACTGGGAGATTCTGGCTGTGCGGTGGACGGAGCAAAGGTGCTCGACAAAGCGGTCCCCTGATCTGTATCTGGATTCACTGATGTAGAGGAGGCTGCAACGGGAGCAATAAGTGACACATTTTGAAGCGTGATAGAAAAAGACAGAATAATCCCATGTAGAATTCATTCAGTGGAGGACTAACAGTGGATAGTTGAAACAAATAATCTGACCTGAGTAGGAACAACTAATTAGACAATGGGAGGTCCTCAGGTACAGAATATACACATTCCTATGAAGGAGAAAAAACATCCAAAGCTAAAGTTCTTTGGAATAACTAGAGGTTTAACTGAATAAAAAAAAGTCTTGTGATAATCATTAAGATTCAGAATCTAGAATATTGTGTTATGTAAAAGGAACAAGAAAAAATAGAGAAGCTACAAGATAAGAATGAGAAGGAATTAACAGATGACGAAAGAGAAACCAAGTTATTCCTAAACAAATACAAGATGTCTAAGTGTTTGGCTTGACTAAGACACAAAAATGTAACTTTATGGAGGCAGCAGTGCAGCTGAGGTACTAAACTAAAACTATACATCTACCTCCAGTCAGAGATGAGAATGTTGCTAATGTAGCAATGAAGATGGAGTCAGGATCAACATTAAATAGGATAAAAGCAAATAAGCACAAACTTCAAAGACCAGCAACCCATGAAGGTAGCAAAGTGATAAGATCCAAAGAGAATGCATTCTAGGTTATTGAGGATGGGGGAGGAACTCCAGCCTTAATTTTCCAGTCATCCATGGATAGGGGGTGGTACCTAAGGAGAGTGGAAATGGCATATAGTATATGTTTGTATAAACACATGGCAAGAAGGATAAATACAACTACTAAAGCCCAGTCTACTGAACATCAGTGAGAAATCTTTCACTGACAATAATCTGAGCCAAAAATTAATTGGT
This sequence comes from Pristis pectinata, assembly GCF_009764475.1. NCBI lineage: Eukaryota > Metazoa > Chordata > Chondrichthyes > Rhinopristiformes > Pristidae > Pristis > Pristis pectinata. The sequence goes on from NC_067415.1 coordinate 26,979,196, forward strand.
ATCTGAATTCTTCATCAACTTCTCAGATGAAGCAACTGAGAGATGAAGAGCATAGTGCATTTTTTTTCTCTCTCCTTACCTTTGACCCATCCCCTGGTGGATCTGCTCCCCCCTCCTCCCCTGCATCTGCCTGTCACTCTCTTACCTGCATCTACCTATCACCACCCTGTGCCCACCCTGCCTCCCCTCTTTTGTCCACCTATCACTGCTCTGTTTTTCCCTCCTATATATTGGGCTTCAGTCCAGAAGAAGGGTCCTGAACCAAAACATTAACCGCCTGCTTTTCTCCGTGGATGCTGCCTGGCCTGCTGAGTTCCTCCAGCATCATCATGTTTTTCATCTAGATTCCAGCATCTGCAGTCCTTTGTTTATATAGTCTATTTAAGGCTGTGTATATGGACTCTCAAAAAAAATGTTGGGTAAAATACTAGATAAAAAAAATGTTGACTAAATTAAAGCCCATGGGTTTAAAAGGGAGTGTCAGGAAGGGTACAGAATTACTTGAGTGACAGAATGCAGTTGTATTGCTGAATGGCTGTCTTTTACTCAGGATGTTCAGTGGTGTGCACCAGATATCAATATTAGCACCATTGTTCCTTTTGTAATATATTAATAAACCCAAAATTGGGGATACAGGACAAACTTCCACATCTGCAGATGACACACAAAATCAAGGGGATTTAGACCTGCAACTAAATAGGGCAGATGCATGGCAAATGAAAGATACAAGTGTGAGGTGATATTTTGATACAACTGTTAAGATGCAATTTAGAATTGTACCACAAGGGTGTGCCGAATCAGAGAAACAGAGAAGTACACAAATCCCAAAATGAACAAAGCCAAGTTAAGATGGCTGTGAAAAATCATATGTAATCCTTGGCCCACATAGGGACAGAATCAAAAAAGGAGGAAACTTCATTCAAACTTCATACAGTGTTAGTTAATCACAGCTGGATTGTTTTCAACTCTGCCTGAAGCAGGGTTGCCAAGACATTTATCAGGTGCAAGAGATTTATCGACCAAATAAGGGATTCAAGTAATGTTAGCAAAATTGTTGCTGTAGATAAGGTTGAGGGGAGATTTGAAAGAGGTATTCAAAATCAAGAATTGCTTTACGTGAATAAAGTGGAACAGTTTGCAGTGGCAGATACAGATTTGTGTGACAAATATGACAAACTTTTTTGTTTACACAGCAAATTCTTACTATTTGGGATACATTGCCTGAAAGTGGTGAAGGCAGATTTAATAGTAATCCTCCAAAGAAAATTAAGAAATCTCTGAAGGGAGAAAATAAAGGGCTGTGGGGAAAGTGCAAGAGAACGTGATTAATGTGACAGGCCAAAGTGTCAGTTGAGATATGGTGGACCAAATGGCCTCCTGCTGTTGTGCCATTCTATGGTTCTATTAACATTTTAAAGCTCCAACTAACCTCACTATGAAATTGCAGAGCATAAAATTGCCAGCTTTGGCTAATATTGCTTGAAAACATTACTTTTAAACAGCTACTTATAACTGTTCCAGTAAATGTTCTATTTTTTGCATAGCCATGTTCTGTCATCATTACTTGTGTTTGTTTCTGCAAATTACCACCAATTTACTGCCTTAGAAGTTTCATCTATTTAAAATAGTGCAAACTATCAAAAGTGACTCACGAAGATAGATCTTGCACTGGCCTGAAGTCCAGGGTTCCTGCTCTGCTTCTCACATTGTGGTGCCTGACTCGGTTTCCTCTGGGAAGCCAGCTCCCAGCTGATCATCATTCATGACTCAGGGCTGTGCTGGGCCCCTCCTGACCCAAATGGTTGTTACACTGACAAATGGGCTTCAGCATCCAGCAAGGCCTTGTGTCCAGGCTTGCCAGCTGTCAGGGGTGCATTTAGATATTCACAAACATCCAAAACTGATCAAGTTTTCTTTAAACATTTACAAGTGTAAAGACTTGAAATATAGACACGCAAAGTATTAAAAACATTTAACCTTAGTTACACAAAATAAAAACTTGCCTTTCCCTCAGTGTACAGTTTTTTTTGTTAACTTAAATGGGTGCATAGTACTTAACTTACCATGGGTTCAGAAGGCTTATTTTCCAGCCCACACCCCACTGGGAAATTTTATCCCATCCAGGAATAAACTTCACAGGGGAATGTAGTTGTGCCTCAAGGCAGATCCTTGGGCACCTCTGCAGAGGTCGACCTCATGATATACATGAAATTATGTTCAAAAGTTTAAGATGTCCTTTTTAAAATATTAATTGTTACCACCATCACAAATGACATTAGGCTAGACTTAAATTCTGGTATTCTTTATTAAAATACTGCTGTACATACAAAAGTTTAAATCAGGTGGAAACATTTAACATAGAGGAAGGGACATAACAGACAAAATTGATTAATTTGTGGTAGCTGGTTTAAGGAATTTTTTCTTTACAAAAATAAACAAAATAAGGCCAAAGTGGAACATATAGGGCATGTTTACAAGGTTTTCTTACAAAAAAAACTCACCTATAGAATATATAAAAAAATTATAGTAATACATATGCAAATTGTTTTAAACAGCATTAGCCAACTGAAAACCCTGTCTATAATTGAAAAGATTTTCAAAGAATACATGATTTCAAAAGCTGAAGTCACCATGTGATTTCAGGGGCTGGCACTGGATCATCAAAAGGTAGCACATTATCCATGATGTACTGTAAGCCTTTATAGTCTTTCTTGAAACAGCTGATCACTAATTAACAGGCATGTGCCCAAGATTTCATCTTTTAAGAAATCAATACCAACTTCAAAGCCCAATTTGTAAATATTCTTAACTGCATGAACTGGAACCTGTTCAGAATATTTGGAACTCTCTAAATCTATATCTGTGAATTTTGTAGGTGTAGACCTAAAATCTCATGATGACTAGAGATGGTAAATATAATAACATGGAGCAAAAGTGTTTGTCCTGATATACAAATGCTAACTTGGATTGGGTCATGAAAGTATTTAAATGAACACTGTGGGCATTTAGCTACTCATTGAAATTATGTTAGATACAAGAACCCAGTTATCAGAATTTCACTAATGCAGAGATGACTTTTTTTTGCTTTTGATAATCCAGAGGCAGTGTGCTGGTTGAGTATACATCAAAATTGAAGCCCCGCTTATTTCTGCCCATTACCCTAATATTGGTCCGTACTGAGAATGTGAAAAGGCAAAGCACACCTTTAATAGTCAGAGATGATCCACTTTCAGCAATCATTCACAAATATGGAAACAAGAAACTTTTGAAATGCACAGAATGATATAAATACAGTATTTCTTTTCATTATGTCAGAATACCATTTTTTTAAATTTTTAAATGGTTTTATATAAAAGAATGCATTTTTCCCCAAAACATACAAAAAACAGCTGCTCCTGTCAAACAGATGAGCTATTGACATGACTTTACTTAGGACGTTATCCTTGAAAGAACATAGTAAAGTGTCCTCAATTCCTTTACAACTAAAATGAGGGAAACATTGTGATTGCTTGTACTGCCAGCTTAAAGGCCAATTTGCACAGGATGCATACAAATGTGTCAATATCACAAATATATGTAGTCCTTCCCCATTAATTTTAACAAATGGTGCTACTGAGTGAATCTCATTGCAGTTGTCAAATAAACAGCTTCCAAACCTTAAGCATGAATATTTTTGTCAATACCAAACAAATCCAATATGCAGAACTTTACGCTGATAATATTGGACTAATGAGAAAGAAAGTTCAATTGTAAAGACTGCATTGCTCTATACTCAGTTTTAGCATTCGTCTGCATTATATATAAAGCAACCAGTGCTACAGAACATTTAATACTGGGAAGAAAAGATGTACTTCAGTCATTACATTGAATTCATTTTCTTTATATTCACTTCAAATTGTCCAACAAATTTGGCAGTCATACATGACTCTTTAGTTAAACAAATCTGCATTATGTTTTGATATGTTTCTCTATTTCCCTAAATGGATCCATTTCAATAAATGATAACACATTTAGAATTTGATTCTGCAAATGAAATAATTTCCCAGAAAAGTGATACAGCTTATAATCCTAAGATTCTGAAACATCATACTTCAGATAGCTCCAGATATCTGTAATTAGTATGCCTAATTGCAAAGCCAATTTTGGGGCAAACAGCATTGTAAAGGCACAGCAGTGCACAATCCTTCCAAAATGAAGTAGTTCAATTGCACAGGTTACTACTGTCAAATAACTGCTGCTTTTTATGTTAATGTACTTTAAGTTCCTTTTTGTTTTCATATCCAGTGTAAAGTACCCTAATAAAGCTGCTGTTCAAATAATAGAACTTTATACAAAATTAAATGGTACATAACAAAATTTAATCCACTCCTGAGATTTCAGGCATTGAACTCAATTTAAAAATTAGTCTCCTATAAAAAAAAGCTTGCATAAATGTAGAGCCATTTTACCTGTTTATTACTTACACTGAATTCATTTTTAAAAAAGGCGCTGGTAGCTGTATGAAGCAAAAAAGCTACTTGTAAATTTTGTTATGAAAGATGTGTAGCTGTGATAGTTCGGAGATGCCATCAACACTGACATACAGGAGTTGTTTAGTTCCTACAAGTATAGCGTCCATGATATCCACCTGATTTCCATAAAAATATGCTTCTTGTTGTTTGGTTTTCTGAGTGATAGAACATGGCAGTCAGTCTGAAGTCCAGCACACCGTTTGCCAGAAACATAACCCATCGGAATGCAGTTTACCAAATAGCATTTCCAATGGCATTTTCACCTCGTCCTTGCTGGAGGCTTGTGTGCAGCAAAATCTCTTCAACATCTTTCTTAGAGGCATACACTGTTACCCAGAAAGCAATTCTGAAGGTAACAAATTTCCCTTATCAAAATTACATGTGGTAAATCCTTAAAGATCACATCCTGAACTTAAAATTAGTGCATAAACACGTGAAAAAATAAAACTGGGATCATCATGCATCTGATGCTGTTTCCCAATTTAAAAGCAGTCTTGACAGACACAGATGGCAGTTCCAACTCCTGTAATATGGACGTTCCTCCTTCAAGTAACAGTGTACCTGACCAACGTGCAAGCAGCGCTGCTCATTTACATTTGTCTTTTAAATGTGAAATGAGATGGCATTAGTACAGCTGTAGTGCAATTAGCTCTTTATATTCTTCTTCGGCAATGCTTTGCCTGACCACAGCAAATACTACAACTGCCCGTTAGAAGCTGCTAGGAGTTCTGAGAAAGCGCTTTCAAAGCAGCGCTTCAAATCAGCATAAGTCACCACAAGAACACTCTTTTCATCTCTAGAAACAAGACTTATTTTTTCCGGAACACCAGCATCCAACTGCAAAGAAGTGAAAAAGGAAACAACAAATATTAAATCAGCTTTCAAACACTATAAAGCACATAAGCAAAATTTATAAAATCATGCACTTAATATAGAGCTGGTTGTACACTGACATTTAAATTTCACCACTGAGATTTTAATATGTTTGCAAATCATAATTGATTGTTTATATTTCCAAAGTATCATGGCAGTGTCTGCTGTAATGATAAACATATTTGTCCATTACCTTGTTCAAACAGGAGACAATATGACTGAGATCAATCCATGGAGTACCTGCTTCAGTTAACTGGTGGAAAAGATGATCTCTAAACAGTTTTAGCAGATATCTGTCACCTGTTTCTGACCAGGTAGGATCCTTTTGGAATCTAGTAAAACAATATGCACAACATAAAGTAGCAAGCCTATTTAATGGCCGTTCTAAAAGGTTTCCAGTCGCAGACCAGTACACAATTCTCATAATAAACTTGGTATAGACAATGTAATATTGAATAGTATGCTGAACTATAAGTGCACAATTAAAAAAAGGACACATTTTAGCTTCTTGAAATGGAAATTCAAAACCAAATAGGAATAGAATTTTATGCATCGTTAATTGTACTACAAGGCTGACATAATTAAAAGTCTTCCTCACTAAATCTCTCTTAATCTCACATAATTCTTTAACGTTGGGAGAGGTAAAGGATGGGCAATATTAAAATATTGTCTATAAATAGATATTCAAATGATTCATCATGCTTTTAAGGCAATGAAAACTATTAACAAGTTTTTACAGAAAAATGAGTTAATGGGAATAATTACTAGCTTAAGATGGGTTTAATATTATCTATTTATCACTTTAACAAGTGTACTGAATGTGACGATTGGTTTGCTTGCATTAGCAGCATTTAAAAGTGGTGAAATATAGAATAAATTTTATATAATACTTTATTCAAAATTTAGACTATAGTGAAAAGTACAACTATCAAAATATTCATGCAAATGGGCCTTACTAAATCATGCAGACATTATCACTTAATTAAATTGGCCTAAGATGAAGTAAGTCAAATTAGTAAAATCTGATGTTTACCTGGCTTCCAATAAATGGCAAAGCACCAGTGTATAAGCAGCACAAACTTTATTTCAGCAAAACTAGGAATTTTAGACAACTTACCTTCAGTATGTTTTTTTTATTCTTTGACTGTAGCTCGATCTCCACAACCAAATCAACACATTTATTAATTTGGAAAAATCATAAAATATTTATGCTTTAGTAAACATGCAATCTTGTCATTTCCAAGTGGCTCTTGTTTCATTGAAATTCTCTTCCTGTTAATGCATTTTTGTTTTTATAAAGCCAGGAGCAACATGGCAGATCACATACACAAATTTTTTGTCTTTGGTAAAGTCCTCTTAATTTTCCCACATGACTCAGCCAAATTAAAAATATCATTGAGGTAATATTTTCTCCAGAAATACAATAATTTTTCTTAGTTTAATTATTTTTGCTCAGTTACTGATCTTTCTTCACTCCACTTCAGTGGATTAGCCAGTGGCAAAAGTTTGCAATTACATCAAGAATCTTAATTCAATCAAATTGATAGCACTTCTACTGTGAGACAGAAAAAGGAATCAACCTTTCACATTACTGCTCATCATAAAGTGCATTGCAGTCAATGAATATTTCCTTAAATATACAGTTTTGTAGATAAATGTAGCAAAGTATGTACAACAAAATCTCACAAGATAGGAGCTATATAAATGAAAACTGAACATGTCCAGAGATAAATAGTGATCAGCACACTGAGAAATTTCAACTACAGTTGAGAAGAATGGCTTGGAATCTTTTATATCGGTGGACAAGTCGACAGATCACACCAATATTTATGGATTATTTGCTCAATATATCACCAAAATGGCAACCCAGATTTGTGCTGTGATTGAATCCACAATTTTCTGATTCACAACTGACAGTTCCACTTCCAATGCAGAATCAGTCCCAGAATATCGATACTGTGCTTGAAATTTGTTACAGCATTTCGAACAATGTCTGAAACAACTGGGATGAGAGTTGACTAAAATTGGGTTCTGGGCTCTGTAGTAACAGTGGTAAGTTACAATCATCATCATCATCTGAAGCCAACATGCTCATTTGCTGTGATACAACCCAGGCTGATTTGATGATTTATGCAAAGGCTTCTGTCGTTCAAGTTGCTCTGCAGTGTTGAGTGAAGAAGACCCCTGCCTAGAAACTGGGCCCATTCATTCTGTTTGTGCGTGCACACATAAATTGTGCATAAAAAGTATTCAGTGCCTATTTTGAAGCATTTGCACCCATTTCATGCTGCAAGTCCTGTCCATCAGGAAAATAGACTGGCCACTCCCTTTATGATTCAGCCCCATGCAGGATTTATTTCTCAATTGTATTTTGTGCATGTGATGCCGCCATTGTGTGTGGTTCATTTTAATTACTCAACAGAAATTGGATCAAAATATTGCAACTTCCAGCCTTCATTATTAAACAATTATCAAGTCATGAACTATGCATGAATTGAATTGACCCTGAGGAAGGGAGCATCTAGGTCTGGAAGAAGTTAAAAGGAAAGCAAATGAGGACTATAGCAGATGACCTGAGGCAAGCAGTTTAAGTTAAAGACTATGCTAAAATTTATGGTGCAGAAGGCACCAGCAGGTTTATCACATCCCTGCAAGTCAGTAAATGGCTAATCCTACTTTTCAGCTCTTGCTCTGTAGTTTGAAGCTATAGTAGATAAATCTTCATTCAAGTATGTTCTGAAGGTGATGAGAGTTTCTGCCTCTAAGGCCTCTGGCCCTCCTCCACATGGAGTGAGAAAACTATTTTCTCTATTTCTGCTCAAATCTTTTGAACAATTACCTTATGTTTATGCCTCACTACTTCCTTGATGAGTGTAATAGATCAATCCTATTCACTTTTTGTAGGCCTCTCAATTTTCTAAATCTCATCTAATTTTCCTTCAGACTCTGCTACAAAAAAAAATCCCAGCTTCCTTTATCAGTAAAAGTTTCTAGTCTAGACCATATCACAATCTCCTGTGGACTCCCTCTAGTACAATGTTACCTGTACATAATATGATGGGCAGAACATTATGCCAGAAAAATGTTTGATGCTGTTCCAGCATTAGCTAATAGGAATATGCAATTTTTTTGGGATGCAGAGGTAATGGGGTCATAATCTATGCAAAGATTGTGACTGATTTAGCTTAACTTAAACACTGATTTGAAAGTGGATACACTCCAAAGGCAGGAGTATAATTTTGATCTTTTATGATTTGAAGTCATGTTAAGTTTTCTATAGTCTCCAACTATGTATTTCTGCTATCCTCAACATCCTATATAGTTGATCTTTCGGGTGAAAAGGGTCACTAGTTTCTATTATTTTTAATTAAATATCTTGTATTTGCTGCTTACAGTGTGGTTTCCAAATGCAGATTGGGTGTGATCATTTTGCTGACTATGAACCTTGTACTCTGCTTCCTGTACTGCTTCAATGAACACTAACAAAAGCGCAGTTTACAAACTTCTGAGTTTAGTGATTTCAGCAACTTCAGACTTTACAATTAATTCCAAATTCTTCAAAAGCAGTACTGATAACAACTTTGTCATTGCTATTTACAGGTTTTTGAGACCCATTGTTCGATTCTTTTCTTACGCTAATGTCTTTTGCATTGCACCATCATTCCTTTTATCTTTTAATCACTTCATTCTCTGGCTTAGTGCAGACACCTCTTCCTCTCCCTTTACCCATCCATTGCATTTCCTACTCTGAACTTGGTCAAAAACTGTCAACCTTGCCTTGCAATTTTAATGCATGGTAATCAACCCAAAATATTTTCCTGTTTTTCTCATTACAATATTGCCTGATGTGGTAGGTATTTTGCAATGTTTTCCATATTTATCGTCGATAAACTATGTTAAAAAAATACAAATGAGGCCTCTTCCTTCTAATTCTTTCTCTGACTAAATTCCATTCTTAAATATTTTTCAATGACATTAAAACACTGGCTTGGCTGTTCTTTTATCTCCCCCCCCCCCCCCCCCCCCCACAAAGGAGGACTTTATTTTCCATACTCCAGTCTCCAGTGTGTACACACACACACAATATACGTAAGCAAACTTTACTTTTCAGAAGCTCAGCAATGAAAGAATTACTGTAAATGGCAGGACCCTAAGGAGCATGCATATACAGAGGGATCCGGGAGTGCAAGTCCATAGCTTCCTGAAAGTGACAAAGCAAGTAGATAGAGTGGTAAAGGCGGCACAAGGCATAATTGCCTTCATCAGATGGGGAAGAGGCAGCCAGAAAGGGATTGACTGACTGACTGCCAGGTATGTGCAAGAGCCCAGGAACACAAAGGATTTGCTGGAGTGTAGGGCTGCAGTATTTATGCAGCAGAGTGTCCATGGAAGTATTTAATATGTACAAGGATTGAAAAAGAATTTGAGGCGTTGCCGCGGTGGAACATAATGAGGTCAGTGGAGGCAGTGGTGAAGGGCAAACAGGGCTTTATGCAAAATAGTATACAGACAGGAGTTTTGGATGAGCTCCTATTTATGGATAAAGTAGTTGGATAGAAACCTATGAGCACAGAAAAGTCATGGGACATAGGTATGGCTTTCTGCAGGTGTGGTGCAGCAAATGTTACTGATTTCTAATATTTAGTATTAAAACTACATATATATTATCACCTAATAGTTGAATCAAAATAGATATACAAGAAAACTGATCATCATCTCCATCTGATTGCACAGAAACGTGGCAATAAACAAATATTCTATCCTTCCATTTATTCACGTAATTCAAAAAGCCCAGTGCTGAAACAAATCTTATGGCTGCATATTTCAATCCCAAGACACCTGACAATTACACAAACTGGACTTGGGTCACAAATTTTGACAATTTGTACCTGTAGAACTGAACTGAATGCTGTACAAAAAGAAATAAGATCAGATGAAATATTGCAAGTACTCACCATTTTTCCTGCAATAAATCAAAAACCAATTATTTAATTTACTTCCACTGCTGTTAATTACTGAATTAACCCATTGTGACTTGTTGGAGTCATACAATCTGATTAAATTTTTTTTAAATTTTATTTACAGCGTGGTAACAGGCCCTTCCGGCCCAACGAGTCCGCGCCACCCATTTTAAACCCAAATTAACCTACCCATACTTCTTTGCAATGTAGGAGGAAACCAGAGCACCCGGAGGAAACCCACGCAGACACAGGAGAACGTACAAACTCCCTACAGACAGCGACGGGAATCGAACCCTGATCGCTGGCGCTGTAATAGCGTCGCGCTAACCCCTTAACTGAGTGTTCAGTGGAATCTCAGGCCTAGACTAAATGTGAGGTGATATTCAGAATAAAAAAGTGAAAAGGGAGAAAGATGGGAACAATAACCCTGCAGCCTCATTTTCTGTTGAGAGTTTCTGTAAATAAAGCTTACTCTGGCCTCTCATTGATTGTTCCCAGTTTTGCTAGCAGCCTAAACAGCCTTCCATTTTGCACCTCCTGCAAGAGAGAAAAGGCAAACAGATTAAAATAGAACCTAATTAATCTATCGCTCAACCATAGTTTTTTGTTTCGTCAAAATGTAATTGAGGTACTTATCTTTTGAAGGTAGAGCAATTCATTGAAATGGCAATATCTTCTGAAAACCATTTAAAGCTCGACCATACAATCAGAATAAAAGACAAAAATGCTGTATCCTCTCCACCCAACCTTGAAAGAGACAGTTCACATTACAGCTCATCCCACTCCACTCCACTCCTTATTTTAACAACATCAAATCCTTCCATCCAGACACAAATGGGAGCTTCTCACACTTTAATGCTGCATATCCTTTAAAAGTCCAATTTCTACTACAAATTATCTACTGCTAATTAAACCTCAAAATGATAACCCATGTTCAACACCGGTAAACTAAAATGAATATTACCATGCTGAACTGTTTTTGCTCAACAAAAGGTGTTTAAATACAATGATACTGGTTCAAACAAATAGGCAAAATTTAAGATTAATTTGTTTATCAGTTTTACAATACAGAAACAGGCCTCTCAGTCCACTGAATCCATGCCAGCAATTAAGCACCCATTTACACTAATCCTATTATTCTTCCCATATTCCCATCAACTGCCCTCGGATTTTACCAATCACCTAATATCTAGTGGCAATTTTCAGTGGTCAATTAACCTATCTACCAGCACACTCCTTGGAATGTGGGAGGAAATTAGGAGCAAGAGGAGGAAACCAACACCAAAGGGAGAACATGCAAACTCCACACAGATACCAGCAAAGGTCAGGATTGAATTCAGATCAATGGAGCTATGTGGTAGCAGCTCTATAGCTGCAACACTATGCTGTCCCTAAATATTTTTTTCACTCTACCATAAACCATGACTAATTACCCTAAACCTTGTATCCCCATAGAAGTCTTCATCAGACTGACTTTATAATTGCCTGACATATTAAATGATAAAATAGCATAAAGTTGTTTGCATAGGAAGGAATAATTGCACTACGTACACCTATATCCACAATTGGCACGATGACAGATTCTGTTGTTCAGCAGGGAAGGTCAAAGTCTAAGTGAGTGATAGTAATAGGGGTCTTTATAGTCAGGGGCACTGATAGGGGTTTCTGTGGCCGCGAGCAAGGCTCCAGGATGGTCTGTTGTCAGGGTCAAGGCAGGTGCAGGACAGTTTGAAAAGGGAGGATGAGCAACCAGAAGTTGTGGTCCATGTTGGTACTAACGACATAGGCAGGAAAAGAGATGGGATTCTGCAATCTCATGATTACTCCCTATACCACATGCTAGTGAGGTCAAAAATAGTACAGTTGAAATGCATGGCTAAAGGCCTGGTGCAGAAGGGAGGGCTTCAGGCACCTGCATCATTGGGATCTCTTCCAGGGCAAGTGGGACTTATAAAAGAAAGTCAGGTTGCACCTAAATTGGAAGGGCATCAATATCCTTGCAGGGAGGTCTGCTACTCAAGAGGGTTTAAACTAGTGTGGCAGGGTGTAAGCAGTAGGTCAGCAAGTGGAGCGATTGAGAAGTTAGGGGTTAAGTCAAGTAAGTCTAATAGTAAATACAAGCAGGGTCAGGATAATGAACATGGCAGGAATGATGGTCTAAGGTGTATTTATTTTAATGCAGGGAGTATAACGGGTAAAACAAATGATCTTGGAGTCTGGATTAACACATCGAACTACAACGTTGTATCCATTTCAGAAACTTGGTTGAGAGAAGGGCAGGACTGCAGCTCAATGTTTCAGGATACAGATGTTTTAGACATGAGGAGCGCAAGAGGTGCAGAAGTTGCATTACTGATTAGGGAGAATATCACTGTTGCACTAAGAGAGGATATCTTGGAGGGCTCATCCAATGAGTAGAACTCAGGAATAAGAATGGTGCAATCAGTATGGTGGGGTTATACTCTCGGCAATAGGAGCTAGAGGAACAGATATGCTGGCAGATCGTGGAAAAGTGATTTTAACTTCCCCAATATTGACTGGCTGTACTGGACTTACATTGGGGAATGAGCCTGGTCAGGTAATTGAACTTCCAGTGGGGGAGCATTTTGGGAACAATACCATAATTCCATAAGTTTTAAGATGGTTGTGTATAAAGATAAGACTGATCATCATGTGAAAGTGCTAAAGATTGACGGAAGTGTATTTAGGTATTAGGTAGGAACTGGAGAAAGTAGATTGGGAATGGCAGTTTGTGGGTACATCGCATCTGACATGTGGGAGTCCAGTTAATTAGCATTCAGGGTCAACATGTTTCTGTCAGGATGGAAAGATAAAGATGACAAGATTCAGAAACCTTGGAATGACAAGAGATAGTTTAATCAAAAAGGAAAAGTAAGCATATATAAGGATTAGGAGGCTGAAATCAGACAAGACCCTTGAAGAACTTCAGGAAAACAGAAAAAACTTCAACAAGAAATTAGCAGAGCTGAAAGAGGTCACGAAATGTCCTTGGCAAGTGGGATTAAGGAGAATCCCAAGGCATTTTTTGTGTATATTAGGAGTAAGAGGGTAGGTAGGGAAAGGGTAGATCCAAGGACAAAGGAGGGAATTTATGCATGGAGATGAAGGAAGTGGGTGAGATCCTTAATGAGTACTTTGCATTGTTATTCACCAAGGACATGGAAGATGGTGAGATCATGAAGGGATATGTTCAAGGGCCTACCGATATTGAGGAGATGGTGTTGAATGTATTGAAAAACAAAGGTGGATGGCCCCAAGGTCTGATGGGATCTATCCCAGGCTATTGAAGGAGGCAAGGTAGGAGACTGCTGGGGCTTTATATCTTCTTTAGTCACAGACGAGCAGCCAGAAGACTGGCAAATATGCTTTAAGGGCAACAGGGACAAACCAGGAAATTATAGGCCAATGAGCCTTACATCAGTGATAGGGAAATTATTGGAGAAGCTTCTTAGGGACAGGATTTTCTTGCATTTGGATAAACATAGACCTATTAGGGATAGTCACCATGGCTTTGTGCAGGGGAAGTTCTAAATTTGATAGTTTTTTTGAGGAACATGATTGGATGTTGTTTACATAGATTTTGTAAAGCATTTTACAAGATCCCTCATGGTAGGTTCGTCCGGAAGATCAAGTCACCAGGGATTCACAGTGAGTTGGTAAATTGGATACAAAATCAGCTTGGCCATCAGAGATAGTAGTATTGGGGTGTTTTTCTGATTGGAGGTCTATGACTAGTGCTGGGAGCACTGTTGTTTCTAACATATAGTAATGATTTGGATAAAAATATAGTTGATTTGATTCGTAAGTTTGCAGATGACACGAAAATTTGTGAAGTTATGAGCAGTGAGGAAGATTGTCAAAGGATACAGCAAAATAAAGAAAATTTAAGCAGAGAAGTGGCAGATGCCGTTTAATTGGGACAAGTGTGATGTGACAGATTTTGGGAGGTCAAATACAAGAGGAAAGTATACAGTAAATGGCAGGACCCTTAGGAGCACTGACATACCAAGGGATTTGGAGTACAAGTCCATAGCTCCCTAAAAGTGGCAACATAAGAAGATAGGGTGGTAAAAAAGGCATATGGCATACTTGCCTTCAGTAGTCAGGGCACTGAATACAAGAGCTGGCAAGTCAATGCTGCAGCAGGATAAAATTTTGGTTAGTCCACATTTGGAGTATTGTGTGCCATTCTAGTCACCACACTATAGGAAGGATGTGCAAGCTTTGGATAGGGTGAAGAAGGGGTTCATCAGGATGTTGCCTGTACTGGAATGTATTAACAATAAGGAGATGTTGGACAAACTACGATTGTTTTCTCTAGAGCATCAAAGGCTGCAGGGCAACCTGAAAGATGTATATAAAATTATGAAAGGTAAAGACAGGGTAGATAGTCTTCCTCTGCCTGCTCACACCCCCCTTCCCCCCCCCCCCCCCCCCAGAGTGCAAATATCAAAAATACCAGAGGCCATAGGTTTAAGGTAAAGGGGGGGGGGGGGGGGGGGGTGGTGGTGGAGGCAGTTTAAAGAACACCTGCATGGCAGGCAAGTTTTTTTGTTTACACAGAGAGTGGTAGTTGGCTGGAATGTGCTGCTGGGGAGGTGGTAAAAGCAAAGTTTAAATGCCATTTAGACAGACACATGAACAGACAGGGAATTGAAGGATACAGATCATGTGCAGGCAAATAGGATTAGCTTAATTTGAAATCATGGTTGGCACAGACATGGTGGGCTGAAGGGCCTGTTCTTGAGCTGTACTTTTCTATGTTTCTATATATGATCTGCAATATACTGCAGATGCTGAAAATTTAAAGTAAAAATAATGAGGTCAGATGGCATCTATGGAACGAGTTAATGTTCATGTCAATGACCTTTCATCTCCAACTTTCCCAAATTTTGCTAAGAATAGTTTTAAATGCAGATAAAAGGGGAAGATGTGCCAAGAACAAAAGGGGAAAGACTGAAAAAGGGTGGCAACTAAGAGAGATTTACTGAGAAAAGTGATGGAGGTGCCAATTGACAGAGGTGTTAAAGGATAGCGATAAAAGCTTGCTCTCTCCTTTTGGAGCCGAAGCACAAAATTTAAAAAAAAAGACCTCTAAATAAAGTTAAGAATAGTATTTGATCCAAAGAGGAGTATGATAAACTGGCCATGAAAGAAAGCAAGCCTGAGGTATAATAGGAGCAGTTTAGAATTTTGCACAAAAGGACCAATAGATTGACTGAGAGAGTATAAACAGAGTACATGATTAAACTTGCAAGGAGAACACAAGCAGACTGTAAAAGCTTGTACAAGTATGTGAAAAGAAAAGGGTTAGTGAAGATAGATGTAGGTTCCTGACAGTCAGGAATGGGACCATTTATAAAAGAGAACAAAGAAATAGCAGAGCAATTAAACGAATACTCTTGTGCTCATGGAAGAGACACAAATAGCTTCCCAGAAATGCCAGGGAACCAAAGGTAGAATAAAAAAGAGGAAGGGAAATTACCATTAGGTTTAAAAAATAGTGCCGGAGGAATGAATAGCACAGAAAGTCAATAAATCATCAAGACCAAGAATCTGCACCTCAGAGCACCATAAGAGGAATCATGGAGATAGTAGGGAAAATGCTAAAATTATAAAGGACGGATAACATAACATATAAATAAAAGAAATTGGACAAAGTCAGCATGGGATTTATGAAAGGGAAATCATGTTTGACAAACTTACTGGAGTATAAAGATGTAAATGTTAGAATAGATAAAGAAGAAATTGTAGATGCAGTGTATTTAGATTTTTAGAAGTCCAACATAAATGGCTAGTGTGTAGATGGTACATGAGTTTGGGTGTTATATAACTGGCATGGATTGAAAATTGGTTGACAGACAGGCAGCAGAGCATGAATAAATGAGTCTTTCTCAGGGTGGCAGGCCATGACTGCTGGGATATTGCAAGGGTCAGTGCTTGGACCCCAGCTATTCACACAAATATCATCAATGATTTGGATGAGGATTATTTCCCAGTTTGCCCATGGCACAAAACTGGGTGGGGGTTGTGAGATGGATATTAGGGGCTTTAATGTGATTTTACACATGTTGAGTGGGTGGGCAAATATCTGGCAGATGTGGTATAACATGGATAAAAGGTACAGAAATATTCACATTGGTAAGAAAAGCAGAAGGGCAGAGTATTGTTTAAAGATAATAGACTGGGAAATGTTGATGTGCAAAGGGACCTGGCTGTCCTTGAACACCAGTCACCAAAAGCAAACATGCAGGTATAGATAGCAAGCAGTTAAGAAGGTGAATGGTACGTTGACTTTCATTGCAAGAGGTTTTGTTTACAGGCGCATGGATGTCTAACTAAATCTCTCTGATCCTAAAAACCCTTTGCCAATTTGCTTGTGGCTTAGGTAATAATATTTGTGGCAGAGAACCTTTGTGGTTCTGCTTTTTAATTTGGTCCCTAGCTGCGCAAACTTTTTAGTCCTACCTATACTCTAGCAGTAATTTGTAGATACATAACTTAAGCTTATGATATTCATTAAAGATCTTAGTGTATAGAATCCCTTGTTCTTCATTCTTCTACCCATTAAGATAAACAAAAATTGTAAAACTGTAGGTGAACGCACACTCTACTACTCTTTGCCTGAAAGAATCAATGGATATGAAAGAGGGTTAGTATTGGTGAGATGAAAGATCAGCCAGGATCTTACTGAATAGCACAGCAAGCGTAAGGAACCGAATAGGCTAATCCTGCTATTTATTATGCTCTTAATACCAATCTACTGGTTTTAGAGCTGTTTTATTCTTAAATCTTAATAAGCCCATACTACACACTGTTTGAAAATTAAATTTTGCAGAACTATTTACTCTGAAGAAAACGATTATAGCACTGAATCTAAGACAGCCAAACTTGCAATATTTTCTATTTGATTGTTGCAATATTTTTCTTTTGGTTTTTGCTGTCAGCTGTTTTATTTTGGACAATGTCTATAGTTAATTTTCTGATGTTCTAGGCTAAATGATGGCACTGAAAATGGATACTTCCGCTAACAAACAACGCTGGTTTAAATTTGGTAGAAAATGAGTAACTTGTGGTTCAGCTAAAACTATAATGACTATCAAGCACTACCTCTGAAATGCTAAACCAGACATACTGTATGTGTTGAAAGCTGATTTACACCAAAGGAAATGTATTTCACATGACCAATCAAAAAGATAGAAGTCTTGCAGAAAATATAACTTGATTAAACAGTCTTATTCTGCAAAACAGGTATCAAAAATTTTAATTACTATTGGGCTAGATCATTATAAAGATTGCTGAAGAGTCTTGAATGCTGGCCGAGCTATATAAAAAAAATGAAGAGGTGTGATTATGTACAAAGCATTCGATCACAAATGAGAACCTGGTACCATGAAAAACACCCTGCTGCTGAAACAGATTTTGAAGCTAGGGCTTGGTATGAATTTCAATTAAGGTTACCTGCTGAGAAGAGACTTGGTTGGAACAAAGGAAGATCAGTTAACAGAGAAACATACTGAAGACAGTTTACTTAGAGGGCAAAAAAGAATTGAGGTCACTTACAATGCAGGGTGTAGCAAGGACAAAGAAAGGACCAAGTCATTTCAGGGATAACATTTCATACGATTTTCTGACTGTACGTGTTTGCTTTAGTATAGTAGATGGAAAGTAAATAAAAAGAAACAAGTATTTAACAGTATATCCAATGTATACTTTAAAGAAACCACTCCCTGAAGTTAGGTATTGTTGATCTGTGCACATGTAGTTTAGTACTTGAATTTTTACCTTCATCAGATCATCCTCAATAACATCATTTCTCATCTGTGCAGCATCCAATTGCGTGTAAAATCGTGCACCTATCATCGGCATAATATCATTTACACTGCGCAGTCGATTTTGATCAGTCAACAAATATCTAGAATAAAAAATTAAAAGCAGTAAATAAAGATGTCAATCTATTGATTCTGGCACATTTATGGTACAATATGTGGTAAAAAAAAAATTACAAAAGGTAAACTACTTTTTAAGGCAAGGCCCAGAAGTGGCAGCAAAACTGGCGGCATCTGTGGGATTGTTGAGAGCGAGTTACAAAAGGAGCTCCAGGAAGGGTGGAGCAGAGGCGAGGCCAAGTATCAACAGTGAGACTGACAATACCTGCGGGATTGTGGAGAATGAGTTATTAAGGAGTGACAAGTATATAGGGTACGGCTATTCTGAGGGGCTATGAGGTTGAAGTGCTGCTGTTGGCAAAGTGTGGGCTTTGGTGAGCATCAGGCTTCACCTGAGGAGGGTGAGCAGTGATTAGGTAAGGTTTTTTTTCCCCCTCTTTCTTAGTAGAAAGGACTGGGGTTAAATTTATATAGAAGCCAGGGCCGTGGTATGCTCATCCTGCAGGATGTGGGAGATCAGGGACATTACCAATGTTGCTGGTGACAATACCTGCTAGAAACATGTCCAGTTGCAGCTCCTGTCAGATCGTATACAGCAGTTAGAGCTGTGGTTGGACTCGCTATGCATTAGGCAGGATGCAGGAAAATGCAGTAGGGAATACATTTAATGAGTTGGTCGCTTCATAGGTACAGAAAGGGAGGAGATGGGTGACCCCCCCCCCACCCCCGCTGTAAGAACAGGCAGGTAGTGCAGGAGTTCCCTGTGGTCATTCCACACTCAAACAGGTATACCGTTTTGGATACTGTTGGGGGAGGATGGCATCTCAGAGGAAAGCAGCAGTAGCCCGTTTTGTGGCACCACAATTGACTCTGATGAACAGCAGGGGAGAGTAAAGCCTGATGAGGGGAATAGACAGGCATTTCTGTGGCAGAAAACATGATACCAGAATGGTCTGTGCCTCCCTAGTGCCAGGGTCTTGGATTGAGTACAGAATATTCTGAAGCAGGAGGAAGAACAGCCAGAGGTCATAGTACAAGCTGGTACTAATGATATATAGATAGAAAGCGGAATGAGGTCCTGCAGTGTGAATTTAGGGGGGTTAGGCAGAAGGTTAAGAAGCTGGACCTCTTGGGTCATAATTTCACGATTACTCCTTCAGCCACATTTACTTTAATGCAAGAAGCCTCACAGGCAAGTCAGATGAGCTTAGAGCATAGATCAGCACATGGAATTATGATATTATTGAAATCACAGAAACATGGTTGAATGAAGGGCAGGACTGGCAGATTAATGTTCCAGTGTATAGAACTTTCAGGCATGACAGATGGGGATGCAAGGCAGGACGGGGAGTCACACTGCTAATTAGGGAGAGCATCACAGTAGTATGTGGAGAAGATATCCTGGAAGGATCATCCAATGAGACCATATGGGTAGAACAAGAATAAGAGAGGGTCAATCCTTTTACTGGGGTTATATTACAGGCCTCCCAATAGTCAGCAGGAATTAGAGGAACAGATATGTAAACACATCGCAGAAAAGGTACAAAAGCAATCAGGTTATAGTAGTGGGAGATTATAGCTTTTCCAATATTGACTGGGATTGCCTTAGTGTAGAGGGCTTACATGGGTCAGAATTTGTTAAATATGTCCACATCAGTTTTTTAAGACAACATGTAGATAGTCGTAACAGAGAAGGGGCTGTACTTGATCTTATCTTAGGAAATGAAAACAGGCACATGGTAGAAGTGTCAGTTGGGGAACAAGTGGGAAATAGCATCCACAGTTCTGTAAGTTTCAAGGTTGTTATGGAAAGTGATAAGGTTAGTCCTCAAGTTCACTTGGGGTTCACTCAAGTTCAAGTTGGGGTGGTGCTGGGGGGTAGAAAGAGGCTGATTTTGATAAGAACCTGGTTAAAAAGTAGATTGGGAGCAGATGCTTCTGGCGTAAACAATATCTAACAAGTGGGAGACTTTTAAAAGAGAGTTAGCAAGAGTTCAGGGATAACATGTTCCTGTAAGTGTCAAAGGAAAAGGTGGCATGATTGGGGAACCTTGGATGACACAGCAATATTTACAGTTTAATCAAGACAAAAAAAAGGAAGCATGTGACAGGTTCCATCAACTACAATTAAACAATTCCCTTATAGAATATAGAAGGTGTATGAATTACTAAGAAGGAAGTTAAGAGGCAAAAAGAGGCTATGAAATATCCTTGGTAGTGATATTGAGGAGAATCCTAAGACATTCTATAGTATATTAGAAGCGAGAGGGTAGTTAGGGAAAGAGTGGGTCCCTTTAGGAATCAACTGGGTAATCTATGTGTGGGGCCAGGCAATGTGGGCAAGCTCCTAAATGAATACTTCTCATCTGTTGTCACTAAGGAAAAGGACATGGAGGATAGAGAGTTCAGGGAGGGATACATTGGCAGTCTGGAGCGTGTAACTATGAGGAAGGTGGATGTGATAAATGTCTTGGAACACACAAAGGTGGATAAATCCTCAGGGCCTGATGAGATCTATCCCAGAATCCCATGGGAAACAATGGAGGAAATAGCTTGGGCCCTGACAAAGATTTATGCATCTTTATTGGTCAATGACGAGGTACAAGACTACAGAATAGCTAATGTTGTTCCTTATTTGAGAGCAGCAGGGATAATCCAGGTAACAGAGTCCGAAGGGACTACAGATAGTGGAATCTGGAGCAAATCTCAGTTGTTGGAGGAACTCATCATCTGGAGAGGGAAATGGACAGCCAACGTTTCAAGTCGAGATCCTTCATCTGGACTCTACTTCAGGTTATGAAGGGTCAGTGACCCTAACATCAGTAGTAGGGAAATTTATTGTGGACAGGATTTATGTATATTTGGAAAGGCAGAGACTGTTTAGGGATAGTCAGTGTAGCTGTGTGGGGAAAATCCTGTCTCACTAATTCGACTTGAGTTTTTTTTTGAGGAGATATATAAAGGCAGGGCAGTAGACATTGTGTAGTACGGCAATTGACAAGGTCCCGCTGGCTAAATGGAGGGGTGGGTTAATAAGTTTGCAGATGACATGAAGGTTGGAGGTGTTGTGGATAGTGTAGAAGATTGTTGTAGGTTACAATGGGATATAGACAGGATGCACAGTTGGGCAGACAAATGGCAAATGGAGTTCAATCCAGAAAAGTGTAAAGTGATAAACTTTGGAAGAACGAACTTGAAGGTAGAGTACAAGGTTAATGGCAGGATTCTTAACAGTGTGGAGGATTAGAGGGTGCAAGTTGATAAGGTGGTTAAGAAGGCATATGGTGTGCTGGCTTTCATTAGTCGAAGGATTGAGTTCAAGAGCCGCAAGATAATGTTGCGGCTCTATAAAACTCTGGTTAGACCACGCTTCGAATATTGCGTTCAGTTCTGGTCGCCTCATTATAGGAAGGATGTGGAAGCTTTAGAGAGGGTGCAGAGGAGATTTACCAGGATGCTGCCTGGATTAGAGAACATGTCTTATGAGGAAAGGTTGAGTGAGCTCGGGCTTTTCTCTTTAGAGCGATGAAGGATGAGAGGTGGCTTGATGGAGGTGTATAAGATTATGAGGGGCATAGATAGAGTGAACAGCCAGCATCTTTTTCCCAGGCCAGCAATGGCCAATACCAGAGGACATCCGTTTAAGGTGTCAGGAAGAAAGTTTAGGGGAGATGTCAGAGATAGGTTTTTCCACAGAGAGAGGGGTGGGTGCCTGGAACGCACTGCTAGGGGTGATGGTAGAGGCTGATACAATAGGGACTTTTAAAAGTCTCTTAGATAGGCACTTGTATACAAAAAAATGGAGGGTTACGGGCTGTTTAGGAGGCAAGGATTAGATTGATCATGGAGTAAGTTTAAATAGGTCAGCACAACATCGTGGGCTGAAGGGCCTGCACTGTGCTGTACTGTTCTATGTTCTAAGTCGTATACCGTAAATGGTAGGACATTAAGAATGTTGGGAGACCTAATGGTCCAACAGAGAGACCTAACGGTCCAAGTCCATAGTTCCCTGAAAGTAGCAATACAGATCGTTATGGTGGCGAAGACAGGTCAGGACATAGAATATAAGAGTTGATATATGTTATGTTGCAACTTTACAAAACACTGGTTAGCCACATTGTGTGCAGTCCTAGTCACCACACTCTAGGAAGGATGCGATTGCTGGAGAGAGTGCAGAGGGGATTCATCAGGATGTTGCCTGACTGGAAGACTTTAGTTATGGGAAAGATTGGAAAGGCTGTGCTTGTTTGCCCTAGAGTGAAGGAGGCTGAGGGGTGACCTGATGAAAGTAATACAAGATCTGAGAGGCACAGATAGGGTAGATAGTCAAAATCTTTTTCCCATGGTGGGGTTACCAAAAACAAGAGGGCATAGGTTTAAGGTGGGAGAGAGTGGTTGATATCTAGAAAGCACCACCACAGAAGTGGTGGAATCAAGTGCAATTATTACATTTAAGAGGCATTTAGACAGATACTTAAATAGGCAAAGGCATAAAAGGATATGGCCGTAATGTGGACAAATGAGAGCATTGTAGATGGCCAAAAAGGTTGGCATTGGATGTGGTGGGCCAAAGAGCTTGTTTCTGTTCTGTACAACTCTTAAGACTCTTCCTCCTGATCAGTAATTGATTTTCTAAAATATTTCCCACCAGCAATAAGTGTGCCTGGCTAAGAGGAGGATCTGCTTGTCTTGCTAAAAATGTGGTACTCTGAAATGACTGCTTCCATTTGCTTTTAGAGCAAAATTTTTGTGCTTTATGGAACGTTGGCCATTTCAGTACAAAATTTTGTGCATCGGTCTTTAATGTGTTCAGTGTATTGAACCTTTATCATTTTTTAAAATAGTTATTTCTAATTTAATGATTTGTCACAAATGACATGGGTTTACAGATCCTTTTAAACTGCTGTTGAATTTATTTTGCCTATCAATTTAATTGCCATTCAGTTTTCCAGAAACTTGGTAGGCCTTAGTTGAATTATGAAATCTGTACCCATACAAGAGATCCGTGGCTGATAATGCAGTATGCAAGTGTTCCACAGGCCATTCTCTACGCACGTGCGTTTGTGTTTTGATAGATCATGAGTAGGTGGGTCATGAAATTGTGGAGCTGCACAAGGTACAAATGTTCTTCATAATTAAGATTCCCTAATATTCATAATCCAATTCTAGACAGTAGTAAGAGCTACAATGCTACTCACTTTACTTTCAAATGCCATCAAGTTAGCCTCTGCCAGTAGCACTGGTTCTTCAAAAATACAATTCAGTTGTTTGCCAATATTAAACAAATCTCTCTTCAAACAGTATCAGAAATTAATAGTTCTAGCTTGCAGTCAAAACAAAATGATTACCAGTGCTTTAAATTATAGGAAGTTAACAGATCTGAAATTTGAAAGCTATTCTTGCTCCAGTACTCAGCTTTTTGTGCAATCTAAACTGCCTGTTTCTCCTTCTTCCTGCCCATGAAATGAGACAAAATGACAGCTGCATATATGCAGGAAGAAAACAAGTTGTTGGCAGAACATACAACCGCAGCTTAGCATATTTCAATCAAAACAGAAACTCACAGATTATTCTAATTAAAGAACAGGCTTGTCAAATAACTTACAAAATTAGGTTTTTCAGGTCTGAAGAATAATTAAGTGACACCAAATCCATAGCCTTTTGTATATTCTCTCGCTGAATTCCTGCCACAGAATTGCATGCCAAGGCCAAAACCACTTTTCCTAGAGATATCAGATCGGCTTGCTAGTGCAAGAGAAGAACACAAATTGAGAATCAAAAATACATCCTGGTAATTAGCTACAAGTTTTAGGATTAAACTTTTTTAAAATTATATAACAGTACTTGAATTGTACTCTGTCCAAAGTTTATTTTTCTATAACTCATGGAAAAACTGACTAGCCAGCTGCTTCTTCCTGTATTCAGATTTGCTGCTTGTTAACAAGTTCCACTTCCCAGAATGGCAGCCACAGACACATGAATTAATTGTAATGGGGCTTGGATGCTTACACACTTTTGCATAAGGAAAATAGTCTCTTTCTGGATTATTTTTGTTGCACTAAATTGCAATGATGTAACCAGGGTTTACATTCAGAAGCTTGAAGCAAAATCTCTCTGGTGTATCACGGACTTATTTCATTTAAAAATTTGGCAACTTTGTTGAAGCGGAGCCTGTTGCATTAGTTTGACTTGTTCGTGCAAGATTAGGTTTTTAAAATAATGTTAATGAATTAAGTTTTTGCTAACAAAGTTGCTATAAGTACAAGCTGACAATGATGAAACTTGAAGGAAATGGAGCACCTGGGATCTTGTTGAACAATGGGACAAAGCAATGAAATGCAATGATTGAGAAATCAACCAGGGGAGAACTGAAGAGGGTAAATTTAATGTCAATTGTACAAAAAGAGAAATAGAACAGAAAGATTTGTTCAAGGCAAAAGCAGAGGGAAAATTAAAATTGTTTTGTTTCAAACGAATTTGACACTTTCAACAAAGTCATAACCTGAAGAAATGCCACTCTTATGTTTACTTTCCGGAAAAGGGAGATTGATTAGAAATTATTAACATTATCATATTGATGTTACCAGTCTTATGCCTCTGGTTATTTTAATAGATAATTTTTATGCAACTTCATGAAAATAACAGGGAGGTTAGGTATAAGACACCACACTTCCAAAGCCAAGAGGAAAAATTAAAATCACATGAGATCCTAATATTTTGCAGTGGATGTAACTGTGGAATAAGGCGTTTGGTGAAGAAATCCTGGTGTTGCTTGGTTCTCTATAATTTTGAAAAATTAGACATTCTTGGCAGATGGGGGGTTAAACTTCGACATGGATAAGACAAATCTGGAGCTTTAGACAAAGACTGGTTTGCATCAAATCTGATTAAAATTTTAATTTTACTGGTTTAAGATGAGTGCTTCTCAGGGGGTTAAGGTAGGGAACAAAAGTTTTGGAAAGTACTTTAGCAAAAAAGAATTGACATTAAAATTGGGTATGAGATAACAACATTAAGTTCCATATTTGGCTCAGTTGGGAGCACATTCAGCTCCTTGAAGCATGATGAAAAAAAAATCACTTTTTGACAATAACTTGGGCAATATAATTCACAGGTTCCATTCAAAATGTGTGCTCACCTGATACTGAGGCATCATTCCCAGTGGATTATTCTGACTACTATCAAAAGTTAAGACATCAAAAATTCCAACACAATTCACACGTAACCTTGGGAACAAAAAAATTACATGCAGCTGCATAAGTTGAGTTTCATTCAGTGAATCAAGACAAAGTCACATTAAACAGCCGAAAAGATTTGAAAATAACATATATAATAATTTAGTTATTCCCATTTCATCACAATGTACACAATGGGGTACAAATCAAATTATTTGCAGATCAATGAACTAATTTAACTAATTGGAACAAGGGGTCAGATATAGATCCTTTGACAGTAGTCTTGCATTTGAATCCAAGACTGTATACAAATCAAGGCTGACACTCTGGTGTAGCACCGAATAAATGTTACACTGATGGAGTTGCAATCTTTGGATGAGACTTGAAAGCAAGATTCTTTTATATCATCACTCATTTCCTTGCCAATTTTCCTTCACTCAGAATTACTTAAAATACGAACATCTTGCCATTACCAGATTTCTGTATGCGATACTTTGCTCATGTGAAAATTGGCTGCCTGGTAATCACAGCTACAATATGGAAACACTTCAAAAGATACTTCATCATTTGTGAATTGCTTTAGGACATTGTGAAAGATGCTTTACAAACACAAGAGTCTTTCTTGCCAATATTTGTTGAATAACATGGCAAAAATTGTTGAAAAAGTATTCAAGTATTAAAACAAAATAAATAGGTTCTTAGTTAACAGTTTTACCTGGTTTTACCAGTTATAAGAATTTTGGTTGGATCCATCACACGACAGGCTAGTCCTGCAGTATGAATGGTCCGCAGTGCTGAGCTCAATTGGACAATGTAGGCCCAGATAAGTGACTCTGGCAGTAATCCTGCATGTTGGCGAGGGAGAGGTCCATCATGCTGACCTAGGGAAAAAACAACAGTGACAACTTTTTGTATTGTAGCTATTTAGTATGGTGCCAGCAAGGTTACAATCAAGATACACAAGAGCACCATCAAAAAAAGAAACAAGAGACTGGCTCTCCTCCATTGCCCTACATCACAAAACCCATTTTATTTCTAATGCATTCTTAGTCTGATAAGAGGTTACTCATCTGAAATATTATGGTTCTCCACAGATGCTGAGTATTTTCAGCATTCTTTGTTTTTTATTTTTATGTAATAAGTTGCTGAACAGCATTTATGAGGGGCATAGATAGGGTGGACAAGCAATATCTTTATCCCCATTATTGAGCAATCCAATACCAGAGGGCATGCATTTAAGGTGAGGGGGGGTAAGTTCAGAACAGACGTGAGGGGTATGTTTTTTTTAAACTCAGAGTGGTGGATGCCTGGAATGTGTTGCCTGATAGGGTAGTGGAGGCAAATTCATTGGGGGCTTTTAAGAGAGGCTTGAATGGGCACATGAATGAGAGGAAAATGGAGGGATATGGGCAATCAGTAGGTAGGAGGGATTAGCTATGTCAGCACAACATTGTGGGCCAAAAGGCCTGTCCTGTGCTGTGTTCTATGTTCTTCTCAGAATCCTGAATTTTGGATGGCTAACTTAGAGGTTTTCCCCAACAAGTTCGAAAATGAACAAGAAATAACGTAGGAGCTTTAACAGTTTAACCTTCCGCACACACATCCTGCAAAACCGAATGCATCTTCTTTTCTGGTAAGAAGCTTTATCATTTTGGTACAGATTTTAAACACTAGGGTATCTTAAGACCACTAAAAGTAATACATAAATGCAAGCATTTTTATTTATTTCTTTCCAATAATAACCTATCACGAAGAGATCTTGTAGCCAGCCTGGTGGAGCTGGCTTCTTTCATGTAAACATCTTCACTTTGACTGCCTGTTGGTTAATCCAGAGGTACAATTGCTGGATCAACCAGCAGGCCAATTCCAAGTAAATCAGTGGTATTCAATTTTCATTCTGAAAAGTAATTCATTATAGCAGCTCCACCCATAAACAGAAACCAAAACACACAAGTAAAGGAATATTGGCCAAAGAAGCAACCTACTAATAGTGAAAACAACATCCTTTGTTAATTAAAAGAACATTAATTTGCTACAGCACCATCTGTATTTAGATGGTGGACTACATTTTTGTTGGATGTGAAGGATAGGGAGGAGGCAGGAGCTATGGGTTGCAATGTAGCAAAGGCAGAACAATATTAGACTTGTGCAGGTGTTCCAAATGAGAATCAGCTGAAGCAAAAGCATTACATTGGTCACGTTAAACTGGGAGACAATTTTATGACCACATCCCTCACAAATAAAATCCATGGAGAGGTACAGCAGATGGGCTGGTAAGATAAACCTGTTGACTACCCACAGCTTCTGACTCAAGGAACATGTGACTTAACCACATTACCACGAGTCCCAATTCTCAACTGTCAACTACATAATGATACCACACAGCAACGAATGATATGGAATTTAACTTGTAGATTTAATTCCTTGCTTGCAATTTTGTTTTTACTCCTTTTGTTCACTTACACTTTTCTTCAAATGATCAGCAGTTAAAGTACCACAGGGCTTTGCAAAATGATTAGAAGTTTCTTGTTTAAGTAACATCCCTGGATTCATGCCACTTCAGGATGCAACAGAATCTGCATCCTGCAACAATTCTCAGCAACTTTAAAGACACATATAAAATCTAACAGGATTGTAAACACGTTTCTTTCTAAAATACAAGTTTCTAATTACTTACATTGAAACATGTTAAATATTTTTTTATTTGTTTGTTATTACCCAAATGTGGAAATAAGTAATTGAATTTAAGAACTTATGAATTAAAATTCTTAGAGAAATTTTATACTCATTGACCCAGTTTTCCAGAAAGCTTAATCACAGTTTGGGATAGCATATTACTAGATTTGGCCAGCAAACATCAAGTACCTTACTATCACACAGTAAATTTTCAGTGCTTCTTTGGGTAGCTTGGTGCTTATTTTTGACAGAAGACTATTGATAGCTTTTACCATTTAAGATTTAATATAATTACTACAGAGCAATCCAAAGGATCTTTTTTTTAAAAACTTAATGTACACTTCTGCTTACCCCATTTCCTTTTCGTGAAATAGGCATCAGCACTAGGGTCATTGAAGTGCCGGTTCATCATTGTCTCTGCTCCAGCATGGAAATCATAAGCAAATACAAGTGCTGTAGGAAAAACAAATAAATTCTATACAGGAAATTTACAGTTCAGTAATACTTTTATGAGGAAAAGATTGCTATGTTTCAAAAGTGTGCTTTTCTTAGAGTCAATTCTGACTTATAGTAAATACTGCAACAAATAAATGAGGTTGAAACCACTTTGAAAACAAAAGGAATTATTTGCAAAGAATAAATATTTATTTGCATTATGTTCAACAGTTTCTCCAGCTGATGGAGAATATCCCCAAAATGTCTCATAACTAGGATAAATATGAGGATGCAGAGGGGCTTCCAGGAAATGTTGATAGGTTAAGTGAATGGACGAGGACACAGAGAGAACATAATGTGAAAAAATGTGAAGTCATCCACCTTGCCTCAAGAAAAGCAGAATATATAAATTTTTTTTAAATGGTTAGAAAGTAAAAGGTGTTGGTGTTCAGAGGGATCTGGCTGTCATTATACACGAGTTGCTGAAAATTAACCTATAGGTACAGCAAGCATTAGAAAGGCAATGATATTCCTCATGAGGATTGCAGAACAAGAATAAAGATAGCCTATTGCAATTACGTATCCTCTGGTGAGACCACACCCAGAACAGTGTGCATAGGTCTGGTTTCTCTTCTTAAGGAAGGATATGTTTGTGGTAAAGGGAATGCAATGAAGGTTTACCAGGTTCCTGAGATGGTGGGATATTTGTCATAAGATGTGAAAATGCATACAGTAGGCTTATACATTTTATAGTTTTAAAGACTGGGAGGCAGCTTCACTTAAACAAAGGCCATTCTTGCTGGAGTTTACAGGGCAGACACAGGCATAAGTGTCTAGATCACTAGATCACTGTCTCAAAGTAACGGGTTGGCCATTCAGCACAGAGATGTGAAGAAATTTCTTCATCCAGAGGGTAGTAAATCTTCAGAATTCTCTACCCAAGAGCACTGTGGGAGTTCAATCCCTCAGCATATTCAAGACAGAGATCAATATATTTTGTCTATTATGGAAATCAAGGGATACAAGTTGACAAATTCACAAATTCCTAGAGATAATGCTTTCATACTGCTCATTTATTTTGAATATACATATTCAAGGATATTTATTAATAAGTTTAAAGCTCATGGCATTATTGACTATGAAAGAAACAAAACAAGGCTCAAGGGGAAAAAAGTTACAAGGATTTCTCTCCATTACTTACTCTATAAAAGACTTTCCTGATAAACATGAAGGTGTTGACTTAAATCACGGAGATATTTACGTCAGTATCGAACTTAAACAGGTCAGTGCAGAGTCAAGTGCTCCTACAATTCACGTAAAAAGTGAAAGTAAAAGTGACAAAACACTGTTGCCAATCTGATTCTCCAGAAGTTGCCTCTTCCATAAAATTATGTGCAAAATATCTGCACATCAGAATACTTATGGAGGGATTTATGTACCTTTATTCCATCAATGCTAATCTTTCTTTACAGAAAAGCTTGGTCGGTTGAAATGGTACACAAATGTTATTGCAGACCAAAATGTGCCTAGAGGTCTTATAACATGTTATCATCACATTGTCAATGTTAGATATGAAAGCCACTAAAAACAAACTTGTTAATTTAGTCATTTTGAGAATGTGTCTTGTGAGAGGATAAAAAAAAATCATCTCAGGTATAATCTATATGTTACAGTCCTTTCAAAGAATTATTATAGCAAATTCATCAGTGGAAATGGATTGGAATATTAACTACTCACAGTGTTCTCCAAATGCTTTGGTAGTGAATACCTCTCTAAGTGTTACTGTGTTTGAATGCTGTATCTTCTTCCACATGTCTACTAAGACCATGCACTTTGTGTTAATAAGACGAAAGCCTGGAAATTAATCAAAGCACCAAATTAAAACTATGCCCTTTTAATGTTAGGACCTAGCCCAGTATTTTTGTTGATTTTAAGGGTCCAAGCTACATTTGAACAGTTTGAACTTATTTTATGTGCACAGAGCTGAATTGTAGTGCTTTTGAGATGGTTATGTTCAATAAAACCCAACAAAATTACACGACCAGCTTACATCACTTAAGTTTCCAAAACTAACAATGGTCAACTCCACAGCAGCTGCATTTCTGACTTCAAACATACAAATATAATTGGAAAGATTTTTCTGCAATACATAATTATTCAAAACAACCTTAACAGAATACTGACAAACAGTTAGCATGCAATGATCGCAAGTTGAATTTCCTTACCATGTATCCTGCGAAGGCAGTATGGGAGATCATCTTTGCTATTGATAGCTTTGTAACATGAAGTAATGAAACCAAAATTACTTGTTTTTTGTAGCCGGTTAGCTGGTGGGGGCTCCAAAGGAAAAAGACTGTGGTAACTGTCCACTTCAGTTGGAAACCCTAAAGCAGAAACCATAGATTATTCTAATAAGCAGAAATCAAACTAGTCTATACCAAGTATACCAAAAAGCAAAAATTTATTTTTTCCATGTGCCATTGAGTAACTAAAAAGGTATTTCAGCCACATGCTTTAGCATACTTAACAAATCTATTAAAAAAACTTAACATTATTGCAATCTAGAATTACACTCCTCCTCTAAAGCCTGAGACTGTGAATAGCTGAGTCTTACAAGACAATGAAAGCCCCAGAACAGATTTTGTGTGTTCTGATAAACTAAACTCAGCCAGAAAACTGTAGGATACAAACTGAATTGAGATCATTGAGCACAGGAAGAACATAAAACCCTGGCTCAGACCAGGTGGTCAAAAAACATCACAGTTCCCACTTCTGAACGCCATACTAACTAGCAATTCCTGCTGGCAGAACAGCACTTTAGCACATAAGTGCTTTCAGAAGTTAAGATGCTTAAAAAAAATCAAAAAGGGGGTAAGTAAAAGGAATTTAGAGCTCAGCATCTGAAACTGTGCACCCAAGTAGAAAACACATTTGATAGTCAAATTCAGCCATGAAAGCTGTGAAAAACTAACCAACTTTATAGTCAGAAACATCAGTTACATAAAAATTTGAAAATTTACAATAAGTAACTGAATTATTTACAATTCTATAATTCTACAATGAATATCTCAAGACAATTGTCTTTTAAAGCCAAACAAAATAAGCTCTCAAAAATTATTTTTCCTGTACTAATGAACAGTGTTAAAGGTCTCCTTTTCTCATATACATCCCATTGCTTATAAAACTACCATTAGACTATTGCCTTTTCCAACTGGTGTCCAAGTTTCACATTCTCTCAACGTTCCTAAATGTATGTAAAAGCTCCGGTCAAGTTTCTGCAAGTGCTCCTGTACCATAAATGTCAATAATATTTTCTTTCATATTGTTGTATTCTGCCTCTTCATCTTCACTGCAACCTAAAATAAAGGGCATTAGCTCCCTCCTACATCTCAACTCAATTGTCCATGCAGGGGGAACTGACTTCAACTCTTATCATCTAACCGTAACCAAATCATCCCTGGCAAAGATTTTCCTGCATATCAGTTACCTCCTTCATTTCTCAACTCCCTCATTAACTTGCTGTTACTCAGTCAAAATCCATAAACTGAGGGAAAAAACAGCAAAATCTTTCCATCTTTCCAAAATCCTTATGGACAAAAGAGCAGTGTTGGACAAGCCCCAACATTCATCTGCTGAACACTGGGAAGGGTGAAGTCATTATCTTAGCCCCTGTCACAAATTCTACATCCTCACTATCAATTCCATCCAACTCCCCAATCACCTTCCTAGGCTGAACTGGACTGCATAAGCGTTAAACCAGATACTAGATACTCAGAAGAACTGGCCGCAATTGCAAGGAAAAATTCACATTAGAGGCCAATGAATGTCATCAACTTGAATTGTTAACTCAGAACTACATGAAATCTTGGTGTCCTACATAACTCCAAACTGAATATCAGACCCCATACCCTTCCGAGCACAAAGATGACATATGCCCTACTCCATGACATTAAACAGTTCTGCCCATCCTCAACCATCTGCTGCTACAATCATTTACAGATCTGCAACTTTCAGGCTCACTATTCTAATTGTCCTCTTGATGGCCACGCATCATTAACCTACTGTAAACTTCATCTAAAAATTATATTTATCTTTCTGCCTGTCTTCTACCACACTTCAAAGTTAAATTCTTAAATTGTTAATGGATAGAACTCTGGCTATCAGTTACCTTTTTCTACAACCACTGCTTTAAATGGATGACTCGAACCTATATATCCTCCCCCAGATTCTTTGCTCTGCTGCTAGTAGCCATGCCTTCAGTCACTTGAACCACAGGCAATAGAATTCATTTCCAAAAACTTCACCTCTTGGTCTACCAGGAAAACCTCCCTCAAAATCCAATTTCTTGACAATTACCACTTTTAATAACACCACCTTTGGCTTAGTGTTTTTGATTATGCTTTTGGGAAGAACTTTGGGATGTTTACCTACATTGAAGGCAATAGTTTTTGCAGAGGCTAATGAAAGGTCCATCAATTTTAAAACTCTATTCAAACCAAATAGAGGGCAGTATTTTAACATAAAACGTAATCAATTCTGTCATTAGGTTTTATGCATACACTACTTACATTGTATATAAACTAACTTATGGAAATTACTCTTTGCTCTGTTATATGCCACAACACAAAAATCAAGAGCTCACTGAAGTTACAAAGCCCAAATGGACATCAATCTACGCTGGAGGTGGTGAATGCATTTTCATTTTTTGTTTAATTGGAGTAAAGTGATAACTAAGGTAAGAACTATTTCCTAATTACTGTGCAATAATATCCCAGTTTCAGTACCATCAACGGAGGAAAAATAAAATCAGGAATCTATACAACCTTGAAGTCACAGTATTTTTACCATTAGCACTTGGTCCTGTGGCACTATTATAAATATGTACAGTACACAATTAAATTTGTGGAATCCAAAATAAATACTGGTATGCATATTGTTTACTTGATGTCAGCTCAAAAGATCCTGCTGCAATTCACAATTATAACCTTCAGCTGAAATACTTCAGTATCTCTTTCAGAAGTAGACTTCTTTTCACTACCAGCCAGACAAATTTTTGGAAATTAAGGGCTGGATTTTGCTGATGAAATCTCAGTGGTGAATACCTTGCAAAACTCTGCTGGTGATTTTCCAGTTATGCTCTTTTGCTGGACTCTACATGCAGTCCAATGATTTATTCATAAGTTTTAAATTCTTAATCATTTAAAGTTATGTTTCTGAAATTCAGAAGCACTACACTAAAGAATGATGACAGCCTTGATAGATGGGTTCCTTTGCACCACTTATCTCATGTTGTTCAAGGACCAGGTGCCACCTTATTGCTCAGCCAGTAAGAGTGACTTTACAGATTAGAAGAAAGTAAGTTCAAGAACATGCAGAATGCAAGCAGTGACTGAAGGGGTGAGCCTGGCTCAGGAAAAAAATTAGGCCTACTACTTCAAATTACTTTGCCAATATATTTTTTTTAGAAATGGTTTTAGGTGCACAGAAAGTAGATAGGCATATTTTTCAAAAATATAACACACTCTGGTGTCCCTTGCTGAATTCTGCAAAACAAGTGTCAAATATTTAAACCAATCTTACCTGGATTTTCAGTTTGGTCAATTTGTGCCATAGTTATTAAATGCTTGTGGATCAACTCCTACAAAGAGACATTAATAAATTACACAGATTAGTTTCATCCTTTATAACCTTACCCGTTGCAGACAAGAAAGAAAATAACAAGTGGCAACAGTGACAACACGTAGGTCAGCAGCATCTTGCTTTGTGATGCAGCAGAATTTATAAAGGCAGTCCCTCGATTACATAAGGGTTCCATTCCCGTGAACTGTCAGTACAATGATTTTTCCATAAGTCAGAAACAAACAATTTCAATGAGAGTTGATCAGTATGAATATTTATTTATCATCTTTCCCAGTGTAGTTACGATGGTACAGAATCAAAATGTGCCATATCTAATGGCTATTTTTGATGGCCTTGGAGTATCAATGGATGTTACATTGTTTGAGAAAGTATTTGACAGGTGTCAGTTTCCAATGCAAATATCTTGAATGCCCTCCTGCTGTGAATCAGCAGCCTGCATTCCTAAAGACAATGGTGTCTGATTACTGCGGGGAGGTTACATGATTATTTTTGAAGAATGGTTTGTCTTTTGAGTTAACTAGCTGCTACCCCTATTCCCTAATTCCCGAAGATGTTTGGATTTCTGTAATAAACTTTCCTATCTGGAAAAATTTTTTTAAATTTAGTCAGTTGGATTTCCATAAGACAGGTCTTTAATAATCTTGAGAAATATGCAAAATTTATGAACTTCAACCTGCTGTGGCATTCCACCTCCATCCCTCCTGTTCACCCTTTCACACCATTTCAATAACAACCTAATCTTTATCTCATAGTTCAGCCCTGGACTCACTAACTTCATTAAATGTATGAACAACCCAGGTATTATTTCCATAATCAGGTTGTCTAAATTTGTTCCCTCTATATCCTGCTTACCATCTACCTTGCACTTTCCTGTGATATTTTCCCATGCAGGATCAAAACTGTCATTCCTGCCATCATCTTAAACTTTTCATCACCTCTGATTACTGCTCTACCTCAAACTTTCCTCTTTCAAACTCTGTGTTGCAACTATGTACAACAATTCCCATGAATACCCTTATAAGAGTCTATAGTCCAAGTTCATGCCTTGCACTTCTCAAACACGAAATATCATTTGTTCCTTATCTGTTCAACCAGTATTTCATCCACAAACCTTAAGTTTCAGAATCCTGCTAAAGAGTTTAATCTACAAACAATTTTTCAGCCACTGACTTTTCAGCCATTAAAGTCTCTTTTCAAAGTGACAAAAGGTGATCCAGGCATCATGATAGACCACAACTTTTTTGTTATCATGCAAGGTCCTGCAAACATGCAGGGCTATAATGCATGTTATTGATGTGCCATGGATGTGAATTTTATTAAATACTAATTTAGTTTTGCAAGTTAAAGCATTTCTTCCCCTCAAACTCTCACGGGCAACAATGTTTAAAACTGTGGAACGGGAACGAGTATTCACGTTGCAGCATGGACTGATTCATCATACAGTGAGGCCCATGGGTTGGGCAGCAGATACATGGGCCTGGCACTACAGCACATAATCATAGTTGGCAGGGCATTTGCTCAAAGGAGGAAGTGATGACAGATACTTTACTTTCTGTCTGTATCCATTCGATAATCTTTCCAGCCTACTACCATCCAAGACCCCACAGCCACTGTTGCCATGCCCAGTATTCTGAACTTACTGCTGAACTTCCAATAGGACATGCATCACCTCTTCTGCTGGGCCACTGAAGGGGAGTAATTATTGGGGCTGGAGGAAATGCAGATGAGGCACTGTTCTGGAGCAGTCTCCCACATTGTCACTGCTTTACTGAAGTCTGTGTAGACTACATCAACCGCACAACATACTTGTACAGCTCCTTGAAAAATTCAATCAAATTAGTCAGACAAAATTTCTTGTTAAACTCATGCAACTGATCAACCCATGCAGATTAATCCTGCCCCTCAGAAATTTTTTTTCAGTTACTTCCCTACCACTGACTTTAGTTAGTGTCAACTAACCTAACGTCATATTATGGAAGATATCCAGTGCTGACCAACAAGATTTCTGTAATTCTATAATCCAAAGGCAGCACTGTGACTGAGGGGGCCCTCCATATCAAACAAGTACCTTGTTGGTAAACCAAATGCTTTGGGTACAAGGTACCTAGAAAATAAAAGCAGCAAATGCTACAAATGAGTCTGGCAGCATGTATGGACAAACGTTGATTACCTTCCTCAAAACTAGGCAACATTAGAAAATAAACATGTTTTAAATAGGAGACAAGGGGAAGGGGAAAGGGTGGAGAGAATAAAAGCAGCAGAATGTAGACCAAAAAAGACAAAAGACAAGTTGTGGTGGTGTTGGACGTGAGAGGGTGGTTAATTATAGGACAATTTTTTTGTAAATACGAGGACAATGTGGCAACATTTGACTGAACATGGCAGAATGTTCTTCACTTGCCTGAAGAAGGGCAAGACTACTCAAGAAGCTCAACACCATTCAGGACAAGACAGCCAGCCAAAAGAGCACCCCGTCTATCATGGTAACCATTCATTCCTTCCACCACAGTACACTGTGTAAAGCATCCACAAAATGTACTTACTCACCTATGCTACCCTAACAGCACTTCCTGAACCTACAACCTCTGCCAGCAAACAGGACAAAGACAGTAGGCACATGAGAACATTGCTACCTGCAGGTTCTCATTGAAGTATTACACCATCCTTACTTTGAAATATATCATCTTTCCTTCCTTGTTGCTGAGTCTAATTCCTGAAATTCCCTCCCCTACAGCACTGTGATTAGCCACACCAGGTAGGCAATAAATTAGTCTTGCTAATAACACCCACTTCCTGAAAATGACAGGTTTATAAAAATAAAAAAAATGACCAGTAAGTAAATCTGAATCAAAGCCTATAATACTGCTTTCAATTTTATAAGTTGGATAAGTGGTATCATTGCATCTCAAAAAGTATAGCTCATTATTCTAAATTATGAATTCATGTTAATGTCTCCAGTTGTGACCACAAACAGAAATACTTCAACGTGGAATATCAAAATTCAGTACACTTTCAGTGCTTATTATTGCAATTTCATGCACCATAAATAGGCAGGGATGAAATGTTGCTTTTAAAAAAGTTTCCAAAAGTTTATAAGCAAACAAAACAAATTTCAATGAGAATTCTGAAATCTTAGACCTAAACTATGACAAGCATTCTGGGCTCCATTGTACATTACTTCACATTCTGATGCTGAATTGCATTGTAAATAGATAATTATTTCAGAAACTGCTTATTCAGTATTGGCTGGTAGCAAATATGTTTCTTGCATACATTTTGGTCCCCTTTCTACATTCATCAAATCCATTAACAGTTTGTATATAATCCACCTTTTATTATTGGGCTGTCCAGTAACCCCATTCTATACATTCCAGTTTGATTTATGTCAGATCAGCAATTTGTATCTGGAAGTGGGTCAGGTATTTGACCATCTCCTTCCCTTCAACTTCTCAGGAAAATATCCTTACTGATCGTGGTCCTTCATCCATGGTGACACTAAGAGTATTATTTACATATCAACCAAATGCTTGGTTTGTTGAAAAGCACTTAGGTTTGTATTTTTTTTAAAAAAATCACAATGCTACATTAAGAGTATATTCAATTTACCTGTCTGAGTTCATCGGACAGAAAAAAAGAAGGCGCATTTGCTTTGGGCTGCATATAAGCAACGTGGGGTGCAGATGAAGGATAAATATATGTTGGAAATACCTGGAAAACAAAGAAACCTGAAAATCAACTGCAGAATTTCACTATATCTGCTAAGCATATCAACATTTTGAATATTTTAAGTATACTGAGTATTTTGCAGTTATGGCAGAAAATATAATGCAAAATTTTGCTTAACAATCCAATTAGTTTTTACAGATTTAGCTTGCACTTGCTCTACAGAATAAACAAAATGAGCACTTTGCTTTCATCTTAACAATACCCCATTCCAAGTTCATTTTCTGCTGCATTGCAAGCACTTGATTTGCAGTATTTAACAAAAAAGTGTCTACACACCATTCCTGGAAGAGGTCCTGGAGTTGTGTCAGTATAGAAGTAAGTTGTCCCTCCCACAGTTTCTTTTTGTATCACCTGACCAGAAGATGAAGACTGAGAGACTGCATCAGACACTGGTGTAGAGGCACTAGTAGCTACCATGAAATTTGCTGGATTTGGAGTATGGCTCCTTCTTCGAGGGGCAGGCGACGTGTGAGGAGTTATTTTTGGAGAGTGCAGAGGAGATGATCCAGCTGATAAGGACATTCCTGAAAAGTTCAATATCTTTGTTATTAAATTATCTTCACCACTCCTGTTTTACTAAATAGCAGATAGAAGCAAATATCAATATGAACAAAGCATTTGTCAATATATTTCTTTAAAAAAGGTTTTCTATATTGGACATACTTCTAGGAATAATGCTCATTATTAAACTGAATCCATTATGACATTATCATCAACTTTTCCTTCTAGTCCTCTGGGCTATTTTCCAATCTAGAACATCATATGAGTTAGAATGCCTGATCAAGTGACAAAGCTGACCATCACAGACAGAAATTCCTAGACAGCCATCATGTAAAACTATAGATAAATAGACTGGATTTCACAATGATCTCTTGCGTCCATCACCTTTTCTAAGAGGCAAAAACACAGATTATTTACAACATGACAAACTAAAGATATTGACAGACAGTTAAACAACCATCTTTAATACAAAATTATGAAAAAGAGTATTAAATTAAACTTTAACCGGGAGGTGTCAGATATTTTCCAAACTATGACGACAAATCATCATACAAGGATAATCAGAAGCACAGGAACTACCTGTGGAAAGAAAATAAAGTGAATGTACAAGGCTGATGTCCTTTCATCAAAGTAGAGGAATGTCCTTATATAGACAAGCAGGGAAATTAAAAACAAATGGTGGTATAGGACTAAAAAGGGACAGGAAACAAAAGACATGTCCAGATTATGAGTTATTGCCAATTAGCAGGGCAATTACCAACAGTGGTAGATTGGAAAATAGAAGCTGTGACTATGATCTGAAATTGCTGAACTCAATTTTAAATTTAGCAGATTGCAAAATCCTTAAATGAATAATGCAGTAATATTCATCAATCTTCTGTTCAGCTTCATTATAATAGTGCAAGAAAACAAAGGTAAAAAGGTAAAAAAATATTGCAAATGTTCAAAATATGAAATAAGAACAGACCACTGGAAATACTCAACAACACAGGCAGGACCCAAGGCTGATGACTTTCATCAGACACGGCAGTGTAGCGGTTAGCGTAATGCTATTACGGTGCCAGTGACCTGGGTTCAATTCTGGCCACTATCTGTAAGGAGTTTGTACGTTCCCCGTGTCTGCGTGGGTTTCCACCCACATTCCAAAGACGTACAGGTTAGGAAGGTGGGTATGCTATGTTGGTGCCGGAAGCGTGGCGACGTGTGGGCTGCCCCCAGAAAACACTATCCAAAAGATGCATTTCACTGTATGTTTTGATGTACATGTGACTAATAGATATATTTTATAACTTAAAAGATTATGTCAAACGTAGTTTAGATTGCAGAGAAAGGGGAGGTGTGGAAAGTACAAAAGAAATATCTGAGAGAATATATAACTACAGCTGAGACAGATATTGATTTTTTGTGTATATTAAAGGAATCATAGGATATGGGCTTAGTGAAGGAAAGTGACCCTAGAGATACAAGATCAGTCAAGATCTTACTGAATGGCATTACAAGTAAAAATTGCCAAGTGGCCTGATCCTGCTTTTATTTCCTATGTGTTCTGCCACTTCAAGTAAGGAGGCACCGACAAACACATCTTTCTCTTCCCCCTTCAGTGTGCAGGAAAGATCACTTCAACCTTAATATTCATCCTCTTCTGCAAAAACAGGAGTTTCAATACCTGTCCTTTTACTACCTCCCCATCCCACCACCAAGGCCCCAAACACTTATTTCAGGTTAAATGGTGTTTTTCTTATACAGGTAGTCCCCGGGTTACACAAGGGTTCCTACCTGAGAACAGTGCAAGCTGATTTCTGCTTAAATCAGAAATATCTGTTTTCTACAGCTACACGTATTATAATGCTCAACATACAATTGCTATAATTCTTTCATTTCATGAATAATCACCCTAACACTACCCATAATTAAACTAATGGAATATATACTGCATCCAGTCATTAATGAATATCATGAAACATTTTATCATTACTAACTTGAAAAATGCTTGAAAAACATATGGGCGAATTTACATAAAGTTGGAATTTCATAAATCAGGTCATTTCTGCATTTCTTTCAACTTAGTGTGCTGTATGCACTGCTCATGATGCAGTCTTCTCCATACTGAGGAGACCAAATGCAGATTAATCACTTTATTAAATACTTCAATTTAGTGCACAAGCCTGAAGTTCCAATAATCATCACCATATCCTTTAATCACTCTTCTCTTCCACTTTATCTCAGACATTTCCTTATACTTAAACAATATAAAATGTTGCCCAAGACTTTAAACCATACACATTCTGTAAAAGAGATCTAAACAGGAAACATGCATGCTATGTGCAAAACATGACAAGAATTTGACAATTTGCAGTTAACCCTACATGATAAATAAAGCAATGCATCCACAAAAAAAATTGCAACTCTAGTTACAGAATCTAGGAAGCAGGTGCTAGAAAAAAAAA
This sequence comes from Pristis pectinata, assembly GCF_009764475.1. Lineage (NCBI taxonomy): Eukaryota > Metazoa > Chordata > Chondrichthyes > Rhinopristiformes > Pristidae > Pristis > Pristis pectinata. The sequence continues at coordinate 27,020,051 of NC_067415.1, forward strand.
GCAGGCTTAAATTAGATTTGAGAAAAAAAAACCCTTGATAAACAAGAAAAATGATGAACAGAAGTGTTCAAAATGAGATAATTAGGGCATGGACGAGCTACATTCCAACAAAAAAAAAATCAAAAGTTAGAGTTCTTTTGAGAGCTGGAAGCACAGGACGGGCATTTGTAAGATCTAGGACTAAGACCCAAAGATAGCTGAAGGAGAAACCAAACAAAGGTAGAAAGATGATATGTGATAATGATAAAAATGAAATGTTGAATGCACGTACAGAGAAACAATAAAGATGGATAGGCTCCACTTGAAATAAAAATTAAAAACATTCTGAAAATGTCATTCATATTATACAGTAAAAGCATTTAAAAGATATTATGGGCTCAATGATAAAATTCAAGCACCAGATATTAAAGTGAATTTGACAATGCTGGTGAAAGGACATCAAAAACAGATGTCTTCCAGACTGGAAAGATGATTCTATGGGGTCATTGTTAATAAACACTCTGATCCCAAATTGTATTTGGGAAGCATATCAAAATGTGCATTCAGTTCTAACATAACTGTTAACTATGATTGTACGCAATTTCAGGAGGTTAGTAGATTAAGCAAAAGGTAGTAAATGAAACTGAGTTGAGAGAAATAAGGTATTTTTTGAAGAACATTGCACGTATAAACTAAATGTTACTGGAGTAGAGGAATGGAGTGATTCCAGTTTTGAAATTCAGAAATCTTTAAAATTGGGAGGATACTGTAGGCAGAAGAAGAACACATGAAACCCCAAGCTTTAGGAATTGAGCTAAGGAGTTCAAAAATCAACAAGGCTAAACCTATAAAATTAAATTGTTAGAATTTTCAACATCTTGCTTTAGGAAGGAATGTCAAAGCCACAAATAGATGCAGGAGAGATTCACTATACTAGAGAGGGGGGATTTTGTTATGATACAATAAGGCAATCAGATGTCTTTTCAGATTAGAATAAGAAAGGATAAGAAGACACCTGAACTTAAATGTTTAAAATTGAGAGATTTTCTGAAGATAGATAAAGAAAAACTAGTTTCATAAATTGATGAGTCAGTAATCAGATATTATAAATGAAACAAAGGGAGAAGTTAGGGTAACAATGAAAGTGTCCACAATACACAGTAAAAGAAGCAGAATCCAAAGGATCCTGGACCTAAGCAGACAGCTTTTTTAAGCACGGAGGCAATGAAACAAATGGTCTGGTACTATGGTGTAAATTTTTAAAGTTGTAGGTACAATATATATTTTGTAGTGCTCCATCAAGATGTAACCTCTCCCCCAGAGTGCATTTTTTAAGTGAACAGAAGCACTGCTTGACTGACTGATGCCATAAGGGAATACCCAAACATGTTGATGAAAGACCTAAAATTTTAGAAATTTTGTTTTGATATTTTTAGCTGCGGGAAATTTCACAAAAGACAGCTGTGGTTGAGTAACCGCACAGAGTACTGGTTTAATGTGGCAGGAAAACCTTCCAAGTAGTACAAATTTTAAAATCCATATTTAAGCTTCAAACACAATGAAAGCATTTTCACATACTAGCTGGCTGACTGACAGTTGCAAAGAAACCAGAGGCAGTGGGGGGGGGGGGGGGGGGGGGAGGGGTGTGGGGGGGGGGGGGGGGGAGGAGGGGTGTGGGGGGGGGGAAGAGAAGTGGAGAGGACAGTGTACTGAGTAGGGATTAGAAGCCTCTGCAAGAGGTTAGTTAAGAATAGAACAAGGCACTCAATTTACAAAAACCAATAAATTACATGCCACTCAATGCAGGACAAACACTTTAAGCAGAAGGAGTGGGCCAATCTTATCTCACTAGAAATGTCCATAAGAATGAGGGATTGTGTCTTGCAGTCACAAATCACTTCAATCAAGAGAAATATAGGACTGCAGATGCTGGAATCGAGATTTAAAAAATCAACAAGATGCTGGAAGAACTCAGCAGGCCGGGTGGAGAAAAGCAGGCGATCAGCATTTCAGGTCAGGACCCTTCTTCAGGACTGAATTTAGGAAAAGGGGAAGCCCAACATATAGGGAGGGAAAACAGAGCAGTGATAGGTGGACAAATGAGAGGAGGCGGGGTGGGCACAAGGTGGTGATAGATAGATGCAGGTAATAGTGATAGGCAAATGTGGGGGAGGAGGGAAGTGTAGATCCACCAGAGGATAAGTCAAAGATATGGAGGCAGGCACCCCATGGGGGAGGGGAAGAGGAAAAAAATATTGGCGAAGAGAGATAGGCTAGGAAAAGGAAGAAAAGTAGGTGGGGTTTGGTTTACTTAAAGTGGAGAATCGTGATGTTCATGCCGTTAGGTTGTAAGGTCCCAAGACGGAAAATGACCAAGCATATCTTCCCCTACCCCACTCCTTTCTGCCTTTCGCAGGGAATGCTCTTTCCACAACTTCCTAGTTCACTCCTCCCTCCCCCACCCATCCTGCGCCTACTCTGGGGACTGCTCCTGCCATAGGTGTAACACCTGCCCCTACACCACCTCCATCCAGGGACCCAAACAGTCCTTTCAGGAGAGACAGAGACTTACCTGCACCTCCCCTAATATCATCATCTGCATTTGGTGCTCCAAGTGTGGCCTCCTCTGCATTGGCGAGACCAAACGCAGACTAGGCTTCGAATAACACCTGCACTCCATCTGTAACCGCAATCTGCATCACCCTGTTGCCAGTCACTTCAACTCCTCCTCTCACTTATGTGTCAGTTTTTGGCCTTCTCCACTGCAAGGAGAAGTCCAAATGCAAACTGGAGGAACAGCACCTCATTTTCTGTCTTGGGACCTTACAGCCAAATGGCGTGAACATCGAATTCTCCCACTTTAAGTAAACCAAACCCACCCACCACCACCCCCCCCCCCCACCAAACATGCCTCTTCTTTTCTTCCCTTTCCTAGCTTCTTTTTCTCTCCTCGCCAATATTTTTTCCCTCTCCTCCCCCCCTCTCCATGGGGTGCCTACCTCCATACCCTTGACCCATCCCCTGGTGGATCTGCTCTCCCCTCCTCCCCCACATCTGCCTATCGCCATCTCTGATGTGCATCTACCTATCACCACCTTGTGCCCACCCCACTTCCCTTCTTTTGTCCACCTATCACTGCTCTGTTCTCCTCCTCTCTCTCTATATGTATATATAATATTGGGCTTCCCTCTTTCCTATCTTCAGTCCTGAAGAAGAGTCCTGACCCGAAATGTTGACCGCCTGTTTTTCCTCCATAGATGCTGCCTGGCCTGCTGAGTTCCTCCAGCATCTTGTTGTCAAACTTGATTAAGATTTTGATCTGAACAAAAATCTGACCAGAAAAGATTAAGCAAGGAGCTAGAAACTGAGGGAGCAACCGCAGAGCAGCACAGAGATTTAAAGATCCATGAACAGAAACAATTAAAGACTACTGGCCAGGTACAAATAAACCTGGTCTCTTGGAATGATGATGATGGCCACTTCAATGGGAATGTAATATGAGGGAATAAAGCAGAATGTAAAAGTCACCAGTTCAGCTAACCCTTGCTGACTACCACTGAGTGTTTTGCTAGGCTATGTAAAAAGCAGTTATGAGGACCAATGGTGTCAGAAATCAGAATGGGCCAGGACAGCAGATTTTCTAACAAAGGGCATTGAGAAGCCAAGATTTTTTTGACGATCTGTGGACTTTCATGATTTCCTTTCCTGATGCTAACTTTTAACTTTGGATTCATTTAATCAACTAAATTTAAATTTCTCAAGATTAGTCCAAACTCTGGATTACCATTTCAGTAACATAACCATTATGTTTGTGCATGTCATATGTAAGAGTTTTGGTTAGATCTCATCTGCTGTACCAAATTCAGCTCTGGTTGCACTTTCAATATAATTAAGTGCATTATTGGGGTAAAATGTTAAATTACGAGTACAGGTGCAAAAGTATTTCCTCAAATATTGAAGATTAACAAGTCACCTAATCAACTGCTTCAAATGATAAAAGGATCCGTTAAGGTAGAGTTTAAGGCAAGGGGGCAAACCTTGAAACTGGAGCCAAGCCACAGCCAAGCTGTTAGGAAGCACTGCTTCAAAAACAAAAAAAAAATGTAGTGGAAACCCAAAATGTGTCCCCAATAAATTGCTGAAGCAAGGTCAATTGAAAATTCAAAACTGAGATTATTAATATTTTGGCCAGGGTCTAAGACATAAATACAAAGATACAAATCAGCCATGATCTAACAGAGTAGAAGAACCTGTTCCTTGAGGGAACATATGTTCAAAGATTTGAAGAAAAAAGAAGATAGAGCGGCAATTTGGAGGGCAATGGTCAATGTTATTATTTTAGAAAGGAAGTAATGGCATCAGATTTGAGATAGCTGGGGGCAGGAAGTTGTACCAAGGGAAAGGAATTGCTACAATATAAAACTGGCATAGGTACCGTAATATCATGCTGGGTAATCAGCAGTTCTGTGGGAATAGAATAAGAGTCTCATGGACAAAGTGAGCTCAAAGTGAGGACAGAAGCTGGAGAAAGTTAAAAAACTCAGTAATGAGGGAAGAGGTAAAGTAGAGATGCAGAAGAGAGAGCTAGACAGATGACACCAGTCTTTGTGAAAAATAGTTCAGGAGCTCCACATATCTGTTTGGAGATGAGATTTTGGTGATGGATAGTTGAATTAGCTGTATGCTGTACAAATTCAAATTCAACCAACATCAACACTTTGGAAAGAGAAACTGCAGGTATAAAGGTCCAAACAAAACAACAATGATTTTAAAATAAAGGCAACTAAAAAAAACTCTCACAACCTTTATTAGCTATGTGGTACACATAACAGTGAACTATGTACCAAAACTAATTTCTAAAACAAGACTGTAACACTAAGAGGAAATACTTTGCCTCTGCCCACCCATTCCGTTCATCTGCAGCAGTACATCACAACTGTCCTCAGGGAATCCCCTAAATATTATAGAGAGCCTTTCTTCCCCCAAAGATTTATGTTTAACCAACTATTTACCTCTTTCAAAAGCGTTTAAATTTGTTTAGGTTCTGGTTGTCCTTTATAGATGGTTGAACATGGTATATATAGAACAATGAATAATAATGAACAATGAACATAGAATAGCAAGAACAACATTTTTATTACGCAAAAAGGGAACTTTGATAACCAATACTAAGCACTGTCTTCCATCCTTCCAAACATGGCTATATATATATTCATAAATGTTGCTACTAGGTCACCACTGGAACTTTTAAGTTAAATCAAAGAACATACCTCATAATAAAAACAGAAAAAGCTGGAAATACTCAGCAGGTTGGACAGCATCAATGATGAAGTTTTCACCAGAACTTTCACTGGAACCTAATATAATTGGTTCTGATAATAGGTCACTGACCTTAGGTGTAAAATCTCTCTCCTCTTCTATCTTAGGCAGTCCCATTAGAGACAATTTGCTTCCACTCCAGATTTTGTGGGTTCTGAGGTGGCTAATGAGGCAAATGCAAGAACTGCAGACTCTTTCAGATGGGCAGAAGTTGGCTGACAGGGTGGACAAGCTGGTAGTTCTGAGGTGGTGCACTCCTTTCGCTGCTTACAAAGGATTCTGTGTGCTCTTGATGCATGGCCTTGAAGTTAGAGTTATCATCTTGAATGCTTCTTCTCCACTTTGAGTGGTCATATGCCAAAGGTTCCCAGGAGTCAGTGAGGATGTTGCACTTCAAGAAAACTTTGAACACATCCTTGAATCATTTTTTTCTATTGATGCTGCCTGACTTCCTGAGTACCTTCAGCAATCTGCTTCTATTTCAGATTTCCAGCACATGCAATTTTTTATTTCAGCACACAATTCTTGTCTTTTATGCTAAAAGGAATAATATTCACATTATGACAGTGTTTCCAAAAGCAAAATAACATATGCTGGAAATTCTTGGTAAGTCAGACAGCATCCATGGAGAGAGAGAAATGGAGTTAATGTTTCAGGTTCCTTTCATCGGAACCTTGACTTTTCATCAGAACCGGTGACATTAAGTTCTGAACGAAGCTTATCGACCCAAAACATTAATTCTATTTCTCTCTCCACAGATCCTGCCTAACTTGCTGAGTATTTCCATGATTTTGTTTTAATTCAATAATTATTTTCTGTGAGAATCAGCCTTGAAATTGCCTAGGCTTTGCATTTCTATCAAGACCATCAGTTCTAATTTCATTCATTATCCTTAGGAAAAAAAAACACGAAGGAATGAGGGTGAATGGGAATTGAAGGTGGCAGAGGAGGAAAAAGGGAGACATACAAGGCAAAGGGGACTAAAATGAAGGATGAGGAGTGACTGCAGCTGATAAGAGTGACAGAAATACAGGTAGTGACAAAGCTGAATAGAGGGAGTGATATGCATGGAAGTGAGGTAAGATGGGAAAAAAGGAAATGTGAGAATGCAAGAGGAAAGGTGGTGCAGAGGAAGGTGGAAATGATAGGAAAATTTAAAAGAGGAAATTGAGGCTGATAAGAACGGGAATGACAGAAAAAAAGGGGACCGAGAGAGACGTGAAAGAGCACCATGCAAATTTTAATTGTGTAAAGAAATCTATTCATGTGGCTTTCCAAATGGTTATCAGAAAAATTAAAGGTTTTCTTCACTTACAATGGGATTTTTTACCCTGAAACAATAGGACTTTAGTCTTATCTTTTCCTTAATAATGAAATACATGGTTGGCTGTATGTATGTATGCCATACACACTATGATATACATAGATGTATTCACAATTAGTTTGGGGTAGAGAAACAAAGCAAACAAATAGGAAAAATGGAAAAGCATCATCAAAAATATGTAAAAACTATACATTACTTAAGCAACAAAGGTAATCAGCCTATTTAATATATAATTGAAAAGAACTGAAACATGTAAAGCTTTTTATACAACATAAAGCATAATTTTTAACTGAAAAAAAATCACCACCCAAAGTTCACATTTGACATTAATCTTGTCAAAAGTAAATAATTTTAATTGTTTTACAGTGTTCATATTTTAGTTCTATGTCCCCATTTCTGAAGCAAAGAGAATTAAAACTTGTTTGTGATGCTATTATGTACTTTTTGTCCCTATGGTATGCACTATAAATGCAGTTGTTTTCTGTGGCTTTGCACCATAAAGCAGGAAACATTGGGCATTTAGAAACTTGATTAACAATAGAAACAGGAAGTGAGTGCTCTCAATTCAACAGAAGGTTTTCATACAAAACTTTGGAACCTCAAGCTGCTTCACCACGGATGAAAAGCAGAGAAACTGCAGAACCTGGAACTCCAAAATAAAAACACAAAGTGCTGGAAATATTCAGGTCAGGCAGCATCTGTGGAAAGCTTCAATGAGATGCCTCCATCAGACATACCTGCTACTCCCTTTTCAGTATTCCAAAGGAACCACTCCCTCCACAACTTCCTGGTTCACCTTTCCATCACTAACCTATCATAGACATGTCCTTCATTCTCCTCATCCCTTCCCTTTCTCAGGGAGCTTAAACATGCCTGTTTCTAAAAATTTTCCCAGTTCCAATCAACAGAAATACTGTTTCTCCCACCACAGATGCTACCTGACCTGCTTAGACTTTCTAGCATTTTGTTTTTAACTTCACAATGGACAAACTTTACTTCTATACAAAAGTGAAATTTAACCCATCAGCTCTTTTCAAACCTGTATTAAAACAAGATCAGTGATGCTTGCAATCATTGAATCAATTGCCCCTTTTCATACTGAGCGACATCTCTGTAGGATTGTCCACATTTCTATACCTAGCTACTTCCCATCTTTGCAGTAAGATATTTAAACGTGTATGTTGCAATATTGTTAAGATGTTTTTATGGAGTTTTCATCACATGACTATGTCTCAAACTATAAAAATACTGAAAAATAATCTAAGTCACCAACTAAGGCCAGAATAGTCACACAATACTGTATAATAAATATCTCACATTATAAAATATTACAGCACATATTTAAATATCTTACTGCTAGAACTGAAGTAGCCCAGGTAGAGAACTGTTAGAGTCAAGAGCTGTCCTTCTGGATTCTGTTATATACTAAGAGAAATGTAGAGTGAAAGGATTGGGCAGCAGGATTTTCCTGCAGATTCTTTCTAACTGCAATTTTAAAGCCCCACAGAAGTACATATGCCCACTTATATACAACTTCAACCTATAGTCCTGTAATCTCTATCATGGAGGCTCAGTGGTCTTGCTGCAAAATAACTGGATAAAATGCACTTAAACTTTTGATAAGGTTTGTTGGAAACCAACTACATACAAAACACCATTCCTCAGAGTTTTGGTGTAAATGCAAATAATTTTTCTGCCAAAGAAGTAAAGTCTTAGGAAAATGCTGCATCATGGTAGACGTGCTCATCAATGGCAGGATTCATTTAAACCACCACACTGAAAGGAACACCCAACAGCCTATGGGAAAGTCCTAATAAATCTCTTCATTTCTAAAATTTGCTTCACACAACGCCATCCAACTCAGGCAGGTAGATACCATGTGATACCTAGCATTCAATCACAATCACTGCCATTATTGAGTATGCATTGATGACAGTTGCAAACACCATCTACAATTTAGGTTCTAGCCAGAAAGTACCACGTTGCCTTTGCTTCAGTGACATTACAGGCTACAAAATTAAATCATCCACCCCAGTGTAGAGCTCTGCAATATACTGGAGTGCATACATATCTACTAACTCTCTGCCAAGAATTGGAAAGTTAATTCTTTGCAAAGCACCAGAGGTACATTCCCTACTCTCTTTACATTCAAATTAAAGATCAGGTAGATTTACTGAGAGCCTGCAAGTCCAACTGACTTTCTCAGAAATGAGATTTGGCACTGCACTGTTGTTCCATTCTTGTGCAGTGGCAAGGAGCTGAGACTCCCTCCTCTGGTTAGAGTTGGACTCTAGAATTAATGCAACTCAAACAAACCAGTCAGTTATATGTCCTAAACTCATTTGTCAGGACAGTGCCCTTCAACCTTTTTGTTTTGCAGATCCCAGCATAACTGGCAGCATAAGCATTTATTGCCCATCCCTAACTATCCTATCCATAAGCGATGGTAAGACCATAAGACGCAAGAGCAGAATTAGGCTATTTGGGCCATCGAGTCTGCTGCACCATTCAATCATGGCTGATTTTCTTCAACCCCCATCTTCTCCCCATAAACCTGAACCCCCTTACTAATCAAGAACCATTCAATCTCTGCTTTAAATACACCTAATGACTTGGCCCCCACAGCCCTCTGTGGCAACAAATCCCACAGATTCACCACCGTCTGGCTGAAGAAATTCCTCTTCATCTCAGTTTTAGAGGGATGTCCCTTTATTCTGGTGCAGTGCCCTCGAATCCTAGACTCTCCTACTAATAGAAACATCCTCTCCACGTCCACTCTATCCAGGACTTTCAGTATTTGGCAGGTTTCAATGCAATCCCCACCCCCCTCATAATCTCCAACAACCACAACAATTTTCCTTCTTGCCAGTTATGACTCCAACCTTAAGCATGTTCCCTCTTAAGCCTGCTGACTTCAATTTCACCAGGGCTTTTTAATGCCACACTCTGTCATTATAATGTCATGTCATTATAATGTAAAAGTTGCCACTCACCTTTGGAATTTAGCCATTTGGTCCTTGTGAAACCCAAACTGAGCACCGGTAAGCAAGTTATTAGTATGTGCTGCTTCACAGCACTGTTGACAACTTCCATCATTGTGTAGTAATTATCCAGATTGAGTTAATGTTGCCATTTATAGGCAGGATATACCTGGGCCACACTCCACATTGTTGGATAAATGTCAGTGCTGTTTGGCTCGAAGCTCAGCCAGTCTAGAGTTCAGGTTTTCAATGCAAGAGCCAGATTTGTCTGCTGTCAAAATATTTGTTATATCTACTACCCTTAGTTGCTTCTTTACAATATGTGGAGTAAATTGAACTGGTTGCAGGACTGGCTTCTGTGGAGGTGGATCTGAGACTGATCATCATTTTGGGTTCAAGATAGATGTGAATACTTTAGCCTTGTCTTTTGTACTCAAATTCTGTACTCCAGCATCTTTGAAGTTGGGAATATTCATGAAGCCTCCTCTTCCCATTAACCACCATATACAGGTAGACATAGAACTTTGATCTAATCTGTTGGTTGTGTGATCTACTGCATGCTGATTTTTCTATTTCACAAGCATGTGGCTTGATTCCTACTTTATCAGGTTGGCATATCAACAGGTATGCTCACTGTTGCACCCACTATGACCTTCCACACTCTTTGAACCATGTTTGGTCCTATAGTGTGACAGCAGTAGAACGAGGGATATGCCAAATCATGAATTACAAATTGTGGTGGAATACAATCTTGCTGCTGATGGCTCACATTGCTATGGCTACCCAGATACAAGATGCCACATGTGTTAGAAATAAAACTAAATCATCTTCAAGTCAATTTATGAAACGAGCTAAATATACTGAGGCTATATAATAACTTTAGAAATGTTGATTCATTGTAGATTATGGTGCTTCTCAGATCAGTCTTTGTATTGGTGGAGGTACTAGCCTCCCATTATCCACTGCTTTTATGGAACTTGAATTTAGTAATAATGATGGAAGACTCAAGTTCTGCTCAGCCACAAATTAAGCTATTTAAATTTGTTTTTAAAAATTAGGTCAGAATCATATTTAAGTATGTGGAGAAAAAAAACATGATGAATAGAACATGGATCATTTAACAGTAACATTGAATAAAATGGTAATTGAAATTAGGTAACAGGTCCTTAAAGAAAAGGACATTGAACGGAGGTCCATTTTGTTTCACAACATCAGTGAAAGATGCTTTTCAGCAATTCCTTCTGAAACTAAAAATGGAGCAAAATAGAAACCTGAAATGGACAAAATTTTTGCTAACCAATTTTATTTTCTATTAAAAGTAGGGAATTCTATCACCTTCAAATGCAAAAAATTGAAAATTTCCTGAAGGAAACATGCCCCTTCAAAATACCCGAATGTGACCTGATACTCTTCTAAGGCTGCCATTAGGCCACTGGCTAAGTCATTAGGAAGCAGCCCATGCTTAAAGATCTCCAGTCTAGACCAAAAAGGGATTTAATCAGAGCGACAATTCAACCAAGACAATGACAGCTTAAATGAACAAAATCCAAAAGTGAAACATGTACTACTGAGAAGTCACTTGCAAAAAAAAATACCACAAATAATGTGTACTGGCATATTTCAACAAAATTCTGCAAAAAAATACATTTTGACTGAAATATCTAAATTCATAAACATTTTTCTGTTCTATAAGATTGAGGTAGAAAAGGAAGTTGCTGAACCAATTATCTGGTTTACAATGAAACTTTCATATTCCACAGAACTGAATAAAATTAGACCATTCTGGGCAATAGTCTTGATCCCAATTATTTTCTTTGTCTGACTCCTGTGCATGAGGGTAAAGAGAGAATACAGTGCCCCTGATGGTTCAGGAAGATTTTCCAGTGCGTACCTAAGCCAGTCAATCCAAGAAGGTCCCAGATTCAATCCGTAGTCTGTGCAGTGAAAGTGGATTGCAGCCAGCATTGCGAAAGTGATGCTACAAATAGGCCTCAGCTCCAGCTTCTTATTATTGATCCTCCCATGATCAGATAGTCTGTCAACATTCATTCAAGGTTCACACATGTATACTGGCCACCTGGGTGAGGTGCTGGAAGAACCACACCCCTACAAGTCAACTCCTTCAGGAGAAGAAAGGAGAAAAGTGACAGGAAAAAGAAAAACAAATATGGAAGGTTTTCTATTTCTCTGGTGCTGAACCAGAAAATCTCCACTGTAAATATCACCTTTTGATACCAATAGGTCTAACTGGAGATGAAATGCAACAAAAATCTTCTCAGTCATGCTCAAATCACATACATGTTAAAACAGGAAATCAAACAGAATCACTTTTAAAGTACTCTCCACAGAATTTAGCAAAGCACACATGAATCTCTTCCATTCAAAAGAGACAATAAAGATTACTTTACAGTAAAAATGCATCTTGTGCAGAGCCAGAATACATGGTCTTCCAACTGGAAAAGAGACAGGAAGACTTATCTGCAGATCCAGTTATTTGCCGGGATCTTAAAGAAAAACTCTTATATGCTGTTTGAAACTCAAATGTATGAACTGATCAATTTCTTTCAATTTTTGAGATGTTCAGTCAGAGATTTTAGAGCCATCAAGGCTAGATGAATCAGGCTTATTACAACATATTCCAAATTTCTCCTCTTGGAGAGATGTTATCATTCCATCAGACTGCTAATTTTTCTTCATTCTCCTTCAACAGCATTTTTGAGATAGCAAAACATCCAAAGAAGTGTATTCAGACTAAAATAAATTTTGCAAAAGGAGAGAGGGTGACTAAAAGATTGATCAGAGAGAAAGATTTTGAGTGCCTTAAATGAGGAGCATTGGAAAGGTTTTAGATACTGGGGAGGGGCTGAATTCCTGAGCTGGGGCCCAAATAGCTGAAGACACAAGCCACTAACAGTGGGGAAAAGAAAGTTAGGAATATTCAAGTTAGTTGGAGAAATGCAAATTTCTAAGAGGGTTATAGCACTGTAGGAAATTACAGAAATAGGAAGAAGCAAAGCCATGGGGGAATAGAATACAAATTTTAAATTCAAACCCATTAACTCTTTGCAGGAAGGGTCGTTCACTTGATAGTTACTGTCAGCTTGTTGAAACCAGTGAAGCTTGAGCATACTAATTTTTTTTTGATATATGTAAAATATATCCATTTTTGGGATCACCGTTTATTGCCCAACCATAATATCCTTTGAGAAGCTGGTGGCAAGCTGCCCACTGGAACCACCATAGCCCTACTAGAAGGTACTCTCAAAGCACTGTTGGACAGGGACTTCCAGGATTAAACCCAGCAGAGGAGGAGGACTGGTGATCTACTTCCAAGTCAGAATGGTGTGCAACTTCAAGGGGAAATGTCCAGGTGGTGGTGCTTGTATGCATCTGAAACCCTTGCCTTTCTTGGTTGTAGAGCAACAGACTCGAGACAAACTGTCAAGATAGCCTGTGCAAGTAACTACAGTACATTTTGTAGAAAGTGTACTCTGCAGCCACTGTGCGTTGGTGGTGGAGGGAATGCACATCTAGGAAGGCAGATGGTTCCTTGAAGTTGTTTGCAATGTGCTCATTCATGCTTGACTTGTGCTCTGTACTTGGTGGAAAGGCCTCATCAGTAAGCAAGTCACTACTGCGGATACCCAGCCTTTGACCTGCTCTTGCCACTATGGTTGTTAGTGGCTCATTCAGTTGAAGTTCTGGTGACTGGTTACTCCAAGGTTATTGACTGTGAAATTCAGTGATGTTAACACCATTGAATGTCAAGGGTTGATAGTTAGGCTTCTCATTGAAGATGTTCATTGTTTGGCATTTTTGTGGCACAAAATGTTATGCCTGAAATGTTGTCTAAGTCTTGCATGCAAAAAAAAATTACAAATGGAATTGAACATTGTGCAATCATTAGCAAACATCCTCACTTGTGAGCTTATAAAGATCATTGATGAAGTAGGTAAAGAAGGCTGGGCCTTAAGAAGGTGCCCTGAGGAACTTCTGCAGTGATGTCCTGGGGCTGAAATGATTGATTTTTGTGAGAGGCAGGACTCCCAACTATTTGAGTGTTTTCCCTTTGATGCCTATTACTTCAGTTTTATGAGGGAACCTAGATGCCACACTTGACAACACAGCAATATGTGACCAAGGGCAGTCACCTTCAGCTCACCCCTGTAATTCAGACTACAATGAAGGCTGGAGCCCAGTGGTCCTGGTGAAACGCAAACTGGGCACTGGTGAGTAATTGCCATTTGATAGTAGTGTTAATGATAATCATCACTTTGCAGAAGGTTGAGAGTATAGTCACCAATCAGTAATTAGCCAGACTGAATTTGTTCTGTTTTCTTGTGAACAGGACATGCCAAAGCAACTTTTCACATTGTCAGGTAGGTGCCAACGTTGTAATTGTACTGGAACAATTCAACTGGAGGAGCAGCTAGGTCTAGAGTGCAGGTCTTCAGGACTACAGATGGGATGTTGTCTGGTCTTGTGGACTTTGTTGTATCCTATGCTCTCAGCTGTTTCTTGATATCACATTAACGGAAGTGGCTGAAGACTGGCTTCTATGACAGCAGGGAACTCAGGTGAAAACTAAGGAGGATCATCTATTTGACACTTCTGGTTGATAATGGTAGCAAATGCTTCAACCTTTTCTTCAGCACTCACATATTGGACTATACCATCAAAGTTGGGGATGTGCCAGGAGTATTTTCCAACAACAGGCAGCTTCACAAGCAAGCATGATCTGCCTTCAAATATTCAAAGATGCAAAATTTTAAACAAGAGTACCCAAGGATCAGGGTAGGCACTCCCCACCCCACCACCATTTCTCTCACACCAACACTATAGAGATAAATAGATGAAAATAAAAGAACGACATGTTTACATTATGTCCATCTGTATAAACAGTTTTGTGAACAAAATTAGATCCCAAAATGAAAACAGCATAATTAAAAACAGAAAATGCAGAAAACAATCTGGTCAGACAGCATCAGATGAAGTTCTGATGGAGGGTCATCAACCTGAAACATCAATTCTGTTTCTCTTTGCATTGATGCTGCCTGACCTGCTGATTATTTCTAATTTTTTTTTAAACTTCAGGATTTCCAGAAACTGCAGTTTTTTTTTGAATGCTTACATTTGATACACTATTCTAGCCAAATTATTATACCATAAATGAGGAACCAACTTACTTTACCACAGCATTAGGTCCTAGATGCTTATCCCTACCAAATGTAAATGCAAGATTGATTAAGTACTGAATTTTTGATGTTTATTTAAATTAAGCTATCCAAATAGGTTCTTCCTAACTGGGGAATGTTGCATTCAGCTGTTAATGCATTAGCCAACATTTCTCAGCAACATTTTCTCCTTTCACACTGATATTGAAGTTTGTTGTCTTTTATTTCAAAAATGAGTAAAATTTATGAAGTACAGAAGAGCTGTTTAGATACCCACTGAATCACTGGAAGCTTACCTGGGGCTAGGCCAGCTGCTGATGGACTGCCCAAGGATGGATGAGAGAATAAGGCTGGTGAAAAGGCAGACATGTTGGACTGGGACACAGAACTTAGCCTTGGGGTTGATCCTCCTTTTGGGATGAACTCACTTGCAGCTGGATTTGGTGTCTGGCAATAAAACAATATTCTATGCAATTATTCACACAAGAGCTATAAAGTCCACCACCTAGCACTAACCTAACATTCAAATTTTACAGCATTGCAAATGTTTATAGCAAGAAAAAATAATTTCAGAAAGGGAAAGTAAATATAAAACAAGCCCTTTCATATAAACTCAATCAACAAGAGGTTCCACTCCTGTGCACACTTCAAAGTATCAAACATCTTTTAAAATACTTAATAAATTGGATTATAGCAAAGAGTTTAAGCATCAAACTGATTGTTTTCTACTTATAGCACATAATCAAGGCAAGAGAAGTCAAACGAAAAACAAAGGTGGAAACTAAATGAAGACCAAGTCAAGAAGATAAGAGAAACAGCAAAACGAGAGTATTATATAATGAAAGTACTGTTTCACTTCATAACAGAAACTCAAGTTTTCTCTTTACATGTGCAAGCTCTGTAAACGTAAACAATTTCAATGAAGGGGAGAAAAATGGACAAATATAAAGTTACAAGTCTATCTGGCTGCCTTAGTGATTAGTTAGCACCTAATGTTTAGGTTTTATGTTTATTTTGGTTAATTTTGTTTTACGCTAATTGCTATTTGTAATTTAAACCTGTGGTACTAAAACGAAGGGAACATTAAGATTGGTGCAACCACATCGCTTTGAAAATCTTTTCTGTATTTTTGTAACATTCTAAACACTGAATGAAAATCTTCCTCAATATATTACTGTAATTACTAAAGGAAAACGAGTTACTTTATACAAGGTTAAGAAAACATGACTGCTGGAGAGATAGAACATGAATTGCTACCTGGAGACATTCCTTAGTAGCCCAAGAAAAAATTGAAATTCTCTCTAAAACCTCCATGGGATACTTGAATTTTGTTTATTCATTCACCATGCAAGTAAAGCGATAGATAGAACATTCTGTTCACAAGCAAAATACAATTTTAAAATAGGTTTCAAGGATCAATATTATTAATCACACCACTTAAGTAATCAAAAATTTACTCTGAAATTCAATACTATAGATTCCATTACTATGTGTCTTCCTTATTCCCAAACCAAACTCAAATGGTAATGAAGTATATTTAGGAAATCAGCAGTCAGGTGCAATGAAACTATTGAGCCTAACTCTGCAAGTGCTTATCTTGTGTGAATGAATTTTGTGAAGGAAACAAATCACATGTCAACTGAATGGTAAGGCAGGCACACATCAAGAACAAGTGATTTTGCAAGCAAAAAAAACAAGCTGCTGGAGAAACTCAGCAGGCAAGACAACATCTGTGGAGGGAAATGGACAGTTGAAGTTTTGGACCAAGACCCTTCATATGACTTCCTAAGTTGTAATGTCAAAATTAAGTTTCAATTTCTATAATACATGCTTGTTCAAGAATTGAGGAGCAGTTATATAATGTAAGTGTTAACATCAAGCATTCCTAAGCACATTATACCAAGAGACAGGAAGGAAAGAAATATAGTTTCTATTTTAGGAGTGTCAAACATATAACCTCAGAACAGCTTTATCTAGCCCACAGGTTGTGAACAAAAGACCAATGGATTTGTAAAGACAGAGTTAATAAATAAAACAAGTCAATCATTACATTCTTTAATTATTGCTCCCAATCAATCATTGATACATTCAATAAAGGTGTTCCTTAAATTTCTCACAGCAATTTCTTTTCTTAATGAAAGATGCAAGCAGTTATCAACATGAAACCAGCATTTTAATCATTGAATAACCAAGTCAGAAATTCATTAGGGTCAGGGCTAACGTGAATTACTAAATTCATTCAGCAGCTTCATATTTGGCTAATTTAATGCTAACTAAAAAGAGAGGATCAATCTGAAGTTTCAACTCCTGGAAAAGATGGAAGAAAATAAAAAATACTGTAACTAAAAACTAAATTCTAAAAATACTCAACTAAACAAAACTGTGCATAAATGTGAATAAATAATGTTTCAAATTTACTCCCTTCACATTGATTGTAGGAGTTTAATTAGTACTTTGCTTGACCCTGAAGCATGTGTGGCACAGTGCTTCCAATTGCTCCTAGAAAGCTGACTGCCTATGGATGTTTCATTATACAAACTGAATCAAGAATGTATGATTCCTCAGATGTGTGTGCAAAGTGTACTATAGAGGAAAAATAGCCTGACCACCCAAGTAGACGCCAATGGCACTTTACCACATACGTAGGGTTGGGTATCAAGGAAATTTCACATTTGGGTCAGGCCAGCTCTTTATAAAAACCTAAGGCTCGGTATCGCGGGATGTGATAGAGCTCCCTGTCTGCAAATAACTAGAAGCGAGAACCCAATACAAATAATGGTTCACGAAAAGACTTGACGATGAAATTACTTTCTGAATAGTCCAATGTTCTCACTCATTTGGCTATTTCAGTGAAAAGATTTGGTAGCAAAAACACAGCTTTTGGTAGTTGAAAGGCACCAGTGCCGTCTGGAGTCCAACTTCTCTCCTTTCAGTCACGCAGGAAGAAGCAAGTGCTGGCTGTGGATAACTGAAATGCATTCACAAGAGATGAACTCAATAAACATTACAGGCGTGCTTTTAGTGAATGCTGAAACAGGTGATACAAATTAAAATCTATTTTGTCTCTCCCTTCAGTCTTGTGTGCCTTAGTTTTGTATGAATAAATAAATCTAACTGCTATTACTAAAACAGTGTCAGGTCAAATCATTGACCAAATATTGTAAAACCTTACAAATTACTTTTCTTGGCAACATTGCAATCCTTTTTGTTAAAAAGAGGAAGTCTAATACTTCAAGTTCTTTATTCACTAATTTTTCCTTACTTTTTCCAGGGAGATTTTATTTCTCAATTGAACATAGAACAATACAGCAATGGACAGGCCATTGCGCCCACGACGTTGTGCCGACCTTGATGCCAATTTATACTAAATGTCCTCTTCCTGTTTATCACCCATATGCCTCCATTCCTTTCATATTCATTAGTCTATCTAAAAGCCTCTTACAAACTGCCCGATTCCACTACTACCCCTGGTAACCCATTCCAGGCATCTACCACTCTGTGTAAAAAAAAATGCCCCCACATCACCTTTAAACTTCACCCCCCCCCTCCCCCGCCCCAACCCCAACCTTAAAAGCATGTCCTCTGGTGTTTGACATTCCTACCCTGGGGAACATTTTCTGACTGTCTATCCTACCTATGCCTCTCATAATTTTAAAAACCTCTATAAGGTTTCCCCTCAGCCTTGAATGGTCTAAGGAGAGCGACTCAAGTTTGTCCAACCTGACCTTATAGCTCATACCCTCTAATCCAGGCAGCATTCTGGTAAATCTCTTCTGCACCTTTTCTACAACCTCCACATCGTTCCTATAATGGGGCGAATGTATATTCAAAAAAGTTTTGACATTATTTCTTTCAGCTTTTGCAATCTAATCTATTCTCTTGCCTATTAAATTGAACGTATCTGTCTTATCTAACTTGTATCGCATATCTATGTAATTGACTTTAAATTTAAGACTTAAGCATTGCACTCTCTAGTCAACATGAAATTCTTTCAGAGTATGGTCTCTTGAGAATCATTTACCATGATATTATTCATAAACCCAGGATGATTACATAAAAGAAATGTCCTTGGTTGGCGCCAAGATAAACTGCTCCAGGAAATTGTCCTGAATGTCTTCCAAATTACTTCTGATAATCTGAATTGTTCAGCAAGTGTGAATAATCACTGTATTTGTTACCTTTGGTACAATTTCCCCTTTTTATTCTATCCAATAATATAGCTGCTTTTTCGGGACTATCACCATCACCCACCCTGCCTTTTTCATTTCCAAATTTTAACATTTTCTAAATGGTAAGAAATCATTAACACCACAGCACCAGTCCATGTGCACGCATCAGTAAAAATTTGTGCACTTCTACAATTATAACCAAAAATACCAATTAAAAATTAGGTGGAATAAAATAAGTGCAAGTTTTTCTTACATTATACAGATCATTGGTTAGATCCCATCTCTAAAATTGCATTTCGCTTTGTCACAACTCAGGAAAGGTCATTTAAATGTTGGAACAAGGGTGCCAAAGTGTGTGTATTTTATGGGCTAATTTAGACAGATGGCCAAAATTATTGCAGGCACTTACGTGCACATGACACTCTAGCACATGCCCAGTCACCTCCATGCACTAGTGACAACAAAAGCATTCAATCTTTGTCTGATGGTAAAGACAACATTCTATCATGCATGCAAAGCTCACAAGCACAATGAAGCAAGTTTTGATCAGAGAGTTCAAGCCTGGTTCAGTGTTAAAGAGTTAAACCTCACCTAAGCCATTGCAGGAGTCTTTAAGACATTCATTTTGTTTCAAGTAGGCGCCTTTTTTGACTTGCCATCACTGCTAACTGCTTCCATCAACCACTAGATCTCTGTCACCTGGCCAGACTGATCTCACCACCCCGTGCTCAGAATTGTCCCACCCCATCTCCACTTCATCATGCTTGCCCATCATCTAACTGTCCAAACTTCAGCTACTTCCACATTACCTTACCAGCCCAACCTTCCAGTCCTCTGCCTCAGCCCATCACCAGGCTAACCTCACTTGCTTTCATCTACCTTTCTCAATGGCTTCAAAATTGGAGCAACCTAACCCTGGCAGATCTCTCCCTTCCACTTTGATTTCCAGATGCTGGAAGAACTTGGAATAATGGTTCATTCTACCAAACAAGATGTCTTGGTTCTCATGCATAGGAGAATATCAGAGCCTCTAGTTCCAGAGTACCCCCCTTGAGCAGGATAAGGAAAATCTTGGGCATCTTTATACTAGAATTGTGAACCATGAATAATACCAGGGCGTAACAGTTAAATTACAAGAACATGCTGCATTCCCTTAAATTTGGTGGCTGAAAGCATTGTAAAATGAAATAAAATTCACCAGAATACCTACAGAGAACATACTTCCTTTGACATGAAACAAAAGGGTACAATCTTCAAACTAAAACTAGGATGCGAAGACAAGTTCTTTTTCCACAATGGGTAGTAAAAGTATGGAATTTTCACCTCCCTGTGGATATGGATGCTACAACAATGAACATTTTCAATATGGTAGCAAGGGAAACAGATCAATGACAGGTAAATTCATTAACTGCAGAAGTCAACCACAATTAGTTTCAATATCAAAATAAACTTTACACACTAAAAAGCTAAGGCTCCAACCATCAATTCTGTTGATATTAACACAACGTCCAACCCCTTTCTCAAATATCCATAAGTAAAAGGTCAGTAATTCTTTGGCTAAACAACTGCATATGGCAATGGAAATCAACTAAATCAATAAAAGATTAGCTAATACACTATTTTATTTTTCTGCAATTTTATGCAAATTCCATCCTTCTGGGAAGAAATTAAAATTTCTTTGACTTGGGTCCATCATCTTAATGTTGGCTTAATTATGAGTGAGAAATGGATCAGGGAGCCATAATCATGTTAACGAAAACAATTTATAGGAGGATGCAATTTATTAAGATCACACCTATGGTCTGGAAGGCACATGGTCACATATATTAATTGTCCCAGTGGTCAGTGCTATGAGATTTTAAAGACATCTTGTTCAGCCCCCTCTAGGAATTCCACTAAAATTGGACTAAAGATAAAGTACTGCTTTACATTTTAAGCCACTTTACTAGCTATTAAATTCAATCCACTTACCAAAGAGCAGAGATTTTTTGTGTTGCTTGAGACTATTTTGAATATGTCTAAATTTTCATGCACAAAGTAACTTTTGCCAATAGTTACAAGAATAACTTTAAGACTTTTCAACAAAGCATTACTACTTTGCATGTGATAGAACTATTGACAAGCAGTGCAGGAAATACTTCAGTAAATTCTCCTATAATGTATACATGAGAACCAGAGCAACAGATCAGCAGGTGGAGGGATCAAGGGGAAGGTAGGGGTTAGGCCTGAGAGGAAAGACAGGCAGGGCCAAGTATGTGAACACAGTGGGACTGATGAGCTGGTGTGTTTATTTCAATGTATGGAATATTATGGGGAAGGCAGATAAACCTAGAGCCTGGATCAGTGCATGGAACTATGATGTTGTGGCCATTACAGAGACTTCGTTAAGAGAGGGACAGGACTGGCAGTTCAGCATTTCATGGCTTCAATGTTTTAGATGCAAAATAGAGGGATGCAAAAGAGCTGGTGGAGTTGCATTCCTCAAGGGGGAGAATGTCACAGCTACGTTCAGAGAGAACATGCTGGAGGCCTCATTCACTGAGGCAATATGAGTAGGTAATCTAAAATAAGAAAGAGGTGCAATCATTCTTGTGGGGTTATATATAGACCTCCCAAGAGCCACCAGGAGATGGCAGAAGAGATATGTTAGCAGATTATGGAAAAATGTAAAAGCAACAAAAGTTGTTGTAGTGGGTGACTTTAACTTCCCTAATATTGACTGGGACTTCCTTAGTGCAAGTAGCTTAGACAGGGCAGAATTTGTCAGGTGCAAAGAGGGTTTCTTGAAACAGTATGTAGGTAGTCCAACTAGAGGAGACGCCATACTAGACTTTGTACTGGGAAATGAGCCTGGTCAGGTGATTGGGGTTTCGGTGGGAGAGCATTTTGGGAACAGTGATCATAACTCCAAGTTTTAAGATAGGTATGAATAAGGAAAGTGCTAAATTAGGGGAAGGCAAATTACAACATTATCAGGCAGGAGTTAGGGAGAGTATATTGGGAGTAGCTGTTATTGGGCAAGTCCACATCTGGCATGTGGGTGTCATTTAAAAACTAGCTGATCAGAATTCATGACTGGCATGTTCCAGTAAGGAGGAAAGACATGGATGGCAAGGTTCAGGAACCTTGGATACTGAGAGATGTTGTAAATTTAGTTAAAAGTAAAAGGAAGCATTTGTAAGATGTAGGAAGCTAAAAATCAGACAGGATTCTTAAGGAAGATAAAGAAAGCAGGAAAGAACTCAAGCAAGGAATTAGGAGGACCACAAGGGTCCATGAAATGTCCTTGGCGAATAGGATTAAAGAAAATCCAAAGGTATTTCATATCTACATTAAAAACAAGAGGGTAGCTAAAGAGTAAGTAGGACCACTCAACAATACAGGTGAAAGTTTATGCTTGGAGCCAGAGGATGTGGGTAAGGTATTGAACGAGTACTTTGCATTGGTATTCACCAAAGAGGACACAGAGGATAGTGAGATCAGTGTGGCTATGCTAATGATCTAAGGCACGTTGAGATCAAGAAGGTGGGTCTATTGAATAACATTAAGGTGGATGTCCGCAGGGCCTGATGGGATCTTTCCTAGGTTATTAAGAGAGGAGATTGCTGAGACCTTGACAAAAATTTTTGTATCCTCTCCAGCCACAGGTGAGGTCCCAGAGGATTGAGGAGTAGCCAATGTTGTCCCTTAGTTTAAGAAGGGCAAAAAGGGTAATCCAGGAAATTATAGGTCAGTGAGCCTCGCATTAGTGGTAGGGAAGCTATTGGAGAGGATCCTTAGGGATAGGATTTACTTACATTTGGAAAAGCATGGGCTTATTAGGGATAGTCAGCATGGCTTTGTGCGAGGCAAGTCACATCTTACAAACTTGATTGAGTTTTTTTTTGAGGAGGTGACACAAATATGATTGATGTGGGAAGGACAGTGGATGTTGTCAACGTGGAATTTAGTAAGGCATTTGACAAAATCCCTCATTGCAGGCTGATCCAGAAGATTAAGATGCAAGGGATCCATGGTGATTTGGCAGATTAGGTTCAAAACTGCCTTGGCCATAAAAGTCAGAGGGTAGTGGTGGAGGGTGTGATTCTGACTGAAGGTCTGTGACCTGTGGTGTTCCACAGGGATCAGTGCTAGGATCTCTGTTGTTTGGGATGTACATAAATGACTTGGACAAAAATATAGATGGGCTGATTACTAAGTTGCAGACAACACAAAAATTGGTGGAGTTGTGGAAAGTGAAAAAGGTTGTCAAGGATACAGCAGGATATAGATCAGTTGCAGATATGGGTGCAAAAAATGGCAGATGGAGTTTACTCTGGGCAAGTGTGAAGTAATGCACTTTCGTTGATCAAATGTAAGGGGAAAGTATATAGTGAACAGCAGGACCCTTAGGAGCATTGATAGAGGGATCTTGAGGTCCAAATTCATAGCTCCCTGGAAGCGGCAACACAAGTAGATAGGGTGGTAAAGGCGGCTTTATGGCATGCTTGCCTTTATTGGTCAGGGCAGTAAGGTATACCGATGAAGTCAGGAGTCACCAACGTGACTTCCCGACGTTAGTCAGGAAGTCATGTTGCAGTTGTATAAAACTTTGCTTAGGTCACATTTGGAGTACTGTGTGCAGTTCTAGTTGTCCCATTACAGGAAGGATGTGGAGGCTTTGAAGATGATGCAGGAGAGGCTCATCAGGATGTTGCCTGGATTAAAGAGTATTAGCTACAAGGAGAGGGGAAAAGTGGTAGGTGCCTGGAACGTGCTGCTAGGGATGGTGGTGGTAGCAGACATGATAGTGGCATTTAAGCAGCATTTAGACAGGTATGTGAACATGCAGGGAATGGAGGGATATGGATCACGTGCAAGCAGATAGTTTAGTTTATTTTGGCATCGTGGTCAGTACAAACATGGTGGGCCAAAGGGCTTGTTCCTGTGCTGCACTTTCCATGCTCTATGTAACTGTGAAAATCATGAATTAATAGACAACTGTGGGAGTGAATAAAAAGCAATAGCAATCTGATCAACAAGTTCAAACAGCCCTATATACCAAACACTGTGCTATATTAATTATCTCAATCCCAAGATGAAGAGAATTTTTTTGAACTGCTTAACGTAGTTATTATGGCCATTTCAGTTCCAACAAAGGAACACCACGTTATAGACACCAGCTACATTAAACCAGGAATGATTAATTAAAAAGCCACCGGAAGTTCAAGAAAACAACATTGCTGACAAACATAGCCAAGAGAATAATCAATGATTTATTTTGCACAAGTAACTGCAATAAAACAAATATTAGTGATTACTAGGTCAAAAATAAAAAACCCTAAAAGAATATATGGTCCTGTAGAAAAGTGCAACTCAGTACTTCATAGAATAAATTGCATTTTGGTGCCATGGTTTTTGTTAATATCCAAATTAGATTCCTGTCTTTCTGTTAGAGGTTCATGAATTCTTTTGCTTTCTCCTATCTAAACAAACTGACACTGTAAACTATAAAAGTTGCAAAACTCAGAGATTCCTTATTCATCATCTTGGCTCAAAGATGCTTTCACGTACAACTTTCATTATCATCCACAAAGGCTGAGGAAAGGAAATTCTGTTGGAATGATTGAAAAATGAGGTATAGAAATGCAAGGAAAAGAAAAAAAAAATTAAGCAATTATCTTAAATAAAGTCACTTAGTAGTTTAAAATCATAGCCAAATTGCCTACCTTTCTCCTTTGGGAGATGTTGAGGCTAGAGAAATCACTGAACAATGAGGCATGTAAATTTAGTTGATCTGCAAGAAAAAAAAGATCAGTGCTTAGATTAGAAATTAATTAGCATTTCTTTTTTAATTATTCATTCAGGGGATATGGGCACTGCTGACAAGGTCAGCAATTCATGACATTCTCCAGCTGTCCTTTAAAAGGTGGCAAGCCACATGACTAAATTAGGAAACTGAGTTAAGAAACAACTGAGGTCCCATTACAATACTAGGTGCAGCCAACTAATGGGAAAATTACACAGGGAAAAAAAAATCTCCAGGGAAATTACAGTGATGCAAGAACTATATGATAGTGATGTGTATTATATGGAACTTGCAAAAGAATGTGAAATAACAAATGCTAAGAAGGATGCCCATCTTAGGAATTATTTTTGATTGGGTAAAACAAAAATGACCTAAACAGCTTAGTTAAATACCCTACATAGATGATAGGAAGTGCAAAACATGGACAGCTGCAAGATATTTTTGAAAGATCAGGGAATTGAGGTCCAAGGGTAACTAGCACAGAAGAGAAAATGAGACCTGGGGCAGAGCAGCCACGATCATAAAAAAAAGGTGGTGCAGGCTTGAGGGGTCAGTTGGCCTACTCCTCCTCCTAGTTTCTATGTTCTTACTTTCTATTATATCTACCAGATCCCAAATGGAGTTCTCCAAGTCCTCTCAAAAATATGTTTTATTGTGAGGCAATGGCAATATCAAGCATCAAGAACACTCCCTAGAGCTCTCGTACAGTTTTAAAAGATTATTGAAGCTTTCTTTCAAGATGTCTCCAAAGGCAACATTGTTTGGCAACATGCTCTATCATTTATAATATAGTTTGAGTCTTTAATTTGCAGAGTGTCACTTCTGCCTTCTTTTGACCACACCCTCCACCTCTGAAAGGTAGAATTCCCCTGACTCTCTACCACTTGGGGTGTAGACCCATGACAGTTAGGAAGCTTGGATTTGGGCACTCTCTGCTAGTCATCTGATACTTTCAATTGGTCAATTTTTATCAAAGTAAAGAATTTTGCTCTGAATACAACTCAATTCATTCTTCCTTCGTGGACAAGGGGTCATGCTGACATACTACGTTTTGGTCAGCATCAATAGGCCATAAAAAATACTCAGAATACTGTCTTACTGCTGACAGTGATATAAAGTCATCACGTTTTGTCTGACTAAAGTGCTGATAATATTACTGATGGGTAATGTTCATATCTTCATCTAACTTACTTTAGTTATTTCACATACAGAACCAACATACAACTTCAACAGAAACTTTAACATAATAGGATTAATTTTGCAAGCAGAACGAAAAATACTGAAACTGACAGCATTCCCCGCACAAGGCACAGTTAAATGAAGTAATCAGTAATTACTCTCCAAAATCTACATTTTACCAAGACCTACCATACAGAAAGGCATGAAGTTGTTTCTACTTATCTGCATTTATACAAACATCAAAAATGAAAAGAGTGAGAACCCGTCCATTCCAGTGGAGATCTATTTCACATGCAGTTTTCTAGCATTGTCTGTGGTACTGAAAATTAACTTTTTACAATGTGTGGGATTTCAATCCCTTTACTTTTTTGTGTTAGTGAAATAGTGAAGTAATTTTAAGCTTTACCTTATCCCAGAGTAACAAATGGTCTTACCACAAACTCTGGAATACTGGCACAACAATCCAAAATTCTTTGATAAATTAACAATAACAGTAATAGATGACTAAATCGAGATGGCTGATCCCAAAGCAAGCTGTCTCTCTGTCTTTCTAAATGGTCATGTGGCTTGCATCACTAGGTGGTAGTGTGTCAAGAGAATTCTACCTTGACAAAGTTGGAGGGTTGTGGTCAACAGCAAGCTTCCAGGCCCGGCATGATGTCCAGCTCTCTTCTCCGTCATTTCAGCATATATTCTTGGCAATGAGTCTTTACCCCCCACTGCTGACCCTTTCTCCCATCTCCAACACTCCTCTTCCTCCTGGACACCTCCTTCTAGCCTTTACCTTCTCGCTACCTTTTCATTTCCAACTGCTGACACAACATCAACCTTCTTGACTTCTCCACTCCCTTCACTCCAGTCCCAACCTCATCCCCCACCAAACGTTGCAGCTCTCTCGCTCACTCCACACCAATCCCAATCTCAAACCAACAGACAAGGATGGTGCTGTTAAGGTTTGGCAGAGACTGACCTCTACCTTGCAGAGGTTAGTCGACAGCTCTCAGACACCTCCTCATACCTACACCAGACCATGATCCCATTAACGATCATCAGGCCTCTGTCTCACATACCATCACAGATCTCACTATTTCCCAACCCCTTACTGCCCATTTCTATCTCCCACCCCTGATTCACAAATAGGACTGTCCTGGTAAGCCCAAATGTTTTTTGCTTGCTCTTGCACCACTGAACTCTATCCCATCATATCTTGACTATCTTGTTTCCAACCACTGCCCCCCCCCCCCCCCGACTCCCACAGTGTCCCCACTGACATCCAGGACACCTCACATATTCCACCATTTTAACACCTTCCAATTCCCTAGACCCCACTGCCTCATCTTTACCATGGACATCCATTCCCCATCAGGAAGACCTTAAGTCTCTCCATTTCTTTCTCGAACATCGATCAAACCAGTCCCCCTCTACTAACATTCTCCTTCACCTGCAGAAGTTGCTCTTACACTTAACAATGTCTCTTTTGGTTCTTCTCATTTTTTACAAATCAAAGGTGTAGCCATGGGCACTCATATGTGCCCTAGCTACGCCTGCCTTTTTGTTGGCTACGAGGAGAATTCTTTGTCCCAAACTTATTCTGCCACCACCCCCAAAGTCTTTCTCCCCTTATCATTGACTGCACTGGTGCTGCCTCCTACACTCACGTGCAACTCATTAATTTCATCAACTTCACTTCTAACGTCTATACTGCTCTCAGGTATAGTTGGACTATTTCCAACACCTCTCTCCCCTTTCTTGATCTCTTTCTCCATCTCAGGAGGCAAACTATCTACTGACATTTAGTGCAAACCATCTGACTCCCAGAGCTTCCTAGACTACACCTCCTCCCACTGTCTCTTGTAAGGACACCATTCCTTTCTCTCAGTTTCTCCTTCTCCTCCACACCTGTTCTCAAAATGAGGCTTTCCACTCAGGACAATTAAGATATCTACCTTTTTCAGGAAATGTGGCTTCCCCCTCCCCCCTCAATGGTTGACAGGGCCCTTACCCGCACTTCTGCTCTCACCCCACCTTCTCCTAGATAGAACAGGGATTCCCTTGGTCCTTACCTTTCACCCCACCAGCCTCTGCATCCAGTACATCATTCTTTGACATTTCCACTAGCTACAATGTGATCCACCAGTCACACCTTTCCCTCCCCACTGCTTTCTGCTCTCCACAGGGACCATTCTCTCTGACTCCTGGTTTACTCATCCATCCCCAGACACTTTCCACTCAGGACAATTAAGATATCTACCTTTTTCAGGAAACATGGCTTCCCCCTCCCCCCTCAATGGTTGACAGATGCAATACCTGTCTCTTACTCCTCCTCCCTTACCTCCATCCAGGGACCTAAACAGCACTTCCAGGTGAGGCAGAGATTCACATGCACATGCTCCAACCTCATTTATTGCATTCGATGTTTTCAATGTGGTGTCCTCCACATCAGTGAGAACAAGTGCAGTCTAGACAACCGCTTTGCCAAGCGCCTGGCCTGCACTGTCTGCAATAGCCATCTGGAGCTCCCAATTGTAAGTCATTTTAATTCTCCTTCCCACACTGACCTGTCTGTCCTCAGCCTTCTCCACCTCCAGGATGAGGACAAATGCAAACTACAAGAACAGCACCTCATATTCTGCCTGGGTAGTCTACAACCCAACACGAGTTCTCAAATTTCAGGTAATCTGCTCCCCCTCTGTCCCTTTCCCTCTCCTTCTGATCTACCCGGGTCTCTCTCACACACACCCTTCTTTCCAAACCCTTCCCTCGCAGTCCCCTATCACCCAGTTTCTTTCCCCTCCCCCACCTACCTATCTACCTGCACAGTACTCCCACTGGGTCCCTTCTTAAAAAAGTGTCCAGTCATGCACTTTGGTAGAAAGAATAAAGGCATAGACTATTTCCTAAAACAGGGAACGAATTCAGATATCTGCCTACCATACCTCCCTTATTTGGTTCCTCTTCACCTACCTTTCTTATCAGATTCCATAATCTACAGCGCTTTGTTGCCTCTTCACCCTTCTCCCACCCAATTCCATCTGCCAATCAACTCATCACCTGGATCCACCTATAGCTTGACAGCTCTTGACCCACCCTCCCCCTCACCTCTAACTTTTTGTGTTATATGTTAATGATCTAGATGACGGAATTGATGGCTTCATGGCCAATTTACAGATGATACAAAGATAGGTGGAAGGGCAGGTAGTGTTGAGGAAGCCAGGAATCTGCAGAAGGACTTGGACAGACAGATGGAATACAGTGTAGGGAAGTGTCCGGTCATGCACTTTGGTAGAAGGAATAAAGGCATAGACTATTTTCTAAATGGGGAGCAAATTCAGAAGTCGGAGGTGCAAAGGGACTTGGGAGTCCTAGTGCAGGATTCCCTAAAGGTTAACTTGCAGATTGAGTCAGTAGTAAGGAAGGCAAATGCAATGCTAGCATTCATTTCGAAAGAACTAGAATATAAAAGCAAGGATGTAATGCTGAGGCTTTACAAGATGTTGGTCAGACCATACTTGGAGTATTGAGAGCAGTTTTGGGCCCCATATCTAAGGAAGGATGTGCTGGCATTGAAGAGGGTCCAAAGGAGGTTCACAAGAATGATCCCAGGAATGAAAGGGTTAACGTACAAGGACTGTTTGATGGCTCTGGGCCAGCACTTGCTGGAGTTTAGAAGGATGAGGAGGGATCTCATTGAAACCTACCGAATATTGAAAGGCCTGGATAGAGTGGACGTAGAGAGGATGTTTCCAGTAGTGGGAGAGTCTAGGACCGGAGGGCACAACCTCAGAACAGAAGGACATCAACTTTAGAACAAAGATGAGGAGGAATTTCTTCAGCAAGGGGGTGGTGAATCTGTGGAATTCATTGCCACAGACGGCTGTTGAGGCCAAGTCACTGGATATATTTAAAGTGGAGGTTGATAGGTTCTCGAATAATAAGGGCATCAAAGGTTACGGGGAGAAGGCAGGAGAATGGGGTTGAGAGAGAAAAATAAGTTAGCCATGATCAAATGGCAGAGCAGGCTCAAAGGGGTGAATGGCCTAATTCTACTCCTATGTCTTATGGTCTTTATACTGGCCACCTCCCTGCTATTCTTTTAGTCCAGATGAAGGGTCTTAATCCAAAACACCAACTGTCAAATTTCCCTCCACAGATGCTGCCTGATCCACAGAGTTCCTCCAGCTGCTCGTTTTTAGCTGCAATAGAATATTTTTGTTTAAATGAACACTATTGAATTACAATAAACATTATCTTACCATGTCCTGCACAAGCATAGGCTTTGGCACAATCACTCAACAGGCTGGGTGAACTGCTGCTGTTAGCTTGCCTCTGTGGTGGGGGAGGAAAAAAATAAAGTATTTTTAGGACTATATTTTATGATGTCCAATATCAAACCACATAAATCTACACACAGAGTTTAGTTGCTTCCTGGTCAACAAGTCTTCACCAATATTACAAACATCGTTACCTTTACTCAGAAAGTGTTTATGTATAGATACAGGAAATGTTAAGGTAAATATCAACAGAAGAGAGTAGGTTTCAATGTAATAGACTTAGGAGAGCTGATGAAAGGTCAGATGCTGCATGACCTGCTGAATATCTCCAGCAATTTTTTTTTCTTGGCTTCAAATCAAATAAGGAACTCAATAAATACATATTTCATCAGAGTGCTTAGAATATGGAATGTGATACCAGATGAAAAACTGAGGAAAATAACAGATGAATCTCAAGTACACAATGGATAAATGAACAGAAGGATATGTTGGTAGTATGACATGAAATATAGTGGAAAGAATTTCATTTGGGGTATGAACTGTTATAAATGCTGTGTATTGTATAATTACAGACTTGCCTTTCTCAGTCATAGACAAAGTACGTATCCTAAAACAGCATGACTTCTTGTAGTTTTTACATTACATAATCATACGTGCCATCAAATAAATAATCAATCTAACTTCTATGTCCTATAATGGCAAGCCTCGAGTATTATTGAAGATGATTCCGATGATTATGGAGGAGTCACAGATTGAAGGTCAAAGAGCAGATTAAGACACCTTCTTGCTTGGAATGATTACCAGCTTACACTTACCTTGTACAAAGACTACTTAAAGTGCATTAAGGTGGATAAATCCCTTGGGCCTGACTTAGTGCATTCTTGGACCTTGTGGGAAGCTAGAGAAGAAATTATGGAGGACCTTGCAGAGATTTTTGCTTCATCTTTGGCCACAGGCAAGGTACTGGAGGAGTGGAGATTGGCTAATGTGATACCATTGTTGAAAAAGGGTAGCAAAAACAAGCCAGAAAACTACAGGCCAGTGAGTCTGATATCGGTGGTGGGATCATTCCGAGGGACAGGATCTACCAATGTTTGGAGAGATATGGTCTATTTAGGACAGTAGTCAGCATGGCTTTGTGTGTGGGAAATTGTGTCTGTCAAATCTCAGAGTTCTTTGAGGAGGTAACTAAGAGGGTAAATGAGGGTAGGGCAGTAGTTGTTGTCTATGTGGACTTTAGCAAGGCCTTTGACAAGGTCCCTCATAGTCTGGAAGGTTAGATCGCATGGGATTCAGGGGGAGATAGATTGGATTCATAATTGGCTCAGTGGTAGGAATCAGAGGGTGTTGGTCGAGGGCTGCTTCTCAGACTGGAGGCCTGTGTCTCATGGTGTGACACAGGGGTCGGTGTTGTGACCGTTTTGTTTGTAATTTATATAAACAATTTGGACATGAATGTACAAGGCATCGTTAGCAAGTTTGCAGATGATACTAAAATAGTTGGTGTTGTAGATAGTGTAGAAGGTTATGAAAAAACTATAGGGAGATCTTAATCAGCTAGGTATGTGGGCTGAGGACTGGCAAATGGCTTTCAAGCCAGATAACTGTGAGGTATTGCATTTTGGGAGATCAAACCAGGGTAGAACTTTACAGTGAATGGTAGGGCTCTGGGGAGCATTATGGAACAGAGGGACCTAGTAGTGCAAGCACATAGTTTGCTGACAGCAGTGTCACAGGTAGGTAGGGTGGTGAAGAAGGCATTTGGCACGCTGGCCTTCATCAGTCAGGGCACTGAGTCTAGGAGTTGGGAAGTTATGTTGCAGTTATATAAGGCATTGAGGCCGCACTTGGAATATTGTGTAATTTTGGTCACCCTGTTATAGGAAAGATGTCATTAAACTAGAAAGAGTGCAGAAAAGATTTACCAGGATGTTGCCTGGATGTGGGGGCCTAAGTGACAAGGAGATGTTGCATAGACTAGGACATTATTCCCTGGAATGTAGGAGATTGAGGGGTGAGCAGAGGGGAATAGACAGGGTGAAAGCACATAGTCTTTTTCCTAGGGAGGGAGGTGCTAAAAAGAGGACATAGGTTTAAGATCAGAGGTGAGAGATTTAAAAGGGATATCAGGGGCAGCTTCTTCACATAAAGGGTGGTGTGTATTTGGAATAAGCTGCCAGAAACAGTGGTTGAGGCAGGTGTATTAGCAACATTCAAAAGCCATCTAGGTAAGTACATGGATAGGAGAGGTTTAAAGGGCTAAGGGCCAAACATGGGCAGATGGGACCAGCTCGCTAGGCAATACAGTCAGCATGGACAAGTTGGACTGTTCTGCTTCTGTGGTGTACGACTCTGACTCTAACTCCCCACCACTTGCTAGTCCAAGCATGGATAGTACCCTGATCATGGGATATTGTGTGCATTGATCTTTTACCAGTTCAAGATATTTTTTCTGGATATTTGTATGAAGCTACAGTATGCAGACATATTGTGCAGATGTAAAATTAGACTTCCAAACTCTTAATTTTGGAAGCTGCATTTTTGAAAACACTGAACAGCAAAATATTTATATTCACCTGTGGCAAGGCAAGTATCCTAAAACAGCAAGAGAATTCTCTATGGAGGGAAAGATCAGGTTGGTTTCCACATGTACATTCTGCTGATACTCAATTCTACCTCTTCAACATTTGGTCTTCCTTCCACAGGTTCCAACAGCGAGGCATTTAAATTTCAACTTCCATTTCATCAGTGCTTATTCCCTGCTTAAGTCTATGACTAACCTCTTCACTATCTTTCACCTGTGAATTTTGAAAACATGTAGAAGACCAGATGGCAGCACCCCACCCCCCACTGCAGAAGAAAGCATACTTTCCTGCAATCTGAAAAACAAACATCACCACCATCTCTTTCTTTTTCAATACCTAATATTGTACCCCTACTGACTCCCTTAACCAATTCTGTCATCTTATCTGATTCTTGTTTATACACTCCTAATTATTTACTAACAATTATCTAGTGTATTGAAAGCAACATAATCTTGATTAGCACCCAACCTTGCAGTTTAAGGACACATTGAACTACAGGTATCAAATGGATGAGGTGAAGTATATTTTCATATTCCTCATATTTTAAAAAAAGTAAGCTTATCAGCAATCCAATTTCACAATCATTATTTACTTTCCTGGCTCAAGCACTTCAGATCAATTTTCCATATTGGCATCCACAATGCTTTCAAGCTCCCCGAGTGCAAAATTAAAACTCTCCCATAGAAGCATAGGATACCCATAACTCTTCCTTCCTCCTAACAACCCCCAAAAATATTCTACTCAACTAAAGGCACCAAACAAAAAAAAAACAACTATTAGATGTTAAGTGATTTAAGATCCTGGGAAAGGGAGAATGGGCGAGTTTTATTTTCCTTCTGAAGGCAGGAAATACAGTTGTTGAAAAACACGATGATGCTGGAGGAACTCAGCAGGGCAGGAAGCATCTGTGGAGAAAAGCAAACAGTCAATGTTTTGGGTCAGGACCCTTCTTTAGGACTGAAGATAGGAAAAGGGGAAGCCCAATATATAGGAGGGAAAGGCAGAGCAGTGATAGGTGGACAGAAAAGGGGAGGCAGGGTGGGCACAAGGTGGTGACAGCAGATGCAGGTAAGAGATAGTGCAGGGGAGGAGGGGAGAACAGATCCACTGGGGGGATGGGCCAAAGGTAAGGAGAGAGGAAAACAAAAAAAGGTAGAAAAAGAGTGGGAAAGGGAAGAGAAAAAGCATGGTGGGGGTGGGTGTTGTGGGGAAGTGGGGGTGTGGGGGGGGGGGGGGTGGGGATTACCTAAAGTGGGAGAATTCAATGTTCATGCCATCAGGCTGCAAGGTTCCAAGACGGAAAATGAGCTGCTCTTCCTCCAGTTTGTGCTCGGACCTCCTGGCAGTGAAGGAGGCCGAGGACTGATATATCAGTGATAGTGTAGGAGGGGGAGTTGAAGTGACTGGCGATGAAGATGCAGGTCACGGTTATGGACAGAGCGCAGGTGTTCATTGAAACGGTCACCTAGTCTGCATTTAGTCTCACCACTGTAGAGGAGGCCACACGGAGCACTGAATGCAGTAGATGATGTCGAGGGAGGTGCAGATGAATCTGTCTCACTTGAAAGGACTGTCTGGGTCCCTGGATGGAGGTATTGGAGGTGGTGTAGGGGCAGGTGTTGCACCTATAGCAGGGGAAGTGGAAAGTTTCCAGTGGTGGGAGTGGGATTTGGGGGGTGTGGTATAAAGGAAGAGTGAGCCAGGCAGTCACAGAGAGCGCGGTCCCTGCAAAAGGCAGAAAGGGGTGGGGAGGGGAAGATATGCTTGGTGGTGGGGTCCCGTTGGAGATGGCCGAAGTGGCGAAGAATGATGTGTTGGATATGTAGGCTGGTGGGATGAAATGTGAAGGCAAGGTGAACCCTGTCCCTATTGAGTCTGGGAGGTGTGGGGGTGAGAGCAGAGGTGCAGGAAATAGCAGAGATATGGGTGCAAGCTCTCTTGACCACAGTTGGGGGGGGGGGGGGGGGAAAGGACCCGGTTCGAAAGGAAGTTGGACATCTTGGATGTCCTAGAGTGGAAAACCTCATCATGGGAGCAGATGCAGCAGAGGCAGAGAAATTGAGAAAAAGGGAAAGCATCCTTGCAAGAGATAGGGTGGGAGGAGCTGTAATTGAGGTAGCTGTGGGCGTCAGTGGGTTTGTAGAAGATGTCAGTGGATAAGATATCTACTGAGATGGAGACAGAAAGATTAAGGAAGGAGGGAAAGGTGTCAGATATAGTCCAAGTGAATTGGAAAGCTGGGTGAAAATTAGTGGCGAAATTTATGAAACTGTCGAGTTCCATGCAGGTACAAGAGGTGGCACCAATCCAGGTAGGAGGATACAAGCCCTGTGGAGCAAGAGCCCCAAGGAGCTCATATCCTGTCCCCCCGATCCAATCCCTTCCCACCTATGTCTGTGACACATCACACGCTCTCCAACTCTTCCATAGCTTTAAGTTCTCCAGCACGCACAACTTCATCTTCACCATAGACGTCCAGTCCCTATATACCTCCATTCCCCATCATGACGGCCTTACCACCCTCCGCTTCTTTCTTGACCAGAGACAGAACCAGTCCCCTTCCATTAACACTCTCCTCGACCTGGCTGAACTTGTTCTCACCCTTAAATACTTCACTTTCGATTCCTCTCACTTCCTACAGATCAAGGGTGTAGCTATGGGCACTTGCATGGGCCCCAGCTATGCCTGCCTCTTTATTGGCTACGTTGAACAATATCTGTTCCAAGCCTACACTGGCCCCATTCTTTAACTCTTTCTCCATCATATCGACAACTGCATCGATGCCACCTCTTGTACCGTGCGGAGCTCGACAGTTTCATAAATGTCAATACTAATTTTCACCCAGCTCTCCAATTCACTTGGACTATCTCTGACACCTCTCTCTCCTTCCTTGATCTTTCCGTCTACATCTTAGGAGATTCCTTATCCATTGACATCTTCTACAAACGCACTGATGCTCACAGCTATGATTACAGCTCCTCCCACCCTGTCTCTTGTAAGGATGCTATCCCTTTTTCTCAATTTCTCCACTTCTGCCCCCATGATGAGGCTTTCCACTCCAGGACATCTGAGATGTCCAACTTCTTTTCTAACCAGGTCTTCCCCACCACCCCCCGACTGTGGTTGAGAGAGCTCGCACCTGTATCTCTGCCATTTCCTGCACCCCCGCTCTCAACCCCACCCCTACCAGACTCAACAGGGTCCCCCTTGTCCTCACATTTCATCCCACCAGTCTACATATCCAACACATCATTCTCCGCCACTTCTGCCATCTCCAACAGGACCCCACCACCAAGCATACCTTCCCCTCCCCACCCCTCTATGCCTTTTCGCAGGGACCGCTCTGTGTGACTCCCTAGTTCATTCCTTACCCCCCCCCCCACCCCCCACCTATCCCATTCCCACCCCAGGAACTTTCCACTGCCCCCGCTATGGGTGCAATACCTGCCCCTACACCACCTCCATCCAGGGACCCAGACAGTCCTTTCAGGTGAGACAGAGATTCATCTGCACCTCCCTTGACATCATCTACTGCATTCAGTGCTCCGTGTGGCCTCCTCTACAGTGGTGAGACTAAATGCAGACTAGGTGACCGTTTCAATGAACACCTGCGCTCTGTCCATAACCGTGACCTGCATCTCCATTGCCAGTCACTTCAACTCCCCCTCCTACACTATCACTGATATATCAGTCCTCGGCCTCCTTCACTGCCAGGAGGTCCGAGCACAAACTGGAGGAAGAGCAGCTCATTTTCCGTCTTGGAACCTTGCAGCCTGATGGCATGAACATTGAATTCTCCCACTTTAGGTAATCCCCCCCACGCCCCCCCCCCCCCGCTTCCCCATAAACCCTCCCCCCACCACCACCATGCTTTTTCTCTTCTTCCCATTCCCACTCTTTTTTCCCTACCTTTTTGTTTTCCTCTCTCCTTACCTTTGGCCCATCCCCCAGTGGATCTGTTCTCCCCTCCTTCCCTGCGCCTGCCTATAACTATTTCTTACCTGCATCTATCTATCACCACCTTGTGTCCACCCCGCCTCCCCTCTTTTGTCCACCTATCACTGCTCTGCTTTTCCCTCCTATATATTGGGCTTCCCCTTTTCCTATCTTCAGTCCTGAAGAAGGGTCCTGACCCAAAATGTTGACCGCCTGCTTTTCTCCACGGATGCTGCCTGGCCTGCTGAGTTCCTCCAGTATCATCGTGTTTTTCATGGAGATTCCAGCATCTGCAGTCCTTTGTTTCTCTACAACTACATTTGTTGTATCCCTCTACTTTATTATCTTCTAAATATTTATACATGCTGGGCAGCACAGTGGCATAGCTAGTAGAGCTGTTGCATCATAGCACCAGAGACCCACATTCGATCCCGACCTCAGGTACTATCTGTGTGGAGTTTGCATGTTCTTCCTATGAACATGTGGGTTTACCCAGGTGCTCCACTTTCTTCCCACATCACAAAGGTGTACAGGCTGGTAAGTTAATTGGCCATCGTATATTTCTCTAGTGTTCAGGTGAATGGTAGAATTTTTTTTTGGGGGGGGGGGGGCGTTGGTGGAGGAGTTTATGAGAATGTGGAAAGAATTAAAAAGAATTCAATGGAGGATTAGTGTAAACAGGTGATCAACGGCCAGCGTGGACTCACTGGGCTGAAAGGCTTGTGTCCCTGCTGCATGTCTCTTTGTATTAGAGCAAGTCATTGCTATATCCTCCCTTGTTAATATTGAGTATCCATGTCTGTAATCCTCCTCATCCCAAGTGTTTTCCTCCCTGTAGTTTGGTTTGTTTGCAATCAAATCCCTCATATCTAAACTTCAAGTCTGCTACTCAATCCATATCTTTCATAAATTTAAATCCATTCAAAACCCACTGTGTGTCTCCTATTCCATAGTCAGACCACCAAGTCTGTCCTAAAAACCTACTTTGGTTCACTTTCCTATAGCTCACACTTAAGTTTTTCATTCTCACATTTAAATCCTTTCATGGACTTATCTACAACCCCGCACCCAACGACAGCTTTCTAACTTCCACTCATGCTACAAATACTCTGCCTCTTCCCCCCAGACCTCCCCCAACTCTCCTTAACCTTCTTTGACCTTTTGGTATCCATCTGCTCCCCTCCCAATACGTCCTGCATTTCAATATTCATTTTTCCTTTATACCACTGTGAGCCACTGTGGGACATTTTTTAATGCTCCTCTTCTTGTAGATAAAATAAAGTGTTTTACTTCTAAGATAACTGGTTCAATCTGGACTCACTGTCAATTTAACTGTAGTGAGAGCCTGTCATCACTACAACTGTTCTAACATAGTATCATAGAAGGAAAAGAATTGGCAGCTATTTGGTTCACAAGCTGTGTCAAAGCTGGGTGTTCAACTGAAGCTGACATGTCCTCTAATCCCATCTGTTGCCATTTTTCTGTTCCTACTAAAATGCCTCTTTTCAAATTCTTCAATTGTCTTTTAAATAGTTACTTTCTCTATTTTATTAACAACTTGCGTCCAAACAACCTCTCACGTAGAATTATTTTTCCTCCTTATCTTGTTACTTTTACCATTACCTTGTCCATGCAGAACTGATAATAGCTGATGTGAACTATTAACCTTTTCAAGATCTGCCTTGAAGAAGAAATCTGCACAAATTCCCCTTGATCAATTTTCTCAGCTTTTCTAACATACAGACTCTCATTGCTGATATTGCTATTATGATTTTTACCCAGAAGCTATATGGA
This sequence comes from Pristis pectinata, assembly GCF_009764475.1. NCBI lineage: Eukaryota > Metazoa > Chordata > Chondrichthyes > Rhinopristiformes > Pristidae > Pristis > Pristis pectinata. The sequence goes on from NC_067415.1 coordinate 27,058,550, forward strand.
ACCAAAAATGACATTTTTCATTTCTATAATGCCTCTAATGTCGTAAAAAAATTCCAAAAATCTTCATAATTAGACATAATCTGATACTGAGCATATAAAGGAGAGGTCAGCAAACGTTTGGTCAGAGGATTAATTTAAGAAAAAAGGGAGAGGTAAAGGGGTTTGAGAAGAAAATTCCAGAGCCAAGTCAGCTGCAGGTACATCCAAAGATAAAGTACTAAAAATCAAAGGGTGCAAAAAGCCAGTAATGTACAGATTTTAAAGAGATGAGGTTAGAGAGGGCACACAGAAATTCACCCTTACAGAATTCACAAATCACTACCCAAAAAATTGAAATACAGAATAAGTTCTATGAGCGAGAACTTTATGTGGAAAAAAAGTAAATAAGTAAACACAACTTTTTTTCCCAATTTGCTTTGACACACATGCAGATAACATGGCTTCGCATAACAGAAAATTGTGATATCACCCATTTTCTAGGAATGCAACACTCCGGTAACATGCAGGTGGCCTGTACTCAAACTCTGGATTAATTAACATCTTGTATAAACTTAAGAAGAACACTTGGTTGATTCTTAATTGAGTGCCCCTTTTTACAAAACCAAAATCATCTTCTTTCTTTTAAAACCTTTATTCCATTTTTTTTAAGAATCTCTGTACCCGAATCTTGTTCTCCCAAGTAATCATTTTCTCAATACATTTCAGTTCATATAAAATTCAACTCCTGATAACCTAAGTTCTCCTGTGGATTCTTACATACATTACCACAGTCTATTATCCTCATTAATTTTCAATATTTGTAGTCTGTACTTCTGCCCATGTCTAAGAACATAAGAAAACAGGGGCAGGAGTAGGCCAGTTGGCCCTTCAAGCCCCACCATTCAATGCAACCATAGATGATTTGCCCCAGGCCTATCTCGTCTCCTGAGCTAGTTTCACATGTTCCTCAATTCACCAATCTTTTAGCAACTTTCACCTTAAATACCCCAAATTTTGTGGGGTCATTGAGAGTTTCAACATTGATCTTCTTGTGGTAATGCTTCCACTAATGTTGATGTTTTGGCGAAAGATTGATTGGCAATGAGAGTGCAAATTAGGCTATGGTCAGTCCAGCATCATCAATGCCTGTGAAGGTGCAGGTGGTGCAGACATCATTATGGTCCCTCACTCAGAAAATAATAAAATCTAACAAGACTGGAGCTTGGTCAATAGGTGGGGAAACATCTTGCTGTGACATCTTGTGCTTCTCTCTCAGACTGAACAAGGCACTTGTAATGACGAGGCCATGCTCTAAGCACTTCGGCAAGAGAAAGACTCTGTTGGAGTTGCCTCCCCTACTCCTTCCTTGTTGGTCATACCAAATTCTACTGCATAGATAGTAATGCTCACACATGGGTGAGCACACATACACCTACCAGGTCCCAGTCTTGGGCCGCGCACCCAGCCACACTCCCAGTACTGATTTGGTTGTAGTGTGCATATTATGCCATTTCTGGAGTTCATATTTTTAGAATGTGACGTGAGGCTATTTACTATGAAAGGAAACTGTAAAAATTCCCAGAGATGTTTTTTTCTGTGTTATAGGACAGAACAAAGTAAGACAATTGGACGGCTTTTTAGAGGAATGATGAGAATGTGGCCTTGTTCAATGCCATTTACTGAATCTATAAAAATAAATTTAGCATAAATGCTTAGGGCATTACAACCAATAAAAATATCTTGTCATCTCTCTACATTGTGCTTTACGTGCCCTTGCCTTCATTCCATCCATTGCAGTGGTTAATTAGTGCTAGGGGCTGGAAGTCAACAAAGACTTACAGGGATATGGTGATATGCAAGCAACATGAAGTGTGGTTAGGACATAAGCAGGAAAGTTATTGATATGAATTTTACAGGGGGTGTAAGATGGGATACTGCCCTTAGGCACAATGTACGTATTATAGAACTTGGAGGTGACAAAGACATGCAAGTTTACATCACAGGTGGTCTGAACTGAGGGAGGAAAAAACTAAATTTGTGATTATCCCACCATTCTCACTTTGAATCTTCAATATTTGCCTTGTAGGCCATTCAGCTCCTATTTTGCTTCAACCTTAGATGCAAGTGTTGAAACTTAATATTAAATTGTTATTAAAGTATGGTGAAAGGAAAAAGATACATATTATCCTCAAACTATATCATGTTTAAACTTGGAAAAAATTAGGAGTGGTACTGTCGATCCTTCGCTTAAATTTGAAGATATTTGGAGTCCATTTATTCAATATTTTCAAATGATGTAGATCCCCTTTAAATAACTTTCCAACTTGGAGGAACGGACTTGACGACATAATATTGCTCTGTTTCTACTGAGAAATTTTAGCCCAGTTTTTTTTTCCCTTTTTTTTGTTGTTTGTTTTTCTTTTGAAAAGTTTTTTTTTTGTTTAGTTTATATTGTTTATAATTTTTTTTTATTGATTTGTGTTTTTTTTAATTTATATAATAAATCTTTTTCTTTCCTTTCTTTTATATTATATTCAATTATTAAGAGATCGTTGGATCTACAGATTTTTTTTTATATTTTATTGTTCTTTATGATTATATATGCTATGATTGTTATCCTGATCTTTCTATTACATGTATAAATATTGATGCTATATATCAATCTGTATTAATTTGAAAACTAATAAAAAGATTGAAAAAGAAAAGATACATATTATCAAGGACATACCCTATTATGTTATTATAAATTTTGTGTTTTTTTTCTCAAAACAATTGACTGCACTTCAAAAGTACTTCAATAGGTCCAGGAATAGGTGAGACAAAGGTAATACTTCTGAAAGAGTGAGGCTATGGGGAATAAGTTGTAGATGGTGGCATCCCGTTTTCATAGTGCAGAAGGCAACAGACAGATAGGTCAGAGTGGAAATGGAGAATTGAAGAGGCAAGCAACAGGAACCCCATGATTTCCACCCAAGGACTGAGTGCAAGTCAATACAGTGACCCAATTCATACTTGGTTTCTCTAGTGTAGAGGAGACCATATCATGAGCACTGAATGCAGTACCCAGGATAGTGCAAATGAATTGCTATTTCAACTGGAAGGATTGTTTCGGTCCCTGGACAGTGGTAAGGGAAGAGGTAAAAGGACATGTGTTGGATCTCCTGTGGCTGTATGAGAAAATGCAGTAGGAAAGGGAGTGACTAGTAGAGACTGAAAAGCAGATTAGGCTAGTTCCTCGCAAACAGTGAAAAGGAAGATGTGTCTGGTGGCTGGATCTCATTGAAATTGAGAATGACGATCCATTGAATGCAGAGGCAGGAGGGGTGGAAAGCAAGAGTCAAAGGAACTCTTTTCTTTCTCTGTCCAGAAGAGGGGCTGAGAACCAAACTGCAAGAAATGAATAAGACGTGGTCAAGGCTCTGTCTATTACGACAGAGGAGCAGCCACAGTTCAGAAAGGAGGACAACACACAGAGGCATCCACTTGGAAAATGCAGTCATCAGAACAGATATGATGGAGATGGAGAAAGTGGGAGAAGGGAATGGAGTCCTTACAGGAGAGGATGAGAGGAAGTATAATTGAGATAGCTGTGGGAATCTATGGACATAATGCGAAGGACATCCAGTTCAAGCTCTCCCTCTCTAAGTGCTCTTGTTAACCTGTGACCTGAATGATTACATCCACAGCTTATCCTCACAGCAATCCCAGCCACACCCTATCAGAGATATTCTCGTTGTCCTTGTCTATCCCTCCGCCACCCTCTCTACAACTTAAAGCCAACTTGTTTTCTCCTTTTCCCATTTCTAATGTAGGGTCTTTGACCTTAAACGTTGACTGTTGCTCTTTCCACAGATACTACATTATGTTACTCAATTGTGGTATTCATGGTAAATTAATTTTACAGGAAACTTATAGCACTAACTAACCTGCACAAGTTCAAAGACACTTTGCACCCAATATACAATTTCTACCCCAATAATAAATCAGTAGCATCTTTTTTCTTTGCATGGATATGCTGAATATCTCCTACAACCACTATATTTTTTTCTATCACAAGCAATCTCTGCAATCCACCACATTCAGTGCAATATTTGGATTAGTTATTTCAGTACTGAAAGCTATTTTCAGTGATAAATTCACAATACCTGAATCAAAGGGTACTTTGGCTCAGGAGGCCCTCCTCCAAAGCCATTGACCCCAATAAAGCTGCTGCTGAAGTATGAGTTGGTGAGGTTATCTGGTATTGTTGTATCCATTCCTGGAACTGAAAAATAAGAAAGTTTATTTCAATGATTACCTAATTGTCTTAACTTTTAACATCAAAATAATATACTAAAGCCCATTTTTTTTAATCCTTGGGATGCAGGCAATATTAACATTAATTTCTCATCCACAAGCCTGGTAAGCATGTTATCATTACAACAGGCTATTTTTTTTAAACAAAAGTCACACCAGCATGCATGAAACCAATTGTAGACCAGATATGGAAGGGACAACATATGTAAACTTATAGCACTAACTAACCTGCACAAGTTCAAAGACATTTTGCACCCAATATACAATCTCTACCCCAATAATAAATCAGTAGCATATTACTGTGAACAACATATGTTTTTAATTAATCTGGCACCATCACACAAGTAACCAGATTTACTAAATTCAAAACTCAGAATGTTCCAGTGCCACAACTGCTACAACACCTCAAAGTGATACTGTAGATATTTGCTAAACTTATGACACATTAAAATTAATTGTCGTTGGAATAAATTCACGTAGTTTAACCTATCTCATGCAAGGTGGCTGGCACAGCAACTAAATTACCAAGATAAGTGGTCCAGAGGCCTGGGCTAACAATCCAGTGACCAGAGTTCAAACCCCACCATGGCAGCTGTAGAATTTAAGTTCAGAGTTAAGCTTAAATCTGGCATGAGAAGAAAAAAAATAATCTCTAATCACAAGTATAATCATCATAAACGTACTGAATTGTTTTCAAAATCCTATCTAGTTCACTAATGTCTTTCAGGGGAGGAAATCTGCTGTTCTCTCCCAATCTGGCTTGTATGCGACTCCAGACCCACTGATGTGGTTAACTCTTAAATGCTCTTTGATATGGCTTACAAAACCACTCGGTTCAAGGCATTTTCAACCCTCAGATTCTGAAGAATGAAAAAATAATTTAAAAACCTTGCCAATGTTTGCTAAATTCCAAACTTTCTCAGAAAGAATAGATAATTTGTTACCCAAATATATGTATCATTTAGAATATTATGTTCAGTTTTGGTCACCCTGCTATGGGAAGGATTCTATTAAACTGGAAAGGGTACAGAGGAGATTTACGAGGATGTTGCAAGGACTTGAGGGGCTGAGTTATGGAGAGAGGTCAAGCAGGTTGGGACTTTATTCATTGGAGCATAGGAGAATGAGGGGTGAACTTATAGAGGTGTATAAAATTGAGGGGCATAGATAGGGTGAATACACACAGTCTCTTTCCCCAGGGTTGGGGAATCAAGAACTAGTGGGCATAGGTTTAAGGTGAGAGGGGAGAGATTTAATAGGAACTTGAGGGACAACTTTTTCACTCAGAGGGTGGTCAGTACAGAATGAGCTGCCAGAGGAAGTGGTTGAGGCAGGTTTATTAACAACATTAAAAGGTACTTGGACAGGTACATGGATTGGAAAGGTTTAGAGGGATATGGGCCAAATGTGGGCAAATGGGAGAATGGGAATATGGGAATGGGCGTCGGCATCTTGGTCGGCAAGGGCCAGTTGGGTCAAAGGGCCTGCTTCCATGCTGTATGACTCTATAATCAATTGCAGACAGGCACATATTCAATAAGGTACTACAGTTTACATCACAGAAACAACCCATTTGACCTAACGTTCATATTTGTGCTTTTGATCTACATGAACTTCCTTCATGCTTATTTCATGTCACCCAATTAACATATCCTTTTATTTCTTCCATCTTTCATGTATGTATTCAGCTTTACCTTAAATTCATCAAGGCTATTTGCCTCATTTACTCCATGTAGTAGGCTCCAGGCAAAGACTTTTCTCCTAAATATCAAATTTGATTCATTCATTATTATAATATTTTCACAGATTCCGGCATCACCAGCAAGGCACAACATTTCAGTTTTGAACCTATCAAAGCCCTTTCATAATCTTGAAGACCCACTTAAGTTGCCGTTCAGTCCTCACTTTATTAGTGAGAAAAACCCCAATATTTCAATCTACTCCTCCAGGTATACCCTTTAAAGTCTAATATATCATTTTTGGATCTCAAGTTTTATTTAGTAACATGAAGACTAGTGCTGTACATATTGCTCCAAATTCAGACTACACAAAACTCTATTCAAAATAAGCTTAACTTCATTATTTTCATAGTCTCAGAAATACAGCATGGAAACAGATCCATTGGCCTGTTAAGTCTGCATCAACCATCCATTGTACGTTAATCCTTTTTTTTCTTATTCTCCCCATATTCTCTTCAACTTTCCCTAGATTTTATCACTCACTTACACATTAGGGGCTATTTACAGTGGCTAAATAACCTACCAACCCCCATATCTTTAGGATGTAGAGGAAAATGAAGCACCAGGAGGAAACCCACATGGTCACAGGGAGAACATGCAAACTCCACACAGACAGCATCCGAGGTCAGGATTGAATCTGTGTTTCTGGCACCGAGAGTTAGCGGCTCTACTAGTGCCAAGAGTATCCCTCAAGAAATACTTCACCCACAGTTTCCCCAAGACAATTATCAGGTGCATTTGAACATTTGCATTGTATCTAAATCTAAGCCTTTAACTCACTAGCCTGGAACACAAAAAGAAGAAAGCTCTGCAAGGCTTCAGAGTGCCATCTGTTCTATTTTGAGCAACGTACTTCAACAAAAAAAGATACAAGCTCTTGAGGAGTTACAACAGATTTACCAAGTTTAACCCTTTAAAACAGCATAAGGACAGGTCAAGTACTTAAACCAAAAGGATGTAATAGAGTAGCTTCCGAGGACTGATAATTCAGAAAAGACATCTTACTAAAGAGTAGGGCCAGGCAGAGTGAAATCAAGAAACATCTCCTACTTCCCAGCCCCTAAAAAGACTAAGAAAAAAAGTGCAATACAAATTGAACAGCACAAGGGATGAAAAAACTAGTTCTGTACTTTCATTCCAGATGTCCAAACCACTTCCAACTCAAGTAATGTACAATCAGCAATTTTACTGTATTTATTCTGTCTTACTCATGACTACATATTACTGTTAGCTTTTTTGCAATTTCTTTTAATAAAATTGGTCACAAATGAAGTCTCTCTGCCCAAATGTTACCAGAGATTTAAACAAAAATATCTAAAATGATAAAATCTCCCGTCTATTATAGATACTTGCAACTGCAATCTTTTGTGTAAGCCAACCTCAGTTTCTACTCCATCCCTATCCCAACCACTAGCACCGTCACACTTGTAACCATCACTGCAAATGACACACCAATTTCTATCGTCAAAACCAATCTGAATAGACTTTTGATCATCCCCTAATATTCCTTGGTTTAACGTCTATTTCCACTCGTTCCTTAAACCAGATCTATTAAAATAAGAAAACAATATAAACGCAAGCTTACTTGCACAATCTTTAAAGTCTGCCAGATTGATAAAATTGTTAATCTATTCATTCCTGACAATTTGAATCTAACTCGTGTGCTCTATCCATTAATTTCCAAAATAAACACCTATTGTTACATGATCGTAACAGATATACTAAACATAATTTGAATTTTATTTGTCATCGTTGACAATTTAGATCACTAATCCGTTTTCACAGAAAATAGGCATCCCTCAACCTAACAAAAATGTACAGTCACTCCCAAAATATTCTTTATTGGCAAGATCGGCCCAGAATAGCTGTACTCTCGGTCTTTTTTTGTTTTAGCGCCTTCTTTTCCGGGTCAACTTGACAAGCGCAAACCGCCGTTTCCTTTCGAGGAGTATTTTTTTAAAAAAAGGAAACCAAGTTTATTTGCATCTTGCGACAGCATCTCCTTCGGACCGCGGGTATTTTGCGGACAGGTTTTAATAAACGATGTAAATGTATCCGCAACACACTCACTGGTGAGAAGCTGCCCAGGCTCCACCAAGCTGCTGAGCTCGTTTTTTTTGGGCCCTCCGTGTGGGAATCCTCCTCCTCCTCCGCCTGCCGCTGTTATCCCGCCACCACTAACACCCCCTCCACAGCCGCTAACGGAGGCGACACCGCCAGCAGCCCCTCCTCCGCCGCCACCTACGACTCCCGGCGTGGCCGCGGCTCCCAGTCCCGGGTGGTTGTTATTGACGACAAGACCGAGGCTCGCGGAAGCGGCGCCATTGTTGGGATCCTCGTGTAGGAATTGACATTCGTCGCCGTAGAAACAGGTCTTGTCCTTGGCATAGTAACGGCAGTACTTCACCTTGCAGCCCACGCCCTGCAGCCCGCCACCGCCGCTGTTCATGGCAGGCGGGGACGGGAAGAGACTGGAGAAAGCCACCTCAGCGGCGGAGAAGGCGGCGATAGGCAGCGGGGCGCACAGCCGCAGTTCCAGGTCCGGGTCCGGCCGCGCTGCTTCTCCCACAATTCAAATCCGGTGCCGTGGCGGAGCCGAACAACATTGGAAGGAGAACGGGTGGGGGGAAAACACGCATTGACAGTGTTCAGATAGGCCCGGTGCCTCCGTGCAACCCCGTCTCCTTCGCTCGATCGGGGGGGGGGGGGAGGGAAGGTGACGGGGTTAGACTCAGGCTCCCAGCAGCGAGGTGTCGTCTCTACCGATGGTGGGAACCGCTCCGACCGCAAGTGGAAGTTTTCCTGCCCCTTTTTTTTCCGGCTGAAAGCGGCCTCCTTCGAGGACCCGGCTGGCGCCTCGCTGCGCATGCGCGACCCTGACGCATTCTGGGCACCGAAGGAATCAAAACAAATTTGAGGCGCGTCGTCGAGTGAGGGGAAGTGGAGGGTGGGCGGCCGTCACTCTGTTTGGGATGTCCTCTCGTAGGACTAGGCTTTTTGTCAGTTCTCGTCAGCATTTCACTGAATCATGCAGCTAGAAAAACCAAGAGGCGTTGTGGAAGCGGAGTTAAAAGGGATTTAAGGTTTAGATGCGCCTTTAATTTGAATTCTACCTACACGTTGTGAGTACAGTGAAGAATTCTTTTGCGGGCGGAAGAATGTGCTTGTAACGAAAACAGAAAGTGCTGGAAGAACTTAGCTGCTAAAGCAGCATCTGTGGCAAGAGAAATGAGTTAACGTTTCGGGTCAGGAGCCCTTCCTCAGAACTGGGGAGGGGTTACAGTCTTGAGGAAATTGTTTGCGAATTGGCCACGCAGGTTAACAGACGCTGTCTGGTCTTATGAGCTTTTACAGCATGTTCAGTTTTTGCCAATGAAGATTGTGAACTGGATAATGTAACTAAAGCATATTTACAGCATATTGGATGAAAAAAATTAAAAATCCACGGAATCACAATTGAAATTTCATACATTAAAGTTTTGGAAGTGTTTCAATAACAAAGCTTTAATGTATTAAATTTCAATTGTGATTCAGTGGATTTTTAATTTTCATCCAATATGCTGTAAATATGCTTCAGTTACATTGCCCAGTTCACCATCTTTATTAATAAAATCTGAAAATGCTGTAAAAGCTCGTCAGATCAGACAGTATCTGTTACCCTGCATGGTCAACTTGCATACAATTTCCTCAAGACTGTAGCCGCTCCCCAGTTCTGAGGAAGGATTCCTGACCTGAAATGTTAACTGATTTTTTTCTTGCCATAGATGCTGCTTTACCAGCTAAATCGTGTTTTAAAATCAATCCAATGATAGACCGGGACATCAGCGAACATAGGTGTGATTCCTGAACGAGACTTGGTGTGAGTTAGGACCTGCAGCAGAGATTTGGGATTTATGGAGCTTAGGGTGAAGGAAACTGGTCAAGTAAACTGTGAAATGGTCAAATCTATAGATAACAAAAAAGGATGAGAGTCTCAGTTGAAGATTTGCCAGATAGATCCAGAGTTAGGCAGGTATAAAAGTAGGACTAGGTGTTCCTAACAATGGCACAGATTTGTGATGTGAAACTGATTTTGGGGTGAAGTACAACACCAATGTTGCAAACAGGCAGATTCAGCATCTGGGAAGAGGAAAAGTAATGGTTAGGAAATGAAATTTGTGGCAGAATTTCAAAAAAGACTGGTTTTATGGTTGGAGGAAAGTTCTGTTCATCCAGTACTGGATATCAGACAAGTAATCTGATAGTTTAGTAACACTGGAGGGATTAATAATGTGGCGTAGTAGATTTCAGTGTCATCACTGTTCAACAGTGTGCATCCTGATGCTGTCCTTTCATGTGGTAGTGCTTAGGGATGCCATGTTGATTAAAAGAAAAGGTGGAAAGACGTGGAAGCCGTGGAGAGGGTACAGAGGAGATTTACAAGGATGCTGCCTGGAATGCGGAGCATGCCTTATGAAAGCAAGCTGAGGGAACTCGGCCTTTCCTCCTTGGAGAGACAGAGGATGAGCGGGGACCTGACAGAGGTGTATAAGATGATGAGAGGTATTGATCGGGTAGATAGTCAGAGGCTTTTCCCCAGGGCTGAAATGGTGGCCACAAGAGGACATAGGTTTAAAGTGCTGGGGAGTAGATATAGAGGAGATGTCGGGGGTAAGTTTTTTACTCAGAGAGTAGTGAGTGTGTGGAATGGGCTGCCGGAAACAGTGGTGGAGGCAGATACGATAGGGTCTTTCAAGAGACTGTTAGATAGGTACATGGAGCTGAGTAAAATAGAGGGCTATGGGTAAGCCTAGTAATTTCTAGGGTCGGGACATGTTCGGCACAGCTTTGTGGGCCGAAGGGCCTGAATTGTGCTGTAGTTTTTCTTTGTTTCTAAAAACAGAGAATTGAGGATTGATTCTTGGGGGATACCACTGGTAACAGTTTGGGAATGGAAAGGAAAGCTAATGCATGTGATTTTCTGCCTATGACTAGATGGATTGGGATCAGGAAAGTATGGTCGCACTTGGTTTTATCACGGTGGAGGGGTATTGGAGTGGTCAAGCATGTGAATAACTGCAGACTGTCAAGAGGAATGAGGTTTCATTTAATATTGTCGTAATTGCATGCATGTCATTTTTGACTTTCAAAATAACATCATTATGTGGTGGGGCAGACACAATTCTTGAAGCAATTATAACCTGCAATTATAATTAAAAGCAATTTTGGGAGAGGTGGCATAGATCTGGTAGCTGATTCATTCAAGTATTTTGTAGAGATAAAACAGTTGTGGAAGGTTAAGAGACATGGGGTCATTTAGGAGATGGCATATTTGAAGGACATTGATGCTGTTTCTGGGGAAAAAAGGAATCTTTAAAATATCAGTTAACATGCAATTCATGAAGGAGTGTGAATAAAAACAAAGAGGTGGAAGGCATGATGGACAAGATAGGAAAGAAAAATGTAAACTTGATACACAATAGGGCAGATGGATGCCTAGAGGAAGTTTGAGTTGTGGGAAATAAAGGAAACAACAGAGGCAGAGAGAGGGTGATTAGGGATTCAGATAACATAGATGGAGGAGGTCAATAGCTGTGGAAATGTTGTGGCAAAAGGTAGAGGGGAGGGTTCAAAGGCTAGATTCTAAAAGTAATGAAGGTGCATTTGGAAATGAATTTGCTGAGTGTTACTTGCAGAGTGGAGGCGGAACATAGATTTAAGAAGGGAGATAGTAATGGCGCAATACACATAATTGAAAAGAGATGGCCTTACCAAGTTTTGATGCCCCATGATTAGCAAGTACAAAGTGGTATGGGTGAATTTGAGTAGAATTTAGTATAGAAGCACAATGTAAGTATACAATGTTTATCACATCTGCAGAAGATAGAGAGAAGGAATGATGAACTGAGATGGAACTTGGAAAGATCAAAGATGAGAAGTCGATTGTTGTATTAATTAATTAAGGAGGGCAGCATGGGGTTAAAGCTGGGAGAATTGAATTGGACAAGAAAGCAATGACAAGATAGATGGACATGTTAGGGCAAATGTTGATCTTATGATGAACCACTACATCAACTTGCTTTAATGTCTCATGAAAGATTGCGCCTCAGATAATGCAGTATTTCCTCAGTAATCCACTGAAGTTTCACTTTTGGTTATGCAGTGTACCATCTAGAAAATGCTCTGCAGTCACTTGTATAGACTATTCTTACAACACCTCCTACACCCACAAGCTCTACTATCAAGAAAAAAAAGGCCTTTGGCTATGGGAACACAATCATTTGCGTGTTTTCCTCCAAGCCTGATCTTGATTTGAAAATATATCATTGTTCCTGCATTGTCAGTCAGTCTAAATCATGGAACTTCCTCTCCAACAGCACAGTGGTGGTACCTTCATCAAAAGGACTGCAGTGATTCAAGAAGGTAGCTCACTATCATCTTCTCAAGGGCAGTAAATAAATGCTGGCCTTGTTAGTGATGGCCAGATTCCAAAACTTGACTGAATATATAATATTCTATAATCCTGAAGAAGCTTGAACTCATTTATCATACCCAGGGGCAAAAATGTGACTGCTGAACAAATTTGTCATCTGTTTTCACACCATCCTTGTAAGTGATGTGTTACATAGAAGCTGAATAAAGGAATAAAAATAAAGAAGAGGCTTCATCTTCATTAAGAAGCATCTTTCACTTTGCTGCATTGAGCTGATTATAGATATTTTCTTGGAAAAAGCTCACAGGATTTGACCTCTGAAATGTTTTATCTAGAAGATATACAGATTGTTGTGTCACCCCACTCCCCTTGTAGGTAGTGGAGAAGCTTTGGAGAACAAGGTGAGTGACTTGACACAAAATAACCTGTCCTGTGTAAGGTTTCCTGTGCTAGTCACAGCATTCATGTCACTGGTTAACAGATTGACCCAGGAGGTTGATAAATAGGTGACACAAGAGATTGCAGACTCTGGGATATGGAGCAAAAAAACAAACTGCTGGAGTAACTCTGCGGGTCAAGCAGCATCTGCGGAGGCAATGTGATAGTGGACATTTTGGGTTGAGACCCTGCATCAGGACTGAGAGTGTAAAGGGGAGATAACTAGTATAAAGGGGGGAGGGATGAGGCAGGAGCTGGCACGCAGTAGGTGGATCCATGTGAGAAGGGGTTGATGGGTAGATGGGGGAGGGAGGGGCGGAGACAGCGACAGAGGCTGGGAGGTGATAGTGGAAAGAACAAGGGGCTGCAGACTATGGAATCTGATTAGAAAGGAAGGTAAAAGGGGAACAGTGGGGGAAGGGGTGGGTGGAGTGTGTGGGTGATAGACCAAATGGGGGAGGGGGCAGAAACTGGCAAACCAAGGGCCGGGGGTGGGTGTGGGGAGGGTGTTGGGGTGGAAAGAAGAGAGTATGCGAGAGGTTGATGAATAGGATTTGGTGATAGTGGTATAGTTGATAGGAAAGGGAGCTGGAGGGTTGTCATTGTCTGGCACTAATGAGGCATAAATAATACATTTCAGGAAGAAGTTCAGCTATATTGTAGTTCATCTCATGACGCTCACAGGTGCAAATTTATTCATACCTAAGGAATTTTGAATGGGCCAAATGATCAGTGAACAGTACCACTTCTGACCTTGTGATGAAGGAATTGAATGTAGAAGTTTTTCAGGGCAGCATCAACCTTGACATATCCTGGGGTAGTAATGATGGGACTCCTATCAACTGCAGCGATCTTCCTTTCTCACGAATTCTGTTCTTGTAACACTGCAGTGATATTGGAGCAGAGCTGTCCTGATGGAATGCAAACTGAGCATTGAGAGGCAATGGAAAAGCAGTGTTGAGAATTTAAATTTGACACAATGGAGTCATGAGCTAGTGTAGATTGGAGGCATTTTAAAATTAATTAATGAAATGAAGGTGGCATTCCCAAAGCAAAAATTTAGCACAGGGAACAAATGGTGTACTTGAGCTGGCTTTAGTGGAAGAAATATGGACATCAGCATATTGGTTGCAAAATTCCCAGAAAGTGTAGGGAGACTGTCCGGGAAAGCATTTAAATTGTTGAGGTTAAATTGAGATAGAGGCTTAGGTGACAGGTATTAAGTTGAAAACAGGTGTTCGGAAAGATTATCAGGTAGGGGTTTGAATGGTGCAGTAAAGTTACTGTCTTGAATCTGCTTTAGACAGTAGTTGAATGGAATCATTGATAAGGTAATAGAGAATATGATAGAACAAAAGACACAAATCAACGCTTTAAATCAAATTAACAATTATTATCCAGTTTTAATTAACCTTGAGAAGCTGGTGTTGAGCCACCCATCGAAGACATTCTGTTTCCTTTAGTCATTGCAGTCCATGTGATAGCAGATTGGTACAAATAAATAATTTCTAGACTATTTTAAAACGTATTTAAGAGTTAGGCAAAATTCATCCAGGTCTAACATGTAGTCCAGTTGTCAGATTTCCTTCCTTATAGAAATTTATTTGCACCAGGTGAGTTATTACCACAATACAGTCGTTAAATGTTCAGCATTATTTTTCATACCTTATCAATTTCAGTTTTACTTAACTGATTACAAGTTCCAAAGCTGTCATTGTAGGACTTGAACTTATTCCACTGTATCACTTTCCCATACTTCTTGAATGCTTGACCAGTGAAATAACCATTGTGATATCATAAGCTTCAGCACTTTATCTTTCTTCATCATTTTTTCTTTTACATCATTCAGTTAATTTCTCCATAAAACTGAAATATCTTTCAAGAGTGGTGACTGAGTGTGTCATAACATCAGAGTTAAAATCGTGAACAATTTCCCACATTGAATGCATCTTTGATCTCATCAAAATCAACTTGGGAAACAAAATAGGTGACATTAAAGACAATAGGAAGCAGAGAGTTTGGATAGGAAGTCAATAGCCCATTTTACATTTTGCCTCATTTTCCAAGGAAAAACATACACTAGCACCTATTTTGCATTACTGTCAAGATAAATTTAATCTCCTTGATCTCTAAGTACATTTATAAATAGTTTTGATTGACTTCTCTGCTGAAGTTGTACTGATTTCAACTACCATATTCTCTATCACCTCCAATGTTCATGAGCCCTCACTTGTTTTCCCCTGTACAAAAAAAAAGATCTTCATGATCCTATTCATAAAACTAATAAACTAAGGAGATTGCCACTAAAATAAGATAAACTGAAGAATTTCTACTCAAGGTCAGTTTCATGTATTTTTGAAAATAAAAACAAATTTCCATTAACAAAATGCAAATGTGCAGTGTTCCTTGGAACATGTGATTACCTTGTGTGTTTACTTAATAAACATCACATTACTGTATCAAGAACTGGCATATGTTGCCTGTATTGGACATGAATATGAAGTTTAATATTTTTGAAATAAATAAATATGCAATGCTACCCAAGCCAACAGGCAGCATAAAAGTCAAAGCCATAGTTGAGTTTATTGCCATATGCACAAGTACATGTACCATTTAGTAGATTGGTATAAGCTCCACCTTCCTGTACTATCCCCACATCCTTTGATTCCTTTAGTATTCAAAAGTATGTCAATCTCTATCTTGAATATAATCAACAACTCAGCATCCACAATGCTATTGGGTAGAGAATCTCAAAGATTCAAAACAGGTTTGGTGAAGAAATTTCTTGTCATCTCTATACCATATGATCTAGAGTCCAAGCCAGGGTAAACAATATCACTATATCCACCCTGTCGTATCTCTTATGAATTATTTGTGTTACAGTTAGATTATTTACCTATCTGCTAAACTCCAGTGAATATAAATCTAGATTACTTAATCTCTCCACAAAGGATATTTCTTCAACCATTCCTGCATCGGACCCCACCTCCTAGCTAGTCAAGGAATCAGTCTAGTGAACTTTTTTTACATTCTTTCCAAAGTAAATGCATCTCTCCAAGGTAAGGAAATTAAAACTGTAAGTGTTGTTCCAAGTATACATCAGCATGTCCCTATATTTACTCTTATCCTCCAAATCCTCTTTAATAAAAACTGATGTTCAATTTGCTTTCCTAATTGCTCTGTATACCTGCATGTTAACTTCATGTGATTAGGATACAAAAATGCAAGGTTCCCTTTGATACCAATGTTGTTTTTCTTTAACTTTTTTCCTACCGTAGCAAACAATTTTGCACTTCTTCACATTATATTTTAGCAATAATGTTCTAGTCCATTCACTATACTCATTTATACTACTTTTCAGCTTCTTTGCATTTACAGTTAGGCACAACTTCAAAATGCTGTTGAACAGATATGCCAAAAGTGATTTCACGTTTAGAGGTTCATTTTGACTCTGTCCAATCATGTTATGATTTTCCTAGTATTTTATCATGACCCTAAGATAGATTCTAGCATTTTCTCTCCTATGGTCTCCAATGTAATAAACGATTTTTGATTTCTCTGATTTACATATTCTTTCTTACCATAGAACAATACAGCACAATACAGGCCCTTCGGCCCACCATGTTGTGCCAACTTTTAAACCTTGCCTAAGATTATCTAACCCCTTCCTCCCACATAGCACCCTATTTTAAATTCCTCCATATGCTTATCTAACAATCTCTTGAACTTGACCAATGTACCTGCCTCCACCACTACCCCAGGCAGTGCATTCCATGCACCAACCACTCTCTGGGTGAAAAACCTCCCTCTGATATCTCCCTTGAACTTCCCCCCCCATTATTTTAAAGCCATGCCCTCTTGTATTGAGCATTGGTGCCCTGGGAAAGAGGTGCTGGCTGTCTCCTCTATCTATTCCTCTTAATATTTTGTATACCTCTATCATGTCTCCCCTCATCCTCCTCCCTAGCTCTCTTAGTCTCTCATCATAAAGCCCTAGCTCCCTTAGTCTCTCATCATAATGCATACTCTCCAAACCAGGCAGCATTCTAGTAAATCTCCTCTGCACCCTTTCCAACACTTCCACATCCTTCCTATGATGAGGTGACCAGAACTGGACACAGTACTCCAAGTGTGGTCTAACCAGTGTTTTGTAGAGCTGCATCATTACCTCACAGCTCTTAAACTCGATCCTACGACTTATGAAAGCTAACATCCCATAAGCTTTCTTAACTACCCTATCCACCTGTGAGGCAACTATCAGTGATCTTGATTAGCATGTTACATTTGCTACCTTCCAAACTGGAGAAAATATAGGAAATTCTGGAAGATCAAACTACTGTATACTCTGTCAATGTACCCACCTCTTATAAAACTCTAACATGATCCCTTATATTACTGGCTTTTAGTTCAATAATTTCTCCAGCACTATTTCTTTATGCTCCTCACTTTCATTTTGTTCCCTGTTATTTATGGGATTTTTGTTTGGCATTTCCACCTTGAAGACAGACACAAATAATTTATTAAATGCATCTGCCATTTCCTTTTCCACCAGTATATTTTTCCTGTCCCTACAAGTAAAGGGTATAATTTACTTTTGCTAAGTTCTTCCTTTTTTTTAACCAATTTAGAAATATTTAGAATGTTATGCCTTTTGCTAGTTTAGGGTCATTCTATTTTTCTCTATCAATTTCATGGTCAACCTTTACAGAATTCCTAAGTCCCCAGTCTTAAAACTTATAAAATATGTTTGCCTTTGATTCTTCCTTTAATCTATCTTAAACTCTGACTAGTCAGGGTTAAATCGCTTTTGGAAAAGGGCTTTTTTAATGTAAAATCCAGCGATGCTGAAACACGAAGAGCAAAAACTGATAGGCAGCATGTGTGGAACTAGTGTTAACAAGGTTGATAACTTTTCATCAGAAATAAATATTTTATTTCTTGTGTGAGTAAATATTCTTCATATATTATTTACCCAAATATTTACCAATGCTCATCTACCAATATGTCTTGTTACGGACTAGGTGAATGTTCCTTTAAGATGGAGCTTAGCGGTGTGTGTGTGTGTGTGTGTGTGTGCGTGTGTGTGTGTGTGCGTGTGTGTGTGTGTGTGGGGCGTGCTTACGTCAACAGAAGATAAAGGACATAATGACATTGTTGAAGAAGTCAGTCAAAGGAGAGAGAGAGAGAAAAGAGTGAGAGACACCAGCCTGCTAGTTTCTCTATCGATGGATGAGAAACAATAACTGTGTCTGTTACTACAATCCACGTATGGAAATTGGGAGTAATCCGGTGGAGTTCACTTTGTTGCTGACCTGTCGAGGGAAACAGGTATTTGTGTGGACAGCCACGATTCGGACGCTTTTCGGGGTGAGGAAGTCACTACCGAGTAAACACTGAGGTGTCGTTTGGGTTCCATCATGGAACATTTGGATTTCGTAATTACTCTCTGTATTCTCTCTACGTCTACGTTTTATCTTCAGACAATCGTGGTTGTTGAAGAAGCCTTTGCTCATGTTTCAATTTATGGCTTGCGGAACTGAACTTTAATAACCATTCCTGGACTTGGAGTTTGGGACTTTGCCACAAACACACGAAGAGTTTAGTTTTGGGGTTAACGTTCAAGGTTTAACATTTTTACTTCTAACATTCTAACATTTTTACTTCTATTTTTCTTATTATCATAAGTAGTTATTAATAAAGTAGTTTTTAACACTGAATCATAACTCAGTGTATTTCTTTTGTTGCTGGTTCGTAACAAAATTGGGGGCTCGTCCGGGATCGTTCCCCAGATTAACGAGATTCGTCCAGGATAGTTCCCAAGGTTAACGAGATTCATATGGGATCCAATCCAAAGATTGATGAGGGAGGTCTGAGTTTGAACAATTTGGGGTCTTAGTGGATGACTGATTGTGGTCGGTCTGATATTTTTTTTTAACTGGTTTGTGTGTGTGGAAACCAGCAACAATGGATACATTTGTGAAAAAACCCACCCCTGGAGGATTGCAGGGGATGAGGAAGCCTGCTTTTGTGAAAATTGCTGCAGAGCTACATCTTGAGGCAGTAACGCGATTTATGAGAAAGGCAGATATGCAGAGACTGATAGCTGGCCATTATGTAGAAAAGAAGGTGTTTTAGGAGGAGGTGTTAAAACAGTTTCCTGGCAGTGAACCAGTGATTTCTGAGGCACAGGTGCAGCTGGCAAAGATAGAGGCTGAACGAGAGCAAATTCGGTTGAAGTTTGAAGCTGAACGGGAACGAGAGCAAACTCGGTTGAAGTTAGAGGCTGAATGGGAACGGGATCTAATTTAGTTGAAGTTTGAGGCTGAGGCAGAGGAAAGGAAGGCCCAGATGGAAATGAGGAGGATGGAGTTGGATAGGGAGGAGAAGGAAAAACAGCGGCAGCATGAGTTAAAAATGAAGCGAAAGAGTTTGGAATCTGATTCTGATGATGTTTTTTTAGCCAGTAGGGAGGTTCGATTAGTCCCTCCTTTTGAGGAAGATCAGGTTGATTAGTATTTCCAACATTTTGAAAAGGTTGCTGTGAATTCAAACTGGCCAAAGGAAGGATGGACTCTTATGTTACAGAGTGTAATTAAAGGTAAAGCTCAAAAAACTTATTCTGCTTTGTCTGTTGAGGATGCAGCTGATTATACAAAGGTAAAACAAGCTGTGTTGAAGGCCTACGAATTGGTACCTGAAGCTTATAGACAAAAATTTAGAGACTTGAAGAAATCTGCAGATCAGACATACATGGAATTTGCCAATGGAAAGGGAATATGTTTTGAATGATGGTACATGGCTAAAAATAGAGTTGGGGATTATGATAAATTGACAGAATTGATGTTAGTGGAAGACTTTAAAAGATGTGTCCCGCTGAAGTAACAACATATTTAAATGAAAAGGAAGTGGAAACGTTACAAGAAACTGCTAGGTTGGCAGATGATTATGCTTTAACCCATAAATCCAAATGGGGATCACCTAAAACCTTTCAAAAAAGTTATAAGGACAATCCAGGTAAACCGGAGATTAAATTGGGAAATAATCAAAAAGGGAAGGATGAAAAGAAGCCAGTGCTGGAGAAACCTGTTGAGTGTACTTGTTAATACTGTAAGAAACCTGGCCATGTAATAGCTAATTGTGCCCTTATGAAGAAAAGGAAGGAAGCCGTGCCCAATGCTTGTTTTCAGGTAGTTAAAAATCAAAAAGGTTTAGGGGATGTTGTTAAAGATCAGTCCTTGACAAAGGTGAAAGCTGAAAAGTTGGAGGAGGTGAGGAAGGAATTCCGTTCTTATGTATCAGAGGGTTTTGTTTCACTGAATGATGGATCACCCCAGGTGCCAGTGAAAATCCTTAGAGATACTGGGGCTTGCCAATCTCTCTTGCTGGACAGTGTTTTAAATTCTGGTGAAGAAACTGACACTGGTGAGGTAAATCTAGTGCAAGGTGTTACAGGTGACACCATGTCTGTCCCTTTGCACAAGGTGATTTTAAAGTCAAAGATTGTAGAAGGACCTGTCGAGATAAGGATACGACCTAGTTTTCCAGTGGAAGGAATTTCTTTGTTATTGGGGAATGACCATGCAGATGGAGAATTTGTCCCTGTGTTATGGTTAACGACCAAACCAAGGGTTGATGAGTCTGAGAATGATCCAGATGTTTACCCATCCTGTGCGGTGACTCGAGCTAGAGCTAAAGAATTAGCCAAGGCTGACAGTCCTGTGCAGCCTGATGTTGTTCCCTGTGACAACCCTAAACAGGAAGAAAATTATGATGTCTGAGACTTTTCTGTCTTCACTGGAGGATCAAAATCCTTGTATTGAGCCTGAATTTAAAGATTTGCCTTTGTCAGGGAAAGAATTTATGGTGGAACAGACAAAAGACCCTGAGCTTACTGAATTGAGAGAAAAAGCACTCTCAAGTGATGAGATTGAGAAAGTGCCAATTGGATATTATGTCAAAAATGGAGTGTTAATGAGGAAATGGACACCTCTTCATGTTCCTGTTAATGAGGAATGGGAAGTTATTCATTAGGTTGTGGTTCCTAAAGTTTATAGGAATGCGATTTTAAACCTGGCCCATAGTATGCCTTTGGGTGGTCATTTTGGGGTGAATAAAACTGTAGGGAAAATCTTGAAACAATTCTATTGGCCTGGTTTGAGAAAGGATGTGGTGATGTTTTGTCGAACCTGTCACACATGTCAGATGGTAGGTAAACCAAATCAAAGACCCCCTGTGGCTCCGTTGAACCTGTTCCTGCTTTTGGTGAACCCTTTTCAAAGGTGATTGTGGACTGTGTTGGCCCATTGCCAAAGTCTAAGGATGGAAATCAGTATTTGTTAACCATCATGTGTGCAACTTCTAGATTTCCAGAGGCAATACCACTTAGAAATATTAAGGCCAAGACTGTGTCAAAGGCTCTTTTAAAATGTTTTACTTTGGTTGGTTTGCCAAAAGAAATCCAATCTGATCAAGGCAGTAATTTTATGTCTAATTTGTTTCAGCAACTAGTCTATGAGCTGGGAGCAAAGCAGATTGTATCATCTGCATATCACCCAGAATCTCAGGGAGCTCTGGAGAGATTTCATTCTACTCTCAAAAATATGCTGAAGACTTTTTGCTTTGAAAACACAAAGGATTGGGACAATGGTGTTCATTTACTTTTGTTTGCAGTGAGAGAATCAATACAGGAGTCATTAGGATTTAGTCCATTTGAGCTTGTATTTGGACATCGGGTGAGAGGACCTTTAGAATTGTTAAGAGGACAGTGGGTTAATGAGGAAGTGCATTTAAGTTTGTTGGATTATGTCCAAAAATTTAAAACTCGATTAGAAAGGGTCTGCCAGCTAGCGAGAGAGAATTTGAAAACAAGCCGGATGAGAATGAAGACATGTTTTGACAGACATGCTCGGCCAAGGACATTTGCAGTGGGGCAAAAGGTGTTAGTATTTTTCCCTAGCCAGAACAATCCATTGCAATCGCATTTTACTGGACCATATATTATTGAATCCCGAGTAACTGATTTGACATATATAATCAAAATACCAGATAGACGCAAGAAAGCACAACTCTGTCATGTAAACATGCTTAAGCCTTATTATGAGAGAGGTTCAGCTGTGGCCATGGTGGATGATATGAAGGTTGTTTCTAGAATGCCTGATGTTGATATGGAGGAAGGCCAATTTAGACCAAATATTGTTCCATCAACTAAAAAACCAAAATATCCTGGAGAACCTTGAAACGAAGTTGGACCATTTACAAGTTTCACAAAAACAACAGATGAGATAATTAATCTTAAAATTTAAAAATCTGTTCCTGGATGTTGCAAACAGAACATTGATAATTACTCATGATGTTGACGTGGGGGATGCAAAACCAATCAAACAACAGCCATATCGAATGAATGTGGAAAAGAGTAAACTTGTTGACCAGGAGATTGAATATATGTTAGAAAATGATATTATTAGACATTCCACTTCAAACTGGAGTTCACCCTGTGTTATTGTGCCTAAGCCTGATAGAACTGTTTGATTTTGCACAGATTACAGAAAAGTGAATGCTGTAACGAAGTCAGATGCTTACCCTATTCCTAGGGTGGATGATTGCATAGAAAGAGTGGGAAAGGCTAAATTTCTTACAAAGATTGACCTATTAAAAGGGTACTGGTGTGTTCCATTAACAGACAGAGGAAAGGAGATTTCTGCCTTTGTAACCCCTTCTGGATTGTATGAATATAATGTTTTGCCATTTGGAATGAAAAATGCTCCAGCAACATTTCAAAGAATGATTAATTCGGTGATTCATGGGTTAAAACATACAGATGCCTACATTGACGACTTAGTGACAGGGAATGATACATGGGAGGATCACGTCTCTGCTTTAGAAAGGTTGTTTGAAAGACTTTCCGAAGCTAACCTTGCAGTTAACTTGGCTAAAAGTGAATTTGGCCATGCCACTGTGACGTATCTTGGTTATGTTGTAGGTCAAGGCAAGTTAGCTCCTGTTCAGGCAAAAGTTCAAGCAATATCTGAGTTCCCCATTCCCACAGGTATGAGAACTGTTAGAAGATTTTTGGGAATGGTTGGATATTATCGTAAATGTTGTAAAAATTTTGCTGATATTGCTCTTCCCCTAACTAATCTTCTGAAGAAGGGAGTGATGTTTGATTGGACAGATCCTTGTCAAGAAGCATTTGAGAAGCTGAAAGCCATTTTATGCTACCATCCTGTGCTCAAATCACCTGACTTTGAAAAGCCATTTTCATTAGCAGTAGATGCCAGTGATGAAGCTGCAGGAGCTGTGTTGTTGCAGAAGGGTAACCTTGATGATATTGACCATCCTGTAGCTTACTTTTCAAAGAAACTTAATGAGTATCAAAAGAATTATTCCACCATAGAGAAAGAATTACTGTCACTTGTTTTAGCCTTGCAGCATTTCAGTGTATATGTTTGCAACGCTCAGAAACCACTGACTGTGTATACAGATCATAACCCATTGGTGTTTCTGAGCCAAGTGAAAAACAAAAACAGAAGGCTGTTAAATTGGAGTTTAATTTTGCAAGAGTTTGATCTCGTGATAACTCACATTAAAGGCAAAGATAATGTGATCGCTGATTGTCTTTCCAGATGTTAAATGGGAAACATGTATCTTTACTAGTCTGATATTCTATAATTGTGTAGAATGATAATTATTAGCATTACTAACTGTATGCGCGGTTAAATTTTTTCTTGGAAAAAAATTTCTTTTTAGGTGGGAGGTGTTACGGACTAGGTGAATGTTCCTTTAAGAAAGAGCATAGTGGTGTGTGTGTGTGTGTGGTGTGCTTACGTCAACAGAAGATAAAGGACGTAATGACATTGTTGAAGAAGTCAGTCAGAGGAGAGAGAGAGAGAGAAAAGAGAGAGAGACACCAGCCTGCTAGTTTCTCTATCGATGGATGAGAAACAATAACTGTGTCTGTTACTACAATCCACGTATTGAAATTGGGAGTAATCCGGTGGAGTTCACTTTGTTGCTGACCTGTTGAGGGAAACGGGTATTTGTGTGGACGGCCACAATTCGGATGCTTTTCGGGGTGAGGAAGTCACTACCGAGTAAACACTGAGGTGTCGTTTGGGTTCCATTGTGGAACATTTGGATTTCGTAATTACTCTCTATGTTCTCTCTACGTCTACACTTTATCTTCAGACAATGGTGGTTGTTGAAGAAGCCTTTGCTCACGTTTCACCTTATGGCTTGCGGAACTGAACTTTAATAACCATTCCTGGACTTGGAGTTTGGGACTTTGCCACACACACACGATGAGTTTAGTTTTGGGGTTAATGTTCAAGGTTTAACATTTTTACTTCTAACATTCTAACATTTTTACTTCTATTTTTCTTATTATCATAAGTAGTTATTAATAAAGTAGTTTTTAACACTGAATCATGACTCAGTGTGTTTCTTTTGTTGCTGGTTTGTAACAGTCTTTTAATCTAGTTTCCCAATCTGCTTTATAGGAGATTAGCCAACTTGATCCTCAAGTACGGAAACAAGAGATTCTGCAGATGCTGGAATCTGGAGCAACACACACAAAATGCTGGAGGAACTCAGCAGGTCAGGGCAACAAAATGCTGGAGGATTTTGTTTCTGAGTTTCTTTTGTTTCAAAATGTTGAGTTCCTCTTGATCCTCAAGTACATCTAGTTAGTGTTGGTTAGAGTTTTGTCTTATGTTTGGTGCTGATTTTTATCATATTATAGTCAGTTTTTGCAAAGGCTTATTTCATTACAAGGTTATTATTTAGTCCCATTATACAATATAAGATCTAAAATGGCATGTTCCCCAGTAATATAAAAAGACGAAGGCCATTGAGCTGATCATAGTTCAACCACCCTTGATAACTGTAGAAAAACTTTATTTTCTATTGCAGGTTTAAGATCAAAGATTGTTCTAATGTTTTCATCTCCACTCCACCATCTAATGGTCCATTCATGCTTTGATCACTCTTTTGGTAAAGTATTTGCAGATACTTTCAAGCATTTCTTGTGTGAACACTTATAAAACCTATAAGGAATAATACAGATCTCAAGCATTTGGATTAGTTCCTCTCTTCCCAAATACTTGATTTTTTTTTCCTTGGATGATCAATTATTATAATTGGATGCAGCATACAAGGTGTAGTGTGATGAGAAGAGCATCTGCCAGGACCCCGATTAGTAAGAAATATAAGAGTATTTATAATGAATATTTAAAGTTCCGAGGTGCTTTATGGGCAATAAAGTACGGATAAAGAGTTGTAAGGTAGGAAGCATGGCTGCCAATTTGTATATAGCATGGTCACAAAAAGCATGCCATAAAGACTATTGATTGAAGAATAAATCTGAGCCAGGACCTTGAGAAACTCTCTCATATAGTTATGTGTCAGAACTTGATGGGATCTTTTTTGTCTCCTCTGACATGGCAGATAAGGCTTTGGCATAATGGCCTAGACTGTGCTTAAACTGTCCACACTTTGAGTTCACCTCCTGCAGTATTCCCACAGCTGCACTGACCTCTTGCGACCACATTGGTCCAGAGAAAGTCAATGTCTTGATGCTACAGCTGTACTACAGAGAGAAGCAGTTCCTGAGCAGTGACGAAGCCACTGCACCCAGACCACCCTGAGGGGTTTTTAGCAATTCTCTTTCAAATATCCTTTCAACTAAATATCTCTAAAAACAGTTCAAATAGATGTATAATTTTAAATATAGTGAGTATAGCTAATGCATTTACTTCATGTAAATTAAAATATTTATGTTAATTAAAATAAAAACACAAGCAATTTGCCTTTTCCATCCATATTGGTGACCCACTCAAATGAATGGGGGTGCTGCAAGCTGAGGCATATCAGGTTCTCTCAGTCACATCAATCCAACACACACCCCTCCTCTGTCAGAATTCATTGTTGACAGAAAATGATATCAGATGCACCTGACCCTAGCAAGCTTCTTTCTTAGTATTGCAGTGCACAGATGTGAAAGGCAAGAATGCATTGACCTGCACATTGTAGCCAGCTGGTGGTTCTCAACGGATCTGCCAATTAGTCATCAGCACAATCTGGCCCACAGTCTTATCTAAAATAATTTACCTTCAACGGTACAGAATGCCCTCAGTGTTGTACGAAAATGCCAGCTGAGGCTTTATGGTCAATTCCTATGACTGGCGGCACAATGGTGCAGCAGATAGTGCTGCTACCTCACAACTCTGGGGATCCAGGTTCGATTCTTACCACCAGTGTTGTCTGTGTGCAGTTTGCAAGTTCTGCCTGTGACTGCATGGGCTCCCCCCAGGTGCTACAGTTTTCTTTCACATCCCATAGGCTGATTAGCAGGTTGATTGGCTCCTATAAAATACCTCTTCTTGGGTGGTATGGGGATCAGGGTGGAGTTGATGAGCATGTGAGAGAGAATGGATTTCAGCAAAATAAGTTGAAGAATGAAATTGATGGAATTGCCCTGAGAGCTGGAAGTTACTCAATAGGCCAAATCACCTCCTCCTATGTCATAAGGAGACTTGAACCCACAGCCTTATGATTCTGAAGCAAAAGATCATCTTAGACATCAAAAATAAATACAGATTTTAAATATGAGAACTTAGTTTTTCCCAATTTTGCTATACCTTTGAAAGTAAAAACAGGAATCTGTACTTTCAGTTTTGGGCCCCAACTCTTAACTATAGGGAATTGAATCAGCACATTTGTAGCAAACAGGATCAAACTAGTGAGTTAAGTCAGCTCCTCCTTGATACCCTGAGGAGGTTCTATAAACTCAAATGCTTGATCTGGGGTGCATTTCATCCAAGTGATATTAAATGAATTGAAAAAGAATTATATGCTTTTAATAAATGTCTTCCCCAGTGTGTTATTTAAACTTATCTTCATAAATTTTGTATAAGTTTGTTTGATCTAATTTCTTCCATTGATAACATTATGTGAAATGAAAAATATTAACTTTGAATATGTCTTTTCAATAGCAGTATCTGCTTGGAGGGGTAATAAAATGTCAGAATTGGCTAATACTGTGGTTTGCACTTTTTTTTTTTCGTTTTGAGATATGTATAAATATATTTGTTAGCAATGAATTGCTGGCTCAAATTTAACATTGGCAATACTCCCATTTGGGCAGATTTTAGTTGCAAACTTTAAATAGTTGAAAATTGAAGCTTAATATGCTATATTAGAACTTGCACCCATCAAATATATTCGAAAGCAAGTCCTCTTGAAATGTTCTATTGTGTGTTAACAGCTGAAACAGTGTGAAATTATTTTAGTGAGTTCAAAGTACTAACCTGCATTCCATGTGACTAACTTCAACCTTGTTGCTGCGCAGTTTGGATTAGTTTAAAAGTGAAGCCACTTTCACTGATGGAAATTGCCTCATATTTATTTGCATCCTAGGTTTATTTCCATAGTGCAATTCAGTCCTGATGAAGGGTCTCAGCCCTAAACATCGACTGTTCATTTCCCTCCGTAGATGTTGCCTGATCTGCTGAGTTCCTCCAGTATTTTGTGTTCGTTATTTGCATCGTTGTTTTGTTACTGGCTTGTTAACCCAGGAAATCTTGATCAAAAGTCAGTATTGTGTTCGACTGCTTAACTTTGGGTTTTTATGCTTTTTTTACTATAAACTAGTCAGTACATTAAGTATCCTCCAAGTAAGGAAACCTGGCATCTTTAACTTCTCTGGCTTATGCTCTATATTTCTCCAGCTCCATGCCATGACTTAACTGCCTTCTGGTTTATCGAGGTACTCAGCTGGATCGCCTGCAATGCTAGGTCACTACCACTATCTTGGTACTTCATATAAGTCGTAAATGGATGAATTATAAAAATGAACTTTTCATTTTAATATAATTATTGAAAATTTTGGTTCAGAGGATTCTGAACATGTGTTTATAAACTATGACTGATACGTTTTATGAAATTAACTATATTATGAAACTTATTTAGCATAAGAATATTCATTTTCACCGGGTTAGATATATTGCCAGGTGCGAGGTTGCAAAATTAAAAGTGACGTTTGACTGTTAACGTTTTTCAAGATTGCAAATTAATTAATAGATCGCGCATTGCAGTATCGCAAAGACAATGGGTGAAGTGGTATGCAAGTTCCTGTTAGTGACGTATTACCAGGCTTAAGCCACGGCAATATTATTTCTCGTACAGTGCACTTGTAACCGTGGAGTATATGGAACACAATAATCCTCTTATGTCTTGTTTCCATAATTTTTATGAAGTGGTAGAAATACAAGTAATATGGAATTAATATCTGAGACACCAATCAAGTCAAGCGTTCTTCTTATTCTGAGTATGTATAAACTTATTATATCTATATTTAGATATTTGAACTCCTTTGAAATATCTTTTCGGCTCGCGAATACATTTGATTTGCACATTTTAAAATTGTTTAGCAATTCTTCTCAGCTTGTAATGTTAACGAGGTTAAATGCTGTTAGTTCAAATTAGTTCAAATTGCAAGTATCACAAGCATAAAAATAACACGAACCCTTAATTTTTATTGAATTTGTGTATTGCTGGTTTATGTAAATAAGCCACTAGCCCACGAAACCCACGTGCGTGCAGGCAGCTCTTCACCATGAGAGAACTTCAGTGGCATTTGAGTTACAACAAACGTTTTCGCCACAGTTAAGCCACTATACACAGATATGTTAGAGTTACGTTGGATTACCTTTGTTCAAACAAGTATCGCCTTGATTACTTAAAGTTAATTTTCAGCATTCTAAAACACAAAATCATACTCAGACAAAGAAATTGTAATATTTGTTAAACTTCCACGAAACCAACCGTGTTACAGACTTTGTGTGGAAATTATCTCTAATAGTCCCTGGGAAATTATTTCTAATAGTCCCTTTATTAGATTCATAATCAGACCAGAATTCGCAAAATAAAAACCATAAAAAAAATCAAAAACCCCGGACGAGTACTCATATGTTTGGAGAACATGTTATTGAGCACGTTTCAATATGAAGTACATCATCGATTTAGTTCCATTTGTGCACCGGTTGTATTTTATAATTGTTTTGCAAAGATGAGCTAATATGAAGGTAGTGCAACTAAAAGTAAGGCTGGTCAGTGTTTTCATCTTGCTGTATTGTAACCAGGCATTTTCATTTGGATGGGCATTTTATTTCCATGCCTACAGACTTCGGGAGATAAGTTTATGGGCGCGAAGTTTCCAATCTTGAAGGAGCGACAGAATTTGATTTACACTGAGTTGGTAGTTTAAATGTGGTCCCGCAGACACCACTTCTGTCAGTTTAATATGTTCACGTCCGTTTAAATTATCTGTATTGGATTTAAAGAGAATGTATTTCCGGAACAAATTTACAATGCGACCTTGTGTTGGTTTGGAACCGAAATCTGTACGTACATCGAAGTTGCTTCATAATATCAAGCACTTCAATTGACTTCAGAGTTGCAATTTCGATTAATAAGGTAAGGGGATCAAAGCAGACAGCATGCTGTAAAGTTACATCTCTAGCATGCAGAGCTGCGCGCAGGATAGAGACTCGGTGAGCGTTTTCTGATTATTTGACCCAATGTACTCCTGGGTGTTTTGCTTGCAATCAGACACGTGGGAGAGAAGCGGAAAGAAGACATAAATACACTCGAAAGTACAAGTGATATTTTCCCCCTCGTCCTTAAACTGTCCCTTGTCTGTGCAGTGATCCGGAAAACAGTACAAAACAGTAAAACAAAAATACGCAAACCCCACCTTTAGCTTTTGCTAACCAATCGCAGTATTTAACTCTCTAGAGAAACAGACGATTGCGTTTTCGGTGCTATTGTAATAATGCAAACATCTGCCATCGTGTAAGTAAACCGCAGTCAAATTTGAATTGAAATACGCAGTTGAATATTATATGGTTATGTCATTATATGGTTATAACCATATTATATGGTTAGGCATTCTGTTATATTCCGCTGGCAATAAAACAAAATTAATAACTAACTTCTCTGGTTTGAATACCCATCTTTTGATAGGAAAATTCTTCCATTATCCTGTATTTTTAGTCTAAGTATATACCCTAGATCCTGAATTAATATATTGGAACCCGATCCTTTCTGAACACCATGGCGTAGGACAGCTGTTACTCTCTGTTTATCTTTAGAACACCAATTTTACTTCGGTATTTCATATATAAAACAACATCAAATCATAATTTCGCAAACAGGGAACTACCAAGGAGCAGACAAAACGTCACCGCCAATCTTCATACAAGCGAAAACCACTATAAATCAAAATGTTCAGTTATCAATAGCATCAATGAAAAGCAAACTACTCAAAGGGTTAAACATTCTTGTGGAAATTCTAAAGACAAAAATGGAGTACTTTAGCAAATAGTAAGTCTAACTTTCTATTTAAACGTATTTTTAAAGGGCCCTGCCACAATAATCTAGAGATTTAGATAGGCCTAACAATATTTCCAACCAGAAACATACGTCTGGAATGTCTGTGTTCCTATGTGCCTATTTTACACGCCTAACATGGAAACCAAAGCATCCATGCCAGCGGGCGGTATGCATGCACGCATTGCTCGTCACAACCCCCGCTCCCGCCAATGCCCAGCTGGTAAAGGCACAAAACAGGAGTCCTGAATCCTTGTTTGACAAATGCAAAGTAAGAAGCCTAGCGGATATTTTGGGTCAACTTTGCAAAATTGAGATGCCCTGGAACATCGTTGTCGCTGCCAACGCTGGTTAAGGCGACCCCTGACAGCCGCCTTGAGCACGGTGAATTTGTTAAAATGATCGGGCAGCAGATCGGCTCCAATTTTCACCCACTGACGTTTACCCCTCTGCCGACTGCCCCCTCCAATTGCTCTCCTTCCCGGTTGCCTTCTCACTCCTGATCGCGCCTTCTCTTTCCCAGACCCATGTGAGGACTGCTGCCGGCGAATATAGCTGTCTGAAACCCTTTACCCAGCTGCCACCGTGAGCTGTGCCGAGGATCCCCAAACACATTTGCAGCTCAGTGGTTCCATTTAAATAAGGTCTGAGGCCCAGTATCGGACGCACCTAAGACCTGTATGTTCGGAACAGAATCTTTAACGCCACCTCGGTAGCCTGGTGTGAACCAGGTCTCCCCTGCCATCAAGTGATAACTGTACAAATGACCATAATTGCCACAAGACTAAGGTATGCATTTGGTGGCATAGCAATCTAATTCTTCATGCGTTTTATGAAGACAAATATACCGCTAATGGTGACAAATAGAAGAAACATGAGTAGGCCGTTCGGCCGTTCGTATCTGGTCCATTATTGGATAATTTCGTGGCTGATCCTTCAGTACCACTTCCCTACACTAACTCCATATCCCCTGATTCCTTTAATATCTACAAATCGGCAAATCTCTAATGGATGAGTCACTAATGTCAAAAAAGGGAGTATACGTTTAAGAGCTGCCAATATACATTCCAGAATATTGAAGGAGGTTGTAGGGGAAGGAGCAAAGGCACTAACTATATATTTCCAAAGCAAGTTGTGCGAAAACAGCACATTGCACTCTTGTTCAAGATGGGACAATGGTTAGCTCAGAAAATTAGAGGATTTTTGACCAAACCCCGAATCTGATATATGTAAAAATCTAAGCTGATTCTCAATACAGTTTCTTTATCCTTGAAATCAGCATATCTTGTTTTCTTATTATTCTTGGTTTGTGAGGGGTGTACTACAGTGTATCAAACTCTTCCCATTTCAAGCGTGCATTGTCACTAAGGAGTGTTAATCAGATAGAGACTTATGCATGTGTAATTTATTGAAGGATTTTGGAAGAGATACGGCAAAGCTGGTGGATGTTGGCTGTGATTTACCAAAATTCCTTAGACTCAAAGATGGGGGGGCGGGGGGGGGGGGTGGTGGCTTGTTGGTCTAATGTCAGTAGTTGGGAAAAATTATTGGTCAATTATTTTAAGGAAGTGATAATAAGGTGCCTAGGAAAACATAATATGATTAGTAAGAATGAAAGGAAAACTGCTTCACAAAGTTATTAGAATTTTTTGAGATGTGATTGACAAGTTATAGTTAGTGCTTTGCTCCTTCCCCTACAACCTCCTTCGATATTCTGGAATGTATATTGGCAGCTCTTAAACGTATACTCCCTTTTTTTGGCATTAGTGACTCATCCATTAGAGATTTGCCGATTTGTAGCTATTAAAGGAATCGGGGATATGGAGTTAGTGTAGGGAAGTGGTACTGAAGGATCAGCCACGAAATTATCCAATAATGGACCAGATACGAACGGCCGAACGGCCTACTCATGTTTCTTCTATTTGTCACCATTAGTGGTATATTTGTCTTCATAAAATGCATGCAGAAAAACGCATGCAGGAAACTGGAGTAGGTAGAATATTTTGATGATTGAAAGGCATTCAATAAGGTGCCACATAGAAGGTTACACGTGATAAAAGCTCATTGAGACAGGGTGGGGCAGTGGTGGTTGTGGATATTTCTGTTTATAAAGGATTGGATTACAACAAACAGAGCTGATGACACCAAGATAGGTGGGAAAGTAATTGGTAATGGGTTTATTATTGTCATATGTACCGAGATACAGTGAAAAGCCTTTGTTTGCGTGCCATCCAGACAGATCATTTCGTACATAAGTACATTGAGGTAGAACAAAAAGAAAACAATAACAGAATGCAGAATACAGTGTTACAGTTACAGAGAAAGAGCAGTGCAGGTAAACAAATAAGGTGCAATGGCCCTGACAAGGTAGATTGAGGGATCAAGAGTTCTTCTTTATCGTATCAAAGGTCTGTTTAAGAGTCTTATAACATTGGGATAGAGGCTGTCCTTGAGCCTGGTGGTACGTTTCTCAAGCTTTTGCATCTTTTGTATCGATGGAAGGGGGAGAAAAAGAAAATGACTGGGGTGGGAGAGATCCTTCATTATGTTGGTTGCTTTCCCAAGGCAGCGGTAAGTGTAGACAGAGTCAATGGAGGGGAGGCTGGTTTCTGTGACAGACTGGGCTGCATTCACAACTCCCTGCAGTTTTTTGCAGTCTTGGACAGAGCAGTTGCCATATCAAGTTGTGATGCATCCAGATAGGATGCTTTCTATGGTGTATCTCTAAAAATTGGTGTGGATCATTGGGGACATGCTGAATTTCCTTAGCCTTCTGAGGAAGTAGAGATGCTGGTGTGCATTCTTGACCATAGCTTCTGCATGGCTGGACCAGGGCAAGCTATTGGTGATATTTACACCCAGGAACTTGAAGCTCTCAGCCATCTCCACCTCACCATCACTGATACGGACAGGTGTGTGTAAACTGCCCCGCTTCCTGGAGTCAATTACTAGCTCTTTTGTTTTGCTGACATTGAGGGAAGGTTGTTGTCTTGACACCATGCCACTAGGCTCTCTTTCTCCTCCTTGTACTCTGTCTTGTCGTTGTTTGAGATCCGGTCATGTCACTTGTAAATGGAGTTAAAGTAGGATCTGGCCACACAGTCGTGAGTGTATAGGGAGTGAAGTAGGGGGCTGAGGAGGCAGCCTTGTGGGGCACCAGTGTCGAGGATAATTGTGGCAGAGGTGTTGCTGCGGTGCTGCCGCATATCCTTACTGATTAAATCATGAGAAAGACGCAAGTTGTAAAATGATATATGCAGGCTGTGTGAGGGGTCAAGGAGGTGACAGAATGGTCATAATATGTAGAAATGTGAGATAATTTACTTAGGCAAAACTGTAGAAAAAAATATTTTTTCTTTTTCAATATTTTTATTAGTTTTCAAATTAATACAGATTAATATATAACATCAATGTTTGTACATGTAATACAAAGAGATCAGGAGAACAATCATGGCATAGATAATCACAAAGAACAATAAAATATTTAAAAAATCTGTAAATCCCATGATCTCTTTGTAAATGGATATAATATAAAAAGAAATTTTAAATGGATATTAACTACTTTGTTGTTGGATTCATGTCCTTGTACATGAATTACAGAAAGTTAGGGTGACGCAACCAGCAGGAATATCAAAACACTGCAGCTGATGGGAACCTGAAATAAATGTTTCCAGCATTTTCTCTTCTTATAAAAATTTTTATAACAGTTAGGCCATGTTATCTTTTATGGCAGGGAGATTGGATGTACATTTAACAAATCTCCCTACAATTGTTCTGGGCTTTTGGTGAGACTACAATGGGAATACCATTGGCTGTTTTGGATTCCTTATGTCAGTAAGTTTATATTTGCATTAGAGACAGTGCAACATAAGCTTACTAGATTTATTCCTGGCATAAGGTGGTTGTCTTATGAGTATCTTGAGTATAACAGGCTTACACTCATTAAAAGAAGGAGAAACAATCTCACTGAAAGATTGTGAAAGGGTGGATGGTGAGAGAGGCTGGAAGGTTTAGAATTGGAGTGCATGTTCTTACTGTATACAATTAGGACAGGAGGAATTTCTCCAAAAGGAGTATTGCAAATCTTTGGAATTCTCTATCCCAGATGGCTACAGAGGTTCAGTCATTATGGATACTCAAGGCTAAGACAGATAGATTTTTGAAAACCAGGATAATAGGGATTAGGTAAAAAAGTGGAACCAACATCTTATTGAATGGGCTCAAGGGGAGTGTGGTCTTCACTTCCACCAAGTTACTATGTTTTTATGTTGGCATACACAGTACCAACTGAACTTCCATTGATCAAAATCAAAGGTGGTCATGCCCTGTATTTCATTTCCCAGTATGCGCATGTTCAGGAGAAAGTAATTGGGCCTCTCAGCTAACAATTCAGGAGGGTGTTACACCAACATCACACTAGTTTGGCATCCAGCCCCAAAATCTCCTGCAACGTAAACCAAATGACATCTACGGGTGACATTCAAACATATCTTTAAATAGTGCAGAACAAATTAATAACAACATACTTAAAGATAACCTTTAGTCATCAGGTACCTTATAATCAATGCTCTGCTTTGGATGTAAAGAATAAGGCAACATTTCATTTAAGGAGAATAGTATTGATGTGGCAAATAGTAACTGTGAAGTCAAATCAATGTGATGACTGCGAAGTGGCATTACTATGCAGATGCAGTTTAACTGGAGCTAGGATGTGAACTGTCTCCAGAAATAGTGTAGTTAATGGTCATACGGTGCTTATTGTTGTTTGACATCTTCAATAATAAGTTAAAAAATGAGCAATGGGCCCCTTTAGATCTGTTATATATTTGTTAAGTATACTCGGAATTAATGTAAATTATTAGAGAGTGCACTTTCACCTCTTTATTTAAACAGTTAAATGTAAATACTGAGACAACACTGTCCATGTGTATTTAAGTAGTTCACCATTTGAGAAGTGAATTGGATTTTCAGCCAGGTTGTATCAAAAGGGTGCTGTCTGGATAGAAACAATACTATATTTAATAAAGAGAGGCTAGTAATTACAGTACAAATGCAGTCAGCTATCTGGACACTGAAAGCATGTAAGTGTTATTAAAATGTTTTGACTGGAGAAGAACCTAGCCATGTTCAAGCATGCTACCTTTCCCCTCTTCCAGACCACATCTTGTTTCAACAGCCTCTCACCTGTATTCCATTTCCCAGTATGCATGTGTTCAGGAGAAAGTAATTGGGCCTCTCAGCTAACAATTCAGGAGGGGGAAATGTCACAGATTTCCCCCTTTCACTATCCTCTCCCACTTTCTCTGCATCTTAAAGCTTGCTTTACCTATCCTCAGATCTGATGAAAGCTTGCCAACCTGAAACAATAACTGTTTCTCTGTTTCTAGATGCTGCCGACCAGCTGAGTATTTCCAGCATTTTCTGTTTGTTTCCAGTTTTTTTTTGTTATTACCTGAACAAGTGTACAGTAGAGATTGGAAGTTAATCATAATCAAAAGCCCAGTCTATTTTCCTCCTCCTAAGTCTGCAGAGATAAACTAGCTTTTCTAAGTATGTGTCCCAGCTATTCTTTAAGATGTTTGAAGGACTATCCTAACATAAGTAATAATTGAAAGTGGTTTGAACCAGAAATCTAGACTGAAAGAAGGAACAGAGATTCTGACAAAAGCTGTAGACATTCTCCATGAAGAGAATTTTGACCTCATTTCCAGAAAGCTCCAGGATTGGTTTAATGAGAATGACCAGAAGGTGCAGGAGCTACTTAATCACACAAAAAGAGTGATTCTTGGATTAGAAACTCATCCATGCCTTAAAGGAAATGAAACAGACTACAGACACATGAAGGCTGAATTGCAACAGAAAACCTGTGACCCAAAAGAAAGATGGTTGGTAGAAAGAGCACAGGACATCTTGCAACTTACAAATAATCATAATATCCGTGGATTCTTCAGTACTGTCAAGACCATCTATGGGCCTAAGGCCAATTCTGCTGAGAGCCAACAATGGAGGAAAGCTTCTCAACCATAGGGAGGCAGTTAGTGTCTGCTGGAAAGAGCCCTTTGAAGAACTCAGTCCTTGGTTCATATGTTTTTGACTCCATTCCACACAAACTATCTGATCCAGTCTTGCCTCTACCCTAAACCAGAGAGATTGAGAAGGATGTACATCAACTGACAAACAACAAGATCAAACAGTATCCCTACTGAAGTTCTAAATCTTGCCAGACAAATTCACAGCCTCATGTCCCACATCTGGGAGGGGAGGACATGCCAGGGGACACTCGGGAGACAATAATTGTGAGCTTCTACAAGAAAGAAGATGAATTCAAATGCAGTAACTACAGAGGGGTTTCCCTGCTTTCTGCCACAGGGAAAGTCTTGGCCAAGCTTCATCTGAATTTATTCCCAGAGGCTGAAGAAGTACCTCCTGAATGACTTTGTGGATTCCATCCTTCCAGAGATATATGGACATATCTGCACTGCACCACAATTCCTAGAGAAGTGTAAAGAGCAGTATCTATGTGTCCATTTTCTGACCTCACAAAAGTCTTTGACTCCCTCAGTTGTGATTGTTTGTGCAGTATCCTTCTCTTCATCCCCTATCCCCTACATTATGATGTTGAAGTTATAACTTTAACCAATGGATCCAGGGCACACCCAATCTCAGTGTAGACTGGTATCAAGCAAAACTGCTTCATCACTCTAAAGCCTTCCTCAGTCTGTCTTGCTGCAATTTTGCACCTCAATCAACAGAACAAAAAGGAAACTGTTCAATTTACTTACCTTCATTCTAAATCCAAAGCCACTCCAACCTTGGTCACTCAGCTGGAGGATGAAGATGGCAATTGCGCACATTTGGAGGCTAAGTTCCAAGTTGTCATCCACAAGTTCACTGAGACAAATGAGAGATTGAGCCTTGCAATAAACATCCACAAAGCAAAGGTCCTTGCACAACACTGTCCCCGATAATAAATATCCATAATGAAGAAACATGGACCAATTTCCATTTCTCAGAAGCTACCTGTCAGTGAAGGCAGACATTGATAGTGAAAGCTACAATCACCTTCATTCTGTCACCAAAGCCTTTGGCTGTCTGAGGAAAAGAATGTTTGAAGATCAAGATCTCAGGCATGGTACAAGGCTCATGGTCTATCAGATAGCAATGATCCTGTCCTCTTGTACGCTTTTGATGCATGGACTACCTTCAAAAGACACTTCAAAGCCCAGGAGATGTACCACCAATGCTTTCTCAACAAATAACCTTCATATTCTTTGACAGGCGCCATTACCAACATCTCCTCCCAGCCCAAGGTTGCTGCCTTGGATGAGCAAGCCAGGTCATTTGCATGGATGACACCAGACATGCAAAATTGGCACAACACACCCAGCTCCAGCATGACAAGTAGTTATCAGAAGGACAAGAGAAATAATTCAAGGATATTCTAAAATTCCCCTGAAAAAGTGTAACATCCCCACTGGCTTGTGGGAATCCTTGGTTCCATGATTGTTAAAAGTGGAGAAGGATCATTTGTCATGATACTATGAACCTTGCACCCTTTCACCTGGAGCTCACAAAGCTCAGAGAAAGAGAATGCCGCATCCCAAACTACTCACCTGCCTCTTTCATCAATACCTCCTGCCCCATCTATGTCTGAGTCTCTGGGTTCTACTGACCTCCTCAATCACCTTGGAACCTGAGGCTGGAGTGGAAGCGAGCTACCCTTGACCTAAAGGGTTAGACAAAAAAAAGAAATACAAAATAAACTTCAGTTTCCATTGAGTGTGTACTTGATGCAGTGTCTGCATCTCCATGAATTTTCATGGGAAAAAAGTATGAATTTTAAAAACAAACACAAGTTCATTCTCATGCAATATTTTAGCTGTTGAAATGAGCAAAGGCAGCTGTTTCACTCACCACCCAACACCAGTTTTTAGGTGCTACACCATTGTATCTGGTTGCTGTGTTAAAAAACTTTCCTTAACGTTGACTCCTGATTTAAGTCATATATTTAACTTCAAAGGGGATGCCTCTAATGCTAGGACTCTGCTTGTTTTACCCAGGATGTTCATGATTTCTGAAGCTGACCCATCAAGGCAAGAACCTCCAACCTAAAATCTGAAACAGTTTTAAAGAAATTAATTAAAAGGCTGCAGTTATCAGTCAGCCTGGAGTCAGTAGTAGGCCATTGTTGCATTAGAATCAAAAAAAGTTCTGACACAGGAGGAGACCATTCAGCTTATTATATCCATGCAGGTCATATCAGAACTTCCGAGACTAAACCCACCTTTCAACATTAGGTCCATAGCCTGCAGATCATGGTTCTTCAAATGCGCATTCAAGTACTTTTTAGACATGATGATGTTTTCAGCCTTGAACACCCTCTGAGACCTTACCATCCTCTGGGTTATAAGAATCTACTCACTTCCCCTCTAATCCTTTTACCAATTACTTTAAATCTATGCCCCATGGTTTTTGGCTCCCTTGCTAAAGGGAATTGGTCTTTCCTATTTAATGCATCCAGACCCCTCATTTTTCTACATCTTAATTCAGTTTCCTGTCAGCCTCCTCTGTTCAAAGCAAAACAGATCTAGACTTTCCAATCTTTTCTCATGAACTAAGATTTTCCAGTCCCTGTGACATCCTCGTAAATCTCCTCTGCACCCTCTTTGGTGCAAACACATAATTCTTGTAATGTGGTGACCACAAGCTGTACTCAACTAACCATGTTGCTTACAGTTCTTGCCAAACCTCCCTGCTCTTATTTTCCACGCATTGGCTAATAAAGGAAAACAACCTGAGTTCCCTCCGGCCATCTAATCAACCTGTCTTGTTACTTTAAAGGCTCTGTTCCTCTAGCTCTCAGTTTACTCTTATTTATTGAGTATTCTACTGCCTTTTACACCTCCCCAAATGAAATAGCTCTTACTTCTGTGGACTGCATTCATTTCTTATTTTTCTACTCACCTAAGCAGCCCATCTTTTTCTTTCTTCAAGCTAAAGCTTTCCCCCTTTACAAGACCAGTTTTTATATAATAAGCAAACTTTCCTCTTATGTCCTCTACATTTAAGTCGAAGTCATTTACAGGTAATAGAAAAAGCAAGGAAAGGAGTCCTGAGCCCTATACCCCACTAATAATACCATTCCAGTTGCAAAATAAAACCTTCAACAATTACCCTTTCCTTTCTGTCACTAAACCAAGTTTGGATCTAATATACCTTTCCTCAGCTGCATCAACCCCCTCTTTTGTGAAGGCAGCTGCAACATATTATTAAGAATGTATCTATACCTTATACCTACACAAACAGGTTCCCTTTTCGGTCCCTACTAGCCCACTCCCTTTTCTTAATGAACCTTTTCCAGTTGGCTGTTACTTCAATTCTCTATCCCACTCCCACTCTGATCTATCTATCTGTAGCCTCCTGCACTGATCTAAAGAGGCCCAAAGTAAGTTTGAGGAACAATGCCTCATCTTCCATATGAACATGTTGCAGCCTTCCAGATTCACTATATTATTCAACAGTTTCCAATAACTTCCTTTCTATGTTTGTATCAGAGTTGGCCCGTTTTGTTACAGGTTATGTATCTATAAGTATTAACACAGTTTATCTCTCCCCACTAGCTCTGCCTCATCTGTTGGGCATTTCCTACTGCTATAACCTTCATTTCACAACTTTTACGTATCCTTTTTTTCTCTCTCTCTAACTTTCCTCATTAACCTATCAACCAGATGGCTTCATCTACAGCTTATCACCACGGCAACCTTAGCCTCAACCTATCAAATATATTCCCTTTGACCTATAGATGTCACCCCACTCTCTCTGCAACTTAAAACTAACTTGTTTTCTCACTTTCCCAGTTCCAATGAAGGATCACGGATTTGAAATATTACCTTTGTTTCTCCTTCCACAGATGCTGCAGATGCTGCCTGACTTGCTGAATGTTTGCACCATTTTTACTTCAGAAGCCCAAAACCTATCTATTTATAAGAAATGTGTGGATAGATGTTAGCTTCAGGAACACTTCTGTTTTTTGGTTAAATATTTTAGGCTCTGCATGCAGTATAGTTTCATCTTGGTTTGAGGTTAATGTTAAAGATGTGCAGAGAATGCAAGTGCTGCAGAAAGAACAGAATGATAGAGAATATTATTCAATCAATACATAAGGCCGCTGACTATTGATACAAAACAAGGCTCGTCACTGCAAGATTCCCATGCACAATTATCTTGTCTGACAATAACCATTGGGGCAGGGCATATAGACAGATGGCTGTTGGGAAACCAGGCATACCCTTTGAAGCTTTGGTGGTTAAGGCTACATCAAATCCCTCTAACTAATTCAAAACGAAAATGTGGTGGGACATATGGCATCACCAACAATTTTACTTGAGCATTACTTTGAGATGTCAAAGCTGTATTTCTGATGTTAAATTGAATCATCTGTGTTTTGCAAAATAGAGTAATATGAGAGGAAACACAGAATCAGAAAGCATTGTGGAGGAGCTAATGAAATAGGAGAAAGATTGGCATGGCATTGACCAAAATCTGTTAAAACTTCTGTTAATGATCTGCTGCCACAACAGCGAAAATCATAGATGCTGGAAAGTGAAACTCAAACAAAACCTACTGGAAGTGCTCAGTAAGTCAAGCAGTATCTGCATTAATCTGAAATATTAATTTTGTTTCTCACTCTACAGATGAAGTCTGACATAATGAGTAAGTCCAGTTTTTGCTGTTTTTAATGTAATCCTATTGGTTTCTTTAAATTCACATAGGATCTGCAGACTGGGTAAATTCTCCATTATCTGTACTCCTGTCCCTACATTTGCCTCAATTGCCAGTGATTATTTGTTTCATTGGGCCAATCAATCATTGCTAGCCACTCCAAGTTATTTTTTCCGCTGCATCTTAACCAATGTTTTGGTTCTTGGGAGTTCTTCATGATAATATGGGGTGTGTGTTCTAATCTGCCATTTCTAAGTGCTGCCTCAATAGGAGAAGCAAGTGTGGTTACATGCTATTTGGGAATGAGAATCACATGATATGTTTGACATAGATCAAGAAACAAAGAACATAGATTTAAGGTGATTGCCAAAAGAATCAGGTGTGACGTGAGAAAAATCTTGATAAAAATCACTTCAGTGAGTAGTCTTGATCTGGAAGTCACTTGCTGTAAAGGTGCTGGAAACAGATTTAATTGTTGCTTTCGAAGGGAAATTGGCTCAGAAAGAAAAAATGCAGGGTTGCAGGAAAGAAGCTGGAGAATGGATTGACTGGTTTTCTCTGCCAATACTATGATTCTGTGCTGTGGTTCTACTGCCCGCTCATCTTCTGATAGGTTATAAACTGGCCTTAGAACCACGGCAAGCATTTTGGTTGCCTACTGTTGGAATCTATGTCCCTCTTTTGCATTCCTCTGATTTGGCCAGTTGTGAAAGGTGGACACATTTTCATTCTAGGTGGAGAACTTTTCATTTTACCAATGCTATCGGCAACTTGTAAACCATCAGAGATTTGTACTGGAACAGATCTTTGACAGAATCCATATGAACATATGAGATACTAGCAGGAGTAAGCCACTTGGCACCTAAAGTCTGCCCTGCCATTTAACTAAGACCATAGATAATCTTGTAACTTCAATCATACATTCCTTTCTTGCCTTGAAAATGCCTCATCTCTGTCATAACTGGGAGACTCATTGCGAGGGTGCTTGATGGAGTAGTGATGTAATGGAATTATACATTTGAATTAATTTAGCATCTTTAATGTTATAAAACATCCCAAGATACCTAACTAGAACACTATCAATCACATTTGACACTGTTACACAAAAGGAGGTTTTAAGGCAGATCTCCAAAAGTTGGAACAAACTGGTACAGTTTACATTGTGCTGAAGAGTTGGAAAGTGAAGTAAAGAGGCAGACATGTTTAGGGAGAGAATTCCAAAGTTTAGAATTAATGTGGATAGTAGCTATTTTTATGCATGGCCATGTTACCTGTCCTAATCTTTCCTTTTGCTCATTGGTAATACTTGACTGGTTATGGTCCTGTAAATGTCTTAACATAATAGACATTTGTTTTGTATATTGATTCATGATGGACCACTGGAAGGAATGTGGAGCAACTCCTTTTGGGTTATACAGTGGATTTGCTAGTAATGCTGTTGGTAATTAACCTCAGTATGCTGCAAACAAATGGTTTTACCTCTCTGCTATGAAGACACTGTCCTTTTCCTTTTAGGAAGCCTCATGTTGTCACTTCCTTGGTGATAATTGCTGACATAGACCTAATGATACCCTGAATCATGTGTTTGTCCCTGTGCTTCTGCATATATGTTTTACCTGTGGATCATTCACTGTGGGATTGCTGTGATGTCTTTGGATCACTTCTTGGTGACTTTTAAGTAAATTATCCTTCTTATTCCATTCTGGTGGTTGCTATCAAATGGCAAATCTCAACATCCTGGAACCAAAAAAAAAGATTATTGAATATATCTCCTATTAGTTATCAATGGATGAAATTGTATGACAGAGCTGACTAAATTCATCTTGCAGATTTGGTATAGGTCATAAGTATAGAGATAGTTTATGTCACAATTTGTTTTTCAGATCAGAAACTCTGATATCAGGAGCACTGAAATTCAAACCAAGTCTCAAAGCTACTTGATTTTGACCAAAATCAAATTTGGCAATTACTTTCAGTGTTGTTACCCATTCTGGAGTAAATCTTCCAAAGCTACACAAAATCACCTAGCATTAGGGGACTTGGTAATTATTAATGTGGAAACTTATTTGCACCAGGATCCCCAGTGCAAATTTGCTACTTATGTTGCTTAGTATCTCTGAATCGACCAGTGCCAGTGAAGCATATCAAATGATAATGTGGGATCCTAATCCCTAATTGTAATTGTAAATAATGTTGTCAATGAATGAATTAATCTCAATTAATTGCCAATTGCCACCCAACTCTGGTGGGGTTCGGAATACATATTAATTTATGTACTGAAGGCAGACACTGGCTTCACTCACCTAATTTACTGAGCTGAAAATTCTAGATTTATCACAATTACCACTTACAGCTTCAAATCCATGGTAACTCACTTGGTTTGTGTATACTTTGTCATCCAGGTTTGGAGAAGGCGGGGATGGGAGAGTTGTGGTAGATGTTGGTTAGGGGAAGGAATATTTCCCTAATATTTGTTTGTGTCTTTGGAATTTTTG
Organism: Pristis pectinata; assembly: GCF_009764475.1. Classification (NCBI taxonomy): domain Eukaryota; kingdom Metazoa; phylum Chordata; class Chondrichthyes; order Rhinopristiformes; family Pristidae; genus Pristis; species Pristis pectinata. The sequence goes on from NC_067415.1 coordinate 27,102,016, forward strand.
AACCAATTAAGGTAATGATTTCCACATCATCTTTTATGGAGTTTTGATGACCAATGGAGAAAAAAAATCCCAAAATGGAGCTTAAATAAATAGTTCAGAATCAGAATCAGATCAGATTTAATTTCACTGAACTGAGATCATGGAAACTTTCCAAGGGGTAAATGTGGGAAAGCACTTATGAACAATTTTACTTTCCACAGTTATTAATGCTGCACTCCCTGTGGTTTCTGAACAAACAATGAAGAAACAATCACCTCAAACAGAAAAAATTTTGATCTGTCTTACCAATATGGATCGTCTAGAATCATCACAGGTATTAAACAAGTTAAGTCTTTGTTCTCGTCGCAGTTAATTTATTTTTCTTCTGCTTTAAATATAATTTTCTTTCTAACTTCTGAAGTGCATTGTATCACAGATGACAATAGCCCTCTATTTAGCTCCTAAAAATGGCCATTTTTTTCTAAAGTAAACCTACATTCAATGCAAGTTATCAATTAAACAGTTGAGGCATGAGGCATCACAGGTAATTCTAAATTTTATGCTCAACCAATATCATTGCAGACATTTTACAATAGTGATCAGAAGCTGTCAATCAAGATGTGAATATTGATTAAGTTTTGATTCAGTAGCCCAGGGCAATGAGGCCAAAAGTAGAATCTTCATTACTGCCCAAGCAAATGCGAGCATTGTCCTCCAACTAGTGATGAAACTGAGCACAATTCAGATTATTATCCCACATTGACAATTCATTTATAAACCAGACTATCAAGGAAACCCAATGTAATCTTAAAAATTGGAATTAAATAATGTGATTACTTGAAATCAAAGATGCCGCTGACTACTGATGCTTTGAAAGCCTGCTACCAGTAACCACTTAATTTTTCCAAACAATGGTAAAGGTTCAGATCTCATATGGATATTGCAAATTATTTTTGAAACAAAACTCTTTGTGCCCTTGCCTTGCCTGTACATTTCTGCAATGACCTTGGCAGAAATAGATCTCTTGGTCAGGTACTATCCAAATATAGGACTTGGATTTGTGGAGACTTTACATAGTCAGCCATTATACTCATGATCCTGAGAAGGAACTGACAAGAGGACAAGTCACTTGATGAAACGAGCACAACTGTGGGGGTGGAGGGGGGTTGTTGGGGGAGGGGACACCTTTCCCTTGCTGAGGTTAATATCAAGGACCCTTCCAACAAAAAATATGTTTTAATTTTACTTTTCAAATGGCCACCTTATTAAAGAAGCTGCTGGATTTTATATAATCATATATACAAAAAGAGTAATTCTTTGATTTTGTTCTTGGATTTCATTTTCATGCTGCTAAGTAAATAAAAGGCTGAAAAAGTTTATCAATATATCTCAAAGGTCTCAAATCTTCCACAGCTGATTTCATTAAGTCAGCACAACAATGGCTAAAGCAACCCCAATAATACCATCAATCTTCAGAAGGCAATTGAATCTATCTGATGATATCCTAGAACATGAATGGGTCCATTGTGGAAGACAAAACATTGGAGTCAACAGTTATGGATCAGCCTGGTCAGTGGTTTGGGGGAATATGGTTGAAACAGCAAAGAAAAATGTTTTTTTTTTGCCTTACTTGTCCCGCTTTCTTTGTTTTTTTTTGCATCTTCCAGGAGATTACTTGGCTGCAGGAGGAAGGAGTTATGTCTTCTGACGCTCCAGACATCACAAGTATAGGAAATTTTGAGAGATGGCCTTTTCCAATCTAATGTTTTCGTATAATATTTATGATGCAATCATAAGAACAACAATCTATGTGTTATCAAATGGTTATATGTTCAATCAAATGGAAACCATACAGTCCAAATCACAAGATTTTATGGGTGGAGAAAGCAATTCGGCCGATCTGAAATCATTCCTCCAGAAGAAATCGTAAAGCCTCATCAGAAAAAAATCCTGCTATTTCTGAACTAAATCCTTACTTTGTTTTTTTCATTTCCTGCTTGTAAGCCCATCCTACGTGCTGTAATTTCAACTGTCTTTAATGTTCCAAATTCACTGAAGTAACACTAGGAAATTGTATGTGTGTGTATATATGATTAAAAGTATATATAAAGCATTCAACTTTTTTTGTAGATATTTACTGATGAAAACCAAATCCAAAATCAATCCTGTTTGGATGGCAAAAATTCGACAAGAAGAAAATCTTTGATGAATGAAGCCAGTGGTATGAATTCAGAATGATTTTCTTTGAACAACATTGAACTAGTAATATTTATAGTACACATCAATATGTTTCTTTTATCACATATTTTAACTAAATTAATTTTTTTCAAATTTGCCATTTATTTTCTTTCTACAAGTTACTTTAATGTGTGATATGGTTTAGAATTTCAGGTTAATACTGTAGAAGTTAATGTTTTGGATGCCATAACTCTGAAAGTCATCATGAATATTTCTGGGAATATATCTTGTCACTGGAGCTTTAAGAACAGCAGTATTCAACATGATGTGAAGAACTGCACATTGTACAGGTATTTTCCTTAATTTGCTTTTATGCATTAAATATTGTTATATGGTATTCTTCATTTGAAAATGCACTAAGCAAAAGTTAGAAGAAGGATTTCTTCTAACAACATGATTCAGAGAAATAGGAATAAGCCATTCATTCCTTTGAGCCTCTTCTCCCATTTAATGTGATTATAGTTGATCCATGACCCAAGTCTGCAAAGTTGTCTTAGTTTCATTGTCTTTAATGTTATTACCTCATAAAAATTTAACTATCTCAGTGCATATTTTTTTCTGTTATACAATTGATTTAAAATGCAAAAGGCACTTCTCACCCATGCTTGGTACATAATGGGAAACTGATTTGGAGGTCTCCATTCATGTGAAGTGCCAATGCATGGAGGGTGACTTGAGTGTAAGTTAATGGGCCTATGCTTAGTTGTGCTGCTGTTCCCACCAAAGGTAGCCACGAACTCCTCACCATTTGTACACAGTTTTATGTTTTTTTAAGTAGCTGGATATATTTCTGGTGGTTTCCTATCCCATTTTGAAGCTGAACCACCTTATTAATGTCAGGTAAATACCATAATCACCCTTCCCAATGCTCAAACCTCTCACAGTATACCAAATGGATTTTGTCAACATTTGCACACAGATCCTGCTGCTTCCACACCTGATTCTTCCTCCATCCAAATTCCAGAATGAACATGGGAATAGGGTCCATTTACATAATCTCTCACCAATTCCTGATATTGTTACCTCATCCCTATCTTTCATGCCATCATTCACTGCATCTCTAGATTTGCAGATTTAAACAATTTTCTTTGTAATCAAGCTACATAAATACACAGAAAATAACAGAATTCAGATCTCAAGTTATCTTTAACACAGGTCTCATGACAAGAAACTTTTTCTTGCACTGTGTAGTTATGATCTGTAAATCACTGACAGGATGGTGGAAACAACTTCACTTGTTAACTTCAAAGGGAGATTTGATAGATATTGGAAGAAAAATGAATATAGGGTTTTTTTGGAAAGAACTGCTGCAGACTTGATGGGTTGAAAATCCTCCCATGCTGTAACAATTCTATAATTCTATGATTATAAAATTTCTGACACAAGAGATTCTGCAGATGCTGGAATCTGGAGCAACACACACAAGAAGTGCTGGAGGAACTCAGTAGGTCAGGTAGCATCTATGGAGAGAAATAAACAGTCCTGATGAAGGATCTCGACCTGAAACGTCAACTGTTTATTTGTCTCCATAGATGCTGCCTGATCTGCTGTGTCCCTCCACCACTCTTTGTGTGTGTTGCTCTAAAATTTCTGTTTTTCTTTAAATAAATGTCATCATGATACATTTGTGCTGCACTCAAGTACTGTCCCAGTTGCACTTGAGCCATTGATTAATAAGGGCAATCCAATGATGACGTGACTGATGAGCCCAAGGCATATCATATGCAAATGTGGGGAGAATACATACATGGAAAGCCATGCTGAAGCAAAAAATTGTGATGAAGCAGATCATTGGCCTGCTGACATTAAACTTCCATTTCTAGGACTTCTCCATAGGAACCCACAGTATTAAGCAGGACAAGTACTGAGACTTGAGACTGATTGGGATGTACTATACAACTTTGCTGATATGAGCAGGTGAAGGAGGAGAAAGTAGTGGAGGAGAAAAAACAACATCTATACAGATTATCTGTTCAGTATGTCTGCAAAGGTACCATCTAAGTGTAATTCCATCAACCACAACCCCAATTCCCCATTCACCAATAGTCCCATGCTCTGTTTCCTCTGTCATGGACATATCACAACATCTGCTTGGCCAATATGCTGAAATAAGACCCAACACAAAATTAAAATTCCAGCAAAATGCGCAGAATAGCATACCAACACTAACTAATCACTCTTGTACAATTCAGTAAGGCTTGCCCTCATTCTTTGCCTATTCCAGAGGTTCTGCCAGTGCTATCCTATTAGTTGCAATATGGTTCATGAAAGACTGCTGCCTTTAGGTTGCAGATACTACTGATGGCTTTGGAAGACAATCTGATTAGAATTGGACTTAGAAAGCCTCAGTATGGACTGGAGTATTTAACCATGGGAAATGGGAAACCTGGGTTGCCTAGGGGATCTGCAAGAGGAGAGATGTTGGCAGTGTGGTACAACAAGATGAATAGTATTCCTGAGAGGGAATGGCAAATTTGTGTCCACAGAACCACTGTCATTCCTACTCGGCAGTTTCTCAGTGATTCCAGTAATCTATAGAGGACAGGTTTCTCTATTGTTAGTGCATATTAAATCTTTGCTGCATTTGTTCATTGAAAGAAACCAAATACTTGACAGGAAGTAGATTTTATGATCAAAAAGAATAAAGTTTGTTGAGAAAATGGAATAGCATATAAAACAGTTCTCTGAAATCAAAGCATTTAATATGTGTGGTCCTGTTCGCAGTTTTGGTTATTTATATTCATTCACTATGTAGTTGTTGCACCTGTCTTTTGGAATTTAAAAGGATAAGCTAACTTGCTCGGCCATATTTACCATTGTATTGTTTTTCAATGGGAACTGACTAATTCTCTGGTTTCACGTTATTATCTGAAGAGAAGAGAAGTACATCCAGGAATAATAATTCACAACAAAGAACAGATCCACTGATTACATTGCCAGTTGATAATTTGATCTAATTCTTATTTTTCTTTACAGGCAAGTTACGAGTTTCACAATTACTCGAATCAGGGAAAGGCATGCTGGTATATATACCCTCACAGTTGGAAGTGGAAGCACAAACTATACAATTAGCTTTACAATTGTTGTTAGAGGTAAGTAAGTAATGAAATAATTAAATATAATTTCCAATGTGTGAAGAACTAATGGCTACTGTTCATCCACAGACCCAGATCAATGGTGTTCAACTTCTCTGATTTTTTTTCCCTAATTTTAGGGTACAATTGAGAAGGGAAGTTACTAACATATCTGTGATAAGAAGGTGTGAACTTGAAGTCCCACCTTAGGATTTGAACACAAATCCTAAAGTGACATTTTTGTTCAGTACTCGAAATGTAACTGAGAAGATTAGCAACATTCTTAAACAGTGCTTTCACTGCCTGGACTATTAGAGAAGGGAAAGCATCACAAATATATTAATATATTTGTTGTAAGAAAGTTGTGACTTAAAGGCCCATTCCTGGGTTTGAGCACTTCACCTAAGATAACACTTCAGTTCGATACCGAAAGAGTGCTACATTATTGGATGTTTCGCCTTTGGATGTGGCATGAATTGAGGTTTGATATGATTGTTCAAGAAGCAGATAATGGGGAATGAAGTTGGATCTTCATTGGGTATGATGAGAGCTCTCTGCACCTGTGATGTGAGTCATGGCAGATGCCATATTGATGAAGACATTAGCTCAGGCATACAAATGCTTGCTGGTGATATGCATAATCAGAGAATCACGATATGACATGACAGAAGAACTGCTATTTTGGAGCTCAGTACTGCAGGTCACGTGCTATTTTAAACTGGAACATCTGAATATACATTCAACAGAAGGAAGGAATTCTCAGCAATTTTACCCTGGGGAATAATCATTCAGGTACAGGTTTGTTGTTGGTGGATTTCTTCTTTCTGTTGTTCCACTGCTACTGGTGTTTGGTGCCCAAGTTGTAGAGGTTTACAAGGGATGGTATGGCATGTACTGAAAGATGCTTTTGCAGATAAGGCTTTTGGAGAAATTGCTTTCAGGCATGGTCCATAAGACATTAGACTAAACATTAGACATTAGTCCATTAGACTAAACATTCTGCTTGAAATGCAGCATGACTACAAGCACAAATAAGGGGCACACAGAGTGTGACAAGCTGCTAGAAGGGGAAGTGGGATAAGGAAAAAGTTAGGAGGTTGTATCAACTCAGGATGTTCAGGGGTCAAATATTTTACCCAAACTTTGGAGAGGAACAATGTGTGTGAGATGTCTGTACTTCTATAAGAATGTTCTTACTGAAATCTGTGCTGGAGCAAAAAGAAACAACCTCAGAGCAGGTATTGCATTACCAATGACACTACCAATAGAATCACCTTCAACTATTGCAAAAGGAAGGCAACTGACACTTTCTATTCCATTTTATTTCATTCTTTCCTTCAGTTACTATCAAGTAGACAGAGCGCATGGCTTTGACAGGATTTCAGGCTTCTCCATGGTGCAGGGCACCGTTGATTTCATGTACATTGCTTTGAGGTTGATGCATATCAATCCAGCCCTTTAACTGGAATCAAAAGTGGTTCCATTTCCTCAGCTTCCTGTCAGTGTGTGACTGTAGGCAGTGAACTATGCAGGTCAGCAGGCAACAGTCATGATGCCTTCGTTCTGCAATTGTCAACTGCATCAGCTGCATTTGAGCAATGTCCATAAGATATAGGAGCAGAATGAGGCATTTCAGCCCATTGAGTCTGCACCGGCATTCGATCATTGCTGATTTGTTTTTCCCTCTCAACTCTCTTTTCCTGCCTTCTCCCTGTAACCTTTGATGCTCATACTAATCAAGAACCTATCAACCTCCGCTTTAAATATATCCAATGACTTGGCCTCAACAGCCATCTGTGGCAATGAATTCTACAGATTCACCACCCTCTGGCTAAAGAAATTCCTCCTCATCTCTGTTCTAAAGGGACATCCTTCTGTTCTGAGGCTGTGCCCTCCGGTCCTGGACTCTCCCACTACTGGAAACATCCTCTCCACGTCCACTCTATCCAGGCCTTTCAATATTCAGTAGGTTTCAACGAGCTCCCTCCTCGTCCTTCTAAACTCCAGCGAGTGCTGGCCCAGAGCCATCAAACGGTCCTTGTGCATTAACCCTTTCATTCCCAGGATCATTCTTGTAAACCTCCTTTGGACCCTCTCCAATGCCAGCACATCCTTCCTCAGATATGTGGCCCAAAACTGCTCACAATACTCCAAATATGGTCTGACCAACATCTTATAAAGCCTCAGCATTACATCCTTGCTTTTATATTCTAATTCTCTAGAAATGAATGCTAACATTGCATTTACCTTCCTTACTACCAACTCAACCTTAAAGTTAACCTTTAGGGAATCCTGCACTAGAACTCCCAAGTCCCTTTGCACCTCTGATTTCTGAATTCACTCCCCGTTTAGAAAATAGTCTGTGCCTTTATTCCTTCTACCAAAGTGCATGACCATACACTTCCCTACACTGTATTTCATCTGCCACTTCTTTGCCCATTCTCCCAACCTGTCCAAGTCCTTCTGCAGACTCCCTGCTTCCTCAACACTACTTGCCCCTCCACCTATCTTTGTATCATCCACAAACTTGGCCACAAAGCCATCAATTCTGTCATTCAGATTATTAACATGTAACATGAAAAGTAGCGGACTCAGCACTGACCGCTGCAGAACACCACTGGTCACCGCCAGCCAACCAGAAAAGGCCCCCTTTATTCCCACTCTTTGCCCTCTGCCAGTCAGCCAATCTACTATCCATGCTAGTATATTTCCTGTAATACCATGGGCTCCTATCTTGTTTGGCAGCCTTATGTGTGGCACCTTGTCAAAGGCCTTCTGAAAATCCAAGTAAACAACATCCACTGACTCTCCTTTGTCTATCCTGCCTGTAACTTCCTCAAAGAATTCCAACGGATTTGTCAGGCAAGATTTCCTTTTAAGGAAACCATGCTGACTTCAGCCTATTTTATCATGTGCTTCCAAGTACCCTGAAACCACATCCTTAATAATGGACTCTAACATCTTACCAACCACTGAAGTCAGGCTAACTGGCCTATAATTTCCTGTCTTTTGCCTCTCTCCCTTCTTAAAGAGTGGAGTGACATTTGCAACTTTCCGGAACCATTCCTGAATCTAGTGATTCTTGAAAGGTCACTACTAATGTCTCCACAATCTCTTCAGCTACCTCTTTCAGAACCCTGCGGTGTAGTCCATCCAGTCCACACGACTTATCCACCTTCAGACCTTTCAGCTTCCCAAGCACCTTCTCCTTAGTAATAGTGACTACACTCACTTCTGCCCCCTGACTCTCTCAAATTTCTGGCATGTTGCTGGTCTCTTCCACAGTGAAGACTGACGCAAAATACTTATTCAGTTCATCCACCATTTCTTTGTTCCCCATTACTATCTCTCCAGCATCATTTTCCAGAGGTCCGATGTCCACTCTTGCCTCTCTTTTACTCTTTATATATCTGAAAAAAACTTTTGGTATCCTCTTTTATATCATTAGCTAGCTTACCTTCATATTTCATCTTTTCGCCCCTTATTGCTTTTTTAGTTGCCTTCTGTTGGTTTTTAAAAGCTTCCAGATCCTCTAGCTTCCCACTAATTTTTCCAATATTGTATGCCTTCTCTTTTGCTTTTATGCTGCCTTTGACTTCCCATGTCAGCCATGGTTGCCTCATCCTCCCTTTAGAATGCTGCTTCTTCTTTGGGATGAACTGATCCTGCATGTTCTGAATTACTCCCAGAAACTGCTGCCATTGCTGCTGTACCATCATCCCTGCTAGGGACCCCTTACAATCACCTTTGGCCAGTTCCTCTCTCATGCCACTGTAGCTACTTTTACTCAATTATAATACCAATACATCTGATTTTAGCTTCTCCCTCTCAAGTTGCAGGGTGAATTCTATCATATTATGATCACTGCCTCCTAAGGGTTCCTTTACCTTAAGCTCCCTAATCAAGTCTGGTTCATTGCACAACACCAAATCCAGAATTGCCTTTTTCGTAGTGGGCTCGACCACAAGCTGCTCTAAAAAGCTATCTCTTAGGTATTCTACAAATTCCTTCTTTTGGAATCCAGTACCAGCCTGATTTTCCCCAATCTACCTGCATATTGAAATCCCCCATGACCACCTTAACATTGCCCTTTTTACATGCCTTTTCTATCTCCTGTTGTAATTTGTACCCCACATCTCGGCTACCATTTGGAGGCCTGCATATAACTCTCAACAGGGTCTTTTTACCGTTGCAGTTTCTTAACTCTACCCACAAGGATTCTACATCTTCTGATCCCATGTCACTTCTTTCTAAGGATTTGATTTCATTTTTTACCAACAGAGCCACCCCACCCCCTCTGCCCACCTGCCTGTCTTTCGATAGGATGTGTATCCTTGGATGTTTAGCTGCCAGCTAACTATTGTTTGTCAAGGGCAGTGCACAGATGAAATGGCTGTGTTTGTTGTGCAACCTGTACATATGTCAGCATTGCCTGGACCAAGAAACCCTGCTGTATTTGACAGAGCAGGCAACAAGATTAATGGTGGACAGCTGTGTGGTATGCAATGTTACCCACACAAAGGCACAACCACCAGCTATACAGTGAGCAACTGGGAAAGGAAGAAGAAGGGAAGGTACTGGAGAAAGACAAAGGGCAACGTAGAGTGGTACTTCCTGCAGAGAACTCATCTGAGTACTAAACAGGTAACCACAGCCCCAATTCACCACTTACCAATAATCCCTGACCATCACAATATCTGCTTGACAGTAATGCCAAAATAAAGTGCAACACAAAATAAGTTATGCCAAATTGCATGCAAACATCACCCTGTAGATTTAGTCTGGGACTCTCTTCTCTGATTCTTTGACTTTCACACTCACTGCAACACACCTTATAGATGGCTGTTGACTCTCAAAAGTGAAGGCAACCATCTTAATTTCTATAGCCAGGCTATGGAGTGCAGCATCCTGGAATGGCCAGCGGCACTGTGCTGGCCAGCAAGCAGGCACAAGCAAAAGCACTGACACTGTAGCAGGAGTGTGAGGACAAATGCTGCATTCCACAGAGAAGTCAGAAGATTTGTGCTGTGCAAAAAAAAATCACCACAGCTCACCCAGGCAGCACCTTAATAATTCTGATAACCTATGGGGGACTTGTTGCTCGATTGCTGAGACACTTTCAAAGTCCTCTTAGTTTATAGCAAAGATGGCAACAGTCTGAGCTGGTGCTGCAGAATTCAGATACTGGTGCCTGCAGTTGTGCTGCAATGGGGGCTATGAGGCCTTAAGATGTAGCACTGTAATTGGGTTACAGGTGTGCAAACAGAGTTGACCGTCACATTCATGCTGAAAATTTTGGTCTCAAACCTCTGCTCAAAGCTCAATTCCAAGATGGTGCAGAATCTACAATGGCCCTTGATAGGGAATGTATGTTTTCAGACAGCATTGCACCAATTTGATTATACATACCTGTCAAGTTTACCATCAAAGTTCTCATCTCAGTCTTGTTCAGAGAGACATATTTGGAATCTCACTTACTTTGATCTCTCTCTCTCTCTCTCCCTCTCCCCCTCTCTCTCCCTCTCCCCCTCTCTCTCCCTCTTTCCCTCTCCCTCTCCTTAGTTGGAACTAATCATGTGCAGATCTGCCTCATTAAGTGACAAGTGGCTGCATGTGAAATTGGGTGACTCTACTTCTTCCTGATCACTGTCTTCATTTTCACTGCCTTCCTGATCTTCCGTCACTCCCTGGCCAAGTTTCAATTCTTGATGATATAAAATGAAAATGACACTAGGATAAGATTGTGACTTGGAGACGGGAGTGAAAAGGAGGAAGGGAAATTGAGAGGTCCTTGTTCACACCCTCTGCAGGTTGGAAATAAAAAGAGGTTGTGGTTGAAGGAGAAATGGGATGTGAGAAAGAGGATTAAGATTAGGTTAGACTATCATCTTCAATGTTTTCAAGTTTACAGTGGTCATGGTTCCACTAATGGCTTTCCTAGTTCTGGTCAGCACTGCCTTCTCCATAAGAGTATGTGGGCATGTTTGCATACTTCTCCCTCTTCTGTTTGTTGGTGAGGCACTCATTTATTCATCACTATGTCTTGCAAAAGCGACAGAAGTATGCTTGTGAAAGTTGTGTAATGTGTTTGGGTGATACAGTAGTGTAGGTTGAATAGCTAGCAGTGTGTGCAAGTGGAAGGGTTTGCCTTGAGTATTGAAGCAGTTTTAAGTGAGTGAGGATGGTATGGAGCATATGCATTTAGTTATGAATCCTGATTGATAGTTATTGTTGTTAAATGACAGCTGAAGTGTTGTAATGATTTGAAGAGTGTCTGTGGCCAGTGGTGTGTTTGACAAGAGGATGTTTTCACTCATTTTAACCACAAATGTGAGGTTATTCAACATCTTGCAGCACCTAATCCAGGTCCGTAGGTCTGGATTCCTGGCCCTTATGAATGCAGAGTATCTGAACTTCTTTCCACCTCAATCACCAAAGCCTCAAGTTCAATGTCTACAATTCCTGGAATCAGCTCTGTCCTGCCACACAACAAGTATCCATTAACTATTCTTTAGTTTTTAGTGCAGGTCCAGTTACAGAATATCTGCCAGCTCATACTCCAGTCAAAATAGTTCCCCCATTGCTACATTCTAGTTTAATGCATTGCAGGCTAGTTTTAGTGATTGCTGGTTGCTCAAGGAATTGGTGTCCAGCTGAAATGTATGGCTAATGAACACCGCAATTAGTACTGGCAGTTACAATCATTCAAATGAACATACAACTTGAATTTGGTACTATGCCTGCTTTACAATGAATGAACGCAGATTAATCACCCATCATGATCTCTGTGCTCATTATCTGATGTTATCATTTTTAATCCCCACTATGTCACACTTTAAACAAGGACAGGATTACACCTATACATCAACCATGACAATCAAAAGCAGATTCACTGGTCATTTTACAATTTGGTTTGTGCTGTGGCATATTGGCTGATGCACTTCTCAATCATTAGCTTTAATTAACTTTATCTGAAGGGGTTCTTCTGGATGTAGGTTCTTTCATTCTTAATGCAGTTTAATATCAGATTATAGTACAATTATATTTTATAAAATAAGGTCGTATATTAAGAACTATTAGCATGGGGAAGAATAGAAAAAAGCCCTTAAATGATGATTAAATTGGTTTTGAATTTAATGCTTTAATTGTTAACCTATTGTTTAAATTCATTTTAATCTATGTCTCCAGACAGTTTTATGTTCATGTAGGTTTCTAACAAACATCATACACAACTCCATAGCTGGTGTGACAGGATGCTCTGAGTCAAAGATAACTACTTTATATGGTAAAATGTAAATGGGCTGAGTAGACCAAGTCACAGCAGTTTCTTCCAACAGAGGAATAAATTGCACTTTAAGGGGAAAGATCATGGAAGGGGAAGAAAACAAAAGGATAGCATTGGGTTAATGTACTATAGACATCCAATATCTAGAAACTCAATGTGTACAGTGTAAACATGTTTTGCTCTTTGCCTCAGATCCAGCAAGTTCCAGATTCTTCCCACTTTCTGATTAAGAAAGTTTTGTTTTGTATTTCCTATAAGATTTTTTTATTGACTGTTTGATATTTAACTACTTTAATTCTGGTCTTCCTCACAAGTTGAAATATCTCACATCTATCTTACAAAACCTTTTCATCAACTTAAATACTTTAATCAGGTAATCATTCAGCATTCTCCTTTCTAGAGAACAGAGATGTTGCCTGTCCAATCTTTCCTGATATACTACTTAAAACAATCTTAAAATTATTTCCCTGCTTTCTTCAAGAAGGATGGGAATGACAAGCAGTGTTAGTTATATATGTACTGGCAGATCCCCTGATTATTTTACCCGATGCAGACACTTACTTTCTGAGGAGTATTTGACCTCTTTATTCTTCCCAGCAAAATGTACCTCCTCAAACTTATTTTCCACTGCCCATTTTACAAGAGTATTAATATTTCCTGTATCTTGTTGTAGACCTCTGAATTAACTATAATTCCCAATTTAAGATAAGATAAGAAAAGATATCTTTATTAGTCACATGTACATCGAAACACACAGTGAAATGCACCTTTTGTGTAGAATGTTCTGGCGGCAGCCCGCAAGTGTCGCCACACTTCCGGTGCCAACATAGCATGCCCACAACTTCCTAACCCGTACGTCTTTGGAATGTGAGAGGAAACCGGAGCACCCGGAGGAAACCCATGCAGACATGGGGAGAACATACAAACTCCTTACAGACAGTGGCTGGAATTGAACCTGGGTCGCTGGCGCTGTAATAGCTTTATGCTAACTGCTACACTAGCGTGCCTGCCCCAGCAAAGGATGAATAAGTAGACAAAGCTGTCTTAGCAAATGAAGCCATTCACTCTGAATCTAAAAAGTAAAGTACTTTCTAAAATGTGAAAAGCAAGAAACAATATCAAAGCTGATAATGTGGGCCCATGTACATAAATATATTCAGAGGACAGAAATAGAAGAGTGATTATGCTGTAGTTACATGAAGTTCTTGACAGATCACATCAGAAGCAATGTAAGCAGTTCTGAGCATTGTACTGTATTGGTATTGAAATAAAGGAGCATGGATTTACCAATATGAGAGCTGAACTCTAATGGTTTTCATGGGAGTGAAGTTACTTCTAGATGCAGAGGTTCATAGAAATTTGAAATATTGTTTTCATAATTGAGAATTAATGTAGGGTCAAAGGCCTGGTGAGCATTTCCAATAGATTCATAGAGACAGAGAGTAATACAGCCAGTAAACTGGTCCATGCTGACCAAGATGCCTATCTAATTTTTTTCCCATTTGCCCATGTTTGGCCCATATCCCTCTAAATGTTTCCTATCCATGTAGCTGTCCAAATTTCTTTTAAGTGTTGTTACTGTACCTGCCTCAACCACTTCCTCTGGCAACTTGTGCCATACTTGCACCTATACGAAGAAGTTGCCCCTCAGGTCTCTTTTAAATCTTTCCCCTCTCACCTTAAACCTATGGCCTCCAGTTTTTGATTCCCTTTCGTGGGAAAAAAGACTGTGCACATTCACCCTATTTATTCCCCTTATGATTTTATAGAGAGGTAGTCTATATAAAGTCCTAGCCTGCCCAACCTTTCCCTATAACTCAGACCCTCAAGTCCTAGCAACATTCTCATAAATCTTCTTTGCACTCTTTCCAGCTCAATGATGTATTTCCTATAACAGGGTAACCAAAACTGTTCACAATACTCTAGGTGTGACCTCACCAATGTCTTGTACAAATGCAACATAACATCCCGACTCCTATACTCAATGCCCTGGCTGATGAAGGCCAGCATGTCAAATGCCTTCTTCGCCACCCTGTCTACCTGTGACAACACTTTTAGGGAACTATGTACTTGTACTCTTAGGTCTCTCTGTTCTACAACACTTCCCAGGGCCCTACTGTTCACTGTGAAAGTCCTACCCTGGTCTGATTACCCAAAATACAAAACCTCGCACTTATCTGAATTGAATGCCATTTACCATTCCTAGGCCCACTTACCTAACTAATTAAGCCCCCCCCCCCCCCCAATTTTTGATAACCTTCTTCACTGTCATTTTCATAGCATTACATTTAACGTTAAATGTTATTTAACGTCTAGTTATTACATTTTTAGGAAAGCTTACATGAATTATGGTTTTCCCTGGAATTTAGGGGTTTAAAGACGGACAATTAAGGTGTGCAAGATATTAAGGGGAACTGGTAGGAAAGATAGAGAAAAAGTATTTCTGTGAGTAAAGCTTTTGATAAGGTCCCTCATGGTAGGCTGATCCAGAAAATTAAGGTGCATGGGAGCCATGGAGACGGTAGATTGGTTTCAAAATTGGCTTGGCCATAGAAGTCAGAGGGTAGTGGTGGAGGGGCGTTATTCTTACTGGAGGTCTGTGACAAGTATTATTCCGCAGGGATGAGTGCTGAGACCTTTGTTATATAAATGATTTGGATAATAATGTAGGTGGGATGATTAGTAAGTTTGCAGACAACACAAAAATTGGTGGAGTTGGTGGAGTGAGGAAGGTTATCAAAGGATTCAGCAGGATATAGACCAGCTGGAAATATGAGCAGAGAAATGGCAGATGGAGTTTAGTTTGGGCAAGTGTGAGGTGTTGCACTTTGGGAGGTCAAATGCAAGAGGAAAGTAAACAGTGAATGGCAGGATACTTAAGAGCATTGATGTACAGAGGGATCTTGTGGTGCAAATCCATAGCTCCCTGAAAACAGCAACACAGGTAAAAAGGTTGGTAAAGAAAGCATACAGCATACTTGCCTTCATTGGTCAGGGTGTTGAGTATAAAAGCCAGGAAGTCATGTTGCAGCTGTCTAAAAATTTGGTTAAGCCACATTTGGAGTATTGTGTGCAGTTCTGGTCACCATATTACAGGAAGGATGTGGAGGTTTTGGAGGGGTACAGAAGAGGTTCACCAACAATTTGCTTGGATTAGAGAGTATTACCTTTAAGGAGAGGTTAGACAGACTTGGATTGTTTTCTTTGGAGTGTTGGAGACTGAGGTGTGACCTGATAGAAGTATATAAAATAATGACAGGCACGGATAGTCTGAGTTTGTTTTCAAGGGTGGAAATGTCAAATACTGGAGGGCATAGCTTTAAGGTGAGAAGGGGATAGTTCAAAGGAGAGTAACGTGGCAAGGTTTTTACACAGAGAGTGGTAGGTGCCTGGAACACACTGCCAGGGGAAGTGTGGAGGCAGATATGACAGCAATGCCTGAGAAGTATTGGCAGGGAATAGAGGGATATGGACCACATGCAGGCAGATGGGATATTTTTGGTTTGCATAATGGTTGGCATAGACATTGTGGGCCAAGGGGCCTGTTTCTGTGCTGTCTTGTTCTATGTTCTATGTTTTATGTTAACGTGATAGAGTCATAGAGTCATACAGCACAGAAATATGAAGTCCATGTCAATCATCAACTACCCATCTATACTAGTAGGTTTGGGAATGTATAACTAGGGGCATTGTCCAGAATTTTTAACCCGTCCTTCAGCAATAAAGTTACTTCTATGTGAGAGGGTTACTGCTATTGTCCACATGTCAAATGATACAGGTGAGGTGTTTATTTTAAATATGGAAATGATGAATATGGGGAAAAGCTTGTATATGAAATTAGATCACAGATCAGCTTTGACCTCATTAAATGGCAGAAAAGGCTCAAGGAGCTAAGTGGGTTGCGGCTGTTCTTATGGTTCCTCTGTTTTATTTGTTTCCTGTGTGAATCTTGTCAACAGTGCTATTAAGTATACTTGTAAATTGTATATACTTGTAATATACTTGTATACTTGTATATTGGTGTAAATTTTTGCAACAATTTGCAATGTTAAAAATGCTTGTTCTTAATTGCTCTATAACTGTATTAATATTTATAAATTGCATTTATAATAACTCATCTAATTTTGAAGGATACATTGAAGTTTTTGAGAAGCCAACACTTCTGTTTCACAATCATTTATTTGGGAACTAAGAGTTCGATAATTTGAGTAAACTATCATTAGAGGTAACAGGAGAAACATCCTTCATTAGTTTGAGTAGTATAGTTTTAAATGTTTCTAAAGTCCTGTAATCTAATTTGACAGCAAAACCCAGGAAGCCAAAGTTGACTATGAAAGAAGTGGAAGGCAATACTATATTGGATTGCACAACAGAAAATTACTTTGTCCCTGAGCTTACTTGGAGACGTAATTGTACAAGGTATGCTTCTCCTTCGTGTTTAGCTCTTGCCATCTCCAATTGATCACTTTGTGATATGCATTATTTCTCAACTTAAAAGGTACCAGGCCTCTATTTACTTGTGTTTCAAGAAAAAGAATGGTGATATAAGAAGAGATTGAGTTGGGATAAAATGTGCAATTCACCATGTAGCATTTCCTAATAACTAAATAAGGACCAGGTAGTTTACGTGACAAAATTATGGTGCAAGCACACACCTTCCCACTTTGTGGTTCGGCTGTGGAGTACACTAATCCAATTGTGCCCTAAGTCTTTTGCAGGAACTTTTGTTTATGAAACTTGTATTTTATTAAACATTTAAATATAGTAAATTTCAAGCAGATCAGAGTGCACAAAGGGAACAGTTACCACTCATATATACCACAATATGTTCATACAGCTTTTCAGCTTGGTTTAGCCAAATATTAGGAAGGTAAAATTCCAACATGTTTTCCTACTCTCCTGCCATGGCATTACAGTTGCTGCTTTGTCCAGGATTTCAACAGCCCTTCTGCTTACATTACAACTCACAATGGAGAGAATTCCTTCAGAAATTATCTCCCATGGTCATTTTCTGAAGTTTCTTTGCTCTTCCACCAGAGTTACTGAGGATAACTTGGTGGACTGATCCCTACAGAAACCATTCACGTTGGCTGTAAGAGTCAGACAGAAACACTTCAAAAAGACATAAAAGCTACTTCTATGGGTGGGTGACAAAGTGATTTAAGAGTCTCAACTGTTCAATAAATTTCACTTATTAGAAAAATTTAATAAGATAAAATGCTGTAACATAGTTCCATAATTGGTCAATTTGGTATAATACAATGCTCTCATAAACCCTGGAAGTATTTGGCAGTTCTCTGCATTAACAATATATTTTGAATTTACAGTTCTTCACGTATGGACAATGATAAACGTATTGAATCCACCGGATCATTTGGAGTGACAAGACTTAGGAATGAGGTTTCTATAAAGAAATTCAATCATGGTAATGAATGTTGTTGTGCAAGTAATATCCAGGGATCAGAGTGTTCGAGTCTTCACACACTAGGTAATTATAATTATAAACAATAGCCCACATCAGTAACAGATGTTGAAGAATGGATTCTGTTTGATAATTCTAAGAACCATTCAGATGAAGACATAATATTTTAAAGAACTTGCAATGAAAATAACTGTCTCTTTCTTTTTGGTGTTTTATCTTATGTTCAGCATGTTCATGTGCCTAAAATCCTTGGGACTGGAAATGCCAAAAAAACAATTGCTGACAGGAGTGAACTTGGAATTTAGGATAGAACTCAATTACTTGAAATTCCATCCCATATATTCTGACATTTTAAACTCTGGTGGTTAGGTATGGAATCGGGGTTGAGCTCTTTTGTAGATCTTCTTCCCACATCACGAGATCAAGGTAGTAGGTCAGCAGGAGCTCGCACAGTAGGATTTGGCAGGGACTGAGACCCTAACCCTTGAATAATCATTAAGGATGCATATGTTTAATATCCACCTCCAAAAAATTTTCAAATTTTAATTTTTGTGCACTGGTGTCTCATTGCCTCAAATTTAAAATTCTCATCATTGTATTTATATACTCCCAAACCTTTCCTATTTCCATAATTCAATCAGAGAAATGTAAGGTAATGCATTTGGGGAGGAGAAGCAAAACAAGGGAATATTACAATAAATGGTAGGTTAGAAACAAATAGGAATCCTGTTGCAATATTATCTTACATGCTTCAATTATCACAACCCTGGAAATTCAGCAGTGGTTGCATAGGCTCCCAGTATGAACTTTGGCCCTGCAAAGTTGCCAAATTATTCTGCCAAAGTATAAAATGTCAGCCATAAAGTAGAGGAAGTGCACATTTCACAGATACTTTATTAAACTTCTGACATGTATCTTAGTTCTGTAATAAAAAAGTTACAAAATTACATCAAGTTAAGTTTTAAAGATTAATTCACGTTGTTACTTTGAGATGGAAAAATTAGAAGAAAAATTGCAGAGCGATTATGATTATTGAACAATGCTACTGAATAATAATGTTAACAAACTGTCAATGACTGTCAATAGTAATTGGTTACACAGCTGTGCTTTAGAATTCCAGTGTATGAATGCTGCTTTATTAATAAAGCAAGAATCTCACTTTTGTATTTCAACATCTAACAGTTGACTGTCTATGAACTACTCATTATTTATTTGGTTAACCTGGCATTATGAGCCCAGAGTGATAGCAACAGAAAAATGCTGGACAATCACAGCAGATTTACTATCAGCAAAAGTAGACAGGCTAATGTTTCAAGTATGTCTTTATCATAGCTAAATAGCACTGTGTAATTCCCTGACATATTTAAACAGAAATTCAGTGCTCACATTTCAACAAATCTTGTCAATCAAATTAATATATTCAAATTGGAGATTATTGTAACTTGGAAAACTTTAATTAAGTACACATACTCTGGCTAATGATGCAGAGGCATAGCATTTCAATTCTGCTAGCAGGGGTCCTGGTTTATTTTGAGGGTTTGGCCTCATTGTCATTCAGTACAGAAGTTACAGACTTCAGACTATTACCCCTGAGTAAGTTGCCAGCTCCACCGTTGGGAATATCCAATGCCCTGAGCCTAACTGAGTTAACAGGTCTAGAGACTGGGCAGTGAGGTTGTTCAAGGTGGCTGCTTTTCTTGGCCACCACAAACTCATTTCAAATATCAGTGTCTTTTCTGCTGAAACACGGAGCAAAATTTTCAAATTATATCAAGTTGTGCATCAAAATCTGATGAAAAGGACTATTGCGTCAAATAGGTTGCATTCTGACTGCTCAACAGAAAGTCCCTGTGAGGCTGGTGATTATAAAAATTTTGCAGTCTGTACACCTATTACTGATATTCAGAATGTGGTGATTGATTCAAAAAGCTTGCATTTATCAATACTAAACATGGTCAAATTTTTAACCAATGGTCTTTATTTCTGAACAGTTTCTTCTGGTCATAAAAGATGATTACCATATTTTACGAAAAATATAACATGATATGTAATTTATAATCTTATCAGAATCTTGCAAAAGATAATTTTAAATTGATATTTCCAAGTGCTAGTAATCTGAACCCTGATCATTTTATATATATATATCTTTTCCTTGTACCATCTACTACTTTCCAACCACTTCCCTCTCTAAAATCATAATCACTTCCCTTTTTGCATCCGCTTCTCTTTTCTGAGACTGCCCCCACTTCTGTCTCTTAAGGCAACGCTGCTTTCCCTCCTGGAGGTTACCCTCCTGCTCTCCGTGAGAGGACAAGCATATTCCTCCTTTACTGAACAGCTATTCCCATCACAGTTACAGCAACTGTTTGAACAATTTCATACTAGTACAAAGTAACCAACCAGTTAACTTTCAAAACACTGACTGACACACCAACAATACTTGAAAAGGGGCAGTACACCATGGTGCAGCTGGTAGAGCTGCTGCCTCACAGCTGTAGCAACCTTGGTTCAATCCTAACCTCCAGTGCTGCTTGTATGGAGTTTGTACATTCTGCCTGTGACCTCGCAGGTTTCTCCTGGATGCTCCTTGCACATCATAAAGATGTGCAGATTGGTTCAAGATGGTACCGGAGAGAGGCAACACTTTGCTGGCAGCTAACAGCAACATAGTTTCATACTCGAGATCTGACCTGCAATGGAAACAACTGCAGTAAATAACATGCTTTTAAGCCATTCTGATGAATTAGATCACTACGCACTAAAATGAACTTTTTTTTGTTCTAATTGTGTTCTTTCTTGTAAAAATTGGGAATAATTTATGTATAAGTTTTCTTGTGAATGCTGCTTATATGATGCTATGTGCCTGTGATGCTGCTGCAAGTAAGTTTTTCATTGCACCTATGAATACATGTACTTGTGTATATGACAATAAACTCGACTTTGACTTTGGTAAGTTAATTGGTCATGGTAAATTGCCCTTAGTATGCATGTAAGTGGTAAAATGTGGAGGGTATTGATGGGGATATGGGGAGAATAGATCTCAGGTGCAATTAGTAGGGAATGAGATGGCTCTGTGAGCCAGCATAGATTTAATGGCCAAAATAATCTCTTTCCATGGATGTTAATCCATGGAAAGTTTATCAGTTTCAATCCATATATTTCTATCTGAACATTAGTCACAGAAATGTACTTTCCTACCTGAAACTAAATCATTGTAATTCAGTGGAGGCATAAATGACCGCAGATGCTGTAATCTGGAGCAACAAACAATCTGCTGGAGGAACTCAGTGGGTTGAGCAGCATCTGGGGGAAGGGGGGTAAGGAATTGTTGATGTTTCGGGTTGAAACTCTGCATCAGGACTGAGAGGGGAGATGGCCAATATAAAGAGGAGAGGGAGAGTGGTGAGACAGGGGCCTGAGGTGATTGGTAGACTGAGGACGGATGAAAGGTGACAGGCAGGTTACTCCAGATAAGGGAGGGGAGGGCAGCGGTGGGTGGAGCTGGGAGACAGTGGCAGGTGGATGATGGATGGCAGCTGACAAAGAGACAAAAAAAATGAAAGACAGGTTGAGCAAAGTGGGAGAGGGGAGGGTGAAGGTTGGAGACAGCAGCTGGAGGAGGATAAGCAGAAACACAAAGGGCTACCTGTGCTGGACTCGATTAAGTAAAGGAGGTGATAATGGGAACCATTAGGGGAGAGGGAATGGCAAATGAAACCAGAACCAGATAGGGGAGGGGAAGCCTGTTGGTGAACTATGTATGTAGTACTTAATTCAGTTATGTAATGTTTGAGTTGCATGGCTTATAGTAAATTTGATATTGTTTTCTGCCTTTGAATTGTAGATCTTAATATCAAAGCAGACAAAGAAAGTTCAGTCCTGCATGTTTACCTCAAAGTTGGTGATCCATTTCTGATAAGGTGTAGAGCCTTATATGTCAATTACAAATTCAGGATAGACTGGATTATTGACACAAAAGCAGGAAATACAACAAAGGTATGACATTGACTTGAAATTGGTTATTGCTTTAGTATGTGTTATGTTTTACTCAATAAAGTTCAGCACTATTATTATTGTTTTAACAATGATACAGGTCCTGGAATATAGTGAAGCATTTCGAACAGCTGGATTTGACAGGCATAAGTTCCTGTTTGTTAATTCAGTAAGTTTGAAAGACAGTGGATCATATACATGTACTTCTACAAAGCATTCAAACAAGACGATCAACTTAATGGTATTTGGTAAGTTTATGTTTCACAGTTGAGCATTTGATAATTGGAGTTGTAAAGTGATACAATGGGCTAAATTTTAACAACAGCAGCAAGCATCTCCAATGCAATGAAATATCCCAAGATGCTTAGCAGGAGGACCATCAAACAAAATTGACAAAATATATTACTGAGTGACAGAAAGATCTATCAGTGCAGATATCCAAAGACTTAGTCGAAGAAGTATCATTTAAAGAACATCTGAAAAGAAGGGTGGTTCAGAGATAATAACGATGTAGATAAGGGTTTCAGCAGCAGAGGAGCTAATAATTGGATGTAAGAACATAAGTGATAGAAGCAGGAGTAGACCGATCAGGCCTTCTTGTCTACCTGGTTGTTCAATAAGATCACGACTGATGTTTTACACATCTCTTGATTCCATTAATGTACAAAAATCTACAGATCTCTGTCACAGAGCCATATAGTCATACATCGTTGACATAGGCCCCTCAGCCCTTTGAGTTCATACTGACCATTAAGTACCCATTTACTCAAATCCTACACTAATCTCATTTTATGCTTCTCACATTCCCATTAACTCCAACCAGATTCTACCATCCACCTACACTATGGACAGTTTACAGTGGCCATTTAACCTACCAACCTGCACATTTTTGGGATGTGGGAAGAAGCAGACCACACAGACGAAAACCCACACAGTCAAAGGGAGAAGTGTAAGTTCCACTCAGACAGCACCAGATGTCAGAATTGAACCTAGTTTGCTGGAGCTGTGAGATAGAGGCTCTACTAACTGCACCATTATGCTGCTTCCTGTCATGAATATACTAAGCAACTGAGCCTCCACAACCCTGAGGGGTAAGAACACAAAAATTAAGAGCAGGAATAGGCCTTTTCAGCCTTCTCTGCCACCTATCAAGCTTGTGGTTGATCTACCTCAATTCTGTTTTGCTGCACTATCCCCATATAATTTCATTTCCTTAATGTCCAGAAATCTATCAATCTTTGCTTTGAATGAATTCAATGACTGAATCCACACAGTGCTCCAGGGGGAGAGAATTCCAAAGATTCTTATGAGGAAAGGAATTTCTCCTCATCTCAATCCTATGTGGCCTGCACTTCAGTCTGAGATTGTGTACTTCGTTCTAATCTTCAGCCAGGGCAAACGTTCTCCAGACATTCACCCTACCAAGGTTGTTTCCATGATATCTTCTCTCATTCATCCAATTCCTTGAGAATTTAAGGGTCATCAATGATACAATAAACCCACCATGCAGAAAAAGTTTTGGTAAATCTTTATTTTTCCCTCTCTATAGCAAAAATATCCTTTTTTAAGGAAGGAGACTAAAACTGAACAAAATACTCCAGCTTTATTCTCACCAAGGACTTATATAATTATAGTAAATTAACATGAAAGATAGTTGGTACATGGATAGGAAAGGTTTAGAAGGATGTGGGCCAATCACAAGAAAATAGAATGGGCATTTGGTCAGCATGGACCAGTTGGGCTATTGGGCCTGTTTCCGTGCTGCTATGACTCTATGAAAATAAAAAAAAGACTGGATATTTGAAGTAGAAAGTGCTGGAAATACTCAGCAAGTCAGGCAGCATCCGCGGAAGCAGAAATAGTGTTTACATTTCAGATCAAAAACCCTTCAGCAGAACTGGAAAAGTAAAAAAAACAAGTTAGCTTACGGAGAAGGTGGGGGAAGGGATAGATAGGGAAAAAGGAATGCTTGAGGATGAGCAAGGCCAGGGTTGCCATGGGAATAAGCAGTGGTGATGGGTTAATGACTTTCAGCAGAAATAGGCAATTCTGATGCAGACAGAGAAAGTGATTGAATTTGGACTTGATACTGAATTCAACAACCTTGGTTTCATCAGATCTCTATATAATTCAAATGGGATATCTCTACTCTTGCATTAAAGTCCAACATCATTTTGCCTCCCTGTTTGCTTGCTGAACCTGGACATTTACTCTCAGCAATTCATGTAAAATGACACTTAGCTCCTTCTGAATACCAAGACCTTTCAGTCTCTCACCAGATAATAAAATACTCCATCTTTCTCTTTAGCAGTCAATAGTTTGATCACTATAGGGTTAAATGAACTGGAGGTGGGTTGAATGAACGAGATGAGCTCAAAGAGAATTTGCAGCAAATGGGATGGAAACAAGAGAAAGATGTGATTTTAGTTCAGCAGAGGGTCAAGGGAAAGAATGCAGGCAATTGTGTAGTGGAATGGGTAGACTTGTTCCTTGTGCCAAACATGCTTGTTGCTGGTAACGATGGAGAAGACTAGATTGCTGTTTAAGAAGGCAGCCTGTGGTGAGGAAGACAAATTAGGGGTTAACTTTGGATTACTAGACAATATTTGAATAATGATCAGTATTAGCTGGGAGAACAGGACCCAGTTGTGCTTAATGTGGCTTAGCCAAGTCTTGCAGTTGGTGGTTAAACTAATTTTCAGCCAAAAATATTTGAAGTTGCATCTCTTGGGCTTTGGAAAATTGTACCTAGATACTGTATCAAGTGATAGAGATCAAGATTGATGGAGGCCATAACAGAAGTTACAATGCAAAAAAAATCTGGAACAGGAACTACACTTGCCTCAAGGCTACCCACTTCTGGTTTTAATATAGGCAGAATGAGGGGCAGGTGACCAGCTGATTTGTGGAAAGTACTTATAATGTCATAATGACACTGACTGTAACATTCTATTTTTAACAACAAGTGGCTGAACAAAAGTAAGAAGGGCTGATTCTGTGCAGTGAGAGCATTAGTCACTCTCTTTGCTGAGAAGGAGGGGCAAGAATGCTTACCATTGGCTGATCAGACAATTAGCTACACTGCCCTAAAACAATCTCTCTGCACCCACTTGTCAATATGTGATTCCCTGCTCATTCCTGAATGCAAATCACCATTTTCTAGTCCTATAGACTACTATCTTCTCCATCCGCCAATGAGTGGTCCAACAGCCAATGGATCTCCTACCATCTACAATTCGATCCATTCAGTTTAATTGGACCACCTCCCAAGTTATCATTCAACTTCTCACAATGGTCTCCCGCCCATCCCACAACAATCAGACCATCTTCCACAGTCCTTCACAGACTTAAATGTTATTGCCACTTTTTTTTATTATTCCATAAATTTGTCTGATCATTTTAATTACAATTGCTTTATTTTTATTTTACTTCTGGTAGTTTTGTATTATTGGTATTTTAGTATTGTATTTTAATTAATAAAAATCTGTACTGATTTCATGTTTTATAACACATCACACAATGTATTTGGTAATCAGTTAAAACACTACTCATTTACCTTACCCCCAGAATCAGAAGAGTGAATGAACTTCCCTTGTGTAATTTTAGGATTCTAATAAAACAATTTGCCTGCATGTTTGCCAGATAGTGCCTCTTCTATATTTTAGTGATATTAAAATGTGGAAGAGCTATGTAAAAAAACTTGATAAATGACATTTAGGTGTTGGCTATAGTATAAATATTTGGTAGGACAACTCAAACTGTCAACCTTTTCTTTAAATAGTATCACGAGATCACTTCCATCCATTTGACAGGCAAATATGCTTCATTTTAACACTTCTGTATGGCAACAATACTACAATGTTTAAGCTAAACCATATACATCAGTTACAGGAGTTAAGATTAATCTCTGGCAGAGGTGCGAATACTATTAATGAGCCAAACTAAAATAAGTATTCTGAGGAAGGACAATGCCAAGTAACTTTCCTTGTTTTGTGTTTATGTGTGGTCCGGTCAAATTAGAGGACATGCTCAACTGAAGCACAGGAGTGGTTTCATCAGAAATGGAAATTCAGTACTCTAGTCAGAGGATGCATATTTTCCCCTAAATTGTACTGTAAATATTTGTAGTTTAATTATTTAATATATGCTACTGATGTTAACAGTGAGTGAATACATTTTATTTCCATTTTTATAGGTTAATATATGTAGAGGCTTCATAAAATAAGCTGTGATAAAGCAATAAATTTGTCCTCTGGTTCTTTTCTTTTTGCAGAGAAAGGATTTATAAATTCATCAACTCTAAATGAAGTGTATAGTGTCAGTGAAAATGAATACTTCTGCTTTGAAGCCAAACTTAATGCACATCCACTTATAAGATGCCAGTGGTATTTTTCCAAAACAATCTTCCCGTGTGAACTCACAAATTTATCTGGAAACAGGTACAGTTTTTTGAATTACAGATTTACAGGAAGTTAATGTTTTCAAAAACAGTGTATTACCATATATATGGTCTTTAATAGTATTCTGTGTTAAAACAGGTCCTAATTCAAGTCTTGCAAATGACATTTAAAAGGCCACTCCCTCTCTCTCTGCAGCTTCTACACTCTGCTTCAGAACAGTCTAGGTGACGCTTGTTCATGCTAGAACTACTGCTAATCAGCACTGCCATTTAAGCTCTTGGAAACTACCTACAATGGGGCATGCATTGTGCTCCTGCTACTTTTGCAAGAAGACTAGGAATTGGGCCACCAGTGTCTGAGTGCAGAAGCTGCAAGTGAGTGAGGCAGTGGCCTTTTAAATTGCACAACTGTTGAGCAACAGCCTGGATGATTTGTGAATGATGAGGTTCAGAAAAACATCACTGAATATCAGGCAGCAACATTAAAACAGCCTTAAATAAAGATTGACACATTCTGTGCACATCTAACAGGCATAGACAGGACCCCAAGTGAGGAGACATAAAAAGTCTACCAATGTCCTTATCTCCAGAATATATTCCTATCTCAACCTCTCCAAAGAGCAACCTTAGCACAGGTCAAGGTTTAAAAGTACTTTGATACAACATCCATTGCCGTGCCTATTGAGTGGGTGGCATGGTGGTGCAGTAGTTATACTGCTGCCTAGTAGCTCCTGGGTTCAATCCTGCTCTGTATGAAGTTTGACTTTCTCCCTGTGACTGCATGGATTTCCCTCAAGTGCTCCACTTGCCTCTATATCCCAAAGACATCAGTGACTGCAAATTAACCCTCAGTGTAGGTAAATGGCAAATGAATCAAAGAGGAAATGATGGGCATATGGGAGGTAAAAGGTTGCAGGACTACAGGGAAATAAGAAAAGGGAGAATGAGACCGATGCAGTTCTGCTGGGAGCCAAAGGGCTGAATGGCCTCTTTTGTGTCATAATAAGTAAACAAGTCTGTGCTGCTCCCAGTACCTTCTCGTATATATTGGGGTTCATTGTGGCTCTACCCACAACATTATTTTTGTTTTGAGATCTAGGTGTCACTGGGAATTGTGGCCCTACCCACAGCATTATTTTTGTTTTGAGATCTAGGTGTCAATGGCAGGGCTAGCATTTACTGCCTACTCCTGAAGCCCTCAGAATGACATAGGTGAGCCACCTTCTTGCACTGCTGCAGTCTTACCCTAACAATGCTGTTGGGTAGGGGGTCTTAGGTTTTAAAACCACTGATGATGAAGGAAGAACAATATAATTTTAAGGATAGTTTGCAATTTAGAGGGAAGCCTACAGGTGATGGTGTAACCATGCATCTGCCGTCCTCATCCTTCTTTGTGGTAGAAGTCACAGATTTGGGGTGCTATTGGAATAGTCTGTGTGAGTAACTGCAGTGAATCTTGTAGATGGTGCACTCTGCAGCGACTCTGTGTTTGTAGTGGAAGGAATGAAAGCTTAGGATGGTGAATGAGATGCCAGACAAGCGGACTGTGATCTTGGATCATTTCAAGAATGCCGTTGGAACTGTACTCATCTAGGCAGGTAGAAAATATTTCATCATGCTCCTGACTTATGCCTTGTGGATGGTGAAAAGGCTTTGCAGTGTCAGGAGGTGAGTCACTCACTACTGAACAACTAACCTCAGAACTACCCATTAGCCACAGTACTTATGTGGCTGGTGCAGATGAGTTTCTGGTCAGCTGCTTTCACCTCACCTCTGAAATATTGATCATGGGGGTCTTGGTGACAGTAATACCATTGAATATCAAGGATAGGTGTTAGATTCCCTCTTGTTGTTAATGGTTATTGCCTGGCACTTTTGTGGCGTGATTGTTACCTGCCACTTAACAGTTTGTGCCTGAATGTTGACAAAGTCTTGCTGCATGCAAGCCTGAACTGCTTCATTTGCTGAAGAGCTGCAAATAGAATTGAACATTGTACAGTCATCAGCAAACATCCCACTTCTGACCTTATGATGAAAGGAAGGTCATTGATGAAGCAGCTGTGGATGGTTATGCATGGGATACTGAGGATCTCCTGCAGTGATGTCCTGGGTCTGGTATGAATCACCTCCAACAACAACAACCATCTTCCTTTGAGTAATGTATTACTCCAGCCACTGAAGTGTTTTCCCTTTGAAGCCTGTCTTACCAGGGCTCCTTGATACCATGTAGTCAAATGCTGCCTTCATGTCAAAGACAGCCACTCTCACTTTATCTTGAGAATTCGGTTCATTAGTCAATGTCTGGACCATTGCTGTGATGAGATGTCAAGCGGAAGGTCCTGGTGAAACTCAAACGTTTTTGTTTTGCGCACATATAATTTGGTGTTGCTAGGTATGCATGGTATGCTTCCATCTTCATTTCTCATTGAACCATGGTTAATCACCTGGTTTGATAGTAATAGTAGAGTGAGAGATGTGCTGATCCACATGATGGCAGATTGTGGTGTATGCTTCTGCTACTTTTGATGGTCTACAACACCCCATGCCTAGTTTTGATCTCCCAGAACTGTTATGAGATTATCGCATTTAGTAGACTTGTAGTGTGGGTGGACAGATATTAAATATAAAATTTACATGTCATGGACAGAGGCATCTGCCTCAAATAAATTAGTGAGGACAATGTCAAATATGGAGAATGCCAGGTCATTCACCTGGTTTTATTCATTCACTGTTTGAACATATTGGTAATGGTACAACTGAATGCCTTGCTGGGCCATTTCTAGGTGGGTCAGAGTCAAATTTTCTGCCAGGCCACGATAAGGATGGCAGATTTCCTTCCCTGAAGGAAATGCCTTACCGATAAAATGCAGCTGCAACAAGTCCCACACACAGTCCGTCCTTAACTTTAGATTACATTGTTGGTCTTCCTACTTACATTGAAGATTTGACCATGGCCACTCACTGTTATGCACAATTTCATGTGGAATTTAGAGCTTAAATGAAAATGCTTTATTGAGCACTAAAAATAATATTAATCTTTTAAAGATGTCAACATAAAGCCATTTACTTCTGGATAAGTTTAACAAAATGATAATCAATTAATTAAACTTGCTATATAATTAACAGTCTGATTGTAAAGTTCTCCATGTGGCTGCCACCAGACTGCTGGAAGGCTGCCCCCACTCCATCATGAGGACGCAGATGTGAATGCTGGATGTCCATGAAGGGTTGTTTGTGACTGTTGTGTTTCAACAAGATAGGCTTCATTCTAGGTGAGGGCATTACTGGGAGCCTATGTGGGAGGAGAAATTCTGTCAGGAAGGACAGAATTTCCAAGCACTACAATGTCATGAGGGTTTCAAGACCCCAGGCAGACAACAGTGTGTGCATCTGTTTTGACATAGGTTGCACTATTGTTGCAATCACTTCCAAACATCTTCCAGTCCCAATGACATCTCTCACAAAGCACCTGTCTGCTCCCCAGTGGCAGCCTGCAGTGTTGTATAGTGAGGAACACTGTACAACACTGCAGCAATCTGTTCACACTGCAGTTTGACCTGCTACTGGCTCCCAGTTAAGAGAGCTCTGACATGAAAAGAAATTGAAGGGCTATGGAGAGGGGACAGGGGTGTGAGTTTCTTTTTGATTACTCTTGCATAGAGCTAACACTGACTTAATGAGACAAATGGCTTCCCTTTGTGCTGTAATCTTTGGGATTCTGTGATGGACTGGAGTGGCACTAAGACTTTGTATGGCCTTGGTTTGTGCCTCCATGGATCCATCACCTCCAGTGTTGCCAACTGTGGCCTGAGTAGAATTGCATAACACCTCCAGGGAAAAGTAATGGTGCCTTCACTCTGCATGACCTCCTGCAAGATGTGTTAAGATAAACTCCTCTTTGTGCATTTTGTCTGACAGGTCAGAAAATGTGTGCCATACATTTCAGTATACATCCCCTGAATGTTCCTCACAATGGGTCAGTGCTACTGTGTGGAATCAGCTGGAAAACTATCTGAAAACAGCTGGTTTCTGCTTATTAACATTCCCCAAAGTGTCCAAAGTTAACTTTTGATAATTGTAATGTTATTATTAGCATGTTATTATTAGCATAAACAGGAATCCACATCATTAGTACAATAAAGATGAAATTTTAAAACCTGGTATATAAGCAACCTTTCAGACAGAGAGCACTAGATGCATTGCATGAAATGTGTCATAGAATACAGATGTCTGTTAATAGGCCAGAACACTCTATTGCACCATTAGGGAAGAAAGAGTTTATATTGAATTTTGGGAGTGAATTACACCAGGCCTTTGTCATTAAGCACCTATTTATATAATAGCATTGATAGCGATGTGGCCGCAGATTCATTGTTTTCACAGGTTAAAGAGTATAAGGACAACTGAAAATCTAAAATGGTGTCATACTAATTTTGATATATGAGTTGAATTTGTACAGCTCTAAATTTCTAACTTGTTTTAAACTTTTTAATTTTTGGTTTTTTTTTTCCTGCTTAGAATCTGCTGCTTGTACATTGCAATCTTCTCATTCTCTTTCTTTTCACTGTTTCCTAGCTTTTCTGCATCATTTTGTGATCATGGACATAAACCTGGAATCTACGAATTATTTGCAGAAAATGAGGAAGCAGAATTTCAGACGTCTTTTACTTTATATGTGAAGAGTAAGTTAAAACTACAGAGCCAAATGCATAAATTTTATTCATGAGATGACAAGATGAAAGAATAATCTGATATTTCGGACAACCTTTGTGATCACCAAAAGCACTGGATGAAATGTGTCATAATATGCAGATTTTTGTTAAGAGATTGTTATTGTTTATTGCTAGGGAAATTGAATGCACAAGTAGGAATGTTATGTTTTAGTTATATAGGTTGTTGGTGAGGCCACATTTGGAATACTGTGTACAGTATCGATCTTATTTCAGTAGGTTGTCTTATGAGGAGAGGTTAGATAAGCTAGGCTACACCACAGTGGCACAGCTAGTAGAGCCACTGCCTGACAGCACCAGAGACATGAGCTCAACCCTGACACTGGGTGCTGTCACTGTGTGGTTTGCATGTTCTCCCTGCGACTACGTGGGTTTCGTCTGGGTGTTCTGGTTTCCTCCCACACCACAAAAGACGTGGGTTGGTAGGTTAATTTGCCACTGTAAATTGCCCTTAGTTTATAGGTGAGTGGTAGAATATTGGGGGGAGTGAAGAGAATGTGTGGAGAATAGACTAGTATAAAATGGGCCATTGGTGGTTGGTGGATACTTGATGGGCCAAAAGGCCTGGTTTTATGTTGTGACTCTCCATGACTCTGTGGTTTTAACCTAAGATTTGGCAATTATAATGGTATGAAGGTGGAGTTGTCTCAGGTGGACCAGGAAAATAAACTAAGAGACAGGTCAGTAGATGAACAGTGTCAGACAGCTGGTCCATAGCTGGTCCATTCAAACAGCTGGTCCATAGCTCTCAGCAGGTATTTATCCCAATTAGAAAGAGGGATTCAATAAGAAAGAGACATAATCTGTGGTTAACAAAGGAGGTCAAGGATAATGTTAAATGGAAAAGTAGGGCATTCAAAGTGGCAAGGGCTAGTGGTTGATCAGAGGACTGGGAAGCTTTTAGGATTCAGCAGCGAAAGACCAGAAAGCTAATAAGAATGGAGAAAATTGATTTTGAGAGAAAACTTATATGGAATAACCAAAACAAACAGTAAGAATTTCTATGGATATATAAATGGGAAGAAAGTGACAGAGGCAGATGTGGGACCTCCAGGGAACAAGGCTGGTGAATTAATCACAGGACACAAAGAAATGGCAGATATGTTAAATCAATTGTTTGCATCAGTCTTCAAATGGACGACACTGCAATTATCCCTAAAATAACAGCTGGGCTAATTTCAAATAACAGGGAGGAATTTGTAAAAGTCCCAATCACAAACGATAAAGTATTAGAGGAACTTACAGGGCTTAAGGTGGACAGATCGCTGGGACCTGATGGCCTACACGCAAGGATTTTAATAAAATGGCTGCAGAGATAGTGGGCCCATTAGTCAAAATTTTCCAAAACTTGCTAAATTCCAGGAGGGTACCAGAAAATGGAAAATATCCAATGTCGCTCCTTGTTCAAGAAGGGAGGAAGACAGAAGACAGGGAACTATAGGCCAGTTAGTTTAACATCTGTTGTTGGCAATATCACATCTATGGAGTCACTAATCAAAGAGGAAATAACTAATCAATTAGGAAAAATGAATATAATCAAATCTGGTCAAAACGGCTTTATGAAAAGTAAATCATGTCAGACAAATTTGCTGAAATTCTTTGAGAATGTGACAGGGGAAATTGATAAATGGAAACTTGTAGATGTAGTGTATTTAGATTTCCAAAAGGCATTTGATAAGGTGCCATTTTAGAGCCTGCTACATAAATTAAGAGCCAAGGTATTGGGAGAAGTGTGTTAGCATGAACTGAAAGCTGGCTATAACATAGAAAACAAAGATCTGGAATAAATGGGTCATTTTCAGGCTGGAGGGATGTGACTGGTGGAGTACCTCATGGGTTGGTTCTTGGCCCACAATTGTTTATTATTTATATTAAAGATCTGGAAAACAGAATGAAATATAAGGTTTGCAAGTTCTCTGATAATGCAAAAATTAAGTGGAGGGGCATATTGTGATGAGGACATTGTGATTCTGCAGCACAATATAGATAGATTGAGTAATTGGCCAAAACCGTCAAATGGAGTTTAATGTGGTGAAGTTGGATGTCATTAACTTTGGTAAAAGGAATCAAAAGGTAGATTATTACCTAAATGGAGAGAAACTGCAAATGTGTAAAGTTCAGAGGGATCTCAGTGTTCTAATGGATGTATCATAAGAAGTTAACAAATAAATAAAAGTTAACAAGTTCAACAAGTAGTTAAGAAGTCAAACAGCATGCTCTTCTTTATTGTGAAGGGGTTGGAGTTTAAGAATGGGGAAGATTTGTTACAGCTGTACAGGGGTGTTGTACCTGGAATACTGTACACAGTTTTGACCCCCTTATCTAAAAATGGATATAGTAATGTTGGAATTAGTCCAAAGGAAATTCACCAGGCTAATTTCTGGGATGAGACAGTTGTCCTATCAAGAGACGCTGGACAGTTTGGGTTTGTATTCCTTGGAGTTTAGAATGATGAGGGGTGATCTTATTCAAACATATAAGATCTTAAAGGAGTTTGACAGGGTAAATGTTGAAATGTTTTCACTATTGGGAGAATCAGAAACAAGGGGACATATCTACAAAATAAGGGGTTGGTCACTTAAAACTGAGGTGCATAGAAATTTATTCTCTCTGAACCTCTGGAATTTTCTGTCACTGCAGGTGGTGTTCAGGTGGATTTAGATAAATATTTGAAAGATTAGGGAATTGAGGGATGTGGGGAACTAGCACAGAAGAGGAGGAGAGGCCGGCATAAATAAGCTGTGATCATATTGCATGGTGGGGTAGGCTACTCTTGCTCCTACTCTCTTGTGCTCTTGTGTTCTTATGTATGTATCCTCCATAATTCAGAAAATTAAGAAGTTAAGATTTTGTGGACCCTGTGGATTGAAAGGCTCCTCTGTGTCATAACATTTCTGTGATTCTATATTTTGATTGAAATTTTGATTTCAAGATTTTGAGAGGGACCTGATAAGAAGATTTCTGCTGATTGGGAGTCAAATGCTAGGCTGGCATCATCTAAAGTTATTGCTAGATTTTCAGAAGTGAATCTAGGAAACATTTTAATACATTGACAGTGGTAAAATTGAAACCATCTTCCACAACTGGTGATTAATGTTGGTCATTTGTAAATTTTGTGTCTGGGATTGATAGGTTTTTGTTAAACAATTGTATTAAGCAATATGGAAAGAAAGGATCAGCTATGATCTTTTTGAATTACTGAAGCAGCTAATGGAGTTAACTAGACTTTTAGCATTTCTATTTTCCAATTAAAAATTGTATGATATTCGGTGTTATAAAGGAAATAATTATTTTTAATTATCAAAACACTTTATTGTGGAAAAATAAATTAATGACAATATTCACTTACTTTTGGAATGTTATATTTAATTGCATGTGTTATAATACCTGCTGTGGAAGTGTCTCCATATTTGTTAGGGGTCTACTGTACAGGTGGCCAGAGTGAGCACCAGAGTCAGCAAAAGAGTTACAACGAACATTGAACCCTTTAGTAAAATTAATTTGCTCAGTGCCCTAATCATTATGTAATAAATTCTGCACACCTGAATCACTATAATGAGCTAGTGGCAACAAGCTGACTTAATTCTTGTGACCATGTGAGCCAGACTATGCCTGTTTTAAGGCCCAATTGAGCTTTATCTCAATTCAAAAGGTCACTTTTACTGTTATTCAAATCTATACAATTTGTTTGTGCGTTACACTATGATATCTGTATTCAACTAATAGAAATATGTAGAACAGCAATTATATCTGTAAGATAGGTTATTATTAATATGGGTAGTTCAAATGAATCTGATAACTTAATATGTTCATAAATATGACTAAATTTATAAACTTTTCACAGCAAGGCCATCTCTGGAGCTTTCAATGGCCAAAAGCCATATTTCATGCATGTCTACAAGTTATCCTTCAGCCAGATTAAATTGGATAAAATGCAATGGAGAGCTGTAAGTAAAAAAAAATAATAACCACCCGATGCTACTATTAAAATAACAAAATGGAAATTATTCCATTGACTGAAGTCATTTCAAACCTGATAATTTCTATTAACTTCCCAAAGTATATATATACTGTGTATCTATACACACACACATATACACACACATGGAATTAAATGACTTAATTAAATGAGGATAGGCAATGCAGGACAGATGACATGTTGCAGCTCCAGCATGTGGATGCTGATGGAGATTTATGGTGGGTGACCACATCTACAGCAGTGTCTCTAGCTTGAGAGACTTCAGCTCCAAGTTGATGTGCTGGAGTCCAAGATGTGCATTGAATCAGGGAGGGAGAGTTACTTGATCTAGGAAGTAGTCAGGCCTTTTAGATTATGTACCACAAAATTAATCAAACAAGAGATCCAGGAGCAGGGCAGATATAAAAGTCTGTCGCATCAGAGAAGCCTCAACCATTTCAGATTTCAAGCAGGTATGAAGTCCTTGCAACCCAAATGGATGAGAACAGAAACTGCAGGTAAAATGAGGAAACTGACCAGATTGTAGGACAAGGGATTATTTATGCTGAGGGAGTGAAAAGGAAATGTAGCAGTGAAAGGAAGATAGATAATTTTCTCAGCATTTGTTCCAAAGATGTGTTGCTTGCTTTATACCAAGATTAATGGCACTTCCTTGGGGCCAGAGAAGAACTTGCAGTGGGAAGGGAAAGATCCAGTTGTCATGGGCCACATGGGAACTAATGACGTTGATAGGACTAAGAAGGAGGGCCTGCTGAGGGATATGAACACAAACTGAAAACCAGTTCCACAAAGGTAGTAATATCTGGCCTATCACCAGAGCAGCAGGAAAATTGGTATTGGGTCAATAAGATCAGAGAGTTGAATGTGTGGTTCCTTATTTGGTGTGGGAACAGTGGGTTTCAGTTCAAGGGTCACAGGGATCAACAGTGGGGAAAGAAAGAGATATTCTATGGGACGGGCTTCAAGCTGGGAGCAGTGGAGGGTGGGAGAGGAAGAGGGCAGTGGGATGGGATAAGGGGAGATGGTTGTAGCCTCAGTGAGGGAAAATTTAGCAAATTGAAAAGAAAGGACAATGTGAAGGTGCAAAGCATCAAAATGAGTAATGATAGCCAGAGTGTGTTTAGAAGGGACAAAGCATTCTAACAGAGGTAATGATGCAGCTCTATAAAATTCTGGTTAGACCACACTTAGAATCCTGTGTCCAGTTCTGGTTGCCTCATTATAGGAAGGATGTGGAAGCATTGGAAAGGGTGCAGAGGAGATTTACCAGGATGCTGCCTGGTTTAGAGAGTATGCATTATGAGGAGGGACTAAGGGAGCTAGGGCTTTACTCTTTGGAGAGGAGGAGGATGAGAGGAGATATGATAGAGGTGTACAAAATATTAAGAGGAATAGATAAAGCCAGCGCCTCTTTCCCAGGGCACCAATGCTCAATATAAGAAGGCATGGCTTTAAAGTAATGGGTGGGAAGTTCAAGGGAGATATCAGAGGAAGGTTTTTTACCCAGAGAGTGGTTGGGGCATGGAATGCGCTGCCTGGGGCGGTGGTGGAGGCAGGTACATTGGTCAAATTCAAGAGGTTACTAGATAAGCATATGGAGGAATTTAAAATAGAGGGATATGTCGGAGGAAGGGGTTAGATAGTCTTAGGCGAGGTTTAAAGGTCGGCACAACATGGTGGGCCGAAGGGCCTGTATTGTGCTGTACTGTTCTATGTTCTATAACAATGCATTTATAAATAGTCTGAGAAGAGAAAATGATACAAAGACAAAATTGAAGCTGCTTTTTCTGAATGAACGCAGTATTCTGAGCAAAGTAAGTGAATTAATGGAACAAATAGAAATAAAGCCGTTACAGAATATTTGCAGAACAACCAAGATTTGGAATTAAATATTTCA
The DNA here is from genome assembly GCF_009764475.1 of Pristis pectinata. Taxonomy (NCBI): domain Eukaryota; kingdom Metazoa; phylum Chordata; class Chondrichthyes; order Rhinopristiformes; family Pristidae; genus Pristis; species Pristis pectinata. The sequence continues at coordinate 27,139,012 of NC_067415.1, forward strand.
GGGTATTCATATTTTAGAAGAGATATGCAAAATAGAAGAGAAGGAGGGGAAACCCTGATAATAAAGGTTGTGATAGGGGCAGTTGAGAGAAGTAATCTTAGCTTGGAAAATTGCGTGGAGGAGGAAATCATATGGTTTATATCAGATGGTTTTCTTGATCTTTATGTTCAGGAACCAACAAGGGAACAGTTATTTTAGATTCTGTAGTGAGGAAGGGGTAATCTATAATTTTGTAAATAAGAGGCTTTTAGAGAAGTATATTCATAAAATGATAACATTTATATAAATATTGAAAGAGATTTTGTTCAATCTAAAACTAGAATCTTAAATCCTTACAGATAGGGAACTACAGACTATATAGTCTGAAATCAGTAGCTAGAGTCTATTTAGGAAGTGGTGACTGCTCACTTAGTTGTGTCAACATAGATTTATGAAGAGATAATTATGTTTGACACATCTGTTAGATTTTTTTGAGGTTGTAACTAGCAGAAAAGATAAAAGAAACTGGGGGTACAGTATGTCTGGATTTGCAGAAGGCCTTTGATGAGGTGCTATATGAGGATATTAAACAACATTAGCGTACAAGAGATTGGGGGTAATGTACTTGCATGAATTGAAGATTGGTTAATAGGTTGAGAGGCTGTTGCAGTGATCATTGTTGATGCTCTAGATCATTACAATCTGTATCAATGATTTGGATGAGGGGACCAAATGCAGGGCGGGGACAGTAGTGTAACAGTTAGCATAACGCTATTACAGCGCCAGCGACCCAGGTTCAATTCCCGCCGCTGTCTGTAAGGAGTTTGTATGTTCTCCCCATGACTGCATGGGTTTCCTCTGGTTGTTCCAGTTTCCTCCCACATTTCAAAGACATACGGGTTAGGAAGTTGTGGGCATTCTATGTTGGCGCTGGATGCGTGGCGACACTTGTGGGCTGCCCCCAGAACATTCTATGCAAAGATGCATTTCACTGTGTGTTTCGACGTACATGTGACTAATAAAGAAATCTTATAAAATGTAATATATGCACGTTTGCTGATGTTACAAGGTAGGGTAGCAGTGTGGGTTGTGAGGAGGCTACAAAGGGACTTTGGGCAGATATACATAGTCTAAGTGATTGAGTGGGGACATGGCAGATGGAATACATTGTGGAAAAATGTGAGGTCACCCACTTTGTTGGAAAAAAATAGAAAAGTAGAGTATTTTTAAATCGTAAAAGTTGGAACAGTGTTTGTGTTCAAAGGGATCTGGGTGTCCTTGTTTGCACATCACTAAGTTGATGTGCAGTTTCAGCAAGCAATTAGAAGGCAAAGAATATTTTGGATTTATTGCAAGGTGATTTTAGTGTAGGAGACATGCTACTGATATTATGTAGGGCCCAAGTAAATATTATGTAAGGGCCTGGAATCCTTATCTAATGAAGGATGTACTTGCCAAAGAGGGAGTTTAACAAATGTTCACCAGATTAATTAAGAATCAGCTTCCCTCTAATATTAGCCACCAAAACAACATTTCTATGATCAGATGGAACAGAGTATATAACAAACCTATCAGCTTTTCTGTTAATATATATATTATTGGACACATGACCAAAAAAGTTTCAATGCTTGTCAAACATATTCAGTGGGCAACCAGAAGCCAAAATTTCTTACTGATAAGATAAAATTCAGCATCTGTAGGAGTGTGAAAAAGGATTATAACTGAGCAACTACCTGTTTTCTCATATCACCACTTTTTTCCTTTCATGTCCTTTGCTAGCATCTTGTGCCTTGACAAGTTGACTTTTACCTCCTGACATATTTTTTAAAAATGTCAGCCTTATTCCTATCATCGAGAATCACTGAGTATTTCTAATAATTACTTTACTTATTCTTAATTCTATCTTATTCTCTGATGTTCTGTTGCTGTACCGCTGGGAAATATTCTTTTGTCGGGTTATTTATCCTACCAGTTAAATCATTTGGGTTCCATTTTATCAGGTGCTCTCACTTATCTTTGTACATTTGAGTTGGAGAGGAACATCCTCTAACCAAATGTACTGATACTCTTATGCATTACGAACAAGCCACTGGAAAAAGTTGATGTAATTTTTCTGAATATTGTTTTAATGTTAGTCAATGAAGAAATCAAATACTGCAATTAAATCTTAAGATTACCCATGTAGCATGTTTCTTCTATTTTTGGCAAATTTATTTTAAATTCTTATGACTCGTAACACAATACTGAAACAAACTAAATAAAAATGCTTTAAGGAGTAATCATGTGATCGAATGCCTTCTGTCCAAGGCACTCCGATGATGTGTGAAGCTGATAAATCAGTATAACTAAAGCTATTAAGTGTGTATATGATTCAGTAATGCAGGTTTCTAACCTGGCATTTATTTGTTGTGTTTAAGTTGTACCGAAGGAGAGCCTGTCACTGAAGGTATTCAGATTGAGCTGTCAGAAGGAAAAGAATTTGGCTCCAATACTACAACAAGTGTACTGGACACAAGCAACATGGTGGGTGGGTTTTCAATGAAGTGCTGTGCAGAAAATACCATAGGTTCAATCTGCAAGGAAATCTTTCTCCCAAAGCAAGGTAATGTTGAGGTTTTATCATTCTTTAAGTGAGGTTAGTAGTAACATTTTGAAGGGATTATGATGCAAAAGTATTGTAGAATGTATAAAGAATGATAATATTGGTACTGCACTATATTGCTTTCATCATGGGATTATTGGAATTGTATGGCTCAGAAGTAGGTCATTCAGCCCATTGAGTTGATATTAATTTAATACCCAAATACAAATAAATACCTCTTCTTTTTCTTCCAGATGTGAAATTCTTGCAGTCTCATTTCTACATCACATCTGGAATCTTTATTCCAGCTACAGTTCTGTTAATTGCTTTCATATTCTACAGATATAAGAAGGTAAATAATCAGCATATTATTAATAATCAATATGTATTAAATATTTTATGCATATAATATGATCAAGCCAAAAATTGTGCTCACTGAGCAAGATATTGTTGTTTCACATGCATTCTGAAAAGGCTGTTCATATCACAGACAGTTTAAATCAACTTGACAGGCTGATCTGGGGGTTTTAAGAGATCTGTCTCAAAATGTATGTCAAGTGGTTTCCATTTGCTGGTTCATAAAATGGCAAAAGTGAAAATTACATATTATTTTCAAAATGGGGCTTCAAGGGAGTTAAAAAAATGTGGGCCAGACCATGTTGACATTTGCTAGAAGCACCAATTGGAACTGACAGCTTTTAAACATTGAAACTGTAGTAAATCCTGGACTACCATGGATGTGCTATGAAGCCTGAATATCTGGGACTTGATGACGGATCTGGTTTGCCACATTTCAATCCTTTGCCAGGTCACGCCTGCCCCCGATATTAAAACTGGAGGAACAGCACCTCATTTTCCGTCTTGGAACCTTGCAGCCTAATGGCATGAATATTGAATCCTCCCACGTTAAGTAATCCCCACAACAGCCCCCCCCTTCCCCCCACCATGCTTCTTTTCTTCCCTTTCCTAGCGTCCCTATTTTTTTCACTCTCTCTTTTTACCATTTACCCATCCCCCGGTGGATCTGCTCTCCCCTCCTCCCCCACACCTGCCTGTCACTATCTCTTACCTGCATCTACTGACCACCACCCAGTGCCCACCCCACCTTCCCTCTTTTGTCCACCTATCACTGCTCTGCTTTTCCCTCCTATATATTGGGCTTCCCCTTTTCCTATCTTCAGTCCTGAAGAAGGGTCCTGACCCAAACATTGACCGCCTGCTTTTCTCCACGGATGCTGCCTGGCCTGCTGAGTTCCTCCAGCATCATCATGTTTTTCATCCTCGAGTATGCTTAATATTAAACCAAATGTTAATAATTAAACGGAAGCTGAATTACAGCTTTAAACACAATAAATGCCACTAACTGGCTTATTGAAATGATTTTTATCAATCTGGATTTTTAAATGACAAGAACTATCGAAAAAAGCCCAAAGGAAAAAGAATTAATATCAATAGAAAACTACAGGAGCTCTTTATGACACACAAGCTTAATAGATTCACAGACATGCAAAAGAAAATAATTTCATGTATTTTTATTGTATATAATATATAATAATTCAGTAAGAATATTTATATATGATGAGAATCTCTGAAGTATTTTTTATTTGATAATTTTTTTAATAGGCATGTTAGAAACATGCATTTTAGCATAGGTGAGACCGTCTGACTTTGTTTGCCTGCAATGGATTTAGACAAACTTAGAGAGTAATTTTTCTGATTTCTTCCAAGAGGGATCCTATTTTTCTGCCCTCTTTCTTTGTCCTTTTATGTTTTTGTTTTCTTTTTAAGTAATTATCTTTACAAATACTCAGATTCCAAACACTCTTGCAGAGTGATTTTAACTCCAAGGGCAAGAAAGCAGCTTAGTAAGAAGCCAGCCTATCTGGAAGTAGCATATCCCAACTAACATTGCACCCAGCACAAGAGGAAAAGTCACATGTCTCAGAAACCATCCATAGACTTGAGGGAAAGCCAGGCTTGAATGTTCAGAGCTAGCCAACATTTCATGAAGAAGTGAGCCTGGTGGTAATTCTAGGGTTGGTGGGTCACTTGTTCATTTGAACCATTCCTCTGATCCCATGAAAAGGTTTTAAACTTACCTGGGAAGCTATTTTTGGTGCAAGAGAGGCCACCCTGAATTATATATTGACCTCCTGGTTAAGAATATGACTTATGGCATAATAGGATCTGCATCTGTATAAATCTGTCTGGCGCTTGTCTGAAAAATCAAGAATGTACTTTCCAAATGATTAAATTCCTATGTGTGTCACTGGAGGGGAGTGTTGAGTGCAGACCGCACACTGCCTTATATTGGAAAAGGCAAAATCAGCAGGACAGTCATTGTCTCTGTATCTTCAGGCATAAATACATCACATGGAACAAGTGAACTCTAGAGAAGCAAGAGCCAAAATAACAAAAGAAGAAAATAAAGAGCAATCCTATTCTAACTAAAACAGATTAATATTCTTTTCAGTGTATGCTCTTTCTAAATAGGAAATGAAATTAGAACCGAAAGTTCCAATCTAGTGCCCCAACAGTGTTTAAATTTCTTTACTTCCATAATCAATCCTTTTCTTCTTCAGTATAACTGCTCTTAGTAATAACTGATGATCCAACAGAAATTTGTAATTGAAATAATGATTATTCTGGTCTTCATTTAAGCAACCTGGTTATGAACGACAACTTCAGATGATACAGCTCATTGGATCTTCTGAGAATGAATATAATTATGTTGACTTTAGCCAAATTCCGTATGATGTAAAATGGGAATTTCCTCGAGAAAACTTAGAACTGGGTGAGTGATCAATTCCAAAGTCTAAAACAAAATATATACTTCCACTAGAATACCATAGATAAGCATAAAGTGAGCAACTTATTATATTTAATATCTTCAATGTGACACAATCTATTTCTTGGTATCTTGTTGGAAGCATACATTAAAAGGAGCAAATCACTTTATCTTTCAAAATATTAGTTATTAGAAAACTAAACTTGTTTATATTCAAAATATAATTCCACAGTATTGACAATCTAAGACTAACAGGATATACTATTGAACTTGCTTAGCAGTATTGATGGGATTTGTATGGATGAATTTGCGTTATGAGAGTCATATTTGTTTATAATTTGAAAATTGATTTTTAAAAGGAGAAGAACAATAAACCTTACTGGTAATTCATTAAAAAAACAGAAAGAGCTGGGGATACTCAGCAGGTCATGCAGCATCTGTGGAGAGAGAAACAGAGTCACTAACCTACAGGAAAGATATTAATAAGCTTGAAAGAGTGCAGAGAAAATTTACAAGGATGTTGCTGGGAATTGAGGACCTGAGTTATGGGGAAAGGTTGAATAAGTTAGGACTTTACGCCCTGGAGCGCAGGAGAATGAGGGGAGATCTTATAGAGGTATACAAAATTATGAGGGGTATAAATAAGGTAAATGCATATAAGCTTTTTCCCCTCAGGTTGGGTGAGACTAGAACTAGAGGTCATAAGTTTAGGGTGAAAGGTGAAATATTTAAGGGGAATCTGAGGGGAAACTTCTTCATTCAGAGGGTGGAACGAGCTGGCAGCGGAAGTGGTAGATGTGGGTTCAATTGTAACAATTAAGGGATGTTTGGATAGGTACACGGAGGGAGGGGTTTGGATGAATATGGTCCGGCTGCAGGTAAATGGGACAGGTCAGCATGGACTAGATGGGCCGAAGGGCCTGTTTCTGTGCTGTCGTACTATATGACTCTATTTCAGGTCAGTGACTCTTTAGTAGAACTAGAAAAGTGATAAAACAAATGTGTTTTAAGTTGCAAAGTGGGGTAGGATTGGAGAGAGGATAGTCTGGTGATTTTGTGGAGACCAAGGTTGTCCAGGTAACAAAACTGGTTTTGGGGACATCTAAAAGAGGAAAATGAATGCAAATTAATGAGAGCTGATCTGTCTGGAAGAGGGTTAATAGAGTGAGATGAATGAGGGCTTTAGAGCGAGAATAAACATAGTGGAACTGTGAGACACAGAACACAACAGTTGCTGGAAATCTGAAATAGGAGGACAACTTGGGTTAATGTTAAAAGCTGTACCAGGAAAGGTTGGGTATCTGAGGTTGTTGAAAGTAGTATGAAGTCCCAGAGGCTGAGATGTGTCTAGAGAAAAGATGAGGTGCTGTTCCTTGATCTTACATTGGGCCTCATTGGAACAACATAGGAGGCAAAATCCAGAGAGGTCTGAGTAGAAGTGGGATGGTGAATTAAAGTGATGAGTAATTGGAAGCTCAGATTTGTTCTTGCTGTCTGAGCGGAGGTGTTCAGCCAAGCGATAACCCAATTTACATTTGGCTTCTTAAATATAGAGAGTCCACACTTTGAACACCAAATGCAATATATTCAGTTGGAAGAGGGGGTGAGTGAATTGCTGCTTCACCTGCAAGAATTGTTTGGCTCCCTGGATGGTGGGGAGGGAGAGGTAAAAAAGCAAGTGGAGGTTGTGTAGGAAAATACCATGAGAAGGAGTGATTGTTGGAGATGAAAGAGCACACCAGGGAGTTGCAAGGGGAGCAACACCTATGGGCTGCTGAAGGGAGAGGGGAGGGGAAAATGTGTTGGCTGGTGGAACCTCATTGAAGGCGGTGGAAATTATGGAGACTATTCTGTTGAATGTGGAGGCTGGTGGGATGGAAGATGACAGCAAAGGGAACCTTATCCGTGTTAGGGCTGAGTGGAGAGGGACGAAAGTAGACATGTAGGAAATAGAGAGACAATTGAGAACCCTATCTACTATGAATGAGGGGAAGCCTTGGTTAAGGAAAAAGGATGACAACCCAGAAGCACTGATATAGTATTGATTATACTTCTTCCCACTCAGCTTCCTGTGAGCACTCACGTCTCTCAGTTTCTCCATATCTACCGTATCTGTTCTGATGACATGTCTACACTTCCTGCCGCCTTGGGAAAGCAGCCAACATAATCAAGGACCCCTCCCACCCCAGTCATGCTCTCTCCTGCCCCTCCCATCTTATACACTAAAGAGGAACTCTTGATCTCTCAATCTGCCTCATCATGGCCCTTGTACTTTATTTGTCTACCTTCACTGCACTTTCTCTGTAACTATAACACTATATTCTGCATTCTGTTTTTTTTTTCTGTTGTATTACCTTGACATATGGAATGATCTGTCTAGATGGCATGCAAACAAAAGCTTTTCACTGTACCTTGGTTCATGTGACAATAATGAACCAATTACCAATTACTTCCGAGATGTCTTCCTTGATGTCAATGGGCCAGGAGGAAGAGGTCATTGACAGGAGTGAGACAAAGGGTTAAGAGTGGACCAGCAGCACATGGTGGCTGGGATTACGGAGAAAAACGGGATTGGGCAGTGCAGATTGGAGAATCAGGCTGGAGATCAGTGCTTGCTCGAGTGGAATTGATTGTGGAGGTGATGGGGCAAGAATAAAGATAAGTAATGTACTTACCTAATGATTACCCTAGTCTGGCATTGTGTTGGTAAGACCATGTTGTCCTGGTTGTGCCCAAAGATGGACAACATGGTCCATGTTGCCTTTCAGTACCCCATCATTTGCACTTCTAGTGTGGGAATTTTGATTGTCATAAAGCAACATGAAAATGATTGTCATTGTGTTTCATTCTTCTAAAAAAGTGTCAATTTTCTGTTGTATGTCACTGAAAGAACTTCCTATGCAATTCTTGGTGATAATTTATTGAAAATGTGTTTACTTTTAATACTGAATTGGTGTCATCCAAAATAAAATGCTGGAGATATACAGCAGGTCAAATAGGATTTTAAAAAGAAACAAAAAACAGTATATGAAATTTTTGGTATCTACTTAACTGCCATTTAAAACTACATGCAATTTCTTTTCTCATATACAAAAATAATCATTCTTGATTTGATATCATTGTCTAGTATATGTATGAACTGTAAATAAAATTTGGTCCAGTTCTTTGCTAATTGGTTTTGTCCTGCAGGGAATGTACTTGGCTCTGGTGCATTTGGAAAAGTAGTTGAAGCTACAGCATATGGAATTAGTAAAGTAGATGTTCCTGTCAAGGTAGCTGTGAAGATGTTAAAGGGTATGTTCAGTTTATGATTTTCTTTTAAATAAGATATTTATGCTCAAGAAACCATTCAAATAGGAATAGTGCATGGAATTGTCTATTCACATGCATTAATTTATTAAATTTATTGAAAGATTTTTAGTTTATATCTGTTCATTTAATAAAAAATAAAAGCGACAACACATGACCTTTGAGAAAAGCATTTTGCTGATTGCAAGTTATTGTTAACTTTCTGTTGTTTTTGTATCTTGCATTTGGAATATTATTTAATTTATCATAATAATATTTGCCAAGATGATTTTATAAAGTTATGATTAAAACTGAATGGTTCTGACATATCTACACAGTATGTCATTCAACATAACACAGCTTTACTTTAAAGGTTTCAGAAGAAGCAATGATTCAAAGTCAAAGTCGAGTTTATTGTCATATGCACAAGTACATGTATGCACAGGTGCAATGAAAAACTTACTTGCAGCAGCATCACAGGCACATAGCATCATATAAGCAGCATTCACAAGAAAAGCATAAATTAAACATAAGCTATACACAATTTTTACAAGAAAGAACACAAATAGAATAAAAGAAGTCCATTGTAGCTCCATTGTAGTGCAAAGTGGTCAAAGTGGTCATAGTGTTGCTAAACTGCAGTGATTAGGGTTTTGCCAGTTGGTTCAAGAACTGGATGGTTGAAGGGAAGTAGCTGTTCTTGAACTTGGTGGTGTGGGACATCAGGCTTCTGTACCTCCTGCCTGATGGTAGCTGCGAAAATATGGCATGGACTAGATGGTGGGGATCTTTGATGATAGATGTTGTCTTCTTGAGCCAGCGCCGCCTCTAGATACTACGAAAGGTGGGGAGGGATGTGCCCATGTTGTATTGTAATTAAAAGATCATTTAAATAGAAGGTAGAAAGAAATGAGTTATTTCCCAACATTACAGATTAGTTATCATAATGATACAATTTAATCAAAATAAGTAATAATACATTTGTCCAACTGATTGGATAACTCATAAATAATAATGGTATAAATGATGTATTGAAACTTTGATAGTTGGAGGCTACAACTGTACTAAAGCAAGTTTTGAAACCTGCCTTTCTCTGAGTTCATTACCTACCATTTGGTCTGTTCTTGTTGACAGTCCCTTGGGGCTGAGAACGACTCCATTTCTGTGGGTTTTGAAGTGGCCAATGATGTGGGATCTTCATATTCTTCCAGGTGGAGCAGGAGATGCTTGGCTAGTGAGTCACTTGTAAGGTTCTGTGCTCCTTCTGCCATTTTGCTTGGAGCCCATGTGCTCTTGAGGTTCTCTGCATTTCTAGATATCTCTATGAGCAATCATAGGTCAGTGATTCCCATGTACTGATGACAATGTCACAATTTTTCAAGGAGGGTTTGTAAAAGTCCTTGAAGCATTTAACACACAAACACATACACACACACACACACACACACACACTTCATGATTTAAATTAAAACAATAGACTGATGATTTTTTTCATTCTCCATTGAAAAGAAAAATATGAACCTTCTGAAAAAGATGCCTTGATGTCTGAGTTGAAAATGATGATTCACATGGGGAACCATGAAAATATTGTGAACCTTTTAGGAGCTTGCACTCACTCAGGTAAGTAACTGCACCCTAAATATTGACACTATCCTCGTATCTAAATCATGCTATTTATGTATGCTTTAATTTGTGCTGTTTTAGGTCCAGTTTATTTAATCTTTGAATATTGTTGCTATGGAGACCTTCTTAATTACTTAAGAAATAACCGGGAGAAATTTCATAGGACGTTAACAGATGTCTTTGCACATAATAACTTCAGCTTCTATCACAACCTTCACAATGACCAACAGTTAAGGTAAAATGCATTTTTACTGAAATTATCTGATTAATATTGTTATTTTCTACAATTGTTATAAATTTCTGTAATGTCTGTTAATCAACAAGTGTCGTACATGCTTATAAAAATATTTAAAATAGATGTAATCTATGAGTGGTGGTTGGCTGGACATGATGTGCCAAAGGGCCTGTTTTTTTGCTGTATGACTCTGTTCTGTATGAAATTTATTAATTGATTATGAAGCATTTTGACATATTCTCAGAACATGAAAGCATTATACAAATTCAAGTCATTTCTTTAAGATATCAGTAAATATAGCTTGTATTTGATTATAGTAAACCAGTCTACTCAAAAAGATTTTGCAAAGAGTTTTGCAACTAAGGGGAAGGGAAAAATAATTTCCACGGATTGCAGGATATCAAGGAACAAACAACGATGTTTCGCAGTCTATTTGCTGGCCTTGACATAGTTCTGGAAGCTGTGATGACAATTGTACACTCAGGGCACCATCACTTGTGGACACTATTTTCTGCCTAGGACTGTGGGAGTCCAGTTTTCACTGCAGGTCCTCTCTGTGGATGTCAGGATCTCTCCTGTGGCATTTTGCTCTCAGGCACTGTTCTCGCCAATGTACCCAAGCTTGCTTTATCAGACTGCAGGCATACCAATTGGTACCCCATGGTCAGGAGCCAGTGTATGACTCCTCTGTGGCTACAAACAGTATCTCGGGGCTCTCTTTCTGCCTCTTTGCAGAAGCCCACAGAAGATTACTGGTTACTCCAGCAACATTCACCAGCAAATATAATATGCCATCATTGAGCATACCTCCAAGCTGCAATAGAACACATGCAGTAAACCACAGCCAGCACCTTTCAGGAAATAATGACTTAGAGATAATTTGAGGGTGACATTTGTTATTTGTGTCACTTGTGAGATGAGCTTAAACTGAAAATAATGACCCAGAATTAGCTGCCATTACTGAAAATGTGTTCAGGAGACAAATGTTTTCAATGAAGGCTGAAACTGATTTGAAACCTTAGTCACATATCTTTGATGCAGATATGTGTTGATGTTGGTATGGTGCTTTCCCCTGACATGTCATACTGGATTGTGAAGGGAGTAATGCGTAAACCTCTGATTCTGTTGAGGTGTTTGCCAATCCAAGTGCAGCTCTGTTATATGCATCCTGTGGGACATTGTTTTCACCTGACTAATCCACCAATTTAATATCCTCCTAATGTCAATATGCTCCATTCGTTGAAAGTGCTTGAAAATGATCCCACCTGGATATAGATGCAGTCACTGATAGACCCCTGTACCAATAAGTGAAGTGATGTGATCAGTACATACCCAGCAGGCCTTGAACTGGCTCCACCTCTTGTAGTCTCTGAGGATTGTCATTCAATCTAGTGTTCACTCCTGTAGAGCTGTCAACCCGCACTCTCCAAGTTGTGCCAGCTGTCTGCTCCTGGCAACCCTCACCTGAAATAGATAATAATTGGTGGTTGAGTGGGCATTATATTAGTCATGCCTTCTTGGATAAGTGTGTGGAAGAGTCATGAAGTGAATGCAGGTGCTGGGGGAGTGAGGCTGAAGGGTATTCTGAGTTAATGGGGGAGTGTAGTGATAGAGTCATGGTCATTGTATGTTCTTGAGACAGTGAGGCTGGGATTTGCATGAGGAGAGTCTGACACTGTTAGTGTGTGTGTGTGTGTGTGTGTGTGTGTGTGTGTGTGTGTGTGTGTGTGTGTGTGTGTGTGTGTGTGTGTGTGTGTGTGTCTGTCTGTCTGTCTGTCTGTCTGTCTGTCTGTGTGCAATTTACAGGGACACAGGGAGCAGCAGGAGGACCCCCTTCACAACCCTGCCTAATGGACCTCAGCACTAACCTTTGCAAAACCTCCCCAGCTCAGTACTGTGCAACCATCTAATTCCTATATAACATGCGACTGCTGTGTGGCTTCTGTTCTCCCACAATCACTTTTATTAGAAACATCTCTGCTGCGTGTAGAGGATGGGCCCTGAGATCACTCAACTAGCAACAAGTCTAAGAGCAACAAAAGGAGTTGAACACAGGCTTATTGGGAAGGAGGGAGAGAGATATGGGAATGATAGAGAAGCAGGGTGGGGGCAGTGGGGGATTGGTACAGAGAGAGAGACACACACACATGGAGAGTAGCAGGGAAAGAGAGAAAGGCAAATAGATTAGCAGCAATGTGATATCAGAGAGAGATGGAGAGAAAAGGGAGAAGAAGCAGCTTGTGTGTGTGTGTGCACGCATGCGTGCATGCGTGCTTTCGTGCATCTGTGTGTGCTCATGTGTGTGTTTGTGTATGAGAGAGTGTGAGTACATTGTAAAGAAAGGTATTAGTAGAATATGAAATGTGGGGAAGGAAAGCGCTGTAAGTATAATGAAGCTGTGTGAAATCACTTTGCCCAAACTTGTGAGATCGTGTGTTGTTTACAATACTGGTTAGCACCATGAACAATGTTGCTTCTAATGGAGACCTCCCTAGCAACCACTTGCCAGTGTTACTTTCAGATAAAGCCTGGAGGGTCTATATAGCCCCTTTGAATACAGGATATCCCTCCTGCAAATGGTGATCAACGCACCTCTCTGGGTATTATGATAATATATTTATTTCATATTTTGATTAGGTACAATGGCAGAAATTTTCTGCAAAATGAATCGTATATACCGATGAACAGAAAGACTGGTACCTTCTCACATATAAGTGATTGTGATTTATTATTCATTGAGAATGAACTAACTTGCCCAATCAATACAGGTAAGAAGTTTTGTATGCAGAAAACAGGCAGAGTTCTTGAGCATCTGATTCTTTGGCACTTGTGTAAAATATAGAGAATTAGAATGTATGTGAATAGTATCTCAATTTGGAGCAGATGGAATAAAAACATTGTTAAGGTCAGTGCTCTGCATGTTATAAAAGGCATTAAGTTCTCTATTGCTAGATGTTCATGTGTAACGATATACATACACTACACATTTGACTGCAATTCACTAAAGATGTTCAGCCAAGGAATAAATCACATTCCAGCTGTTTTTATTCCACGGCTGAGCTGTTGGAGAATGTAGTGACACTGAAGCAAGTTCTTTAGGTGTGTGGTGAATGATACTCAGGAATACCTAATGTAAAGCAGTGACATATGCAGCATAATTCATGAATAAGGAAGACCTTGTTATGAAATAAAAAATGGAGTGCTTTATTTACCCTCAGAAATAACCTATATTTACATGTATAATGCTTGTAGATTTACTTTTAATAATTCTATAAGGTTGCAAATATGATAATGTGGAAAGGCTAGTAAATATTGAAGAAGCTGATAATGATAAACAGTTTTCCATTGATCATTCTTACTGTCTTAAACTAATTATAATCAATTTGTGGCTACTGTGACTTTATTCTTACATTATAATAAATCTTAATGTGAAACAAAATTTTGACAGGAGATCCCAGCTCCTTACATGGAATTAATTTATACTCAATCTCTGTACAAATATCAGAGAATGCATTCTAAATTCAGTAACTTTTCCTCTAATACTATAAACATTTCAATATCAACTGCAGGTGCAATTTTTTTAAAAAGCAATTTTTATCAACTAACCCTAGTCCAAACAAGAGAGGAAGAGCCAATTTTCTCAAATAGCTGAATGATGTAATTTTATCTGTTTTACAATACAAGTAGTTATGGTAAATAATAAATTTAGTATGAATTTTCAAAGAAGCACAAATATAGTGTTGTGTCTAGGAAGGAGCATTTAAGGGACTCTACAAATACTCCACTTACTCATGATTATACCATCATTACAATTTTGGGATTTTTTTATGTGTAGTTGACTATCAAAATACCAGTAAATATGAAGATGATGATCTACACGTCCTTACATTTGAAGATCTTCTCAGCTTTTCATACCAAGTTGCCAAAGGGATGGAATTCCTCACTTCACAAAGTGTAAGCTTACTAAAACAGTCTTTATGTCGAGTATTTAAAGTTTGCCAGACTGAATTACTGCAGTAAATTAATCACTGGTTCTTTTTAGTGTATTCACAGGGATCTGGCAGCTAGGAATGTGCTAGTGACACATGGGAAAGTAGCAAAAATATGTGACTTTGGATTGGCGAGGGACATCATGCAAGATTCCAACTATGTCATTAGAGGCAATGTAAGTCTATGTTTATGTTCTTTGTTCTTTTCCCAATCTGACATTCACACCTGCTGGGAGTGATTTTAGTATTTGACGAGTGTATATCAGTCAAGAGGGAGTCATCTGCCTGTATACCTCCCTTACAATTCTCCTTCCCATTTTCACCTTAGCCCAAAAGAAGATCAGGAGCTGTTTAATGGAGAGCTAATCTGCAGTTGCCCTTCTTGAACAAGTGGCAAAATTTAAAAACGTTTTTACTCTCTTCCAGCAGCAGTTGCTAGTTAGCAATTGGGAGCAAAAACCGTAATTTTCCACTCCATAACAAACCTGAAATGTTAATCATTGTCTTGGCTACTGTTGATAAGATGAGCTAACTCAGCACAAGCTCGGCTTTCTGGCTTGCTCAGCTTTTTCAGAGATATAATTAATGAATATTTCTGGGGAAATGTATTTACTAATGCACATTTTTAAAGAATTCATGCAAATGTTTGGATATCTGGTAAGTATAGAAAATACTGCAAATGCATACTGGATCCATCAATTTCAGTGAAAGAACACATAAATTAATGGCACTGATGTGACTCTTCATCAGTTCTGTTAAGCTTTCAAGGAATTATATAAATTGCTTATCATTTGCTAGGCAACCTCAAAGCATTATATCTATTGCAAGTATCGGTTCTTTACAGAATTTATTTTATTAGTCCTGTTGTGAGACTTTATATCTCCTGTGATCTATGTGTGTCTCTCACATTCTATCCCTCTGCTAAGCCTGTTTCTGCCTTTCTCTGGTTTCATGCCTTTTCTTTTGTTTGTCTACGGTTTCTGGTTCTGCTCCAAACTCTTCATCTCCTCATGGTTTGTCTGCATGATATGCAGCATTTCTGACATGACTCTCTGTCTGTCCATGTTTCTGTTTTCTTCTTTGCATTGATCTCTCTTTTGTTCATGTAGGTATCTTGATCCCTTTATGATTTCTTTTGATTGGTCTCACCCTTGATGTTTTATCTTATCTCTTACCACTCTTGTCTACCTTTTTAAGTGGACATAAAACATCTCATGACACAACTTGGAGATGAGCAGGAATGCAACATTCATCTCTCAGCTAACGCCAAAAAAATGCATACTAATGTCATTTATCTCATTGATATTTATGGAATCTTGCTGTGTTCACTTTGGTCATCAGAACATCGAGTGCAGTCCAAGGTACTATGAAGAGCACTGGGACATTCGGAAAATGTGAAAGGCATCATGCAAATGCAAGTTCCTTCCGTACTTATTGTACATCATACCTCACAGCTGCTCTGCGCTTTCTAATGTCTGCCATCAACTGCCCTACTTCTTTCCACAAGCTTCCTCTATGTGTCTCTACGGTTACTTTCACGTGTATCTGATCCACCACAATGTTAGACATGAGGAGTAGAGATCTGTAGTATTCAGATGAAGAGGTGCTAGAAGGATGGCATTTTAGACATAATAATCTCTTTTTAACATGTTTTATTTCTGCCCTTGATTAAATAAAATTAATACAATAAAATAGCAATCTGGGAAGCTGACATGTGAAGGTTAGCAACTTCTTTCCAGCATAAACTGAGGAAGTTGAAAATTGGTCCATTATGGTGCAAGTACTGGGGAAGGATATAATTTATATGACCAATTAACAAAGACAGTTTCCATTTAAATGTTGACCTTGGAAGCATAAGCTAATATGACATATATGGCATTATTAAAATACTCTCCCTATTTATCACGTACCTCTTTTAAATTACACAATATGTAATCTTGCCAATGGAAATATTGGTACTGGGCAGGCTAGGACAAGTGCAGTGGCCATTTAACACTGAGATGAGGGTTTCAGGGGTACAACCTTGCCAGTACAGTGTGTGAGCCATTGATGGGAACTGGCAGCACCTGCTTTGTGTGTTGACAGCCTTCCAGGATAATCCACCTGTAATATTAATTCATTTTTTCCTCTCTCCACAGATGTTACCTGAGCTACTGAATATTTCTAACGTTCTCTTTTATTGCAGATTTCCAGCAGCTGCTCCATTCTATGCATCACAGTTCCAGCGCGTCTGTCCTCTCTCCGTTACCATCATTCATCTCCCTCTATTTACTCTCCTCCCCACACTCATTTCCCTCTTCTAGGTAGGACTGTCTGTTACCTAGGCAACCTTGGTCTGCATCCTATCATAGGTATTCCTTCTGCTTTGTACACCCTTCCCCTCTCTCCAACTGAAAATATATTTGTTGTCTCACTTTTCCCATCTGATGAAGGGTCTTCACCCTGATACATTAATTCTTGTTCCCTTTTCCACAGAGGCTGCCTGACCTACTGAGTCACTGCAGTATTTTCTGCTTTTATTAAAGAAAATATTGATGTGCTAAGCAGAAGGATCTCATTTTTGCACCTTCCATTATACTGAGAAAAAGTTACTAAGGTAGCCTATTACCATGTTATCACATCTTTAATTATTTTATTTTGTTTCCCTATTAAATGTAGGCACGATTACCTGTCAAGTGGATGGCTCCTGAAAGCTTGTTTGAAGGCAGTTACACAATTCGTAGTGATGTCTGGTCATATGGAATCTTATTATGGGAAATATTCTCACTCGGTAATGATGGATTTTTTTGTCCAAATGTTATCCCATGATTTCTGCTTAATTGTCTTGCCTAATGTCACATATTGAATGTCTTCAGGTGTCAATCCATATCCTGGAATCCAAGTAGATACAAACTTTTACAAGTTAATTAAGAGTGGATTTAAGATGGACCAACCATTTTATGCAACAGAAGAAATGTAAGTTTTCCTATACTCAGTTTTGTAGAAGAATTTAATTTGCAGGAATCATCCTAGCCAGATACATCTGGAAGAGTGAGAAGATCTCAGCAAGTTGAAGAGCTAAAGGAGAGTAAGCTTTATGCATGATCATTAGGGCTTCCTATTTCCACCTCTGTAACAATGCCTCAGCTTACCTGCAGTTGAAACCTTCCTTCTATCTTTGTTGCCAACAACCTTGACAATTCCAATACATTCTTGTCTAACATCCTTTGTTGTACCCTCTACACCTTAAGCCTACATAGGATCTATTGCCCAAACCCTGAGCTAAATTGGCCGCTTGTTAAGCAATAGCTCATTTTAAAATTGTCCACTCCTGTTTTTGGATACCCATCTCTCAATATCCATGTAATTTCCTCCAGACTCATTTTCTGAGATCTATGTTCTTCATCAATTCTAGCCTCTTGATCAATTAAGTGAAAAGTGTAAATATTTAATGTTAGCGAGCACACTGGTTCAATATAATGTCCCATAGATTTGTGGTTATGTGTTCATGCCCATGACTCTGAATCTGGAATGTTGGTTGGTACAAGATGTAATTGAAGCATTTCCTTACAAGTTAAGCTGTTCAAGCAACTCCAGCTGTTTGTCATGCTTTAGTGAATACTGCAGGACCAATCTAAAGAAAGTTAAGTACCTTTCAGAGGAAGGAAATCAATAAATAAGTGTTGTATTGCAATGTGTAGCAGTGGTCATTCTACCATGACCATCAGTAATTATTAACCACTCAGTTGGAACAAAGCTGCAAATACAATCATTTTAAGCAAACACTTTGATTTGAATATTTTATAATGATTCAAGGGGTTAATTTATTTTGGTACAATGTATTTTTTTCCCATTTCCTGACATCCTTTTCCATGTTTCCGCAGCTACAATGTGATACAATCCTGCTGGGCTCTTGATCCCGGAAAAAGACTTGCATTTTCAGACTTGGTTTCCATTTTTGAAAAGCATCTTGCGGATGCTGAAGTAGCTGTAAGTGAACATAGACCTACTGGGGCAGCTCTTGGCATAGTTATAGTATTTGATAAGGAGGGTCTTGTAATCATACAAAATAATCTATTTATATAGCCCCAGAACATCAGTGGTCATCTTACTAGTCAGTAACTAACAAGTTAATTAGTCACTGTTTTTACCTAGACAAACTTGCAACCAATTTGTCCATGGTAAGGTCTCATTTATGGTCAGTGATAAGTGGCCTGTTGATTTAACTTTGATGTTGGTTGAGAGATAAATTTGACCGGGACACCAATGGAACTTGCCTGTTCTTTTCGAAATAAGTGCCATGAAATAATTTATGTCCATCATCATAGGCTTTAGCTTAATATCTGTTCTGAAAGACACAAGGTATAACAAGATCACATCCTTTATTGGTTTATTATTATCACATGTACAGAGAAACAGTGAAAAGCTTTTGTTTATGTGCCATCCAGACAGATCATGCCATAGTACATAGTACATAGAGGTAGTAAAAAGAAAAACAGAATGCAGAATATAGTGTTGCAGTTACAGAGAAATTGCAGTGCAGGTAGACAAATAAAACGCAAGGACCATGACGAGGTAAATTTTGAGATTAAGAATTCATCTTTAACGTATGAGAGATCAGTTCAAGAATTTTATAACAGCAAGACAGAAGCTGTCCTTGAGCCTGGTGGTAGGTTCTCTGAATCTTTTATATCTTCTGCCTGACTGGAGAGGGAAGAAGAAAGAATGACCGGGAAGAGAAGGGTCTGTGATTATGTTGGCTGCTTTCCTGAGGCAGTGGCAAGTGTAGATAGAGTCAATGGAGGGGGCACTAGTACTCTGTGAAAGTGTTAGTCAAAATAATATTTTCAATCCCTGTTGGGGACGCACAACAATTTTTCTCCAAAGTGGCCAGTGATTTTATTAGATCAAGACCTAAAATCTTGCTGTTATTAAATTGCCATATTATTTCCCCAATAGATTCATAATTTATAATGTTGTGTATTTAGTTTAGTGTGAATGGGGCTTGTTCTGAGTTATTGTTAGTTCATCTTAATTTTATTTGTTGTGCTTTTCATTTTTTCTTGCACACCAATTTTAATCACCTTTCATACACTAAAGGTGAATTATTGATCTCCCAATCTGGTATTGTGAAATATTATCTCCTCACACATTTATTATGAATTGAGATTCATTCTTATACATAATAGATTCTGTTGGCAGTATACTTTTACACTAATTTATACTTTTGCTTTATTAATGTTCAGCTTTACCACAACAATATGGAGTACAAATGCAATTCAGACTATAAAAACCTACCCATTAATTCTCAGAAGAGTGCCCTGAGCCAGTCTGCATCATCACTGAATGAAAACATTCTACTGGATGAAGACATCAAAACATAATTTTTCTGCTGTACTGATCAATAAGACACGAATAGCTTCACCGGACTCTGAATGTTTTATTTTTACCTTTAAACTAATCAATGAATTTCAAAGCTGTTAACATCTAGAAAGATGTAATGCTTCAAGCTATTTGATTTTTCTTGTGTTGCAGTTAAATTGTTCTGGAAGTCAGAGCTGTCACAAATTTGTATGTTTATTTTACAAACTGGTATATTTAATAGGTCTACCAAAATTAAGCCATGTGGATCTTAAATCATGAAAGTTGACTGAATTTATAATGGAAAACTGGAAGCTGAGAGTCTTTTGATCTGCTTAGTTAAAGAGGTAGGTTTTAAAGAACATTTTGAAGACAGAGAGAGAGAAGAAAGAGGTGGAAAGGCAGAAAGGATGAACAAAGAATTTTCATGGTTTATTGTGCAGATATAAAGACACAAAATTCTGGAAAGACTCAGCAGGTCAGACCACATCTGTGGGAAGAGAAACAGAGTTAGTGTTTCAGGTCGAAGACTCTTCATCAGACCCTCTGATTTTAATTTACAGCATGGATGACTGAAGGTACAGGTGCCATTGAAGGGTTGGGTGGAGTGGGCTATGCAGAAAAGGACAGGCTGCAGGAATGCAGAACCCCTGATATGTTATAAGGCTGGAAGAAGTTACAGAGATTAGAAAGAGACAAGGGTATGGAGGAATTTGTGAAAATAAAAACACTACTAGAGCACATAGAATAACTTTTTGTTTCCTTTCCCCAGAAATTAATTGAATTGAGTAAAATGCATATTAGGGAATATTTTGCATGTTCTGTGGGACAAATTTGAGTAATAAATCTTATGTTCTTGTGTTATAACCAGGGTAATGTAAGTCTTGCTCACTTTATCATATTGGGCATTTTTTAAAATTCAGTCATGAGATATTGGTTTTGTTGAAAGATGCACCAATTAATCCTCATCAATTACCTTTCAGCAGTGGGGCTTGCTAGACTAATTCAGAAGTAAGTTGAAAGTCAAACACTTTGTTGTGGA
Organism: Pristis pectinata; assembly: GCF_009764475.1. Taxonomy (NCBI): domain Eukaryota; kingdom Metazoa; phylum Chordata; class Chondrichthyes; order Rhinopristiformes; family Pristidae; genus Pristis; species Pristis pectinata. The sequence goes on from NC_067415.1 coordinate 27,159,877, forward strand.
TCTGAAGTCACAGCTCGGCTAGCACAGAAAACAATGGGAGATTTCCATTTTTTGGTGTTTTAGAGAGACGCCAGAGCCGGAAGCAAAAAAAAACTGCTGGAGGAACTCGGGGGGGTCAGACAGTATCTGTGGAGGGAAATGGACAGTCGACATTTTGGGTCGAGACCCTTCACCTGGACTTCCTCCAGCAGTTTGTTCTTGGTGTTTTAGGTGGCCAGTTGAGTATTCATGACAATCCAGCAGTTTCTTATCACCATTTATTCCAGAGTTATTTAAGTAACTGAATTAAAATATCTAAGATATGATGGTGGGATTTTAGTGCATGCCTCCAGATTATGTATCCAGGACTTTGAATTGCCAGTCTGGTGACTGTGCACAATGTCCCAAAACTCTATTTTTCATGTATGTTAAAATATGAACAAAATAGGACATGTCAAATCAGGTTCTTATATCTGCCCAATTTGCAAACACTTCACCATCTTACTCAACATCATCTTACCCAACCACTAGGATATGTGCAACTGTATTCCAGAGGGAAACAAGCAAATCCTTCCCTTATGTAAGCAGAAAGGGCTGGCACTTTTTTCTGCCATGGTAAATCACATTCTGAAACTGGCAATGTTATGGAGTCTCACCATCAAATCAGTTTTGTGTGTCTCCAACAATTGACTTTAACAGCTTAGTTGGCTCATAGAACTATAACAGTATCTTGTCATGTATACAACCAATTATTCTGAAGCATTTAACTCTTGACTATTTGTTTAACAAAAGGCAGGTTGAGTCAGCTGATTATATTCAGAGCTGTTAAAATTGCTAAGTGTGATCTGGGGGGGGGGGGGTGCCGGGGGTTGGGTAGTGATAGCAAGTAATATGCTGCAAATTTTGCAAGCTTTACACTGTAGTGTTGGGAAAGACAAAATGCAGAAATTTCAGGTCAATGTAAATTAGGTCTCCAAACTGTGAGTCCATCCTCTGTATTGTTAAATTAGGTTTGATGGTTACTTTCCCTCATGCATTCTTTAAATTTTTCATTTTTATATCTTTTCCAACATTTTCTAACATTACCCAGCCAAGCGAGCAGCTAGGTGATCAATCAACACCTATTGAGTAAGCCACTGAAGGTAAAAGAAGCTCAGAGTCCCTCATTTTCCTTGCAGGAAATAGCTGATCTTCAGGCGACACCCTTCTCTAATGACAGAGCCAATATCAGGTACACATTGTGTAGGGAATCTGCAGGTGAAACAGCCATGTGGCAAGCCATGGCACCACCATGCTGCTTTCCTGACTCTTAGTTCATTTGTAAGATTGAGGATATTTATATAACCTAATGAGCATTGTGTTAGTGAATCAACTCCATCACACACTATATCTTAAAAATGGGTCTAATAGATGGTTGTTCAGAAATATTGGATTGCTGCAACATATATTGACGGATGAGCTGAGGGTGTGGATCGGCACTTGGGATTATGATATTGTGGCAATCACAGAAATGTGGTTGAGGGAAGGGCAGGGATGACAGCTCATTGTTCATGGGCATAGAGTTTTCAGCTGTGATGGAGGTGGGGGGGGGGGTGGTTTCCAAAAGGGGAGGAGGTGTTGGACTGTTGATCAGTGCATTACTCAGGGAGGCTACCCTGGAAAGATCGGAAATCAAGCTATATGTATAGAATTTCAAAATAAGAAAGGGGATAGCACTTTGAGGGGATTATACTATGGACTTCCAAATAGTCAATGGAATTAGGAAAAACAAATATGTAGACAAATAGCAGTAGAATGTAAAAGCAATAGGCTTGTGTGATTTTAACTTGGGATTGCCCTAGCGGAAGGAGCCAAGATGGGGTGGAATTTGTTAAGTGCATCTAAGAAGGGATTTTAAAGCAGAATGTAGAGAGTCCTATAGTGAGGGAGTTGTACTTGACCTTATTATAGGGAATGAGGATGGGCAAGTGGTGGAAGTGTCTGTGGAGGAACCCTTTGCAAACAATGATGACAATTCAATTAGTTTTCAAGTAGTCATGGGAAAGGATAAGGTTGGACCTGGAGTTAAGGTCTTAAATTGGAGAAGAGCTGACTTCAATAGTGTAAGACATGACCTGGCAAAAGTAGATTGGGGGCAGCAGCTAGAAGGAAAAACAACTTTTGATGAGTGGGAGGCATTTAAAAGTGAAATAGTAAGCATGTCTCTTTAAGGGTAGGAAGCAAAGATTCTCAGATTAGGGAACCTTGGTTAACAAAGGAAACTGAGGGTTTGATCAGGAAAAAGAAGGAAGCATTTGTCAAGTATAGGAAATTGTTATCAAGTGAGTCCTTTGAGGTTTGTACAGGAGAGTCTGGGAGTACAAAAAGGGGACATGAAATGCACCTAGTCAACAGAATTGAAGAGCTTCTAATATATTATAAATACATTAGAAGCAAGAGGGTAGCTAGGGAAAGAATACATCTCCTCAGGGACTAAAAGGGAAGTCTTTCTGTGGAGCCAGGAGATATGTGTGGTGTCCTGAATGAATACTTTGCATCAGTACCAGACATTGGGTAGACCATACTTGGAATATTGTGTGTATAGGAAGGACGTGGTAACGCTAGAAAGAGTGCAGAAGAGATTCACCAGAACGTTGCCTGAATTGAGGGATTTAGAAACAAATTACAGTGAGAGAGTGGCTGAGATTGTTCTTACTGGAGCACAGGAGGCTGAGGGGTGATCTCATAGACCATTATAAAATTATGAAGGGCGTAGGTAGAGTAAATAGTCATGGTCTTTTTCCAAGGGCAGGGAAGCTTAAAACTAGAGGACTTGGGTTTAGGATGAGAGGGGAAAGATTTAAAGGAGTCTTTATGTCTTGCACTGTACTGCTGCCACAAAACAACAAATTTCACGACATATGTCAGTGATAATAAACCTGATTCTGATTCTGAAGATTGGAGAGGCAAGTTTTTCTCACTAAGGGCGGTGGATATATGAAACAAGCAGCCAGAAGAGGTGGTAGAGGCAGGTACAATCATAACATTTAAAAAGCATTTGGACAGGTACATGGATAAGAAAGTAATAGAGGGATATGGGCCAAATGCAGGAAAATGGGATTAGTGTATTTAGGCATCTACGTAGGTCACCATGGACTAATTGTGCCAAAGAGCCTGTTTCCATGCTGACAAGCTCTATGACTCTATATTTACTAATATTCTTCATTTTTGGATTTTTGCTTCTGTATTTTAGAATTGGTTAAAATTGTATTTATATTACTATGCAAACAATGACATCCATGTTCTCTGGAAGCACTTAACTATTCGAGTATGTCTGCAGTATGTATCAGCAGCATTCATTCAGTATGCTTCATTACAGGTTTACAGAATAACACCAAACAATTGTAGTCAAGGCTAGCGCAGTGGCACCATTGTTGAGGTGAATGTGATGTGGTTTAAAGAAAAACAACTTTGGATTATTTGTATCACTGGTAGTTCCCAATATTTTATCAAGCTGGTCAGTAGTTTACTGATTTTGAAGATTTTGAAAGAAATGGACATGGCAAATTTGCCAGGAGTTTTGATCCCAGATTTGCATCTGAGTTCAAAACATATATATGAGGAACATGACAATTTTGCACAGGTGATTATTGATTTATGTATCTGATTTGCTTAAAAAATAAGCATTATACAGTAGACTCTCAGTTGAAAATAATCATTCATTTTAATCATTTGCCTACCTGCTATTCCACTTTAATTCTTTCTTTTTCAAGAATTACCTCTTGAAATTTGTACAGTTTGTTTCCAATACCTCTCAACCAACACTTTAGCTTTCGTATTGTTTGTATTTAAAAAGTGCTGCTGGTTTTCCTTACTGCTAACTTCCTCATTTTGAGCTTGTGCCTCATTATATTTGAAATACATGGCAAGTTCTCTGTATTCTGAGCTCATGGAAAGATTGTTCAATGTGCACCCAAATTCTCTTCTGTAGAAAGGGGAAGGAAACCGAAGGGAGAAAAATATCAATGCTGCTTCCGTGCACATCTGAGCAGCTGGCTACCAACCAGCATGAGTAGCCTGTATGATGAATGCTTATGGATATGAATGTGCAATGTACTGCTTGGGCACTAAAGTAAAAGGAATACATTATTGGGATAACTTGGAGATTTGCATCACAGTTGATCTGTGCCATATTTTTGGAACGTATTATGCTGTAATTGCTAAGTGTGAAATGGGGAAATAATTATTCAGGCATTCCTCAGCTTGATGTAAACTCATCTTGAACATGCAAAAAGCATACTTACCTACACATCATAGCTGCAAGGATGATTAGAAGCTATAACATGATATACTACTGCTGTAATATCTTGAAAATAGCTTTTCATGACCACATTTCCATCTTCTTATTCATTATTGTATTTATACTAATGACTACTGAAAATTGTATTTTTAATAGAGCACTTCTCGTTATATTACATTTGAATAAAATTTGATGTTAAACTTCATCTCTCTTTTTAATGCATTTGTTTTATTTACAATCTGCAAAGTAAAACTCTAAAGTAAAACACCTTTAATGAGTTTTTGGATCTTTAAATATGCCTTTCGTTTCTACTGTTATTTCCATCAGCACATTTTTGGCAGCAATTGTACAAATGGCTTAGCTACAGTCTGTGGTGTGATTTTACATATGGGTGCCTCAGAGCGAAGCTTTGCTAGGCATTGTTAGAAACTAGCAAAATTACATTGTTAAACTGAACCAAAGTATCAAGGGGAAAACACTCCAATGCTTGAAGACATACCTGGCACACAGGAAGATGGTTCTGGTTGTTAGGGGCCAATTGTCCCAGCCCCAACACATCACTGCAAGGGTCCCTTGATGTAGTGTCCTAGGCCCAGCCATCAGTGATCTTAAGGTCAGAAGTGGAGATGTTTGCTGATGATTACACAGTGTTCAATTCTATTCACAACTCTTCAGCAAATAAATTAATCCAAGCTTGCATGCAACAAGACCTAGAGAATGTTCATGCATGGATTGACAAGTGGCAACTAACATCCAGGCCACACTGTGGCACAGAATTGTACTGCTGTCTCATAGTTTGAGGAATCCAAGTTTGACCTTGACCTTGGGTACCGTCTGTGTGGAGTTTGTATGTTCATTCTGTGACTACGTGGGTTTCCTCTTACAGCCCAAAGATGTGCTGGTTGGTAGGTCAATTGTCCACTGTAATTTTCCCCTAGTGAGAGTGGCTAGCAGGAGGATCAGGGTGAGGGGAAATTGATGGGGATGTGAGAGGAAAAGTGATATTTATGTAGATGGATGCTTGATGGTTGGTGCAGATATAATGGACAACAGTACATTACATTCCATTACATTGTACCTTATACATTGTACAGGGTACAAGTCAGGTTTGTGATGGAATGCTTTTCACTTGCCTGGATGTGTGCAGCTCTAACTTCCAAAAAGCTCAACAACATCCAGGACAAAGCAGCCTGCTTGTTGGGTTCCTCATTCATCAACCTAAACATTCATTCCCTCCACTACTGGTGCACAGAGGCCGCTGTGTGTACCATCTACGACATGTTGTGCATTTACTTGCTGGGGCTACTCCAAACTCGTGACCTCTATCTCCAGAAAGGATAAAGGCAGCAGGCACATGAGAACACCACCACCTACATGCAACCTTTAAAATCTCACACCATCCCGAAATATATTGCCAACCCTTCATCACCAGTTGGTCAATAAATTATGGTCTTGATAGCAGTGTCAAGATCCCAAAATATGAATATGCAAAACGAAACAAGATAGCAAAGATAAGGTGAGGGCTAATTCCTTTACCTTGATCTTCACACACACACACACACACACACACACACACACACACACACACACACACACACACACACACACACACACACACACACACACACACACACACACAATTTTACCTTCTGTAAAATGCCACCTATCTGGAATTGACTTAATGAGCCAAAGGGCTTACTGTGCTGTAGTAATTATATAAAAATAATATGAGACTTGCTGGGAATAAGAAGGGCCAAAGTGCTTTCTATGGGTGTATTTTCTGGATGCTTAAACTTTTTTGATAATTCCACAATTGTTTTTCTGACCAAAAACCTCCAACGAGAGAGCCAGTGAACAACTTGCCTGCTGTTCATCTTTGTAGCCTACTGACTTTTGGCACAGTGCCTCAGTAACCAGCTCAAGGGACAACAGACATCGCCCTTGCATTCCATTTGCTTCCAGTTCCCTTTTCGGCTTTTTGACATTTCATTTAGCAGGGCTTAAGTTAAGAACTACAAACAAATATATTCTCAGGAAGCAAACCATAAGTTTATGTGCAAGGTACAAACAACTGATTTAGATTAAGTCAACCAATTAAATCAGCTGAATTTCATGTGGCTAAAAAAGTCATCAAAATACTGTAAAAACATTGAACACAATGGAAGAATTTAAATGGGTTCAGAATAATGAAAAGATGGAACATGCATTGTACATATCTTCAAAAGTCTAAATTTGATTAAACATTTAAATTGAAGGAGGTTGCATACCATTGTATGTTAAAATATTCCATTGCTGGAAATGGTTGCAATCCTTAAGACAAACCTTAAGAAACTCTAAGAAAATAAGATGTCAAATGGTGGAAAAAAGGGCAAGAAAATTCTCCATTTTATTATTGATCACAGAAGACAAATTTATTCCCAGACCAGTGGCCTTAAAATAAGCAAACGCAATCCTCTATCAATAACCAGGCAACTGTCAGATTAAGATAAAGAGGAAAAATGTCCTCCTATAAATTCCCACCAGTAAAGGAAATGTTTCATTGGAGTGAATATGCTAAAATACACCTTAAAAGAATGATTGACATGGTGACTGGGGTGAACAAATAAAAGCATCAGAACACTTAGATCAGTTAAAATCATAAAATTGTGTAACTTTTATCTCTTGAAACAGATGATAAAATATTCCGAATGAACACTTTGTCCATTTATTTATGACATGGGTGGCATGGTGGCGCAGCTAGTAGAACCTCACAGCACCAGAAACCTGGGTTCAACCTTGACCTCAGGTGCTGTCAATGTGGAGTTTGCATGTCTTCCCCGTGACCGTGCAGGTTTCCTCTGGATGCTCTGGTTTCTTTCACATCCCAAAAATGTGCAGATTGGTAGGTTAATTGGCCACTGTAAATTGCCTCTAGTGTGTATATGAGTGGTAGAATGTGAAGGGAGATGATGAAAATGTGGGGAGAATATAAAAAAGGGGTTAATGTGGGGTCAGTGTAATTCTATACTTGGGTGGCTGATGGTTGGTGCGGACGGTGTGACGAAGGGCCTGTTTCTGTGCTCCATATGAGCATTGTACCCGCTTCAGATAAAACTTTTTGTCTGTAATCAGTATCTTTATTATGAATAGGCTGAAAGCCCAAGACAGTAAAAGAAGCACAAAAAAATCTAAATGATAGATAGCCCCTAACTTACTGTGCTGAAAGAGACTGCCAATAAAATTTGTAGTCCACTGGCAACAATTTTGAGGAAGTAACTGGACACTTGGGAGGTGCTGGAACTTTATATGGGGACGTCATAGTACTGTCTTCTGACAGCATCTTGTCTATTGCATCCAGCTCTGGCACACAAAAAATAAGAAAGATACTCAAGGAGTGGATGCTGTATAGAGCATCAGGGATGAGCAAAGAAATGATGAATATAAAGTTTTCAACCTGGGGCTGAGGCATTATAGAGATGATAAGAGAAAAGAGGGCCTTGCATTTATCTAGTACTTTCATAACCTTAGGATGTCCTGAAGTATTTCTGAAGTGCTTGTAACTTACTGTCATAACAGGGAAATTTTATGTAATGTAACAAGATTGTTAAGGGTATGGAAATGGTTTGCAGTGAATATCACTTTAAAGTGAACCACAAGTATTAAACTTTGGTGAAAAGGGTACAGACCAGTTTCTTCACAAAAGGATTGATCAATACACAGAAACTCTAAGGAAAGAACCCTGGAACCTTTTTTCTTTAAAGTTTGATATTAAAATTGAGTTGTAATTTGATATCTCTCGATCTTAAGTTCAAATATGTTGTTCAAACACATGGACCTTAAACATTGGAGTCGGATTGACAGGGGAGATATAGGGATGATGTTTTTCCCGGGCTGGGGTGGCTAGAACCAGGGGTCATTGTCTCAAAATAAAAAGTTGCCCATTCAGGGGAGAGATAAAAAGAAATTTCTTCACCCAAATCATAATGGCTCATTGGAATTCTCTACCCAAGAGGACTGTGGAGGCTCAGTTGCTGAGTATATTCAATACAGATTTTTAAATATTAAGGAATTCAAGGAATATATGGTTAGTGTGGGGAAGTAGCACTGAGGTGAAAGATCAGCCATGACTTCGAATGGTGAGCAGACACAAGGGCTGAGTGGCTTACTCATGCTTCTATTCCTATGCTATTACGTTTGATCCCCCCTCCTAACAACATGTTCATGGCCATTTGGATCTCTTCCCTGTGATTTGTGGGAGTACTATAGGGATCAGTGCTGAGACCTCAAGTATGTACAACCTATATTAATGAATTAGATGAAAGGATTGAGTGTTTTGTAGCCAAATGTATGCAAAGAGAGGTGGGAAAGCAAGTTGTAAAGAAGGTGTAAGGAGTCTGCAAAGATGCATTGACGAGATTAAGTAAGTAGGTAAAGATCTGGTAGATGGCAGGTAGTTTGGGGAAATATGAGGTTATCAACTTTTGTAGGAAGAACAGAAAAATAGAATATTGTTTAATTGGAGAGAGACTAAAGAATATCGTGGTACAGTGGGTTCTGGGTATCCTAGCACATAACACACATGCAATTATCATGTGGATACAGCTAATAATTAGGAAGGGAAGCAGAAAATTGGCCTTTATTACAAGTGAGATGAAATATGTAAACGGGAAGACTTGCTACAACCGTGTACGGTGTACAGTGCTGGTGAGACCACACCTGGAGTTCTGTATATAGTTTTGGTCTCCCTACTTAAGGGGGCTGACTTAGCATTAGAGACAGTTTAGAGAAGGTTTATTAGGTGGTTTTCTAGGATGAAGGGGTTGCCTTATAAGGAGAAGTTGACAGTTTGGGCCTCTATTCGTTGAGGTTTAGCAGAATGAAAGGTGACTTTCATGGAGTAATACAGTCATAGAGAGATACAGCAGGGAGAGGCCCTTCAGCCCACCAAACCTGTTCTGACACATTTATACCAATCCTACACTAATCTCAGTTTTTTTTATTCTTCCCACACTTCCATCAACTCCCTCCAGATTCTACCACTCACACATCAGGGGCAATTCACAGTGGACAATTAACTTAACAACCTGCACACCTTTAGGCTGTGGGAGGAAACCAGAACTTCAGGAGGAAACTCACTCGGTCACAGGAAGAACATACAAACCACACAGCATTGAAAAATTGAACTTTTAAAATTAAAAACAAGAACCCAAGGTCAGGATTGATCCCGGGTCTCTGGCTCTGTGAGGCAGCTGCGCTACCAGCTACACCACTGTGCCATCAGTTTTATGTACATGTCCTAGAGAGATGCAGCACAGAAACAGTCCTTTCCAGCACTGAGTCTGCACTGATCATCAATCACCCGTTTACAATAGTCCTACATTAATAACCACATAAAATTCTGTTGGAGTTTGACAGGATGGATGCTGAGAAGATATCTCCCATCTTGAGGAAATCTAAAACTAGGGGACATAGTTTCAGAGTAAATGTCTGCCACTTAGGACAGAGGTGAGGAGGATTTAGAATTTCCTACTCTAGATAGCTATGGTGGTAGAGTCATTGAATGTATTCAAAGCAAAGATAGATTTTTGTACAATAAGGGAGTCAAGGGTTATGGTAGGAACAGGCAGGAAAATGGCACTGAGGTCAACATCGGATCAGCTATGATCTTACTGAAGAGTAGGCCTGGATGAAGGGTTGTATGGTCTACACCTGCTCCTATTTCTTACGTTCTTACATTTCCTGAATTCCTCTCCAGACACCTGCTTGGCAAGTACCCCACTGATCGTATTATCAACATGCTCCCATCTCCTCTCTCCAGCACAATCCTACCCTGCCTCTCCAAAACTTGCTCCGATCATTTCACTCTCACTGGAGCTGGACCTGTATTTTCTCCTGTGCTCCTTCGCCGACATCTTGTTCTCTTGTCAGAATGAAATGAAAAGAAAGCATGGGTTTCCTAAAGTCTCTTCAGGACTGGAAACATGTACACTTGCTGCTGGTAGGGCATAGCATAAGTAATAAAGAATTGCAATTCATAGAAGAAATAATTTCCAAGATTTCTAGCCAGTATCCAACAGAAATGTTGCCACCTAAACCTGGGTCCACTTGATGGTCAATCCCCAGTAAGTTAACAAATGATTTTGATCCCACTGCCATCCTGTTTCCACATTTAAGCAGGACACAGCAATTCCAAAATTGTCCGCATGTGGCTCTCCTGCCCAAATTTACTCCATTGATAGTTAAAAACACTGCAAGACACATTTCAATTTTCCCAATTGCCAACCAAGACCAGGACAGAAAGCTAAAAACTGAGACAACAACAAAAGAGAAAAAAAGTCATTTTACAGGAATGGTAAAGGAGGATCTCTTAGAGAAATGAGAGTGAATAAAAGTTAAATACCATCAGGTTAGAGGCAAGCAAATAAAGAGCAAGGGGCAGTCAGGAACTGCAGCAAGGGATGTGGTAAAGGTATGCTGACTCATAAAAAGTTGTTTGACCATATGGGGAAACATGAAGAGGAAAGTGAGAACATAAAGAAGGAACTCACTGAAGTTCTGCTAACCAGTTAAACCTAGAAAGGTTCTAAGAGATTGTACTAAGGAAACACCTGTGTGCGATGGATGGAGTTATGCACGTCAGATGAAAATAGGGAGAAGCACATTTTGTACCGTATCTTTGTTGAACTGATAAATTGTATTTTTTTTGTAAGGATGTGAATTGTTTCAATTGACTCTCCAGTTTCACTGGGCCATGAACTGACAATGGATGAATTACCTGGGGCCAGATGCCTAACGGTCTGAGCCTGACCCTCAATGGCAACAGAGAGTGGCCTGAAATGAGCTTGCTTGCTGTTTTACTATCCACCACAGGAAGGTGTCTCGCTTCCACTTGGTGCTGCCTCACAGCAGTGAAGTGAAGACAAGCAGGACACAAGACTATTTTTAGCCAGCTTTTGTAATTTATTTATATTCCCTAAGCTCCCTTATTTTGAATGGTGGATTGGCAACTATCAGACAGTGAAGCCAAACTTTTGCAGTTACCAGGATTTTCTGTCCATTAACAGCACCGTGCGTGCAGTCTGATCACACCTGCTTTGCTTGATAGAGTCTGGAAACATGGATAGCTTGAAAGATGGCATCCTAATCTGTGCCAAAAGGCCATTTGATTGAATCAAGCAAAATGCTTCAGGGGCTTGACAGGGTAGATTCAGGCATAATGTTTCTCCTGTCTGAGACGTCCAGAATCAGTAGTCACAGTCTCAAAACTAAGGGGTTGGGCATTCAGGACTGAGATGAGAAATTTCTTCAAGCTGATAGTGAATCTTTCAACCCAAGAGAGCTGTAGGGACTCTGTTGCTCAGTATTTTAGAGAATGGGGACATATGGAGTAGTGCAGGAAAGTGGTGCTGAAGTAAAAGATCAACCATGAACTTAATGAACACCGAAGCAGGCACACGGTATTGGGTGGGTTAGGGGAAATGGGGAAAGGAGAAGCAGGTATCCCTCTCCTGCTTCCACTTCTTTTATTCTTATGTGCCCATTCCTGCTACTAAGAGCAATTGCCTCACCATGACTCTTGACTGGAATGAAAGTAGACATTGTCAGCAATGAGTCTCCTCTCCCAGTCTTCTTTATAACTACTTCTGCAACCCTGCTAAAGGCAGAATTATGTAAAATATACAGGACAGAAAAAATGCATTGGACCAAGGGAGTTTGCCAAAAAGTCTGTTTCATGCACTTACTTTGTTGCATCTAATTCTATCAAAATGTCTATGTATTTCTTTTGTGCATTTATTTATCCTCTCTCTAAGTAACTTTATACAGTTGCCTCAATTATTCCATGTGATAATTCCTCACTCTAATGGCTTTTTTGGGTGAAGAGTGTTGTCCTAAATTTTCCTATTGGGTTTATTAACGATTATCTTATATTTTATATGAAAATAAGGAATAGGTGAAGGAGTAAGCAAGAGAGCCCCTTGAAATTCATTCAGATTATGACCAAACATTTTGCATTTGCTCCATTTTCATCCCCTAACCCCTTGATTTCCATAGTGGCCCAATTAAAATCAGTTTCAGTCTTGAATTTACTCATCAATGGACATCCAGAGTTTACTGGGTTAGAGAAATACATCATCTGTGATTCACAAAGCTCTAGGGGAAGAAATGTCTTCTTTCAGTTTGTTATTCTAAGTCAAGGACACCTGGTTCTAAGCTCTCCAGGCAAACAAAGGGCCAGAGCCACTGCTTGCAATCATCACCCACAGTCCCCAAATGTCCCACTTACCCAGGTCAGTTGTACATAGACGAACATAGAACACTACAGCACAGTACAGGCCCTTCCTGCTCCCACAACCTCTTCCGGCAACGGGTCTATACCTCACTGTTCCTTCACACCTTCACCCAGTGACGAAGCCCATATGGAATTAGGCCTCAGGTATAAATCCCCACCCAGAATGCTCCTCACAGAATCACAGCATGGTTAGAGCACAGAAGTAGGCCTTTCAGCCCATCATGTCTGCACCGACTCTCTTCCAAAGCCACTCTCTAGTTCCTTCCCCCATAGCCTTACAAATGTTCCTTCAACATATATCTACACAGTTTCCTCTTGAAGGCCACCCAGGATACTGCCTCCACCACATCTGCAAGCAGCATATTCTACATTCCAACCGCAGAATATGTAAAAAAAAATTCTTCCTCGTGTCACTATTAATTCTCTTCCCCTTTGTTTTACCTGACTACCTGTGACCGCTAGTCCTTGGTTCTTTCATCAAAGGGAACAGCTTCCCTCTATCCATACTGTCCAGACACCTTGTTATTTTATGTAGTTCCATTAACTCTCCCTTCAGACTTCTCATTTCTGAAGAAAACAATCCCAGCCTTTCTAATCGATTCTTGTAACTGTAGTCCCTTATTTGAGGAACCTTTCTTATAAATCTTTTCTGGACCCTAGAATGTTGTTACATCCTTCCTAAAACTTGGTGACTGGACCGGAATCAAGCATATTAGTGATGCCAGACCAATTTTATAAAGATCCAGCATGACCTCCCTGTATTTACTCTCTATGCCACTCTTGATAAAGCCCAGAATTGTGTAGGCCTCATTAATCACCTTCTCAACCTGCCCAGCCACTTTCAATGATCTGTACCCTTAGGTTTCTCTGTCCCTACAGAATGGTAACCTCCCTCCCCTTTTGCCTCTCCTCATTCTTGCTTCTTCTTCCTCTTGACAGAAGGTGAAGACTTCTTGACAGACTTGTTTCCTCTCAAGACAAAACCTTAGGTATCCAGTCTTCCCCTGAACCAGAAGATCTTGCTCCTCAACAAAGGTCAGATATCTGAGATTGGGTGACTCGCCCTCAGTGACTTGTTTATTGCTGTTAGGAAGCAGACAATGTACACATATCATTAAACAATGATGATAAGCAGAGCGGACATCCCAAATGATACTTTTAAGGTTGGACAGGAAGGTCTTTCTGGAGACAGGAGACAGCTATTTCTTCCCACAGAATGTGCTGTGCACTCTTCTTTGTTGAAGAGTTTCAACATGGATGGAGAACTCCAAATGGCAAAGGAAGAAATGGAATGCACACTGGATACTCTAAGTGATTCCTATAACCTTGTCTGGCTTTATCAGTTCATTTGCTTTCCTAAAACATTGCACAGACATTTAGCATGATGGTTGGAGATGAATGGAGTGGAGAAATCATGGGTTTGGCACTTATAATAACATTAACTTTCATTTATATAGCATATTTAATTTGAAAGAAAATCCCAAGATGAGTAAAAACTGTAGCTGAAACAAAGGAGAAGATATTAAGTAACCAAAAGCATGATCAAAGACTTCGAAATTAAGGAGAGGTTGTTAAATGATAATTGGGAGTTGGAGGAATTAATAAGGGGAATGCAGACCAAGGAAGTTAAGGTCACCAGCGATTGAGCAAAGGAAACAATGTCAGAGGCAGGGAAGGTGAAGGTGGTGTCGGAAGAGGGAGCAGCAAGCAGTTTACATCAACGAACACAAGATCAAGGTTGAGAATTTTAAACAAATTATTGTGAAACCAGAAAGAGATATAGATCAGCCGAGGCACAAATGAATGAAACTTGGATTCGAGGTCAGTTGGGCGGTAAATGTACTGATGAAGGGAGGGAGGTAATAGGATTCTCCTGGAGCTTTGCATTCCTATGTGTTTCATGTAGAATTCTTCATCCCTGTTGAAACTCTTCAGCAGAGAAGTACTTTAGTCCACAGCACGTTCTGTGGGAAGACACTGCCATCTCTGGCCTCCTGCCCAAGCTCAAAAGCATCAGTTCGGATGTCAACTCCTGTTAGGGTTTTGAATGGACTGAGAGCCAAAGGTGGGAGCCCAGCCGGGAGAGCACTGGAGTCAGTTAGTGCGTGGGAGACAGAGGTGAGAGAGAGGTTTCAGCATAGGGGGCACTGAATTATGAACAGTGTTACATTCCTGTAGAAGTATGCTCTGTGTTGGAGAGCATACGACATCAAAAAGTCATTTTAGTTCATCTTGTGTCATAAACAACACTGAAGTTATTAAAATTTGGATATGATCTGAGACAGAAGCTGGAAGGGGGATGGATAGTGACTGGGATATAGAATTTGATGACAGCTGTGGTGTTCCTGGTATTTACCTTCAAGGCTACATTCTGAGTGCAACAGAGCTGGTGAGATGGAGCTGGATGTCATTGCTGAATATATGGAAAGTGTCTGGAGATAAGGCTACAAACACCATGCAAAGCTCTTGAGTGGATTGTGGATTCTAAAAAGGCTTTTGCTAGAATATAATTTATGAGTATTATTTAAAATATGAAAAAATTATCAAGGCACAGCAGAGCCTCCATTTGGAAAGTGGAAGAAAAGCCATTGCACCAAATGAGAGGCAAATAGTGAGAATCTCAATGCTAAAGATTCCACAGAGACTGATGAGGAATATACAACACTGATGTGGCTATAGAAAACACTGCTCTTTATACATGTGTTGTCCCCTTCATACCTTATCTCAAAGGGAGCACCTCCAACAAACTTATGACATCTGTGTGTATTGAATTCCTGAATTAAAATGTGAAGGGGCTTGTTCCAAGGCAGGAATCAATAAAGTCTTCACTGTTATTTATCCCAAGACATAAATGTATGTCTTTGTCTTCTTAGGCAGTCCCATCTTTTTCTTAGGAAGTCATTTGGGTTAGAGGATAACTTGCTTCCACTCTAGTTCTATGGGTTCTGGGATGGCTGAAGAGTCCTATGTGTGATATTCAGACATAGGCACCAGCAGGGCAGGAGGTTGCTGATGGGTTGGATGGGTGGTTGGGCTGTTTGGGTGATTGTGTACTCCTTCTTTTGTTTTCTCTTGGCCTCTGTGTGCTCCCATTGAAGAGATTCGAAGCGCTCAGTGCCTTTCAGGACACTCCTCCATTTTGAGTGCTCATGAGCCAGTGGTTCCCATGAGATGAGGAGGATCTTTTCTCAGGGACACTTTGAGAATCTACATGAAGTATTTATTCTATGCTCCTGGAGGTTTCTGGCTATGACAGAGCTCTTCAACTTCAGTGAGCTTTGTTCCCAAACATGTTAATGGATTTCTTGTAGTTTGTGGAACTAATATGTATATCTATGGCTCTGGGAACAAAAAAAATCACACCAAAAGCACCATCTCTATTTTTCTACACCAACTGGTAAAATGGTCCCAGAAATTTTTTCTGGTCACATGGTGATGGCACAGAAGACCAGCAGGAACTCTGGAGAATGGGACCTGTGCTGCCATATCTTGCTGCTCTCCATTCTCCTTTACGAAGTTCCCTAAGCAATCTGTGGTCAGTGGAAAAATCACAATGTTTCTATTGATGTCAAAACAGAATGTTTCCCAGAAAAATATAATGTTCTCTGTGGCAAGAACTTCTCTATTCCTGATACTACTGCCACCAGGCAGCAACTTCCAACATCGGTGATGTCAGCAGGCTTGTCAATAGAAGGAAGAATTCTCAGGGGCAGCAAATGAGGAAATGCTCTCAAATAATGGAATAATGGAGATTGTGCATTATTAAATCTTAAAAATCTTTTAAGAGCTCTTTTATTTTGAAATATTTGTGTAAGATTAAATTATGGAATATTAGAATCACAGAATGTTTTCAGCTCAGAAGGACACCATTTTCTTACTTATTAGACCTATGTAAGAAAAATCCAGCTAGTCCCACTCCCTCCTCCTTTCCTCACTATCCTGCAAATGGATCCTCTCAACCCACCTAGCCCATGCCAACTATGATACCTATGTACACCAATTCCACTTGCCTGGATTAGGCCTGTATCCCTCCAAGTCTTTCCTATCCAAGTACCTGCCTGAACACCTTTCAAATGTTTTAATTGTGTCTGCCTCTGCCAGATCCGCTGACAGCTCATTCCAAATATTCACCACCCTCTGTAGGAAAAACTTACCCCTCAGATCTCCCTTAAATTTCTTCCCTCTCACCTTCAGCCTGTATGCTCTAGTTTGAGACTCCCCAGCCATAGAGCCATAAATTTGGTATATTGGTTTATTGTTGTCACATGTACCGAGGCTCAGTGAAAAACATGTTGCATACCATTCATACAGATCAATTCATTACAGCAGTGCACTGAGGTAGCACAAGGTAAAACAATAACAGAGTGCAGAATAAAATATTACAGTTACAGAGAAATTACAGTGCAGGTAGGCAATAAGGTGCAAGGCCATAACGAGGAAGATTGTGAGGTCAAAAGTCCATCTTGTCGTACCGCTCAATTTTCTTATAACAGCGGGATAGAAACTGTCCTTGAACCTGGTGGTCCGTGCTTTCAGGCTTTTGTATCTTCTGCCTGATGGGAGGGGGGAGAAGAGAGAATGTCCGGGGTGGGTGGGGTCTTTGGTTATGTTGGCTGCTTTACCAAGGCAGTAAGAATCATAGAGCTATACAGCACAGAAACAGGCCCTTCGGCCCAACTGGTCCATGTTGACCAAGATGCTGCATTGGAAAAAAATTCTATCTGTCTTATCTATGCCCCTCATAATTTTAGTAACCTCCATAAGGTCACCCCTCAGCCCCCGATATTACTGTGAGCATAAACCCAACGTATCCAATCTCTCCTTATAACTACAGCCCTCATTCAAGGCAACCTACTGGTGAATATCTTCTGCATTCTCTCTACTGTTACCAAATCATTCCCGTAGTGCAGTGACCAGAACTGTACACGGTTGAACCAATGTTTTGTACAATTGCGTTCCTTTCAGATACTTCTCAGGCCTTTGAATATTACCATTGAATCTGCTCCACTACTACTTCAGGCAGTGCACTCTGGACCAAACCACTCACAGGTGAAGAAAAAGCTCTCATCTCATGTTTGGATCTTTTACCATCTTCATCCTGTGTCCCTAGGCCATCGCCAGTCCACCATTCCACCAGACTCTCTATATCTCTTCAAAGTCTATTCCTATTCTCCTCATAGTTCACTACACTTACAAGTTTTGTGTCATCTGAAAACTTGGAAATTGTAACCAGTACAACCATCCAAATTAATAATATAGATTCAGGAAAGCTTTGGCCCTCGTGCTGACTCCTGGAGACCTCCCTGTACACCTTCTTTCAGTCCAAAAAAACTTTCACTACCAGTCTCTGATTCCTGTTACTTTGTCAATTTTCTGCCCATACTGTTATTGTCCCTTTTATTCCATGGCCTTCAATCCTGATGACAAGCCCATATGATATCAATTCAGATGCCCATTTATACGTACAGTACTATATCAACTGCATTTCCCCCATCAACCCACTCAGTTGCATCATCAAAAAAGTTAGTTAGATGTGATTTGCATTTAATAAATCATTGTTGATTTTGTCTAATCAACCAAGGCTTGTCCAGGTAATAGCCAATTCTCTCCCTGATTTTGTTTTCATAACTTTCCCCGTCACTGAGGTTAGACTGATTGGCTTGTGATTACTGAGTTTCCCTACATCCTTTTTTGGAATGAGGGTGCAACATTTGCAGTATTCCTGTCCTCAGGCACCATCCCTGAATTTAAAAATGTTTGGAAGATTATGACCAGAGCTGCTGCAATTTCCTACCTTACTTCCCTCAGCAACCCTGGACTGGATGATTTATCCACTTTCAGTATAGTTAGCCTTTCCAGTAGCTCTTCTTTATCTTTTAGTCCACCCCAGATCTCAGCCACGTCTTCCTTTGCTGAGCTGAGAGCAACATCTTCTTTGGTGAAGGCTTATGGAGAGTACTCATTCATTAACTCACCTGTGCCCTCTGTCTCTCTGAGTAAATTTTGTTATTGGATTCTGATTGGCTGCACTTTTTCTCTTGTATCGCTTTTCCTGTTCATGTCCCGATTTCTATTCTAAACCTTATGATGTTATGCTCACTGTTTCCTAGATGTTCCCCTGCTGACATTTGCTCCTATTTCCCAGAACCCAAGTCTGGAAATTTCACTTTTCTCATTTGTCCAGAAAAATAAAGATCAATAAGGTGCTCCTACACACACTTGAGAAGCTCCTTCTCCTATTTGTCCCTCATGCTATTGTTGTCCCTGTCTATATTTGGAGAGTTGAACTCCTCCATTATTTCCATTCTTTGGCTTTTGCACATCACTGCAACCACTCTACATCCTTAACGTTCTCACTAGCAGCAACCTTTAGAATAGTCCCAATTGGGTTATTGCACCTCTACTGTTTTGGGACTTGCAAACCTAGATCCTATTTATGGATTTTTGGAGGCAGATGGTTTGCTAACTAGAAATTATGGCTTGGTACAGGCTTCCTTGGGTTACAAACATACAACTTATGGACACCCGTACATATGAATGAGCATTTGGGATACCAGCGGGATGGATGGGGATGGATTTGCCGGCTGCTGCGGAGCTTCAGGCATCTTCTGCCGGGACATTCCCCATGGCTTTTCTCCCCAGTGCTCCCCCCGGCACCAAGCCCCAAAAATTGGGAGATTACATCGAGCTGAGCAGAGCTGGAGGTGCTCAGTCGCTCACTCGCTGAGTCAGTGAGGCCAGCTGGCGACTGCTCTTCCTGTGCTTGCAGAAAAAGCGGGTTACAAACAGTTCTCAGGACCCTGTCATAACCTGGGAACTCCTGATAATCCATTAAAAACTTGCATAGATCTCATGTACCTAAACATGAAATTTTATGGTATTTTACAGAGTGACTAATTCATAAGTAATTCAATTTACATCAACGTGAGTGATTCCAATTTAATTCTGGTCAAGAAGTCGATGAGTACTGCAGTCTGTGAAGACACAATGGGTTACTCAGAGCAATCACTGAACTTCCAGCTGAAACGAAGGATAAAAACAATCCTGATTTTGCTGCCAGTTTCATGGGGTAACAACAGAAAATCTGTCATTATGACTGCAAAATCCAGGCCAGTAACATCTCTTAATAAAGGCTAAGTCTAAAATTTTGTTTGAAATAACTCGTGAAAAGTACCTCCGGACATTTTACCAATTTAAAAACACAATGTTAATCAAATTGTTGTTGTTATTGATGCCCGTATTCAGGATTTCCACAGATCTTCCCCTGAAGTTATGGTAGGAGACTGGAAGACCCCATGGGAAATTTCAGACTGCTGGGCAAATGATGATTCCTTGGCACTGCCCAGCCCTCTAAACTACAGCAGAAGCTCCAGTTCCCTAACTTCACTCTCTGATAACCATGTCTTGCAGAGCTCCTCCACTCACAAAAGACCAACCTCCCCTACAGGTTTTGTTCCCCTAACTTTCTCACCAACCCAGACCACCCCCAATTCCACTTACCTCACAAAACTGAAAATGTGCAGGTTCAGGAATGACAGACTGTCCAGACATTGCCAGCCCCAGCATGAGCAGGTGATTTGCTATCTAAGGGAGCACTAGCCTCACGTTCACAGTCACTGAGAGTAAACAGAATTCATTTCTCACTCTTTGCATTCTGCTCTGTGTAACAGCCAGGCAGCAATCATGGAGATACAAGTCTTTAATTCTATGGATTATGAAGAGTTTGTTGATAAGTTTGGGAATGTGATTGAGAAATGCCCACTGGTTGCAGCTGCAGTTTGGACTAATCGTCCTTTTACAAGCTTGGCTGCATTGGAAAAAATGTTTGGAGACTTCATAGATTTATTGCCTCCATCTGGTAAGAAAACAAGAATGCTCGAATTCATTGAGTTAAAAACTGAATGTATGCAAGTAAGATCATGTTAAATAGAAAGTGCACAAACCTCCAGCTGAACAACACTGTCACAAGGTTTTATTTTTATCACAAGGGCTAAAAAAAAGCAGAATGTAAACCTGTAGTAAAACTGAAAGGAAAAATACCATTATTTACATAGTTAGCAGAGCCTCAGAACATGGTAATCATTTGTTTGGGGCAAGAGCCAGAACCAAATCAATGTAGAATGTATCATTGCACAAAGTTGAACACTTCAGACTAAAGGTGACAGAAACCATGAATCCTAAAAACTTACATGGAATTTGAAGTTAACCTAACCCAGGAAGAACTGAAACACTTTTTCAATTTTAATCACCACAGTTATATTACCATGGAAGACGTAGACACTTGACTATCTAATTCTGAGGCTAGTGTTCTGTGCTAAGCTTGTAAATGAAAAACTTTCACTAATGCTAGAGTATCAGCTGATGAGTGGAGAATAACATGAAGCTCATACAGTTAACGTTTGAGGAAGGTAATTTTGTGTGTTTCAATAATAACTTCTTCCTGTATTGACCAAGCTGTAACACAACTGAGATTTCAAATTTTAAGTCTGTAATGTTTTACAATGAGACATTGATTCATCCTGGCTCCTTAATGTGTTTATTTGTCCATACAAAGTTGACAGATTAATATTCTACACATGCTATTTTGTTCATTAGACTCTGGATGGGGAGTATATCCATGAGCTGACCAGATTCTGATCAATGTCCGGCAGAGATAATTGCATTAGACAGTAAGAGTGGGGAGAGTCAGCCTTGGATAACTAAGGAAATAAAAGAAGGCATCAAGCTAAAAGCTTATGCATACAAAGTCGCCAAGAGTAGTGGGAAAATGGAAGATTGGGAAAACTTCAAAAAGCAACAAAGAACCACTAAGGAAGCAATAAGGAAAGGGAAGATTGATTATAAAAGTAAACTAGCACAAAATATAAAAACAGATAGTAAAAGTTTTTATAATTATATTAAGCAGAAAAGGGTGGCTAAAGTGAACGTAGGTCCCTTGGAAGATGAGAAGCAGCAATTAATATTGGGTAATGTGGAAATGGCCGAGGCCTTGCACAGCTATTTTGTGCTGGTCTTCACGGTGGAGGACATGTCTAACATGCCAAAGAGACATGTTATGGATACAATGGGAGGTGAGGGCCTCAATACAATCACTGTCACTAAAGAGGTAGTGATGAGCAAACTAGTGGGCCTAAAGGTAGACAAGTCCCCTGGTCCTGATGGGATGCATCCCAAGGTACTGAAAGAAATGGCAGAAGTTATAGTTGATGCACTTGTGATAATTTACCAAAATTCTCTGGACTCTGGGCAGGTCCTGGCAGTTTGGAAGACAGAGAATGTCATGCCACTGTTTAAAAAAGGATATTGGCAAAAGGCGGATAACTATAGACCAGTTAGCTTAACGTCTGTAGTCGGGAAAATGCTTGAAGCTATCATTAAGGAAGAAATAGCGAGACATCTGGATAGAAATGGTTCCATCAGGCAGACACAGCATGGATTCAGGAAGGGCAGTTTCCTGTTTGACAAACTTACTGTAGTTCTTTGAGGATACAATGAGTGCAGTGGATAGAGGGGAACAGGTGGATGTTGTATACTTGGATTTCCAGAAGGAGTTTGAAAAGGTGCTGCATAAAAGACTTATCCATAAGATAAGGATGCATGGAGTTGGGGGTAATGTATTAGCATGGATAGAGGATTGGTTAACCAATAGAAGGCAGAGAGTTGGGATAAATTAGGTGTTTCTCTGGTTGAGTGGGGTGCTGCAGGAGTCGGTGCTGAGCCTACAACTGTTCATGATATACACTAACGATTTGAAAGAGAGGTCCGAGTGTAGCATATCTAAGTTGGCTGATGACATTAAATTGAGTGGAAAAGCAAATTGTGCAGTGGATGCGGAGAGTCTGCAGAGAGATATAGATAGGTTAAGCGAGTGGGCAAGGGTCTGGCAGATGGAGTACAATGTTGGTAAATGTGAGGTCATCCACTTTGGAAGGAAAAATAGAAAATCAGATTATTATTGAAATGGTGAAAGATTGCAGCATGTTGTTGTGCAGAGGGACTTGGGAGTGCTTATGCATGAATCACAAAAGATTGTTTTACAGGTGCAACAGGTTATCAAGAAGGCAAATGGAATGTTGGCCTTCACTGCTAGAGGGATTGAATTTAAGAGTAGGAAGGTTATGCTGCAACTGTACAGGGTACTGGTGAGGCCACACCTGGAGTACTGCATGCAGTTCTGGTCTCCTTACTTGAGGAAGGATTATACTGGCTTTGGAGGCAGTGAAGAGGATGTTCACCAGGTTGATTCCAGAGATGAGGGGGTTAGCCTATGACAAGAGACTGAGTCGCCTGGGACTATGCTCAATGGAATTCAGAAGAATGAGAGGGGATCTTATAAAATTATGAAAGGGATAGATAATTTCGAGGCAGGAAGGTTGTTTCCACCAGTAGATGAGACTAGAACTAAGGGACATAGCCTCAAGATTCGGGGGAAACTGCTTTTCGCAGAGAGTAGTGAATCTGTGGAATTCTCTGCCCAGGGAAGCAGTAGTGGCTACCTCATTAAATATATTTAAGACACAGTTAGATAGGTTTTTGCTTAGTAGGGGAATTAAGGGTTATGAGGAAAAGGCAGGTAGGTGGATCTGAGTCCACAGTCAGATCAGCCATGATTTTATTGAATGGTGGAGCAGGCTCGACGGGCCAAATAGCCTACTCCTGCTCCTATTTCTTATGTTCTTATGTCCCCTCCAGTATTATGTCTCCAATGTGAGGAAGTGGTTGGACCTAAACCAGCATGGCTCCTTCTCAGTATCAAAATGTTTTATTCTCCTTCCACGAAGTTACTTCTACTGCCTCTTTTGTATTAAATTTCCTGCCTGTTCTTGAAATGTCATCGTTAAGCTGAAAAACTCAAAGTCTCTGGAGTAGTACAAATCCCGACAAAAGCAATAAAATATGGGGTTTAAGTACTCCCTGTGCAAATTCATATCCCTCCTTTGAAGAGAGGAGATCTCAGGATTGTCATAATTATGACCACCTTCAAGAAAGGAGATACATTTGATTGCAACATCTACAGAGGAGTCTCCCTGCTACCTGTCACAGGGAAAATCATCACAATAATCCTCCTCAATCATCTCCTCTCTTCGCACTGGCTGAAGAACTCCTCACAGAGTCACAATATAGTTTCCGCCCATCAAGAAGCATGATAGGTATGATCTTCACCACGAGATAAATGCTGGAAAACCACAGGGTGCAACATCAACCATTACTCATGGACTTCTTCCACCTCACAGATGTCTTTTACTTCATCAATGGGACACCGATTTTAAGGGATTATGGAGGATTCCTCACCGTTCTGGTTGTGTCCAAAATCTTCCACCATCTTCCATATACTGACCTGAAAACCAGGGTCCACAGCAACAGATCTGGTATAGACCCATTCTAAGTGTAGACTGGGTCAAACAAGGCTGTGTTATTGCATCAACCCACTTTCCAGTCATCCACACTGCAAAACTTCTCCTCATCTCTAACAAGCTCCTTGCTGGAGTGAATAAGGAAGAAACTATTCAACCTTTGTCACCTCCTCTGTAGAACCGAGGTCACACCAACACCAATTTACAGAATGCAAACAATATTTATGCTTGCATGCACTCAAAAGCCGAGCTCCAAACCATTGGTGATTCCTTCACTGAAGTGTATCTGAGGATGAGTCTTGTACTAAACATCAGTAGTACAATGGTTCTTCACCAGCTTATCCTTACTACGTAACACTGCTCCACATCCCCGAAAATCAAGATCCATGGCTAGATAACACAGATCATTACCAATATTTCAGGAGCCAATTCGCAGCAAGGGCAGACATTAATGATGAAATCCACTCCATCTCCAATGTGATAGTACCACCATCTGCTAAATAGAATTTTCAAAGACAAGACCTCGCACCTGGCACCAAACCCATGGTCTACTGACTGTCCCCCCTTCTGTACACCGCAAAGACATTGTCAACCAATAGTGGCAGTAGAAAAGTACCACTAACCACTGCCACCATAAAACCCTTCGACTCCATTGGCAGGATAAGCAAACCTACTTTGTGTTCTCTCCCAGCCAACATCTAATCACGTTAAAACAACTTTGCTGCAAACATTATCCCATCCTTGGCATCAAACTCATGGAGCAAGCACTCTATTCCAAGCTCCATCATAGCAAGGAATTTCCAGGAGATCAGAGAAAATGCTTCAAGAATATTCTTAGAATCTGGGAAAAAATCCTAAACATTTTTCAATTTCTTCCTTTGAGGACAATGTCAAGGACTCAGAGAACATGGGTTCATCTGGCAGCAGAGGATGTCCAAGATTCTCATCTGCCAGTGTCCCCTGGACTCTTGACCTCACAATCGACCTTGCACCTTATTGTCTACCTGCAATGCACTTCTCTGTAGCTATGACACTTTACTCTGTACTATATTATTGTTCTTACCCTGTGCTTCCTCAATACACTGTGTAATGAATTGATCTGTACGAATGGTATGCAAGGCAAGTTTTTAACTGTACCTCAGTACAAGTGACAATAATAAACCAATACCAGTTCCAATACCTTGTATCCCATGTACCAACCAGGAAGTTCCATCTCCATCTGAGCAATACACAGTGCTTGTGGTTTTGCTGTCTTCTTCATTTAATAATTTAACATAATAGTATTAACCCATCAGATTTTCATTACCACATTCAGATCTCCTCAGTCCACTGATTTTAAAAGACACCAGCACCCCATATTTCTACAAAATCGGGACATTTCAGGTTATATTTTCCAAAAGTTTACAGTTTCATCAAATGTCAGAATTCCACCTTTTGCATCAATAAGGATGCCACGTATTCCTCAAAAAGTATGCTTTATCACAGCAGAGGGAAACTTGGGACACCGATATGTGGATCTTTGGAAGTAGCAACTTAGGTTAATGAGGCGTAAGAAAGCAAAACATTCTGGTTCATTTTTAGAGGAAGGGAATGAACTGAAAAACAGAAGAATTATGTTAAACATGCAGAACCCTGGAGCACTGATTACAAAACTGGAAATAAGATGAAGGCACTGAAAGGTGTGCTAAAAGCACAGTCTAGAATAATACCAGAACTGAGAGATTATATCTATTAGCAATGAATAATTAATGAATAATTAGGCAGAACTGCTTTCTCTGAAAAAAAGGCTGATAGATATCTTAAATAATGAAAAGATTTTTATGAGTAGCCAATAGGAAATTCCACCTGAGAGCAAAATACAAACTACAACTCAAAAGTCTAAGACAAGTAATTCAGGTGAACTGACAAAAGTTCTGGATAAAGTTCATTGGCCTAAAATGTTAACTTTGTTCCTTTCAATAGATATTGTTTGGCCTGCTGAATATTTCTAGGATTTTCTGTTTTCATTTCACGTGAAACCTCTACACTCAAAGGATTATCAGAATATGGATTGAAAAATCAAAGCACTGCAGAAATCTGAAGTGAAAACAGAAAATGCTAGAAATACTCAGGAAGTCAGGCAGTATCTGTGGAAAGGGAAACATTTCAGATCAAAGCACCTATAAGAATTGGGAGAGTGCGAAAACACGTTAATTTTAAGTTGGATGGTGGCGGGGGGGAGGCTGGTGGGGGGGGGGTGAATAGGACAAAGGGATTGAGGTGATCACCTATGACAGGGTGAGGTCAGGATTGGCCAGATGATGGCCATGTTTACAGAGCAGATTGGTTAATAGATTAATGAGGGCAGTTAGAGAGAAGACAAATTAAAACTGTGAATTGCAGGTCAGCGCTGTTGCTGAAACTAAAACCAAAAGGAGAATGCTGGAAATGCCCAGCAGATCAGGCACTGTCTGTGGAGAGAGAGGACAACATTGACTCAGTGTTACTCTCTCACAGGCACTGCCTGATCTGTTGGGTATTTCCAGCATTCCCCTTCTGGTTTCAGGTTGCTGACCTCATTACTTAGCTTTAACATGTCCCTCTGTTTATTTTCATTCTCTCCAATGAAGTGGCTCCATAAAATATTGGAATCACCTGGACAAACCCAGCCTCATCTCATCAGTCCTATTCTGTTCAGCCTATCCATCTCACTCCCATCCTCCCTACAACCTAAAACCAACTTGTTTTCTCACTTCACCAGTTTTAATGAAGGGTTTTTGACCTGAAGCACCTACTCGGTTTCTCTCTCCATAATTGCTGCCTGACCTCCCAAATGTTTCTAGCATTTTTGGTTTTAATACTAGAATGTGGAACTCGCTGCACAGGACTAGTTAAAGCAAGCAGTGTAATGCATTCAGATGAAAGTTAGGCGAATGCAGGAGGGGAAAGGAAATGGACTGATACGTTGATAGTATTCACTGCAGTAGGATAGAAGGAACTTTATGTGAATCGTGATCACTAGCACCATCTGTTGCAACAAATGGTCTATCTTTATGGTTATACTTGTAATACAAAGGCTGAAAATCAACACCAAAGTTTAACAATATATCAATTGTGGTATCACATGGTGACAGTTGAAGTCAGTCTGATTAACCTTTCCCTAGAGAGAGCCCAAGACCATGCAGTGAATGTTGATTTAGTTGAGGCCAAGAGTATAAAGCATGGAATAAGTTGAAGCCAGGTAGAAGAGACCAGGACCACAAAGTAAGCAGAGCCTGAAATAGTCTGAGGGTGTGAATGAAACTTTGAGCTGCCTGAGAAGAGATAAACGACAATTCCTGGAATGATCTGAGGCATGGTTAACAGCTGTGGAGATCAGCCTGGGAATTTTGCTATCCAACTGAATTTCCGTCCAAGCATTACCCAGTGAAAAATAGCAGCGGAATTAACACAAAATAATTATTGACTGCAATACTTTACTGAGAAAAGACCATGCAACTGTACCAGGAATATTCAATCTTTGGCACTCTGCTCATGAAAACATTCTTCTCTGCAAGAATTACTTCAACATTTGTTTCAACTACAACCTCAGTGCAGAAACTTGGGCTTCATTTTTGATCTCACCCAATAGATGGATTAGGTCACAGAGTGTGATAATTAGAGAGACCAATATATTTAATATTTTAAGTTCATTCCACATTCCATTTGCCATGACAACAACCTTTCCCTCAATGTCAACAAAACAAAAGAGCTCGTGATTGACTTCAGGAAAGGGGGCGGTGTACATGCACCTGTCTACATCAATGGTGCTGATGTCGAGAGGGTTGAGAGCTTCAAGTTCCTGGGAGTAAACATCACCAACAGCCTGTCCTGGTCAAATCACGTAGAAGCCATGGCCAAGAAAGCTCACCAGTGCCTCTACTTCCTCAGGAAGCTAAAGAAATTTGGTTTGTCCCCTTTGACTCTCATCAACTTTTACAGATACACCATAGAAAGCATCCTATCTGGATGTATCACGGCTTGGTACAGCAACTGCTCTGCCCTGGACTGCAAGAAACTGCAGAGAGTTGTGGACATAGTGCATTACGGACACCAGCCTCCCCTCCTTGGACTCTGTCTTTACTTCTCGTTGTCTTGGTGAAGCAGCCAGCATAATCAAAGACCCCACCCACCTGGGACATTCTCTCTTCTCTCCTCTTCCATCGGGTAGAAGATACAGGAGGCTGAAGGCACGTACCACCAGACTTAAGGACAGCTTCTACCCCACTGTGATAAGACTATTGAACAGTTCCCTTATACAATGAAATGGATTACGACCTCACGATCTACCTTGTTGTGACCTTGCACCTTATTGCACTGCACTTTCTTTGTAGCTGTGACACTTTACTCTGTACTGTTATTGTTTTTACCTGTACTACATCAATGCACTCTGTACTAACTCAATGTAACTGCACTGTGTAATGAATTGACTTGTACCATCGGTTTGTAAGACAAGCTTTTCACTGTAACTCGGTACAAGTGACAATAATAAACCTATACCAATACCATATGTTCTCCTGATTTCATTAAGCATGCAAATATAAATTGGAGAAAAGTCTTGTCTGTAAAATGGTGATCAGCCAGCAGGTGGCGCTACGTTCCTATTACTTGAAAATGATTTGCGCTGCCTGGATTTTGCAGAAAAATGCTAACAGTTCCAAAATAACCGCTGACATTTCCCCAAGTAAGTGCCAACAAGTTTGGGATTTCCACACATGCACACCAAGCAGAAGTCCCAAACTTACAGGTGGTTATTCAGGGAGCCTACTTTGGGAGCACAAAGATATGACAAACATCCAGCATGTCCACGGGGCAATCAATCTGGTTGTACCTGGTACTGAGAATTCTCCCCCACTGATTTCAACGGAGGAAAGTGGCTCCATTAGATTTTCTAACATTGTTTTTAATTATTTAAGTTTTTGTTGAAATGTTTTAAGTCTGTGTAATTTTTAAATTTTAATCATTTGGGAGAATTCTTTAATGTTTTGGAATACTTTTGAATTCATAAATATTTATATTCATGTGTCTTCTTTAACAACCAGCTGAGCTGCTGGGCATGGCTTAGCTGGCTATCAAAGGTATACAGCATCTTGTAACTGGGGCTTGCTTTGCACACTTTCTCCCTACCCAAATCACCCTAACCTCTTCACCACCCTCACCTCACCACCCTTATTCTCAAGTCTCCACCCATATTACCATTTTTTTCTACCCCCACCCTTACCTCCCGCAATGTGACTGGATTTACAAGGGAATGAGCAAAAATGCATCTGTGGAGAAAAAAAGTGAGTCAATGTTTCAGAGTGATGTCCTTCCTGATGAAAGATCATTGACTCCACAGATGCTGCCTGATCTGCCGAGTATTTCCAGCATTTTCTATTTTGATTCAGAATGGAAGGTATTGCCACTGAGTTTGAAGCCAGCATTTCTCAACAAGTTGGCCGTAGGAGATCAGCCTAACATAAGTGTGATCTTCCTTTGTTGATCTGTGAAAACTACTGATGACACTCCACTGAATGGAAGCTATAGGTTGAAGTTCCACAAGTTTAGATCATATCTCTCTGTCAATATGTTAAAAAACTACTTCATAATTTGAAAACTTGGTATATTCCACTAAAAGGCATTGAAGTCAAAACACATAAATCAATAAATTTGTCCAATTTTTGGAAAAAAATAACCATGAAATTGGTAAATTGGTAAATTTTAAATTGGTAAAGTGGTTTATTATTGTCACATGCGCCCAGGTACAGTGAAAAACGTTGTTTTGCATGCCATCCATACAGATCATTTCATCACATCGGTACATTGAGGTAATACAATAACAGGATGCAGAATAAAGTTTTACAGTTACAGAGAAAGTGCAGTGCAGGCAGACAATAAGGTGCAAGGTCATGACGAGGTAGATTGTGAGGTCAAGAGTCCATCTTATCGTACTAGGGAATCGTTCAATAGTCTGATAACAGCAGGATAGAAGCTGTCCTTGAACCTGGTGGGGTGGTACGTGTTTTCAGGATTTTGTATCTTCTGCCCAATGGGAGAGGGGAGAAGAGACAATGTCTGGGGCAAGTGGGTCTTTGATTATGCTGGCTGCTCTGCTGAGGCAGTGAGGAGTGTGGACGGAGTCCATGGGAGGGGAGGCTGGTTTCCGTGATGTGCTGATCTATGTCCACAACTCGCTGTGTTTTCTCACGGTCTCAGGCAGAACAGTTGCCAATAGTAAGCCATGGTGCATCCAGATAGGATGCTTTCAGTGATGCATCAATAAAAATCAGTGATGAGAATAATGCATAGAATTCCTGATTCTCTGGAATGTTACCTGTGAACAAATGATGAGCAGCTCTTATGGCTGCCTGAAGGAGGCTTTGCCTTTTTCAGATGGTGTATTAAGGCTCATTGTGACTGGGTACAC
Organism: Pristis pectinata; assembly: GCF_009764475.1. Lineage (NCBI taxonomy): Eukaryota > Metazoa > Chordata > Chondrichthyes > Rhinopristiformes > Pristidae > Pristis > Pristis pectinata. Next base: position 27,190,182 of record NC_067415.1, read on the forward strand.
ATCAGAAACTTCAGCTATAGAATTATTTTGGTTTCAGTGCTGGGTGTGATAATTCATTTGATACTAATATATGTTAAAAGCTGTAGGACTGCAAATCAAATAAAGTTTTAAAAATACTATCTTAATAAATGTCAGAGTTAAATCTTGCTACTATCTCCTTTTGTGTTTGAAAGGGAAGGAGGGAATCTTGCGATGCCATCCTGACCTGGCTGGTAGAGATCTGCTCAGAGGAACACTGTCGTCTGAATCCCAGGGTGAGCAGATTCAAGCTGGATTAACCAATCTCACCGTGGCTCAGAGATCCCAGCTTAGTGAATTAAATGCTTCGTACAAGAATAGATTCCACTTCCCATTTGTGATCTGTGCCAGGATGAATGACAAGGACACCATAATCAAACAACTCAGCAGCAGGATTCACAACAGCCCAGAGCATGAGCTTAATACCAGCATCGCAGAGGTTAAAAAAATCTGTCACCTGCGTCTTTTGGATATCCTCAATCGAGTACCCCACGGCACCAAGCTCTAACAACAGCACGAGAAATGGAAGCAGGAGTAGGTCACTTAGTGCCTCTTGTTTGCTCCACCACTCAATAAGATCATGGCTGATGTTTTAACTTACTGCTACTTTCCTGCACCAACCATATACCTTGCTTCACTTAGTCCAAAACGTTATCAATCTCCATTATGAATATGCTCAGCAATTATGCCTCCACAGCTCTTTCTTGGGTAGAAAATTCCAAAGATACATTGTCCTCTTTGTGAAGAAATTTCTGAGTCCTGAATGGCCAACCCTTTATTCTGAGATTCTAACTCCTGGTTCTATATCCCCTTCCCTACCCCATCCACCTATCTATCCTATCTAACTCTGTAATAACATAGTCTCATTCTCCTAAACTCAAGGGAGTATTGGGAGGAGTATCAGAAAGGTTCAAAACAACAAATACTGGGAAGTAAGTTCCCTGAAATATTGCACTTGGAATGAAATATTCAATGACCTCAGACCATAAGATAATAAAACAAAGGAGCAGAATTAGGCCATTTGACCCATTGAGTCTGCTCCACCATTCAATCATGGCTGATTAATCTTCCCTCTCAATCCCATTCTCTTACCTTCTCCCCCAACCTTTGACACCCTTACTAATCAAGAACCTATCAATCTCCATTTTAAATATACCCAATGACTTGGCCTCCACAGCCATCCGTGGCAATGAATTCCACAGATTCACCACCCGCTGGCTAAAGAAATTCCTCCTATCTCTGTTCTAAAGGGATGTCCTTCAATTCTGAGGCTGTGCCCTCTGGTCCTAGACTCTCCCACTACTAGAAACATCCTCTCCACGTTCACTCTATACAGGCCTTTCAATATTCAGTAGGTTTCAATGAGACCCCCTCTCATCCTTCTAAACTCCAGTGAGTACAGGCTCAGAGCCATCAAACGCTCCTCATGCATTAACCCTTTCATTCCCGGGATAATTCTCGTCCACCTCCTCTGGACCCTGTCCAGTGTCAGCCCATCTTTGCTTAGATATGGGGCCCAAAACTGCTCACAATACTCCAAATGTGGTCTGGCCAATGCCTTATAAAACCTCAACATTACATCCTTGCTTTTACATCCTTGTCCTCTCAAAGTGAATGTTAACATTGCATTTGCCTTCCTTACTACCAACTCAGCCTGCAAGTTAACCTTTAGGGAATCCTGCACTAGGACCCAAGTCCCTTTGCATCTCTGATTTCTGAATTCGCTCCCCAGTTAGAAAATAGTCTGTGCCTTCATTCCTTCTACCAAAGTGCATGACCGGACACTTCCCTACACTGTATTCCACCTGCAGCTTTTTTGCCCATTCTCCCAACCTGTCCAAGTCCTTCTGCAGACTCCCTGCTTCCTCAAAAGTACCTGCCCCTCCACCTATCTTTGTATCATCTGCAAACTTGGCCATATTCTTTGTTTGATTTGATTAGATTTTACATGTTAGAAATGTTTCTGTATAATACATTATCTTCAGCACTTCCTTAAGTGTTAGAATACTTGTTTTATTGCTTAGCAATTTTTCACTTATTCACTTTTCAACATCTGGCCACTTGGCAAGACCAGCAACTACTGTCCATCCCTATTTGCCATTTCAGAGAATATTTAAGAGTCAACCAAATAATGGTGGGTCAGGAGTAGCATATAGGCCAGAACAGGTAAGAAAGTAGCTTTCAGACCCGGTCTGTGGCAGGTAGTGAGTGAATGAATAAGAGGGATAGATATATTTGATCTAGTCCTCACTAAACTACCTATGACAGATGCATCTGTCCAACATAGCACAGGGAGAAGTGACCACCATCTTCCATCGTGCATATGGAACTGTAATGGTGCTAAATGAGACAGGTTCAGAACAAGTCTGGCAGTTCAAAGCTGGGCATTCGTGAAGCACATGGACCATCAACTACAGAAGAAAGGTACCCCACCACCATCTGTAAGGTCATGGCTCAGCTCACTCTACTGTTGCTATCAAGCTAGGAGAGCAACCATAATTTAATGAGGAATTTAGAAGGGCGTGCTAGCAGCAGCACCAGCCTTTCCTAAAAATGATGAGGTGCCAGCCAAGTGAAGCTTCAACACACAATTACATGCATGCAAAGCAAGATGAAATAGATGGAGCTAACTGACCTCGCAACCAACAGATTGGATTGAATCACTGTAGTCCTATAACAGCTATTGATGCTATTAATTAAACATTCAAGGGGAGGAAAATCAGAACTACATTCAGTGAGATCCATCTCAGCTTCCTCCTGAGATCCCATCACACAAGCCATTCTCGAACCACTTGGATTAGCTCCACTTTGACATCAAGAAATGACTGAGAGCACTGGATACAGCAAAGATACAGAACCAGGCAACATTCCGGCTATAGGACAGAAGACCAGTGCTCTAGAACTGATGAGTGCCAAGTAACATTCACGTCACAAAAGTGCCAGGCCATGACCATTTTCAACAAAAGAGTCCAACCATCCGTTTCAATGGCATTACCATCAATGAGTCCCCACCTTCAATATCCAGTGGGTCACCATTGACTAGGAACTCAACTGAACCAGCTACAGAAATGAAGGAGCTACACAGCAGATCAGAGGCAGAGTGTCATACTGCAAGTGACTGACCTCCTGACAGCACAAAGCCTTTTTAGATGTATGTAAAACATCTCACACCATTATGTGAAGCCAACATAATCTGTTAATTATAGTTGTAGTACACATTGGCAACTTGGAATATCTTTCAAATCAACCATATTACTAAGTTATTAAGCATGTTTAATACATCTCCTTCAATTAAATATCCAGTTTGTGATGCAGGAATTGGTCCCCAGGTGGCGCTAAGCACTCACTCAGAGGACGAGCTCATAGTCGCAGTTGTGGAGCAAAGAACTGCAGGTGCTGGGTCAGATGGCACCTGTGACAAGAGAAACAGAGTTAATGTCTCAGATCCATGGCCATTCGTCATTGACTGATTCATTTAACATCAACAAGATAACAGTCCTCAACCAACCTGCACAATACCACCCAGCGATAAAGATCCATGACTACTTTCAGGAGTCACCTCTCAATGACAGCAGACATCGGTCATTAAATGTGCCATCTTTGAAGTGCAGCCTTTGGCATCTGGTGAAGAGTGCACAGATCAGGGCCTCAGACCCAACATGGTCTACCATGCAGCAGAAATCCTCCCTGCCCTCCTCTATGTTTCCGAGACATGGACTACCTGCAGATGGCATCTGAAAGCACTGGAGAGATCACAAGCACAGTCTAAAATCCTCCAAATCCACTGGCAGGATTAATGAACCAACATCAACCTATCTCCCAGGCACCAATCACACATAGTTAGCTCTGACAGGTGAGCCACACTGTTCACATAACTGACACCAGACTCTCCATCCCAAGCTCCATTGTGTCAAGAAATTTCCAGGTAGACAGAGGAAAAGTTTCAAGTCTGTTCTCAAAGCCTCGAAGAAGTGCAACATTCCCATCCACCTATGGGATTCCCTGGCTCATTGCCACTCAAAATTGAGAAGGAACAGAATCCAAATCAGAATCAGGTTTATTATCACTGACTTATATGTTGTAAAATTTATTGTTTTGCAACAGCAGTACATTGAAAAGACATGAAATCACTACAAACCACTAAATAAATAAATAAATAAATAAATAAGGGGAGAGAGGGAGAGAGAGAGAGAGAAAGAGAGAGAGAAATGGATAAATAAATAAATAGTAAATAGATAAATAGATAGGTAAATAGTGCGAAAAAACAGAATAACAAAATAGTGTTCTTGGGTTCATGGACCGTTCAGAAAAGAAGCTTTTCCTAAATCATTGAGTGTGGGTTTTCAGGATCCTGTACCTCCTCCCCGATGGTAGTAACAAGAAGAGGGCATGTCCCAAATGGTGAGATTCCTTAGTGGTGGATGCCGCCTGCCTCTTGAAGACGTCCTTGATGGTGGCGAGAGTTCTAGTATTCAGGAGAGCATTGAGAACCTGAAGTCCATTTGTTGGGTGCACACAGAAGCCCAGCATAGACAGCAGAAGGAACCCACCACCTCCCAAACCATCTGCTTGCCTTCAGGTCCTGCCTACCGGTGGTGCAGTCTGAGAGTCCCCTTGTCTCTCGAGAATCCAGAGAACAGGAGAGAGAGCAAGTTATCCTCAGCTGGGAAAGAAGAGTCAGTAGGTGGCACTGTATGCCTTTGGATTACAGCAGCCTACTTCCATATAGACTAAAATCGACTGCAAGTCTATCATTGTACTTTAACTAGGATACAATTTAATTATTTGAAATTATTCCCAAAATGTCATTAACTAAAACATTAAATTTTCTGCCAGAAGGCACCAGCCAACATACATAAATCACTGAATTTAACTTGCTGGGAGCCAGGGCGACGTGCAGGAATTCAAATTTGATAGCTTTCAGAAGAGCAGGCATTTCCTTAACATTAAATGGGTTTCATGTGTGCAGGCACATTCACAGCCTCATGTGACACAATTTTTTAAATGATTATTGAGGAGGGGGATTGTCAACCTTGCCCCACTCTCCCCTACCCCTTGCACACCGGGAACCATTTGGCATAGCATTGTAATTGTGCTCTTACAGAGCAGTTCCGTGGATTGCTGCTTGTGTGGCAAGTAATTAGTGGCTGCTGCTGCAAGCTGCAATAGGCTTGAGCTCTGCTCTGATGAGTTAACTGCCCTATCATTTAAACCCTGACAGTAGTGATTAAACTAGAGATGGCTTCTGAAATCATTGGGAGAGCAGAGCAGGAGCTGTCCTGAGCCAAGGGCATGGAAGGATGTGGCACAAGCAACCGGGTTTTCTTATTGGATGGGAGTAATCTTCAGTGAATGTGAGCCAGAGAACAAGCAACCTGGGCATTGCCTAACCAAAGCCATACTATGTAGCATTAACCATGAACTTACTGCTTTATCACCAATAGCAACCTTCTTCACCCAACCAGCTGTTTTCTGGAGCTTGTTTCAAACCTTTGTCAAGATCATTTATTCTAAGGCTTTTCTATTCTAAGGCTATTCTAAAACTGATCGCCATCTTCCTCTGATATTTTCTCCCACCCGCTCCTCCCCTCCTTAATGGAAACCCTTTTCCATACTTTGCTCACTGTAGATTTGACTTATTCAATATTCTCTTTGCTGGCTTTTCATTTTCTGCTGCCTCCAAACCTCAGCTGTCTATATTACGTTACACACCTAGTCCCTGTATTTTTATCACATTGACCCACATTGGCCCCTTGCCCTGGCCACATTAAGTTTAAAACATTCCTTGGCCTCACTCAATCCTTCTCTTCCCTTCCAGTTTATCATTCATTATATTAGACAATTACACCATATCCCAATTACTATCTTCCATTTTGCAGTGAAAGTAAGTTTGGTTCCATACATACTTTTGCTTAAGACAGAATCAAAATGCTGAACACTTTTATGTTCAAGCACTCAGCACCAGGCATCCCAAGAGGAGGTATAGCACAGCTTTATCATCTCAGGCCATACCTCAGTGGCATCTCTATGCTCCAACAATTTTACACTTTGACTTTAACAATATTTGTGAATTTGCTGAGATGCTTAAGGCATTTCGACACAAGATCTTGAATTGGTTTTGGCTCCACACTAGTACAAAGATTTCAAAATAACTTAGGAATTGTCCTGATTAACCTGGCCAGCACAGTAGAAGTCCAAATGGTTTGAACTTCCTAGGCACTTGATAAACTTGGGATTGTGCCTTTTACATTTTATAATGAAAAGAATTTCACACAAAGTATAACCACAGAGATCCAGAGTTCTATGCTGCTTCTGATGGCCTAACAGGCGGTCCTCACTATAAATTAGCTCTTGATGACTGTACTTCATATTGTAGAACTAGAAGTCTTAAATTATAATGTAGTACAAATGTGGTGGTGTAGTACAGATGCAGCCTAAAGTTGCTAGTTTAACAGTAATTAGCAGAAAAGGATGTTTTATGTTTAGGATTAGGAAATGATTTCATAATTTCAAAGTCAAAGTCAAAGTCAAAGTTGAGTTTATTGTCATATGTATGCACAGGTGCAATGAAAAACTTACTTGCAGCAGCATCAGAGGCACACAGCATCTTATAAGCAGCACTCACGAGAAAATCATAAACTAAACATAAATTATACACAATTTTTACAGGAAAGAACACATTAGAACAAAAAAAAAGATAATTTTAGTGCCAAGTGGTCATAGTGTTGCTAAACTGTGATGATTAGGGTTGTTCTGGTTGGTTCAAGAACTGAATGGTTGAAGGGAAATAGCTGTTCTTCAACTGGTGGTGTGGGACTTCAGGCTTCTGTATCTCCTGCCGGATAGTAGCTGCAAGAAGCTATGGGAATGTTTGGTGAGGGATGTTGCCTTCTTGAGGCAGCACCTCCTGTAGACACCACCGATGGTGGGAAGGGATGTGCCCGGGACGTATTGGGCTGAGTCCACTATTTCCTGCAGCTTCTTACATTTCTGTGCATTCGAATTGCCGTACCAGACCATGATGCAATGCATAACTTCTTATGAAAAATTCATCAGTATGAAATCTAAAACTGAATCCACTTTACAGAAATATAATGTAAACTAATCCATTACAAAATCCACATAAACTAGATTTTTAAATCAAGGAATAATTGTTTTGACTTTCTGTCAGCTGTCTCCAATATATTGGCCAGATACTTTGTTCAGTAATGAGGGAGTGGTGCTTGCCACAGCTGTCAAAAAAATCTAACCGCAAATCTTTTGGTGCCTTCTGTATGAGTTCCATGGTTTCCAGCAACAATGAGCTTATCCAACTGGCTGAGCAACCAATTAGACTGTGGTATTCAAACAAGCTTTCCACCATAAAAATCCCTCTAACTTTGATTTATGTTTTACACAATTTCTGGAAAACAAAATTTAAAAATTGGACATGCAAAATGGATTGACATAGAAATTATCATAAACAAACTTTATGACCATTTATAAAAAATCCAAGATATTTTGCAAAAAAAATATGCTGATGAAAGTAGATACCTCACATATATAATTAGTTCTTTGGTGCTGCAGAGATTATCAACAATAATTATGGTTTAGGATACTGTTTAAAAACTTATTGCATTCAACAAGATGCAACATTTTCAAAGGCTTTTAATTCAAGAAATAGTGAGTAAAATATTCATGATGATTCATTGATTCCACATTGATTGCCTTAACCAAAATTACATCAGCTAACCCTCTGATGAGGAGAAGAAAATCATTTACAGTAAATTCTGGACTTTCATCAAGAGGCTGCCATTTTCCCAGTGTAATGATGATGTATGCAAATTTTAAGCAAATATTGTCCATTAATATTTTGACTAAGTATCACCAGCCCTATAGATGATTGAACAACTTTAATGACACTATATTTTTAGTGAGTAGATTATAATTATATTCCAATGATTTATTTGCATCGAACTCTGAATGAGCCCATTTATTCTTAACTGTGTTTTATGAGCAATCCCCGTGCTTGATTGAAACTAGGCCATGGGCCACTTGTGAATACTTGACACAAGGTGCTATTACCTGTCATGCCTCAAGCGGCTGCTTACCCATATCCATTCCAATTTGTTCTGACCGTCCTATGGATATCTATGTGGAGGGAGAGGTGGGGGAGGATGATGAAGGGGAGAGGGACAGTTATGCCCAGTGAAGCTCTCCAGTGTGCTACAGAACCAGAAGGAGCGCACCCAGGCTTTGCTTTGTAATTTGCGTTGTACGCTTTGTAATTTTCCCAGTGGGACAGTTGGACACCTCAGACTGAATTATGGGAAAATGTAGAAATTAGGGCGAAGGGGTGATTTGCTGTTAAGGGCAAGTGACAGGATAAACAGATTGAAACTATTTCCATGGGTTGGGGAATCTAAGATCAGGGGAGATGTTGCAGAAATGAGAGCCAGGCTGTTCAGGAGTGCTTAGAAATAAATTTCCACATGAAGAGGATGGCAGAAATTTAGAACTTTTTCCCCAAGTGTCATTTGATTCTGGATAAATTGTTAATTTTAAGTCTGAAATTAATGGAATTCTGTTAACCAGAAAAATAATGGAAGGTATGAGGAAAAGATGAATGATCTTATGATCGATGGAGTAAATCCCATTCTTATTGGTCACTGAATGCTGGCCTTGCCAGCAGTGTCCACTTCCCAAAAAATGAACAACCACCCAGAAACATGGAGTAAAACAGGATCTCAGCAGTTCCCCACAGGAACACATTTCATTGATAAATGACAGCAGCCACAGGGACTCTGCTGCTAACCAATGGCAGAAGGTCTTCGGTTCTTAAAATCACACTCGTAATGGCTGCCATGGCGGAGAGAAGGATAGAGCTCTCAGATTCACTCAACATGATACAGAAGTGCTGGTGGAGGAGCTAAAGGCCAAGCTGGTGGAGGGGGCAAGGGACCTCATTAGAATTAATCAGAAGAGCCCGACAGGAGTGAGACACTTCACACCTTCACACAATGGAGCAAAGCACACATGCCCTGCGCCCCTGTCTCTCTCAAACACACACACACACACACACACACACACACACGTGCACACACACACACATGCACACACACATACGCATGCACACACGCGCGCATGCATGCAGACACACATGCACACACACACATGCACACGCACACATGCGCACACATGCACACACACATGCACACACACAGTCATACATGTACGCTCGCCACCATTGATATTCCACTCCCTCCACCATCCATATGCATTTCAAGCCTTCAAAGGATGCATTAATGAAAAGACTACTCAATATCTTTCATTGCCTCCATTTAGACAAAGACAGTGAGAAATAGTAGGTCACCTGTAAGAGAAGGACTCTCAAGAAGGATCAGCCTGCAAACCACTGGAGGAGTAAGTGTCACCTGGAAACTGCCCAGTACACTCACTAACGATGTTTCATTGTGACTACTACATCCCTTTGGCTTGATCACAAGCAGGCACCTTAATTATCATCCGTGCCATTGCATCACCTTAATTGTGTTTTGGTCCCAGCTTACATATGCAACTGTCTTCTGTTTTGTCTCTGTGACGTAACAGGATAAACCACCTGCTTCCATTGAAGACATGGAGCAGGAAAAGAAAGAAGAGTGAGAGGAGCAGGACAGGACACTGGAGATATTGTCCAGGAAAGCATAACCATCACTGTGAGTGTAATGTGCTCTTCTTTGCTTGGGATCAGCAACAATCCCATCACACAGCACAACCCCTGGTTCAGGCACCAAGGATAGAGTCTACACAATACCTTTCTGCTTCCACTCAGCCACTTCAAAGGCTCTGTGAGGAAGGACCACAGTCTAGGACCCTGCCATCACTGGACACTGAGGGACTGGCTCCAGTGTAGCAGCCCCTCAAACACTTTGTGGGTGTATTGTTTAAAGAGGAAACATGAGTGGCATTGATGCATTGTAAAAAAAGAGTATGCACATAATGACAATAAAAAGTGTGTATTGATTGTATTTACTGGATATGTAAATTTTTGAAATGAAGTCTACCTGTTTTCACGCAATCTCACCCCGATCCAGTTAGAGGATGAACCTGTGCCAAAAGGAAGCAGCTTGAATCACGAAAGGAACAGTGATAAACTACCAAGGAGCAGCCTGGTGTCCTCATCAGGCAGATTGCTGTTCTCCAAGGTGACGGTGCAAGTCAGCAGATGGTTCTCCTACCAGAACAGAGATATGGCACGGGAATTTGTTGCCCCTCTGCAGCAGCAACAACATTCCACTCACAGCCCTCATCATCACGAGCAGATTCCTGCTCAGTTTGCACAGAGACCTGACACTGAGGAGAAGAGCCCGAGACAGCTGTGGTTCAGGATCTGTCGACTGGCTCAACTCTGGGTTGGGAAGTTGGAACAATGAAAGAGCATTCTGTGTGTCAGCAAATCACTGCACCCTGGTCTACACAGTCCCCTGAGAGGTTGCCCACTGTACAGGTTCAGGGCCCTGATATCCCCCATTATGTGGACACCAATTCTCCTTCCACCACCTCTCAGGCAGCGCACTCATCTATGTCCCCCAGCCAGCCATCCCAGAAGGGTCTTCCAGCTGAATGATTATCCTTCTTTCTCTTTCCACAGATGCTGCCTGAGCTGCTGAGTGTTTCCAGCATTTTCAGTTCCTAGAGAAAAGGCCAAGATTTGAGAAAGGGATGTGGGACATAATTGATCTTACTATAGTTAGAGGATTACCATATGGCAACTAGAGAAACTGGTTGTCAGTGCTGGAAAAAAAAATTAAAGAGAAATCAGTTACAAAGGATGTCACAGAAACTTGGGTTACACACTCTGAAGGTATGAGTTATGGGAATGTAATAAATTTTGTCTGGGAACAAGCACCAGATAAGATAGCGAAACTGCTAAAAGCTGCAAATAAGTTAATGTACACAGTTCAATTTGCTGCTTAGAGAGATGACTCAATAACAATGGAATGCAAAAGAAAACATAGAAAAGCTACAAAAACAATTTCAAATAGATAATGAAATTTGTCAGGACGAGATGCAAGGCATATTAAAAAGGAATAAAATCTTTGTTTTATGTTACAAGTACAGTTAAGAAATAACATTACACCATTGCACTGATGACAGAGCTCAGGAAAAAAAGAAAACAAGAAATTGTAGAATGAAGAAATGAATTTGTAACTCACAAGAAGTAATTTAAGAGAAATGATAAACTACAAAGAGGTGCACCACACTGAATGAATACAATTCATGGAATGTTGCAAGGGCAGAATGCAGTGATAAATGCAGACATTGCAGGTATTACTGAAGGAGATCAGATAGGTCGGGATAACATGATCGAGTTAGTATAACTTTTCAGTGGCCTGGTAGGAAACATGAAACAAAAGGCAATAGAAAAAGTTGGAAGCTGCAATGAAACTGAAAAAGATGAGACATGAAGAATATGTGAGTGGAACTAATTTTAGTAGCTACAGGAACTTCACACTGTATGCGAGTATGTCTGAAAATTTGACCATGAAAGGCGAAAATGTTGCAAAATTCCTTATTTGAAAGTGTATCAGTCACAGTTCTGTTCACAGAAATTAAAAGTCATTTGACCTTCAGTAATCTCTATCATTGCAAATGGTAAGTCTGCATTTATGCACATATGTTATTTGTTGGAAATACTTCAGTCTTGTTTTTGGTTTTGAACTGATTTAACAAGTATGTATTTTTCATGGACCTACAAGCCCAGAATATGCCTTGAAAGTTAGCAGACTTTTAAGTTCCTAACCAATTAGAGATCAATGTTTCCAAGGCAGATGAAAGTGAAAATAGTCATTCATTGTTTAAGTGTGTGCACCCAGAGACATGTGCACACATTCTAAGTTAAAGACATTAGTATGGATCTTATTTTGATGGAGACTAATTGCATTCCAGAGAAAAGGACTATTTTTCAAAGAGAAGGTTTGAAGTTAAATATTTGGATCAAGAATCATAGTTACAAGATTTCATGTGGTCTCAAATGAAATGAGCATTTCAAAGTAAGAATAGAGAATGCTGGAAAAACTCAGGCAGCCAGACAGCATCTGTGGAAGGAGAAACAAAGTTAATGTTCCAGGTTGAAGACCCTTTGAAGAACTGAAGCATTAACTCTCTTTCTCTATGATTTCTGAGTGTTTCCAGTATTTTTTATATTTATTTTAGATTTCCATCTTCTGCAATTTTTTTCATGAGCATTCCAAAGTATTCTGTTTTAACTGGGTTATGGGCAGAAATTATTTATGTTTCATGCAGTTTAAGTTAAAATGAGTGGTGGTGTTTAATATTAGCTTAAACATTGACTGAAGTTCTGTTTAAGTTGATTACTACAAGTTGAGACCTGATTACCTCCTTCCACGCCCACACTCTGAGATTTTGTTGAGTGGGAATGGATCAGATTATAGACAAATAGGGAAGAAAATCAATGTGACAGAGGGAAAAAATGAGATAAAGGAAATATTCCATTCTTTTCAAAGTTATAAATTGAAGGACTTATTTTCTATTTTCAGGACATCTTGTGTAAATGTCTCAGAATCTACAAGCTGAGAGAAACTCCATCTTCTCCTTTAACTCTTCTGGAAATGTGTCAGTTACTTTTCTGCTTGTTTTTCCATATTTTTATGATCACAGCCTAAAAACACTTGAAAATATAACATGATTTATGTGATTTTCCAGGGTTTGTTTACAAAGCCCTTGCAAGCTTTCTCACACACTCTCTCTTGTTCACTTTTTCTTTCATTTTCTTGCCTGTTAATTGTACATTGGTCTAAATTAAAATTGTCAATATCTGATTTCAACAATAACCATGTGTAATTTTGACTAATGTTGTAGATTTTCAATCCCTAAGGATAGAATTTATGCAAAGACTTTGGAACAGTAACAATAAACCAATGGATTAAAAGCAATAATCATATACATATCATGTCAATACATATTTAACTTTGACTTGTATTTGAGTGAGTTGCAGAGTGCTAAAGGACAATGTTCTAATTTCATCAAGAAAACATTTAATGATCTATAAAATGTAATGTGATTTGAAAATAACTCACCATTTTCCATATTATGTACAGTCATTAGAGGTAGTGGAAAGAATTATAAACCTTCTGAAGCACTTTTGCGCAGAGCATAGTACTCAATGGGCCAACATGTTCCTAATGTGTCTATTCGTAATACAATCCCATTAAGCATTTTTTTTGGAACTCACTTTATCATGTTATGATGAACTATCTCCTGCATACCCCAGGATATCATCTGATATAGGAAACAACCCTTCTTTCAATGGGATCTGTAGGAAATAAACACCTTCAACAAAAAAATAGATTGTGTCATTGAGAATATACAGTATGTACTAATGCTTTACAATCCAATCACGTCTAATGATATTTTATAAGCTGACAAAGAAGTTAACCCTTTCTGTAGACAGCTTCTTAAGTTCATTGCAGGACTTCTATTGAATGAAAATTTTAATAATGCTTAATATTATGAAACTTAAGAGTCTTAACTGTAAGTGAACACTTTCCCACAGTAAATTTAAAAGCAGATTTAAATTGTGCTCTTGGGCCCTTAAATAGACACACAATTGATTCTTGTCATCTTGTCTAAATAAATCACAACGAGTTTTTAAATCCACAGGAACATTGATGGAGTAAAGCAAAAGAACTAACTGCTTTGAAAATTTAAGACCTGTTTTACAGGCATCAAGTTATAATTTGAATTTAAGACTTTGGCTGTCAGAATCTTGGACTTAATATGTTCAGGCGTTCTTGTTATTTTCCAATACAAAATACACAATGTAGCTGAAGCTTAAATGAATGATGAAATCTTGAGTGAAACAGAAAAAAAGAAAAGGATAGTCTGAGAGTTTGCTGTTTATTAGTTGTGAATAAAACTGAACTATGACAAAATCTGGCAGTCCAACACTGTTTAGATTTAGGATAATTTTGAAATGAAAGAATGTACAAAAGTACAATATATCAGGATACGTCAGTAACATAAAATGCATCTCTCTATGACCACAAAATAACCAAAAAAATTGTAAGAAACTTGAACTGATTGGGAACATCTGAGCAATACTTTAAGTATTATGAAAGTTTTTCCAAAGCTCCTGATGAAATGATAATTCATACTATATATCCTCGAACATAAACAAGGATATTACACTACCAAATAGGAAGTTTACAAAATTTGTTTTTGAATTGGGTGTTATTATCTGGGTAGAATTCACAAAGAGATCACAGTAAAATAAATAACTAAGAACTTTCTCTTGGAGATGTTTGTGTTTTGAGGTGCACTTTAAGGAAACTGAATTTTGAGAGCCTAATCACTACCTGTCATTAGAAAACGGAGACATAAGTAAAGATCCCAAAACTCTCACTGATTTATTGGTTAAAGTCAACTGAAAGCCCTAAAATGCCATGTACTTTATGCCACCTGTAAAATTATACAAGGAAAAGAAAGCTATGATTGGTTAAAATTGATACAGCTTGGATACAGAAATGCATAGCAAATTTGCACCTTTGAACTGATCTAACTGGAGGCAAGTTATTTAACAGAACAACCTGAAATTGTTAAACACAGAGAGCCAGCTGGCTAAATAATCACACATTCTTCACAGAGAAACTGATATTGAACCAATCAAGATAAAGTTGAATAAATTATTATCTTTTAGAAGAATCAAAATTAAAACTACTATAGAATATTGGGGAAATGTGATAATAAACAAAATAGTTTCTGCAAATTAGTTGCAATTAAAAGAACTATATGGATTTGTATACCTACAATTGAGTTATATAGAATTTATTTTGACTACAATACATTCTAACTAAAAATGCATAGATGCCCTGTTTTTGGAATAGTGAAATAAAGATTAGTAAAGGAAAAGCTGCTCTTAATCATATTGGTGACAGGTTGAATCATTGACTCCAGGATATCTTTTGACCTTCACGTAAGATCAAATCTTATATCTAACTGATTAAGCAGGGAAAAATTATTTCCATAGCAAATTGGTAGTGAACCAGAAGTCATAGGTTTAAATGAAGGACTGGGAAGATAGATAAATAGACTCCTTTTGTGCTGTGGAATGATTTGAGTGAGAGTGAGAGAGGGGGGGGGGAAGAGATAAAAATGGAGAGAGGGGGACAGAGAGGTAGAAAGAGAGACAGTCAGACAGACTAAGATCGTGAAAGAGAGGTGGAGACAAAGAGAAGGGGAGAGGCAGAGAGGGAGAAGTAGAAGCATGGGGACATGAGTGGATGCTGTGTCCCTGTTCTCCCAGTAAATTAGATTGTGACCAACCTGTAAGTTATTCAACCAGCTTCATTCTATCTCCTTTATTACCAAGATCTATCAATTTCTACTTTGAATGTTTCATTTGATCTCCTCTCAGTATTTTCTTTACTGGAATGATTTTCAAATATCCAATACTTTTTAATGAGAATATTTGTGTGCTTTCTAACTTCATCACTGAAAGGCCTATCTCCAGTATTAAGGTTATGGCCCTTTGTTCCAGTCACTAAATGAAATATTTTTTCTATGTACCATATCAAATCATTTACCCAGCTTTACTCTTCAAATAGATCACTCGTTAATCTCATACACTCCAGGGATTACAAGACTGGTCTGTTCAAGCTTCATAGTTCGCTGTTTAGCTCCAAATCCACCTGAGTGAGTTTGCCTGCATTACCTCCAAGGTCAATGCAAGGGACAGTGTCCAGAACTGAAAGCAGTAGCCCAAATGTAGCCCAACTGGAGACTTCTACAACTGTACATACACGTGCATTCCAAACCTTTTGAAATAATGAGTAAAATATAGTAATCCATCGGCACCTTTCCATCAGGTTTAACGATCCCTCTTTCCATACCCATCCCCAGCTTCTTACTACTTAGAACATGTTATATCTATTTTTAAAGTTTGATGAGCTCCAATAGTGTCTAATAATTTTCTGTGTTTTCGTTGATTGCTAAAGTTAAACCTGTGACGTATTTAGATTGCTTAAGTCATGGACAGCCGTAGAATCATACAACACGGAAAAGTCCTTCGACCACCGAGTCCGCACCCATTTACACTAATCTTACACGAATCCCATTAATAAGTATCATGTACTTTATTGATTTAATTCGCGGGAAAGATCTTAGGTCTGCGAAACGAATAGTATTTACCATCAATGTCGAAATAGGTGCATTTTGAAAACTGTATCTGTGAGGGTACCCCCGCCGTTCCGTGCTGACCTGACGGGCATGACCAGGTATTACCCGAACCCCAGTGAGAGCAGAGGCCGAGCTGTGTTATCCGTCCTCAGTCCGAGCCAGGGCCACAGGTTATGGAGTAAATGCTCTTAGAAGAAGATATTCGCCGGGCTGAATTATAGGGACGCTATTATCCAACGACCAGTCAGCGGGATTCATAACATTCAGAGAATAAGATCAACATCGAGGATCGTAAGTCAGCTACCCCTTGCGCCTTTTGAATACCCTCATCCACGCAGCCCAGGCCACCAAATGAAATAGGAGAGATTGTTAGAGATTTCGGAAATATCAAACACAAGAGATAAATTCTCTGGCACAACACCATATTGCGCTCTGAATGAAATGTGGGGATACTTGAGTCCAGAATATAATGTCGCCAATCGAATAAATGGTGTGAACTACTAACAATAAGCGTGGCGGGACGAAAACTTGTTCCGTTTGTTGGTTTTAATTAGGGTTTACACTCATAGGAAATATATCTGTGCATTGACGTTACCGTGTTCTCAAATGTTAGAATGCTCGTTTTATTGGCGCCGGTGGTTATCCTTTATTGAACATAAAGACCTTTCGAAGATGCCTTTGGATTTGGTCAGGAATTCGATTTACTTTGTAAAATCACGACAAAATTCTTAGAAATAGCCAGAATCTGATTAAATCTCACTAACCTACAACGGACATCCGCCAACACTCAATCCCAGAAGCGTCGTTCAAATACGCTTTTTAGAACTTTACTTGATGAATATAACTCGTTCATCGTTTTGACAAAATGAATTACAGCAGATTAAGCTGCAGAGACCAGAGTCACGTTAGTCTAATAAATAGCCATGATTATAACTCGTCTAGTTAATGGTCATATATCACTTTGAGATTACTTAATCTGAAAGCTATTTACAGGGCAGACAACTCGGAGTTGAAATTTATGAAGCGCAATTATGCAATATAATTCAAGTTACAGCAACTTTTGTCAGTTTTATCGCCTTTTTAAATTGTATTTTAAGTTTATTGCTTCGTCGAATTCGCGATTCAAAATTGGCCATTGACATGTCATTGACATCGACCAGAAGGGAGTTGTGGAGACTTCGACTTGGTCGCAGCTTTACCAAAAACCGGTAAAGAAGGTTTGATGGTTTCTGAAGCCCAGAATGAATGGGAATACAATTCTGGGGAGGATTGCCCACTCAGAATCGCTCCGGGATAGATGCTAAAGGCTAACCAGGTGTGAGCATCTGGCCCGTTGCGATTAAATAAATGGGGTGTTGTAGTTTCAAAAATATTAAACGGTTTTTTCCTCTTGTCACCGATATTTAAAAAAACAGTATAATGTATTTTTTGGCCAATTTATTGGCATTGCCCGAACATTATTACCGCGGCTCCTATTATCATTCGTTCACGCACTAGCGATTAGGAAGGTGGTAACGTGCAAGAAACGAAACTACCCTTTCAAATTATTTCTGGTGCCAGGCCGTATATAACTACACACCGTGCACAACCCGTTCTGTTCCGTGCAGACATCCCTTTGAAAAGTAACGATATAACACTATTTATTGGAGTAATACCATAGGTATATGGCTGGAATTGGCAGGTTAATGTTCAATATGACCATACTTTGTAACGTAATACAGGATCGCTTTGCCAACATCGTCCTCCGTTTAAAATGATGCACATCATTATTATGTGTGTGATTCAATATTATATGTAATTAAGACATTTATTATCGTGTTTATATTTCTTTGCTTTGAAATGCGACCAAGTTCAATAATGAATAGTAATTAAGTTTTTTTTAAGGAAACACTCCACGTCCATTGCTTTAGTATTGAATAGTAACAATATTGGTATTGGTTTATTATTGTCACTTGTACCGAGGTACAGTGAAAAGCTTGTCTTACAAACCGATCGTACAGGTCAAGTCATTACACAGTGCAGTTACATTGAGTTAGTACAGAGTGCATTGATGTAGTACAGGTAAAAACAATAACAGTATACAAACACAAATGTAAACTTTACGTCGTGCCGCACATCGAGGAATCCTCAAAATGTTTTGGATAGGTTGAGTCAAGAACTGCGATGTTATTTGTGTGATTGTATTTATAAACGTGAAGAATATTCAGGTTCGATTCCTGTATTTTACTGCACCGAGTCTGAACATCATTCAGAATGATGACTCGGATTATGGAGATGTGGCGATTTGAAAACTAAACACTTATTATATCCTCCCCCATTTGGATTTCAATACACTAAGCGGCCTTCCGTATAACACCAGGTGTTTAGAATATATTCAGTTTTCCCCCTTTCGACAATTATTTCCATGTGTTCTGGCATGCTCTTATTTGTAATAATCTCATGCTTTGTCAGTCCTTTGTTGTAGATACACCTTCTGATGCTGGATATCAAATGCCACGGCATTTCTTTCATATGAAACTATAAAGTCAACGAAACTCGAAATCCTATTTTTATAAAATACTTGTCAATCTACAGTTATTGTGCCAGGTCCCAGGGAAGGGATGTGTGTACTTTTGTGTACATTTTAGTTATTATCGTTCAGATTATTTCCAACATTTAAGAATTTTCAGCCGGGAATTTTCCTTAAAAGTTTATTGGGTTTAAATTACCAACGAATGTTATTTATTCATTTATATTTGTTTTGTTTGAGCTCAAATATATTCCAGATGTAAACTGTCGGGTTATGAGAATAATGACCCCTAAACTGTACATTAAAAATACACTTTCATCTGTTATTGTCTTCAAACTTGATTTCACTCCATTAAACGTTTAGCATTTGACAAATTAAATGCGTCAAACTATAAATTCACGCCGATTTCTATTCTGCACTACACGTAAACCTAACATATCCCACTCTTCGCACAGTTTGGCTAACGTCTCACCCACCCTCAAATCATTCTTTTAAAGCCTCTGTCTGGGGAGTTTTCATTCATGGCCCCTGCACTTTGAATGTTGAAACGTCAGAAGGAACTACATTGTGACTTTCAAAGACCGCATACACATTTCGTTAGTACTTGGTTTTAGTATGAAAGATGTTTTAGTTTGGGTTCTCAGAGTTTGTAATTTACAAAACTGATGTAAAGTGTTCAGGCTCATTCGGTTATGGGACCAGACATTTGCTCGCTCTTTCTCGCTCTGCCTTAAAACGTAGACTGGACAACGTGTCCACGATGTGATATCTAACTGGGCGAATCTGCCGCCTTTTGAACCTTGCGTGTCTGGTCACTTCCGCGATTCTTGTTCGGCTCATCCTCGCTACCCGCAGAACCAGTTAACCTTCCAAATCTGCTTTTTTTTTAGTTTCTGAATAATTTTACTTTCGAGAGCGACGAGGTTAAGTGCGGAAGGTTGAAGTAAGGGAGGAAGCTTTTCGAACAATACTTGGTTGAATATGCAGCTCTTGATCGAGTCGCTCCTGTCTCCTTATCTTTTTAAATGCAAATCTTTGGCTGTATGAATTAGTTGACGTCACCTGCCTTCAGTTTGCCATTACTAATAGAAGCTTGTAAACAATCGTTAATCATGTGGGACACGGGCGGATCGCCCTGATCGCCTTTGGAGACACAGTGGCAAACCAGGAAAAAGAAAGTCTTGAAACTACAGTAATCTGGATTTCTCCAAAGCAGCATGCCGATTGCGCCCAGCCGCCAACATGTACGTGAGCTATCTTCTGGATAAAGACGTGAGCATGTACCCAGGGTCCGTTCGGCATTCTGGCATCAACCTGGGCGCTCAGAATTTCGTCAACCCACCACAGTACACGGACTATGCTGGTTATCATGTACCCGGCGTAAACTTGGACAATCACCCTCAATCTTCAGGATCCTGGCCTTCACCTTATGGGCCTCCCCGGGACGACTGGAGTGCGTACGCAGCACCTACAAGCACGGTCCACGCTATCAACACCTCACCAGGGACTCTGTCTTACAACCCTGCAGATTATAACTCCGTTCAGACCCCGGGATCTGGTGTGATACAGCCTTTAAACAATAATCTTTTGGAACAGCATTCCCCCAATAGCCAAAGGCGCAACCCTTACCAATGGATGAGGAAGCCAAGCCAGCAGCTGACAGCAACAGGTAAGGTTATGGTTACCCCCTCAACACTCCAAAGCAGAACATGATAGAGAGATTGCAGCCAAGTCTCCATTTTCACATTACTACCAAAATCGCTTTCCCACCTCTACCGAATACTTTCATACAACTACAATTGCACTTCTATATCAAAGTTTCCCGTGCCTCAGTGTAGCCCGTGGTAAAGTTTGCTCACTCTGTAAATTATCTATAGAGAATAGCCCGAACACTAAAGACAAAAGAGAGGCTTTCTCCCGGATAATCCCGGTGTTTCCATCCTACCCTACGTATATAAAATATGAATATAAAATAATTCGTTGTCTCATCCAGAAGAAGGAGCAACTTTGAAAATAAAAAGATTATTGCGCCCATAAACCCAATATTACTTTGAGGAATTGGTCACGATTTTATTTTAAGGGCCCCTGAAATTTCAGGGTTCTCCTTCGTCAAAATCAAAGCAAATAATGTTTTGAATACTGAGATTTAACACCGAAAGGATACCATAATATTCTTTTTAATGAAGGTAAAAATTGATAATCTGGTCTTCGTTAAAATTATTGTATAAATAACCGAAACTTTCTTACCTCCATTGCTCCTTTTAACCAGACAGCCACCAGAACTCTGAAGTAATGTGGCAGCCTAATATATGTACCAAATCTCTATTTATGTTTCATTTATTGTAAATCTGTCAGAAAATCCTGCTCAGATAATAGTAAATGAGGAGGTAATACCGTGTCCGAATGCTTTCTAGACTGCTGTCTAAGAGACCGTTACCATGCATGTATGGTTAGAGTACTTGTTAGTCAGTACCTTCTCATGTGAACAATGTCAGTATGAAGCAACTTACTAACATCATAATTAATGTATAAATGAATGACAGTAAATTGGTAACGCAGTTTGTGGCGGCTATTTATTTTGCTTTTTTCACCTTAATTTATTCATTAGTATCCTGATAAGCCTCTTGAATTGTGGAAATATACTTTAATTGCAATAACTCCAAACCCTGTTATCGACATTCGAAGATTTTATAACCAATTTCGACCATATAAATCACTGAACAGTGTCGACTAACAATTGTTTCTGAGTCATTAAGCAAATACTTTTATTAGTACCCGCTATTTTCCACGCACTAAACAACTGTATTCTTTTTATAAATAGCCAGTCTGAAAATTGGTTTACCGCTCGTATACTGTAACTTGGAATGTCAGCTTCCACCACGTCCTCGCCCCGCTTACCCAGAACTGTTCGCAATTGAAAATCCTGATATAATACAAGCGTTCTGAATCCTTCACTAACATTAACCATCACCAGATACCCCCACTTCAGTTAGAGAAGTACGATCGCCTCCTTTAGTCCTTTTTGTGCACACAATAGTTAGTTTCTCTCATAACTCTTTAACCGCTATTTCAAAATCCTTACAGCAAACTGGCCAAGTAAAGTCTGACCTACACTGGGAAATAGATAAACTTCGCAAATCTGCACGCTTCGCAGTAGATATTAATGTCCACTGGGTGATCAGGGGTACCTCGGCCTTAAATAAAACAAAAACAAGACCTGAACTACAGTTTACATGTCTCACAGTTCACAATTTCTCAAATCTACTTCGAGCGGCTACAAATGAAATCTTGCCGCTACGACAACGAATTAAGTTTGCAGTGTCCTTAGTTTGAAGTGGAAGATAATAGGTGAACTTTTCATTACAGCCCTTGGTAGAGGTGAAATACCAACAGAAAATGTCAACTAAAGAGGCAGCACGACCAGGCGCCGGCCGTGGTTGTAATGTAAATTGAAGACTTATATGGAGCGCAAATCTTTTTAATTTATTTTATCACCCCCCCCCCCCCCCTCCGTCTGATAGTCAGTCTCTTATGTGTCACGACCTTTTAACATGAAGTGCTTTGATATACACCTTTTTCCACCGGCCCCAGTCCATTGTTCCGTCCACCTCCCGGAAAAGGTGGCGAGTTTCGCAGCAAATAAAGAATTTTGACGTTTCTGCATGATCCCGTTCAGCGCCTTTTTCTTCCTTTTCATTCGGTTCCCAGGCCATCATGGAACAATAAATATTACTTATTCCAACTAACGAAGTGTTATCTGTGACATACGTACATGTCAATGAGCTCCAAAAGAAAACATTTATGTGAAATTGTGACTTAATTTATGCTTGCGAGGGTTATATTTTTAAACGCATCGCTGTTCTAAATCCAACGTAATAACTAAAAGCGAACACAATCTGCTACAGAAGTCTTAAAACCGCAGAAGTTGGAAGCGCAAATGTTTGTATAAGTATTTTTCATTTACAAAGAAATCCTACTTAATAAGGGGGCAAAAAAAGGTTCCTTTCGTAATGACCCGAACCAAGTATTAACAATTTAGCATGTGTGGAAGTTCGCGAGAACATCATTTTAAAATGCGTGCTTTTGTTTCCTTTTCTTTAACAAGTTTATTCAGAGTTACGTTTTGGATGAACTCAAAGAGAAAAATATAATCAAAAATCTGATCCCGTTCTCAATGAGTTCGCTGACCCTTCCAATCAGCACCCGGGGATTATTTGTGTAATTCTTGCTGCCCGAGATAAGCCATGTGTTTTAGATGATTAATGTGTTTTTTTAAGTACATTTGTCAGATCATTTTCTTGCCTCCTAAAAATGTCCGCATGTGCCCTCGCTCCAATAGCCAAACTTCATCTTTGAAGCATTTCCCATTGAAATTCTTCAGCATTCTTCTGTCTTTAGGAATGGGGTTTTAAATGTAAATGTGCCGAGGTTTGTGATGAAAGGTTCTGCCGCCATTTGTTCATGAGTGGCAATTCAAACAGAATGCGCTTGTTATTCCACCACTGAAAAATTCTCTTTGATAAGATCGCCTTGTACTGCATTGTTCGAGACGTGTTCGCCTTTAAGCAGCTGTATACATTTTCCCTGGATCATGCTTGTTTCTACGTGGGGCGCTTTTGTTGAGGTTTGCAGCGAATTACCTGAACAAAGTTGGCCTGCTGGCGTTCAACATCTAAATACAGGGGAAGAGAAGTGTTTCTCGACACGAAGCACCAACAGTGCCCGCATTCTTTAAAAATGCTTCCGGGGCACATATAAATAAACGAGGTTATTAAATCTGACTCCGCCGTTTACATCAGCGTGGCATTTTTTAAGCATTTGCCATCCTTAGACGTGAACACAGCTGGACGTCATGCAATACACCTGTTTGTGGTATATGAGTGGGAGACTAGGTGCCCAGTTTCCCAGCAGTTTTCATTTACACGTGTTATTTTGCGACATGGTAATTACTCCCAAATACTCAGATGCTACATTTCTCAATAAAACTTTCGATGTGCGTCCAAACTAATTTTGCACTAAATATTTTCAAACCTTTTACTGGCAGCTCCTGGCATTAGTTTAGCAGCATCTGTGTGAGTTATTTCGATTAACTCTTGGTGTAAACTCAACCTGGCCAGTATTTGACCTAAATTATCCACAAAAGACACAAAGGATCGATATTCCCCCCGAATATTCATTATCGATTAACAGAAACAGTTTCAGCAGTTAAATCTTATTGCCAAGTTTCCGCTGCTGGTCAGTGAATAAGATTATAGTAATTGTAAAATTAAGTTACTAAAAAATATCTGAATGATTGGGATTTTGATCAACTTCTTTCCAAACTGATCTTAGAAAATTTACTCGTTTTGACTCAATCTTCAGGCTCTCCCACACATTTTTCGCCTCCATTGACGCGAAAAAGGTCGCCACGTTACACTTGTCCAGTAAGTCTTGGCGGAAGGATGCATCTATTGGCGATGAGTCCAGAGTTTCAGTTCTGACCCCAGATTTCTGGGATTAGAAGGCAAAACACTTTCAAGTCTTCCAGAAAACGAGGCATTTATTCTGGAAGGTCAATGATCTGGGAACTCCTCGAAACCTCATCTGATCACAGAAAAAAATGTAGAGGAAGTACTGGAGAGCAGAAGAAATGTAAAATTTGGAGAGTTAATTGTAAAGCGTTAACAATATACTAAGCGTGGGGAAGCATTAGGAAATGTATAATCATAATTGCATAATAAAACCAGGCCACGCTTTTAAGATAGATTCTTCTGGTTGTTCCCTGGGGAATGTCGCTTTACAGCACTCTGTAGGTTCGACGGGGCGTTTCCTGTGCTTTTCCACCCTGATTAAACATCTGAGTTCACCTATCGATTAACCCCATTTAACCTTTTATTCTAATTTTGTAATACACGTCTTTAGTGGTTTTACGTCCTCCAAATCAATCATCTTTATCCGTTCTGTTATCATGGAGAAACTAAAATCGCCTGCATGTTTGTGTCAACTTCGGTACATCTTGCCGTGTTGTATATTAATGTCACGGACAGGAAATATTTCGGGAGGTCTACGTACCATTAACAGTTGACAGGAATTACTTTCAAAAAGCTGGTCCGCAAGACAAGAATCTGAAACGCCGAGCTTTCAATAAAATATTTATCTGATACTTAACTACCTAAGTGGCTCAATAATCATTCCATCCTGCATCTTTCAAACGTTCGGTTAAGGAATTCGAGAGAATGCACATCATAACAATGTAATTCGCTTTTATTATACTGTATGCGCCCTTACTTGTTCTTTTATAGATAAAACGAGAACAAAGGACAAATATCGGGTGGTGTACACAGATCACCAGAGACTGGAACTGGAGAAAGAGTTCCACTACAGCCGCTACATCACCATTCGGCGAAAAGCCGAGCTGGCTGCCAACCTGGGACTTTCCGAGAGGCAGGTAGGGTGACGGCGCTAAAACCACACATCTCCGGCACACTCTAATCTCCGGTACACTCTAAACAAAATCTAAGAGCTGCCCCTTAGGTCGCTCACAGCATATCCGCAGAGTGACACGCACACGACTTCTAATCAGTGTCAGTGACATCTAATCCGATATCTTCTTCCACCTCTGACTGAGGGGAAATTGATTTATAAATCACGAAATTGGTTTACGTTTTAAGAGCACCTTTCAACCAATGTGTTCCCCGATAATTGCATAGTAAGGCGCATGCCGTGAAGCGAACTGTCTCTGTAACTGTTAACAACTCATGAAATGTAACTTCTAAAATCAGAATATCCTTCAAAAATAAAATGAGTTACAATTCTCATTACAATTCCAAATATATCGGGAGAGTCGGTGTTAGTGTTTTAATACGAGAGGTCCAGGGACTGGGAGATAAGGACAGAGAGATTCTAAACTTCCATTCATCACACATCCTATGCTATGTGGCTATCGGGTGGCTTGTAATCTCCCGCACTGATTGCACGATTATTTTATTAAAACTTCGTTTAATAGTCTAAAATTAAGTCCGTGATATTCGTGGTTGACTCTAATAAATGTCAAATAACAGCTTGTCAAACTACCAGGAGAGAGGTTAATCATGTGTGTGACGCGAAAATAAATGAGAATCTTCCGGTTAGATGTTGTAGCTAATATAATCGAATTTGTGATGTATCACATTCCTAAAGCCTATTCGGTCATTCCGATCGAGTTGTTGACGATGTTCATTATGTGATTTCTTCACAAAACGTCCGTGTCTGAAGAGATTTGTGCAGACGTGTGTTGAAATCTAGCGTCAAGCAACCAGAGGCAGTTTCGTTTGAAATATTTCCCCATCGCGTAAAAGATCAGTTTTAACAGGAGTGTTTTGGGCTGATATTCGGGGGAAGCCATGTTCTTAAAGAAAACAAATATAAAACATATTTTACAAATGCACAGCAATGCCCCCCCCCCATTATTAAGTTATTTTCAGTTGTTTTAATTTGTGCAGTCTAAACTTGGTCTAATCCGAGGCTACGACCCTTTTAACAATGAATTGAAACTTTTTTTGTGATACTACTATATTCAGTTGGTTTCCTTTTCCTCACGTTTAGGTGAAGATCTGGTTTCAGAACAGGAGGGCAAAGGAGCGAAAAATGACGAAGAAGAAGTTACAACAGCAGTCTCAACAGGCGTCGGCCCAGCTAAGCCCGGTTCCTCCCGGGACAGCCGGTTCTCTGTCGGTTACCAACGGCGGAGTAATGGGGGCCGCCAGCAGTGCGGTTTTACCTGGCACCGTCTCTCAGTGAACACATACAGCTGTTTACATATACTCGAAGGGATGGAGGGAAAGCTTGAACTGGCGCCTATTCAAGCAAGGAGTTCCAGGCTCTTCCGTGTCCAAGAGGACATTTTACAGCACTCCACGAATTCATAATGGCAGCGTTGGACGTTTTAAATCAAACATTTTGTTTGGGCATTTTGTTTCAGACTTCATGCAGCAAGCATTCAGGGTCTCAACACTAAAGGAAACTGAAGATTGCCGCGAACCTACTGACAATGTGAACCAATTGTAATTGGGATTTTTTTTCCCCTGTGTGTTTCAGGCTTTATATTAGTGAAATATTTTAATATAGTTGTCAAAAGTTAGATTATATCGGAGTCTGTGAAACACTACCAGATGCATTTTGACATTTCAAATGTGAATTCCCTTCCCCAGAAATGCACCTAATTGTACTGTACTTATTTTAATTGTTTTTCACCTTTCGATGTAAATAATTTCTGTATTTTCCCCGTTAGAGATACTTCTGTAAATCTTTTGGGTTAGTTGTGAGTTGGCTAGTTTATTACAATGTAGATTTTGAAGCCTCTATTCCGAATCACAGAATTTGATTTATCTCATTAAGTGTGGGGAAGTCAATAGTAATTTTTCAGCACAGTTTTTTTGTTGACGGGAAGGGGAAAGAGACTCGGATTGTAGCTGTTATTATGCTCTAGGGTACTGAGTAGTAAATCATCTATTTTAGTTGCATTTGGAAAGAGGGGAAAGCACTTTCACAGAAGTTAATGGATTGGTTTTACAATAGTGGGATCACCAACAACTGCTTAACGATCTGGTAATACTTCATCTTTACTGCACAAGGATATTCACATATTGAACCCTTTGAGAGCTGCATTTATAATGCACTGGCAATTATCAGTGTGTTTAGAATATGGGACTACTTTACAAATTGCTGTATTATTTGGCCATATTACACTCCAATCTTAATCTCTATTAAATGCAAAAAGTAAATTGCGAAGGACTGGACTTATCAACAATGTGCAAGTGTGCATCCAACGTCTCTTGCTTTAATTCTGTTCCGAATAAATCGAAATGCCACAAGAGAAATATAATTAAATACAAACTGACATTCAGTCTCTTTAACCGTTGGGCCGACTGGCAAGAGAAGATCCGTCGATTGTTTGCTAGAGTGGAATAGGTCACATTATCACATTGTGCATTGTGCTGGAAACGTACTTTGATACTTCCTACATGCTATCGAATAAATAGAGCTAGATAATTGATCTTATTGCCCATGAGTTTACTGGGGTTGCTATGCGTTGCTGTGAAACGGCAGACCATAAACTGTGTTTGGTGGCAAACCCGGGCAGAACGGTTGTTTGTACAATGGTTTCAGGGCAAAAGTCAGCATTGAGATTAAAAGTTTGCAAAGAGTGAGACAACAAAATATGTGCCAATGAAGCTAGTGTCTTTCTAATTGGAAAAAAAACAGCGTGAAATCCAACGTGCCACAAGAGTCCTTCAATTAGGTCGTGCGCATATTGAGTAATGAGACACCAGCATAATAAGGTGAAAGAAAAACAATACCAATAAAGATCGCTGAAAGTTATACAAAGCAGCTGTGGTATATAAAGCCCACTTACCATAATTGTCAAATGTCAAAGAAAATGTGTTGGAAATAAACATTTTATTGAAAGATTCCCTTTTCTGAGCAATTTATCTTCCTAAAATTGCTCATTACCATTTAACAAGGCCCAAGGAAGGCAATATTTCTTTTTCTTAAAAAAGACTCACTCTATCCGTCTTTCTGTACTTCATTTATATTGTCGATGATCTCCTATGAATTGAGATTTATGGGTAGTTGTACAACATAGGTCAGGTTTGAGGTCAAGTGGAACCAATTCTAACAACTTTAACTTGTTCCAGTTTTGGCTTCCACTCATAATGTTCTATTCCATGGAATGCAGTAAGTGAATTCACGCAAACCTAACTCATGTTTAGTGTACCCAATGCGACCGAGATCCTCACTGGATCAAGTTTGCTGGTGGGATCACTATTTTCCCCAAGGTAACAAGCTTATTGGATTTGATATTTCCAGTTTGTTTTCCATCCAAGTACTGACCAAGCCTGACCCTGCTTTAACGCCGTACACACAGTGAGAACTCTGAACCATTGCTCCCCATTTTACTAATGAATGATAGACGCACAATTTTCAAGGTCCAGGCAAAATGGTGAAGAAGCGAAAAATGTCGGCACACTGTCATAATAATGGAATCTATGCATCAACACGGTTGGTGGCAAGGGCCATACTGCTCTACAATGAAAGATTAGAGTTAGCGTTTGTGAGCAGTGGCACGCGTCCTTTAGAAGGGTCTCCAACCTGTGCCTTTATACAGTCGTATTAAAATTAATTCTGTAATGTGTTTGCTGCGTTAACATCTTAAGGCGCTGTTTCAAGTAGTTGGAACCTATGCGGTATTTTAAAGAATCTTGACAGGTCAAGCATTGAAACAGGGCCACTCTCCTGTTACTTTCTAAATGTTTACACTTTTTAAAAAACTGTTGTAAGGCATTCTGCGCCAGTATATATTCATAGATGCGCATAAAGCTCTCCTTTGGTCAAGTCCGGTTACATCCAACCAAAGGATATCGCCCAACTCGGCTTCCCTGGCTGAGCTGCACTGGAGTTACCTGTACAGGACAGTAGCTGGAGCAAGCGCCTCTATACCGTGCTGGGGTTTGGCACCACACATAGGCATGATGTACTTGCATGACATATACGACGCAGAAGAAAATATTAAGGTTCACCCCAAAGGTGAAAGAAAACGATACAAAACTAAAACGCTGCAGATGCCAGGAATCTGAGCCAAAAACAAAATGCTGGAGATTGCCAGCAAGGCATGCAGCATCTGCAGTGAGAAACTTTTAAAAATGTCAGGCACTGAAAAAAAGGCTATCAAGCTGAAATGTTAGCTCCCTTCCTCATTTGTTGGCTCACCCAGTGAGCATTTTCAATATTATGTTTTTTTTCCATTGTAAAAGGAAACAAGCTACAATGGGGAAAAAAAACATGTAAACTAGAATTTTACAGCAACAGACAGGTTGGGCGCAAATTCATTGCACTTCGAAATATGACACGAATGTGACAAGATAATTGATTACAAATAAATTCGAAACGCTACTCAACACAACTATACTCAAGAGGTCATTGCTTTGAATAATCTATGAAATAGGTAATGGGACCGAAATATCCAGGAGTGAGACGTACAATTTGACAAAATGATGAAAGTCAATGAAAACTGCTCCTGCCCAGTTGGCTATCGGCAGCTTCAGAGCCACGTCTGTACACTGATTCTTCACTGTGGGTCGCACCCAAAGTAGTTAACCAGCACCTTTGGGGTGGGTCACCGACTTTGCCGGATCTTGGGCGCGGACACATCCTGAAGGTCCCGTCATCTTGACCACGAACACAAGGTGATGGCGCAGCTGCTGGAGGGGGGATGAAGGGAAGGGGCAAGACAACAGACAGTCGGAGCGCGGTCTCACTCCACGGCGGGGCGGGGAACAGGGAAGGTGGAGTGGGAAAATGGAACAACAGGGTCGGAGAGGGCCGGGGGAGAGTGGAGAGGTCTATTGGCAGGGCGGGAGAGAGGATGAAAGGAGTTTAGCGGGACTGGGATGGAGGCGGGAATAGGTTATGGGAAGGGGATTACGGGAAGGCGGGAGTTGGGGGGACGGAGGCTGAAGGACGATCGAAATTAGGGTAAGAGAACTGAGGGAGGGAGAATGTGAAAGGGACTGAGAGAGAGTGGGAGTTGGGAAGAGGGAGAGTGGGGGTGGGGGAGGGACTGAGGAGAGTGAGGTGGGGAGGGACAGGGTGAGTGGGGGTGGGGAGTGGGAGAGTGGGGTGGGAGGGGTAACTGAGGAGATTGGAGTTAGGGGAGGGTCTGGGGGAGTAGGTGTGGCAAGGGACTGGGGAGAGTTGGGGTGGGAAGGGACTGGGGGAGAGTGGGAAAGGGGACTGTGACAAGGAGAGTGGGGGTGGGGAAGGGGATGGGGAGAGTGGGGTTGGGGAGTGTGACAGAGAGCGTGAGGGTTGGGGAGGGGGACAGAGAGGAAAGTGGGGAACGGGACTAAGGGAGAGTGGGGGTGGGGAGGAGGATTGTGGGAAAGTGGGACTAAGGGGTGTTGAGGATAAGTGGGAGAGAAAGGGGAAATGAGGGAGTGGGGGTGGGTGGGAGGGGAGGAAGATTGAGGGAGCGTGAGAGTTTAGAGGATGTTTAGAGGGAATGAGGAGGTTAGGAGAATGGGACTGAGGGAGGCTGCATATTGAAGAAGGGGTTTGAAGGAGGGGTGAGGTTAGGGGAAGGGAGTTGAGGGTGTTGGGGCTTCAAGGGAGAAGGACTGAGGAAGATGGTGAAGCCTGGTCTGCAATTGAGTGTGTATGTCTGGTCACAGTACAGGCTGTGTTCCCTCTGATTGGCTGAAGTCTAACCATCAAATATAATTGTTTGAATTTGGTCAAGTACCTAATCACTCCACTGGCTTCATATACTGGGTTTAGTGAAAATTATGCTTAAGTATAGTGAACATTTTTTTTACATTTTTTACATTTACATCATAAAAGCAATTTATAATTCAGAAGGAGGTCAACAATGTGTGTTTTGGGTAATGTGCTGTCAAATGAAAGCTTAAAGACAATTGACCGGAGGTTTTATTTGGCAATGAAGCATCAAGAAAAATCTTTGGTCTTATCAACAATCTCCCAGTGAACTTCTGAAAGCAGTGCTCTGACTGCGAAACATTAAGATTAAAGAGTTATATTTTTGGTTTGTGGTGGTATTTGGAAATACCACCTCATAAAATGGGAACTAAACACAGAATATTGACCCCCCCCCCCCCATTAGAATCGAAATAGACTGCAGGAAATGTTTCCCCTCATTAGAGGCAAATAAACCAGAAGCATATAGATTTAGGTTAAGGAGCAAGAGATTTAAAGGGGATCTGAGGGGGTTCTTTCTACCCCAGAGAGTGGTGAGTACTTGGAATGCAGTGCTGGAGAGAGTGGTGGAAGCAGAGTCATTGACAGCATTTAAAAAGTGTCCAGACAAGCATTTAAATTGCCAAGACATAGAAGGCCATGGATCAAGTGCTGGAATATGGAATTAATATGGATGGGTACCCATTGGTCAGCATGGATGTGGTGGGCTGAATGGCCTGTTTCCATGCTGTATGACCCTCCGACTATAGTCCATACAGATTAGTGGTATCAACATAGCACTTCCTCATTATCCTTATACCAGAATATTGTGGCTTGTATTATATTATTTTACTTTTAATAATGAAGTAATCTGTTCTTTCAGGCAATCCAAGGAAACCCGTCAGCCTTAAAAACATCTTACCAGGTTAGTTTGTGCATATCAAGGGAGAAGAAACCCCACACTGCAAGTGAAGATGTTATCAAACCTTGTGTAAAATACATCCAAAAACTATTCTGGGTGAAGAAGCTGCCAGAGAAAAGGATTCCATCCCCTTCTCAAATGATACAGTCGCAAAAAGGATTCAGGGAGCCATGATATTTGGAAAGTTATTGTGGAAAAATTGCTCTTCATTGGAGGAATCAGCAGAAGTATCAGGACTGCCTCAGCTGATGGTATTTGCAAGGTTTGTGAATGATGGCTATGATCAAGAGGAATTTATTTGCTGTGACTGCTCATACAAGACCATAAAAGGAAAGGACATTTACAGAGTGGACTCAGTCGCCAAGTTGGAATGGACTAAAGTGTGGGGATCTTTCTGCTTCTTTGGTGAACATTTTCAGAAAATTTAGTGCATGAAGATGAATATTCAAGGCAGGGAATCTAGGCAGGGAATCTAGGCAGGGAAAGGTGTCTCTCCAAGACATCTTTCAATGGTTTATAGCATGTATGAAATTCTGGCATTCTAGGCTGGTACTGAGAGACATATTCCCTGTATTTTCTGACTGTATTTCTTTTGTGATAATGTAAAGCTTGATACACTGGAGCATGTGACCAGTTGGCAGGAGAACTTCTTGGAAACCTTGTTAAATATTAGTGAGTAAGAATAATCTTGCTGGTGACAACATTCTCAGAAACTTAGATTTAAGCCTGGCTGTGATGGAAATATTGCTATCAATACAAGGTAATGCAGGTAGCAATATTTTTTTGAAACAAGGATAATGACAGGGACCTGAATTTCCTATTTTCAACAGGAAGATTTCTCATGCTTGGCTACAAAAATCTGTGAACATACGTACTCACTAAAGAAATTGGATCAACATGCTTTAGAGTGTAGAAGAATGAGTGGTGATCTCATTGAAACGTATAGAATCCCAAGGAGTCATCAGGGCAGTGTAGAGGTTGAGATGTTTGCACTAGTGGGAGAATCTCAAACAAGGAACATAGTTACAAGATTAGTCATTTAAAACTGATATGCATAGGAACTACTCCTGAAGAGGGGTAAATCTCTGGAATTCTCATTGGGGATATTTAAAGAGGAAATAGATAATTTTTTGAAAGATTGATTTTTTAAGGGCTATGGGGAACTGGAGCAGAAGAGGAGATGAGACCTGGGACAGATCAGCCATGATCATATTAAATGGTGGGGCAGGCTTGAGGGGCTGGATGGCCTACTCCTGCTCCTTTTTTATGTCCTTATGTTTGTGTTCTTAAAGGCTTGTGTGAATCTGTTTTCCCAACTCTGGCATAATTGAAGAGCAAATACAGGAATCAATCGAAGCCAGGGCATGACCTCAGACTGATCATAACAAAGACTGAACAAAGAATAGCCATGATGGAAGTCATTTTCCAGGAATCACACTAAGACTTACTTGAACATAATTAAAAACAAGTCTATTTGATTAGTGTTTTAATTAACTCTTATTTTTGCATTTTTCTAGCTTTATTTTATTCCTGCTCATGTTGACCCACATCTGTAGGTTTTCATTGAAAGTACCTCTAATAGTTAAAGTACTGAAAGCAGCTGAAATGTCTAATAATTGGTCACATTATTAGTGCAATAAATGAAAATATATTAATTGAATCTTTAAAATACAATCAGTTGACACAAATAATGGGTTGACACAAATAGGAGTAGGAAACCCTGTCATAGTGACATATAATGTGGATTTTGAGAAGGCATTGAGTCTTTTTTTGGGGGGTTTTGACATAGAAAACTTTAAAATGCCCTGCGAGGAAGGCAAATATATGAAGGTCTTTAAAACAGTTCCCTGAAACTGGCAACACAAATAGACAGGGTTAAGAAGAAGGCATTTGGCATGCTTGCCTTTATTGATCATGGTTTTGAGTACCAGAGTGGGGACCAACTTTTTCACACAGAGGGCAGTGTATGTGGAATGAGCTTCCAGAGAAAGTGGCAGAGAAAGTTACAATTACAACACTTAAAAGGCATTCAGACAGGTACATGGATAGGAAAGGTTTAGCGGGATATGGGCCAAATGCAGGCAAATAGGACGACCTCAGGTAGGCATCTTGGTCAGCATGGATGAGTTGGGCTGAAGGGCCTGTTTCCCTTCTATATAACTCTATGACTCTAAAATCACATCATACTATAAGGTATGGTCCCACCAGTTATACCTTATTTGATATAACAAAATCAAATATTTAACTTCAAATGACTTGTGTTTCTAAACTTGTGTAAAGGTTAATACATAGTGAGCCAGCTCCACAGGTACCTTCCCCTCAGTTCATCTAACATGGTGCTGTCCTGCAGCAGTTCTTGCCATCTTAATAATTGGAATGTTCTGTAATTTTTGATGTTTTTTTCATTTTAATTCTAATGTAAGCAAAATAAAGTTGTGGTAGAAACAGAAACAATTACTTTATATTTTAGTTTATGAAAGACGTATTAGATTTTTTTGATATTTTTGTAGACACACAGATGTAATTATTTTCAATGTATTCATTTTTCAGCATTTGGGCATCTCGGGTAAGGTCAAAATTTATAGTCTATCCTTAACAATCATTTTATATTGAGAGAAGTTTTATAAGTACGTGATAGTGTAAAGATACTTCTTAACATTTCACCAACTGTTTGGAAGATGACCTCGGAGAGGGCTCTTTTGACAGTTTAAGAACAATGATCAGAACTCTTCAAACTCCCATAAATTCTCTATAATCTCCTAATTCATATTCTGTTTACCTCCTGGTTAAAGGTCACTCGTGTTTTACAAATAAATTGCCCCAGGTCCACTCCTAATCATGTCCTTCTTGCCAATGTCTGTCTTACCAGTGCTGCGTCTCCAGTGTTCCCAGGTCTTGCAACTGTTTTGGTAGGAAACGTTTCCTTTGACGTTATTAGATGGGTGTTGTCCCGTCTCCCACCCCTGACATTTAACTATTCAACTTTTTCTTTGCTGAAAGAAGTGAATTTTAGAAAATATTAAGTCAGTTGCTCATAGGGACCGCCACGAGATTAAAGAGTCTCCACTTTTTCCCGAACTGTCAGCAGTTGCTGGCGTCTAGTTTCCCTCTTGAGGAGCTGACTCGGAGAATGAGCTGGCTCAGAATCAGCAAGGCAGCAACTCCTTCTGTTGCACACACCCATGTTACATTACACACGACACTGCTACGTTCTGTGCACATTCCAGGGCATAAATGTCATTGAATCGGCAACTCCCAACAATCTCAAAATTTCGGGCGCAGAATTCGTAATGACCAATTTTTAGGCGAAGGGATTTGTTCCTTAGGTTAAATCAGGTGCACCCATGGCCGTGTGGATTGCGTTAGAAATGCTTCATATTGTTACGCAGTTGCATTAAATTGTTCCGAACGCTTTGCTAGCAAGGTAACCGCAGGTGGGAATTTCTCAGGCTTCCAGTTTCTCGCCAGTTGTCCAAATCAATTTTAACCATCAGGTGGCGGTATGGGACGATGCAAGTTACTGCGTGTGGTGTTAAAGGGTATTTCGCACCATTCAATCATAATAATTAAAATTAGCACAACTAAAGAAAGTCTTATTTCTTGACAAGCCATTAAATGTATATCAGGTGTCATACAGTTTGTAAATATTGAACTGAAATCCCGGAGAACCGGGAAATATTTGTAAATTTGGGACTGAGAGATAAAAGAATTTCTTTATTCAAATAATTCAGAATCTTGGGAATTCTTTCACGCAGAGATCTGTGGATGGTCACTGTCTTTAAATTGAACAACAGTCGGAAGAAACATTGAAAGTAGCAAAGGCGCAGAATGTACTCCGGGTATCGGGCCTTTAATGCATAAGATAAGCGCAGGGCTGCCAAGTCCTAACTCTGTCTGCAGCAAGTAGTGTGTGAACCAATCAAACTCATAGTCATCAACCTACCTGAGAATATTGATAAATGTTGCCACCAGAACTCTTTATGGATGAAACGGCCCACCTTCACACCAAGGACACTATAACCATCACATTGTACGACTCTATAACCGGGCCAAATGGAATAAACTCAGAACACATCTGGTAGATCAACACTGGGCCTTCATGAGGTGGTCCAACAGCAGCAGCAGAAATGTAGATGACCACAATGCATAACTTCATGTCCCAGCACATCCCTCACTTATCATCCAGTCAGGGGATCAACCCTGGTCCAAAGAGGAGTGCAGAAGGGCATGCTGGCTGCATCATGAGGAATAGCTAGAAAGATGCGTCAACTTGTGAAGATGCAGGATAGGACGACATGCTCGCAAAACAGCAAACAAAGCAAGTAATAGACAGGGCAAAGTTATCCCACAACCTAGTGCAGGCAAATGGGATTAGTATTGATGGCAAAAAGGTCAGCATGGCTGTGGTGGTCCAAAGAACCTGCTTCTGTGCTGTACAACCCTTTTCTTTCTTTCTTTTTCAATCTTTTTATTAGTTTCCTAATTAATACAGATTAATATATAATATCGATGTTTGTACATGTAATACAAAGAGATCAGGAGAACAATCATGGCATAGATAATCATAAAGGACAACAAAATATAAAAAAAAACTGTAGATCCCACAATCTCTTAGTAAATGAATATAATATAAAAGAAAGGAAAGAAAAAGATTTATTATGTATATAAAAGAAAAGAAAAAAAATCCCCAAATCAATAAGAAAAATTATGAACAATATATCAAACCAAGCTAAACAGAAATTTTTTTAAAAAAGACAAACAAAAAAAAGAAAAAAAAGACTGGACTGAAATTTCTCAGTAGAAACACAGCAATATTATGTCGTCAACTCCGTTCCTCTAAATTAGAAAATTATTGAAGAGGGATCTATATCATGTGAAAATATTGAATAAATGGACTCCAAATAGCTTCAAATTTAAGTGAAGGATCAACAGTACCACTCCTAATTTTTTCCAAGTTTAAACATGATATAGTTTGAGAGAACCATTGAAAAGTAGTAGGGGGTATTGGATCCTTCCATTTAAGCAAAATGGATCGTTTGGCCATTAATGTAGCAAAGGCAATCATACGGTAAGCGGAAGCAGATAAATGGCCAGACTCTATCCTTGGTAATCCAAAAATTGCAGTAATAGGGTGAGGTTGTAAATCAATATTCAATACAGTTGGATAATGTTAAAAATGTCTTTCCAATATTTTTCCAAAAGAGGACAGGACCAAAACATTTGTGTCAGAGAAGCCACATTTGATTTACATCTGTCACATATAGGATTTATATGGTGATAAAAACAGGCCAGCTTATCTTTTGACATATGGGTCCTGTGAACTACCTTAAACTGTATTAAAGGATGTTTGGCACACATTGAAGATGTATTAACTAAATGAAGAATTTTCTTCCATGTCTCTGTAGGTAAAGATGTCTGGAGTTCACTTTCCCATTCATTCTTAATTTTGTCCAGTGATTCTGGACGTATTTTCATAATTCAATCATAGATTATTGCTATCAAGCCCTTCTGATAAGGATTAAGACCTAAAATTTTTTCCGTAATTTCAGTTTTGTAAGGTGTCAGAAAAGAGGCACAACCCTTGACTCTGTAACTCTATAGCCAATGGACCAGATTGCAGCTCTGAAGTCCTACTGGCTGTGATTGGTAGTGGGCAATTGAACAGTGAATGGGAGGAGGTTCCAGTGATGGCAAGGCCCAGCATTTGAGTGCTAAGGACAAGGCAAGAGTATTCATTGCAATGTTCACTCAGGAGTCCTGATTGGATGATCTTCCTGAGAATCCCACAAGTCATTCTTCAGTCAGTTTGGTTCATTTCACCTGCTGCAACAAAAGTTATGGCTCAAGACAACATCCCAGCCTTATTACTGAAAATCTGTGCTCTACAACCTGCGTTATCTCAAGCTAAGCTGTCACAATACTGGCAGCCACCCAACTAAATAGAAAAATTATCCTGTTCACAAAAAGCAGCACAAATCCAATCTGATTAATTACGAAGCAGTCTATTCTCAGTCATCAGCTAAGTGATCGAAGGTGTCATCTTCACTTACTCTTCCAACCTGATGACCAAATTGGGTTTCACCAAGACAACTCAGCTCTAGGCCTCTTCACAGTCTTCATCCAAGTGAGGACAAAGAGCTCAATTCCAGAGATGAGGTGAAAGTGAATGCCCTTGACATCAAGGTAGCATTCAACCCACTGTGGCACCAAGGCTCCCTGATGTCAATGGGCATCAAAGGGAAAATGCTCCAATGGTTGGAGTCATACCATGCACAAAGGAAGATGGTTGTGGTTGTCAGAGATTAACCATCTCTGTCTTAGGACATCACTGCAGGAGTGCCTCAGGACATTATCTTAGATACAATCATCTCTGGCTGCTTCATTGATGACCCTCCTTCTACCATAAGGTCAGAAGTGGGAACACTTGTTGATGATTTGCAAAGTGTTCAATTCCATTCATCAAGTTTGCTGACGATACAACAGTGGTGGGCCTTATCAGCAGGAACAATGAAACAGCTTACATACAGGAGGTGGAGAGGCTGGCGGATTGGTGCTCAGTCAACAATCTCTCCTTGAACGTGGACAAAACAAGGGAGATGATTGTTGATTTTAGAAAGGCCCAGGCTGAACACTCACCCCTGTGCATCAGTGGCATCATTGTACAGAGAGTCAGCTGTTATAAGTTCTTGGGAATACATATAGCAGTCGACCTGTCCTGGTCAACCAACACCTCCTCCCTCACCTAGAAGGCACCGCAGCGTCTCCACTTTTTACGGCGGCTGAAGAGAGCAAACCTGCCCTCACTCCACCCCCACCACATTCTACAGGGGTACCATTGAGAGTGTCCTGACCAGCTGCATCTCTATCTGGTACGGTAACTGTAACATCTCAAACTGTAAGACTTTGCAGAGAATTGCAAATACAGCTGGAAAGACCATTGGAGTACCTCCTCCCTCCATCCTGGATATCTACAACACACGATGCACACACAAGGTCTGCAGAATCATAGATGACCCCTTCTCATCCCTCCCATGACCTATTTGTCCCACTGCTGTCTGGCAAGCGGTACAGGAGCATCTGGGCCAGAACTACTAGATTGTACAGCCGTTCTTTCCCCCAGCCTGTCAGGCTCCTGAATACCCTGGAAGCAGTTTCAGACAAATGCTGCGTCAAAAGTCCTGGTTTGCACAACGGTGCACAACTGCTGCTGAACATGTTTGTACATTTAGTACAACACACTGAGTTCTGTATTTTCTTCATCCAACTTGGTTTTGCACTAACCCTGCACTGATTTTGTATTCTGTATATACCGTTTTTTGCACTATTTGTACTTGCAAAATTTTTTTTGTCTGCGTTTATTTTATGTCCTCTGTTCTATGTATGTCCTCTGTTGTGTGAGTCTGGGGGAAATGACATTGCGTTCCTCCATGTGTTTTTACAGCATATGGGTGAATGACAATAAGGTATAACTTGACTAACCCCCGAGCAAACAAACCAATTCATGCCACCATTCAAATGGACCTAGACAACGTTCAGATATGGGCTGATAAGTGCAAGTAACATTAGTAGCAAAAAATTGCCAGATAATGACCACCTCCAACAAGAGAAGTCTAGTCTCTGGAATCTCTGAAATATTCTGCCCCTGAGGGTGATGGAGACCAGACCAGATATATTTGAGGTGGAGATCAATGAATATTTGAAAGACCCAGAAATTAAGAATAACAGGGAACTGAAGAGGAATTGAGGCCAGCATTGATCAACCATGATCATATAGAATGGCAGGGCAGGCTTGAGGAGCCTGGTGACATATTCCTACTCCTATTTTCTTGTTTTCTTGTGTGTTCTAACTTTCCTTAATATTTAATGTCATTTTCATCAACATTCAACTGAAATTCAACAAATTTCAACCAGACTGTGATTATAAGAGCAAGCAAAAGCTAGGAATCCTGCAGTGGGTGACTCACTCTAGATGGCTCAATGTCTTTCTACCATCAAAGTACACACATCAGGAATGTGATGGAATACTTTCCACCTGCCTGGATGCAAGTAGTGCCAACGACACTGAAAAAGCTTGAGACTTTCCAGGAAAACACGGCCCTTCTGATTGGCATCCCATTCCCCACACTAAACATTCACATTTCCACCATCGACACACTATAGCTGAAGTGCGCATTATCTACAACATTCACTGAATTTACTCACTTGTGCGACTCTGATAGCATTGTTGAAGTTCATGACTTCTGGCACCAAGGCAATAGTTGCATGGACACCATCACCTGCAAGCTCCCCTCTAACTTCCACACCATCCTGATTTGGAAATATACCACCACCTTTCCTTCCTTGCTAATCTAATCCTGAAACTTCCCTGTCAACGGCATTGTGGAGTATCTTCACTGAAAAGATTGTGGCAGATCAGAAGGGTGGTTCACCCCCGCCTTTATCAGGGCAATTAGAAATGGCAATAAACACTGGAATTAAAAAGACAAATAGCTTGTCTGGCATCTTGTATTGGACAAACAGAAATTTCTTCCAATTAAAAATTAAGAAGACCAAAGCCATTACTTGCTGTCCCATTCCCCAATTACCTCCTTGATCACTTTGCTCAGCAACTGTCATAGGTGCAGCCTTGATATCATATTTGAGCCTGACTTTTGCTTCTCACCACATAGCCACAAAATCATGAAGACCATCTCTTTCGACATTAACAGCATCATCCAACTCCATCTGTACAACAATTCATCTGTGGCTTTTTTACCTCTAGATTCAAATTATTCCTTCATTCTCCTGACTAGTTTGCCACTCTCTGTAGCATTGAGTAGTTCCAAAACTCTGCAGCCTATCCCCTTAATTGCACAAAATTTTGTTGGCCAATGTCGCAGAAATTCTATTTAATCTATAATAAAGACGATAACTCCAAATCTCGTTCCAAGGCCTTATTTTATGCATGGTACCATGGAGAGTGAGCAGCGATCTCCACCGTCACCCAGACTCTAATTTACAGCTGGTTACAAGCTTATTTTATAATTTGAGATGACAGTTTATCCTGTGACTGTTTTAGTTACATTTGTAACATACTTAATCCTTAGTCAAGATGTTACAAAAGATAAGATCTAGCCAGTTCCTCTTCTCAGTGCACCCAAAACAGGATTCACATCCTGTTTATACGAAGGGTCTAGTTTCAGCAGTTCCTGCAGGACTGCTGACTGTAGACCCAGTTCCCTTATACAAAGTCAAGTATCCCATCAGCCCCAGCACAGTCAAAGAAGGCTATTTTATTCTTCCACAGCCAAAGTCAAATTCTAATTGACTTACAAGGAGCAACTTAGTTTTAAAATTCTCATCTTTGTTTTCAAATGCCTGCATGACCTTGCCCCTCCATATTTCTGCAATCTCCTCTAACTTTAGTATTGAAGCAGTCGTGTAGAATATAATGTGAGAGATTATACTTTAAATGACTTGAAACTGATGAACAACAAGGAATATCAATTTAGGAATGATGGCATTGGATTTGTTATCAAGAGGTAATGAAGTTGTGGATGAGTGTTTTGTTGACAGACGGATTACGGTGCAAATTATGGTGGCCAATGATGTGGATGAGCTTGAATGGCACTTGGCACATGTGGATGAAAACTCAGTTCTGAGATTAACTGAGTGCTGAAATTATCTGCGGACTGAATGAACACGAGTAAGCATTCAGGGACCAAACTTAATCATTGACAAAAGGATGAAATTTTGGTCTGAGAATATAAATGACGATTGGTTCATGCAGTAACTTTAACTCAGAAAAAAAACCCCAAGCCTACGTTCTTCGATGCATTGTTGTGTCAAGAAATTCAGTTACTTCATAAAGCCATTTGGTCTTGTACATACGTATGTTCTGTCTGTTCAATCTGTAGTTATTGCTATTTATGGAACATTGTATTTCAGTTTAATATGGCATTGCAGAATGATTTTTTTGCAGGGAATTCCTGAACAAAATGATCAAAATGAAAGATGCTAAAAGCAAGAAGGCCTAAGTATGAACATAATAACATGTTTAATGGGATAAGACCAACTAGTTTATTTATCTGGGAGATTTGGTCCTGATGACTTGTGCATTAATATTCTTATACTTCCTCCCACCAGGGATGCATCTTCTTCCTAGAAGGGTTGGAAATTCTGTAATGTTCCCCTCTAACTACACTTCTCCATGGAACCCAGAGGAACTAATCGTCCTTGTGCATTTCTCTAGTGCCCATTTTCTGCATGAGGTTGCTTGCTCTATTGCTCCAGTGCATTGCTCCCCCAGTGGCTGGTGAGAATGTGTTGACTTGCAGTGGTGGAGACTACTGATGGCCTTGCAGGACAACCTCAAGCTGCTCTGGGTCTACATTCAAACTGTACCTTACTGTCAGATAAGCTGAAGGGCAACAAGGGCACTGATGGAATGGCGATAATGGGATCACAAATGTTGTCATCCTGAGAGGTGTCAACAGATTTCAGTTCCACTGAGGTGTCAGCAGGCCTAATATCCAGTTGGAAAACAGATTACTAAATTGTTAGGAGATCCTGCAGGTCCTTTTGATTATTAGTATCTAGAGATATGATGCCAGCAGTTTAAGCTGAGCTTGTGTGACAGAGGTTTGAGCATGCACTGACTGTACCCAACATTGGATAGCTTCTACTTGTGCTGGAATAAAGTTGAGACATTGGCCGTCATGAGTAAATAAATAGCACTGTTGACAATGTGTTTTGATCAGAGCTGTTATTTCCATGTTTCCTGTCACCGTCGTCTTTCTGATCGCCCACCCAAGGCAACACAGCAAAAGGGATATCAAGAAATTGTAGCACATTCTCCAGGGCATCCAGAACCTGAGTGAACAGGAAAAGGCTTCAGCACATCTACTTAACCTATAAGATGAAGAATTTCTAATGAATAGCTCCATCTCTGAAACAGAAAATGTAAGTTATAATAATGAAAAAAGATTGTGTCAAAGGAATGAAAAGAAAGAAAAGAATAAAAGTTTAATTTATATTGTTTTTAATGAAGAAATTAAATAGAACAATTTGAAATTTAATTTTCAGCTCCATCTAGGTTATTTGGCTATAGTTAAGGCCTGTGATATCAATTAACATAGTACTTAGTTTAAAATGGACAGGCACTATGTTTCTATGGTGTTTAGTCTTTAATTTGGAGAGAGGACAGGAATTAAAGCCCATTAAAATTAGGAGCCAAGCAGTGAGGTCATTTTTCCATGTCTGATGAATGATAAAACACATTTTGGATAGCAATTTCAAAATTTGCATATTTCAGTGTGTAACTATGCACACGCTTCTTTATTGGCTGATTTGTGGGTAAGTAATACCAGTAAATGCAAATAACTTACTTTAACTCTTCTCAATTTTCATGTTGTTTGATCTATGAAGCAGGTGTGCAAAATCAACTTGAATAGATATATAGGTTTATTAAACAGTGAAAGCATAGAATGCATAATTACTATGAAGTTGATGTTTTTCTGATCATCTTCCCGAGATTAAAATTTTCTATCCATATAATTCAATTGTTCACACAGTCAGTTAATAGCAATACAATCCTTTACATTCTTTCTTTGTGAATATGTACAGATTAGTCAAACACCTTTGGCCTGCTATCTTTCTTCCTGCCTTATGCATGACCATTCCTTAATCAACACAGTCAAAAACCCAGAGTCCTTATTTAATGTCATCAAGAAAGGACCATCATCACATTTCAAGGTTCCTACAGATGACAGATAAATTTGCCCTCAGTAGTTTTATCCACAGACCGCATATTTTTCCTTCTCATGACCTATTCTAACTGAACTCTTACACTGAAAGATCTGCATACTTAGCTGTCCTATTCCTTCCTTCAGTTAAGTCTGGCCATTTGTCTTTGTACTGTTTCTTTGTGCTTCTCTGCATTGAATTCCTTTTATATTTACCACATCATTGATTGCAAATGTCTTGTTTGCCTCCTTTATTCTTTTCATTTGTCACATTCACAAATTTGTTATCATTAGTATACTTTGAATGATATTGTTGCCCGGTGGTGCTATTGTTTGTTAGCCTGGAGTCCTGAGCTCAAATCCCAAAACAGCAGTTAGGGAATTTGAATTACATTTATTAATTAACTAAGGCAGGTCCAAAAAGTTAAGATTAGAAATGGGGATCATTAAACTATTAGCCAGGAAATCCCATGCTGGGGTGCACCAATCTGGCTGCAAAGCATCAGCTGACCATGATATGGGACCACCGGGCTCAAGGACAGCTTCTATTCTGCTGTTATAAGAATATTGAACGGTCCCCTCCTGGTACGATAAGCTGGACTCTTGACCTCACAATCTATCTCGTCATGGTCTTGCACCTTATTGTCTGCCAGCGCTGCACTTTCTCTGTAACCGTAACACTTTATTCTGTATTCTGTTATTGCTTTTCCCTTGTACGACCTCAACACACTGATGTGATGAAATGATCTGTATGGATGGCATGCAAAACAAGGTTTTTCTCTGTACTTTGGTACATGTCACAATCATAAAACAATTTACCATTTTACCAACCAATTTATCTGCTGAGATGAGGCAGGAACAAGTGGGTAACTGAAGGTTTTCCTGAGGTTTTATGGAAGATTTCTGGGTTTCTGGGCCAGGTCCCAGGCTTTGGGAAGCACAATTGCTGGGACCAGGAACTGGAGTGAGAGGCCGTGGGGTGGCTAGGGCAACGGCAATCATTGTGTGGCCCCAACGAGAGGCTATGGTTGTTGTGTGGTTTCACTCCAGGAGCAGTTGGCAACTGCAGAGAGAGGGGTCGGGATGGGGAAGAGGAGGAAGATGAGAAGTGGTGTAATCAAGAGGGAAAGGAAGGGCAAAGGGACTATGAGAGAAGGAGGTGAATGAAGGGGGAGGAAACTAAGAGGGATGGAATTGAGACAGATGGAATTGATAGTGAGGGGACTGACGGAGAGGGGACTGAGTGCGGAGGGCTGAAGTAAGGAGTGGATCATGGCAGAGGCAGTGGATAGGGGAGGTGAGGTCACGGA
This sequence comes from Pristis pectinata, assembly GCF_009764475.1. Classification (NCBI taxonomy): domain Eukaryota; kingdom Metazoa; phylum Chordata; class Chondrichthyes; order Rhinopristiformes; family Pristidae; genus Pristis; species Pristis pectinata. The sequence continues at coordinate 27,235,050 of NC_067415.1, forward strand.
AGAGGATCTGAGCAAGATCCTGTGCGTGGCCATGCATGGTGCACGTTCAGTGTGTATCTATGCACACTGAGAGACAAAATTGTGCGGCCTGGTCTCCATTCATCTTGGATTCATGCCTTGGGGCCAAGACCTCACCCTGCCAAATCCCAGTGGAAACTGGTGTGCAACAGCCACCACACAGTGAAATAATTCCAGCACAGGCACCTTCCAGTCCTCATAAGCGGAGTAGAAGCATCCTCAATTCTGAGGGGTTGCGAAGAAAAAGTGTTGTTTGGTTGTGGGTCCCTCATGCTAGTGGAAGCAATGTTTCAGTGTATGCTTTGCCAAATTCATTGTCTTGAGTAAAGAGACTTGGACTGATAGAGGTCTTTCAAATCACGATTGGGCTCGATAAAGGCAATACTCATTGAACATTTGGAGTTGTAGTGCACCTGAATGTACTTGGGTACTCAACCAATACTCAACGGAGGGCAATCAATTCTCTTTATTTTCTTGACATAATTAGTCACTCATTTCTTGTTCCAGTTTATTGAATCTTCTTTGAAATCTCCCAAAAGCATTAACCTCCTATCTAAAGAGTCATATCTAGAAATGGACAAAATACTCCAGTTAACACCTAACCAGCTCCATCAGTTCATTACTTTCTCCAAAGATATTTAAACAATTTTGTTGGATATCTCTACTATCTTCTACCAACCTCATTCATTATTCTGGAATGCATACCATTTGAGGTAAGTGACATTTGTGCTCTTAGTTCCGTCTTTTTATTTAAATATAGTTTTATTTTCTTTTAAATTTAGACTTTTTTGAACATTTATTGGTAATTCAGAGTTTCCAACCCCCTCCTGTATACCCCACAGTCCTATCTTGGTTTCTTAATAGGCATTTGTAATTTCATTCTGCATTTGTGTAATTGCTTCAATTCATGTAGGAACCCATCTATAAATAAGCTCCTTGTGATTTTTTTAAGCACTTACAAACTTACCTTCAACTAGTTCTTTGACATTTTTTGAAGCAGAGTAAAATTTCTGAACTTGTTTAGTTAAATGTTCCCATAAATGAGGTTCCAGAAGACAGTCATATATTTAACAAAAGGGTATTTGGTCTGCATGCAGTCAGTTCAGCATCATCTGATGCATTTAAACAAAACAAAGGGCCTGAAATCATTTTGAATAACATTTCTAAAATTGTTAAAACCATAGTGGATCATAAATGGAACATTGTTAAGATTGAAAATACAAACTGCTGGAGGAACTCAACAACTCAGGCAGCATCTGTGGAAACAAAAGGATAGTCAACATTTTTGATCAAGACACTGTATCAAGATCCAAAATGTTGATTATCCCTTTGCCTCAACAGATACTGCCTGGCTCAGTGAGTTCCTCCAGCAGCTTGTTTTTTGCTCCAGATTCCAGTAACTGCAGTCTTTGTCATCACTGAGATTCAAACATGCATGATTATTCAATGTCATCTCAAAAATGAACAGCTGGATCAAAAATAACACATTAAAGAACCAAACAACTATGTTCTTATTTATGCTGTGTTTATATTTCTTGCTGTCTGTTGTCTAAATACGATAGCAATGTTGCGATAATTCAAGCGATCATTGGCTTTGATAATGGATTCATCATTCAAACATATAAAACATCTTGGCAACACAAAATATTTGTTCTGAAAGTATTTGTGTTTACACTCTAAATACTCAGTAGAATCCAAAATACTCATGATAAGGACAATTATACAGTTGTGCCATACGGTTCATTTCCTTGGTACATTTACAATGCTTTGGTATAATATTATTTATTTGTCCAAAAATGCAGCAAATAATCTTCATGTTTCTATGAATTTTGCAAATGATGTTGAATTTACATCTATCAATGTCCATGTGCAATTTCTTTTTAACTGTATCTACATACCAGGAAACAAATTACCTGGTGACTATCTTCCTGCAACCTAGACACATGTGACAGCAGATTGAACTCCAGAGCACAATGCAACACACCCTTTGACGTCTAGTCTCAGCTTCATTGATATCATGCAGCTGAATTATCTGTTCAATCTAACATGAGTTCTTATTTTAAAAATGCACTAATGATATGGCATCTTCTCAAAGAATCATCTCCAAGAAATGGAAAGATATAGAGAGACACTGATCTGTGGAACTGCTGCTTCCAGTCTAAGGAGGGGAAACACAGAATGAACACAATTACATGCATATTATTTTGACATTTTTACAGCAGTATGTAATAGAGGAAATCAGCTGGAAAGAAGACTATTTCTATTTCAGACAGAAGTGAAGTGATATATTGTTGGTAAGCTGCTGGTTACACATGATCTCTGTTGTGTAATCACAGACCATCTAGCTTGAACATTCTGTAACTGCCAACATCTCCATACGACTGGCAAAAAGACAGTGACGAGGTAAGCATTATGGAAAAGCTTGCTGGAACATCCAAGGTGTCTGCTATATGGATCCACCCTGACCTTGGTACTCTTTGCAGCTGAATACTACATTCCCATCTGGCATCAAAGCACTTACACCTGTTACATCAACACAAAGTGAATACCCCAGGTGAGTAATGTGTACTCTAAAATCTGGATCACTTCTGTGGCCTCCCAATATTGTCAAATATCACTACCTCCACAATGAGGAAGGACTTCACTTTATTCCCTAAATTCTTGACTGATCCTGAACTTCCAGTGTATAAAGTGTGTCAAAATATTGCCCAAGCACCTAGTCATAAGCATAGGATTCTGGTCAAGTAAACTCCAACTTTCACCATACACTTTGGACTTTGAGAATCTTTGGTGCAATAGAAACCCCTAACAGAAAGTCAGTAATCTATCCATGCATCTTCACGTTTAACCGACCACGATCAAATGCAATTCAATTAACTCACGTTTGTTAAGATGACATAACAAATTCCATCAATAATCAAAAAGCATATTGCCAATCGTTGGCAGTTACCCCCATGCCCATCAGATGAGTATTTTATTCAATCGACTATACGTGGTGAATACGTTAATGAATTCAAATCTAATTCAAATCCCAGTTTTGATCCATCCTAATTATATTAGATGAAAATATCCCTTTACATTAAGTCTAAGGTTCTTCAACCAAATCCGTCATTTGTCAACCTAATTATCGACGGTGAAAAATTTATAGCACGGCATTTCCACTAACTTGACGATTCCGTATAGAGAGGTTGTACGGGTCGTTGTACCAATTCAAGATAGGGGATGTAGCTTTTTACTTGGGGAGGATGATGTAGAGAATTTGCCCTTAATTTTCCATGCTCGTCCAGTCTAAAATGTAAGTAAAGTTTCATTCTGATTAATAATAAGCCAAGTAATTTGAAAAACCTTTGGAGTAGAAACACATTAATTTCAGTCAAGGCTATCCACATATACATTCACGACGAGTTCCAGTTTTGAACTGTCTTTTATTGAAATGGTTTTTGAGTTTTCGGGCAGCTATAATGGAATCGCATGCAACAAAACTCTGATCGTTACTAGCAGGCTGTTTCCTAGAAGGATTGGTTAAACATCTTCGTCTAAACATCCAATGGAAAATACACACGTTGAAGACAATACATAAGATATAACAATATTTGTATACATACAACTACAAATATACAATATTTTAACCCGAGATGACACTTGATTTATTACCGCAGGAAGAAAATGTACCATGCAAACAATAGAACGCATTATTATCAATGACTAGGGCCTTTAAAGTAACAGTTCCATAACAAGCAAAATGAGATAAAATAAAAACAGTTAACTACATATGTATACAATATTACTTGAAACAATACAAACAAAAACATTACATGATTGCTTTTATTTCTGACTGACCCCAGTCACTTTCAATTGCTGACATTTAAACGTTGCATTCCAGTATATTATTGCTATACGACCGTTAATTCAATGGATGTAATTGTCACTAAACGTGGGATTTATCGTGATTCGCTGTGAAAGGTTTCAGCTTTTGAAACTAAAAATTGTTTTTCTTTTTTTTGTTGTAAGTGTCGGTTAAAATGATCTGCACCGTAATGCTGGTTTCAAGGCAGACTTTATGAGTTTTTCATGGAGTCTCTCGCACCTGTACCTTGGCTCCTTAAAGATGAGCCGGAAATATTGGCTGGTTGTGACGAGGACACGTTGACAGGTAGTGGGTCTCTTCCAAATGGAGTATTGGGTGCACAGGAATCCTCTTTGAGATCACCAGAAGAGACAACCGAGTCCTGCTCAGGAGCACCATTCCTCCCTCTTTTCTTATCCTCTTCCTTCTTCCATTTCATTCTCCTGTTTTGGAACCAGATTTTTATGTGTCGTTCGGTTAGGTTTAACATGACGGCCAGCTCCACCCTTCGGGGTCTGGAGATGTATTTATTGAATAGAAACTCTTTCTCTAACTCCAGCAACTGAGCCCGCGTGTAGGCAGTGCGCGTGCGTTTATTTTCTTCCTGCTCCACCATGAATGAACCTCCTAAAAAGAGGGAGAGAGCATTAAAGTACTCACATTTTTCGTTCATTGCGGCACATTTTTAAATTGAGTGTTAAAGGAAGGTACGCCATAAGTATGCAGAAAAGTATAGTTATCAATTCTCAAGAAAAGAAATTGAAATGATAACTTCCTGGCTCCACCACACCTGAAATAACGGAAATGCAGCTTAAGTCTGCCCAGAGTGCCGGCTGTAACATGCAAGGTAATGACACTTCCTCCAACTAGTCTTCTATCTGTCGAAATGCAGATAACTCACTGGTGATAACACGGTTCAAAAGAGCACTAGCGCCTCATTTCCGACCATATAAGTTGTTTCGAAAATGAAGAACTCGGCCGGAAGATTTTCGTTGGAGACGCTGGAGGACGTTTGTTATTCGTTCATTCGCGTGTTTTGAGGTTAACATCGGGGAGCTGAAGAGTATGAGACTGGCCGATTCAGCCAACGTTTCAAGCGGCAAGTATCAGAGTAGCATTTCATTTGAGGAACTTTTTTTTTCTGATTGTGGTCCTAATGATGTAATCAGTTTAAAATTTGAACAGATTATAACCGAAAACCATATCAATGCCCGTTTTGCTTTGGAAAAGCTGTATTTTCTTGCGGGAAAGAGACATTTCTAAGAAAGAGTCACGGTTCTTGCCACACAGCAGAACCTTTCTCGGTGGAACTGGAGAACTATCACTACATGTGAGTCGTACATTCAGTAGAAGAAACCCCATTTGACCAGAATGTCTCCTTTTCATTTCAACTTCTTCTAAGTACTGAAGTGATTCGAAGTCAATCGTCAAAAAAGTGCCTGACTGAATACCCCATTCCCGAACTCCCGTAAAAATTAAGGGTAATCTAAAAGGATTGTCTCCTGCTTTAAAAGAGTCTCAATTCAAACATTGTAAATATATTTACATTAAGAAAAATGCGCATTACGTATTGATGTGTGCAAGGGCGGATGTTTCCATGAGACGATTTCATTCATTTAAAAGGCGCACGGTGCAGTCGAGTATACGTTTCCTTTTCTTTTCTATTCTGGCTTCCCACCCCGAGTTTTAAAAATGCTCCATGTAAGATTCAGATAACCGCGGGTATAGCTACTTAAAACCGCATGTCTGATTATAATGCACAGAATTAGATAAATTATAACCATACTCCAAATTAGATTTAAATCATTCATTTGTTACATTTGTGACAAAACAGTCTTTCTCTGTACCTCGGTACACGTGACAATAATAAACCAATTTACCAATTTAGAAGTGTTCCTTTGCGACTGAAAAATTTCTAATATATACGCGATAATCGTTGTAATTCTGTTGTAAGAAAAATGCATTAAATTTAGATGCACAATCTTTTGCCAGCGGTTTCAGCAATTGGGAACTGATCATATCTCACGGTAACTGACGTTTTGTGAATTACACTTTTGTGACCGACGCCAATTTTGATTAATTCTGAATTTTAAAGACAGTTATGTTTAAACAGAATCACCTCTAAATAATAGATTTTAAAAGATTTCAATACCAAAGTTAATTTTGTCATTTGAAATATCGAATTTACTATAATATACTGTGGATTACGCTATAAATATGATATAAAATATCGTATACTGTTCAATATATTTGGATGGCGTGACTTCAGAATGGAACTTATGGGAATTTGTTTTGTGGATCTGCTATTAAATGTGACAAAAATATCCAAACGTCCATATTACATTGAAGGAACGTAATTGCTTAAGTACAGCTAAGTATTCCGTTTGGGCAACGGGGAAGCCGCTTAAGATCATATCGTGGGACTTTGGGAGTCCCAGTTACTTCGCCCAACCTCCCAACAACTTCCTGCCATGAGTAAAAATGTCCAGTGGCTGTCTATTATGAAGAAAACTACTACAATAAGAAGCAATATTTAAATGAACCTTTCAAAATTCATTACGTCAGTTTGCAGGTCGGAGCTTGCTCTCTTGGCACTCCCCAGGATAGAGTTCGCTCTACACGTTTGCTCAATTACCAGTTTGGGGAGTCCGCCGTGTGTTCTGACAAACTAAAGATGACTTTGGGACACCAGAAAATTATAATTGCTACTAAAAGTACCTAGATATTCCGAATCAAGATGGTGACCGTGTTTCAAGTTAAATATTCATTTGTTAACCAGATCCACGGCCTGTGGCAGTCTGTCCAGAACCTAGCACTTTCACTCTTCACACGAGGCAGATTTGGAAATGTGATCATTTGTTTCACTGCTATAGGTCACTTGTTTTGCTGTAACTACGAAAGTCTGAAAATGACTTCAAAAAGCTTCTCTGCTGTTGCCAACATAACATTGTGGTGGCACACTGCAACTGGATTGTATATCACTTTCAATTAAAAACACAGACTTAAGGGTAATCTGGTCGTGACATTTAAAATAGTCAAAGGATATGATATGGTGCAAACTAAGGATCAAGAAGCCATGGACTATATCGTAAAATAGACCCAGGCCATTGAGGCGTTAAATCAAGAAGAGTTCCACTGAAAGAGTGGAAATAGTGAATCGTCTGTCCCAAACGTCTGTGGATTTTGAGACAAAAAGAGCATTCAAAATTTAGTTGATAGGTGCTTGTAAGGCAAAGGGCCAAGGGTTATGGAGCAAAGGCGATAAATGACCTTGAAAAGTACTGATTAGCCATGATGGAAAAGGTAGAGCGGGTTGGCGGGACTGAGTGTCCTCTGTTCCTCAAATGTTAGGACCTCTGTTATGAAATATTCAGATTCTTTATTCTGCCAAAGAGTTGCTTGACTTGGAAAAGAGTTTGCATATAATTACCACGGGCATGTCGTAACACATGGTTAAAACTTACTTGACATAAATTATACATATAATATACACCAAGAAATCAAAATTCTCAGAAACGGATTGCCCTACGTTAGTAGTTTGGTAATACAAATTCAAGCTTCCAATTATATTTTGTAATTCACTGCAAAGAGGGCTCCAAATGTAGACTTGTGTACCCGGGCATGAAAACTGTACTGCCGAAACCCCTTTTCTTTTTTGGGACCTGCTTTTTTTTCTATAGCTGCACGTTTACCTAACCCCGTCGCGTCCTCTTGCAGCAAACCAAGTCACGGCTTGAGAAGTATAAGTCTAGTATAATTTAGCAGAAGAAAAAACGTACTAATTTGATTTCAAACGGAAGTCACTTTATAACGTACATATCGTTCTTAAAAGACAAATTGCTTCCTGGAACGGCGTTGATAAACCTGTGTTTGATGGGAAAAAATCTTTTGATGGCGATAGATTTCTTTTTAAGACGCATAATTTACTCCAGAAAGGTTATAAGAATTATTGCAATTGCCTTGACAATACCGCCTCGGTCGAGCACTCAAATCGGTTTATATATGGAGAAATAAATAACCCCCTTTATCTGTTTGGTGAAGTGCTAAGCATTTGTTGAGAATCTTGTTCCAGTCTACATGTTATGATTATGTAATGGACTGTGATTTCACTTTTACAACTTGATACAAACAAATCTAGAGTAATTATGCCCGGATAGGTCCCTTTACGACTGCAATCATGTCATCATATCATCAACCAGGCGCGCTGCGCCTCGCGGTTGAATTAATTTTGTAGATTTCCACAATTAGGCTTTAAGTTGTTGTCCATATTTAATAAATCTGGAGGTTTCACTATATACATTTTATAAAAACAACAATTTGTTACAGTTCGTGTGCATTTTACTAAAGTCAACTCCAGCCATTGTTTGATTCTCTGTTTTATATCATTGCAAAGTGTTTGTCTCGTCTTGGTCTCAATTTCTCACCAAGTAAAAGCAGTGATGTTGAGTAGAACTTGTCTGAGGTAGAAAATCCCATTTAGTACAAACTGAAATGCTCAGTTCGATATAAAATATTACCACGTGTTCGCACAATGCGAGCATTTACCTACTGACTTTTTACGATGTTTTCAAACATCCTTCCTCCCACAGAATAATCGCCAAATCTTCTCGCAACTTTGATGTTGTGGTCGCAACACTCTATACTATTAGTTTTCTTAGAAAATGTTCTTCGAAAATGTTTCCTTAGTTTCCTTAGAAAATGTTCTCAGATTTGGTAATATTGGTTTTGATGCAATTTGAATGTTGAAAAAAAAAGCAGATTAATAAAATTGAGATTGAAGTATGTAATGTTACTGTTGTTATTTCCCAACATGTTTACAGAGTGGATTAACCTTGCTTATGCAGAAGGTGGAAAGGTTCGTTTAAAGCGCCCTTGCCATAACGACAGGGCTACGAGATTCGTTTTAAAAGGAGAGGAGGGAGGTACAAATTTGGATTTTGATGTGGTGGAGGAATGGCCTAATGACATTTTCACTGTCAACTTGAAGTATTAATGGATTATACCAAGCAATACCAACAACGATAATTAGAACATCAATAAACCCATAACATACCAGAGATATCGATATCATTGACCAAGGTGAAATACCCACTAGGAACTCCTGTTATCTCATGCTCTCCAACCATCCATGCCCTAATTTGCAGTATAATTAGTTTCTTGAGTTGTCAATTAAAAATCTCAGCGTCATTAAAAAAATAATTGCCTCTGAGAGAAGCAGGCACTTACCTGGCCATTGTCCTTTCCAGAGGTGAGCGTGCGACTTAGTGGATTTCATCCAAGGGAAGGGCAGGTGGGTTCTGTTCTGTTCTTCCAGGCTACTAATTTCGGAACTACTACCAAAACAAGCCCCTTGGTGGGTGTGCGGATTAGGGTGCTGTTGCTGTGGGTGGTGGAGATGCGAGACTGTAGGATCCTCCGATATCGCAGGTACTTCGAAAGGTGAAATGTCAGCGGGGCTTCCTTGTTCAAGTCCTGACAAGGAAGGATTAGCATATGAAGTCTGCGGTTGTCTCCCTACGTAGAGACACGCTGGTGGGCTTTGATTATATTCCTGGACTTGTGATCTTTGATAAGCACATGATTCGCTATAAATTTGAGCCGGCGCATAATAACGTTCCTCGCTATTCATGGCTGCTAGTTGACTAGTAACTGAAACATACAATGCCACTGTAATTTTACAGTTTAATAGCTCTGCCTTGCTTGATTCACTAATCAAAATAGCACCTGACACTCTGTTATGCTCCGTGGAGTATTACGGATATGTCATGTGACTTGAGTCCTACAACCGATTGGACTGTAAATTCACGATAAGAACACTTGGTCAACTTCACCTGCCTGCAGAGTCCATTTACTTTTCATGTAGTTTAGTAACAATAGAAACTTGTGTGATTGCCAGGCGATGTGCCTTTCTCTCTTCAGGAAATACTTGATTCATTCAAGAACAATTTCAATGCTTTCTCAATCGAAGGCAGGTATATTGGCTAGAATTAATTCGTTACCTTGTTTCAGTTTAATCAGTGAAGTTACACAAATATGTTGAATTTTAAACATTTAACTTGGAGAATGTATGACCAGATGTGAATAGTATCAGTGATAGATTAGACAGGGCAGTCTTATCACCTTCTCAGCGACTTGGGCCTGGGAACCACAGATAGCAAAACACAGCATTATTTCCAGCAAACGTAGATTAGCTACTGTTTTCTTCATTGATTTTACGTGAATGACTGGGATTAACACATCTTGGATGAATACCTTTAACGGCAAATCCACATGGGATTTTGCGTACATTCAGTCCCATTCAGTTGTGTTTGAAATCACGTGTTATGTTCGTATCTTTCCAACATTAGGTTTTAAAACTAATAGTTTTCTCATTAAATTTATGTTTGTGTTTTAGTAACCCGGAGGTTAAATCTATCTGCCCTTTCCTTTGCCTTTCTGCTTCCTCAACAAATCTCCTTGTTAACATTTTTGCTGAACTATTGATTTATTCCATATTGCTGTATTTTAACTATTCTTTCACTTTAGCTGTCACATGTTTCAACGTCCGTTTTAAACTTCGACCAGATTAAATATTGACTTTTGATTAGGAAACTCTCTTAAGAAAACCTGTCAAGAATATTATCTTATAACATTTAAAGAAATTGTCATCAATTCATAAGGAAATTTCAAAACACCAGTTTTTAAAGTTAAACTGAAAATCGCCTGGCATCCGTTAGCGGCCGATTGATTATTTAGAGTTTCTTTTCTCTATAATTCACAGCGCATGTTGACCTTTCTGATTGATATGGTAGGACCGGCTGCTGGTTGACTTGGTGACAAGGCTATGAGGAGGCGGGGAGCTACTGGAAAGGACAAAGATCGTTTCACTACCTGTGATCACTCATGCTTTCTCACACAGAGATTATTTACTTTGCACTCCTGCTGTAATTGCACATTTCTGCAGAATTTTACCCATTTAAACGCTTCATTTAACTCCATTTTCCAACGAATAAAAAGGAACCATCTTTATTTAAAATAACATTCTTCCTTAAAAAAGCGAGCAACCTTTAGAGCTTCGTTTCGTTTACTTTTAAGTTTGTCGTTTTTCTAAATAAGGCAGCGTGCATTTCTTAATGATGCTTCTGACGTGAATTTTACGCCATTCTGCTTGATCAAGATCCCATCAGATCAAATACTTCTTGGCAATTTCAGGAACGCACACCTCTCTCTGTAAAAGCTTTATCTATGAGATAGTAAATATTTGCGAAGAATCTGTTCTTCCTGCCTTGCATGCTGACAGAATATTTTGAAACAACAATCGGAAAAGTATGTTTTAGCGACCTTGCATGAAAACGTCAGGCGTTGAATTGTAATCTTACTTTTGATTTTGCAGTTTGATATGATCATGGAAGTAGAGTCCATTATGGCTAAATCTGCTTCCGCCAGCTGAATCCATTCACCTTACCTATAAAACGGGGCACTGAGCATTTGACTCAGTATTGACCCATTAACCAATTGCTTTCCCGAGCCATTAAACAGCAGCTCTTATGGATAAATAAACAGAAAAGGTCGTAAACCAATTACTGAGGATAGTAAAAAAGTATTTTATTAGCAAGAATTACAGATAGCCAGCCACTCCAGGGAAAATTCTACACAATTCTTCTCTCGCTCGGATGATAAAGAAGAAAACCATTATCACTGCACTGAAAAAATAATTAAACATTGTTTATTAAAATACAGGATCCAGTTACAAAGGTTTATTAATCTGTCAGTTACAAAATAAAATTAATATTTTGATAGACCCACAAACCACTGGCGTTAACATTCTATCAACTCTCTCTCTCTCTCTCTCTGTGCACACTCATATAATAGATATTCTGTCAATGATATAATATTGTATTTAAAATGGTTTACAAGATATTTTGCAAAGTCTTGTGGTGATCTATGAATTAATATCTCCGCTTATTGGCAAATAAGTCATGTGCAATTTTGGGCTGGCGATACAAAAGGGCAAATGCAGCCAACCACACGTCAAATTCGGTTCAGCTGGTTGATGAGCACTTTAAACCCAGTTATTGGGTTTGGAGCAGTCGTAATGTGCCATGCCCCCAAATATGCTTTTTTAAAAGAGAACTGCCTGGCCTGGATTTGGCTGCTGTGAAGTGAGAGGAATCAGGGAATATAGCAATATGTATTGTAGTTCCAATTTTAGGAAATGGGACGGGCCGGTCGGAAAGCTAAGTTCGGAAAGCAATAACAACTTTTGTATTAATATCTGTGCACTTAGAAGCGGCCATAATTGGGATTGTAAAGCCCTTCGGAGGGTCATTAGCAGCAGAACGAGAATTTATGTTTCTTAAGAATAAATAGAACATGTATATAGTCAGTAATGTCACTTAATTAACGTTTCTTCCAGACTGTGTGCTCGGGTGGTTTACACAGCCTCTACATTGTCATCTTGTGCTCGTTGTCTCAATGGCCATAGCACGATTGATCAGTTAGTAACAGAAACGATATATAGTTAAAATGGTTTACAATTTATTTTACAAAGTCTTGAGTTGATCTGTGAATTAATATCTCCACTTATTGACACAAGGATAAACACAACGGTGCGATCCAATAGCAAACGCAGATTGGCGAATTTGTAAATTAAATATTCTAGGAAATTTGGCTTTTTAAAAGATTTGGGTAAACTGAGGAGTAGTTACACGATTTTTTAAAAAATCCGATAATAAAAGAAAAGATAAGGAGAGTGGAGAAAAATGACCTTAGTTCCAAAAATCAATAAAGGAATCCGTTTGAGTAGAGCTAAGAAACAACAAAGAACATAAATCCCCGGCTGGAGTAGTTTTTAGGGATTCTAACAGGAGTTGTGATGTCGGCAGATTTTGTAAGACAAGGAATTATAGGTATCTGCCAACAATAGGTAATGCAGTGATACTGGGCGATATTAAACTTCATATGATTGGGCAAAACACATTTGCAGTGGAAGCGCGGAGAACAAGTCATCGAATACATTCAAGAATGCTTTCCGGGTTGTATGTTGATTAACCTGTTAGGGTGTAGGCAGTTTTAAATGCAATACTGTACTGTGCAATAAAACAGAACGAACGAATCGTTTTGTAGTGAAGGTGGCTCTGGGGAACTGTGACTATAATAAAATAGAACTTGATATACAGGTATGTCTAAAGCTAATTCCATAAATTTGAAGAAAGCAATCTTTGTGAGTATGAAAGACGAATTGGCTGAGGTAGATACAGATACTGGATTGAATGTTAAGCAATGACAGATATTTAAAGAAGTAATTCTAGTTCAAAGTCCATGACAGAATTTTGCCCCACAGCTTTAAGGAAAAATCAGAGTCTGTAAGAAACATGTAGCTTCTGAACCATCTGATTATGACACATACTCTTGCAACTATTCTGCAGATCACACAAATATTCAATATGACTTCTTAGTCACATGCAATATTGCAAACCATCTATGCCTTGGGCTACAATATCCACCATCTTCTGCAGATGAAAGGATGCGAACTTTTTTTTTATTTCAGGAAGAATATACGGTCAACGAAGGAACACATACTACATCTTCATGAAATCTACTCCAATTACGTCCGACCACAGAATTTAAAGTAAAATATCAGATTACGGGAAGAATTATAATATTGGTAGAATGAAATAGAATGTATGAAACAGGAGCAGGAATAGGCCAAATGGGTTGTCAAACTATATGGCCTGTCTGTCATTCAATAAGATCACGGTGATATGACTTCGGCTTCAGCACAGCTTTTCTACCTGCAACTAAACTTGGTTTATTTTTAGACCAAAAATATTTCAACTGTAACCTTGAATATATTCAATGATTAAATCTCAAAGTTCTCTGGGATGGAGAATTTCAAAGATTCACAACCCTCCAAATTCTTCCTCATCCATCTCTAATAGTTAACTCTTTACTCTGAAGCTATGCCCCCTAGTACTAGGTCCTACAAAATGGGAAACCTCTTCTCATCATCTATCTTGTCAAGCCCCTTCAGGATCTTACATGTATAAACTTTACAAAATTACCTCTTATTCTTCTAAATTCCATTGACTATAGACCAAACCTGCTCAGTTGTTTCTCATAAGGCATTACCTTAATCCAAAGTATCAACCTAATATACCTTCTGTGAGTTGCCTCCAATGCTCCTTAAATAAAACCAAACCCTGTACACAGTTTTCCAGCTGTGGCCTCATGAATACTCTCAACTGTTGTAAGATTATTGGGACTGAATTCTGTTGTAAGATTATTGGGACTGAATTCTACATCCTAGTATTTTAAAATGAGGTGGCAGAAAGTGGGTGCAATTATCTTCTATTATTCCCCAGGTTTGAAAATATTCACAGAAAGTGGGTGAAAGTAAATGTAAATTGTTAATCAAGAAAATAAGACAAAAGAAAGCGTAGAACAATGAGTGAATGACATCAGTAGTAGGGAAAATGATCAGGGCTGTGGCAGCATGGCACTTTGGAATTAATAACACATTTGGATAACAATAAATGAAATCAAATCTAACAACACTGTTTTGGTTTTGGATGAACTAAATACATTCAATAAGGCAGAATGGAAAAGGTCATTATGCTAAATTAGAGATCCTGGGTCAAAGGGTGTGTGCAGATGATTGGTTAACAGGCTGAAAACTGAAAGTAGGAATAATATGACCAGCTCTGAGTTGGTAGGTTGTATCTAGTGAAGGAAGATAAAGTTCAGTGATTAGATCTTAAGCAATTTATGAGGATTAAGGGTAATACATCCAAGTTTGTTGATGGTACTAAAGTGGGAAGGCAGATGTTAACAAAAAAGGCTACAAAACAATATGCATAGGTTACATGAGCAGCATGAATGTGGAAGAAGGAATATAATATGGATAATTTTCCATTTAGTTAGGAAAAATGAAAAAGCAATGCATTTTTGAATTGTAAGAGAGCGAGTAACACTTGCACTCAGACGTGAGAAATGGTGTCCTTGTACATCAATCAGAGAAGGTTATATGCAGGCTTAGCAAACAAATAGAAAAATAAATTATTCTTTATTTAGTCTTTCATAATTTGTCTTTATTACAAAACCACTGGAGTAAAGAAGTCATATTACAAATACATAGGACCACAACTTTACTGCTGTAAACAGTTTTGGTCTCCTTAACAGTGTAAGCAACAGTGAACCTTAGATGGAATGAAACAGCATTCACAACTAATTGTTGTGACTAGGTCTATATTCTTTATAGTTTGGAAGAATAAGAGGGCATATATTTAATTATGAATATATAAATCCTTAAGGAGTATTGCTGATTTCTCTGGAGTCAGGAACTGACTCAGAGAGGGGTCAGAACAACACCAAAATGAGGAGAATATTTTTCACCCATGTTGTTATAAGCTTTGGAAATCTCTGCCCTAGAGAGTTGCCGGTGCTCATTTGCTAATATCTTTAAGGGAGAGACTAACAGATTTTTGGATACCAAGGCAATGAAGGAATTTTGGTATAGTGGATGAAGCATGAGTTGAGAACTTTGATCAGTCATACTCTAATCCATTCTGAGAGCAGGCCTGAAGACCAAATATCCTGGTCTTGTTTCTATTTCTCACTATATTTATTTTTCAATGTAACATTTGCACAACAGAAATGCAATGTGTTTAAATTGGGTAAGTTGAATGTAAGCAGATGGTAGGAAAATAAGTATCAATTCACAGAGGATAGGTATTGAAGTTCCAGGAGGATCAGTGTTTGCTTTCTAAAGCAGTTGCTTCATTTCCTTCACACAGAATGCTGGATAATGTTGGTGCATGTGTAGAGAACATCTGGACATGAAAATATAATAATGAGTTGTTAGCATGGGTTTTAGAAAGGGAGGTTTTGCTTGACTAATCTTATTGATTTTTTGGAATAGTTAACAGCAAGTATAAAAATGTTAATAGATTAGAAAGCAGAGAGTGGGAGCAAAGGGTAACATTTCACAGACACAGAAGGTATTGATGTTCCACAAGGATAAATGCTGAGACCACTGCAGTTTTTGCAATTTGCATTGTTCATTTAAACATTGGAAACAAGATCATTATTTCTAAATCTGCAAATACTAGTAAACTGAGGGAAAGGGTACTCATTCCTGGACATTAATAACCTTGCAGAATAGTCAAGTAATTAGCAGATGAGGTCTCATGCAAATTAATGAGAGATATATTTTGGTGAAAAGAATAAAGAAGTGACTTATTAATTTGAAGCTGCAAGTTTAGGTGGGGTATTGGGACAAAGGGATCTTAGGGTGGGTATAAATACACTAGTTGTTTAAAGTTGTGTCACAGTTTATCAAGGCCACATAGAAAGCAAACAAAGTATGAGGTTTTGTTTTCAGAAGATAGAACTGAGAAGTAGAAATGTTCTGCTAAATCTATATCAAACCTCGGTTAGATCACACATGGAATATTGCATTTTGCACGTATTGTAGCAAAAGTTTAGAAGCAATATAGAGGCCTCAGAGAAGATTTTCAAGGATGATATCAGAAATGCAAGGATATATGTATCAGGAAAGGATGAACCAACTAGATGTCTCCTTCCTTGAGAAATAAATGCTAAAATCTACAAGAGAGCAACAATATAAGATAGTCATTGAGAAATGCAACAGGAAGCTCAGAAGTAACTTCTTGACACAAAGAGGAGCGAGAATGTTGAGCTCGCCACCACAGAGATGATTGATGCTAAGTGTATACATACAATTAAAGGGAAGATGGACAAGCATGGGAGGTGGTGGGAAGGTGCTGATAAATGTAGCTGAGGAAAGATGGGAGGAAGCTTGAGTGGACTGGACTATATAAGGAAAATGACCTGTTTCTGTACTGCACATCACAGGCAATCCTGTATAACATACCTGTAACAAACCCGGAAACGACGTTGACATTCATTACCCCATCTGGTGATGTCTGAAAGTTGCATTAAACTATTACACTAAATTACTTCACAGCAATAGCATAACAGAAATTAGTGGCAAGGCATTATATACATTCACTACTTGACTGTAATTTCAGAATTTATGGTTTAGCTCATTTCAGTACTTTCCCTAATCATAATTCAGAAAAACTGTGGAATTTGAATGAAGTTTCACTTTTTGCCATCTGGCTGTCGATGCTAAGGCCAGTATTTATTGCCTATCCCTAATTCTCCTCAAGAAGTTGGTGGTTAACTGCCATCTTGAACCACTGCTGGTGAAAGTACTCCAACAGTGCTAGGTAAGGAATATGAGGCTGTAGACACTGCATCAGTAAAGGACCAACAATATACTTCCAAGTCAGAATAGCACAGAAGGGAACCTGCCTGTATTCCCACATGTCATCTGCCCTTGTACTTCCTGGTGCTAGACGTCATGGGTTCGGAATGTGCTGTCAGATAGCCGAAGTGAGTAACTGCAGTGCATTCTGAAGGTGATGCACACTGGCACTCTGCATGGGTGGAGAGAATGTACTTTTAGCGAGATGGATGGGTGCCAATCAAGTGGGCTGGTTTGTCCTGGATGGTGTTGAGCTTCTTGAGAGATGCTGGACCTGTACTCATCCGGGCACGAGTAGCATATTCCATCACTTTCCCAACTTGTTCCTTGTAGATGGTAGAATGGCTTTAGAATGTCAGGAGGTGAGTCACTTGTCACGGGATACCCAGTCTTTGGCCTGCAGTAATATAACATTAAAACAGAAAATGCTGGAGACACTCAGCTGTTCAGGCAGCATCTGTGGAGAGAGAGAAAGAGTGAGCATTTCGCAACAAAGAAGGATGCTGTTGGTCTGCCGAGCATTTCCAGCTTTTTATGTCCTTTTATTTTTGATTTCCAGTAGGTGCAGTTTTTTGACTTCTATATACTTTGCTCATGTAGCCAGGATATTTATGTGGCTGATCCAGTGAAGTTTCTGATCAATAATGACCCCAAGGATAGCAAAAGTAGAGGACTTGGTAAAGGCAATGCCATCATATATCTCAGGAAAATGGTTAGATTGTCTCTTGTTGGAGATAATCATTGCTTGGCAATTTGGGTAAGGAGTTCCAGGATTCAGAACCAATGACAATGAAGAATTAAGTCAGGAACTTCTGTGGTGCAAATGTTACTTGCCACTTATCAGCCCATGCCTGAATTTTACATGTAGATATGGAGCGATTCATTTCCTGATGAGTTGTGAAACTGAATATTGAGCAATCATCAATGAATCTCACCACTTCTGAACTTATGATGACAGGAAGGTGAGTTTGAAACAGCTGAAAATGACTGGGCCTACGACATTGGCCCAAGAGACTTCTGAGCGATGTCCTGGGGCTGAGATGATTGATCTGCAACACCCACAACCACCTTCCCTTGTGTAAGTACATTACCAGCGTGATGCTCTTTGACATTAATTTTACCAGGATGCCTTGCTGTTGAGGGCAGTTAGTCTCAGCTCATCTCTGGGTTCAGCTCTTGTGAGCCTGGAGTCAAGTAGTTCTGTCAAAACACTAACTGCATTAGTGATCAGCAAGCAAGTACTGCTGGCTAGCAAAGCACCTCCATCAGTTTACTGATTATTAAGAGTCCACTGAATGGTAACTAGCTGGATTAGATTTGTCCTGCTTTTTGTGAACAGGACATACCTGAGTAATTTTCCACATTATCAGGCAGATGTCAGTAGTTCTAACTGTACTGGAACAGCTTGGCCAGAGGCACAGTTAGTATTTGAAGTGCATGTCTTCAGTACAATTGCTGGGATGATGTCTGCCCCTATAGTCTTCACTGCATCCAGTACTCTCAGCTGTTTCTTGATATCTCATGGAGTGATTTGTATTGGCTGATGACTGGCTTCTATGAATGTGGGGATCTCAGGAAGAAGCTGAGATGAATTGACCACGCAGCACTTCTGGTCAATCAGGGTTGTAAATACTTTAGCCTTGCCTTCGTTGAGGAGAGGGATGCTTCTGCAGCTTTCTCTTCCTGATGGTTACTTAATTGTCCAGTGTCATTAACAAGTTGATGTGGTAGGGCCACAGGACTTTGATCTGGTCCATTGACTGTGAGAATGCTAAGCTCTGCCTACTGGATGCTGTTGATGCCGACACCAGGCTGACGCCTCAGTATTTATAACCTACCTTCTCCTCATCTTCATCTTTTGTTCTCTCCAGATCAAATTGAAGACAAACATTGTTGTGTGTGAATCAGTAGGGCCAGCCTTGTGAGTGCCAACCAAATGGACTTGGCACTCCAGGGCAACGCCACGTGTGCCGTGCTGATGTGCCACTGATGTGATCACGTTCACCAGTGTAACAGCATCCCAAATACAACAGCATGGATTAGACTCTGGAAACTCAGGGTGAAGGATTGTGCAAACTAAATGCAGATGTGTTACCTGGAGAAGTTAAACTAACATTAATTAATTGAAAGCAAACTGCAAAAAGCAGAAACGGAGCAGCAGGAACCGCACAAACCCTTCAGGCGGTACTGAGGACAGTTTCCAGCTTTAAGTCTGGAACTGTTGTGCTTTATTTTGACGAACTCACCAAAGGTACCATGCCCAGCAATAAATAAATTATATATTAGCATTTCACAAGCAAGAAAAGACGTTTCATACCCGTATTGGATATTTTGTTTTATTTTTCAGAGAGCTTAGTAGGCTTAATCTGTACCTTAAATATACGGGGTACAAGAAGGGACATTGCAAACAAGCTGTATATATTGACCTGCAGTCATACTTCGCGCGATTCAGATAAACCTGTGGCTGAAGAGGGCGGTGAAGCATTCAGCCGAGTACGCTGGAGCTTCACTGCGGCTGAGAACTTGCGCTGTCAGAGAGTGAGAACACAGAAACGGTTCATCGTGTCGCTCCGTCAATCCAAGATACTGGATCAGCAAGAATAACAACTTAATTTCTTAACAGCCTTTAAGATGAATTTCCAACAAATTGGATCCATGTTCTAATTATATTAACGCAACAATGTGACTTACTGAAAACGTACACATGGCAATCAAGACTAATGTCCGATTTAATCGCAAAATATGTTTCCACCATAAGAACATCGTGGATGTAATCCCGAAGTGCGATTATAATGTTGAAATTACTCCGGGAACCTCTTTCAAAATGCACTTTATACCGCAACTTTCAGCAAGTAGTTTTACTCAGGCTTGTGCCGGCTGTACCAACAGCGCTGGCAATACCAAGAACGCTGGCTGTACCAAGAGTGCTGGCTACACCAAGAGTGCTGGCTGCACCGATACTGCTGGCTGTACCAAGAGTGCTGGCTACACCAAGACTGCTGGCTGTATCAACAGGACTGGCTGTACCAAGAGTGCTGGCTACACCAAGAGTACCGGCTGTGGCAGGAGTGCTGCCTATACCAACAGTGCTGGCTGTACCAACAGTGCTGGCTAAACCAAGAGTGCTAGCTGTACCAACAGGGCTGGCTGTACCAAGAGTGCTGACAGTACCAACAATGCTGGCTGTACCGAGAGTGCCGGCTGTACCAAGATTGCTGGTAGTACCAAGAGTGCTGGCTGTACCAACAGTGCTGGTTGTACCAAGAATGATGGATGAAACAAGAGTGCTGGCTGTTCCAACATAGCTGACTGTTCCAACAGTACTGGCCGTACCTAGAGTGCTGGCTGTACCTAACAGTGCTGGCTGTACCAAGAGTGTTGGTTGAACCAAGAATGCTGGATGAACCAAGAGTGCTGGCTGTACCAACACTGCTGCATGAACCAAGCGTGCTGGCTATACCAACAGTGCTGGCTGTGCCATCAATGCTGGCTGTACCAACAATGCTAGCTATACCAACAGTGCTGGCCATACCAACACTGCTGGCTATGCCAACAGTGCTGGCTGCACCAAGAGTGCTGGCTGTACCAAGAGTGCTAGCTGGACCAACAGGGCTGGCTGTACCAACAGGGCTGGCGATACCAAGAGTGCTGACAGTACCAACACTGCAGGCTGTCACAACACTTCTGGCTATACCAAGAGTACTGGCTGTAAAAAGTGCTGGCTGTACCAAGACTGTTGGCTGTACCAAGACTGCTGGCTGTACCAAGAGTGCTGGTTGTACCAAGAATGCTGGATGAACCAAGAGTGCTGGCTGTACCAACAGTGCTGCCTCTACCAAGATTGCTGGTAGTACCAAGAGTGCTGGCTGTACCAACAGTGCTGGTTGTACCAAGAATGATGGACGAACCAAGAGTGCTGGCTGTTCCAACATAGCTCGCTGCACCAACAGTACTGGCTGTAGCAAGAGTGCTGGCTGGCTGTACCAAGAGTGCTGGCTGTACCAAGAGTGCTTGCTATACCATGAGTGCTGGCTGTACTAATAATGCTGGCTATACTAACAGTACTGTCTGTACCAATAGTGCTAGCTGTACCAAGAGTGCTGGCTGTACCAACAGTGCTGGCTGGAACAACGGTGCTGTCTGTACCAAGAGTGCTGGCTATACCAAGAGGTGCTGACTGTACCAAGAGGTGCTGACTGGTCAAAGAGCTGTTGGCTGTACCAACAGTGCTGGCTATACCAACTGTGCTGGCTGTTCCAACATTTTTGCTGTTACAAGAGTGCTGTTGTACCAAGAGTACCGGCTATACCGAGAATGCTGGCTGTACCAACAGTGCTGGCTGTACCAACAGCACCGGCTGTACCAAGGGTGCTGGGTGTACCAACAGTGCTGGCTATACCAACTGTGCTGGCTGTACCAACATTTTTGCTGTTACAAGAGTGTTGTTTGTACCAAGAGTGCCAGCTGTACCAAGATTGCTGGCTGTACCAATAGCGCTGGCTGGACCAAGAGTGCTGGCTGTACCAACAGTGCTGGCTGTACCAACAGTGCTGTCTTGACCAACAGCGCTAGCTGTTCCAAGACTGCTCGATGCATCAACAGTGCTGGATGAACCAAGAGTGCTGGATGAACCAAGAGTGCTGGCTGTACCAATGGTGCTGGCTGTACCAAGACTGCTCGATGTATCAACAGTGCTGGATGAACCAAGAGTGCTGGCTGTAGCAGGAGTGCTGGCTGTACCAACAGTTCTGGCTATCCCAGGAGTGCTGGCTGTACCAAAAGTGCTGGCAGTACCAACAGTGCTGGCTGTACCAATAGTGCTGGCTGGACCAAGAGTTCTGGCTGGACCAAGAGTGTTGGCTGTAGCAGGAGTGCTGGCTGTACCAAGATTGCTGGCAGTACCAACAGTTCTGGCTGTACCAACAGTGCTGGTTGTACCAAGAGTGCTGGCTGTACCAACAGTGCTGTTTGGACCAAGAGTGCTGGCTGTGCCAACAGTGCTGGATGTACCAACAATGCTAGCTGTATCAACCATGCTGGCTGTACCAACAGTGCTGGCAATACCAAGAATGTTGGCAGTGCCATGTGTGCTGGCTGCACCAAGAGTGCTTCCTGTGACATGAGTGCTGACTGTACCAAGACTGCAGGCTATACCAACAGTATTGGCTGAACCCAAAGTGCTAGTTGTAACAAGAAATCTGGCTATACCAACAGAGTTGCCTGTACCAACTGTGCTGGCTGTAACAAGAGTGCTGGCTCTGGCAATAGTGCTAGCTGTACCAACAGTGCTGGCTGTACCAAGACTGCTGGCTGCAACAACAGTGCTGGCTGTACTAAGAGTGCTGGCTATACCAAGAGTGCTGGCTTTACCAAGAGCTCTGGATACACCAAGAGTGCTGGCTGTACCAAGAGTGCTGGCTGCACCAACATTGCTGGCTGTACTAGCAGTGCTGGCACTACCAAGAATGCTGGCTATGTCAACAGTGCTGGCTGTAACAATAGTGCTGGCTGTACCAACAGTGCTGGTTGTAGCAACAGTGCTGGCTGTACATAGAGTGCTGGCTGTACCAGCAGTGCTGGCTTTACAAACAGTGATGGCAATACCAAGATTGCAAACAATGCCAAGCTTGCTGGTTGTACCAACAGTGCTGGTTGTACCAAGAGTGCTGGCTGTACCAACAGTGCTGGCTGTACCAAGACTGCTGGCTGTACCAAAAGTGCTGGTTGTAACAAGAATGCTGGCTATACCAACACTGCAGGCTTTACCAAGAGCTCTGGCTACACCAAGAGTGCTGGCTACACCAAGAGTGCTGGCTGTAACAACAGTTCTGGCTATACCAAGAGTGCTGGCTGTACCTAGAGTGCTGGCTGCACCAAGAGTGCTGACTGTACCAAGAGTGCTGGCTGTACCAATATTGCTGGCTATACCAACAGTGCTGGCTGTAACAACAGTTTTGGCGGTGCCAGGAATGATGGCTGTACGTAGAGTGCTTGCTGTACCAAGAATGCTGGCTGTACCAAGAGTGCTTCTGTACCGACATTGCTGGCTGAACCAAGTGTGCTGGCTGTAACGACATTGCTGGTTGAACCAGGTGTGCTGGCAATACTAAGAGTGCTGGCTACACCAAAATTGTTGGCTGTAACAGCAGTACTGGCTGTACCAACAGTGCTGGCTATACCAACAATGCTGGCTGTACCAAGAGGTGCTGGCTATACCAACAGTGCTGGCTATACCAACAGTGCTGGCTATACCAACAGTGCTGACTGTACCAAGAGTGCTGGCTGCACCAACAGTGCTCGCTATACTAAGAGTGCTGGCTATACCAACAGTATTGGCTGAACCCAGAGTGCTGGTTGTACCATGAAATCTGGCTATACCAACAGTGCTGCCTGTACCAACTATGCTGGCTGTACCAACAGTGCTGGCAATACCAAGAGTGCTGGCTGTACCAAGAGTGCTGGCTGTACCACAGTGCTGGCAATGCCAAGTGTGCTGGCTGTACCAATAGTCATGGCTGTACCTAAAAGGTGCTGCTTGCACCAAGAGTGCTGGCTGTACCACAAGTACTTGCTGAAACTAGAGTGCTGGCTGTACCAAGAGTGTTGGCTGTACCAAGTGTGCTGGCTGTAACAACAGTACTGGCTATACCAAGAGTGCTGGCTGCAGCAAGAATGCTGGCTGTACCATGAGTGCCGTCTATCCCAGCAGTGCTGGTTGTAACAACAGTGCTGGCTGTACCAAGAATGCTGGCTGTACCAAGAGTGCTGGTTGTAGCATGAGTGCTGGTTGTAGCAAGAGTGCTGGCTATACCAAGAGTGCTGGCTGTGCCAATAGTGCTGGCTGTACCAACAGTGCTGTCTGTATCAACAGTGCTGGCTGTACCAAGAGTGCTGGCTGTATCAAGAGTGCTGGCTGTACGCTTGACATTCACCAGTAATGTGTGCCATGCTTCCAGTGAAGAACTATTGATTGCAGCATTAATATTATCTGAGTAAATTGTTCAGGATTTGTGCTCGTGTGAGAGCGGGTGAACTCATTTTATTTTTAATTTCTAGCTTCAAGGAAATTCTGATTATTTCGGCACAGAGCAGGCAAGGATGGAGGGTAATTTATTAATGGAAGTGACCGCTTCAAACAAATCCCATGCCACTACCTCCAGAATCCACATTATGAGTTCAACAGGCAAAGGAAGGTAGTTATGTTAAGCTGGTTATTAACATTGTGTTGATAAAAGGGCATCAATTTAACATTTGTAGTCACTTCCAATTCTTCCCCAGGAATGATCGGCTTCCGTTTGACATATTAGTTTGAACATCATCATTGTCAGTCCTTTCCAAGAACGAATTTTGAAAAAAACTACAGATGCTGGAAACGTGATATAAAAGCAGAAGACTTTGTAAGCACTCAGCAGGTCAGGAAATCCGCAGACTTCCCCTCCCGTTTTTATGCTTGCAGTGCTTTTCCAGGGAGTTTCCCAACTTTAGGACTTGGTCCGAATTGCTGGCATTTAGCGACCATGGGAAGATGAGACAGTTCATGCAAGATCAGGCTCTACAAAGTCTCATTAGCTATTTTTACTTGGTGGCAGAATCGGACTCATGGTCTCGTACCTGCTTTATGTGGCCTGAGGTGGTAATAATAAAACATAACTGCAGGTGCTGAAAGTCTGAAATAAATACAGAAAATGCTGGAAACAGATAAGACAGCACTTGTGGAAAGTGAAACAGAGCTGACTTTGCCAATGGAAGATCTTTAATCAGAAATGGGAAAGAGAGGAAATATTCCCTTGGCGACTCTCTGGCTCACTCTCCCCAGCCAACTGCTCCGCTTTTCATGACACCTTCCCATGCAACTGCAGGAGATGCAAAATCATGCAGAGGAACAAACAGTCTTTCCAGATGAAGCAGTGATTCACTTGCACTTCTTCCAATCTCGTGTACTGTATTTGGTGTTCACCATGTGACCTCCTCTGCATTGGAGAAACCAAATGCAGACTGGTGCAACTGCTTTGTGGAGCATGGGTGTTCAATCTGCAGAGGCAATTTGAGCATTCTGTTGCCTGCCACTTTAATAATCCATCCCATTCCACTGCGACCTAACTCACTGTGGCCTCCTGCACTGTTAGAACAAGACCCACTGGAAGCTTGAGGAACAACATCTTACCTTCCATCTGGGCACATTGCTGCCTCGAGACTCAATATCGAACTCAACACCTTTGAGTAACTCACTTTCTCTGCTTCCATCAGAATTACCTGTTTCTCCTAGAAGTCATCCAGCAGTGATATTGTCTCAGTTTTTCTCTCTCCCTGAGAACAACCTGGCCTGCTGCGCTTATTCCCCAGCCCCTCATTTTGTAAGTGTTATGTTCTTCTGTGTTCTCACTCTCTAACTGCCCTCAGTTCAGAACTTCTGTATATTTTCTCTCTCTCTCCTGTGTCAATTAAGCTATTGTGTGGATTTGCTCTGCAACTTACCCTGCAGATTATCCATCCATCACTACTGTACTTATAAATAACTTGTTTTCTCTCTTTCTCAGTTCTGAAGAATTGTCTTTTACCTGAAAAGTTAAACATCTCTTTACACCGATGTTGTAACCTCTTGAGTGTTTCTAGCATTTTCTATTTTTATTTCTGATAATAAACTGACCTAAATTGCAAAATCCACTATAAAATGCTCAAAATACCGACTTTGCCTCTACCTGCATGATGCTGAAAGTGTCCTCCATAATTTCATGAATGACAATGCAGTGGGCAAAACTATTCTGCAAGATTTTTAGCGCATTGTATAAGTCATAGCATCAAAAATCAGGCCATAATCACATGTGGTATCAACATGCTGCTAAAGACATGAAGAATGCAGTTTCTTCCGCACAATTCACAATAATGTTTACATCCCACTCACAGTCAGGACACACAAAGAGAACACCAAGTGTGATGTTTTCTAAAAAAAGAAAGGAAATAGTGGGGAGCCATTCTAGAGATCACTTGAAAGTTTAAATATATTTGGCTGCCTTCCCTCTTTATCAGCAATTATCCCTCAGCATGGGAAGAAATAAAAGGGAGGGAGGGAAAAGACCACCTATATTGTTAATACTGTCCTGCACAAAGGTGGTACCCAAAGCACCCAAATGAACACCTCCTCACCCCCAAGCAATCTCTTTTGGGAGAAGCAAATTACCAGATAAAATCAATAAAGAAAAAAAATCTGATGGAATTCTTTTCAACTCCCCATTGGACAATTGAAACTAATCCAAGCTATTATGCACCTTTACCATCTGTTTTTTTTTCATCTACGTTTTATAAGGCAAGGCCTCCTTCCCAGGCAGGAGATAGTTTGTTTCTGCCAACAGGGAATTCTATGTTTAGGATGTGTAATATGAAAAACAAAGCCAGGCCTTTCAGGAATAAAGTTAGGAAACTCTTCTACACATGGAAGGTGGAAGAAATATTGAACTCTTTTCTGAAAATGGCAATTGATTCTAGGTCAATTGCTAATTTTAAATCTGTAATTAATCATTTTTTTTTGTTAACCAGAACTAATAAAGGAATTGGGACAAAGGTGGCTATGTGGAATTGGGTCACAGATCAGTCATGATCCTATTGAATGATGACTGAAGGAATAAATAACTTTCTCCTTTGACTTTGGGTGCTAAATGATCTCCAAAGACTTTAAAGCAGTGGATAGAAAGTGAAAGGTTGCTATAAGCAACAAGGTACCATACACGAGGTTGGTGATGTCTGAACTACTACTACTGCACACTGTTCCTGCCTAAAGCAACATTAGATGTGTTGCATTTTCAGATAAGAGAATTAACAACTGTTTGTGGTCCTGACTGAAAGATGAACTTGTCCTGAAGAAGCAGTGCAAGATATTGTTTCCCACTGGTTCAGGACTATCTAGCAGGTCATAATCTGCATATTTATGAAGGATACTTCCCTGAACAGGGAGCCAGAAAGAGCAGAAATGACCCCCTCAGTCTCACATTATAAGGCCACTGAAGGTCACTCCCTCCCTTCTAATTACAATTGCTTCATCTTCCTGACTGCTGCAGTTCCCTCACCTGAAATAGCTGCTGTTTTCTCCTCACTTTCCATCCAATTTTTCTTCATATTTCTATCACCCACTTCCTCACCTACCAAAGAAAATGGCAAAACAAAAGCCTCAGCCCAGTTTTTAGGGCTACATTCCTCACAAATTTGGTACAATCATATATTACCTCCAGACTTTGCTCCTTCATCAGTCTCTTCAGTCTCTTCACCATGTCCCACCTCCCATCGCCATCAATCTGAGCTCATCCAGTACTCTGCTGTATGTATCCAGGCCTGCAACAATATGTGTTCTCTCATTTGCTCCTGTCTTGTTGCATCGGCTACCAGTTTAGCAATAACATAGGTTTAAAATTCTCATTCTAATCTTCAAGACTGGGCCCTTTTCTACCTCTGTAACATCCTTTGGTTATCACATCTCCAGGATCTCTACAATCCTCCTATTTCACTTACATATCCCTGATTTTTTTTTGTGCCACCAGTAGCAGGAGTGTCTGCATGTACCTCAGCCCTAGGCTTTGGAATTATCTCCATAAACCTCACCACCTTGGCAGCCTAATGGCATTTTGAAACCCTACCTCTCTTTGACAGGCACTTAGGATTTTGTCCTACTACTTCTGATAATATTCTGATAATTTCTGACAATTTCTAATAATAAAACAAAACTCTTTTGTTTGCTCATGCTCCTGTAAACCCTCTTGGGGTGTGTTACAATGTTAAAAATTTCCCATAGATACATGTCAGTTTTATGGTAGAATTGTGTTTAAGGTTGGCACA
The DNA here is from genome assembly GCF_009764475.1 of Pristis pectinata. NCBI lineage: Eukaryota > Metazoa > Chordata > Chondrichthyes > Rhinopristiformes > Pristidae > Pristis > Pristis pectinata. The sequence goes on from NC_067415.1 coordinate 27,263,009, forward strand.
AGGAAAACAAAAGCTGAGAACAGGGGTATGTTTTCAAAAATTGTAAATTGCGAGTTAACTCAGCAGGAGCAGTTAGTTTACATTGGAGGATACCAAGGCAAGCTGGGAAGAAATATTGGATGGCCTAAATATAGTTTTAAATTTTGTTCTTGGAAGGGAAAGTTATGCTGGGGTCTGCAAGTTGGGGATCTTCACAATCGGGACAGGAAATGAAAGAAAGGCAGCTTGTATACATGGATCTTGAAGTACAAGTCCATTGCTCCTTGAAAGTGTCAACACATGTAGATAGGGTGGTAAAGAAGGTGTACGGCATACTTGCTTTCATCGGTTGGGCTGTTGAGTGTAAAAGTCAGGAAGTCATGTTGCAGCTGTATAAAACTTTGGTTAGGCCACACTTTGGAGTTCTGTGTGTAGTTCTGCTCACTGCATTGCAGGAAGAACGTGGAGGCTTTGAAGAGAGTGCAGAAAATTATCACCAGATATAGAGAGTATTAGCTATAAGGAGAGGTTGGACAAACTTGGATTGTTTTCTCTGGAGCGTTAGAGGTTGAAGGACAACCTAATCAAAGTATATAAATTTATGACAGGGATAGACAGGGTAGAGAGACAAAGTGTTTTTCCCAGGATGGAAATGTCAAACACTGGAAGGCATAGCTTTGTGAGGGGAAAAGGTTAAAGGAGATTTACAAGGCTGATTTTTTACACAGAGAATGGTAGGTGCCTGGAACGTGCTTCCAGGGGAAGTGATGGAAGCAGACACAATAGCAACATTTAAGATGCATTTAGGAAGGCAGGGAATGGAGGGCTGTAGACCGTGTGCAGGCAGATAGGATTAATTTGGATTGACATCATGCTTAGCACAAACATCATGAGCTGAAGGGCCTGTTCTTGTGCTGTACTGTTCTATGTTTTATGTTCTATGTCAGTCAACTTTCAGCTGTTAAATTGTGAGTGATTTTTTTAGTACTGACAGAACTTTAGCTGGGGGCAACATGAATTAACAGAACCATTTAACACAGGTTTCTGAAACCAGTGAATGCTTCTGCCTCAAATCTCCAGGGACCAAGCTTCTTTCCTGACCTTGGGTGCTCTCTGTTTGCATTTTATCCCTGTGATGGTGTTGGTCTCCTCAGGGTACTCTGGTTTCCTGTCGCATCGTGAAGAATGCTGGTGGATTAATTGGCTACTGTAAATTACCCATTTGTGAGGTTAATGGCAAAAGGAATCAAAGGGGAATTGATGAGCATGTGAGACAGAGAATAAGTTATAGGTCACAAGTAAGGAGAGAAGTAATGGGACCAATGGAACCGCTCCCTTGGAAGCCAGAATGGATCCAATGAGCTGAATGACCTCCAACTGCATTACTAAAAATATAAAATATAAAAGACAGGTTATACTTGTCTAAGCTGATAGAATTCTTAAACTTCAGAACTAACTGTTTTTATGTGTTTGTTATTACTGTTTGTTCCATTTTCCAGAATATGTTAATAAATGTTATTTTTAAAATTATACAATTCATTTTAAGTTCTTTAATGTTTTGAACAGTTGAAGTTTGGCAGTAGTGGGAGGTTATGGAATGAGAACACTGGTAGGCCACTCAGCCCAACTTTATGCCTGTGGCCATGATTCCCCCCATAGTCCAATGTAATAGAGCTCCTCCCCAGCTTTGTGTCCTGTTAAAGATTTCAGGGGCATTCCAAGGGCAAAGGCGTTCACAGTGCATCAGATGAAGCTGATTGGAGGTGCTGAGGGCCACTGAAGTCAACCCTCGAACAGGTTAAATACAGGGATTAGTGGTGATGTTGGGCAGTTGATGATGCAGCCCATTGTCAATGGTGCATGCTCCTAATCCTATCCCCCTTTCTTCAAATCTGCCATCATCAAAGCTCTCCTCAAGAAAAATAATTCTTAACCATTCTATTTTTATAAGATAAAAACTCAACTCCAACCTTCTTTTCCTCTCCAAAATTTTGAATGTGTTTTTGTCTCCTAAATCTATTGCATGTTTGAACCCCTCAGATTAGCTCTCTCTCTCTCTCTCTCTCAGCTCTTGTCAGTGGTAAACTCCTGTATGGTGATCACATCATTTCTCCTGACTTTTCTCCATCATCAACCAGCTGGATGGGACTGTACTACTTGGTTTTATCCATATTAATCCATTCATACATAGAAAATCACCTTCTCTCTCTGCTCCCCAGAGTGCTAATCTGGTGTCCCCATATTTCTCACCTACATTGTGGGCTCCAATTGCACCCTTTGAAAACATTGTGTCTGTTTGAGTCTGTCAGTGGACAGCACTTATTTCTGCACCAACTATCCACTCTCTCAATCCCTTCAATTTCTGTAAATTGTCAGAATCCTTATCTGCTATCCAAATATTGGCATAAGCAATGATCCTCATCATAAGCACTGTTCCCTAGCCACTAGTTCCATCCCTCATTCTCCCTTTCAATGGCACCTGTCTGTTCACAACCTTGGTGTTATTTTTCAACCCTGAGATGAGCTCCTAACCCAGCACACTAAGAACCCTTACTTATACCTGCAATATTGTCCCACTTTGCCCGTGTTGCAGCTCACCCAGTGCTGAAACTCTGTCCTTAAGATCTGGAATTCCTTGCCTAAACTTCACCATCATTCTGGCAAAACCTTTGAAATGTCTTAAATCCTAGTGCTCTGATCAAACATTTGGCCATATGCCCTTGTTTCTTCTTATGTGGCTCAATTCCAAACTTTACTTGATAATATTTTTCAGTGCAGTTCCTTGTGATGGTTCATTATATTAAAGGTACAAGATAAATGCAAATTGTCACTGATAATATTTTTTAGGGAGTTAAGTGGAGCCAATGAGTCACAAGCTATTTTCTTTAGTCCTACTGTATTTCTTCTATTTTATGTTAAGTTTCATTTCCTGTTACTTGAATTCTTTGCCACGATGAAGGAAAACACTGACATTAGTGTGATCTGAATATCCTGTTTTTGTGCAGTGATATATCTTTGGGGTGACAGGAAGTGCCACTTGCTGCAGGATACCCAGCCTCTGAACTGCAGTTGTAGCCAGAGTATTTATGTGGCTGGTGTAGTTGAGTTTCTGGTTAACGGTGACTCCCAACCTGTTTTTCTGGAGAATTTAGTGATGGTAATGTCAAGGGGAGGAAGAAAGACTTCTCTTGTTGGAGATGGTCATTGCCTGCTCCTTGTGCAGTGCAAATATTACTTGTAATTTAAGATCCCTTGCCTGAATGTTGTTAATACCTTACTGCATGCAGCCATAAACGGTTTCATTTCCTAAGCAGCTGAGAATGGAATCGAAGATTGTAAAATCAGCAAACATCCCCATTTTTGATTTTATGATAGAAGGAAGATCATTGATGAAGAGCTGAAGATGGTTGGCCAAGGGCACTCCGATAACACCCAACAACCACAACCGGCTTCTATTGTGTGAACTATGCCTCCAACCACTGGAATGCTTTCCCTTTGATGCCCATTGACTTCCGTTTTACCCGGGCTCCCTCATGTCATACATAGTCAAATGCTGTCTTGACGCCAAAGACAGTCACTCTCACGTCACCTCTGGAATTCATTTCTTTGGTCCATGTTTGAATCAAGGTTTTGTTGAGATTTACAACAAAACCTAAACTGGGCATTAGTGAACAAGGCATTGGTGAACAAGTGCCACAGGAGAGCACAGTCAATAACACCTTCCATTACTTAGCTGTTGATCGAGAGCAAACTGTTTGGTTCGTAATTAGCTAAATTTGATCAGTCCTGCTTTATGTGAACTGGACATATCTTGGCAATTTTCTACATTGTAAATAGATGTTAGTTTTGTAATGGTACTGGATTTCCCTGTGGCAATGATTAGGTTGGGACCAGGCTGATGACAACCACAAGTTGTCGGTCCATTGGTCATCAGTACTTGACATGGTGCACGGAATGTGGACAACCTTGTGGCACTTGCTTGGATGATGACGTCATCTACCACCACCACTACATACACACCTCACCGCCGTCCAGGGACATAAACAGCCCTTGCAGGTGAGGCAAAGATTCATGTGCACCTCCTCCAACCTCATCTACTGCATTCAGTGCTCTTCTACATCAGTGAGGCTAAGCTCAGACTAGGCAACTGGTTCACAGAGCACCTATGCTCTGTCCACAATAGCCACCGCAATCTCCCGATTGCACGTCACTTCAACTCCCCTTCCCATTCCCACACCGACCTGTCTGTCCTTGGCCTTCTCCACTGCCAGGGTGAAGCCAAATGCAAACTAGAAGAACGACACCTCATATTCCACATTGGTAGTCTACAACCCAATGGTATGAACATTGAATTTTCCAATTTCAGATAACCTTCACCTCCTCTCCCGCTCCTTCCAATCCTCTTCTGGTCCTCCCATTTTTATTCCCTTTCCTATACCCCACCACCCATTCCTGCCCCCATCATCTATTTTCACTCCCCTCCCCACCCTGGTTCGACCCAGCTATTACCCACACACTTCACCCATTAAATCCCCTGCCCATCTAGTTGCATTTGCCCACCTCTCCCTTGAATGGTTCCCATTATCACCTTCCTTACTTCTCAGATTCCAGCTCTTGTAGCCTTGATGTCCCCACTCCTCACCCTCTGGCCTCTGTCTCCACCTTCACCCTCCACTCCCCCACCTGACTCCACTTGCTCATCATTCCTCATCCCTCCTTAATCCACCTGTGATCCACCAGCCTGTCTCACCCTTCCTCCTCCTCTCTTTGTACAAACTACCTACCCTCTCCACTCTCAGTCCTGATGCAGTGCCTTGACCCGAAATGTCGACAGTTCCTTTCCTTCACAGATGCTGCCAGACCCATTGAGTTCCTTCCACGGTTAGTTTTTTGCTCCAGATTACAGCATCTGCAGTCTCTCGTGTCCCAACAGAGCAATCTCACCAGTCCTATTCCCCTTCCTTCTTAGCCTGTGGCCCTGCAACTTACTCATTCTCACAAGCCCATCAACTTACCTTTGATTTTTTTAAAATCATTTATCTACACTAAGTGATAATTTATAGCAGCCAGTCAAACAACAAGCACATTTTTAGGATATGGGAGGAAACCAGGGAAACCCAGATGGTCACAGAGAGAACGTGTAAACTCCACACAGACAGAATCCATGGTCAGGATCGAACCCAGGTCCCTGAAGCTGGGAGGCAGCAGCACCAACTGTTGAGCCACCCATCTGATTATGACAAGGTTGTTCTCCAACCATTTTTCAGGAGGAGGAATTCAATCTTTCCCTACTTCTTCCCTGCTAATCATTCCTCTTCGGTGAGTTGCATGTTTTGACCCCGGCATTGATGTTTCCTGGGAGGAATCAGCTTGTCTCCCTCCGGGATTTTTCTCAAGATCAGAGCAGAAATCCTCTTGGGCTTCGTCCATAGCTTTTGGGTTTGGGGCCAGTGTGTCGATGGCCAGAGCATGCCAGCTCCATGTTAGAGTGAACCCCAGAGTTGATCACTGAGATGCCAGACTAGTTCATTGTTGATGGCAAATCCCAGCTCATGAGGACAGAATTCCTCTTCAGCATGGACTGCCTTGTTCATTGAGCTGACTGGCCCCTGCCCATTATGTCTCACATTAAGGGGTGAAAGTTGCCTATGTTTGATTTATTTTAATGTGAAATGACCATCACAGATAAGCTGTTACATGACCTTGACAGATCGAGTTTTGATCCAGTAGAAAGGGGATCCAAGACAACTGGAAACCAGGCTCTGCTATATAGACATTGATACACAGACACATGTTTGGATATGTTCATAGTTGCATGTCAATACATACCAACTTCCACAAAATATAATGTTGGCTCAGGCACAGACACCCTTTTCTGCTACCTCCTTCTTTTGCCACCCTCCATCCACCCCTTGACCCTTCTCACCCTCAGACCTCCTTGTCCCTATATCGCCTCTCCTCCAGTGTCCATCAATCCCCCCAGATCCTTCCAACTTTTTATGCACTACTGTCAGGCTTTTCCTCATAACTCAATCCCATGAAATTAGGGATCTTTCTTTTGAGTCATTTTGGGTCATTTTTGTACTGTCTGAATGATGCAAATGTGGTACTCAAGGGCTGTAGTATGAAAGACCATAGCTGACAGATGACAGTGACAACACTATTGACCCCCATGGTTGGATGATAGCATTGCCCATCGGGGCGGAAGCTACACCACTGTCAATCAAGGGTTCGGCTCCGCCCCACCCATTAAGAGCACACCTAAGGATTGGCTTGGTAACACACCTTTGTTCTTGACCCTGAATCATTGGCTTGATTGAATTACCTGAGTGGGCCCCACCCGGTTCCAACCCTATAAAAGATGGTACATGTGGGCAGCTCTTTCTCTTTTCCAATTGCTGCCAGGGTCGAGACCACAGGTGAGAGGGTGCACTTCCACAGGGGTCTAGGAGCATCCTAAGTAGATTCCAGGTAACGTAGAGCCATTGTTTGTCCAGATTCAGGGAGTTCAGACAATGTATTTGTTCGTTCCCTGATCATTTATACTAGTTCGTTGCGTGCGTGTGTGTGTGTGTGTGTGCGCGCGCACGTGCGTGAGCATGTGTGCACTTCACCCCTGTTGCGACTCCCCCCGCGTTTCGCGATCACCCGAGTGCAAGTGTGCGAGTGTGCATTTGTTCCTTCTCATTCTGTTCCCGTGTCTGTCGTTGTAAATAAAATTCTCCTTTTTAAAATATAAAGACTGTGTGACCAGATACCTCTGTCTTTGAGATCCAAAAGAACCTTCCTCATAACAAGGGCCAGTCTAATTAAGTATTGAAAGTCTTGTCACAACTTTTAAACTTACACAATTACTAAAGCAATATAATTTTACCACTCTTGTACTTCTGTAGTGATTAAATTAAACCTGTATTTATTCACATTAGAATAACAGTATTATTTATGTTCATTTATAACAGCATATTCTAAAAGTGACAAAGTTTTCCGTTCTATAATGTAAATTAAGTAGAAATATTATGACTAAATATTCTGTGGAATATCATGTGCTGAAATCCTGCAATAAGGAACCTTTTAATTTGATCTGGATGATAAAAGAAATGAATTGCAGTACTTACTAGTGATGTTATTTTACATTAACAATCTGTATTTCAATGGTTTCATGTATATAGTCTCTTAAAAATAAAGTAAAACTTGAATAAAACATTCCATCACCCAAAAATAAAATTACAAAATCTTTAAACATGAATTTTAACTGAATCTATACCTCAGATGGTGAAGATTTGAAATTTATGAAAAAAATGTAAAGCAGAAGTGTTCATTTGACTTTAAAAAAAACACAAGACATGAGAATGGGGTCTCAGCCTATGATGCGTCCCCATTCTTCCTGCTTTTTTATTCAACACATTTGTTATGAAAGTGGGGACAGGTAGGGACGCTGAGGACTACAAACCCCAGAAAGCTCTCCTCTTTGTAACAGCAATAAAACGCCAGGGGGCACCATAGCTTTACCAACGGGGCCACGGCTGGCATTCCAGGGTCATCTCCTCACGTCCTGTCATTGGGTTTAGTGTTAATGTCACCTGTAGTCGACTGGAACACAGAATGGTTAACTTGCTGCTTTGATCAATTGAGAAATAAATTGCTATAAAATAAATTAGATGTGACATGCTCCTAAAAAAATACGCCAACTTCTGATTAATTCATGTGTTTGAGCGATTTTATATCCAAAATCCATCACTTTTATTTTCCTTCAGTGTATGTCCCTTTCATATAAAATAAGTCCTCGTTCTCCTCTTAACACTAACATCTTAATCACTTATGTACTTGCTCACTTTTCTTCGGAATTTTGTGATGTAGACGTCAAAACACAGCAATTTCATCGGATGTCAGTCATATGATATGAAAATCAGCCCAATGTTTTGACCAATGTTTGATGTCTATATTGGACCAGAGTATCAGCTGCGCAACATTCTGGATAACCTGGTTTAATATTCTTTGCGACTTGTTCAATTACCTAATATTATTTACAAAACAGGGATCTGAAATGGAATCCAAAATATGTTTAATATGCGGGGATTTGGCGGGGAGGAGAGCTGTAGACCCTTTTGATTAAAACCAACGCGCACCTCCTTAGGCCCTACAAATCAAATACAATCACCATCGATGTTCGGGCAGCCTGTTGGAAGTATCCCCATTTCCCAAATTCGAATTCAGAAAAGTAGAGCATTTGCTCAATATTCTAATTTCTGTTTGAGTTCTTGAAATGTATTTGACAGGATTACTCTTTTCATTTAACGTAAACACTGCCACAACGTACCAATAGACCCAGTCTTAAACATGGTTCATTCAGTAGCAGTGGACCCCTCTCTGGAAGCCTCAGCTAAACACCTTCGCTTCCAAACCTCGCTTTAGTTTTCTAAGGAGTTCCTTAGAAGGAAACGGTTGATCACCTGTCTTAATTGCCCCTATTGTGAAATTTCTTGGAGGGTTTTGCTACATTAAAGGCAAAATGTTGTGGTTGAGGTCTGGATGCCCATACATTTTCGTTATCCCACAGCTTTTGCTCCGTTTCTGTAAATGAAGTGCCTAAAGAAGTTCTGGGGATAAAAAAAACTTCTGGCAGCCTGCAATGATGAGGCCAAACTGCTTATATTTCTAGATTCCTTCAGAAAGGTGCAAGGTTTTATATCCCAATCAAGCTGATATTGAATCTGTCACCTTGAGATGGAGAAAAGTGTCAAACAAATCTTTCATCTGGGGCTTGCATTGGTCGAGTACGCAGGATATTCGTCAATGAGGCGTGTGTGAGCCTCGCTCAGTCCATTGGCTGAATATTTGTATCATTGGGCATTCACATCATCGAGTGTTAAAGAGGGTTAAAGTCTGTGGGTTTATGGAACCGCCTGTAATGCAAAATTGCTCAACTTCTCTCCTGTTTAATGACAATGTTCTGCACTCTACAAAGACGGAGCGACTTATAAAGGGGAATTGCTCACCTGTTTACGCAGGTGAAATGGAGTTTAGGAGCACTGTGCTGAATCATACCCCGTACTATTTTTAATTCGGTTTGTATGAGGTACAGTGATGCACACCTATCGGACAAGCCAGCCTCAGGAAACAGGTCATTGTATTATGCGATTCAACAATGGCAAGCCATAAGTATTCATTATTGGCAAGTACGTCAGGATCCTGAAGTGTGCAATTCAGCGTGCTATATTTATCTGCTATTATGTAACATTTACACAGCTGCAGTTACTTTATCCACTAGAGTACTGATAATCGGGGTACTAATGAAAGAGGCAGAAATATACTTAAAGAAAATGACCATTTGTTAGTAAGAATGTGAGTGCCTCCGTTTTATTTTGTCTTCCACCTCACCCTCCCACCCACTACACGTATGCCCACAAGCTCCATCGCGTTAAGACCCTCATACAAAACTAACGCGAAACGCCCAATATGACATAGTCTGTAATTTGAACAGTAATGTTAATGCAATGGCCCCTGCCTTCCCCCTAAACTTCATCTAATGAATAAAAACACAAGTATCTCTTGGTGATTCCTAACTACCTTGTAAAAACATGGGCATTCTCCCTCTGGCAACACAATGGGTGTACAAAAACGGGCAGAATTCTCTGGGCGAAATTCTCTGTCACATTATACACAAATAGGCCCATTGTCTCGGGTGAGATCTGCCGTTTCTGTAGATAAAGTCACGCCCCCACATGTTGCACACTTTAACAGATATACGTGCCTGGTGCTACACGTTGGCTTATCTGACTAAGTAGACAGGCTTAAGTTGAAATGCCGTAAATATTGTTGAATTTCCCTTCATGTTTAAATCAATTGATTGAACATTATATATTATTTGAAGCTGAGAACACGATTGTGCGTTTAATTGTTTTATATAATCAATTTCACGCAGAGTAACATCGATAGGTTTGAATTCATTCAATAGATTATATCACCTTTGTAATTTAAATCTGCATACGTTATTAAATTAATACGTCTGATGTTACTTGTGAAGATGCATGCTGATTGTAAGTTAGAATAAGATATAAGTGGGTGCAGTAGTATGGATTTGATATATTGGTTAACAGTTTCTTGTTTAATCCAAGCTTCGTTCAATATATTTTCCTCCAGAAATCTCTACAGTAAGAACCAAACGTTACCTTTAACTTCAGTTGCATAATTTTAATGCTAATATAATAAAAAGAATAAACAAGCAAAATTGGGTGTTATATTTTAATAAGATTAATAATTTTAATGCAATAAACAAAAGTTTGAGGGGTATTAATAACCTTCAGTGTAATGTATAAAATAGCCATTCACGGGTCTCCAAAATGAAAGAATGTTGCCAGAGAAACATTTTTGAATAGTCCATTTTAGAGAAACTTCAACAAACGTCCATCATCGCGGGAGGCTGTCAGAACTGACAGAACACCCTTCGTTTCATTACAAAATGCAAAAAAAAAGATGACAAGTGATAAAAAATGAACCCAAAACGAGCTCTTTTGATGGCACAAAAGCTCCGGTAGACTTTTTCTTCCCAATTTACCCATCACCGTTTTGTTATGACGTTCCGAAGGACGGTCAAACGCTGGGTTCGTCACCTTGCCACCTAATTGAAATGGTGAATAGCTTTCTGCTTTACTCAATAGAATTAAACAATTTACCAAGTTCACGAAGCTGTGTCATGCTTCATGACTAATTCAGATATTTAAATTCGAGCGGTCAAAGCTTGGCTATTTGATGGCAGCCAAGCGCATTTATCAGGTCAGAAAGCGCACAATGGGCACAGGGGTAGGAGGCAGTAAGAATTGTGAAGAGTTTAGTTAAAAAGAGAATTAAAAAACGCGAAAAAATCTAACACCCTCAAAAGAGAAAATCTCATTTCTTGAGAAAAGCATGTTGCGAAGTTCTTTTCTATATTCTTTTATTCTGATGCTTAGCTAATTGTACGTATCAATTACATCAAACCTCCGCGTTCTCACTCCACTGCGCAGTTTCAAAGATGCCACACTTTATTATTTTGGTGACCTCTGACATTGCAGGTGCAGGCTTAGGGGAGAAAATAAATTAAATTAACAAAATGAACATTTCATTTCTGTAATTAACGAGGCATCCACTTCCACGCCCAACTTTATTGCGTTTGGTAAATTAACAGCGGTTAATCTGCGTTTAGTGATATTTGAGGGAAAACCCCAAATCCAGAAAACCACTAACATCAGATACGAATCTAAATGAACATGTAACAGTTGTGTTTAAAATTATAGTGTTGTCGAGTCAGACTCAAAGTTAATTCCACTGGTTGTCCAGTTCACCTATAGAAGTGAGATAGCAGGAGCTGCCATGTCACAGGGCAGCAATGACGAAAGCGCAGCCAATTCAGTAGATTAAATTATATTAACATTTTAAACAAATTTACTCCTGGCGTTGCCATGTTCAAGTAAGTGAGCAAACCTAAGTTCATGGCTTAAAG